>NC_092522.1:8935106-10345106 GCF_037038585.1 Patagioenas fasciata
AGGACTTGCTCCTCATTTCTGTACATGAGCAATGTCCCTCGGGAAAGCTGCCTGGCTCCCAGGTTAAAGCCCATGACCCGAGCTCACCTAGGGCTGAGTAACTTGGGATGAGCCATGGGAATGGGATCTCTGTGCCTCAGTTTCTACTGAAGGAACAATAACAGAAAAATAACCCAACAAAAACAAAAAAAAAAAAAAAAGGAGGAAAAAAGTAAAAAGAGCACTTCACTTATCTACAGCATGGATATTATTGGGGGATTAAATTAATTATCGACTGTAAAACATGTTGAGTTCTTCCAAAGGGAGACTTTAGAGAAGTGCAAAGTAATATAAATTAATCACTCCATTACATAGGCTTGCTCATTCCAGAGGAGGGTCTCAGCCACGTGGTCGTGACAATAGTGTATAAATAAGGATAATGGCCCATTATGACTCGGGCTTATACATTAGTCACCATTTAGCTGAGAACGGACACCACGGCATGGACTGGGAGTCGCTGATAATCCTTTTTTTAGTAGCTTTTATCTTTCTCTTCCAAGCTCACCCTTACCCCAACATCCAACTGAAACTTTCAGCCCAAATCTTTGCAAAATCAAGAACACAACAGCAAAATCGAGAACACACGAGAAAAATAATTTCAGGATTTCAAGACTGGGCTATGAATTCCCATGATTTAAACTGGTTTTGCACCACTGCCTTTCTCATTGGTCAATAGTTTCTAGTGGCAAAACCATGGTCCAGCTGGTGACTGATTCGAGCCATGGTCGCATGGCTGATTTAAAATAAAAGAGGATTCAGGTGCCTTAATGCTGCACCACTTTAAGGGCAAAAGATCTACAAGGGCTGTTTTATCTTGTCCTGTGGCATCTGAAATACATTTCCTGACTTTTGTTTTGGTTCTGAAGCGTGTTGAGTACGCTGATACAAGTAGGGGGGAAAAGAAGGTAAGGAAGCAACAAAAATGTTTTGTGCATTTAAACAACCTCAGAAGAACCAGTTGCATCCCATAACCATTACCAGGTGCTTCATCCACTTAGGGGATAAGCTGGGCTAAAAAGCACAAGCCCCAGCAGGTACAAGCACCGATGGCCCCATCAAAGCGAGGACCACATCTGATGAGGCCTCCAAAGCAGCTATTGACTTGTGTCACAGTGAACATCAAGCTTTAATAAACAAAAAAGCTACAGACAAATTTATTTGATTAATGGCTGAATGGGAGAGTCAATATAAACAACATTACATACGCTTATTACTGCAATCCAACAACAGGTGGGCTTTGAGTCAAGTTAACACCAACACGCAGCGCGGGAAACCACTGCCTTCTGCTTATATTATAGAATAAAATGGATTTTTTTTTATCACCAAGCATGTAAAAGGGAAATAAAACAAAACAAAAAAAAAGGAGGTCCTGGCCAAGGAACAAAAGGCTTGACCATAAGTACATAAATAAAAGAAATCGCTTTCTATTACAGGTGATAAAAATTGTACTCAGCATCTTTTGATATATATCTTCTCAAAAGTTTTGTGAGCACAGCCCTCTTGTGGGCTCATTTGTGTTTGTGTAACAACTGGAGATGGGGAACGGCTAATTCCTTCAGCTGTTGGACAAACCTCCGCTCCTCCAGGCTACGAGAGAACTGGCTGCAGGTATAATCATTCATCCCTTCGCCCTGGAGGAACTGAGCTGCTGCCAGCAATTTGTCAACATAATTTGGGCTTATTGTTTTCCTTCTGAAGTTTTATCCTATTTTCTTTTCCTAAATTAAATACTTATTCATTAGGAATAAAAAAGTCATGCATTATGTTCAAAAAGTTCTTCCGATTTTTCTTAACTCCTCCCTTCCAAAAACTTTCCCCTGATCCTTTCGAGGGTATGGATGCACCATGTTAAGAAATACTTGTGCTCACTACAGGCAAGAACTCGAAGCGATGAGGGGGCTGCTTCATAAAGTCATCACATCCACCTCCTACAAACCCATCTATTTCGCAAGGATTTACTTTTTGCATATTTTATCATTGGTCATTGGCTATGGCGATGTCCTCAACCTCACTTGGGCAAAACATTCAATACAGCTGTTCAATATCTTCAGTGCATAATCTACGGTTCCAATACTGAAGCTAGAGCTACATGATAGACAGACATGGTCTTTGCAGTCCAAAAGCCTTATCCCGCTTCACTTCTGGAGAGCATGCCTAGTAACAATCCTCAGGTAGCCTGTTCCTCATCCAGCATAAAAGACAGTTTTTGAATTCTCTCTTAATTGGGAAGAAAACCTTGGAAACCATAAATTGGTAAGCAGGATTAAAAATATACTCGGATAATGTTAAAAATATAATGCCATGTATTTCCTACATTACACACACAGAGTTTATTCCAATCTCTGTCACGTGTGGACTTTCAGGGACCCTGAAATTCACAGTCATGACTACCATGATTTTTGGAGAGGACCCACTCATGGCTTTGCCATCCAAACGTCTCGTGGGGCTAACCAAGGCTGCCAGCCAGCAACCCCACCTTCCAGTCTGCCCAAGCCCAACGGGGACATCGCACACAATACAGCCAAAACCGAGGGGGTCAGAACAAATGATACACGCAGGAACCTCAAAATGCTTCAGAACAGATGCTTTTTAGTGCCAATAACTCTTCCATAATCTGCTTCATGCAACCTTGATTCAGAGGCAAATGATTTTTAACAGAACAACAACAAAAGGCAAAAACAGCAGGTTCGGATGGAAAAGAGGTGCCCCAAGTCGACAGGAATAAGGTCGTTGGAATGACAGACAGGCGATAACTCCGCCTGCAACTAAGCAGCACAGCGAGGGCGACTCTTGCACAGATGGAAACCTTTGCAGCGTTAGAGGCGGCAGGGCCCGTCAAACTAAAAAGCAGAAGAAATTCTGTGTAGAAGTCTTAGCTCTGACCTGGATTTCCTTCCTAGCCTCAGAAAAGTTGGCAAGCCTTCTATCTTTAGTTTCCCCTTATTTCAAATGAGGATAAGACTCTTTGACTCTTCACAGCCTCATAGGAAAAGTAAGACGTAAGCTGTCTTTATGCGTGCAACACGGGACTGTTTCTGAGACAAACAGATAAAAGGAAATGAGAGCGGGTATCAATGCAAATACCACAGAGGCTAGAAAACTGGAAATAAACAGGACTTGAGCCACTGATTTTCACAAGGCCAGGATTTCACCTGAAGGGACAAAAGGCCCAAGCAACATTACACAGCGCAAAGTTCAAACCAACATCCACCAAACAAGGTGAGCTCTCTCCATTAGCCTTGCTATCACGATTCATTGCTGAACCTGCCCAGGTTCAGAGAAGGAGCTAACACCTTAGTGCAGCGCAACACCGTTTGTGTACCCACACAGGTATCTCTAACACAGCAGAGCTTTCTGATACCCCCCAGACCCTCAGAGCATTGGAAGACAAGCAGGTATGGAGAGGACAGGGGCCTGAAAGCCCCAAACAGGCTGAATGGAAAAGAAAACAAGGGTGCAAAAGGACAGGCTGATAGTGCTTTCCAAACAAAAAAGAATAATTAGAAGCAGCAAGCATAAACCACAAAAAAATAAAGGAGAAAGAAATGGAGACCTTCAGTCTGGGTGGGACATAAAGATAAAAACGAAGCAGAAAAACCACAGCTGCTCTTCTCCAGGAGGCACCAAAGCCCTGTCAGTTCTGCAGGGGGAAGACTTCCGAAAAAAACACTTGTGTGCGTGCAGGGATGTGCGTGTTCACACCAGAGGCACAGTCCCACCACCTTCCACACATGCTGAAATCAAACCTGCTGCACTTGGGGAACCAGCTCCGAAGCCCCTCTGTGGGGGACAGCATGGGCAGCCGGACTTTTTGAGAGCAGGCTCCAGAACAACTCAAAAACACCTCCAGCAATAACAAACCTCTTTTAGAGATTGAGACCTCAGGTTCTCCTTGCACTGGTGGTTGTTGCACGTGGTAGCTGTGATGGACACCCACAAAGCCTGAGCAGCACAGGTCTCAATCACAGCATGCCTTACATTTGATTGAGCGTACTCCGTTCCTCATTTTTTTATCTCAGCTCAACATTAAACACCACTTGCCAGGCCAGGTTAACCGAGCCAGCTGATGGTGATGCGGAGTTTTTGTCTCCCACACAACAAACATTGACTAGTACTTTCTATTTAGAGCAACTTCGCATTGTAAACCTGTCTCCTCCCTTTGATAAGAGCCATATCGCTAGATAGCACTAATCCCTGTCCCTTTCTCAACACAAGGAAAAACAGCTTCACAGTCAGGGTAGATAAAATCACTGCTCCACATAGATTTCTGTAAGTCTAATACCATGCAGAAATACACAAAGTTGGCCTCAGACAACACTGCTACCTCCTGAAGGCTGGTGTGTTAGGCCTCCTTGGCTCCTACTGAATTTAATAGGACGGGAGTATTTTCCACCTCTTTCTAGACCAGGAAAAAGGCCTTCAGAGACAAATAAGAGTTTCCTGTTCAATATTTCATGTAATGATTCTTCTGAAGGTGTAAACAGGAAAAACGCCTCGCCACTTAGCCAGGAAAGGAGCGTCTACTGTCAGTTTTATTGCGTTTACGTGTTAAAAGTCATTTAGAAGGGGATCTGCCAGACGTCCAGGTCCGAATGAGATGGTGCAGGCTGTCAGGTGGCTGGTTGAGGTCCCACACCTGACCTGCTGGGAAGATTTGGGGTGAGAGGGAGCCCTCAACCTCCCTCACCCCTCTCCACTACCAGGAGTTCGGCAGGAGTCAGCATTTTGGAGAGATCTGCACTTCACCCTGAACATGTGTGCTCAGGCAAACAGCGAGGGTTTACTTACAGCAAAAAACCACATCTCTAAGCACTGTCCTTACAGATTTTTAGGGTTAGTATCTTACGGGAAGATAAATTTAACTCATCGAGGCACCTGCTGCAAATTTTGTCACATGCACTTAAATACAGGCTCCAACTTCCAATGGCGCAACTCGGGATTTTTGGGGAGTGAAAGCAGAAGCACAGCCCTCGCTCTGCAACAGCCCAACTTCATTTCAACTCCATCACAAGCAAAAAAGCCGAGCGTATGTCACAACTATCAAATGGTCTTTTTAGCTAACTGACAACAGACGCCATTTGGAGTCAGCGTATTTTGATCAGGGTGTATTGTTAGCAGGATTCAAGAGCCCGCTCGCCTCTCAGTGCTGTTCAACACCAAAATTAAATTGTGGTATAATTAGCTCCGCTCCAGCTACACCTTTCCGTCCGAATGGATGCAATACCTGCAAAGGCTGCGCTGGGTATAAAACATGTTCCTGATTATAAAACATTTGCTTAATCTTGAGGGCGCCGCCTTGTTTTTTAAGGCTCTCTGCAAGTCACGCACTCCGGTATGTGCTGCCCGTTATCTCCAGAAGGCTTAAAACTGGAATCCCCGTGATTCACATTTTCCAGCGCTCATGGCCAAACCCTCCCGCAGATCAATTCCTCCACTTTCTACCATTTCACAACAAGCCAAATCTGCGGCGCAGGCAGAAACGGCCAAGCGGCCTGGCTCTGCTAGCCACAGGCCACTGAGTTGGTGGCCACAAGACAAGACAAGCCCGGGCCGCAGGAGCTGGAGGAGGGTGAGCTCCAGGGGTGGCTCACCAGGCTGAGGTGGCCGTGGCTCCCCGACGTCTCTACCCGCTCATTGAGGGATGGCTTAGAAGCACGGCTGGCTGCCAGAGTCACCCGAAAAAGCTGGGCCGAGAGGTCCCTGCAGCCTCGCTGTGCCCCCCAGGCAGGTTTTGGAGAACCCAGTGGGGCTCATAGGGCTCCCAGCATGGCCCCAGGTGGAGCTGTGCCACCACCCCACAAACACTTCCAGTCAAGTCCACAGCTCCGCTCCTTCTGCAGAAGTTACTGACAGCATTGCTGCTCACCCCATCCAGCGCTTAAGTTTATCCCCGCCCCCTTTAAATACATTTTAAAAGTGGTAATTGCACAGAAGATAGCAGAAGGGGCCAAAAACAAAGCACAAAGCCACTAAAAGCAACTTTCACCATCAGCCTTTTGGTTCAGCATAGCGCTTCTCCGCGACAACGAACAGAAATGCTTTGCTTTCTTTACACAATTTTCTTTAAATCATATACTGAGTGAAATAAATCACTTTAACATATCCACTTCTTGTTCTTATACATCTCCTATACCTTGCTCTTACTATATGACATATAAATTAAGGTATCAACCCTACCTGATGATAAAAGAGAAGTAGAAAATATTAGCTCATGAGCAACTAATCGTCTCACCTCAAAACCTCAGTGATAGACTTGGGAAGAGCATCCATAAGTCCCCTCATACCATCAGCAGAGGAGGGTTCCCCATCCCTGTCCCTTCAAACACTTCTCCTGGCAAACCAAACCCCAGCTTGATGCACACACATGCATTTAAGAACAAAATAGATCCTGCCCGCATCTACGAGTCATGTGCACACCATCACTCTGGCTTTAGGGAAAAATTATAATAAAAAAGAGATCACTCACAGCAGTTACATGAATGCAGCAAGATGCAGTAGTACGTACCATACTTCTGCTACAAAGCTGTGCCACAAAGCACTGAGACCACTCATAGACATGGGAAAAGCACAGCAATGCTCAGCTAGCAGGTGAAAGCCACATCAGTAAAACTGGTTTGTGCAACAGGGAGGGGGGCCCAGACCTTCCTGGGGTAGCGCAGCTGCAAAATCCTCCACCAAGCAGAGAGGGGCAAAGGAGGGAATGGCTCAAGCAACGGCAGCCACACTGCCTCCAGTGCGTGTGGGCAGCCTGCTCCATGCACCTCTTCCCGAGCGTCTGTACAAACACCAGCACCTCCTCATAGAATCACAGAATCATTTTGGTTGGAAGAGACCCTCAAGATCATCGAGTCCAACCATAACCTAACTCTAGCACTAAACCGTGTCCCTGAGAAACTCATCTACATGTCTTTCGAACCCCTCCAGGGATGGTGATGCCACCACTTCCCTGGGCGTCCTGTTCCAGTGCTTCACAACCCTTTCTGTGACTAAAATTTTCCTGGTATCTAATCTGAACCTTCCCAGGCACAACTTGAGGCCATTTCCTCTCGTCCTGAGCATCCGTGCAAACACCAGCACCTCTTCCCGAGCATCCCTGCAAACAGGGGGCAGCACGGGGGAAGCTGCCTGCCACCAACTCACCCGTGTGCTTGGAAGGCTTCTCTCCCCATGACCGTCAGTCTCCCACCGCAGTGACGCCCAGCGGTGTCACCCAGCCGCAGAGCCCCTGTTCATGTCAGGCACTGCCCAAAAAGCCTGAGTGAACACAAGCGGAGAGAGCCAAGTTGTGACTTCCAGCGACCTTGTGGTGACATGGCCGTACCCATCGCTGAAACACAGCCGCGGCCGGGACATAGCAGAGCTCCTCCCCTGCAACACTGCACGACAGCACGCAAGAGAAGTTTCTTGAATTACAAGCCACAGAGACACTTCCCTTATCCAAAAATCTGGCCAACTCTACCCATGCAAGATACCTCTATGGTACAAGGGCTAGTGGAAGAGCTCGGGCCAAGGCCACCGTGGCACGGCACATTCCTGTGCCTACACCCCCAAGGAGCAGAGGGGTCCTGTGCACCGGCTCAAGCCTAAAACCAAAGTGCCACCTACTGAGCCTACAGCATCCATGTCCTCCCGATGGGGTGTCCAGCAAGGGGCTGGCCATGGCTAATACTTGGCTCACCAGATCAAGCCCAGTCTCGGCAAGCAGTCACTGTCCACACGAGACCACAGGCCTCGGGTTGCTGCCAAGCATCAATAAGCAGGTGATAGCCCACCTGAGACCAGGGACATCTCTGCACAGCCCACCACAACACAATGGGACAGGAGAATTTCACATCCAAGGGTAAACCACAGCTTGTGCTGACAGAGCCTGCCCTGGCTGATGGCAGGGTACAACGCCGATGGGACAAAACTCCTCGCGTGTCAGCCTTTAGATGTTCTTTTCTACCATTTCTATTTGCACAGACGACTGTCGCCCTGCACCCCTGCAAACAGGACGGACAAAGCCGCGGAGTTTTTAATCCGCTCTTCCCCTCTCCTCCCGAGAGCTACACAGCCTTAAATGGAGCTATTTAAAGCCAGTGTTAAAAACACCAGCGATGATCTGACCTTCTCAGTAACAACAAAACCAGACCAAAACCTAAAGACCAAATGAATGAAAAGAAAATTACAAGGTAAAGTTTGCCTTCCCTGAACGTGTGCCAGCTGCAAGACTCTAAGATTACATTGATGCAGCTTTCCAAATTTTAAATACAATAATTTTCTGTATTAAGGGCCCAGTAACCCTAATGGAAGCATAATTAGCCATTGATGCCATGCCCATATGAGAGAAGCTTGAAAAACTTAAATAAACTGTGAATGGCAGGATTAATACCACAGCTTTTCATTTTGTACAGCTGTTTGAATACAGTACACTGCCTGTGATGGCATCAGCTGTTGCTTTACTCTGGGTCCGTATTTCTGAAGCTAAAACAGGCAGTTCTTTTAAGCAAATTACAACCCACCCCTCTTATTGTTGGCCTGTTTATTTTAGCAAAGGTGTCTAGATGCATATTTGCTTTACATTAAAAAAAAAAGGCAAAAAAAAAAGCGTGCCAAACTGCAAATAAAATTAGCTGGCCAAATTCAAAGCCCGGTGATGCTAACAAGAGCATTTTAATTTACTGCAATGGCCCTTCAGGACGGAGGAGTAAGTAATGCAGTTTTGGAGATCATCTGCACAAGTGGGAATATCATGTAGATGCCTGGAGAGTCCTTGAGAAAATAGCTCACCTCGGCCGCGATTGAAGAGGAAAGACAATACTTTGGTGAAATAGAATTCTGTATTTCTAGGAAAGGCTCCAATAGCAAATTGCTTACTAATGCAAGAAGCCTTGTAAATTTTATTATGAATGGAACGGCAACGGCAGGAGTATGACATGGCGCAGCATTTGCACACACGGCTTAGCCAGTAAAAAGTAAATAAATAGGTTACTTATAAGCTTTAGAAGACATCCAAAAATACTTCTGACAAAAACTCGAGCTCAGTGAACTCCAAGCAAAAATATAAACCAGCTTCCAAAACTATCTTGCCATTTTTTTTTTTCACTAGGTAAAGTACTTAAAACTTAATCAGTAAAACTTAATTTTCAGTCCTTGGTTTTATGGTTGGAAATATCCACTGAAAAGAGTTAATCTACATTTCCTCGCTGTCTTTAAAAACTGGCTTATCAGTGGACGCGGAAGAAATGACCTGTGCAGGGAGCACGTCAGGATAGCAAACCACCATCGCAAAATAAAATTCTCAAGTTACCGGGAGGAGGACTGATACCAGGGGGAGCCTAATGCCATGTTCACCTGGGAAAAGCGACCCCCAAACCGCAGCCCCCCTGGGAGGGGTGCAGGCAGCTCCCCCACCGCCTCACAGCCTGGCCGCGCCATTCTCCGTGCCGTCTCGTCCAAATCCAGCCCCACATCGCTGTGAAACTTTCCAATTTTCTGCCCAGGCAGCACTAAAACCCAAATATCCCTCTTGAGCTGAGGGAGGAGAAGGAGAGGAGCAGCCCCGGCCGGGGCCATGACAAACACTGGCGCTTAAATGCGGCTACAGAGACAAAAATCCCTAATGAAAAGCTCACCTAAAGCTTGCGGGAAGCCCGCGCCCGGCCGGTCGAACCTCTCCAGAGCGGCAGGCGTGAGGCCGGGAGGATGCTGGGGAAAGACGAATTAACTAAAAGTTAATGTGGATGTTCTCATTCAAAAGAAAAGTGGCCTACTCCAAAGGGGATTAGGCTAAAGTGAACTAAGGCCACTTTACTTCTGAATGAGAGCATCCACACAATAGTGCAATGCACTTTAACTAATGCACTTTAATTTTACACCCAATCAATTTGTCTTACCTCTCCTGAGTGTCCTTGTGTGGACAAACTCAGAGATTCATCGAGTTTTGAGGCCAGTCGGGGACCATTAGATCAACCCATCTCGCTCCCCGCGCGTTACGGGCCATCGCTTTTCACAGTTATCTCTTTATTGATCCCCAAAACTCATGGATGACTAACGTATAACCTCCAACGGGGGAAAAAACATTTCTTCAATGGGGCGCCTGGCCTGGACTTGAAGATACTTGCTAAACAAGAAGCCACTTGGAGAACAAGAAGCCACCATGACTTTCGGCAGCCTGTTGCGCCGCCAGCAAAAGTAAGAACAGACGAATTTGGGTGCAAATCCATTTCTTTCCATCCTGCCTTCCCCAGGCCCAGAAAGTTAGCAAGGAAATGGTAGTGTCTCTATTGTAACTTTTAAATATATATATATATATAAATAGCAAACAGGCCCCTTGCCTTCAAGACAAACTCAGGTTTTTTTAAATTCACCTCACCAACACTTACATTTTCAACATTTGCCCAAATGTCTACCGATGAATCTCAAACCTTCCTTTTCAAAAATCCAATAACCCTCAGAAACTACTCACCGCCTGCGCTATCGCCTTTGTGTGCACAACAACCCACGTAAGCCCGAAACCTCCACGTCATTCTTCACCCCTCCAACAAATAGACCCAAAAATAAATAAACGAAGCCGCGATGGCAACAAGCAGCGAGGCAACTCAAGGTGTTGATCCTGCAAAGGCAATGGGGATCCCTTGTGCCAGCTAACAGAGACAAGACCCCCCCCACTGCCACAAAGGGGCTGAAGCGTCCCAGGGATCTCACCCAAATTAACAAAAACGTGTCCCAAAGACACCAGCCTACACGGATTCTGCTCTTACCTATGCTCCGAGGCTGGGTTACATCTCTTTTAATTATTTTTTTCTCCTTTCGAAGGTAATAAAAGGGAAAAGGCAACCACACTAAGCACATGCCAAAGAAAAGCTGAACCAACAGCCGGAGAGCTGCCTGTAAGTCATGTTACAGAATATCAGCGGTGGGTTAGATACGGGGCCGTTAATCAGGGACAGAAATACACTCAAACACGCAAAACACAAAATATTCACTCTGTTAGACTTACCCTCTCCAAATATTGCTGTGACTGCAGGAATAAAAAAAGAAATATATATATATATGTATATATAAAACTACTAATTTCCAAATTTGCCGTGTGAGTCAAAGCCTGCTCTGAGCAACTGAGCATCAGGAGAGGGAGGTAGCACACCAAGGACACGAGGTGACACTGCAGTGCACCCCGCTCTCTCTTTCTCCCACACAGCCCTCTTTATTTTCTTAAATTTGTTTAGATTACACAAGGTATCTCCTAACTGCACGCTCGTGTGACCAAAAAAACCTCAAACACAGAAACGCAAAACAAAAACAACACAGAGACTCGCTAATTTGAAGAAGCTGTGCTGGATTTTCACTGCTTTTTAAAGCAGTATTTATCAGCACAACCTATACTCACTCGTTTTGATCGAGCACGATATAATCTGATTTTTAAGTGCTAACATTGCCCACTCCGGGCTGCAGTAACCCTTCTGCGTGCAGAGCCCATTACTGTTATTGCTGCCTCCGGATGAGCAGCCAGGGAGGACTCAAACCCTCAGCCATAAAGCCTAAATTTAAGGTAAAACTCATTTTTTCACAACTTCCTTGCAAACCTCCAAGTTGCCCCCAAATAACAATCCGCACTGCAAAGACGCCGCGAGCTCCCACTTATGGGATGCCTTGGGATATGCTTGCAAGTGTTCAGGATGAGTTCCAGTGTTACTTGGGGTTTAAACTCAGCTCTGTCAGGTTTGACATTGAAAAGGATGCAAAAAATTAGGAAATTAAAACTATCTTTGGCAACAAAGATAACTTTGGTCTGAAAAACTTCACTGAGAAGTTAGGCCGAGCATGTAACTTAAGGAAGGCAGCAAATACTGTACCCAGTAGTTAGGATGGACACATTTGGGCTTTTGAATGATTTAGAACACAAAAATAACAAAATATTCTTGAATTGAAATGAAATAATAAATTAAAGAAAACAGATCTCACGTCTACTTAATAATATATTTACTTACTTAAAGAAACAGAGAGAAATGAAAATCTTACTTTGCTAATACAATTTCAACTACAGCATTTTGGATGGTAACAGGTCCAGAACATAAATTAACATGATTTATCATTACATTAAATAGTCCGCCAAACTTAGGCATGGTAGCAGCTCCTAAATACCACAGCAAAAAAAATTACCCTGAAAAAAGGATTCACTGGCTCAAGGTGGCATAAAGTCAAAGCAAGGAAATTAAACTTAGAGTCTTTTAAACTTTATTTTATTGGTCCTCCTCAGATGTAACACTTTTATTATTAATTGTACCTTGCACCCTCTGCACCACATCTATTATATTGATGCTTGTCCTTCTAATATGGGAGTATATGTACTGAAGGTAGCAATATTCTTAGCTCCCCCCACTTAAAACCATACATGGTTGGAAAATACCTGTGAATTATTTTTGTATTGGCTGCAAGGTATAGCTAATATATTTGAAAAATCTAGGAGAGTTAGTCTAGTCATAACTGGTCAATGTCTTCAACAACCCATCCACTTTCAGATACGCTACATATTGCATTCTAGTTTATGATTATTTCTTTGTAAAGAACATATTTGAAGTAATTTTTCCATTTAAAAAAATGCTGTCTACCCACATTTTGTTTAAACTCTGCAACTGCACACATTGAAAAAAAAATCTACTGTAACATAAATAGAAGTGTTGCTTTCTTATATATATATATATGATATACTATCATCCAAGAAGGGCCAGCTAAAACGCCACAGTTGCAAACATTTAAGACTGTAACAAAAATGACTGAGACTCTAGTATCAGTTTACTATCCTCCAACAATTTCCCTGACAGTGGAGTCAAATAATGTTGAATTATGGACCTTCTTACAGGAAGTCTTATTTCATGTTCATTTTTTGATCATTTCCCTCCTAGTCCCTATAGGAATTCGGCTCTTTGCCGATTTGCCTTTAAAAGATTCTGCACACATAATTAGCTTGTGCATTATTAAATGATAATTTTTGTCAAGTAACACCAGTGTGGATTTGCTCAACAAGTTTATTTTCCATAAGAAAATATTGGCTTGTCCCTATAAAATCTATCTTATGCTGCTAATGCACTTCATTTGAATGCGGTGGGTACTTCATACAGTGTTTTTCTTCAATTACTTTCTGTAGAGACAATCTTGCAGGGGAATATTACGGTTTGGACCAGAGCACCTGAGTGCCAAGGTGATGTGGCTTCAAGAAAACAGCCTCACAGTAATACTTTAGAATTACCTAAGAAACTGAATTTTTGCTAACTGATTACAGTCTTAGGGGCTTTTTTTATCTAATTGGAGGGAGTTTTCCCAGTCACAACACGCCACAGCTGTGTTTTAAATCTTTCCGGGCTCCGACAAACATTTGAAAATTTAAACACGTAAATGTTTGAAAAGCTAATGATTAAAAAAGGTTTATTTTGAAACTTTTGAGGATGGGTGCAATCCTTCAGCTTAGGGTTTTTTGAAAGTTCCGGGGCCTGGTTGATCTCGAGTTCAATTATCCCCAACAAAAACCCCAAACTCCTGCCTTGTACTTTCTGGGGCCATAATGGTAAACAAGAACTCTGCAGGTCCCCCCCGGCAGGCAGCGGGGTCACGCCCGTGGGAGAAGGATGCTATTTTAGTGACCTATTGCCACTGAGCTAGTTAAATCACTGAACAATGGTTAGTGTTATGGGGCTTTACTTTGCAAAATCTAGCATTAGTGTCATTGCTTTCCATTAACCGGGGGGGACTTAAAGGCACTGGCATTGAGGGGCCTATAAGGAAAGGATAAATAAGGGGAAACCAATAAATGAAAAAACACCCACCCTGTTAACTGTAACCTTTACTGCCACAATATAAGAAAATGTAATTAAATCCGTAATAAAAGCTTTTTACATACTTACTCTTTTACTACTCTCAAAAGCACAACCGGGGCCGGGCGGAGGGGCAGCCCGGACCCGCACCCGGGATCCAGCCCCTCTCTCCCGCCGCCCGGCCATGCGCACCCGCGCTGCCATAGACGCGCACCGCGCAGGGACATCCTAATTAGCCGCCCCAGCGACAACCACTCAACACCTTATTATTTAACCATTAAGGCCCAGATACTGCCGGCCCCGCCGGGGCCGGACTTGGTACCGGAGTTTACCGGGGGCGCAGGGTGGCCGCGCATCCCCTCGGTAAAACCCATTTCCTCCCCGGGCGCAACCTCCGCGGTCCCCCTTGTGCCGCCCGCCCGCCCTCCGCGGGTTTTATCCGCCGCCTCGTCGGCCAGAGGAAGCGGGGGGAAAAGCGCATTTTTCCTTCGACGGGGAAAGCAAAGCCCCTCTCGCCGCGCAGCTCCGCGGATGCGGAGTGGTGGCAGCGGCGGGGCTGCGCGTCCCCCTGCCCGGCGAAGAGCTCGGGCTCCCCGGGGAGGCCGCTCGGCCCCGCGGCTGGCGCAGCGGCCGCGCAAGCCGGAGGTGCCGGGGCTGAGCCCCGCGGCGCTGCGCGGCCGCCCCGCGCACTGGGAGAGGGGCCGGCGCCCGGCGCGCAACGTCCGCGCTCCTGGCGAAAAGGGGGTGGGGGATACGGACACCACACGACACCCCCCTCTCCCGACAACCCCAAAACTAAAGCTTCATTTCTTTAGCTTTCACTTTAATAAAATAATGATTCGTTGGGAAAATGGGGTATAAATCTTCATTTTGGAGGCAATTAAAGTGTTGATTTCATTCGTGCCCCTGAGCGATTCTTGTAATTTGCTCAAATAGCTTTATGTACCCAGCACTCCAGAGCTTTTAGAAACCCATTTTCTAGTTAGACTTGTTGGATTACAATTTTTATTCAACAGCAGCGAGCCGAGCTTCCCTCAGCTCGACCCTCGCTGTAGGGCTCCCCTCGCTTTAAAGCACCGCGCCGGGCGGGAGCATCTTCCCCGGCCCCGGGAGCATCTTCCCCGGCCCGCCTCGCCGGGCACCTCCCTGCCGCACCGCCCTCCGCCCGCCCCGCGAAGCTTTTCCCCTTCGCGGCAAAATTAGGGGAAAAAAAATAAATAAAGGCAAACCACATATGGGCACATAAACCCCCGTTTAAAAAAGTTCATGCCTTCCTTCAAGCCTGCCTCCCCCTGCCACGGCACGATCAGCGGCCAGATAGCCTTTGGCACATGGGAGAAAATATTTAAGACACTGCCCACGCTGCAATGCAACGCACCTTGATGTCGGTAATCTATAAAATAACTCCTGGCTGACAGTGCTGGTGATAATGGCAAAGCGGCTGAGGAAACTCCTGTCTGCTTGACTGCGCCTTGCTTGAACAAAAGGAAACCTCCAGAGTCGGGAGCTGATTACTCCTAAGACTGTATTTACGAAGCTGATCATAAAGAAACAACTTGAGCTTTTTAGTCGGGATTTTTTTTGTTTAGGGTCCCCTCTCTCACAGCCAAAGCACTGCTACCCCTCGTTTGAGAGAAAGAAAACCCGCCCTTTTACACAACTCGAAAAAAAAAAAAAGCCAAATCTCGGCCACTTCCATCATCTAGGAGCTTAACTTAGCTCTGAGCACCTCCTGAATTAGCCCCAAACGCTCCCATTAAAAGGCAAGAATCCCAGTCTCAGCCCAGCGCAGGGGACAGAAGCAGGAGAAGGGAAAGGCGGCTTTTCCCAAACCATCCATCCAGCTTTCCCAAGCCATCCCTATTTCCCACATCGGCTACAGCCAGCATGGACGGCTTGAACCAACCCAGGCAAAACCTGGACACCGTCAAAGCCAAGGGCTTTTGCTGGCTTGGTTTTGAGGTTTGGATCTAGTTGTTTGTTTATTTTTTAAAGAAGGGGGTTGAAAACTTGCAAGATCAAGGAAAATAATTTAAAACCTGGGTCCAGCTTTATTTTCTAGCCCCCCCTCCTTTTTTTTTCTATTAAGTAAAATAAAATGGGCGCGTTTGCAGCAGGCAGGCGTGCACAAAGCAATGTTCACTGAAGTCTAAAAGCGTTCGGCCAAGGAAAACTGACAAGACGGACTAATGAACCGTAGAGACGGGAAGAAAATAGCCAGTATTTGCTAGATTTCAAACTCTCTCTGTCTTACCCGGACCACCTATCTCGGATTTTATTATTATTTTGGTAAACGGCTCCAGCCCTTCCTTCCCTAAGCCACCAAGAAGCCAGCGATTCATGGATACCACTTCTATTATTGTAAAGGGTAAATAAAATAAAGACAAAAATTAAAAGCGACAAGGAACAGGTCGAGTTTGCAGGCGATGCTTTTACAAGCTCATCTCGCCAGGTCGAATCCGGGAGCAAGCCTTAATGAAGCAATAATAGCCACATTATTCAAAAATTTTCATTTCGATGGAAATTTATCTAAAAGGGACTTAATCATATGCAAATAATAAAAGGAGGCGTAGTGACCCAGCAAGCGATCTGCATACAAATTTCAGCGTGTGCGGCATTGGCGAGATCATACCTGATCTGTTAGATTTGCTGATCTTGTTATGTCTTCACTGTCCGATTTTGATCCGCCCTCTCTATCGTCTATGACCAAATCGATAGGCATTTTTCCTTTCAAACAGCTAATATACCGGTGGCAGAAATTGTCACATAATTCGTGTACCTACATTATGACAGAAGTTAAAAAAAAAGGGGGGGGGGAGGTGGAAAAGAAAAAAAAAAAAGGAGGAAAAAGGAAGAAAATATAATCAGGAATATGTAAGTAAAATTGACAAGTGCAACCAGTCTCCCCCTTCACCTCTGTGACATCAAAAGTCCTAAATAGGGGAAACACACTGCAATTATTCCCCCGAGACCTCTAGACGCATCCAGAATTAGGAATAACTTTCTTTTCTCGCAAAATAGAGATATCCCAGAAAATTGACAGTGACAAGATGATTCACAGGCTACAACATATTCAACACCCGTGTTAAATTCATCTGCTCCCGGAGCTGTGGCCATTAGAGAGGTGACCTGCATGGGTGACATTTAAGGTAAACTATTTAATTTCATCCAGTTATTTCATCATAAACCCTTTCCAAAGGGGTATGAGGACAGAAAAAAGGATTTAAACAACAAAAAAAATCCCAATGAACTAGGCTGAAATACATTCTAGGCATCTGTGTCCTGAAATCCCCAGTTGCCCTGATAGACTTGTACCTGAGCCGCCACTATTAATGGGCAGATTTTAACACATTTTGGGTAGAGCAAGAACAACCTGCCAGTTATGGTTAGATAAAGTGGCTGAGGCTCCCGAGAAACTTTTCAACTATTTAAAAACCTCTCAAAATGTTTATTTTTAGGAGAAAGGGAATTCTCTTCTAGGCCAGCTATCAATGACACGTAAAAAATCCTCAGGAAACCAGAGCACACTTCCAATTTAACGTGAGCTCAGATGACACCACCTTCTTAGAAATTAGCATTCTCCCTCCTAAGATTTCTAAAATAGCCAGCAAAAAAACAACCCTGCATTTAGGCTGCAATCTCTTTCTTCTGCTCAGAGGTGTACAATATTCCCAGGAACAAGAGACAGACACAACTATCAACTCTGCTTTGTCTCTGCAAAATGTTACAGGACAATCCGTGCCCTGAGCCTGACCTGCAGATGGCTCTTAAAAAAAAAATACATTCCCCATCCTAACTAACTGCAACCAGGGTCTCTTCCCCACCACCACCATGAAAAAATAAAATATATATTTTTAATAAAAATCACAATTTCTGAGGCTTGGCTGAATCACCCATTTCAGGTCTCATCTGCGGCACCACAGAACTGCAAGTATTTATACAAAGCCAGCAAAGTATTACAATGAACACAAGGCCTGTGCGTTTGAGAGCCCGGTTTTAAAGGCTGAAATTGTAATTAAACTGCGAAGAGAAATGGACGCCAAGATTGGTCTTGACACTAATTACCAGAAAGAAAGACATTTATGCAAATTTACCAGAAGCCTGAACTTCAGCAGTACTGAAACGGAGGAAGAAGAAAGAGAGAGAGAGAGAGACAAAAATTACCTTCTCTAATTCCAACAGATGAAACCTTAATACTTGTATGGCTTGAATCATCTGCAAAGATACAAACAACATGAGTATTTATCTGATTCCTGGATTTGAGGATATTTCCCACAGCCGCCCCTGCCGCACTTTGTAGCTTGACTTTTCTCTAGTAGTAAATAAGAAGTTGTTTTGATTTATGGCAATAACACTAAAACTTAATAGCAGTGGCTTTGTGCGCTGTTTAACGAGAAGCGATCTAGAGTTAACCACCCCCCCCCAAAAAAAAACCCTCTTGCAACGAAGCAACTAAATTATACGGATCATAAACATTTCTTTAAAAAAACCCAACCTCTAAACACCATTACTGGCTGCTCGCTTTGCGAAAGCAGGAGCAAGACTCCTAGAGGGAAGGCAAAATATTTGTTTATCCTTGAGGAAAAAATTTAAAAAGGATTAAAAAAGGAGAAGAAAGAAAAGACCTCATTTTCGGTGAGTTAGCGAACGGTGCGTCTCCAGCCACAGCGATCCTCTGTGTTTCCCATCGAGCTGCTTAAAGGGTGCATGGAGAGGCTACTACAGCGTGGATAAATCCACGCTCCTCTTGGGCAAGCTCGCTCGCCACCGAGCCCGCAAGCTCTCCTTTGGATGGGGCTTTCTTTATGTACATCCTTATGGGATTGTTTTACTTCCATGCAATTACTGCACCATATTTACTTGGAATTATAAAAATCACCATCATAATAATAATTAAAAAAAATAAAAATCCGTATGAGAAATTTTCAATTTAGCACCACCAAACCACTTCTCCGGAAGATATAGAAGGGGTTTTTTTAAAAAAAATAAAATAAATGGGAAGGGAAGGGAGGGTCGTGGGGTGGGGGTGGGGAGAGGAATAAGTGTTGTTAACTCTTACCAAGTTATCCAGTTCAGGATTAGAGGAAAAGAGGGGTTTCTCTGCTCGGATCTAAATATAAGAAAGGGGAGGAAAGGGGGGGAAAAATAATAATAAAAAAGATTTGAAATATGGAAGCAGAAAAAGCAGACGTTATTATTTCTTGCTTCATTACACTGTCGGGTCCATTATGTAACCTTTCGTGCAAAGCCCTGACTGCTGGGTTTAGTACATCAGCCAAACACTTGAACAAGTGAATCAAATACACAGAAAAATACCTACGGAGCTCCCCGGGCAGAGCCCGGCCCGGCTCCCGGGGCCGCGCAGCGAAACTCCCGGCCGGGCACAGACCGCTCCGATCCATTCCTTTCTTTTTAGGGGCTGATAAACGCCGAGATTTCCCGATTATTTTGTTTTGGTTGAGTGTTTTGGGTTCTTTTTTTTTCTCTTGCAGTAAGAGAGGGGGGAGGGGGAAACGCGCATCTTTATCTCAACAGAGACTTGTTTTTCTCGTTACGATTTTTTTTTCCTTTCTTTTTCTTTTACTGTTTCAACCCGGTTTTGCTGACCTGTTTGGCGAACACTGCTATGTCTTCATTGAAAGACTCAGAGGAGCAAACATCGCCTCCCGCTACCCCGGGCTCCCTGGGTGTGCATGTAGCTAGTTCACATTTCTCAAAAATCAGTGCTAAAAGAGGGAACAGGGGGTGTCTGAAAGAAAATACAATAGTCACACACACACAGGGGGGAGGGGGGAAATAATATATATATATGTAACGAAACAAAACCCCAAACACAACAGTCGTTAGTCCCGCAGCAGCATGCGTGGGGAGCGGGGCACCCACCGCGCCGGGCTCCGGCTCCCCCGCCGCCTCCCGGCCCCTTCCCGCCGCCGGCAGCCCCGCATCGCCCCGGCCTTGCGGCGTGATCTGGGCGCCAGATATTGTTAATAACAACCTTAGGACAGGCTAAGAATAAAACCCAAGCCGGTTCCAGCAGCCATTTTGAATTAACTTTCCTTGTCTTGAGGAAAAAAAAAAAAAAACAATAATGATAAAAAATTAAAATCTCTGGACGGTGCCTTTCGTGCTTTTAATTCCCATTTTCTGCTGGAGGACTTGCGAAGGAAAAAAAAAAAAACAAAAAACAACACAACAACAAAACACACACACATACAAAAAAGGAACAATCCCCATCCAAATTAAAAAATAAGAAGCCCCCAAACCCACCGGCTCCCCAAACAAGCCGACCCAGCGGCCGGCGCTGCCCAGCCGGGCTGCCCCTCCGGCCCCCCGGAGCTCCGCAGCCCCGACCCGCGGGGGGAACCAGGTGCTTTTGGGCTCTCCCGGCTTTAAAAGCCTCCCTGGGAGAAAGGCTGCGTGTGCATCTGGCTCCCTCGGCCGTTTAATAATTTAAATAAATAAATAAGCGTGGGCACACACACATAATATGTATATTTATAACAGGGAGTTAAATTTTCATACTTTTTTTTTTTTTAAAGGGGGGGGAGGGTACCGTCCACTGCTGAGTTTTAACCAACTCTACAGATTTCTGAGAAACCGATAAAGAAACGTGATTTTCTTTTTTCCTCTCCTTTCTCACTGTTTGGGAAGCGATTTTAAAAGGCTCTTGAACTTCCCTTCAAACTCAAGACGGGCAGATTCATTTTATAAGCATCTGCCGCCAAACATATCCCATCAGCTCCCATCGCAACGGCCTAGAAACTGCTTTGCAAGTTGCTTCATTGAGAAGCATTCAGTGCTGTCGGATAAAAAGTTTTTAAAAAATTATAATTAAAAAGAAAAATAAAAAGGAAGAGAGTTGCGAGAGGCAGCTCTTGAGTCTTCTCCTTCATAGCGCAAGGAGAGACAAACAAGGCAGAAAGTTGAGCGAAGCGCTCCAACTCTTCCCTGCTCCCAAAGTCCGTGCAGAGATTTACCAGCCGGCGCAGGTTGCGCCCTGGGAATATTTATTTTTCCTCCTCTTCCTCCTCCTTCTCCCCACGGTGATGCCTGCCGCCCCTCCAGCAAGCTCCGGCTCCCATTTTCCAGAGCCCCCGCAGCGCCAGGTGGACCCCAACCCTCTCTCCCCTCTTTTAAAAATAATAACGACAGTAAAAAATTAAGAACACGACCTTTTCCGCGCAGCGCTCCCCAACCCTTCTTCCCCATCTCGCACAAGGGGCAGCCCGGCCCGAAACACCCGCACGCCCACATCACCTTCCGCGCTCCATCCCGCGAAGGTTGAGCGGGCGCGGAGCCTTTTACGCGGCAACCTACCCGTAGATGGCATCTTTATCTCTCTTGAGGGCGTCGTTGACGGAGGCGCCCATGGCGGGGGCCATGGCGTTGGCGTGGGCGGCGTGGGGGTACTGGTGCGAGTGGAGCGGCGGCCCGTGGTTGAGGTGGTGGACGGGCTGCATAGGGCGGGCGCCGTGGGGGTCCCCGTACATGGTGGTGGGGATGCCCACCCCCTCCATGCCGCCGTAGTGGGGCAGCTCGTCGTACTGCGGGACAGAGAGAAAGCAGAGAGGCGTCGGGGGGGCTGGAGGGTGAGGAGGGAGGGAGCGGCGTCCCCAGCAGCAACCCCGCTCCCGTGTGTCCCCCCCGCCGCCCGCCCGCCCCCGGGGAGAAGCCGCTTTCCCCGCCGGGCTCCGCGCAGCCGGTTCTATCCCCCCCACACCCCTCGCTCCGTGCGGCCGCTGAGCAGCCGCCGGCCCCGGGTCGGGGAGCAGCAGGGTTGGGGTTGTTGGGGTTGCTCCGGCCCCGGCTGCGCGCACGACTCGAAATCCTCCGAGTCCGGGGCGGAGAAGTAATAACAACAATTAAAAAAACAACACCACACACACAAAAATATAAAGGGAAAAAAAAAAAGAAAAAAAAAATCTTAATCCCAAACCTCCCCAAACCTTCCTGTGAATAGAAGCGGTTCACGAAGCCCAAGTCTCTCTCCGCTAAAGTTTTCCCGCTGATAAGAAGTCAGGTAACTAACCCAGCGAGGATGCAAAAAGTTCAGCAGCGAAAAAAAAAAAATAGCGCGATTTTTGGGGTTTCCAGCAATTGCACGCAAACGCACTTTTAAAGCCGAAAGGCTGGAAACGTTTGCCCGGGCTCTCGGGATTTTGGGAATGCCTTTTGGAAAAAAAAAAAAAAAAAAAAAAAGGTTTTCTTTGTTAAAGATTAAGGAGCAAAAGCTAACGCTGTTCCCAGGCAGCGGGGGAAACGGCCACTTCTCATCTATTAAAAGCGAAGGTGTGAATAAACACTTTTAAAGATCCCTGACACTTGCTTGGAGCGAAAGAGTAAAAGGCAAGTTGTCAGCAGAGGAACTTTCTTTCCCAACCAGCACTCGGAGGGGCGGCAGGCAAATTAGGCAAGAAAACTTATTTCCAGGGCTCTTCCCCTTCCCCAAATTCCTGCTCGCCCGACTCCGACAGATATTTTATTTCCTTTCCACAGAACTTCAATTTAGGAGGTAGTTGGAAGAAAAAAAGGATATCGCATCCAAAATAGAAACAACAATACACATGGCAGTGCATACTGCTAACCTCTAATTCAAATTAAACGGGCTTTATTTTAAAAATGAGCCTTTTTCTTCCCTCCCCCCCCATATTGCACTGCACCTTTTGTGACTGAATATTAAAAAAGGGGGGGAGGGAAAGGAGAAGAAAAAAAAGTTGTGCTTACTCCCAGCTAGAAGTTATCTTCCGAAAAGTGAGGCGGTATATCATCACTAACACAGCAAAACGCTCAGAGACATGCACACATTCAAATATTTCAAGCACTGGTGACTTTTAAAAAGACATTGGTAGGACTAGAGCTACAAAACCAACAAATACAGCGGCTCGGACATATTCACTTACATGCCTGCATGTCATTAATGTATAGAAAGCTTGCCTTTTCTGTGAGAGATCCGGGATGGGGAGTAAAAGAATCAAGAAAATATCAATATATACAGATTTAAGCCTGCAAGTACAACTGACAAACCCTCCCGCTCCAGGACACCGCTTTGTGCCCCTGCTCCATAGAGAAGGGGGAAGAAAAAAAAGGAAAAGAAAAAAAAAAAGAAAGAAACTTTTTTGCAGCGTCTCTGTAAGCCACGTTTCAATATCATTTCACATTTGAAATCCATTTTTTTTTTTTAATACGTACCCTTTGCGCCATCGGCCTGCTTGCTCCCTTTCTACTTCAACTTCTAATATATCCTCTTTAAGGCCAGTGTGAAAAGAAAGAAACGCGAAGTTCCCCCCCCCTTACCCCCCCAAAAAATGCAAAAATCCCTTAGCGTCGCCAGCAATGAAAGCAATCGAGTAAAATCTTCGGCTTGCTGGATCTCAGCGAAGCGATACGGTAACTCAGCATTAAAAAAAGGAGGCAAAAAAAAAAAAATAAAAGGAAAAAAAATTCAACTCTCCCTCCTTCCTTCCTTCTTTTTTTCTTTCTTTCCTCTCTCCCTGTCTCTCTCTTACTCTCCCCCTCTGGTTTCCAAGACAGCAGCGGGGCGAAAGCAAATATCCTTTCCCCAAATCAGTTTTTTTTTTCTTTTTCTTTTTTTTTTTTTTTTTTAAAGTGCCCCTCAAACCCAACTACCAAGTCTCATGGCTTTTTGCCACTCCGGCTGTCAATCACAGGCGAGGTTGTCAAGGTGGTGAATGACTGATGATGATCCGCTGCGTGCGCTCCCACCGCGCAGGACACCTCAAATGTTAATTTTCGAGCGCGCTCACCCCCCTCCCAAAAAAATAAAAAAAAAAAAAAAGAAAAAGGAAAAAAAGAGAAAAATTAAAAAAAAAAATGAGGGAGGAGGAGAAGGAGGAAGAGGAGAGGGAAAAATTAAAAATTAAAAAGGCTCGCTAACGCGCCGGCTCTCCCTTTATTATGGTTATTATGATGATGATGATGATGATGGGGGGTTTTTTCGCTCCTCCTCGGATCGCTCCTAATTCCTCGCCGGCGCCGGCTCGCTCTGCCCCTGCGCGGCCGCCGGGCGAGGCTGGCGGAGCCGGAGGCGGGCCGGGCGCGGACGCGGGTGCCGGGCGGAGCGCCGCGCCGTGCGGGGCGGGCGCGGGGAGGAAGGGCAGCGGGGAGGAGGAGGAGGAGGAAGAGGAGGAGGAGGAAGCGGGGGGGGGGGGCGCGGCGCTGCCGCCGCGGGCCGCGCGCTGCCGGGCGTCCGCCGCCGCCGCCACCGCCGCGGCGAGCGCAGCGCAGCGCCGGGCTGGAGCAGACTGCGGGAACCCGGAAGTAGTGGTGGCCATAACAGGTCGCGTCTTACACAATGCGCTGGGCGGCAGCAACTCCGACACCGGCGCAGGGGGGGGCGCCGCCGCCCGCCCCCGCGCAGCCGCCCGCGCTCCCGTCCCCGCAGGGAGAGGGCGGTTGGATAGAACGCCCCCTCCCGGCCCTGCCTTCTGCACCCTCCACTCCGGACGGTGTGTTCACCCGCCCCACCTCACGGGTGGGTGTGGGGGCGCGACCATCCCCTTTGTCTGGCAGCGTCGCCGCCCCGCTCCGCGCCCGCGCAGCGCCCCGGGGCCGCGCCGCCGCCCGCCTCCCCCCCCCCGCAACCACGGCGGCTCCCCCCGCGGCCGCCGGCCGAGTGAGCTCACCCGGCCCCCGGCCGCCGCTGCCGCGCCGCCGTCGACCAATCAGCGCCGCGCCGCCCCGCGCCGCGCCCCCATTGGTCCGAGCGGGAAGCGGGGCTCGGACCGGCGCGACGCCGGGGGTGGGGGGAGCGCCGGGGCGACCCGCGGTACCGGCCCCGCTGCCCCTGGCCGCCCGGCGCGCTCCTTTCGACCCCCCCGCGCCGAGCTCCGCGGCTACGTTGCGTTGCGCGGGGAGCGGCCACCCCCTCGGCGCTGCCGGTGCCCCCGTCCAAAAGCACAGCCATCCTTTCCCCGCGGGCCCCACCGGTCGGGGAACGAAGAGCGCTCCGTGTCCCTTGTACCTGCGGGCCGGGCTGCGCGGAGCTCCGAGCGGGCGCTGGCGGGGAGAGCTGCCCCGGCTCCATCACACAGCCCGGTGCAGCGGTCCCCGAGTGAGCTGCTTGGGGCGGGGGGAGAGTGGCGGGGGGGGGATACTCCGGTAAAACCCCCGTGTCCGGGGGAAGCTGCTCCACTGCCGAGGGTGACGGGCAGTGGCTCAGCCCCCGCCGCCACGTCTCAAACTTCAGGGAAACCCGTTTCTATCCCCCCTCCAACCCTTTTCCCCTAGGACCGGCCTTTTATCCCGGCGAGGGAAATAAAGACCGTTCAGGTAAGAGCCATTTTAATACACTACCCCCCCACACCCACCCCACGCGTCCCTGGTGGGAGCTGAGACACGGGCGTGGGGTTGATCTCTATTTATTTACCCGGGGAACGGCGCTCGGTAACGATTCCCCATCTCACAGGTCTCTTGCAGGGGGAGGCTGCAGCTTAGCTCCCAGAGATGCAATCTCCTCCTCTCCTCATCCCTTTTCCTTCCCCTCCTACAAAATTAAGAAAAAAAAAAACCCTTAAAAAACCCCTTTTAAGTGTCTCCACCAGGCCTTTATAAGATTAATTCAGCACAACCCAGCCTAAAACACTTTTACAATGTAATTACAGTCGTACAAATTGTTTGTCTAAACCTCATTCTGGATAAGAATTTTACAATTAGCAAACAGTTATTACTCTTAGGGCTTGCTGCGAGAAATTGCGCTGCGCGCCTCTCCGCTTGCAATATACCGGCCATAAAAAAAAAGAGGCCAGTCTAATCCGGGCAGCAATTAATCATCTATTAAAAGGGGAAAAGTAACCGGACAGTTCCGCGCTATTTCGATAAACTCCTACCCAGGCGGATGGGCTGCGGGGCAGCACCGACCTGCGCAGCATCTCGCCCCGCTGCCTTTTTAGGCAAGGTGGCTCTTTTTTAAAAAAAAAAAATTATTTATTTTTCCCCTAAAACTTGCTGTCTTGCAGGAATCTATTGACACTTGCCCATCACCCTGTGGAAAAGGAGAGGGGAGGAGAACAGGGATTGGGGGGAATATAAAAAGCAAAGAGCAAGGGGGTTTGCTGGGCGCCCGGGCCGGGCAGCGGCCTCGCTGCGCAGCGCGGTGCATTGCGCGCTACTGCGCGGCCCCGGCGACACCTCCCGCTGCCCCCCCCCCCTTAAACCGGGCCTTTCGCGGAGGGGTCCACCGAGCTGAGGCAAAAAAGGCGTCTGGGGAGCAAGGGAGCCTCCTCCGCGAAGTGGAATCTGGGTCCATTTGCTTATCGGATAATAAATGAGGCTTTTAATCAGGCTGAATTTCCCAGCTTAAGGAAAGAATTAGTCATACCTAGGAACAATCCAATGTTTTCTAGCTGGCTTCCCTGCCGCCTTCCTAGCAGGGATTTGTGGTGAGGGGAGAGGAAATTAGCATCCAAGTGTGCTCTTTCACCATTAATATTGAAATTTGAAAACTGAAATAGGAACAACCAGAAGAGCCAAACAAACAAGAAACCGCAGAAGAAAGCGTTTGAAAGGCGGCCGAGAGATAATCCAGGAATGCTTCAGATAAGGGGGAGGGGGGGAAGCGATATGTGCGGAGATACCCGAAAAGTCAGAGCCTGATGAAACGGTTGAAAGAGAGATGGGGAAAAAGAAAAAAAAAAAGCAAGCAACCTGTTTAAAGACCTATTAAAGGGCAGACCCAAGGGGGGGGCTGGGGGGGAAGTGCTAATAAAAGGGGGTTAACTGCAAGGGATTTCAGAGAGCAGATGAGGCGCAGCGCCTGGAGTTTCGGGGTTTGTTTACTAGCTCCCGATTCAGAAAAACAAAAGAGCGGCTGGTCGGGCTGGGGAGTCAGCCCGAGGTCAGACTGCGCTCCTCCGGCAGCTCCGGGAAACCCGCCCGGGCCCGGGATGCCGCCGGGACACCGGGACGGGCGATGCCGGACCCGGCGGCCCGGGATGTGTGTGGGGGGGCTGCCCGCTCCCGCCCCACCGCCGGCCCTGACGTTGGCATAAGTTATGGGGGTCTTTTGTTAATTAAATGGAGGGCTTCATAAAATAATCCAAATAAAATTTACGGTTGTCTTAAAACTTTCTAAACACCGCTATATATATATACATATAATAATAAAAAAATTAACTGGGAAATGAGTTGCTGGTCGGGATTTTTGTCACTTCGACTTCTCCGGCGGAGGGGAGAGAAGGCACAGGGACACAAAAGGAGCCATTCAGGGACAAAAGTTGCGGCGGCTGCCAGGTTTACCCCGCGGTGGCACCTCGGGGTTGCTCAGGCGAGGCAGAGCAGAGCCGACCCGAGTCCCTGCCCGGCGACTCCTTCCTATTTCACACTACGATTAGACAATTCCAGCCTAAAATCCCCAGAATAACCTCAGAGCCCGGCAGCACGATAGTGTTGGGTGTTTTGTTTTGTTTTGTTTTTTTCCTCACACGATCTAGGCGCCACAAGTTCATTTGTATTAATTTGGAAACGCTGCTCCACTCCAGTGTTTGCGATACCTGTGTTTAGCCCAACTTTCCACCGCATTTCTTTACTCCCTGCCGATGCCAAGCCCTCTCCCTTTGCTACTGATATGACTGTGGTTCTCGTTGAATGCAATAATAATAATATCAACAACTTGCTGGACAAAACTCTGGCTGCTTAATTAAAGAAAAAAAAAAAAAAGAAAAAGCTGTCCGACGGTTTTGAAGGATTGAGCTGTTGTGCCGTCTACTGGGCGATGGGGAAACTACAGCCAGAAATGCCTTCTAACTTTCTGCGGGAAGAAAAAGTATGATTTTCGGCAATTTGGAGGCGCCGGAGGTGCCCAGTTTCTTGGTAGAAGAAGGAGAAAAGCAACCTCAGACAGCAAAGCCGTAGACGCAATTATTATTTCCTTCGGTTACACCCGTAATATGGTATAAAACTCCAATTTTAAGCGCTCGGGATTTTATTGACTGCAGAGAGCGAAGCCATCGGCTGCATTCGGGGGGGTAAAAGATGGTTTGAGTTTACCTGTGGAAGTCAGCTGGATATTAGCTAAATACGTAGGAGAGAGGGGGGAAAAAATCGAAAAATAAGAGGGTAAATATTTCGGAATGGTTTAAAAAGTTCTCCGGCTGCAGCCGTGGGGCAGAAGGAGCTCCCAGCCTCGAGGATGCTCTCGGACGGCAGCAAAGGCAACCGAGTTTGATGCCTCGATGGCAGTCGCTGCTCGGTTTGGCAGCAGGAGAAGGGGGGGTTGCGCCAGCACAGCGTTTAGTCTCGGTTTAGACGAAGCCCGCACGTTGCTCTTTTAAATTCCCAGCCGCGGATGCTCCCAGGCAGACACAGCCAAACTGGGTGATTCCCCTCTCCCTGCCCGTTTGGCTCTCCACTCTCCTCCCAAAACAGAGTTCAAGGAGGGATGCAAAATTAAAGGGTTGTTGTTTTGTTGTTGTTTTTGTTAAAAAAACCCCAAAACAAACAACACCCAAACTCTTGACTTTTGCGAGGCGAGAGGCGCAGAGGGGCTGTGAAATGCAAAGCCTCTGTCGTATTTACAGAGACTGTCAGCAGCCGACTGTTCATGGAGATAAAAATCTACTAGCCTACGTGAGCTCAAAGGAGTTTTTAAAGCAAAGATCTCTAAGCGCCTCTTCTCCATCCACACACATGCGCGCATGTAGCGTAAAAGCCGGAGACAACCGCGTAGTTGAACAATAGTGTTTTAAAAAATATGTTAAATGAAGGTATAAGCAAACCCTTCTGCCACTTGTAGCAGACCAGCTCCGACAGCTCTTTGCCTTCAGAGCCACTTGCCAGAGTTCAACAGAGGGTGACATTAGCCTAAAATATTCGATACCTATTTTGCTGGAGACTTTCCCCACTTCTGTTGGGCTCCGAGTATCTCTCTGCCGGTACAATTGCTGTCTTTGAAGGAAAACAACAACCTGCTCGATTTTTTATCAGCAAGGGATTACGGATACTTTCCTCAGAGTACATAAAGCAGAACTGAAATTATCCCGCGCCCCTGGTATAAAAAGTTGAACGGTCCTCTTCTAAAAAGTAGAACGAAGTATCTTTACCCTTTTAAATAAGTCTGAGAGTACTTGCAACATACTACGAGAAGCAAATTAGCGGGTAACAAAATAAAACGCCAATTTCAAGCCACAGGGAATTCAATATCGGTATCTGACAGTACCTCGGCTGAACTAGAGCAAAACGGAGTTTTGTCAGAGCCTTTCCATTTGATGCTTTCCTCCAAACTAATTTTCAATATTGCTCCCTTTCTATTACCCTACCCCGTATTCAGCTTCGCTAATGAGCCCATTACAGAACTATTTCGGGCTTGCTTCTGATGCCGATTGCAGAGGATAGGCATTAATTGGAGCGGGGATCTGGGGTTGTTAAGCACGGTGGGATCGGAGGAAACTCGGGGGCTCTCTGAGGGCTTCGCCTTGCCCTCCGAGCCGCGGAGATGGGTTACTACAAACGATATCATCCAGGTAAATCTGGGTATAAACCATCCACGCTTTTATAAAATTAAAAAAAAAAAAAAGAGAGAGAAGGAAAGGAAAGGAGAAAGGAAAGAAGGAAAGGAAAGGAACGGAAAGGAAAGGAAAGGAGAAAAGGAAGAAAAGGGAAAAAAGGAAAGAAAGAAAAAGAAAGAAAAGAAAGTAAAAGAAAAGAAAATAAGAGAAGGAAAGGGAAGGCTCAAAGCTGTGTGCCCGCCGGTGCGGGTCGGGCAGGACTCGGGGCGGCCCCGGGAAGGGCGTTCGGCACCGGGCACTCCCGGGACCCATAGACCCCCAGGGGCCGCCCAGCCCAGCCCAGCCCGGCCCCGCCAGACCCCCCGGCACCGGGTCCGACCCGTTCCTGGGCGTGCAAGGGGCCGGGGAGACAGGGGAGCGCGTCAAGGTCCCCGCAACCCCCCTCTCCGAGAGTTACTAGCTGCCCCCAGTTTCCCCAGCTCCCCCCAGGACAGCACAACCCGCCGCTATCTGCGTCTGTGGGTGCATTATCACAGACTTCTGCATAATTGCATATTGACTTTATTAAACGGATCTGCAGAGCTATTTAAACATCTCTCTTTTCCACCCGCAAACAATTCTCCCGGCAAGGGGGAAAAAAAAAAAAAGGGTTAGAAAAGAGCTCTAAGTTGCTCTTGCTCCTTCGTTTTCAAGCATTTTAATAAACGTTTAACAACAAAGGAGCAAGAGCACCTTAACTGAGGGCACAAGTGGCTCATCTCTAGGCGGTTTGGATCCTACTTGGTGTGTGTGAGTGCAGGCAAGCAGAGGGGACATGCAGTATCATCTGTGACAGCCAGGATGGGTGGCTGTCATTCACTTGGGGTCTTACAGGTGAGTGCGTGGACGTGTCTCTCTATTTCTGGGCTCCCTTGGATAATTTTTGGCCAGTTATGATGGTTGTGAGAAAAGCATACATGGGTATTTGTGTGTGCACATGCAGGACTGCTCTAAGGACAACTTAGGAAAAAAAAAAAACCTTCCTCATTAACCATTTTTAAAACCTCCCTTGGATGAGAAGCACTCAAACGTGGCGTCCCCCTCTCCCTATGCCTCCCCACTCACAGCAGTGCCACGCAAGCCACGTCAGTCCCAAACCACAGAGCCAGGCTTTGCCTCAAAGAACACGAGTGCTCATCCTCTGCCTGCACTGCCCCCCACTCCCCCCCGACATCCCCTCTTTATCCTCCCCACTTGCGGGCTGGAGAAGAGGCAGCTGCCCCTCGTCCTTGAGCCTTGCAGGGGAAGGTGGCCTCCTCCCGCCCCAAGGCCAGCTCCCCAAGGCAGCAGCTGTGAGAAGCAGGAGGCAGGGAGGAAAAAAAAGTGAAGAAGAGAAGGAGGGGGGGTGATCAGGGAGGGAGGCGGTGAAAGCTGCACTTTCCTCCGAGCAGAGCGAGCGTCCCCTCGGAGGGGCCCCAGCCCCAGGAGCTGCCTCCCGAGCCCTGGGCCTCCCACATGGCAGCAGCAGCATCACCTCCTCCGCAGCCCCCCAGCCCCACTGGGGGCAGCCCCGCATCTTGGCTCAATCCCCCGGCTGCTCTCCGTCAGCCTTGTGGGTCTGTGGTGAGGGGCCGGTGAGACATGCAGACCCTCGCGGGTCCCAGACGGGAAGCTCCAAGGGCCTGGGGATTCGGAGAATCGTGCACCGTGACGTGACACTAGCGGTCACTTTCTATGGCTTATTCAAAGGGTTCATGGAAAGATCTTGCAGGGATCTGCAGCTGTCAAAGGGAAACTCCAGTGAGATGAACCCATCAAGATGCATCAAGAGAGCATTTTCTTCAAGCTTACCCCACTGAGCTTTGCTTGAGAAGCTGTAATTGCACTTTAAAGAAAATGCTCTCATGCTTTTACCCTCAACTTGTTGTGGGAACAAGACAAGGAATCAGACAGGCACTCAAACTCCCCAGACTCTGGAAAGGGAGTATTTTTTACGTGGAACCAGAGAAACGTCTCATAGAGCAATCAGCACAGCTCTCCTCAACCGCAACATTATTTCATTCCATTTAGTTGATTTTAGATCAAGCAAATACTCTATATTTTGGGTAAGAGAGCTCTCGGCATGCTTTGAGGGGGACCATCCCACCAGAAAACCTGTCACTTCAAACTTCCAAAGATATTTTGCTCCTTCTCCTACACTACAATTACCACAGTCCACGCAAAATCTGGCACCTGATTCCTGTCAGAGATGTAAACCATCTTTAGCAAACATGGGCACTATGCCACACTTCAGGAGTTCCCTACCAGCCCAAGTCTCATCAAAAGTCACAGGGATTAAGTGCCTAAGTCACCTTTTGAAAAGGGCTGTACCTTTCTGAAGGTAGCTATGCATCGTAGTGCACGTAGGCATAAACAAATTAGCTTTTAACCTCTCCATTGTGGAGACAACAAAAGCATGTCAGCCAGCTCTACCCACCCAAGCGGTCCCCAGGGGATTTTGGGGACACTGAATCCTTTGCCTCACCCTTCATCTTCCCTCAAAACACTCCTTTTATGCCTCTCTGGATGCAAACAGGAGCAGAATGGAGTCACGTTTTTGGAGATGCATTACCCTCTGTCAGACAAAGGTGAACCACAGAGATGCACTAGCCCAGCTATCTCTTCAGTCCCCCTCTCCATTTCTACCATCCCTTTTAATTGGATCTTGCTTGAGTGCAGTCCCTGAAACAGGACCACTCAGCCAAATGATGTGTGTCAGCTCACAGCGTCACAGGTGTCACCGGAGCAGCCGAACATCTCACAAGCATGTGTATGAGATAGGATATCCTCACTCTACGGTCAGAGTACTTGAGGCACAGAAGGTTTTCAAGGGACTCAACCAAGAAACTACGTGATAGTGTGAGGAACAGAGGTGAGATACTCTGCCTCTTGGGCCTATGTTGGAAGACAAGCTGTTCCTCACCCTACTCTTCATTAACTCGTAAACAGCAACTCTGGACCTTGCACAGATCTCGCCTCCCACAGAATATCTTGCTTTAAATTATTTTCCCCATATCATCCTAGATCATATTTCTTCTTTTATGTTTCCAAGTTGAAGTTTATTATAGTTTATTATAGTCGTCTGCATTGCTGATCATTTGTAACCCTTTCTATTATTTTCCTGTCCTTGCTACTGTTTGAAATGCTTCTTACTTCAGTCCTCTTTTTGAATTTTATTACTATACTGCTCACCCCATTTTTGCCCCAAGTGCATTCTACCTCATTTTTGTTTTAGCCAAACTTGAGACTGCAGCAGCTCCTTCTCCTTTGCTGTACAGCATCACAGCCTTTTTCATGCACTCTATGCCTCTCTGTTGATGAAGAGACCCTCACCGGGTTTCATCAGCCACATTGTCCTTGCCATTAGTGTTACATTTCTAGTTATTCTTGCTTCTTCCCAAAGCCCTTGAAGTCGTGTAGAGACAATTTGATTCATTAGTACACTCAGTCTTGCAGTAACTCTAGCTTCTGCTGTAGTTTCTGTATTAGAAGCACATGTTTGGTCTATAAGTAGGGGGGAAGCTCCACCATCAGTCCTACAAAGTTAAAATTCCGCTTTAAAAATCTTTGCCTGGCTGAACTGGGGTGGCTGGTGACTTTCTGCGCAGGGTTTCTGTACCTGGAAATGCCACATCCTCCACCATCCATACATCCCTGCTGGCATGACAAACTCTATTCAGCAACATGCTTTCTCTTTCTGTGTGTCTCCAGACTGGAAGGTTTTATGACAGTTGTGTGTGTTTCATGGTTTTCATGGTTTGTTTCATGGTTTTCCAGAAGAGCTGCAGTTAATCCTGAATATTTCCTTGCTGAGATGTCACTTAGTCTCATGCAGGTTGAGATCTATCGGCAGCACTCTTCACTAGATGTCCTCACAGAAGCCAGGTTGGAAGGCAGATAACCCCCTCATTTCTTCTTCTGGCTATTGGGATGTTGGGCCACGGTCCTCCATGAGGGACCACCTGAAAGGATCTCTTGCTTTCTTGACTCAGATCACTCCTCCTAAAGCCATTCTCAAAAACCAACGGTGTGGGCATCAAAGATACAAACCGTGGCTTGACACACGTCCCTTTCTGAGCCTTCCTGTGCTGTCCTGCTGCTGTGCTTTGTCCCCACTGAGTGTGGCTCCTGGGTGTCCACCTCCTCTGATGGCTTCTTCACTGCCCGGTGTGTTTGTGTGTTCCTCCAAACACACAATGAGACCATCACAAACAGCCACTAAATCTCAGACGGACTTCACCTCATAAGTGTATTCAAAACCATAGTGTTTAGAGTAAGAGACCTCCTAAGAAAACTCCGCCACAGAGCCACTTGTTCCTCTGGGCGTGTAGTTTATTCCATTCCCTCTTTCTACTTTCCAGTGCTTTTTCTAAAGCTCTTCTTACCTGCCTGTCTCTTAATATAGATTCTGGTTAGGAGGCCAAACCTTCCTGCCTCATGTTTTCCCTTGGATCAGTTCCCTGCTCCTAGCCAAGGTTGCCTACAGATGCCGCTTTGAAGTTTTTCTGTGAGACATTGGCTGCACTTGGTGACTCTTCCCTCGGCTGACGTCACCTCGGGGGTCCCTCTCCAGCAGGCTGAGAGTCACATTGCCTCCACTTGCTTTGATCAAAATGAAATCCATTTACAAGCGCCTGACGAGCCGGCACGAACAGACCCACAGGTTTCTAGCCAAAACTAGCCGACATAAAAATATCCCAGCTTTAACTTCGGTCAAGTCCTTAAACTAGCTAAGATGAGGCAAAGCCCAGAAGAAAAAAAACATTTAATTTCAATTTATGAGCAGTTTCTGCTTGTTTAGCTCAAATAAACCCCTCATCATCAATTAAGCAAAATCAATGTAAGATCAGCTTAAAACAGTGTCCATACAGGGTTCTACCTCAATATTTTAAAAAGTTAATTTAAAATTACACTTCAGATCACTTTCCTGCTTGGAAAAGGCTTGTTTCTAGAGACCAGCTGGGCTCTGACTACAAATGGTGTTCAGCTCCAGTGGGTCTGGGTGAAGACAGTAGAAGCAGATGGATCTCAGTGATGCTGGAAATCAGACTCAATCCCAGCACCGACGGCAATTCAGCCTGCACGTCTTTCAAACCCCAATAAAACCTGGCTTTCAATTGCTGTTCCTATGAGCTGAAGCGGTTCGTCTCTGTGTTAGAAAAGCACATTTTTCTTTGTGATTATATTGTGAGACTCTGCTTGTGTTTGCTAAGTTGTTTTCCTGAACTCAATAAGCAGAGCAATTGTCTAGGAGTAAAAATGAGGGGTTTCAGCCCAAAAGATTACCATCCACTTTACGAAGTTTTCCCCTTTCAAGTATTTCAAGTATTGAGGGCTACATTTTGGCAAATCCTCTTCAAAGGAAGGAAGGAAGTTGAAGGGTGTTTGCAGCCAGGCGACTTCATATAATCCATCTTTTCTTTAAAACTTCAAGCCTTACCACAGGGAGGGCAGGTCTGACCTCAGGCAAGTTGTAGAAAACACAGTTTGAAAAAACATGTATTTGAAGCGTTGCAGAAGTACCTTCTCTATGTGCTTAGTTCTTCGCTTCCCACCCATTTCCCAAGCAGTTTGCTCCGGCATCCTGAATCCATGCATGCTCCAGATGTGCGCTGGCACTCGCGCACTCGCACCAACTGTGCCCGAGCACGCACCCTCCTCCCTGTGCAAAGCCACCCATCGCACACCAGCTTCTCACCCACAGGAGAGGGATAGCCTGAATTTGTTTCAATATTTTCTCCTTTTCACCAGTTTTCTTCTTTGCTGTTGAGCCTCTAATTCAGTTTTGCTGCCACAAACGGTTAAGCCCGTAGTGGGAAGCTATGAAACACTCCCTGAAAGTGTTTGGTTGTATCGCTGCAGCCTCCACTTTCGATGCCCAGGTTTTTCCACTTCCCCCCTTAGACCCACAGAAATGATGGGTTATCAAATACCTGTGGAATTACTGGCACAACTGTTACCTTGCCAGAAAGAGGGTGCAGGTTTTCACGATGGGAAGAAAGGTCTGGAATAGAGAGAATTTGAGCTCAAGAATCATGAGGCAGCAGATAACCAACCCGGTCCTTTCCTTTTTGCGTGCAGTGGGATCTTATTCCCAGGCTGATTTCATGTCAGCATGGGGACACAAAAGCAGAATTTACATCCACCAACGTGCATTAACTCCTGTCCTGACCAGTACTAATTACCACTAATTATGTGGGACAGTGTTAATTCTTTGAGCAGTGTTACCACTGGCCTTACACTTCCAAAAGTACCTTTGGGTGAGATAGCTTACTTTGAAAAGGTATTTATGTGGGGAATTAATACAGAGTAGCTAATACACCACAAATTCACACTGCTGGATAGTGGCCGCTAGAGCCTCTGAAACACGGAGGTCTCTGGGCATGAAGACAGACAAACCCTTGAGTAAGAACTATTCAATAGAAAGGGTGGCAGGATCACCCTGTATGATCTTGGGAAAGTAATTTTGATCTGGCATTTCTCTTCTGTAAAACTGGAAAAATAATATGTCCCTACCCCTCTCAGGGGTATAATATTTATTTTCTCTGCCTTGCCAATCATTATCTTTGCTTTTAAAAAATACTCTCCAAACCCTAATTGGTTTTATGTGTTTGCAGTATAAGACATAAAACCATCACATTTTTCTATACTATATTTTCCCCATTGTGTTGTACTGTTACCACGAGCACTTTGCTGTGCAGAGGCTCGGCTATTTGCTGAGAGGATGAATTAAGACATCTAAAATGCTTCAGTATCTTGTCTGAGTGGCACTGCAGAGCTGGAAGGTATCATTAGGCCAATGGCTCTTTTCTGAGGGAGTGAGAAGCCCAGATTTTTCAATGGATTAAGGAAAACCAGTTCATGTTCCTCTGTGCTGCCCATCCTGCAAATACAGGGCAGGAGGCCATGGCTTTGAATCACTGAATTCCCGTCACTCCCTTTGGTCCAGGCATTCTCTCCTGACTAGAATGGCAGAGTCCAGCCTGGGAAGCCTGGAGATGTTGGATGACCCTGGTCCACGCTGTCATCAGCATCTCCACAGTTCAGCTGGGTATTTCTCCTTTCAGAGTCTGTACAGTCATCGTTAGGACTCAGCAACATAATCCTGGATGGTTTTGTTGGGACGTTTTGCTGTTAGATCCACTAATGCCCGGTCCTTTTGGCCCTTGGCAAGGGGCTGGTGCCCACCAGTCTCTCAGATCCACGGAAAAGGGCCAAAAAATACGGCAGAGGATCTGGCTCTTTTGTAATTTTTAGAAGGGCAACAAAGCTGGTGAGGGATCTGGAGAATAAGTGTGATGAGGAGCAGCTGAGGGACCTGGGGCTGTTCAGCCTGGAGAAAAGGAGGCTGAGCGGAGACCTTATCGCTGTCTGCAACTGCCTAAAAGGAGGTTGCAGCATGGAGGGGCTTGGTCTCTTCTCCCAAGTAGCAAGTGAAAGGACGAGAGAAAAAGGTCTCAAGTTTCATCATGGAAGGTTCAGATTGGATATTAGGAAAAATTTCTTCCTGGAAAGCGTTATCGGGCATCGGAACAGGCTGCCCAGGGAAATGGTGGAGTCACCATCCCTGGAGGTGGTTAAAAGACCTTCAGATGAGGTTCTTAGGGATGTGCCTGAGTCAGGTTATGGTTGGACTCAATGACCTTGAGGGTCTCTTCTTACCAAAATGACTCCATAATTCCACGATCATCAAACAGTTAAGTGGATCCATGAGGATTCCCAACTCTTGGAAGTTTTTCTAAGTGTCAGGTCACAGTGTGCTGGTGTCAGGGGTGTGCTACTGCTGACAGATGAACGACATTTCAAAATCTGCCCATGAAAGGCTGTCTTGGTACCATGCCAGGCTGCAGGAGCTGCTGCTCCTCTGCGTAACCAGACTATGCACTGGGCCAGGCTGCCTCTGTCTCCTCTGTCCCATCTTTGGATGGGACCTCTGCCCACGGGTCCCTCCTTCAGTCTCACTGGCAGTTGGTGATGTCTTGCCTGCTTCTATCATCACCAGCATTTTGTTGTTGCTGGTTCTCCCTGGTTGCTGAGCAGATGGTCCAGGCAGACGTGGCGGCGCAGTGCTGAGAGCCTTCTCCTGCAGCACTGGTGATCTCTGGGGCTTCTGAAGCCACCTGAGATGATCTTCATGTCCATAGTTCCCAAAGAGAACCCTAAGAGATGCTTCCCCCTTTCCCATCCAGAAGCTGGGACACCCTTTCCCTGGCATCACTCGCCACACTGGAAACACTTATTTCAGTCTTTCTTGCTGCTCTTGCAGCAACACCCATGTCAGGCTCAGGGGTCTCCAACCTCAGGTAGGCTGCCTCTTCCTTGGCTCTTTCTCTAGGACTTGTGTACTATATTTGAGGTTGTCTTCACCCTTTTCGTGACCATTTGGCTACTTGGAAGTGTTTTTCTGAGCATTTCTCTCAACAATATGTCCAGTAAGCTGGAATCAGATGTACAACAAATGTTTTTTTAACTAAGTCATCTTTTATATCTGCAGATGGATGCCAAGGTTCTCGACTCTGCATAAAGCAATTATCCATCTGCTTTTCGTTTTTTTAGGTGAAAGAACAGGAGACTTGTGTGTCTGATGACAGTAGTACACAAACATGCATCAGTGCTTTCAGTGGCCTGGAAGTTTGGCTCTCTCCTCTCCTGCCCTCCCCTCCTACTTTTACGAATAAGAGGCAACATTTGGCCATTGCATTCAAAATCAACTTTTGCACTCACTTCTCTCTCCATTCCTAAAAATTTAGGCTTAATATAACAAAAATAAGGGAGGGAGGCTTCATTTTTATCAAGTTTTCCTTTTCCACTTTTCCTTATCTGTTCGTGACACTTTCTGGCAGCATTTCCCCGCAAACCAGCACCTGGCAAACGCTCAGGTGAGGGGAACAGGACGGCTTATTCTCTCATTTCCCCCAGTTTTAACTCACAATTGTAGCGATTTCAGCAGGATCTGCTCTGATTTATGGGGCTGTAAGCGGTGGGACCGCTGTCTGTCCTTTCCTACTCCCTGCCGGAGAGCCGGGGAGAGACAAGCAGCTTCCGATAGGCTTGTTGGTTCATGTTCATTAACAGCAGCTGTCAGACAGCTCTTGCCGAAGCTCCCCATCCTTTCAAAACCATCACAGCTTTCTACTTCACATAGAAATATGCAGCAGTTTCGTTTGTATAAAACCTGCATGAATAAAAATTTAATCTAAGTCTAGCACTGCTCTAACCGCAATAATTTCTCTTAAAGGCTGAATACAAAGAATACTAAATACTGTATATAAATAAGACTGTATTTAATAGAGGAGAGAAGTGATTTAATAAGCTCACTGGTAAAATCTTCCCTGCCACTTTCCACCCCAAACATACGTCTTTTTTTCCTGAGCAAAACTGGCTTGCCACAAGGAGAACTCGGGCCTCAGTAGACTGTGATTTTTTTAAGGTGAAGTCATTCAACTCAAGCTTTCCTGTCCAAAAGGAAGAGGAAAAATATCTACTTAAAGGAAATATTAGTTAATCAGAGGACATCCCTTTCATAATAGAAGCTACTAGGGGATTTAAAAGCACATTCTAATTATAATAGTTCCCTAATTATCTGCCTAACATCTCATTTTTCTGTCTAATCTCGCTTTTAATTATATAGTACTTTTTTTTTGCCCATCACACAACTGAAATACTCTATTTTACTGAAAATAAATCCTTTTAACTGGTGATGTCAGAGAAGAAATATTGTCACTGCCCCTTGGAACGTGCACGCTGTCTGGTAGGGAAATGCCTTGCCAGTGGTTTTGGATAAAGCACCTGGATGTGCCTTTAGAAACAGTCTTATTTAAAGCCCTGCAGGTTTTCTCCAGTGAAAGAAAATGCTCTGAACAACACAGCTCTGCAAATGTGCCCGGCTGCAAAAGTTTTCAAGCATTTAGCTTTGTTTTTCAAGCTCTTGCAGCTTGGTGCCCCTTCCAGCGATGCTCCATGGGATCCCCGCCATCGGCTGATGGCAGAATAGGATTTGGCCTTTGAACCAAGCCAGCGTGCAATTTGCAGAACGGAAGCAATATTTGAGCTACATTATCTATGAGCATCTGGTCATCAAGATCTCGCTTAGCGATTAGCGAGCCGAGAGGAAACCCTATGGAGGGGGGAGAGGAAATCCCGCACGAGGGGTTCCCATTTCCAGCCCCGCCACGCGTTTCCTGCCCTATCCTCCAGCAAATCCCAGCTCTCCGCCTCCCGAGAGTGAAAAAAAAGAATTACCCTTCAGGGATGTTGTCAGGCTTAATGGATGTTTATAAATTGCTCGAACAAAAGATGCTATGTCAGTGACAAGAACTCTTCCTGATGATTATTCAAATGCTCATTAAAATGCATTTTTGCTCCATCCTTTCCCTTCGCTTGTGTGGGAGGCGACTGAAAGATTTAGTCTTTGTGGGAAAGCGGGAGAGCACGAGCGCTTTCCTCTGGGTGTGGGAGCGGCAAGTTTAGAGAGAGAAGGACCTTTGGCACACAGGTAGGGTTTCATCCAGGGTTTTTCGGCTCCCAGCCAGGCTGCAAGCTCCGACAGACCTTGGGCTGGTGAGTTCCCCCCAGGAAGACAAGTCAGGGATTAATGGTACCAACCCCTGCTCAAATTTGCATGTATCACTTCCTTAGCTTTGCTCCAGATGGAATGAGGGAGCAACCTCTAGTGAAAATTATTCTTAATGTGTATTTAAGCATTAAAAATTAATATTCATGTGTGATAAAACTTAGGGAATAATTTATAAACAGCTAACATAACGTGAGATATGGAGTACCTGGCTGCCCTGCAAACCTGTGCAAATGTCTGTATAACGCTGGGATGCATCTTCCTTCATGGATGTTTCATTATGTCTCGCTGACCCCTTCATGTTGGCGTGGTCTGCCAGGGTCCTGCTGGCATTTCCAGGCATGAAAAGTTGCAGAAGACCTGACACATCTTCATACTTTTCACTGCATTGGACAGCAGCTTGGCATCCGAGCTGGCAGTCTAGACACAACATTTTTCACCCTCTGCGACTACCTAAAGCTGCCTGTACCCTCAAACAGCATCCGCAATGAAAGATAATGTTCTTTTCTGCTAGCTTCCAAATCAGCAGAACTAGCTGCGGATATGAAAAATATGGATTTCCCGGTAAATATTTTCTATCCAAAATGCAAAGAATTCTATGCTTTTCAGGCAAAAAGCTGCTGCCAGTAGTAATTCATGTAGTTTCTAATTAAAGTGCACTTACTTGCTCCAATAGTTATTTTTAAAGGATGAGAGATGCTTCTGCAGGCGTGATGACTGCTCCCAAATACAGTCCTCACCCTTGCAGTTGTCACATAGTGCATCAGTAGTGACCCCTCCACTACCACTTTGACTTGTACTTTTTTCCCCTCTCCCGGGGAATACTTTTTCTGTCATGTCATTTCTTTACACCAGGCAAATTCTCGCTGACACTGCAGACAGCTGCTGGATGAACTCAGTCCCCTGTAGTTTATTAGACAACACTGTGGACCGGCACTTCTCATGTCTCCTTCGCAATGGCCAAACTGGCAGCACAAAGTGGTGAAGCAGAGGTGAGTCAGGCTCCACAAACGTCCCTCCTCCGTGGAAGCTCAGTCTGATCCTGATACCACAACCTTTGCTTTATACCCACCTGGCCTGGTATCACCTTGTGCTCTACAACTCAGCCAACAAACTGCCAGGTTTCAAGTCTTCCTCTTTGGAGCCATTCCTGTCCTTTTCTTCCTCTCAACTTGCCTTCTTTAATAAATGGGTTGTTTAGTTCCACGTTTCACCACTTACCTCTTAGCTAACCCAAATAGTCTCTGCTGAGTATACCAGTGGTGAGACTGGTTGGTCTTTTAACAAATTTAGTTCATTTAGGCAATTATACGAGCAGGCAAACTTCTCCAGCATGCTAAACTACCCTGTGCAGGAGGCTGATGATCTATGAGGCTCTTTAGCCCCAGGACAGGGGTACCATGGGCTGGTGGTCTACCAAGAACAGTGTATGGGGACAAATTCAGTCCCCAAGTGAGCAGCAGGGCTGTGCAGCCTGTGGAAACCCAGTCCTCAGCTCTCTGAGTGCCCCATCTCACCTCTCTGTAAGAAGGAGCTGTGAGACCCCATGCCTTGCCCACTGCCATCCCCAACCCTCAAGTCTGAATAACTTTAAGTGAAGGATGATCTCTTTGTGGAAAAAAAAAGGTTTTAATAAAATTAGTACAGTTGGTGCACAAAATGAAGGGTGACTTCCACTTTGAAAGGACACAAGCATTACAGATGATCCTACTGGTAACTAAACAAAAGAAACAATAGATCTTCCTCCTCATGTTACCTTGTTATAGACAGTAAGGATATGGTAAGGACTGATCACAGAATCAAGGAATGGCTGGGGTTGTAAGGGACCTCTGGAGATCATGTCGTCCAACTAACCTGTTGAAGCTGATTCACCCAGACCAGATGGCAGAGGATCTGTGTCCAGGTGGGTTTGAATGTCTCCAGAGAAGGAGACTCCACAGCCTCTCTGGGCAGCCTGTTCCAGGGCTCTGGCACCTCAAAGTGAAGAAGTTTCTCATATTCAGATGCAATCTTCTATGTTTCAGTCTGTGCTCGTTGCCCCTCATCCTGTTGTTGAGCACCACTGAAGAGTCTGGTCCCATCCTCCTGTTTATAAATACCTTTGAGGTATTTATAAACATTGATAAGATCCCCTCTCAGCCTTTTGTTCTCCAGGTTGAACAGACCCAACTCTCTCAGCCTTTCCTCCTAAGAAAGATGCTCCGGACCCCTCGTCACCTTTGTAGCTCTCTGCTGGACTCCTTGCAGTAATTGCTTGTCCTTCTTAAATTGGGGAGCCCAGAACTGGACACAGAACTCCAGATGCAGCCTCACCAGGGCAGAGTAGAAGGGTGGATAAACCTCCCTCGACCTGCTGGTCACACTTTTCCTAATGCACCCCAGGATACCATTGGCCACAAGGGCACATTGCTGGCCCATGGTCAACCTGTTGTCAACCAGGTCCTTCTCTGAATCTTCTCTTCTTCTGATATAGGCTTATTTACTGCTTAATACACTAGAAATCAGGCCCATTGTAATGTTTATCTTTGTGTAGAAACCTCTGTCCTACCAACACTGGGACACAAAAGCATGGTGTGGCACTTGCCTGGACCAAGGCTTGGATCATGCTCTTCACACATAATAAATAGAGCTGCAGCCAAACTGTAGATGCAAAAAGAGGCTTACATAGACCAGTATCTTCTGCTTAAAGCTCGAAATTACACATGGCTCTGCTGGGGCATGGCGGGCATACAGAGCCAGGTATAGCAGACCTTGCAGCAGCAGGTTCTACAAACTCAGCAAGGCCATGGGCTCAAAGTGGAAAACACGTTTTTCTGTGTTTGTTTGGGGTTTTTTTGTTTGCCTTTTTTTTTTTTTTAAATGCTGAAACTGCCCCCTTCACTCCCACAGCTTTCATTGCAAAATGACATTGGAGGAGGGAGCCTCTGGTCCTGCTCAATGACTCCTCCTTTTCGTCTACAACCTCTCGACCCTTCTCTGCCAAGTCTCTTGAGGCGGTTTGAGGTCATTTCCCCATTAGACAAATTACTGTTAGAGACCAACCCCTCAATTTGTTCCAGGACTTGAAGAGTGAGACAAATTTTTTCCTTGCCAAAAAGATACTCAGGCAGAAACTCTCTTGGCAGAAACCTATGGGTTTTCTGGCCCTATCTCTGCATTTGGATACATTCTGTTACACAGGATGATGCAATTCCTGTACATCTCAACAGAAGCACGTATTAAGCTATGCCTTGTTTTTTTCTGATGGCCAGACATGTTTTTCTGTAACATGGCAACTAATTCTACCTGTTTGTTGGTATTACTATGTATATTCTCTTAGTACAAACAAGAATGAATCTATTAAAAAGGAGAAATAAACATCATTATTTCTGCAATTTTACAAATAAATGTTCCTATTCTTATCAGTCCTCCTAGTTTTCTAGTTCGGAAGCCACAGAAAACATGGCTAGATACTCATTCAACAAATCCCTTAAACTAATAATATCTAGAGCCATCTGGAAGTTTCACAGCAATAACTAGACCCACAATAATTTTTAAACTACATTTAAATATTGGCCAAATGTCTTGAGAATCCACATTGAAGCCGATGGGTGCTGGTCGCACTGTAGCTTTTGAAGCAACAGCTTTCCCTACAAAGTTTGGACCCATGCGTTTTGTTCATGGATTGAACTTACAGATGGGTTGGTTGCCCAAGGGCAGGGAGTAACACTTCTACACAGAGTCACTTCTGCTTTGTTGTATTATTTGGAAGCTATGTTTCACACAAGCAGATGCTTTTGCAAATACCCAGAAGTTGGTAGCACTTTGAAGATGGTCACCAAAACTAATTGCACAGTAGAAGGCAATAATTTGATCCTCAAAGTCTTCACACATACACTTCAGATTTCGCAGAAAACACAGTCCTGACCCCTGCTCTGTACAAATCACAAGTCGTATTTACACTGGGCTTCCCCAGATCTCATGACAAACTCCTGCTGCTTTGACAGCCATCTCTGGATTAACAAATTTTGTACACAAGAGCACGTGCAATATCATTTTCCACCATCCCAGAAATTCTCATTTTGCTAAGATTGATATAATTTCTGAAAAATTATAAAAAATTATAAACCTGCCCTTTCACACTCAAGTTCTAAAGCCAAAACCCCAACCTAACCATTTATAAATGTCAGGCTGATAACAGGAAGACAGGCAGAAACCAGTACAGATTTGTGAAGAGGTACTGTATTTAATTTCATTGTTACAGAGCAGTAAGCTCTATGGAGAGAGGGAAACCCTTTGGTAAAGTTCATGACATGATCTCATACGATGATTTTTTAAAAGATTTTTTTTTTCCTAGAAAGCCATAATAAAGTTACATGAAATATATGAGCACATCTGGATTTTTCTGTTTGCTACCTATCCAAACCAAGCCAGCCCTGCTCTGAAGACTGAATTTCAAGGTGGGACTTTCACATTGAATGTATACTCGAGGAAAAACCTCTCTCTTCTTACCCAGCGCAAGAGGAAGGTGATGGACGGACAGACAGGATTTCCTTGATGATATTTTTCCAGGGATGGGAGCACTAAGAGATGCCCTAGAGGCAGCTCTGCAAAGCCCAACCTCTACAATGAACATTTGCACAAAAAAACCCCCGACCCAGTCAACCCCCCCAACAAAAAATCCTCACAAGTTTCAGATGTTGCAGCTACAAAGGGGATACCTGTAGAAATAATTTAGAACGAGTCACAACTAATCCATTAATCCTTGCTATTAATAATTAGTTTGTCCTTCTGCAGACCATTTCGCCCAAGGATATATCAAAGGACTTCCCAACCGTTCGCTAAGCATCACCACGTCTCTCCTACCGTAGGTAACCAGCAGGGCTGAAGCAGTTTGAGAGATCTGGAACTTGGCACTTGGGATAAGGCAGCGACTTGCCGGAGATATTAAACTCCGCAATCAGTGCCAGGAGCAGGAGCCAAACAAAGCCTGCACTGGAATCAATTTTCAGGCTTTTTTGGGATGGTTCTGTTTCACTTATTTTTTAAAATAAATATGTATTTGAGGAGCTGTGCTCATTATGGTGGTTTACTTACAGGAGGCAAAGCTGTGTCCGTGGGTAATTATATGTGGGTCTCCCGTAGGAGTCTCTGCTATGTGGCAGACTTCACCCCTGGAGCGTTAAAATACAAACACTGGAACAAGGTCTTTTTCTGCGATCCTGTTTATTTTTTGAGAAATGCTCCTGATTGAGCTGGAAAATGCTCTCCCATCACCTCAAAGGCCAGGGGTCCCTTCTTTTTCACGCTGGCCCCCGTTACAGACTCCCCCAATAACTCAGCTAATGCGCCTATTTTTCATAATACATCCAGCTGCCTTACAAAAAGCCAATGAATTATTCTTGGTTTTAGTGCAACCGCTGAAAATATTTCAAAGTGAAAAGGAATTGACCCAACCTACTGTGCACATTATTTATTCAGAGGTAGTACAAAAACGAGTCCCTGATGTTACTAAAACAAATCCTAATAAGGACAGAGAGCATCAATTACAGGCTTTCCTTTATAGTCCTATATATCTCTTTCCCTTTCTAGAGATAGTATCACATGCAAGAGGGCACTGTGTTGGCTTTCAAATCTATTGAGCTTTCGTAATTATAACCTCCATTTTAACCTCTTTTATAGGACATACTATACCATTTCATGTTATGTTCCTTGAATCCCAACCAACCCTATGAGAAAGTGTCTTTAAAGCTCGCTTCTTCTAAGACGTGCATAACATGGGAAATATTAAGCATTCATAACATCGTGCATACATTACATCAGGGTGCCGAGCGCAAGGAAGAGCAAAGCAAAATATATATCTTGTGAACCTCACTTGGACTCTTGCTTTAAGCTCAGTAAATATTCAGCATGCACATATCCTGACATAATGAAACCAGGGAAATATTAATTGCAGTGGAATAGCTGGATTTTTTTTTTTTTTATCCCATCTGTATGGAATGTCCTTCTATTTAATCAAAAAGCTTGGAATGATTCCTAATCTATCATAAAAAATTTTTAAGGACATGATTAATTCCATTGTTTAAATTCTGTTTTATTGCCACAAGAAACTCTCATAAATGATCCTGCACCTTTCTCTGTGATCATTTCCTTCTAAAGTAATATACTAATTAATTTCAATTAAATATATGTAAAAGAAGATATATTTTGAAAAATGCTTCTCCCTTGCCATTTGTTAATATATTGAAAAAGTGTAAACCTTGGAACATTTAGCATAGAAAATATTCATTTTTGGTAATTTCTCAAGGGGGCAATTTATTAAATGAAAGGCTTTTAACATTAGCTAAAAGCAGCCCTGTAAATCATGTGTGTCATCAAACTGCTTCATCACTTCATTAATTTAAAAGATTATTATATGCGTAACTGACATAATTTTGAACAATGTTACATGGTTAATTTATTAATGTAGAAAAGCAGAAATGACATGCTGAATTGATTTATTGTTATAATTGTATAATTTTAGAACTTTTCCCTGTGACTTTCACCAACAGAACAAATGATTCAGGGTGAAATTGTGCCATTGATTTTTCTTCTCTTTTTTTTAAGGCAGGACAACTCACTGATGTCTGCAAGGACTTAAGAAGAGATGGTCCAGCATGGCTCCTCTGTGTTTCAGTAGGAGCTGCTGAAAGATCTCCGTTACAACCCATAGTCACCTTGTGGTTTTATTAATTCTAAACCACTTTTTTTTTCCCCTTTCAGTAGTCAAAGCCATTTAAAAGTTACTGGAGTTATGTTAAAAACCTGATTCTGAGTGAGCACGCTTAAATGTGCATATCCTCTAAGCTCTCCATGTACACAGAAAGAGGATTTTGGGTGGTAGAGTTTGCCCAGCTTCACCAAAGAACCTAGAGCCTTCCACAAACAAGCCCACAGTATTTTTGGTAATAATTACATTAGTGAGCAGTTAGTCCTGGCTTCATGCCCAAGCTGAAAATATAATGCAGCATCATTTCTTTTCTAGGCGCTGCGTGGAAAGCACAGTTCAACTTGTCTTCAATAATAGAATACTACGTTTGGGATTTATTTTTAGATTGAAATGATGCATGACTCCGAAACCCTGCAAAGCTGGTGGAACATTCCTTGTTTCAGCCCAAAGGCACGTGTGTGAGGGCAAGCAGATCCTACTAAAACAACCTTGCCCCAAAAACCTGTGAGAGAATAAGGTTCAATCAAGATTTAACTAAAAGAGGCCCCCAAAACACTTGGGCACACTCTTGCCTTTGGGGATGTGCTAACATGCTTCCCTTTAGCAGAGCCAAGAGGAGCCCAGCAAAGCCTCCCTGGCTTCCCCAAGCTCTGCATCCCGCTCTGCAGTTTGGCTTTTTCAAGCTGAATTGTCACCCCAACAGCTAAATTTTTTGTCTGTGTTTTGGCTGAATTTCGTGGCCCTGGACTCGTGCTGCATTGTTATGGTTGTGCTCAGAACAGGGTTGTATGGATGTACAGGTGGTTGTACAACGTTCTTACAGCACTTTTGCACTGTATGAAGAAACAGATGTCTTCAACAACGTGGCTGGCTGGCTGTCCTAAGAAATGATCCTGGTGATTTTACAGTGCTAACTGAAGCTCTGGTTCCAGAAACATCTCCTTTTCCAACATATTGGTACAGGAAAGCTTAAAAGATGACCACAGGTACGTCCTATTTGGAGCATGGGGAGGTGTTGGCAGGTACAAAATCTATGGGAATAGTCGCTAGAGTCAGTCCAACCAGAGCCACTGATGATGCCCTGGTTGGACCTCCAGTGCCCACTCCCACTGGACACATATAACCATGGTATAGATGTCCCTGAAACCTTGAGTCCCCTCCAGCCTCACTTGATGCTAGTGTTGGTATGGATGTCCCCAGAACCTTGGGTCACTTTCAGCCTTGCTTATCGCTAACGTTAAGCAGGTGAACTGAGCTTTAGGTCTTTGACTACAACCTGAGAGGACCAGGACTGGAACGGATATGCTAACAGCACAGCCTAAAGCCCAGTAGCCGAATTTGTTTTGTTAAAATCCAGCCCACCAGCTGCACTGACCTCGCTGTACCTGTGAGTGTTTGAACTGCTGTCACCTATGCCAGGCCAGGAGCACAGGGCTGGAAGTGGGGAAACGTGGGCTGCACGCTGAGTGATGCTCATGCAGGGTGTGAAAGCCTGGGGCATGTTTCCAAACTCCTCTTTTTTGTACTTTTTGTTTATTTAGATATGTCTTTAGACGATCAGACACAAGGGTCTGGCTTGTAGAAGGGCCATCTGAGATGCCAATAATAAGGGTACCAAAATCTAAGAATTTCACAGTGGATAAAATTTAAAATGCAAATTAAAAACTAGACTGTTTCAGAGCAGCAGTTAAGGAACCTGCATCATCAAGTGGTGTCACAAGAGCATTCTGGGCAATTACTAACAATTTTTAACAGAGTATTTTTCATTCCCTGTAATCTTACATAATGCCTTTCATATGTAATACCTTGAGCATGTGCAGTATGCAAAATACCCTACCAACTGTATACAGACAGAAATAATTTCACCATTAAAAGCAGCCGCGGCCAGGGTGCAGAATGGTGACCAGATGGTCTGTGCATAGCACACGCTGCAAGACTAAAGAGTAGGGAAAAATTGTAGCTGAGACTGCTGGGGCAAACCCAGGCTCTTATGAAAAGCACCATGTGGTTTTTAATGTGCACGGAGTGAAGACAGGACCTCTGATTTTAAGATACTACCCCCCAAGACGTAAATTATCCAGAAAGGCATCCTTCATGCCATGAAGTTTCAGCCCATCACTCACGTATGTTATTTCAACGCTCACAAGTTAGATAGGGCGTATTATAAATCTCCAATTATCTCTGGCATGTGTGCAGTTGACTTTTATTTTTGATGATGATTTTTTTCTTTCCCAAATGGTGTCACTAAGGACATGGGGAAACAATTTAGGAGATTAAAAAAAGAAAATTCAGCCAAATGCTTTCTTACAGGAAACATTTATTTGCACTCGAGTGTCTCATCTAACAAAGTTCCACCATATTTTCCCACAACAAACAGGAACTTGTCTGCATTAGCATTTTAAGAAATGAATCCTAAAGACTAGTAAGTGTCAATACGCTGTCACAAGCAGGATTGATGGCTCTTAGCAGTGCTCTTCTCACATGAGTGCAAATGACTGTCTTTTCGTTCATCACAGGCATTTTGGTCAACACGAACTTTCCTTATTTTCACATGGCCTTTAAAATCCTTACGAAAGCAAAACAGAAGGGCTGACCCTGTCCTACCGTAATCAGTGGCAAAACTCCTCTTTGACTGACGGAAAGCAAAATAACAACCCAATTACAAGCAAATGGAATATTATAATTTTCTGCAACCTTAACTAGCAGATCACATCACAATTCGAGACCTTAAAAGGTGCGAGAGAGACAATTCATAGAAAATAACTTGTTTTAAAAACAAAACACACATTATACATGATCTGGAGTGGATATATCCTGGGCAAAAAGAGCTGGTTTGATCTGACTTTTGTTTTATATTTAGTGCTGCAAACATCTGCTAGCCTTATTACAAATTGCACTTTGGTAGTCATAATTAGTAACCACATGATGCTGTTCTACATGTGACATTCACAAAATCAGAAAAATATGGGACAGTGGAAGTGCTCTATTAATGTAATTTCTAGATGTGACATAACAACCACTGTGTGACTTTCTTAGCTTCCTCATCCTCTCCTGACACAGAGGGATCCCTTTTTCTTTTTTTAGGAAAGATATTTTAACCGAAGCAACAGCTTAGTTCCAGATTTCCTCTTGGTGAAGACTGTCACCAGTGATATCTACCAGCTTGAAGATGAGGAGTGCTGTCTCATGATGACGGAAATTTGAAAGCCTCTCTGTACTCTCAAGCTTGGGTGGACAAATGTGGACACACAGCGAAGATGACAACAATAAAGTTCCAACTAAAATTGTTAAGCCGCAAGCTTCTGCAATGTAACACTGGCTATGCTTGAATATGGAACAGAAGTCTCCAGGATTATAGCCACTGGCAGTAACTTAGTTCAGATAATTCAACATCTATAAATGTTCCAACAAGAACAAGTTCTAAGTCAATGGTAGGGTTTAGGGGTACTGGAGTCTGCCAGAAGTGGGGGAGAACAGGAGGGTGAAGAAAAAAAGGGATGGTTTGGGACCCACACCCCTCTGCAGTAGCTCTCACAGCAAATCACTGACCACGAAAGAGAGTTTTTCCTCCAACAGAAATCTTCTGGTTTCAAATACATTCCTGTCAGGACAGTGTAAAACCAAGAATGCCAGACATCATTCGTGAAAAACCAATTAAGTGACAATCCAGACCCATTAAAACCGTCTCCCAACACTCCTCCTGTGCAACCAAACTTAATAAATCAACCTTTTCAGATCAAAAATACTACAAACCTAAGAAATAATTGATAGCAATTTGGTTTCAGATGCTCCTCTCAAGGCATCAGTTCCTCTCCAGCTAAACCAGCCACGAACAGAGAGGTTCACAGGAAAGCAGTACATTGGTTTTTGGATATAAGCCTGGCCATGGTGGATCTCCATCACTTCCCCACTGTTTTGGATTCTCCAGGTGCCATTTCCATCAGCACTGGAGCCTTTCTAGCATCAGTGCTGAGGTCCATCACCCCCCCAGCACCTCCAGTGGAGCAGCCCACCCTCACCCCTCCATCCCCCAGGGGAAGGACTGGGTCCCTGGGGCAAGCAGAGGACTGGAAATGAAGCGGGGTCTTTCGTACCCAGATGTTTCACTCTGTGACTAGCAAATACATTAATGTTGTGTGGCCATCGTTTGATTCAGCTCCAAACACGACATCTAAGCTGTGGAGAGCAACAGTATCCCAGACAGTGGATTTAACATAAAGACATAATTACGAGAAGACTTGGTTTGGACTTAGTCATTGATGTTGTGGCTAATGCCACCATCTGCTTTCCTTCATGGCAAGGCCTTTCTCCTCTCTCATGCTCCAGTCTCTTTCCCCACAACTTGTGGTTTTTCTTCTATTGCCATCTTGCCTCTTCCACCTTCCCGTGACCACTTGCTTCTTCCCGAGTCAAAAAACTAATGTGAAAATCTACCAGGTGAGCCAACCACACTGACCTTACAAAGACAACATCTCTGTCTGGCTACAGAAGTTACTGAATACCAAAATCTGCAGTGTGGGAGATACTTCCCTCAAATTATCCCTGCATGACCCTCTTGCTCTTACACTCCTTCCATGCACTGTGGGTCCCCACAGCAGACAGGACACTGCATTAGATCTTTAGTTTTGAACCAATATGGCTTTTCTTATGTTATTTTTTGAATCTAGGAACCAGATATTGGCATCTCTATAGTGGGAATGCTCTCTTTAGGGAACCATACAAAATGGAGATGAGTTTTGTCTCTGAGGAGTCATCCACATCATCTACTGGAGACAGGATTGCATCTCCTTAGACCCAATCAACAGATGTGCTTCTTGCAGTGGTGATTGCACACAGTTACTGAGTAGTCTGCTCCAGTGCTTAACCATTTTTGGTACAAGTTTAAATTTAAATCTCCTTTACTGTGTATTAAGCTGATTATTTCTGTTCCTTCCCTTAACAGACATGGATTAAGGTCTCCTTGCCCTCTACTTCCTAACTAACCTTGCAGACAGTGGAAGACTGTTACCACTTTCTAGCTTAAAAGAATCGTATCCTGTCAGCTTTTCCAGTCATTTCACCCAATATCATAGAAAACTGAAATCCTCTTCTCTCCAGAGCAAGCTGAGCTCTTTCTGCCTCTCCAAGAGGCAACAGGGCAGGCTCTGAATTGTCTGAGAGAAAAATGGCAGAGTCCATAAAGCAGGCAAGGCTCCCAAAGAAGATTTACGGCTGAGGCACTCAAGAGCTGTGTTGTCAGAGTGTTTCTCTTGGAAAGCCCTTACCCCTGCCCCGATGGCAGCGGGGCTGTGGTATTGCTGCCGCTTCTCCTTCGGGGGGGAGAGGCGGGGGCATATATGGGTAATTAGCACTTTTCAAGGGTGGTGCTGGAGGGAGAAGGGAAAACAAACATAAAATAAAATCCAGGCAAGAGGGTAATAATTCCATCATCAAAGCTGACATACTGCACCGCAAGTCCTTTGAGCAGCAGAAACTTGATGTGGAAACCCCGTTGAAAGAGGAATCTTTGTATGAGCCTTTCTCATAGGATAATTTTAGAATTTGGCACTTCTTTTCACAGGGACAGTTTAAAATCTGGAATCGTTCACAGACATCCAAGGCCATTAGGTCATGGAATATGACTTCTTCTAAAACGAAGGCCAATGAATTTCACCTACATACCTTTATAAACATTTTTGCAGGGAGAAGTTTGTTCACAAGTGCAAGTTTCCATGGGGAAAACCATATGCTTGAGAGCACAGTCACGACTTCTACCAGGAAACCCAACTCCTTGAACCACTGGACTCTGACATCAACAGAAGGGTGCTCTGGAAACTGTGTGTCCTTCCCACCCTACTTGTACCTTCCTCCTGGACAAAGCCATTAGTCCTCACTTCTCCAAGCTAGACCTGGACAGATGACTCTAGGACCTTCCAACAATCAGAAACTCCTCAGACCAAGTGCCTAGTGTCACTGGATGGGCACTAGAGCATTTTTTTCTGGTTTTGGTTGGAGGCAGGGAAGATTTTGCTACAGACAAAAGACACAAGAACGAAGGAGGATTAAGGCTGTGGAAAAGGTGACACATCTTTTTGATAAATTTATTAAGGACCTCTACTTTCCCCTTCTCCTAAACAAGGACTAACAAAAGCCTGGTTTTGTTTCCCATGAAAATTCACACCAAAACATTTACTCTGTGAGAAGACAGATTGAAAGAAGGAAACAGAAGACCCTGAATGTATTCTGAGTGTTCCAGCATCTTTGAATTGGAATAGTTTTCTCTCTTTTTTACAATACAACTACTTTTCTCGTGCCTTTTCTGTTTAGCCTCCCAAGAAGGCATCCTAGGGATGCCCACAGCTCTAGTGCTGTTGCTTGGGAAGAAGGTGTGGGTTGAAGAGGTGGTTTACTTTTACTAAATCCCTTTTCTGAGGACATTTGTTCTCCAAGCCTCCTAAGGCTATCAGAAGTGCTATCGAGGCAGGGAATGATGCCATCAAAGAGGCAAGGTATTAGAACATAAGCAGTTGAACGGTGGAAATGCGCATAACTTTTCTACGTATTTCTGTAACTTCCCAGTTCTCTCGACAGTTTACCTGCTTTTGGTGAGCAAAGTCTCTCCCAGCGCTCCTCCTTCACCTCTCTGTTCCCCGTCTCCCTCTCCTCACTCAACTCTACCACTTGGCTGAAGATCTCTTTGGAAGTCATCAGTTTTGTGGCTCCTTCATGAGTTGCATTGATTTTGACCATCAGTAGTACTGCCTGGGAAGTTAAGGGGGAGTAGGAAAGAAGAGCTGATCTCCACAGCTTTGCAGTCCATTCCGAGGGTACCAGGTTGATTCCTGCCATGATGAGTTGAGGTAATTATGCAAACTCACAACTGAAATCCTTTATTGATGATTACTGCTTGGTATCAGAGTGAAACCCCCATCATGTATCAGGGAAACTTATTGGTCAAAGCAACATACCTGGGTATTTTCATACTTAAAAAGTGATGCTTCTGGCGGGGTAAATAAATGTTCAAGTATAATCACAGTTCACACATATGTTGATGAAAAAGAAGATATCATGGAACTCAAATCAAACCAGCAGAACAATAAAACCAACAACAAAACCCAGCAAAAGCCTCAATTCTGCCTCCCTGACCCCCAAGGTCAGCAAAAGCTCTTCAAATCAAGAAAGACTGCACTGGCAGACAACTATGGGAGGCTTTACATTGATGTTTTCTTCCTTTGAAAAGGCTTTAAATGCTTTTCTTATGTTTTTACAAAAGCTTTTACATTTTCTAGGGGTTCTCTTTCTGTCTGAATGCCACTGGTAGCAAAGGAAAGGAAATTCTTCATGTCCTTTTGTTGAAGCTACAGCAAGGGCTTCATGAGAAAATTCCACATGTATGGAGCCTTGCATGGGCTCCTGTAGACGGGAAGGAGGGAAAATCAACGCCAGCCAAAGAAAAACAGATGTTTCATTCCTGGCCATATCAACAAATCAATATTAATCAATAATGAAATCCATTCGTTACCCCTCAGAGCTGATCGCCTGACTGCACTTTCCAAGGCTCAGTTGGGCTGAAATCTGAGGGGATGCTGCCACTCGTGCAAATGGGCATGAAAGCTCGTCCCAAAACGGCAGCGACGCAAGCCAGGCCTGCACCCTATCAGCCTGTGCTGAGGACTGGCATCCAGCCTTGATCTAGACATCCGTAACTAGTTAAAGATCTGTTTATTACGCTCAGCAACATATCCAGTTTAGAGAAAGCTACGTCACTGTTAACCAGTACTCCTTGTTTTGATGTCAGTCCCCAAGATGCTTTTTTTAATGATTATCAAATCATTATGGGCCATGCCCTGCGGAAGACATTCCCCAGAAGTTGCATGGACCCATCCAACATTCCTCCTACATCTGAGCTGCAGTTGGTGAAAGCAGAGAGAGAAGATGAGTGGGGGAAAAAAAAAAGTCAGTAGTTGGGAAATGGAAAGGAAGGGAAGGATTAAATGAAAAGCTCTGCCAGGATGTAGCCATGGGGAGCTAATTCACCATGGGCAGATCAGCTTGAGGGAGGACTGAGTTTAAAGGGTCGGAGTCTAGCAGACAGCTGGCACTCAGCTGGTGATGCTGCTGGTGTGTGCTGCTCCAGCACAGCCTATAATCACCACCACAATGCGTTCTGGATTTTTTTAATTTCTCTCCTTTCTTTTTTCAGAGTGACTTGTACAGGAAATTTTTCCTCATCACATGCAAAAGCTGTTCCGATTCCCCAAAGTAAGAGGCTTGGCAAGTCAATTACAAGGAAAGTAGAAGTGCTAAAGCATATGAACAAATTTTAACAACGTGCAAGCGTAACTTTTATTGCCAACAGTAGATGCACATTGGAATTTAAGGCGGGGGGAAGAAACGCTGATGAAGTGGCAAAATACAGTTGTTTTTCTTTATCTACAGAGAACGCTGTGGTTTCATTTGCAGATGAATCGCTTTGTTGTGATTTATTCGGTTTTTAAATGGATCTGATTTATTTTCCCAGGGGATTTGAGAGATTTCTTTAGTAAAGCGAGTTATGGAGCCGGCTTACAATGAGAGGCAACATAATTGCACCAAAATGTCTGAAGAAGATCAAGTTAAGGTGTCACCTGCCAGAACATTCTGACAACAAACCAGAACAAAATCCAAGAATATAAGAAAGTAAACAAAAAAGCAAACAAAAAAGCAAATAAACTACTATTAAAAAAAAAAAAAGGAGAAAACTAGAATCTAGACAAACCAAACACAGACCTGCCAGTTGTTGAAAAAGCCTTTAAGTAATATCTTCCTTTGGAGAACTCTGTTCCAGGGCACTATAATATCAACTTTGCCAGAGCAATTAAATTGTTTAATAATCAAACCTGGATCTCATTTATACAGCATATGAACGTAGTAAAATAGAGCGTATGGGAAGTGTGCTGTACAATAAGATGTGGTTTATTTCATATCACAAGTTTTCTGGTGATTAGATAATTCATATAACAGGAAAAAATGTTAACACCTAACGAATATAATATATACAGCCAGCAGGTTTGCCAGCTTCAATACTTTTCCTGCACTCACAGTCTTCATTTTTTCTTATTTTGAATCCCACTGAGAACATGGAAGTTGAAGATTCAATCCAAATCTCAAGACTTAGTGAAAAGATGCTCTCAGGATCTCGGGGACTCTTGTACCTGGCTGCAGAATAAAGCTTTTCAAAATAGAAATAGTTATACTTAAACATACAGAATCTATCATTCTGGCAAAAGTTTTAAGCTAGAGATGTGTCTGCTCCAGACACAAGCAGTTTTTCTCAAGAGTTTCTACAAAAAGAATTTTTGCTTCCCTTCTTACACATATAGTAAATGAAATGAATGTGAATGGTTTTGAGCATCACTATCATAAGAAATAATACAAAGTTTTGCCATTCATAGTCTGGCTAGAAAGTAATCTCTTCAAAACATCATCCACATTAGATGATACCTAAGCAACCAAACGCAACTCTGCAAAGCACCTTCTGTCATCAGAAACACTTTGGTTATGAAGAAGCTCTTGTTTTCAGCACGGAGGAATCGACTGATGCCCAACTTTCTGCCACGGAAGAATTGATATGGATAATGTGGCCACATCTCCTGGCAGGAGAGGACTCAAAGTTTATTTTAGCATCGAGTGAAACACCTCCCACTTAAAAAGTGAGCGTCCTGCAGCAGGTTGGAAAGAGTTTACAACAGGCTTTGATGCCCTGGCTCAGCCACATTTCCTCTTCCAGGATTTGTTGGGAAGAGGGGGAGGGCGAAAAGGGAACAGGTCCCAAACCCTTTACTATCTTTTCTGAGCTTGTTGCCTTTTGTAAGCCACAAAGAACAGATTTTCTTTTGTAAATCCTTAGTAATTAAACGAGTACTTCACTGGCTATATTCTTCAATGGTCTTGTTTCCTAGGTTTTGCCTTTGACAGTCATATTTTGCAAAGGCTGCTAAGATGACTAGGCACCTTACCCTACTTAACACTAAACCAATTGATGCCCGTGCACACTGCATGAAGGAGGAAAAGTTTCATTAATGGCACTTCATTAAAGAACTGCGCTGGAAAGCCCTAAATGTGACCGAACCAACCAAAATCCAGAGCGAGCTGTCTATTAGGAAAGCAACAAAGACAGTTTCGGAAACTGAACTCTGGCTCCACTGCAGCGGATTAGGAAGAGTGATGGGATTAGTGTTTAATGACTTGGGGCAAGAGACAAAGGGAATTTCGACAAAGAGGCTTAGATATGGAAGAATTAACACTCTCTATCCCAACCATGCCTCTGATGACTTCCAGCATTCTTTCCTGGCTCTGTTGAAGTTGCGGGGGTGGGGGGGGAACAAAACAAAAAAAGACTAGCGGGGCTTTAATACCTCCTTAGCCTTTTCTTATCACAGTTCTTTCTCTTTTTAAAGAAAGAAAAGATCTTTTAATTTTTCCTAATCAATGAAATAAGGAAAGTTGCTAAGGGCTCGTGCTTCAGCACACTGCAGATGATCGCATTCCTTAGCCACACACTCGCTGATGCTACAGACCTCTCTCTATATATATTTATATATATATTCATACATATATATTGATATATGTATTTATATAGAGATATAAATATATCTATGTAGATATAAATAAATATCGATCTCTGTGTATTTGTATAGATAAAGCACATACCTTTAAAATGATTCAACAGGGAGTGGAATTTTCTCACAATTGCATGGACTTGAGAAATCCTCTTTGATTTGGGTTTGTCTTACATAATATGGAGCAGGGTGAAACAGGCAGGAGGAACACATAATTCCTTTACTCATACAGTTAATCACAGACTTTCCCAGAGTGACACAATTCAGGGCAGAACATATATTAATGATCGTTAGAGTGCATAAGCCTGATTTTGCATACAGGTGTAACTCCATTGGAGTAACTCGTGATTTAATTCAGCATAAGGAACAAAGAGAAGGAAGACTAAGCAGTAATTATTCAGCAGAGAAAACCTCTTGAAGCTAAAATTAATTGTTTTTTTTAACGTCCAGAAAGGAAACTGATCCCCTCAAATATGAGATACGGAGACATTAACGTATGCGAGCTCCAGTTGCTGACCCTTTGGGCACTAATATTGAGGAGACATCACTTAAACAAATACACTGCAAGCACCAAACACCTGTGAGGAATGAGCGTAGGGGACCAACCTGCATGTCCCTGAATTGGGGCCTGTTATATCTGCTGGTTTGACTTTCACAGAGGTAGAGACATCATCCCACAACTGTACAAAATTTTCCTGCACTGTAAACCAACTCAACATGTAGGATTTTTTTTTTTCAAACCAACCCAAGGCGCTTGCAGCAAAGCTAGGTATTCGTTTCACATGTTAGCCAATATGAAATGCTCCCAGAGCAGCTTTAGACTCCAAAGTATTATTTAACCAGTGTGGTTTAGTAGGACAATGGCAGCCCCCTGCCGTAATCCATTCAGGGGCAATACCATCAGTCAGTGTGAAATTAAATACATTACAGGGTAAGAGCTTAATGCGTTTTATAGGCAGTTGTTCATCCACATCAAACTTTAGCTTTTAAAATCCTAACATTTGATCCCACAACAGGAACCATGCCTCGAGAATGAGATTGGCACATTTGCACTGCCAGCAGGGCAGAAAAAGCAGAGCGCAGCCTTTAGTGGGAAATGCAATTGCCTGAGAGGGAAAAATGCTCGTGTCGAGAGAGCTCTGCAGAGTACAATCGCTTGTAATACATAAGCAGGACTGGAAAGACAGGAAATACAACCAGGGCTGGCTGGCTACGGGCTATTAGAATCAGTGTTTCCTACCCTGGTGCACGTGGGTTTCACTTATATACCTATACATATAATATTAATAATAGGGTTTTTTAATTCATCCATACAAATTCTGGTTCTGCAAACTGTTACACATGTCATCCTTATTTCCCACAGAGTTCAATGGGACTTTTTGCTTGGGCAGGTGTTATTCCCACATCAGAGCCCACAGCCTCGTGCCTTTTTACTAACCGAGTGCTCTTCCTTGACCCAGCTACCAGGTCTTACCCAGGGGTTGTGCCCACCCCTCCTCTAAAACCCAAACACCCTGCCTTCCTTTCACCACAGAAACAGGCTGAGCTGCAAAAATAGTTCGTAAAAGAGATGTATGGAAGGCGCCAAGCAGAGGAGACTGTTAAATTCTGCTCTCGGTTACACTTGCTTAATGCAGGAGTAAATTCCATTTGCTTCAGCCGAGTTACTCCGGATATAAATAGGTGTGAGATCAGAACCGGGTCCTTGGAGAGCCCTCTGCCTTCTGTGATGCTGCTTCTTAAAATGAAGCGCTGATAACCCTCAGTGGTAAAAAAATTATTATTTAAAATATCTTCAGAGCTATCTGTTGCCCAAAATGGCTTTTAACTGTTGAAAGGACATCAAACATTTAAAAATGCATAATCTGCTCTCAGCACCGGCACACAGTGCCAGGAATATTCGTCAGCCTTATGTTTTTGGATCGTATGTCACAGCGGATTATCTGACACTCCATGAACATTGACTGCTTCCTCCAGTTGCGGCTACAAAAACTTGTTCTCAGGCATGTCACTGGATGCTACAAGCACCATGAAGTGGACTCTGCCTTCACAGTAAGGGTATTGTATCTCCCCAGCCTACGAGCAAAACTACGCCTTATACGCTGATAATGCCTTCCCCGCTTTGAACAGAGAGAGCCAAAAGCAACTTTGATGAGTTTTCTTTAGTGCTGAACATTTGGATAACTCTTTTAAAATATTCCAGGGCTCCAGATGCTATTTATCCAGTGGTGCGAGTTGAGAGCTGTAAGCCCCACACCTAAAGAAAGGCTTTATTGCCTGGGGTGAGTGGGTGGGAAACTCTTTAGGCTCAAATGGGGTCAGTGAAGCTACAGGCGAGCGCTGCAGCTGACTCCGAATACAATGGGGGAAGGGGACAAGAAAAAAGGATGCAGGGAAATCAAAGGAAGAATTGAATTTATTTGCGGGCTTGTGTTGTCTAGCTAAACAGAGACAAGAAAGGGGAGGCTGGGATCCTCCTTTGCAAAATGTATCAGCTAGCCAGAAATACTTTCATTCACAATAAATTCCTTTTTAGTTTTACTCTCTCCTCCGGATGTCAAAATTAGTCCTTTAAAGGACACTCTTTTGGTCTCTACCTTCTTTCCTTTCAACTGTGCTTTATGTGCTTTTCTAGGACAAGTGGGAATCATGTTGAAGACACCAGAGGAAGAAAACCTCTGCTGCACAGACACCTGCATCTTGCACTACTTCTCTCTTTCTGTTCTTTCCTGCAGCTCCCACACATGCGTTGCACTCCCTGCCAATGCATTGGGCAGCCCAGATTCTACAATTTTAAATCTCCTTCCGTTCTTCTCATGTTTTTGCCTTGCATTGGGAAATTGCAAGGCTAAGTCTGTTCCTAAATGCCACCAGTTTCCCTTTCTTACACCCCCTCCCATCTGCAAGCTCTCGATGATGCCATGCAACACAATGGCACTGCAGACCTTCACCCAACAGCTCATGAAAAGCTCTTAGGTGGTTGTGGACCAAGGAGGGCATGGAAAGCCCTACTGCAAAACAAGTCAAACCTACCCTGTGAACTACCCACACTGCATGGCCAAGACCACAGCTCTTACATCGCTGCCAAGAAGAGACCAAGGGAATGGCTACTCCCTGAATGGCTCACAGCCAAAAATGTCCAGTTGTTCTCTTGGGTCCTAAGCTCAATCGCAGACCAGGGTGACCCAAAGACACCAGCATGGGCATCCCCAGTCACCGCATCCACTCATCACAGCAGGTTTGGCTCTCACAGCAGCTCCGGGGCAAGCCCAGTCCCAGATGAGATACAAAAGGTTTCACAAAAGCCTAAGAGACAATCCCCTGGTGAACCCTACACTACCCCCTGGCAAAGAGGATGCAATGTTCTGACCCTGTATGTCTATTTTTCAGGATGGAGGAATAAACTCCTAAATTTTCTTCCTTTAAACTACATTTTGTGAACCATCTAGGAGTCTAGTTTTGGTAGCCAGACTCCCAACAGGTTGGATCAACACTGGCCACTGGTCATTAGCAGGGCCAGAGGCTCAGAGGCACCAGCTGTCAATAGTCTGGAAATGCAGCTTGTTTGCACTTCTGTAGTGAAACATGATAATAAAGAGGAAAAAAAATCAGAAAGATCGGCATATTTTTAAGGCAAACATTTGCTTTTTCCCCTCCCGCCAAGAAGGAAAAAAAAGCTCCCCCAAACTTAATCAATAACAAAAAGTTCAAACAGAAAAAACACCCCAAAACCAAACCAACTTCATAAAAAATCAATTGGCAGCTTTTCCTGCTGCTTTACCACACTTTCCTCTCTAATATCCAAATAGCCTGACTATCCGGTACAATTTCTAATCAAAGGGAAACCTGCATGTGCCAGAGCTGTGGTTGTGTCAGCTCCAGGCTCGAGTACTGATGAATTCCTGGGAGGATGGAGGTGGCCTCGGGCTCTCACACCAGTTCTCCCACCGTGACCCCCGTCCCCAAATTGCCGTCCCTCTCTTAACCTTGCCCCCTCATCATTTCTAGATGGGTCCTGAAAAGACACACATACTTCTTTGCCACTCCTTGTCTCAGCTGAAACCCGTTCCCATCTACCATTACCTCACCCTGACACGGAGGTGCACCTCCGGGCTTTTTGGGAAAACCTATATTTCTCACAAAACAGGTGTCTTTGTGGGCAGAAGAGCTAAGTGGAAAAGCACCACGGAGTGATCAAGGTTTTTTAGACCCAGCACCATTAGCTTACTTTCTCCATTTGTTTCCCTGTTTTTGCAATAAATAGGGTTATTCAGAGCTCTTCAATAGCTGCTTTCAAGCCATCAAGGGGCAATTCCTCTCCCAGTCCCAAGTTGCTTAGCCTGGTCCATGCTGAAAATGAATGCCATGGACAGGTTGTACTCCCAGGCATGAAATGATAGTGTTGGGTTCAATCTGGCTTTCAACAGCAGACCTGGGAGGCTGCTCTGAAGTGGGAAGGGAGCTCAGAGACCTACACCCTGGCCGTGCTGCCTGCGCCCGATGCTTTATCACAAACCTTGAGATATTAAATATTTCAGGCTTGACTTCATCCCACCCCTTATCCCCCATAAGTTTCAATCCCTTTTGGTTTTGGATGCAAGCCTCAAAACATAACCCGGAGAGTCAGAAATGGGAAGGCAAATCAAACAAACTCAACATTTTTATCACACTGATGCTGGGGACTGTGGCTCCTGATTTTAGACCCTGACTCATATTATACCTTACATACACCTTACCCTTGGACCGTGTCTGCTGCAAAAGGTTTCTGCCTGACTTGGTGTAGAGAAGACCAGACTCACATCTGTTAAGTAAAGAAAACACAAAATTATTCTGCCTTTCCTCTGGTGAAACTGAGAAGGTGACACGGCCCTGAATTAAACTTGGCAAAAATCCCCAGAGCTCCGTTAAGTTTTCTCTATCATTTTCATCCTCAGACACAGAGATGAGGTGACATGACCCCATCTCTATGTGCTTCTCCTAAAAAAGAAAAGAAAAAAAAGTGGAAAAAAGTCCTTTGTGGTTTGTCCACGGACAAGAAATAGTAGAAAGATGACCTGCTTTCAAGATATTTCTGGCCAATTTTTTGGTTATCTTCTTAAACCTGGATATCCTGGCTACAGGGCTCAACTATTTGTTATCATCAGATGAAACCAAAACCTTTGACATTTCACTAGATAACACAGTTTCTTCGATTATTCACTTGTCTCTGGCCAAAGGTTTACCTGATTTCATCAAACTGAAACGGTTCGTAACCTGTCTCCAGGACCATCCTGCTTGGATGTTTTCTTTACATGAGATTGCTTTCAGTAAATGGACAGTACACAGGCTAACCAAAACATTAGACTTGTAAAATAAATCAATACCCTAAAAATACAGTTGTTTGGCTTTTTTTTTTTTTTTTTTTTCTATAAAAGCCCAAAAACCACACTATTGTTGAGCAGCTCTCCTGCTACTCCTGAAAATGCAGAAGTTTGGATAAGTAAACACCTCCAGCTTTCCTGCATTCCCCACAGGAGGAATATTGCCTTCTGAGGCAGCCTGCCAGCCTCAAGACCAAATAAATGATACCAAAACCTCCCAAACAAGGCGTTAAGCACTGGCTGTGCCTTGTGCGACCCCTAAGAAGCTTCTCAGCATCAGAGGTTGGATCCAGCTGCGTTCAAACATCTCCTCTCCTCCTTCCCTCCATATTCCCCCAGTTATTTCAGCTGACAGATGCCTGAACCCCCAGCTGCTGGCTGAAGTGCCAGTGTGAGTCTCTCTCTTCCCAGAAATGCTTTTCTGGAGAGACCAAAGCAGCATCTTTCTGTTCACCTTTGGTGGTGCCTTGAGATGGGGACAGACTTTTTAGCAGGGCCCGTTACAACAGGACAAGGAGTGATGGTTTTAAACTAAAGGAGGGGAGATTGAGGCTGGACATGAGGAAGAAATTTTTTACACTGAGGGTGGTGAAACCCTGTCCCAGGTTGCCCAGAGAGGTGGTGGATGCCCCATCCCTGAAGACATCCCAGGCCAGGCTGGACGGGGCTCTGAGCAACCTGATCTGGTGAAGATGTCCCTGCTCATGGCAGGGGTGGCACTGCATGAGCTCTGAAGGTTCCTTCCAACCCAAACCATTCTACGATTCTATGACTCTGTGATTCACCAAGTACCAGTGCACTCTTGGTTCAGGGAATTACACTCTATTCCTGTATTTCTCTTGCTCCACCGTAAAATATTTGCTGGCAAGAGTGAGTGCTTGCGCCTGTGTGGAAGGCAGATTGATCCACCATCCAGAAAGGGGTTTGTTGTTGTTTGGTTTTTTATTTTCTTTATGAATTGCTACCTTCGATCCATTTTTCACATGTTTCCCTGTGCAAGTGCACAAAGACAAATATTCATTGTAATATTTATGAACGCAGCCTGATAGTTACTATGGTTTCAAAGAAAACAGGAAAAACGGATACAAAACTGGATGGGCTTGACGTTAGGTGGCTATAGGTATGGCACATGTTATAAATTCTGTTCAAACTGACTCACTTCTTTCGATGAGGTAAGTGTTGACATTAGACAATTTGGTGGTGAGCATTTATTTCTGCATTTATTAAAATGTCAGTAACAGCAGAAGTAACACCTCCTAAAAGGCTTGCAGGTGCTTGTCTTCAAAAATCCAACATTTGAAGAGGATAAAAAGGTACAAATTACATTTAAAATGATTCACCGGTGGCTGGAAGAGAATAGATACGTTTGGGTGTTTAATTAATGTGTGCCATGCATAATTAACACTGCTCAAATCCAAGGGGCTGCCCAAACTGCTGAATTTCAGCATGTTCAACATGCTCTGCAGAATTGAAGTGGAAAAGAAGGATTTGTGCAGATTTCGACATGTTGCCAAAACAACACATGTAATGCACTCAAAGGCTGTGCTTTAGACGTGCCCACGTGCAGGTGAGTGCTATCTCCAAAATGTGAAGTACTGAAGTGAAAAGGAAGGGGATGAAAAATATATCGGTAAAAATGCATTCAATATGTAAAAATAGCTCTGCAGAGGTCTGGACACTAAGCAGCAGAGGCAATGCCTAATGACTACAGAGGAAGAACCAGGCTGGTATGCTAGCACAATGATTTTTTCATCCTCTTCAAAAACCTTTCAGAACCTACTTCTGTCCCCCTTTGCTTGGCTCTCCAAAGAAATTGCTAAGGCCGGAAAAAGACGTCGTCTTGTTCACATCACAGGGAAATACAAACTGAGGTCAAGAAAACCACAACATCTGGAACGTGAGAAAGGGATTTGCTGTTAAGGGCTTAATGAACTCCGAAAATAAAGTTCTCAACTTCGCTAATTTGTTTGGGCTTCAAAGAGGAATAAAACGTGAAGCTGGAAGAAGGTTTTATGGCTCTGCTGAATAAATAAGAACTACATCTGAGCTAAAATTAGCAAAGCCCAATGACAGGGAAAGCATCACTATTATTTAGCCAATGCTAGGAGAAAACGCTAAATTGTAACTGCTAGCGATTTACTTGCAAATCGTTCTGGGAAAAGAGGAGTGACAGACTCTTTAGCTTTGCAGCTCAGGGACAGACAGCATCCCCAAAATGATGGGGGACGGGGCTGGGTGGGGATGTGCAAATTCTTGCAGGCAAAGAGGATCTGCCTGACACCATTCACCCAGGACCAGATGGGTGGAAGGATACATCTGTCCTATCATTTTAGCTTGAACTAGGAACATGTACGCCTATAGCACTTCGGTTCAAACTGTGAGCTGTTTTCATGGTGTGCAAAGTGGAGACCCCTTCAGATGAAACGAAAGCTGCAAGATACACATTTATCACACTCCAGGCACTACACCAGGCACTCAGTCCATGGGAACCAGAAGAAGCAAGCTAATCCAAAGGAAACCCTTCCACTGTGCATGCATAGGGTGGGCAGCAGGTCCTCAGCACTGACTATTTTGCTCTACACATCCTCTCTGACTTTGCTGCCCTGTGTGCTAAAGTAAACCGTAGCAAAGCTTAGCCATCTGGCAAGCTGACTGCATATATTTCTTGGGCTATTTCTATGTGGCATCTCATACCTGCAGGCATCAGTTTTTTCCTTCGTTCCTCTCAAAGAACAGCATTTTTTAGTTCCCCATCAGGCTGGGGAACACAGGTACAGCTTGTTCCCAGGGCAGCTTTACTGCAGTGATGTGCCCAACAACTGAGAAGCAAAAAATCCATTTGAGATTTAACAGCTCGCTCCCGCAAGGTAGTGAATACGCTGGTCTTGCTAAAGCCAACCCGCAGAACAAACATTTCTCTTGCAAAGGTGCCACAGACTCGATCCCACGTCTCCTCACAACACAAATCAGACCCAATTCCACTTAAATCCAGGGAGTTTTGACTATAAAGGGATGGGAAATGAAAGGAGCTTTAGGTCCCCAGGTTCAGGATCTAATTAGGATTGCCACTGCCTTCCCTGCTTTCAGTGAGGAGCCATCTATTGCCTGATAATTGAAGCTGTAACAATTTCAGTGGTCCAGGGCAGGAGGTTAGTGGAAGGAGAGCACACAGAGCAGTAACCGGGTGATTTCCCTGACACAACACTTTGACAAGATTTTGGTAGCATTTATGACCCTCTTTTACCCTCAGCCATCAATAAGGATACCTACAGCTCAGGTTCATTCACCATACAGGCTGTGAATTGTCTTCAATGGATGCAAAAAGGGGAGTTGATACGTAACGTAACGCAGTTCTCATCCTGCTTCTACCTGTGAGTTCCTGGTCTTTTTATAAGTAGCAAGCGCCTTCAGGCTTCACTGTTTTTGCTTCGGATCAAGCTGTGGGAGACAGATCTGAGCAAGGAGAGAAGCAGCATTTGCTCTCCACAGAGGGATGAGCTTCAGAGGATTTTCATTAAGAGCACAGTTCTGCACACTGGAGCTCACAATGGTGGGAGGATGGCAGTATTTGGAGCAGCTTCTCCCCTGCATATATACATCTCTGCATTGCTGATGTCAGTTCGCGTACTGCTGGCTTAGCCATTAAAGAGCTATATATTTATATAGACACACCTTCCCTGATGTACATATGCATGTGTGCTCAGCTTATGAAGATGCTGTGGGTCAAAGCTCCATTCTCCCTCTGAAAAATCACAGCAGGTACCAACTTCCTGAGACAGCACCAAAGGACACTGATTTCCCCACACCCTCAGTTTGTTTCTGTCCTTCAGGTGCAGCACATTAAGCAACAGTCACTTACAAAAACCCCAGCGCAGCATTCCAACCCTTTTTTTAACACATGGAAAAAAAAATTCCTTGTACAGCCATTGTATTTGGGGTTTCCTCACTGCATGGAAAATACATAACAAAACAAACGCATAAAAAAAAATTAACAGCTTTATAGCACACATGGGAGGTATTGGTTTGGGGTGCAGGTGTCCACACTATCCCTTCACCACCATAGATGGCAGTAAATGCCCTTCATCACCATGCTCCTGCCTGAGAGGTACAATCTCATCAGTACCCTTATTTTCTCTTTTCTGAATCACAAACTCAGTTACACAGCATCCTCCCCGCAAGGATCTCTAGGGACATAACCAGTATTAACAACTTAAGGCAACAAGCATCCCAGGCAAAAGTGTTATTTCTACTTTTTCAAGGACAAAACACCTCAGTAATCTCGTGGGCTGAGGACAGACACCAGAAGCTCACAGAAGGGCTAAGAAAATAACTTGAACCTCCAGGCAGCCACATCAGTTGTGGCCATCATCCCCGTACACAGGCAAAATAAGGACTTCATGTCATGGGCTCAACCAACCACCAGACAGCCATCCTGGCCATGGTGTGTCGCACCATCAGCGGAGTTGCAGAACCATCACACGTCGGCAGCCTGTTCCCATAACTGACCATGATGAGCAATAAATACACCTCAAAGAGAAAGATGGGCTGTGGGTTTCGTTAATCTCCTTCCTCATGGCTTCCCTGTGGAAGGGACTCGGGGAAGAGCTGCCACTAGCACATGGGATGGGGATAGTGGGGGTGCCAGTGTGGCCAGGCAAGGACAACACAGCCACAGCTATAAGAAGAAAGGCAAATTTCACCGGGAGCAATCCAGGCGCTTGCTGTAACACCACACATACAGGCAGGCCTCCTCCCTTTTTACAATTATTAATTGTAAATAACGATTTCCCTAAAAAAGAACGTTAATTCTTCAGATTAACAGTATACTCAGTAAATATTTCAAAGTGATTTTGGGGAGGAAGGAAAAAAATCCACCACCCAACCTCACACGAGTTTAATACAACTATTTCCAAGCATATGCTCATAAAATATTATTTGGGAAGATTAACTGAAGCACTGATGAAAATGTAGTATTTGTTCGTGATACCAAGAAGGTTCTCAGAGCACTGAAAATTGAAATTATTCCTTTCTGTTCCTGCACTGATGGGTGTTTGGCAGAACAGGAATAGGGTCCCTACCCTCCCCTCTCCACTTAGGAAAAATGGCAAAAATTGACCATTAGCTGGGGATTAGCTCATACATTAAATAATGTTGTAAAATATTTTTATGGTGCTACCTCTAGCAGTTTTAAAGATTGCTATTCAGGAAATCTAAAGCTCAGGGTAAAAGATATATATGCTTTTTTTTTTTTTTTTAATGGAAACGTTATCTTTAAACACCAAAGAGTACAACTGGTTGCAAACCAGCAAAGCATTGACATTTACAGTGAAATAATTCCTCTGTATTAAATACAAAATATCATAAGCATAATTACCTCATAATAATTACCTAATCCTTATTATTTTGCTTTTAGAGTATTTATTTAGGCTTGGGTTACTAAAATTTCAAATAATACGGGGCCTGCTGTCATGGCTCTTTATCCAAATGACTCGTAGTCTCTTGTAAACAGTTCTATGATCTGATTTCCATTGGGACAGGAGTTGTAAAAGGCCAGGGATTTGCGATGGATTTACACGTATACTGTTTCAGTTAAGTTACCAAGGTCGACTTAACAGCCCTTTTCCTCAGAGTCTTAAATACATTTGCCACCCAGCCTCTCCATACCATGTTCAAGGAATGGGGTGATGTGACTGTAAAGGATGCTTGAACTTCACTAGAAACCCTAATTTACATTATTTCAGTGGGATTTAAACAAACAAACAAACAAAAAACCTGAGCTTTATGGAGTTGCTAGAAAACCAATTCTTGCAAATCACACATGGACGGGACACAGGTTCCTTCAAGTTTTGAAAAGACCATTCAGGTTTTGGAAAACAATGGAGAGTAATACTCACAACTCATCTGGACCACAGATATTAGCCTAGTCCTCTGAAATTCAAGTTTTGTTCCCAGGAAAAATATATCAGATTACTAACCCACAATATTAGATCTTTTTTAAAAGCAAAGCTCCTCCAGACTAAATACAAAACAAACAATCATTAAGACTCTTTGATGCTCCCTACCTCCTCAGTAAAGTTCAAGTAGTTTGACTTGTGGTGATTGTGTAGAAATGTACTGATAATACAGGTAAACAAAATTTGTGGCTAATTCTCAGGTCTGAATGACTGGTCCAATTGTCTTGTTCACCTGGCAAACAATTTCTTTTCTAAATGTTATTTTAGCCACAGATACAATTTCTCTAGTGCTGCAGAAAGAATTAGATTAAAATATGATACAGAAGCAGCACTTACCTTGAACTGATTAATATGCTTAGGCTGCTACTGTGCCACCATGCCTAAAAGCATAAAGATACGCTTTTCTAACTAGTCTATATATATTGATACCTCCCGTGTGCCAGGAAAACCTCTTTGATTAGTCACACTAAACCATTGCTTAAGTGGTATGAATTTCTCAGGCCTGCACTTTCCATAATCAAGTAATAAATTCTGGGACTAATCATCAGCCGCGCTGTCTCTCCCAGGTGATGTGCAAGGAGAATCATCAGGAGTTTCTTTAACCAGAGGAAAACTCAAACAAGTAATTAAAAATGCATCCTACAACTCAGAGCCAAATTCATTTCAGAGGTTGTAACATAGACTGAAAACTATACAATGCTTTGCAGCACGTACTTGACTTTGTGTTTCAGGAGAGATTTTTGTTTGACCATGAACTTCTGCTCAGTCCTAATTGGATCAACCATTGGGGGGGTGGTGGTGCAAAAAAAGCAACCACCAACCAACCAACACAAACTTCAGCAGATAAAACTAAAGTACTATTGAGATAAAGATAGTTGGTGTTTTCTTTTTCCTTTTTTCACAGGCACATACATGCTGATCTTCTATGATCCAGAAGCTTTCCTCTACCTGTGTGCCACCTCTTAGAGATGCAACAATCAGCTTTGAGCAAGGGGGATGTCTGAGCTAGGCTTTTGGACTTGAATACATGAAATATATGAATATATGAAACCTTAAGACCTACAGAGTACTCTTCAGCACTCTGCTGCCCTAAATGACAACATTCTTTAAAACTGTGCATGAAATTCAAGCTAATTCTTTTGTACTCGTGTTACCATACGCTTGGCTTAAACATTGTGTTTTTAAGCCAAAATGCAAAGTTAATCTATCATAATGCCCCTCCAGGTGAGATTTATTATAGATCACTTTCTAAAACCCGTGTGTTCTATGTGCATGTGCATACCATATTCATCTTATTATTATCCAGTTGAAAAATTCCCAGTGTGTGCAACGCCTCAGATATAATAGCAGGCATGCCAACAGAATATGACACTTATGCTAATCTGCACCCCGCTGTGGAAAAACATACACAAGGATTCCATTACCACATTCATTAGGCTGCAGTGCACTTCATCTTGAATAGGGATTATGAACTATAATAGAGTGAAAACAGTTGATTGAATCCACTTAGCCAAATCTCTATGACATTAGCCAAATATTTCAGCGTGAGGAAGAGGAGGAGTTGAACCTTCTCCTGGTGGGATGTGCTGCCTTCGCCCCATCTCTCCCTGACTCTTTGGTTTGGATGGGGAGAGTTTTGAGAAAGCCAAGGTCACAATGACACTTTGTGCTGAGACAGTGTTTTAAGTATTCAAAGTACTGCCCAAGAATCAGTCAAGAGCAACGTGACATAGATGCTGTTGGGACTGATGGGGACTTTCCAGACACATGCACTATTACTTGTTTTGCACAGGTTCTTCAAAGCATGGTAGCAAATTCGTCACACACCTGTTATGTGCTTTTGTAGCCCTGATGGAGAAGATTTCCAAGCTGAACATACATGAAGCACAACCTCCTAGTGACGACATTATGCTGCTTACATGATAATCACATTCAGACGAAAAAAGATGTTGCCCAGTTCTGTGTCCAAGTTTCCCAAGTATGCTTTGAGTGTATATTCAATTTTTGGTTCTACACAATACAGTCGCTGCCTGACAGCCTGCCTTTCTTGGCAGAAAATTCAACTCCAACTATTTAAAATAGTCAGAAATAATAAGGACCGGAATAGAAGTTACCACCCGAGAAATGTTTTGGAAATAAATTGTGTCCGGGAAAAAAGGGAAAAAAGAAAAAGGAGGAATGAAGCCTTCCCCATGTACCAGGCTCATAAGATGATAATAAAAACCTTCTGTGCTTAGTATTTGGTCATTGCTGGGACTCACTTGTTTATATACATCCTTTTAATGCAGCAACTAAACAGGAAGTTCCTGTGAGCAGCAGCACAATGTAACTGAAAGGAGAATCACTGAGACTCGTGATAGAAAAGAGGACGGCAGAGTTTCTTTTAGTCAAAAATCAGAAGAAAAGGAAAAGAACAGAAAAACATGGAAAGCATCATCAAGAAACAAAATACATTCAATATGCCTGAGCTTTGTTTTCCTCCCATGCATCTGACTCGCCTTGCGTGGTCCTTGCTTGAGGACATTTGCTGAGCTCAGTTGTCCCCCAAGCAGTTTCTGCCCGTGCTGCACCATCGGCTCTTTTTCCACCCAAATTTTGGCAAAGCTGGGGGTAGCTCCAGCTGGGACAGAAGAATCCAGCATTAGGCAACACAAGCGTGGAGAGGGAACATTCACCCACTGCCAGCTAAACTCACAGGGAGAAGCTGGCATAGGTCACCAAGGACGACTTTTGAGCTCTTCCCTCCTAAAAACGTAGGGATGGGGAACTGGAGGATGAAGAGCACTTGCAGGTGCCCTCCTCTGCACCTTCTCCTGACTGATGATGGTGAAAAAGGAGGAATATAGATAAAATCATGAGTACAAAACCAAGATCTGGATGGAGTTGATAGGAATGTTGGGCAGAAGTTGCATTTGGTGGTCAAATTCAAATTAAGAGAAAGGTGACAGAGATTAGATGGGAATTACTAGTGGGGAAGGGACAAACTGACACTGCTGTGGGATGAAATACTGAACTGATTTGGAGTTTGGGGATAAAGAAAGAATTTCTAGGCAAAAAACCCAGCTTACACAACAGTGAGGCATCCAGTATCATGGTAATGAATATGTGTGGGAGATAAAGCAACTAATCATCATACAGGCATTGGGTACAGGCTGCAGGGGTTCAGGAATAAAGCTATGTATCATGGGCAGGGCTTATTGCTGATGTCATTACACTTTATTTAATGCCCCCCCCCCAAAAAAAACAAACACAAAAACAAACAACCCCCCCTCTAATTTCTGAGCCTGTAGAGTTAGTGATATTGTCAATGGAAATGGCACCAGCGTCCAGCCCACTTCATAAATCCCCTGTTGGATTCTGAGTTCGGCATTAACCTTTGCAGGCAAAATCTGTTCCACTGGCATTCCTTACCCAGTTTTCAGTGTCCTGCCCCAAACTTAAGAATTGAGTTTCTGCATACACACAGGTACTTATCTCAGGAAGATGCTGAGTGCTATCTGAAAGGGTGATTTCAGTGGGAACTAAGGTAGGTCGGTATTTTATGGTGTCAGGACTTTTGACTATAGGTCTGGTCTTCGTGGAGAAAGTTTTATTGCAAACTTCAGAGGGAACAGTCCTGCAGCCTGTATAAAATATCCAGAAGAACAAGTGCTCTATAAACTCCTGAAGGAAATGCAACTCCCAGGAATGGCATGATGAAAATAGAAATTTTACTAAATATATAAATCACTTAATTTACCAGAGAGAAGGAACACGCTCTGGTGATGATTTTTTGTTTTTCTTTAGTTGAGGTCCAGCTTCTATTTTTCAACTTTGAAAGGTAAGTGGGAGCATCAAACAGGTTGAACAAGGCACTGTTTTCTTGCTACAGGAACATGGCCCTTTGCACCGAGATTGTAATACAATCCATCCTCTCTGGGACTGCAAATGCTACAGTGCAAAACTGTGTTTGAAAACCTCTTTTATCATTCATCGTCTCCAGACTGAAATCATTTTTGACAACCTCTGCAGAAAACAAGCAGCTTTCTGGCTACTGGCGAGCCGATTAAAGGGAGGAAACACATGTTCACTGTCAGACAGAGCCCCTGGAGAAAGCATTGACAACCTTTTAACCTTCTTTCCCAGTGAAAGTGCCCAAATGTTTCTCTGGAACAAAACCCCAGCATTGTTTTAAGCATCTTTTCATTTAATGCACTATATTTTTCAAGATATGTTAAGAGTCAGAGGAATTCCATTTTAATGTGGAGGTTTCACAATCGCTTCAATTCCCATGCAAATGGTCATATAAACAATTATTACTGGGGAATATCTTTTTATGAACCTTTTTCTTCTCTTCTTTTTTTTATTTTTTAACTGTCTGACCACAGTTTAAATACCAACACATTGAAAAGTTCGCTAACCTCTACAGTGATTTCTAAAAGCAAGCCAAAAAGCCACAGGAGTGAAATTTTCTGAACAGTAGGAAGGCTGACTAGCAGACATTATTAGCACTTTGAGCATTCAAATCTGGCCATGGAAACTTTTGTGAGTTACAAGATGCTGGGGTAGGAAGCACCACACATTACTGCTGTATTTGTTATCAAGGGAATGGGTTTCCACTGTATCTAATCATCAGCAATAGGGGAAAAAGAAATTTTCTTTTGAAGAGTAAAACAAGATTTTTAAAAGATTATTATTACTTTTTCTTTTTTTTTTTTTTTAATAAAGAAAGTGCTTTCAGAGCAATTGCTCTGCCTTTCTTTGTAGTTACAAACGTACACTCAGAGGTTGTTTAACATTTAACCTTGCTATTTTTACCTTAATATCAGCAGCTGGAATAGTTCTGTCTGTTTTGATAAAACGAGACTTTTTTCCATGTTGCATATTTGCTTTTACAGCTGAAAGGAACTGTTCCAGCTGAAGTAGGTAACTATAAAACTCCAGTGGTCTAAGCCGCCTGGGAGAGGAGTAGATTATTTGATTAAATGTTCCTGTAAGTAACTGCACAAGGCACTGTCCAATAACACGCGATATTTGCTAATGAAAGATAAAAGGAGGCGAGCTCTGCAGGTACAAAGTCCCACGGGGGTTTGCTATTCCTTCTCCAAAGACCTTGCTCCAGCCATGCTCCACAGCTCTGCTACCATTTAGCTTCTCTCTGTTTTCACACGGGTTACGACTTGGCTGATGATAGTTGTGGTGGGGAAAAAAAGATTCAAAGAGCTTGGCTTCTCCAGTATCACTCCAAAAAGACTTAACTCCATGCTTTGACTTCTTTATTTCATTTTTCTTTCTTCAGAAATAGCCTCATTCCACTAACGGAGCGATGTTTAGATGGCAGCTTCATCCGCTTTCGTTGGGCACGGCAGCTGTTTGTGCACTGCTCAGGTTTTTGCGTTGCTCTTCAGTGTTTTAAATGGATTTGCTGGGACAAGTGGCACAGAAGATGTCCCTCCTGATGTTAATTCTCCTGGGTCCCCAGTTGGCTGAACCCACCTCAGGTGATCGGAGGAGGAGGATGCGACCCCAGCTCAGCAGCAGCGTTTTGCACAAGACTGGGAGCCGGTGGGGCTTGTGCTTCTGAGTCATTTAAATGCTTTTGGAAAAAGGCCACCCATGGAGGGAAGGTATGCTTCAGCTGAGCACCTTGAATCAGGCGGGCAGTCAAACAATCACTGCTTTCTTCTGACCCGCTCCTGTCCTACCCCCGCAAACATTCCTGTCTAATGCATCTCCCACAGTTACAGGAAGCAATCTCACTCTTATTTTAAGTAACGCCACGTCTTTAAAGGAGGAAATTTCTCTGAGAACAGAGTTATAAAAGCAAAAGAAGCAATTCCTCAATGTTTCTTCTTTCCAGGAGATGCCTGTTGCACAACTTTGACTGTCCTCCCATATCCAAGAGTTTCACAGCAGGACCTGACCTTTAAAAAAGTCGCATTTTTCACCTTCTCAGATCCAAAAGGGGGCCCTCCCTGCTTTTGAACTAGAGAATAAGAAAATCAGCTGCCGTCCACAAACTTGTGAAATCCTTCAGAACAGAAGCCAGGAGCATTTGCAGAAGTGCCAAGAAATAACCCCGAGCAAACTCGGTCAAAAATACAACACAACAATAAATAGTAATAGCCCTTGAAATTTTTAGCGGAGGAGCATGGCATGCTTCCTAAATGAGGTAAATAACATTATGCTGATGTTATAAGTGGGAAAGCGGTGACCTGACAGCTAAAGAATAGCCTGAAGACAGCCAGTTGGTGGCAGAGCTGGAAATGGATCCCAGACCCTCTTCGTCTCCATCCCACACTCCACACCTCCCACAACACACACCGCCTGCACGCAACAGCTCCGCGCAGTTTGAGTTGGGAGGAAACACGACTTTATCCAGGCTGAACTGCTTATTGCACGCCATGAAACGCCACGGATAATGTTACCCTTGCAGTAAACTCTGCTAATTGTGTTCAGCCAAAATCACGTGCATGGCTACAGATAAATGCAGAGAAAATAGAGTTTACCCACTGCTAATTTAGGCACACATAGCCGACTCTTTTCCAGGTGGAGAACTCCAAGCAGGTGAGTTTAGTCTCTTTTTATTTCACCACTGTTCAAAGCTTATTTTCTAGAAAATGGCCTTCTGTCTTGATTTGAAGACTGGTGAGGGTTTAGATTGCGGGGTGACAATCAAACCCTGGCAGATGTATTGTTAACCTCCTCTCCTCCCCCTATCTCCCCCTTTTTCCCCTCCCTCTCTCCCCTTCCCACTCAGGACAGGCGATCGGGAGGGAAAGAAGGACAGAGAGAGAAGAGTTGGAAAAATTAAAAATGTTTTACTAATGCTACTAATAAGAATAGAGAAAATAATACAAAATATACAAAACCAATCTTGAAAGTCTCAGCAATGGTAGAGCTGGCACCCGAAGTCCTGGACTGGACTCTGCAGCCAACCGGAGCTGGATTCAGTCTGTCACTAGGCCTCGGTTCACAGGGACAACCAGCAAGGTCCTCTCCTAATGTCGGCCATAAGCAGAAGGGACGAAAAAGGAAAAAGGGACAAGATCCTCATGATCTCCCACTTTTATATGAAGTATTCACGTGAATGGAATGTTATACTCCGTTGGTCAGTTTCTTGGTCACCTGTTTCTCGTTGCCCCTCTCGCAAGATGTTCATCCATGCTTATCAGTAACTTTACATTCCATTGCTAGGTTTACCAAAACATGTGTCTGGTTCTCCAGGAAAATGCAGCTAATTTGAAGGCTTTAGCTGACAGGCAAATTCACTAAAAGAGAAACTTGTTTTTTAACAAAACCAGGACAAAGACACAATAAACTACCTCTCATATTGGTGGTTTGTTTCAACAGTTATTTATTCCAGGAGTGCTTATGTTCCCAGTTTACCTTTGTCTCACTTCAGCTTCAGAATACCGCTTTTGTCTTGCATCATTTATCCATCAAATTAAACAATTCTGTATTCCTTGGTACTTCCTTCCCCTGAGAGCCTCTCCAAGTCAAGCCACCTCCCTATCTTCCTTTCTGTGGAGCTGAGCAGAGGAGGTTTGTCACCTCCATTACCTTCAGGGGTTTATTACAGCTACTCGCTGGACTCTTACATCTGAACATCCTTCTCAGAAGTGGAAACCCAAACTGCATGTCCTGGTATGAGTCTCAGCAATGCAAAGAATCAGTAAACGCACCTCCTGTCTTTCACTTCCATTTATACATCCAAGGATGGTACCAGCGATCGCTGCTACACTGTCATGCTGGGGTTTTGCTTGAACATTATAACCTCTAAGTGTTTTCTGGAGTCTAAAAACTCTCCAAGGCAGCTCTGTTCTTTTGGCATCAAAATACATTTGCAAACGTCTGCTAATTGGTGTAGGCTAGCAAGACACTCAGCCTACTCTAAATTATTTCTCTTCCTCATCATTATTTACTGGTGTAAGTATAGAAATAATTCATTGTTATTACCTCATCATTATTTACCAACATAAGTGTATAAATAATTCAGTGATATTCATATTATTATGTATAATACCATGAATTATAGGAATAAAAAAACCAAACCCAACACTGTGGTTACCATTAAAAAGTCAACATTAATCAACGTTTGCCTCAAAGTTCTGTAGGAGATCGTGTAGTCCGCTCTGCCCTCAGAATAGGAAATAAGCGTGGTACCTCAGTTGCCACAGTATGGTAACAGTTGGCAGCTGTTGCTTCTAAAATGGTAACCACTGCAACTAGAAATTCAACTGGAAAACACATTGTGTCATGTCTGTTTAGAAAAATGGAAAGCCACAGTTATTTAGCGCCCACCTAAGCCACAATGTCTTCAAACAAATGTGTCCAGAGAGATTGCTCAAAGAGTGGCCAAGTATTTCTGAAAATTTTGTGTAGAGCTGATTAAAATGTTTCTGTCAAAAACTTCTGTTTAGATGGTAAATGGCTTTGGGGAGAGAATAAACCAACTTTTTTTTTTTTTTTAATCAAATACTTTCAATTTCAAAGGTAGAACTATTAAAAAAAAAAGTCAGGAAGAAAGCACTTTTTTTTTTATGTTAATTTTCTAAAGATCAATAATTTTGCAAATACCTGTCATTTCTTGTCCCAAAGCATTTAGGCTGCTATTTTATTACCACGGTTCTCAGACAGCAAAGGTAAAACATCCCATTTCATCGCTGTCCATCACTTATCTCATGTGAGAGATCAAGATATCATCCCACGCGGCTGCTTTAAATTCAAGTCTAGAACCTTGGCCACAGGAGGGAACACTACACATCAGTGACTCATTCTTCTCATTTCACCCGTGTCTAGATTTTAAAAGCAGCATTTCTACCGGTTATTATGCTCAGACCACTTCGTCTCTCCTGAGCTTATTGTGGATCATCTTCCAAACTCCAATTATGACATAAGTAACTTGTATTTGACATAGATTCTGGTCACTCCTGAGAAAACTGTATGACTGTAAGTCCATCACTATGGTTTTATTGCCACCAGACCAGAAACGCAAGCTTATATACCAACAGTCTTATAGAAGTTCTTTACATGACACTTGGGCAGGAGAAAGACAAAATGTCCAAATGTAACAGAGACATCAATAGTTAATGGATGACCAACGACTTAGCATGTTTTCAATCTTTGCCTCCTTCCAAGCCATATTTTGATTCAAAATTCAAACTCCGTCAACAACAACAATCACCTTCCAAATTAATAGGTCATATCTGGTGTATGTGAAGTCAGAAAACTGCAACTTATGGTTCCCTAAGTATTGCCAGGGTCACCAAATCCCTCTAATTTGCTTGCCTGTCACTTCACAGTAAAAGCAATGAAAGAAGAGTTTATATCTACAGCGCAGCAAGATGACTTTGATTAAAAAAGGGAAAAGTTGTTGAAATTTTCAGCAGAAAATTAGTTTGGGATGTTTGAACTGTAGATTTAAGTTCCCATTAAGCGGGGAGAGTAGAAAAAAACCAATAAATCAGTATCCACCACTTCTTGCTGGAAAAGAAAGAAAACAAAACCAAACAAAAACGCAACACAACAAAAAAAACCCCAAAACAACAAACCCAACCAACAAAAAAACCCAAACAAAAACGAATACCAAACTCCCATCACATGCTGTCAATGGATAAAGGAGATGTTTCCACCAAGAGCGAAGACAATTAAATTAAGAAACAATAGAAAGAAGTGGTTTCACAAGATGCAGAAATGCCTAAGACTTTTTCCCACCAAGTTCTAGTATAAGAAGAAAAACTAGGAAAAAACCCCTTACATTGAATTAATGGAATATTTTATTCCCCAGCACAAAAAAAGAGGCAATATCCCTCTCCGCGACTATTCCTCTCCCACAGTTCATCCCTGCTTTTCTCACCATGGAGCACATGCATTCCAACTCCCTTACAACTCTCAAAGTTGACGTGAAATGATTCTTTGCTATGACAGACCATCCATGGTCTGCAGAGACCATGACCCAAAGAGACCAAGTGATGGAGAATTCTTCTACTCCATGAAGGCTTTCTAAATTGATGAGACTACAAAACCTTTCATCGATATTCCATACACATCCAGCCAAACGACATTTTTCCCTCTGAAACTGAAAGCACTGCAGCAAAACTCATTCAAGTGCTTTCGTCACTTGAAAATTTTTTTATGGTCATGCAACAGGTATTGAAAACAATAACATGTTCTTCGATGCAGTTCATCAAAGAAGATGCAACAGTTCCACATGGTACACCATTATTTATTAGATGCATCAACTCTGTTTCCACAGGCAGATCTGACTCTCAGAGCTATTTAGAGAGACAGCTTTCGGGTATGAACAGCACAGTTCGAGTCAGGAATGACCTAACATAACGAGGGTTGGATTCAAAACACCAGCAGTTGCATTTATTTAACTGGGTTGGGATCAAGCCCTTTGAAACCGGCACATGTATACATGTGTTTGTACATATTTCATGCAATGTAACTGTCATATTTCATATTTTGAAATGCTAAACCAGGAAAGAAAAAGACATCCTGCTCAGATGGACACTTAAGGACCTTCATGGAGGAACGAGCCATCTTGCAATTTTTCTTTGCCTATAATGGCACACAAGGGAGTTATCCAATACCTAAAAACACAAACTGTTTCTCCCAGCCTATACATACAGCCTACATGTTCCTCCCTAACTTACAACTTGCAGAATGAGGCACAGAATGCGGATTATTCCTCAGGCTCTAACTGAGCCTTGGTACCAGTCATTTCTCCCACATCTCAGTAAAACACGTTTTTTAAAAAAACACAAAGTTTCATACAAATATACATCCCTAAAATAAATGAAACACTGATTGAAGTTTCTCTGATGAAACTGGCTATCAGAAGTCTTGATAACAGTAACAATAGCAAGTATTTCTTCTACTATATTTCAGCTTGATTAGACTGAACTATTTAGGAAAACATGAAGGAAACAAGAAAATGAAGAAAACAAAGGTCAGAGAAACTTTTTAGTGGCTTGGAAAAAAAAAAATCAGTTAACACCTGTACTTACACAGGTCCACCCTTCCTGGCTTTCGCTACCTTCTTTCACTTGTGCGTCTATACAACATGTACCCCAGTGGTGTCTAATTCACAAGCAAATGAGGTCTTGGGTTCTGCTCTCCAGTCTGCGCACAGGAAACACCAAACCCCCTGTGAGAAAACCTGGTTGTGAGATTTCCAGGCTCGTGCTATGGGCAACAGAAATTCAGAGAGTTGGGAGAAGCCACAGAAATTAAACTACCATTTTTTAAGGTTCACCTCTATGTGAAAAAAAAAAAAGCCCAAAACACAACTTCATCATTAAGCCTATGAGTACGTTCTTCCAAGTCTTGCTTCAAACTCAATACGTGCAGCAACTTACGGGTCATTAAAATGCAAAGGCTCCCTTTCAGCTTCAAGGGCAACTGGATCTGATTATACGTGCTGCTGTACCTCGGCACAACGGGATAAGTGAAACACAGACCGTTGGCCCTGGGTCTGAATTCGCTTTCTTACAGCATGAGCCTTACCTGAAACGCGGCACTTTATGTGTTAATAATATATTCGTTACAGCTATCCTGTGGAATGCTTAATTAAAGTGATATTTTGTTTGAGCTGAATAATCTCCAATTGTTTTATTGTCATTTGACATTAAATTGCAATTTGCCATGCCACATACATTTCTGCACACGTTGTCAATATGATCATAAAGGCGATGTTATTGACCAAGAACATAATACTTACTGAGTGCCTTGAGAAAACACTCAGATTTTTAAAGTTCTACTTTCCCCTTTTTCTGTCGTTGTTAAACCTCAATTGCTTTGGTTTCTTTAAAGCTCTTTGCTGCCCAATAACTCCAAGTGCTAACAGAATTTAATATCCAGTTGTCATGCACGTCTCAGCTCTCACCGCAGCACCCTGTGAACTGCGCTCAAACCCAGGTCACCTTTTCCCTTGTATATATATATATATATTATATATAATCTCATGGCTCAGGTCACCACATGCATGCGGGACATCAGAGGCAGCCGCTGCCCCTCTCTGTACCTTCTCTGCCCCTTCTGCAAGAGCTGGCAGGGGGAGAGCCTGGGATGGGGGCACCCACCAGCATCGGCCCCCACTCTCCTCTCAGGTCTCACGTATTGAATTTAGGCTCCCTCCTCCAGGCTACATGAATCATTTCTGCCATGAACTTGTGACCTTGGCTCTGTAACGCGGCACGTTGCTCTAGCAGGACCATACGGCAGATAATGTGCAGCTACTTTGGTCTGCAAGAGACCTGACGTTGGAAAAGCTGCACTGAATTAACGCAAGACAGTGCATATCGCAGCGGAGTTCAATGTGTGCTGGGAATAAAACGCTTGGGTAGTAATTTCTAAATTCAGAGGAAAAAGCTAAATCCATGCCCTCTCCTATTTCACTCTGATTGAAGAGGTAAATAAAATAAAATAGGCTTACATGAAAATGTTGTCTGTATTAGTGCCATGTTATTTCTGCTTTACCAGAAAGCCGAAAAAAAGTTGTTGTATATTTTCTTTGTATTTCCTGCCTTGGTCTTGAATATCTGAAATTGAGCTGGTGTGTTTTTTTAACAAGAGTTTCAGAGTACTGCGTTCAGTTTGGGTTAAGTTCAATTTGAGCTATGTTCCTCCAAGTTTACCAATCTTAAATACAGTGCTGCATAAGGAGGGTTCCTGCAGCAGCCTGAAAAAAGCTTAGTAATTTGGAGTTAGTGGGTTACTGTTGCCCCATTGGAAACCCAACTACGATGGCAAATAAGAACATCCCAACAATGTACAGCAAAACACAGGCAGCATCAGGGTCTGGTCTATCAGTTACAGTAAGGTTATCATTAGTTACTCTTTTAATGGCTCATTTGATTAAATACTGAGCTATTGTCTTGCAATCATGTGTATCAAGTGGAATAAATACTCAAGTTCAATTAGAGATGTATCTTTTACCGTAACGAGTTTAATAAAGTTGCTGCATTGCCACAAGTGACTAATAACGACTATACTTTTTAAAATTTTGACAATGGCAAAATAAGTATTCTCATAGAAGTGGCTGGCATGTGTAATTTGATGAGCTCACTTAAATAGTTCGACTCTGGATCAAAAAAGCAAATTATACTCACTTGAATAGTTTGACTGTAGATCAAAAAAGTAAATTATATAAGTGGATACTGCAAGGCAGAAACATGTGGACACAGCTGTAGTGTCATGTGTCACAGCTTCGCTCCATGCCAGCTGGCACCAGCACAAAGGCAGGCCAAGCCAAACAATTCCTGTTATTCATAACAGCAAATGTGCATTCAAAACACACAGTGCAGGCTTTATAAAATAACTCGGTATTCAAATGGATCCACACTGTGGAATTGTTTTTAAATCACACATCGCTGTGCGCCAGGCCAATATGCCAAATTGTCCTAGTGGTCCAGAAGTTCTTGTCTTTACCCAAAGCAGAGTAAATGCAGGTCTTGGCCCACATATCTATGGGCTATTTGTGCCGGGCATTCGCAGCCTTCCTTGTGCACTCAGTAAATAGATGCGCACCCTCAGCGCATTAAATATTCAGCCTTTCAATTAACAAGGGTGCACAACATGCACATTTACGCCTATATTATAATCAGAACTTGCCTAGCATAGAAAATCACGTCATTAAGAAGTCTAGTTAGTGAGAAAGCAAGCAGTTAGGATAGTTTCACAGACAAACTCCTTCTAGACTGCATTTATATTTAGAACTTAAATATGAAATGCCAGAGGTATTCACTGTACTCGTCTATACGGGGACCTCTTCCAAGTATGCAAATAGGCTCAGCGTATCTAACCTCAATGGGGACTTCATGAAATATGCCCCTACTGATGGAGAAGAAAAAAAAAAAAAAAGAGAGAGAAAAAGGAAGGGGGAGTTCAATTCAGCTCCTTTCATTGCTATTGAGACAACTCTTACTTGAAAAATCTCCCCCGCCTTCCCCAGCCACCAGCCTCTTTCTCCTTCCCAACGATCCAAATCAATATTTCATTATTGCAGGATCCAGCCTTACTTTAGCATATCTGAAGTTTCGTCATACCAAGTGAATGAATACTGACCACAGAAGGTTATGGCTACAGTCATGCAGAAATGGGAATTTTTAATAACGTAAAGCCCAGTTCCTCAGAAGGTGTATGTCAACATTGCCACTCTGAAGTCCCTGGCAACCTGCTAACATACACCAGGTAACAATCTGGTAAGAATCTGAGGGTTTAAATATAGCCAAACTTAAAATAATATTGTGCTGCTTCCAAATTTCCCCTCCTTTGAGAAAAAAAAGAGACCCCAACCCCACGTTCTCCAGCAGGGCAGGCCCCTTGGTCTCTTCTAGGAGAACCATCAAGTGCCTCATCTCAGCGGTGCCAGAAGAGCAAACATTCCCCTCCGAGGAAGCCAGGGCAGCTGCATTCCAAGGAAAGGGAATATTCGGATTCCTGACCACAGCGCCACACGGCCTTCTGCTGATTACAGCTTGCTGCTGGCTGCAGGAGCGCTGCCTGTGTGCTCAAGGCCATCTCTCCAAGTCTGATTAGTTTAACCAGAAAAGGAATCATCAGCTTTCCGAGTAAACAAAACAGATGTAAAAGGCTCAGTAGTAACACCCCCTTTTTTTCAACTCCTCCACCCTTCAGCTCTTTGTAGATAACTGGGCAGAGCTTCTGCCGGGGTCAGTTGACCTCGATCCAGGGAGGTCTACAGGGCTGGTCTGCTCTCCACCTTCCTGAGGATCTGGCCCCTTGTTTTTTTCAAAACTGGGCTTTTATCCACTCCAAGAGCAAGAGACCTCTTTTCCTAGGAAACATAAAGAAGGGCTGCATAGGGAGGCGATGGGGAGGGATGACATAGCTTCTATTACCTTGTTTACAGTAGCCACTCTTTAATGTCTTGTGCCTAAGATTTGCCAAGCAGCATTCCAGGTTTTTCTTTTTTTTCCCCTCTGGAAACAGAGACAAAGAAAATTACACTAACACTTTTTTTTTTCTTTCTTCTGGGCATCTTTTATAGTCTGTGTTCTTGAAAAGTAGCCTTTTTCCTATCTTCAGAGTGTAGTTGGTACACGGGTTAATAGATACCAGACATCTCCTATCAGGCAACATGGTTTAAATAGGCACATCATTAACATGGATTACTTAGGCCATGTCTCCTATTGAATTAGTGGTCTGCAGACCAGCTCCAGGGAAGGGTTTGGGGGCCTGTACGCTGGGTATTGAAACATCTAAACTTTGGCCCCAACCTCAAAAGAAAGTGTGAAATGCCTTGGAAAAAATCCCAGCTCTTTGGCTTTAACTGATGTTAGAAGCAAAGCTCCTGCAGACATCCAGAGGACTATTCCACCTCAAACTGTAACAGCAATGGGGTGAACTCAAGTGGGAGGTTTTAAAAGGACTTTGGGACTCCGGTTTAACCCCTTCCCAGCCAATACTGCCACCAGCTTTATTACCATCAACTTCAGCAGGAGGCAAGAGAGGTAAGCATCCGCCCCTTTGGAAACTCTATTCCCCTTTTGAGTATGCAAATCTTTTGCAGAGCGCTTTGAAAAATGGATCTGAAACGTCTAGTGAAAGATTAGACCAGACAGACTGACCGGGTACCTCTACCAGATGTCTGCAGATGGTCCTGAAGCCTTTAGCGGTGACCGGCACGAGTCCGCACGGTTGTGCGGGCAAAGCTGGATGACTAGTTCTCCTTTTTGCAGGAGAAGGGAAAGAACCAGCGGGGAGAGGTGGTCAGCATAAAACCAAGATAATCCTCCCTTTTCCAATGTTAATACTTCAGGTGTTCTTAAAACAAGAAGGGGTATTACTTTGTTGTTTTCTTCAAATATAGTTTCTCTGCATAGTATCTCTCTGAAATTCGTATTACGCTCAATAATAAAATTAATTGAGTTCCACGTAAACCAACAGATGCTTCAGCAACAAGGGGTTGGGCTTATTTTTCAGTCCACATACAATCGCTCACAGATGTTACCTGTCAAATCTGAATGATTCTGTCATTACTGTTTTCTATGGAAAGTTAGCAATGAGCAAATCAAAAAGCAGAATATAAAGGAGGGAACATGTAGCTGTACCAGCTGATCTGCCAGAGCCACAAAAGCTGGGGCCATCGTCCCACGTAAGGAAACCAGAAGTAGACATTTCAGGCATATTACTGCACATCAAGCCCTGCTGAAACTCCTGCTGAGCCTGTTTATGACAGCATAATCCTCTCCAAAAATGGCTAATATAAACAGCTATTTTTTTTATTTGGTCATGATGTAGTTATCCAATAGCAAAATTAGATTGACTGCACTGATAGCAATACCTACTTAGCAGGGACACACACATAAAAAAAAGGCAATAAAATCTTGAAAATGCCCTGCAATTCCTTTTTTCTCCATATTCAACTGTAATAGCTTTACTGAGCTGTGAAAAATCCATCTCTGGAATAAAGACATATTGTTACAGCCTCTGAACTGGCGAACAAGCGCTTATACAGTGTGCTTAACATGATGTAAAGTGTTGGCAGGGCTGAAGCCACAATCCTGAGCTGGATCCGTGCTGTTACAAGGCTTGTTCAGCCTCGTAGCCTGTGGACCAGGCTGCACCAAGTACAAACTCACTGTCCTGCCACCGTCACCAAAACCCTCTGTGGATGTATCTCATGTCACGGGGTGTGTGTAACACTGAGAAAGGAGATATATGAGCGGAAGCAGCTTTGATTCCCTCTCTCCACTGTTAAAGAAAAGTGCACAGGGGACATTCACCCTCTGCCCCATCGCCTATGTGAACAAGATGACAACTTAAATGGAGGTTCCTGGTCTACTATGGGACAGTATAGATTTAAACTCAGATCAGCACCAGTCACAACATCAGCTTTGTGCCTCTTCTAAGAAGAGGTTTTATTTCTGATCAAGAAAAAAACCAAACCATTCTCAAGTTTTCTGATTATTTCTGGTTGCTTTTTTTTTTCCCAATTCTATTAATTGTTGTCTATTCTTAAAACACCCCAGGATAAAACAGGTTTGAGTTACACAGGTAAGGCAAAGCAGAAAACCAAGTGAGGTACATTTTGTTGGCCTCAAGCAGCTGCAGAGATACCAAGTGCCTGAATTTGTTTGACCTCGTGTCCCCAAGAATGCTGCATGCAGTTTGCATTTAGACCCTGTAGGCCCTACATACTTGGGGGGCTAAGCAAGGAAAGGCCTTAAGGAAGACAATTGGTTTTAACTGCATAATATGCTAGAGGTTTTTGAAACATCTCAGGTTTTTTTGGATTGGTTTCAGTGGAAATGGCGTGCATCTAGCATGGGGCACTTCTGAACAACACAGAAGACGTGGCAGGCACAGGGACCCAGCTGTGACAACCACAAAAGGCAGCAAGACAATCAAAGTACTTACTACCCTGTTTCCCCAAAATAAGTCAGGGTCTTCTATTAATTTTTGCTCCAAAAGCTGATCATTTTTACATGTATAGCTGCCTGGACACTATTTAAATTGACTTTTTAATGAACAGTAGCTAGGGTTTATTTTTGGAGTAGGGCTTTTGAGCATCTGCAAAAATCCTGAAAAATCATGCTAGGGCCTATTTTAAGAGTAAGTCTTATTTTCAGGGTAGGTCTTATTTTTTGGGGAAACGGGGTAGCTACATTTGGTCATTTATTTCCTTTAGCTTTAGGGTGTTCACCCTTCAGATTACCTGCCTGGCACTGACACTGCCAGCCTGGGGCTGCAGCCATCAGGAATACCTGCAGGAGTGATGGAGAAGGATGGGAACTTCAGCAGCCCCTGCACTGTAGGTGCTCCCCTACCAAGCAACTTGGTAACTCCAACTAACTTGCGCCTAACTGTCTCAAATCCCCCCTCCTTTCCTGCAACATCACCTGCCTCCCTGTCTGGATCCCATAACCACAGAGGAAGAATCTAAAGAGCACCACCAAAACATGAAAAAAAAATCCTCAATTAGTACGATTAACTTCATTCTCGCAGCCAGTCTTGATACACTGAACCCTTTCTTCTGTTAGCCCTGCCAGTTTTGATTGAAAACTGGAGGTGGTCTACCAGTCTATGCTTGCACAGAGCTTCAGATCACACGAATTTGTCTATGGTTGTCTGTCTCTGCAAAATTCTTCTAAGGGGAGGCTGAGCTTTTTCTCATAACTCAAAAATGTGTTTTAATAACACTAAAAAAAAATAAAAATTGGCCAGCATTTTCTGCAGCAGCTAATGATTTAGGGCATCCAAGGCTACATACGTGCTGATTTTAAAAAGGACTGATGTCCTGGCATTTTAAGAAAAATTCCACCTGAAGCCAAGTACCTAAAATCATTAGCCAACATTCAGCAGTGAGAACAGGATTTTGTTTCACGAAGATGGACTCATAAAAACCCTTACTTGAGACTGAGGTGGAAGAGGCATTGGTGAGAACCTCTCAGTAAGTAATTGAAAGATTTCTGCACATTTAGCTTGGAACTAACAAAAGCCCTCAAAACCCTTTGTTGCCAGGTCTGATATGAATCCAAGCCAACTACTCCTACTTGTCCAGACATTATGGATTCCCTCTATGTTATCATGGTTTGCTTGCTCCCTACCAAAGTGGTGCCGAGGGGCATCCCATCCCTCACGCTCCGGGAGTGACTTGAGGTCTGACAGCCAGTGAGGTCACCCCCAGTCTCGCCAAAGCCCGTATGCCATTACAATGAAGTAATAATATATTTATAACACACCTAACCACTGATGGCTTCTATTCCTGTTGGGGCTTTTTATTTTTTTCCCCCTTGCATTTGCACAGATGTTTTTTGAGAGCTGGTCTCCAGAAAGAGCCCTGCAGAAAACAAGCTATGTCTGTTGACTCTGGCTGGCTTTTATAACGATAGTTGTTAGCACGCAGGATTTATGTTTCAAATATCATTTTAATTTCTCGGGCTGCATTTTTAACCACAAAATGTTAATTCAATGGCGTACTATAAATGCTGTAGCTCCTTTATAAAAATGTAGGACAAGCTGTTTCTAAGGAAATATTCTGAGAGTCTGATTCATAGAAATACGACTCGCATACATTTTCCATGGAATTCGCTCTGAAATATGTGTGGAATACATTCTACAATAAATTATGTACTTTTGTGATTCATTAAACCCTCTCCCTGCTCACAAGTAGCAAGTTCTTCATTATACACAAAAAAGTGCAATCAGCCAAAACCAGTGACATTCTCTTTCTTATCATATTCAGAAGATGCTCTCATTTCTGATCTTCAAAAAAAAAAAAAAAGAAAAAAAAGAAAAAAGAAATCTATAAAAGCATTTAGGGAAAGACAGTGCATAAGTTAAGTTGGCATCAGGCTTTAATTTACACGAAGGCAAATTAAGGTTATCTACACACATAATTACTTTCGTGTTCAACTGAAGGAGTTAGAGCTCAGAATGACTCCCACAAAAATCACAGTGATTATTAGGAATGGATGACTCCTGAAAAAGACATTTCTAGGAGTCTTCGCTCTCATGTTATTTTTCTTTTTATTACTTTGTCCCAGCAATGCTAACACTCCCTTTGTGCCTCGCACCAGTGCACGTTTACCTGTGATGTGGTTTCACTGGCATGCATCTTCAGGAAAAGAAAGTTTTAAGGTGTCACCTGTGATATTATTCATGTGCCATTTCAGCTCGCACGTGTTCACATTAGAAGCACTTTCTTGACAGCCAATTAGGGAGCTGAAAAAAAATTATATTGTGTGGCTTATTTGGCTGATGACATTTAAACAACTTTAACCAACTAGCTTGGCCAGCAAAAACCCACATACCAACCTGCTTGCAGTCACTTCAGTGAGATAAATGATCCCCTTTGCCCTTGCTAGGATTATTAATATGTTGAAAACAGGTATTTCTGCACTCATACAGACTTCAGCTTTCACCTGTCCTGCCCCACTTTCCTCAATAAAACAACTTCTCTCGAATGCCAGCACTGCCAGATCTTAGTTGGATCAGCTTTTCCTCTTGCTGGAAGTAACACCTCTGGAATATCCCTTGTCTGCCTTTCTACACTCGGCTGCCGTTTGCCTCGGCCAAGGCCAAAGCCGGCAGCCCGACAGCAGCTCACAAATGGGGAGGCACCTGGTAGCGGAGCCACCCTGTAGGTAGTCCAAGGAGCCCTTGGACCCTACCCTGTGTTTTATGCAGCCTGCAGATGTAAGAAAACACCAAAAAACCAAACCAAACCAGGAAGATGGAGGAACAGACAATACAGCTTCTATTTTGAAGGCAAGATCCAGACTCGAAAGACCCTATAATCACACACTTTGTACTGAGAGTCAAGATGCGTTCTCTCTGCACAAAGGAAAATAAGAAATACAATTTTACCATTCTTTTTAAATGTCATGTCCCAGCATATCAGACCCATTTCATCTTCAGATCATCCCACCATGCTCCATTAGCTACCAGAAGACGCGAGGCAGTGTTACCACCACAACAAACTCCCAGTACAACCATATCATTTCAATTCTTCACACATTTTCTTCCCGTGCACACAATGCCTTGGGTAGCTCAGTAAAAGTCTCCTCTCTCCAGTCCACTGCCACGGGCTACCAGGCTGAAACAAAGCTTGGTTTCAAAGCTGCAGCATAATGACGAAGCGGGAGGGAAAGCATGAAAGAAATAATCGGCGATAGCTGCGCTTGTGTCTCCAGAGGTTCTCCTGGCTGAGGACTCGGCCCAGGGTGGGCCATCGGCCCTGCTGCCCGCATTCCCCATCCTTCTGGGACGTGCAGTATTGAAATGCCACCTCTTGAAGAGCCGCCTGGTGAAGCGGGGCAGGCTGCCAGCCCCAAAAATGTCAACGTGAAAACCTCAAGGCCCCTGCGGTGGAGTTTTCTTTTGTCCCATTTTCGCCTCTGCTAATATAGTTTGGGAAACAGGCTGGCTGAATGGAAGATATTCGGGCAGGAATAGTCTTTTGTTGTCGTTTTAGACTGTATTCGAGGCATTGGGGTCAATATGCCCAAGGCGTGAGCCTTTGCAGTAAAATAAACAGGAGCCACAAATATAAGAAGCAGCACAAAACACAAGATTTCTGTCAGGGGAAGAAGGAAAGGACTAACAGTATCCCTGCCAAATAACCCGTCTCAGGCAAAAAAGCAACAGGTAGCTAGTTCCCAGGATGGGATAGAGAAATGATGGCTGGATGAAGAAGTGGTTTAGAAGTCAGATTGTAAAAATACTTGTAAAGACCTCTCTAACAGAGAGAAACATCCAGAAGGAGAAAGACGGCAGTGAAAGGAAGAGATGGGGAACATTTTTCCCTCCAGAGAGAACTTCAATCCAGGCAACTTTTCAGCCAGTTCTCCTTTTCCTGGTGAATCTGGACCTGATTTTTCACTCTCTGCAGCTTGCCTAGTCATGGAATTACAGAATCATTTTGGTTAAAAGAGACCAACCATTGCAATCATACAAAGCCAAGCCAGAAAGAAATAAATACACTCTCAAGTTTGCCAGCATTTTATACCTCTTTGGTTAATGCAAAACAGAGTTGCAAGGTTGGCCAATTTTTCTTCCTCTTGTGAGAAAAACATACACATCTTACCTGGGTAGCCATCTGTTGTGTATCTCACTTGGAAAAAAAAATGATGGTTATGGAGGAACGTCGCCACCCTGAAATAACACTTAAAGGGGGAACAGCAATGGGGCAATGACTGTGTGGGCTTATAAAAGGAGCTGCTTTCACTGTCCTAAAATGACCCCTCAAACTTAAGTTGATCCAACTTAGAAAGAAAGCAGGTTCTGGGCACTCATGTAGTGCCTATTGACACTGTGCAGGGTCTGTGTGAGAAGACACAGCTTCCCGCTCCCTCAGGACCATGGCATCTGTTAATCGGAGCTTATATTTTAAAAATTGAAAGAGTAGGATAACATCCCTTTTAAAAGCAGCTGAAAATATTTTGGGCCATGAACCTTCATTTCTGGATTCATCTTTGAGCAGAGGGTCCAAACAAGGCCGCACTCCCTCTCTTTTCCCGGTCTTCTTCATCTACCTGTCACTTTATCCCTCTCAGAATTCTGCACAATAAAATAAATTATACAACTGAAGTGTAACAATGCTGAAACTTTTTTTACAACGCTAAATTGAACAGACTGGTTCGAGTTTTTACATTTCCTGAGTACTTACAGGCACCTGTAGAAGAGCATAAGGACTGGCAGAACATGTAATACACTATCTTGAAGCAAATGCATCACAATAAAACATATTTTGATATTGTATCTTTCAAAAGTAATATCACAAAAGTGCTTTAAAAGAAGTAAGTAGAAGTTTAAGGTTAAAGAAGGTTTGAGGGCAAAGTTTTAAGAGAATAAGAGATTCAACAGTCTACTGCTGAAAATATAAAAATTCTGTGAGGAAAGGGGAAAAAAATTCTCTATAAGCCTGACCTAGATTTAAGTGTTTATCCCCTGCAAAACCAAACACACACAAATTCATTTAGCTTGAAAATGAAATGTTCCATTAGACCCGAAATGAAACATTTTGTTATAGACACTTGTAAGAAAGAAGCAAGTGACCTAGAAGGTTGGATTTTTCACACCACTGCTGCTGTTTTATTCTGTAGTTCAATGAGTAAAGTGATAATGCTTAATGTTTCTGTGATCCAAGGTCCAAGTAACACTAAAGACAAAATTTCTCCCCCCTCAGTTTTTGTTTGTTTGTTTTTTTCCCCCATTTGCCACTTCTTTGCAGAATTGGATGCGCATGAACACACATGCATGGTTTCTAAAAAAGACATTCACAGCGGTTTCATGGAGTGCAGCAGGTTTCCTGTGGTCTCCAAACCCACAGCTGAAGAACAATGGTTTGCGCATGGAGATCTCAGACCTTCCTTGCCTACCTCCTGCAAGATACCTCTAAACAGCAGCAAAGAGCATTCACATACAGTTGGGGAACTTCTTTTATTTTTACTTTTTTAAAATAAGCAGGACATCTCCACAGAAGGGATCAATGTTGGCTTCTCTCTCAAAATGAAACAGCCTGGGGATTTATGCCAGTCACCCAGGACCAAACCACACACTCAAACCATGCTATAACTCTGCTGGAGCAGGATTTTGATCCCAGTGTCTCCCACATCCCTGCGAAAATACCTTAATCCACCAAGCTTTAGGCAGCATTGCCATAAATGTCTTTTGCTGGGGTTGTCGCTTTGTCATCTAGAATTCAACATTCATGAAGAAAGGAAGACAGAGGTTTATGGGTGAGGTCTTTTATGTGTGTTCAGTTTCCTTCAACAAGTCTGAGGCGAGTGCTGTAAGCAGCAGCCAACCTTTCCTTTTCTGGTAATTTTATGAAAAATATCTAACCCAAATTTTGTTTCTTTCCCAGCCAGTTTGAAAGGAATCTTGTAAGTATTTTCAGAGCAACAGAAATGTCACTAATTAGCCTTCAATGTTTAAAAGCAATTCAGTTAAGTCTGTTTGGTAATACAGAGAAATTCAACTGGACCCTTAGGACAAGCAAGCAAGCAACTCAAGACATCCTTACTGGCCCAGGCCAAGTTGAACGAATGCTAAGAATTAGAAAAAAAGAAGTGTGGAAGAGGAAAGTTTTGGGTCAATAAGAGCTACAGAGGCAAGAAGTGGAGAGCTTTGCAGCAAACTGGCTTGAATTGGATGGAGAAGCCAGGTAGAGCAGGGCAAGAATCTGTGTGGGGCCAGTGCCAGACCAGGGAACCCACTGCGAAAACAAAGTCTGAACATCAGAGCAACTGATGGACCTGTTAGTGCTTCCGAATGGATTGTCCCCGGTCTAATGCAGAAAAACAGAAGCAAAACTGAGATTTTTGTCCTATTAGGTACCCTGCTCCATAAAGCGGCAAAAGCTCCTAAAATATTATGAGATGGGGCAACACTTACCCAAGACATGGGATAGGAGATGTGGCAGGGGCCAGGCAAGGGAGCAGTTGCACCACCTCTGACGATGATGGGCTTAGTGAGCCCCCTCTGTGACCCACGGGGAACTCCTTGAGCTCTCCTCAAATTATGCATCTTCACGATGCAAACCACGATGGAGGTTTCTGTGACGACAGGAGAAGCCAGGGTCGCACAGTCTTTGGGGGGACAGGGCCACAGCCACATCAGCTCTGCCATCAATGCAGCCCTGGGCAGAAGCGACAAGGGCTGAGTGTGACATAAGAATTCCATTTGCTGATGTACTGCTAAGTGTACTTCATGTCCATGGGATGCTTAGGCAGAGCTGCTTTTCCCTCTCCTGATTAAAGGTGGTTCCTAAAGTCTCAACATTTTCTTAAAAACACACAAACAGAATATCCATTGGAAAGCTGTGTTAGGCAGCAGACTAAGCTTTAGGCAAGCTGACTGATGAAACAGCAAGCTATACCACAGCCTCTAAAGAGACAGAGGTCTTTTCTATGGGCACAAGCTTCACAAAATCTATCAGCCAACCAAAAATGGCTGAAATTTGGTTTCAGCAAAATACAGATGAGAAAGACACAGATCCCTCTGCCTTGTGACAGCAAGCACAAGCCAGGAATGTTCAAGGCTCTTGAATTTTTAGGTGACAGATAACCTCATGAAGGCAATGAAATGAGAGATTACCACAAAATGTCAACACAACCTGAAACCTATTGCCAGTCAAACAAATTTAAGAAGTTGTGCATAAGGAGAAAAAGGAAAGGAAAGAGCTATTCTGCAAGATGCAATGAGAAATCATTTTGGCTTCACCAAGTGTTTTAATGTCCTGACACAAACAGGGAATTGAGTAGTTCTCTGCTGATCTTGCAGATGTACAATATGTCCAACATCCCTGGAAGCAGAATCTTCTCGTGCGACGCTGAGCTGGGCTTTGGTGAACATGAATTTAGTGGGAAAAGAATGTCATACTGTCAAAGGATTTCACAGTCTAGACCTTAGTGGATAATTAACTGAGAAGTTCAGCTTCATGTGCTTTTGTGTGAATATTATCCTCCCTAATTCTGTAATTCTTCCTTGTTTTACTTGAAAAAAAATTTCCCCCAGTACTGAAGACTGAAGAGCAACCAAATAAATGTAGACAAATAAAAAGGCACTTTCCACTGAATTGCTACATCAAGATTGCACATCATCTTCTGTGTTAACTAGAGGGGAAAAGACTGATGCACTGTGCATGATAAGTGAGTATCAGTTTCTTGTGCAACACCAAACACTGCATAGTTATAAGACCAAAATGCAAACAAGAGAAGATCCTCCAGGTTGCATATACTGCTCCTTTTCTGAGTTTACAGTCAGTAGCCATCACCGCAAACATAGCCATGCTTTACTTCAGGAAGTGCTTCACCAAAACCACAGATTGTACATACTATGAGTTGTACAGAATTAATTTTTAAGTATTTGGTTTAATTAATTTATGCAACTGCCCCAATGCATATGCCTGCACAGGTGACTGCAAGCAGTTGAGAGCTGTACAATAAGCCTAACAGCGAAACAAACCACCCTTACAATCGGGACAGCAGCTTTTAAATAAACCCAGAACGTTAAAAGAAGTCTGCTCCTATCAGAAAACAATTGCCCCCTTTGCAGAAACATTAAATCATTAAAGACAAAAAATATAGCAACAAAGAATCCAGAGTTAAAATCTTTTCAAAGTAGAAAGAAGAACAAGCCCTGTTATTATTTCTTCCCAGATATGTTTGCCTGCTGCTATGTGTGCTGTGTCAGCAACTTGCAATAAAAACGCGGAAGAGTTGCAACATTTAGATCTGAGGACCACATCAGGTTTGCTCAGAGGACTATTGCTGCACTGAAGCAGGCAGTGTATGGTTGTGCACACACAGCTCAGGTGCGACAATGATCTAGTGTGATGCCCTGCAGTGATCCACAGCCGCTGGGTGCTCAAATTAAACGGCAGCTAATTTGCACGTATCTAGTTCCTTGAGTCTGAAAACTCGAAGAGCAGGAGGCAGCATATCGGGACTGATATCAAAGAACAAACTTCTTTTTTTTAACCCATATCACATAATGGCATTTCAATAATTCAGAAAGAAGTTCACCAAACTTCACTATTTTTGTGGAAGGCTTTGACTAAGCATGGAAGACGGTTGCTCCTGTGGTATTTCTTTCTTTGTCAAGCTCATGAATTATACAATCTTACCAAAAATACCTTAAAAAAAAAAATAATCCAACATGGTTTCCAGGTTTGGGAGGACATCCTGGGTAGAAACTCAGACTGGGGGAAAGCTCCTGGAACCACAACACCCAGTATTTCTGCAGTCTGAGTAAATCGGCGCTGTGGATCCAGCAGCTGGGGGACACCAGCTACGCCAGGCATCGAGAGATGTCAGACGTATTTGACTTCCTCGGATTAATCCAAAGCCCACTGACAAGCCACAGGCATCAGTTAGTGTATACGTGGGGGTCAAATCAGGTAAAGCTATACTTGTCTCTGCCTCATGTCGTGCTTCTCAAAAAGAGAGCCTGGTTCGAATCCCACAGAGAATCCCTCCCAACCGGCTGGTCTGCAACAGGATTGCAGATTTCAGTCCCATCTTGAACCACAGCAGGTATTTAGATATGACTCCTTTCCCATCATACATACATACATACATATATATATATATATATATATAATCATCATGCTACTTCTAGCAGAGATATCCAGTGATAGCACAATGTACTCAAGCTAGGGAACAGCAGAGGTCTGCTTGCAGATATTACTAAGATTTCTTAATTTCCACAGGACATTTTTTCATGATAGTATATACTTCCTGAATCTATCCGGATTCAGATATAGTACTTATCACATTAGTAATAGCATCAGCAATGACCTATAAAGTGAATTTGCAGCACATGATTGCAGAGGACTGGCTACAATAGCGAACATCTAAGTGCTGATTCTTCACCTGGAAGAGATCGATACGGTTTCCTGAAGCTGTACCAATTTCCAAGCAGGGAATCAGGGCCCTAAGTTTCAAAGCAAGAACTTTTTCAAAGACTAATATTAAAGTAGAAAAGTATTATCTGAAAAAAATTATAGCCTTTGTGTTAGTTTTTAGGGTTTACTATTATTGCATAAGGTTCCCTATCGGTATTTTCGAGCTGAAAGCAACCCAACGGTATTTAAACATGCTGTGCTATTGGCCTTATTTGGGGTAAAGGAGATAACAAAGCCTGTAGTTCAATACTTGCTGAATGTATTTTCTATGTCTATAGTTTTTGCTTAACTACCACTACTTCTACCTCAAGTAGTCATAAGTAACATTTATTAATTAATGGGATATTTGCTGAAGTTCATTTCCTTTCTTCTTTTCTTTTACTGAAAAAAGGCACAGGGGGACAAGCAGAGAAGAGCTGAAGACATGCGTATTCCATTTGAAATCCATGATTAAAAAGCTTAAAAATTCAAATCAACGTAAAAAACTGTTTTATTTTAATACTGTGGAAGGTTTCAGTGAACTCCATTATTTTCACTCACTATTTGCTTGAATAATTTAGGCAAGAAAGCTAAATTATACATAAAGTGTACAGTTAGAAGAAAAAGTTCATGCACAGCCTCAGGCTATAGCCATCCCCTAATGATGTCTGTAGTCAGTGGAAAAGAACTCGTTAGACTGAGAGTAATTTCTCAGGCTTTAAATTTTTTTCTTAAAGCTATAATGTTCTTATAAAAATCTGACAAATAATACACTAAACCAAAAGCCACAAATGAAAGGCCGTACCTAAAACCACAGCCTTATGACTTTTTCATTTCATTTCACTGGAAATCTGGATTTTCACGTACTTTATTCTCGTTGGCTGTCTTCAGTGATCTGATTAAACAGGGGAAATGCACGTCTTGATATCACCCAGCTCCTACTTTGTTTAATCAGAGACCTAAAGTTTGCAGGGAGTTAAAATAAGTGCTACACCACTCTATAAGTGAAACCAAAATCTGCTGTGAAAGGAGGTTATTTTCATACTCAGTATACAATCATTTTGGCTAGCGGTTGCGCCTTGCTCTGTCATTGTATTTAAGGAGCATCTCATGCCATTAAACACCTATGGACTAATTCACTAAAGTTTTACATGCCCTTTAAACTTGCCTGGAGAAAAACGTACGTGCCAAAATGGACCAGGTTACCAATATTCAATGAATTGCTTCACCTCTGATCTCACATCGCCCTGTCTGTACCTCAAGATCAGACATCACAGAGAGCAGGGCCCCTGACAGCACTGAACTCAGTTTGAGCAATGCCGTGAGCAGGAGTAAGAACAAGGAGTCATTGTATGGAAATGAGCTGATATTAAGTTTGTTGATCAGACTTATCATCTTCTGATCAAAGTAGCTCAACTAGATCAGAGAAAGAGACAAGGAATTTTATTCAAAGTACTCCTTAGAATCCTTTGCATAAAATGAATAACTTTCTATAATACGAATGGTTTTACATCACTTTATACTTGTATTACTCTGTCACATTAGTTTAACATTACTACCATGTACAGTGGTTTAGCATTAATGTGATCAGAAGAGAAATTACACGTGCACTTTCATATTGTTATATTGAAATCAAGGTCTTCTATGACACTAATACGAAGCAAACCTCAATAAAATATAGACTTTCTAATATAAAGACATTTTTATACCGTGTTGGAGCAAGAACACATATTATTTCTTCTCAAAATCACTTGCAGCATGGCACCCAAGCAAGGCGGTGGGGGAAATAGTGCTGTGTCAAACCCAGGTAGAAACCAGCGTAGCCCTTCGTGGTCTGTGAAAGGATCCAGCTCCACAAGGGCCCCACACTGCTTCCCAGGCTCTGCTCCCCCAAAACCATGCTCAACAGAGCAAAGGGGTGAAACCCCGTTCCCCTGAGGCAGCTGAATTATTGCTTCCCAAATTTTCAGCAGTACCATGGAGCACCTGAATAGTCACCAAGTTTCTGTGGCTTTCTAGCAGTCCTCTCCCAGCTGATAGCAGACCTGAATCAGAAGGACTGGAAGGTCCTCTACAACCTGCCTCTCTCTTCTATGGCATGTGGTAGAGCTCAGAAACAGCAGTCTTGGAGTAACATGGGCATGAAGGGCTTTTGGTCCTTGTCTGTAGGGCTTGGGACATCTCCAGCAGGTTTGGGACAGAAAACCTGGGCATTCAGACTGCAAAAATAAAGTGGCAGAACCAACACACTTGCCTCCCCTCCTGCCTTACACAGTGTAGCTGGAGGACAAGGACATACAGGCAGTTTAAGGAAAAATAGAGCATGAATTACTCAGCGGATGGGCAGGTAGAAGACAGGGACTAGTGCTTGCAGATGTAGCTGGGACAGAGTCAAAAAGAACACAGGTTTCAGATCCCCGACCTCTCCTGCACCCCAAACCAGCCAGATGCATTAGAGAGCAGCATCAAGCAATTCCCTACGCGACTCATGCTTTTTGGGGATGTCTCACATTACAAGCAGAAAACTTCACTGCTCAAAACAATCCTCTTGGCTTATTTTGTTTACCTTTCTAGAGGATAAGTGTATCACAGATGAGTACACTACGGAGCAGAGGAGTCCATGAAAAACAAAACAAGAAAAGCAGGACAGATTACTTCCAAGTCCCAACCATTTCCATTCCACCAAGCACAGAGATATGTCCTCACCAGCTCTGCCCCGGCTCACGTGATGGCAAAGAGTTCTCTCCAAAGACAAAGTGTCCAAGAATTGTGTAACTTTGTGCTACAGAAACAGACAACACACCCCAAAAGCACCTGGTGACTCAGGCAGAGAGTGCGTCTAATGAAGTGCCCCTGCGTGAGGACAATCAGTGCCGCATCTCCGGACCCACCATCTACCATGTAACAACCTCCTGCTCCCCAGAAACAGCTGTATTAGGTAGGTGTTGACTTCAACTTCACCTAGCTGAGACAAGCAACTCCTTCAACTTCAATCCCACAGCACTATCCTAAAATCAAGATCTCATTGCTATCCTTTTTCTTCTTTGGTAAAACCAATAAACCCGCAGTACAGTTATAATTGTATGTATTTCCTCTATTTGTTGTAATTCCTATTAAACTAAACCCTACTGTTACCTCTCTGCAATTTCTCTGGCAGAAGTCCTTGCAGAACTAAAGGCAACAGGACTAGAATCTCCCAGTCTTAAGTGAAAGAATGGTATTAAACCTGGAAGCCAGCAATCAGCAGGTAATGTCTCTACAGGAAGCAGCAGAAAACAATATTCACAGAATTAAAGAAAAAGAAAAGTTTACTTTTTAATTATAGCAGCCCCTTCCTCCCAAAGTCCAGTTAATCCGTATCAAACTGATTCACCATTGCCTTTAAAAAGTCCCTCTGCTTGCCCTCCAAAGCGCAGCCATTGGTTCTACATACTAATAATGGCTTTCTGCCTTCGCATCGCATTCCCTCCCCAGAGTTTTGCTCCTGGCTCTTTGCCACACCATCATCATGAGGAGATCCCAGCAGAGTGATGCTGCTCGGGAGCTCGGAGCTTTGCACATATTTCAGTCACTGAAGCTTTCCAGGCAATGGCAGGGATGCACTTATTTTTTTAAGCATAAGACCACATTTACAGTTGCTGGTTGGTTTGCCCACAGAACCATTGACCACTGAAAATCCCACAGACTGTCCCAGCTGGCAGCAGCAGACCCACTGGGCTGTAGGAGGTCACCTTGGCCAGGGCAGGCTGAACACACACTGAGGTGAAAGACAGCCACCAACAGCCTCAGGTCCATTATTCCAGCCCTTTTCTGTGTGCCTACAGCAGCTTCTCTCTTCAGGCTGATTTGATGCCTTTTTCTCCCAAGGGATTTCAGGTCAAGGTTTCCATCAGCACTTCAGCAGGATTGCTGTGGTGCCTGAACCATGTCTCTGGTCGTGCAGTGATGCTGCTGCTGCCCGCTGAGCCCCAAAGGATGTGACATGGGGACTTCACTGCCTAATCACACCTGCCATGTCAGGACAGATCACAGCAAGACAGAAAGAGCTACCAGAGGAAACCCATTTGAGATGCACTTAAGCATGTAAACATAGAGACTGATCAGACTCAGTTCCCTAACCATGCCCATCATGATTGTTTGCTCTCATCCAGGAAAGCTGCCCTTCCTTATCTTCCTAATTGTCCCCAGAGTAAAACACTTCATCCTGAAAACACAAACACTCGCTCATCAAGCTGGATTTTTCTCCAAACCCAGAATTTGCACGAAATAAAATATATTGACTTAAGGAAAAGGTAAAGTTGAGCTCTACAATAACAGTGACAAGAAAATAGCCTTAACCAGAAGGCTTCAAATTCTCCCAAAAATATAATCTCAGGATTCCGAGTGCTTACTAAATATCCAGTATCTGTGCTGCCCAGTACAAGGTGTTTGTGGACAATGGCTTGTTGTAAACAAGTGCTTTGCTAGACCTAAAGGGGACACTCTAGCACCAAAACAGCTAGATATTAAGCAAGTTGGGTAGATCAAAATACCAACCATTCAAAGTTGGAAGATGCCTCCGGCACACACAGAAGTATTTCTGCACCTTCCAGCACTGTAGAAAATAGATTTTGAAGCAGAAGTATGAGCAGAGCCTTTGATATTCCATTTGAGAAGCTGCTGGAGACACATGCCACACCAAACCACTGCAGACTACTGCCTCCAATCTCTCTGCTGACACTGAAGTGGTACAAGGAGCCAGGACTGACCCACCACAGTCTGTCCGGGCTAAATCTGAAATTAGCCTCAAGGTAGGAGTTGATTTTTCTGGAAAGAGTGTTATTCCAAGTAGCACTTTGAGTATATGCATAGGAAGGGAAATTAAAAGTGAAATGTGAATCTATTATGGTTTTGAACCTCCGAGGCTCCATTTTGGTATTTAAAAGTGTGACCAGGTTTTGTAAGTGATGCTGAGGATGCTTCGGAAATTTGACTACTGCCATTTAAGAGCCTTTCCAATTTTCTCCCCTATTACGGTTGCTGAACACTGAAAAAAAAAAAAATCTTCCAAAATTTAAAAAAACGTGCTCTTAATTACAAGTCTTTAAATTGCATTTCTCTGTTATGAAATTAACAGCTTATCTTCAAAACAGAAAAAAAAAAATTCAGTATCCATCTTTATTTAGACGCAGATACAAACAAAAGGCAAACTACTAAGCAGAATCAGGCTGGGGCTCTGGAAGCAAACACCAGACCACAAAGCCATCGATTACACAGCCATGAGGGACCAATATGCTCAGGTGGCACAGAGTTGATTCCTGGGAAAGGTCTCTCTCAGAAAAACTTGACATCTCCTTCTGAACCTTTTTCATGATGAAGAAGGTGTCGCCTTTTCCTCTCAGCTCTTGGGAAGTTCATGATCTTCGACCTGCTATATTTTAAGTCTGAACTGATGTAGCTCCACCAAACATGGGTTGGGCATGAGAGGAGAGAACTGCCTTGTTGTAGGGCTGAAGGACACATTGGGAGTCTCCCAAAACCCCTTTTGGGAACTCCTGACATTCTCCCAGACAGTGAAGAAGCCTCCTATCAAACTAACCAGGCTAGACTTCTCACAGTAAATCAGGTTTTCCAATCCTTTAGTTACTCTTGTGGGTTCTCTGCTGGTCAGTCCTCTACATTCTTGAAGCCCATACACCAGAACTGTTGAAATCCTGACAGTTGCTCACCACATAGCATTTATTTAGTTACTGAGAAATTATTTCCATCAGCCTTTCCCACTTTCGGAGTTTTACACACCAAAACCTCCCCAGTGACTCCCTCAGCAAACAGCACAGAAAAGATCGGCAAGGTTGATAACCTTGCATACAGGAGAGCAAACCATGCAGGTCTTCACTCAGCACTACATTTCTCAGTGAAGTCTGTGCACTGACATTGCACAGCACCCTTTGTTACAGCGATGGGAAGTGTCTGTGCTTCAGCAAGCCACAGACTGAAAAGCAGGAGGGGGCTGATGCTGCAGGATCAATGCCATAAGCAACCTGATAGGTCTTGTCACGTTGCAGGCAACCATCTCAAAATCTCAGTCTCTCAATTAAAATCATTTTGCATCCAGCTCTGGTTCCTCAGCACAGGACAGACATGGACCTGTTAGAGAGGGGCCAGAGGAGCCACAGCTCTGCTGGGAGGACAGGCTGAGAGAGTTGGGGTTGTTCAGCCTGGAGGAGGGAAGGCTCTGGGAAGACCTTATTGCAGCCTTTACGTACTTAAAAAGGGCCTATAAGAAAGATGGGGACAGACTTTTTTTAGCAGGGCCTGTTATGACAGGACAAGGGGTGATGGTTTTGAACTAAAGAAGAGGAGGTTCAGGGTGGACATGAGGACGAAATTTTTTCCAATGAGAGCAGTGAAACACAGGCCCAGGTTGCCCAGAGAGGTGGGGGATGCCCCATCCCTGGAGACATCCCAGGCCAGGCTGGATGGGGCTCTGAGCAACCTGATCTGGTGAAGATGTCCCTGCTCATGGCAGGGGTGGCACTGGATGAGCTTTGAAGGTCCTTCCAACCCAAACCATTCTGTGATTCTATTAAATAAATAAATTAGAAAGCTAAATTATTTATTTTAATTTGAATTATTCCTGCAGGAAGGCTGCTCCAAGTCTCACCTTTCAGATGGTTAGTCACCTTTTTCTCATCTCCAGCCTAAACGTATTCCCAGCCAACATACAGCCATTTGTTCTCATTTACAGCCATTTGTCCCTGTTCTGATGCAGTGTCACAGGGATGCATTTGCCTGCCACAAAGGATGCTGAGGACATTGGGATTCTCACCGTTGATTCCCAAGGCTCTAGAATAGGTCATTGCAGTGTGGGTGGGGGGTTGGGGAGAGAAAGGATAATCTTCATCTAGAATACAGAAATATGAGAATAATCATATTCAAGCAGCTACTTTAGTCTGATTTGTTTATACATTATCTGAGCATTTTATTTTATTATGCATTTTAATAATGCAAGGGCTTAAGAGCTGGAAATGAGCATATTCCATGAGCTCAATATATTTCAGTTTGTACATCATCAATTGTTTTTCCTTGCGATTATGCATTTTTACTTTATCATCCCTTTGATAACAATTTCTGCATAAAATCTGACTTTATATTTCATTTTTCCCGTCTGTTATCTTAGTAAAATACATACAAAACACCCTTTGTACTGCTGTACTAATATAACAGATCAGGAGAAGCTGTGGCATAAGAAATCAAAACCATAATAATGTCTTTGGGTTTTGCATTTTAAATACTGCATTCATTGTTGCACTGAGGTTTGAGATCCCTTTTCAGACATTACTGAGATTACCTTTGGTAATGCCTATTTCATTGTACTTTGATATAAAATAATGTATGTCATAAATCATCTAAGTGACTGTCATTAGAGTGAAAAGCACCTACTTATGATATGTAACAATTTGCTTTTCTAATTTGAAGAGGATTGAGGTATTTTAATTATATAAGGTCTAAAGCCCTTGTGGATGAAATTACAATTCAATGTAAAATCACTTTCTGCATAGAGCTGTAAGTTAGGAAATGATAACAGCTATACTCATCAATTTGTACTTTTTGGCTGGACTAAGTACAGGAACAAATAGAAACATTTTTAATGGGGAAAGAGCCATGATTTCAGCAACTAAAATCCTGAGAAAACTCTTCTTGTTAAGTTTTTTAAAAAATTTATTTTAACATAATAGACAAAAATTATACTTACAGATTATAAGTAGAAATTCTTTCAGTGTAAAGAAACTATGAAATTTTGAGTTGTAGGAACTTCATGGAAGCACAGGCAGGGTTGGACAGAGAGAGCTATTTAAAATTATTGGCGTGCTTCACATTTTCAAGATTGCTTCCATTTGGAAGTGAAATGGGGGTTCGGAGCCTTTTCTGTGCAGAACAATTTAAAATTATTGGAGCACTTCACTTTGAAGGTGATCAGGGCTCTGAACGCGTACATTGTAGAGAGATTTAAAATTATAAGAGCTCTTCAAATTGTTTAAAACATTGATTTTTCCTTATAAAATTGATTTTTCAGCGTTTCATTTCTTCAGTGGCTGGGTAATTACAGTAGACCAGAGGCTGAGGTGCTTCTGTCTGAAACCCGGACCCGCTTCCAGCCTCCCTCCCTTCTCATTCTCTCTCTTATCTTCCCCTCCCTTCTCTCATAATAAGTTTTCTGGTTTCCCTCGCTGCTGGGACAGACACATCACGCTTTGTTCTTGCTCATAAATCTCCCCCTGACCAAGGAACCAGGAAGTTATTACGGGTGAGGAGAAGGTCAGGTTGAAAATTCAGTTTGATCAGACCTGTTCTGACCAAATAGCACTATACCCACCTCGGAAAGTAATGCCAAACACAACTGAGATCCGACTTCTAATCATCCAGAAGCATCCTCCAATACGTATCACACTGGAGGTTACAGGGACTCCAAGGGATTAAGGAGAAACCATTTGTTGGGATTTCGTTACATGCACTTACAGACACACACTGCTTCCCCCAAAATCCCTTTTTTCCCCTCTTGCTAAACGTGAACACTACCACAGAAAACCTCACTGATTCATTAAGCAGATTCAGGTGTGCAGAGAAGCATAGTTTCCCCCTAAAGATTTGGGCTCAATCAGACATGAGGAGGATGAACACAAAACTACTCATATTTATGAGTTAAGTTTTTAAAATTATTATTATTTTATCTTTGTTAATAGAAGTATAAACACTAAGCCTCTGGACTAAAGAGGGCTTCTAATACAGATTGTACTTAGGATGCTATGGATATGTTGGGGCAGAACAGGCTTATATCAGTTATATCTTAGTTTTATGTAAAGCAGCAAAGCTTAGTGAGGACCAGTGAAACTAGGAGGTTTCACTCAAAGATTCTCCTATACAGATCAGTTTAAGTCAAAGTATGATTGTTTGACTTGTTTGCATTATGAGCAGTCACACAAATAATCCTAAGGAATCTATAGAACTGCAGCTTGCCTTAGTGCTACCATTCTCAGAAAAAAACTCCACTGCTCCTCCAGAAAGTACATCTCAGAGATTGGATGAAGCATTAATTTAAAGGAATAAAGAAATATTTTTTTAGTGAGCAATTTCATGGACATATTTTCATATCAATACACACTCGCACATAAGTTGATTGGTAATTTCTCCTAGTCCAGAATATCCTCCATTTGCCTGTGTTTAAAATAAAACTATTTTACCAAGGTTTGAAGTAGAGCTTTATGTATTTTGTAAAAGGCCATATCAAAGTAAAATGAACATATTACTGAATTTTTGTCAGCTTGAAATAACACCTGCCACACACAAGGTCTTTAGCCTTTCATGCACATCATAACTTTAGCCTAAATTTAAAGGAACAAGGAAAGCAATAGAGCAAGGCTACCCAGATGTTGTACGGTCTGTGCAATTGTAAATTTAAAAGTACCAGCTTTCCATCCAGATTTTAATGCACCAGAAACAATATGAAAATTCCAAGCCACACAGGATTATTGAAATGTCTGGCCATTTTGAAATGAATTTTGGAACAGATGTACAGAGGTAGGCAATAAAGCTGTGATAATAAGGAACATTTCTACATCATCTCACAAAACTACTAATCCATAATGAGGACCAAAACTATTCATGAGAAAGGGTGTTTTTCATTATTTCTTTTCAGCTCTAGTTTGAGTATTCCGGTTCCTTTACCCAGTTGTTAGCTTTTGTTATTGTTGTAAAACATTTGGTAGCTATCCAACATCATCATTTCTAACCCACAACACAGGCAAATGACAAGGTAACTTCATTTGTTCTTCTTTTTCGTTATTGAAGGCAAACAGCACAGAAGGAAAGCAGCTTAACTTATTTATTATGCTTTCTCTTATTACAATTAATTTCAAAATCTGTGCTTTTTGACAGTGATGACTGACTTCAGACATCTCCTTCGGGGTGCTCAAATTCAGTCATCACAAGAGGCTCTGATTTTAAGACAACGTGGAACACCTACACCACAGAACAAGTGACCAGCAAAGCAAAGCTGGGTAGCCCAAAACCCCCCAAAAGCAGCTGAAGTATTTGCTGTTAACACAGAATAACATCCCAAAGAAAAGAAATTATTATACTCTTGGGTGGGTAAGATGGCCCCTCGATATCAGGTGGACAAGGTAGATGCCACCTCTTAAGCTTTCAGGTGGCCTTCAGGAGGGCTTATGTGCCTGAAAGCTCATCTAATGTTACTAATAGATAACCGACTAAATTACTTTATCTACTAAAAGATATCATCACTTTCAACAAACCTCGTCATGCTGACATAAAGCAGATTAGTCAGGCAAGTTGGGTGCCGTGCTGGATTAGGCTGCATACCAAAGGCTTGAGTTTACACATATTACTCACTACATTTTTTCAGCCTATCTGTTCAGTCCATCCTGTTGTGAAAAAAAAAAGCACAGACATGCATATTAATCTGGGTCACTCTCAATTTCAAGGTTGCTAGATTTAAGCCACGTTTGTTTTTCATCAGTGACATGAAATTTTGATCCATATCTGAACATCCCCAAGCTGTCCAGAGTCAACTCACTTTTCCACATCACAAAGAAGGAGTAAGAGACTGAGGGAGGAGGGTAGAACATCTAGTTCCAACGAAAGAGCAATGATATCTTTATTTAAGCAAGTTATCCCCTGGATTTTGGCCAGGTCCCTGAAGCATTAACCTGAACGCAGGTGACTGACAACACTGGCCTGACAGTCCACAGATACTCAGCTTTTAAATCTCCGCCAAAAGCCAGCAATTGGGCAGCTAGGCAGCACCCACTGCTCTGCTTCAGAGAAAGCCATTAACTTCTGAATCACCATTTCCCACTCTTTCCCTTTTCCTTGGAAGTTTCCCACTCAAAAACCCGCTTACACTTATGAAACAGGACAGGAACACAACCCAAGATAATTTTGCTTTGGTATGCACCTGCTCATTCACTCCAACCCCACCCAAGAACTGCAGAGTTTTAGATGTTTTTCAGCTTTGTTTTTGCTTCGGGTACACGTATAACACTCCCTGTGCCTCACGCAGGTCACCGGAGGATGAGAGAATGTCACAGAACAAGTTTGCTGTTTTCTTAACCTGAAGAAAGGCCTGACTTAGCGCACTCTTTCACACCCATGCGTGTCTCTGAGACAGCACGTATTTCTCCTCAAGCAAGTTCACATGGTTGAAAGTACGGGGGGAAGGGAGGAAAAACAAAATTGCCGAGTAGAAATTTTCATCTGACCTGTGCGGTTTAACAGGCTGGGGGAAGCAAGAGTGGGAAAGAGGAGAGCAGCGAAGAGGAGGCGTCTGAGAATGTCAGAAGCGGTGCCGATATCACCGCCACGCTGGCTGTGGCTCCAGCTTCCCACGATGGCACTTCTGTAAGAGCACAGCTGGCCCCCGCGCCCCCGGCCGAGGATCCCGAGTGATAACCGCGGCAGGAGTCGCACCAAGGGCTGCGGCAGTAAGTGTGAGATCTATCGCCAAGGCGCGGGAAGGTAGCAATGCGGCACTTCTTGACACGACACCTAATGGGTCAGCCTGACGCAAAGCTGCTCTGTACCCATTTGGCCGCATCTCCCTACCTTTGGTGTGAAATCATCATTTTCTAGTTAGTCACGCTGGTGTTCCAGCTCCGTGTTCCAGCAGAGTGAAGAAAGGCTTAATTTAGTAGCAAAACAGTTAAAGGTCTAAGTGCTATGATTATGTATAAGGCAACAACTTGGAAAGTTAACAACAGCCTTGTAATTGGGTATCTGGGTGACACATCACAAAATTCAGGCTTGAATCCGTGTTCTGCCAGTTTTTCTGTATTATTTTTGGACAGTTTCTTAGTTCAGTACGATTCAGTTCCCCATCTGTAAAATAAATGCTTCTTTCCTGTCTTCGCATCTTGAATTACATGCATTTACCATACCAAAATCCACAGAGCCCAGATCTTATCCAGGACTTTGAAGAACTGGATAAAAGAAATCACTACGATTACTTAGGCACACAGACGCGCATGCACGCAAACTGAGCCATTCAAATGGCTTCTCCAAACTCTCTACTTCCAGAACACAGAGGTAATAATATTGTCCTCTTAAACACTGTCCCAAGCAGCAGACTGCTTGTCCACACTTTAAAGCCAAGAAGAAAAGAAAACCAAGTATTTCAAAGGCCAGTGAAACTTTGGGTGATTAACAAGTTTTTGGACATTTTAATGTGTTAAACTAAGGAATATAAATTGGCGTTCACCTTAAAACTACTGTCTACCAGCTCTCCCTGTCAAATCACTGAGCTGCATTTTCTGGGTGTGCATCAATAGAACAAATTCTAACTTTCAGTAGAACAAGTTCTAACTTTAGCGAAGCCTCATGTCAGAGGGGAAAAAGTTGATCATGGAGTCCTCCATCCCACCTGCCTATATTATATGGCATTTTAGTTTTATGTACAGGTAACAGCTGTACAAGAGGAGTGATAAGAGAAAGAGAGGGTCTGATATGATGTTCCAGATGTGTTTAATACAGGAAAAAAATATATTTTCTTAAACTGCCATATAATTTTATTTCATAATTCAGAAAAATGAAGATTACTGCAAGCACCACACAAACAGTGATTTCTCACACTCATGGAGCATCGGCCAGAATACATGGCCTGTGGTAGCACAAATATCTAATTGGGTAAATGTTGCCTCTGGATATTATTCCAAGTACCCTACAGATCACTCTCAAATCTCAAGACCAAAAAAAGACCTCAAGAGGTCCTCTAATGCAGCCTTCCCCCTTCATCCCACAAGACAGAAGTGACTATATTCATTTCATGCTGATAAATGCTTTTCTAACCTGACCACCAATAACAAACTTCATGGCTTCACCAGGCAATCTACTCTAGTTCTTTGCTACCATTATTTCTGGAAACGTTTCCCTAACTTCCCTGCTGTGATTTTGGCCTCGACACAAACTTGTAAAACAGGTAATTTAGTGTTTTCAAAAGCCTTTAATGTACTGGAAAATATCTGCCTAACTACAGATAGCGTCCCTTAGCAGATAAGAGAACTTTATTTTTTCCCAGTTCCTCCTCAAAAGCCACACTTCCCAGACCTTTGATTATTCTCAGTGTTATCCTCTGGACTCTTTCCAGCTGACCCACATTCTTTGAAGAACAGTAGCAAACCTAGCTGAGACCTTATCAGTGCTGAATAGTACATATGGTGTCTTGAAAGGTAGATGCTTAAAAAGTTCCTAGTACAAGGACTGCCTTTCTTTGCAATAGCATGAGGTGTCTGGGTTTGGTATGCGGTGGGGCTTTTTTTATTATTATCCAGCTTGTGATGTGGCTATAATTCACTGAACCTTTTCTGAAATGTTGTCACCTGCCCAGTAGTTATGCACCCCATGTTCATGCAGTTGATTACTTGATTACTTTTGAGGTTAGTCCCCAGCTGAATTTAATTTTTTTATGACCACTTCCTCCATTTATATATGCCTTTCAAAATTCCTAATCCTGTCCTCCAGTATATTTGCAGACCCTTATAGATACATGTAGTCTGCAAATTTAATAAGCAAACTCTCTACCGCACTGTGCAAGTCATTATTGTGAACATTGAACAGAGCTGGAAGCAGGACAGATAGCTGTGGAATATTACACATCATTCTTCCAATTGGATAGGGGAATGCTGATAATGATACTCTGGATACAATTAACTAACTAGTTTTGCACTCAGAGGAGTCTCATCTGGTTTAATCTCTTTTCCTTTCTCCACTTAGAGCACATTCCATCTACCCTTTTCCAGTCCATTCTCAGTGGATTCTCAAGAAAAAGGTAATGGGGTTCAGAAATGGCTTCAAAAGCTACAACTCATCAGACCCTACACAAGCAGAGAACGTCTATTCTATCCAGGTACTTCTCCCTCCCCTGCACTAGGCTGAGATCTAACTGATGCTATATTCAATTTATTTATTAATTAAAGCCTTTTGACTTCGACCACATGTGAATTTTCAAAGGCATCAAAGAATTTAGCTGTGCACCCAGCACTCAAGCCTGGCAATTTAAAAAGAAACTTGAGATATTATGTATACCTCATGGGCTGACTTGAAGTTGGAGCCCTGATTGCTCAGGTAAAAGGTCGGATGGACCAGAAAATGCAAGTCCTGGTCCCAGCAACGACTTTGGAAGTTAAATGCACAGACTGAAATGGGTGGCAAGTCTAGAGTAGATAATACAAGTTTTTGTTCCCCATCCTGATACCCAGGCTCAAAAGATGGGATGCTATGAAAGTACTGTTGCACATGTAGTGTCCTCCCAGAATTCAATAGCATTAGTCACCACGAAAGCTCAGCACTTCTGTCTCTCTGGAGGCAGCCAAGGGAAGTAATCCAAATTAATTTTAAAGCAGGATTAGTTAAGTCAGCTAATTGGCTAATTTTATCTCAGCAAGGAAACACTGAGACCTAGGGTGGACTAAATCCATTTTTAAAGCCAAGCCAAACTCAGGTGGCTTCCATTCTGCTCAAGGGTGTCTACACAGCTCATACACTGTGAATTTGTATCTAATTCAAATGAACTTCTCCAGTGTCCCTTTGGGGGCAAACTAGCACAGAAAGCAGCGAGCAACCATGGATAAAACAAAAAACCTCACCAAAATACAAAAACCCCACACATACCAAACAAAAAACAACACACCCCAACAACAACAACGTTTTTTTTGGAATGAATAGCTTGATGATTCAGACTTGGACCAAAAATCTATTTCCTATGTGTTACTTAATCAAACAGTTTCACTTGAGCAATAGAGGAGCCAAAAATAGAGCTGTGTAAAAGTGCCCTGAGCAGCTGAGAAGAATGGAGCTCCATCCCCTGTCCCCAGGCTGCCCCAGCATCTCTCTCATGGCTTTGGTGGCTGGGGAACAGCTGATGAGGTTCAGGGCAACTGGGTGCCGGTAGCAAATGCTGCCTACAATGTGGCTTTGTATTGAAATTAAGCAACAAAAAAGGAAAAAAAAAAAAAACAACAGACACACAAAACAAAACACAAAACCCTAGTTTTATAGCATTTGTACAGCAAAGCAGAAGGAGAGCGGTTGGTTTTGAATATGTTTGCTATGCAAAATGCAAAGGACAACCGATTCTTCCCCACCCCCTGAAGTGTTTTGTATAAGTGATGCAGAAGCACTTTCCGCTGACCTTTTGGAAGTAGTTAAGAGGAAGGATATTTTTGAACTGATACCTAAAAACAGATTCAATAAAACCAGGCAAAGATGGGACAGTCTCGCCCACCAAGCCGCCAAGACAGACAGCTAGCTCTCTTACAACCAAAAAAGGAATTTTTGATGTTTTTATGGTCTGCAGTGCCATGCAAAAGCTTGTACCAAATTGTCTGGCATCTAATTGCATGTCAAGGAAACGATCATTTACAAGCAACACTGGAAAGCTGCCATTTTACATAGAACACGCAGAGTGGAAAGTCTGCATTTCTCTATAGATCTTTCACACCATTTTGTCCGACAAAACCCAATTTTATAGCAGAGCATTTAAGCAATCTCTGAGCAAAACCAGAAGACAACTTTCTGTCAGCCTTTCTGGATGACCACAGATCCCAGCACTTACCATGGGCAGCATGAGGCCAACCTCACGGCAGAAGCTTTCCTATTAGGCTGGTAATGTGGCCTGGCTTTCCAGCACAAAATACACAGTTGTCCCCGGAATTAGCCTGCATCACCACGGTATGGCTCGCTCCTAGGGGAGGTAATGAAAAACTGTGCTCTGAAGAAACTATAAGGGTTTCACATCCCTTTGACTCTCCTCCAGAAGAAACTGCATCCCTGATACAGGATGGTCCAAGGCTCATCGACGGAGTCCTTCAGCATCTCCTTACTCTTACGCTGCTGAACCAGGTCAACGCTTGGTCTTGTTGAGTGTCAGTGAATTTCAAAGGAGCAAACACTGGAAAGATGTCACACCTCCTTTGTTTTAATACTGCGTGACTTCCAGCACATTTGAAGGAGCCCCAAGCCAGTCAGAACTGAACCTGCTCCTTAAGCAACCACTAAAGCATTGGCAGCTCCAAAGGCATGCATTGGCTCTATCACTAGATTTTATCAGAACAGAAACTGGAGTAATTGACTTTTCAAAATAGCTAAAAATCAGTGAGACAAGCAAATAATAAAGAAGGGCTTTGTAAACCAGTTGTCCCACCCTAACAGAACAGGTCCCTTCCTGCAAGGCTGCTCTCAACTCAGCTGTCCTACATTAGGTTCCTGAGCTGCAGCAAACTCTTGGGGCATCATCAGGAGAAGTCTCCTTTTCTGGAAGCCCCAAGGCCAGCCTGTGCTCCTGCTGCTGAATTCCTGCTCTCCAAACCTCACATCCTTTCCTCTGCCCATGGTGAGAATTGTCCTGGGAAGGCCCCTCAAAAAAACATATTCAGTGCTCCTGGGAACGATCGATATTCCTCTCCAAACTGTTCCACCTGACTCGGGAAGGTGAGCAGACTCCACTGTGCCCACCTAGCCCACTCAACCGAGGTCTCAAGTATCTCCGTCCTTCACTGACCTTATTGGAGTTTGAGGACGCTCAGGAAGTTTCTGGCATTTTGCAGAATCAATCACTGCTTGAACATACATTAAAAAGAGCATCCCAACCAAACAGCGGACGGGAAAGTTGCTGAGCGGACAGGCTACCAGAGCAGATTTTGAAAAAGCCGCCTCTTCAGCATCCTGAAATGCCTGACCTTTAGAATGGGGAATTTGGCAATCTGACTTCATTTTTCTGTATTAGCCCCAAAAGTGAAAATGATTTGCCAAGCACACAAAATGTATTTTATTATTTCTGTATTTCCTTAAATGAATGCATATGTCTTCTACAGAAGTTATTTTTCCCATGCATTTAGAAATAGTTCTTTTTCTCTTCTTGGAAGATAGCGGAGCAAAATGGGAAGCATTACACATGTATACAAGGAGATAGATACAGAACTGATGGAAATACTGTCTCTTTGCTCCAACATCTAGGATTTTATCTTTTGATCAAACTATTAAGACACTGGTAATTTCACCTTTATGACAAAGGCATGTTTCTGCCATAGCATTTGTGTAGCGGCGAGGAGTGATTATCTTGTGACACAGTTCTATTATACAGTCCTCCCACTGAATCAGTTTTCCTAGTGTTAGTGAAGCACTTGAATGGTTTTGCTTTCTCATGTCTCAGTACAGCAGAACAACTGCGTGAATAACTTGAGAATGAAGAGTGCTATTTATCCAAATGAGTCCTCTGGTGCCTTCTTGCACCTAGGCTGTATTATTTAGTTCAAATTCATAAAAATACAAACAAGTGAGAATTTATTCCTTTGCCAACAATTAAAGGAGCTAGTTACAAATAAAGCATGCCTTCATTTGAGAGACCCTTTCATGCATAAACTCCTTAGAAGTGAATGTATTTGCAGAGTTCACAGGCAAATTCCTTTCCATCAAGGAGCCTCCCCAAACCCATCACCTTGGCAATCACAGCCAAAACAATAAGGCACAGATATAGGTGAGGTGCTTGCTTTACCTGAGGATAAAACCCAAACCATACTCCATGTGAAACTGAAGGAACAACACAGCTGTGCTTTCCTGGGATATGACACCTCTCCTGTAGAAGTGAAGATACAGTCTCCATCTGCCACAGAAAGCAGCTCATCATCAACCCCTTGGTGATGTACATCACACAAGAAACAAGTTGTCATGTTCACCATCAGCTTCAACAGGCAGTCTGACTGAAGTCTCACAACACCCTTCTCTAATTTGAGGTGTCAGAGACAGAAATGACAAGAACAAGTCCCAAAAGTATCACTTTCAGAAGGTCAGCTGGTCAGAGACCAGGGAGAAGCCACCTGGAATGACAATGGCTTGTTGCTCAGCTGGGGACCCACCAACCCAACCAGCAGGCTTGTCCCCACAGTAAAGCAGACACCGCAGCCCTTGTCATCACCACAATCCTGAGCTGATCCAAGGGCCCTTTTGACACGGATATTTAAGCCACTGAGCACTATCAGGCGTGGAGCCCTCAGTGCTGGTGAAGTGACGAAGTTCAGCGGCTCAGGGAGGAATGCTGTGGTGCCGGAGCACACACCGAGTGGCATCACCCCAGCTCGCCTCCAGCACCCAGTGACACTGCCTGACCTTCATCCTGGATTTGGGATCACAGGGAAATCCTACGCGTGACACAAAACTACGTGGTGGCAATAACTGCGCAGACACACACCTGCGCACCAAATGCTGCAGGACAATCCTCTGCCAGGTTTCAATAATAGATGTAAGGTCCTGCCTGTGACTAAGGCATGGGAAGGTGCTTTATTCATCAGCGACACTGATTGCCGTTAAAAGCATTAGAGACTTTTGCCAGCTGTCACCACCGCCTTTCGAGTGTTAAATGTAGGTATAGGTTCTAGTTCTGGAATTAAACACAGCTGCTTCATGCACTTTAGATCACCAATACAGGACTCATTTCCCTCTTACCCTAACTCTGTCCTCCTCACAGCCTGCGCAGGCATTAACCTCTGTGAATGTCTTGGGACACAGCTGGTAGCTCTGAAGTTTCTAACACATTCCCTGGAAAAACAGGAGAGCTCCAAACTCCTTTTTACAGCATGAGCCCACTCATTTCACAAACTGAAGGAAAACATAACAACAAAAATAAAAGCAACCCGCAAAACCCACAGCAGGAAAAGTTTCACCAAATCTTAAACCCGCTCAGCAGTGTGAGCCTACACATGTAGTTTTGCCATCTGTCCAGCTCACCAGATACAACGCGAAACAACAATGGGGCACCTGAATGTGGCAAAACCCAACTGAAAACACAAAAGGCCAGTGGAGAAATTGGTGACTGCACGAAGCTGACACAGGCACAGCAACCCACTGCTACCCAAACGTGTCGGAGCGCCTGCGGTTATTCTGTCCTCAACAATGTTCATTTACCCAGGAATAAATATGAGATTTCTAAGCTGGATTTGTGAATTCCTGCAGAGGCTTTGATTTAGTTCCTGACATGCTGCACAGAGGCATAACCGGAATCAAGAGTTACATGCCACACTGACTTAATCTCCTCTGTAAAATGCTAAAAGAGATCCCCTTAAAAAAATACATGCAAAAGGGAAAGAGCAGCAGCAAAACAACCTTTTCACATGTGTAGGAGACTCATCTGTGTAAGAGGTAGGGCTGGTGGAAGGCACTATTTATGCCACACAGCTAATTACCTTGGGTCCTCTTATCAACCAAATGGACGGGGATGATACGCCAATAACAGGAGGAAGGATCTAATTGAGGGATACCAGGGGGTAACACAGATCTTCTTGTTAAACTAAATTTGTTAATCTAGTGTATATGAGAAAAGGGCAAATGGGAGGGAGAATTCCTCCTTGTTAAACATTTACCAAATGTTGGGTTATTTGAGCCCTGGGGAGAAGTAAATGTATTCACTACTTAAAGGCTGGAGCATTTGGTCTTCTCAGTTGGAATTTATCCCTGATTTGAAAGGAACATTTTTTCCCACTTGGAAAGGTTAGCAGCCTTTGTCTGTGTGAGCGATTTAATATAATGGACCATGATTATTGTTGGATTATTATAATGGCACATTGGCACAGTTATAGTTAAAGTTTTGGCAGAGTTTGTCTCATAAACTGCTATTTTACAACTCGGCTATAAAAGTTTACTTCAGTCTGAAACTTGAGATACAAGATCTCAGTCCAGGAGGAGTCTTTTTTACTTTAAGCCAAATTAAAAGAAAAAAAAAAGCTTAAAAATTCTCCTGGCTAATGTTTAAGTTATGCGAGTATTAAATACAAATTGAAATCTACTGGCTGAAGACACTTGACGGCATTTTCTTGCTCCTGAATGCCTTTGAGTTAAAACAAAATGCTTTCAACCCCTTTTATGTAGAAACATGGCTTTCCCGCTTTCAGTATTTTGAAGAAAAATGTGGAATAGTAAAACAGCTGGGGTATTAAACACAAAAATGAAGAGAGTGTGTGCCACAAGCACTTTCTTCAAATTGGATTACTAGCCTATATTTGTTATTAAAAATGCAATTGATTTTTTTTATTTTGCGTATGTAAATTCACAATCATTTGTTTTAAATCAACGTTTGCGAAGGTTTTTTTGCCTTGTACTGGTATATTGAGGAAAAAAATAATCTTGTTTTAAAAGGCCCTCTGGCCATTATAGAGTAAGACTACAGGATGAACAAAGTCCAACACTTTATCATCTGCACAAAGCTACTGAGTTTTCTCCAAATTTCTTGATTCTTAAAGGCATGGTAGCCAAGTGAGCACATCAGCTCTTGTTTCTGCTCCCCTAAAGAACTCTAGAAGAACTCAAATACCAGACTATGAAAATACCACTTACCGGTACTGTAACTCTACCATTGATATCTACCTGGTGCCAAAGGCATTGCAGATAGCAAATATACCATCAATCCCAGAAAAAGGTTTTGTGGGAAATATAGGGCAGTAAGTAAATTCTAGATTAAAGCAGTAGAAACTATAATAAAAAATAGAATTATTTGAGATAAATATAAGATACTAGAAACAAAACAGTAAGAAGTGGTCATTTATCACAGTGGAATGAACATTTAAAAAGCAATCTTCAATAGTTATTGCTGTTAAATATATTAATTAACAGCCTGGGAAAGAGGACAAATAGTGTAACTACTTCAATAACTTTATATCAGTAGCTAAACTAAAGGTAACCACAAAAAGCTGCAAAAGTACTCTCTGCACTCGGTGATAAAGTGACAAATGAAATTCTGTGTCAGTAAACACAAAGTCACACACGTGGGAAAAATAATTGGAGCCATAAATACACAAGGATAGGCTTTAAGCTAGGACAGACCTGGAGGAAAGAGGTCTGGGCATCTAAGTAGGCAGTCAATGGAAAGGAGAGCACGATGGAAGTTAAAAAGGAAAATGAGGATCAGGCATTTTGAGGTAAAGAACAGGGACCAAAAGGAAAACTTGATCATTACCTAACACTGCAGTTTGCCTCTTAAGTAGGATATAGTTCTGCTCAAAACAGTATAGAAGAGAACACAAGGACATAGAGGGATGGTGGGCCAAAAACAATATGTGGAATGGCTTTCAAGATATATAGGTAAGGTTCCTTCTGCTTGGGGTAGAGAGAATGGAGGGGACCTTGTCAGCAGAGGTCTGCAAAACCACAAACAGCACAGAGAGAAGATGTGAAGAAATATAATTCTTCACTGCTTATTAAATAAGAGTTAGGGGATACTAAAAATAAGGAGGAAGCCCCTGTGCCATCCTTTGTAACTAAGCAGCAGAGCACAGCATCCCAGGAGCCAAAAGTAGTTTCTAAAAGGGACTAGGAATTCCATAAAATCACAGAATAGTCTGGATTGGAAGAGACCATCAAAGCTCATCCAGTCCAATCCCTGCCATGAGCAGGGACATCTTCACCAGCTCAGGTTGCTCAGAGCCCCATCCAGCCTGGCCTGGGATGTCTCCAGGGATGGGGCATCCACCACCTCTCTGGGCAACCTGGGCCTGTGTTTCACCACTCTCATTGGAAAAAATTTCTCCCTCATGTCCAGCCTGAATCTCCCCCATCAGTTTACAACCATCACCCCTTGTCTTATTGCAACAGGCCCTCCTAAAAAATCTGTCCCCGTTTTCTTACAGGCCCCTCTTAAGCACTGAAAGGCTGCAATAAGGTCTCCGTGGAGCCTTCTCTTCTCCAGACTGAACAACCCCAGCTCTCTCAGCCTGTCCTCCCAGCAGAGCTGTTCCAGCCTCTGATCATTTCTGTGGCTCCTCTGGCCCCTCTCCAACAGGTCCATGTCTGTCCTGTGCTGAGGAACCAGAGCTGGACACAGGACTCCAGGTGGGTCTCACCAGAGCAGAGCAGAGGGGCAGAATCACCTCCCTGACCTGCTGGACACGCTGCTTTTGATGTGGCCCTGGACACAATTGACCTTCTGGGCTGCAATGCACACATTGCCAGCTCATGTCCAATCTTTCATCCACCAGCACCCCCAAGTCCTCCTCCACAGGGCTGCTCTCCATCCCTCAGACTGTATTGATACCAGGGGTTGCCCCAATCCAGGTGCAGGACCCTGCACTTGACTTTGTTGAAACTCTTTCATGGAGGAATGGTTAAAAGCATGACAGGTCTTCTCCTCTGCCTCCCAGTAATGCCAAAGTGCATCTGGCTAATTCAATCCTTTCCTCTTTCTGCCCACCACTTGCCCCCTGCTTTGCTTTCTTACCCAGAGCAGATACAACCCCACCTACTTACAGGTATCCCCACCTGCATAATTTCTCCTGCCGACACCCTTCACTTGCCAACACACACAACCCTATTTAGGGAAGTACCAATTCTAAAGACACATTTACTAAAATACTTTCCTAGAACACCCCAGGGATTTAGGAACGCAAAGAAGGACCAAAGACACCTCTGATAGAAGTCCTGGCCAGTTCCAGCTGCCTTTAGCCTGCAAATTTACAGCCCAAAGCAATACCACTGGAAAATGTTACTGTTCTGGCATGACTACAAGTTTCCAAACTCATAACATGCAAGTTGTTTCTGCCCAATATTTTGAGGTTAACCTCCCAGTTTTCTTTGAAGCCACTCTTTCAGTATTGAGACATTTCTATGGCAGGGGGTTGACGCACACAGCTCTGGCTCAGGACAGGCAGAATCAGGGATCTTTGGGCACTTTGGGGGAGCTGTGGGATTATTTCCCCTCCCATTGTACAGTGGGTCTTGAAAAATGCTGGCTGCTCACTGGTGAAAACTTATTCATTCAGGTTCCTGGATAGCAAACAAAGTGTTTTTCCTAAAAAAATTCTTTATGGAGGAGTTTTAGCATCCCTGTGGTTTGCACTCTTGCTGCACAGAAGAGTACTCCAAGCTATCTTTTCCATCCTAACCCATGTTAGGCTTTATAAACACGTGTATACAAGGAGCAGCAAACACCAGACTGTTGTGCCATTTTAAACACGCCCACCGGTGCATCCCATGTACTCCACCAACCTTCATACTGACCCAGCCTGTTTGCATGTGGCCCTTTTACACACACATATGCTGGGACTAGTCTAAGAGTACTGCAGGTCAGAACAATCTCAAAATTAAACTAATCCGCTATCTACTTTATGACAGTTAACATTTTTCACGGGGTGAAAAAGCATTAAAGGTAGCCCATAGCTTCAAATATTGAGTTAAATTAACTTTTTTACTTTTTTAATCCTGCTTGTAGCACAGTTTGTAACATTCCAAGTCATATTTATCTTTGTGTATTAAAATACAATGCCATTTTATAAATAGCTACAGGTTTCTTGGCAATGCTGGTGTGACAGCGGATTAATTAAACTGGAAAGCAGAGAGTGTGGGGACTAGATTTATATAATGAAAACAATATATCTGCTAACACCGGAGAAGTGCTGACACTGTAATAGTGCTGATATTAATATTTGGTACAGAACACCTTAGAGCGCATTACTAAGATAGTTAAATCTGGTGGGCTGAGAAACAATCAGAACACACATATTACCAGAAGAAAATAACACTCTTCTTTTACTATTAATACCATGAGTCTCGCTCCCATTCAAAAAGATTCAGTGGTATCTTGTATTTTAATACCCAGTGCCTGCAAAGAGCAGTCCACTAATCTCCCCTGTGAGCTCCCTAGCAGCTGCGAGAATATTTGGATGTTTGCTGGATTGTGTCTCTAAATAACATCCCACCAATCTGGAATAAAATGTGGGCTAGAGAAATCAATGAGAAAAATAAACCACACGTAACAGGTTGGATGTGTTAGCTAGCTAGTATACTGAAAGACAGGATATAGATATAGATACACGTTTTTTAATGTTAACCTAACCCCGCTGTCTTCAAAAACAACCCCATTACAGCATGGAGAATGGACATCCAAGCACCACACAAAAACAGCCTGTTTGACCTTTTCCAGGATTTCATAGAAAGTCTCAGGTAGAAAATTACTTTCAAAGTTTATACAAAAACAGGGAAAAAGCAGATAAATACACAAAATATCTAGTATTTAAAATTTCCCCCTAAATACAAGATGACCCAGGACACTTAAATATTCAAGAGTGTTAAAACTCATTCAAACTTTACTTTGCTAGACTTAGAAAATGAAAAGCACATACTAATTTCCACTTGATACCTTCAGCATCTCAAGTTCCACCTCATCCAGGGCATTGCATGTGATGGTAACAAATAGTAAAACTAAGTTATTTATTAAAATTATAAAATAAAGAGCCAGAGCAAAGATATATATACACGTCTCTGGGGTCCAAATACATTAGGGTCATTTTCATCAGTAGATGATGACAATTTTTACATTTATTATAATGTTTTCCACATAACTATTCTGTCCAGTGACATTTTTGCACATATATTAAATATATGTGACAGTATATAATATCTAGCTATATATTTGACCATTGCTAAATGCAGCAGTTTGAATACATTTCAGACTGTCAAATATTTTAGATTTTCAAGTGATGCATTTTAAAACACAGTAAAATGAAGATAATTTACAGAGGCAGAGAAAAATTCTGTTCTTGGCTATTAATAAATAACCTCAACCTCCCAACAGGTCTGAGAATACCAGACCTCATCTTTATTACCTTTAAAGGCATGAGCCATGTTAGGAAATAAAAGATGTGGGAAGATGCTTATAGGACCAGGCTATCTGTATAAATCAGTACAGAGCTATTGATAAAGTTATACTAACTCTTACCAGCTGAGAACCTGGCCAAATATCTTAAATCCTGGTTCCTGTAGTCTACGTGCTGATGTGACGAGGAATGTGACCAAAGGCAGTGATTTGAATTTTTAGGGCAAACTTCATTCTGGCAGTTGGCATTTTTATTTAACTGAACACATTTAATCCAGAATTAGCACAGATAAAGTTTATAGCAGGAGAATAACAGAGGGTAGGATCCTGGCCAGTTTCACCTACTTCAACTCAACCCTTGTCTGTTCTCCTCATCCCTTCAAACCTGTGTCACTTAATTCACTATCCTGCTCCTCTAGGCTCCAGCCTCATCATCTCCTGACCTCATTCCCTTATTCCTCATCTTTCTGGCCAAACTTCAATGCCCTGGTCTCTTGTCAAGTCCTCCCCAGAGCTTATAATCTCTCTGTTCTTTCTCTCCCAGTTTAAGAAGGACAAGGAATTACTGTAAGGAGTTCAGCAGAGAAATACAAAGATGGTGAGAGGTCTGGATCATCTTTCTTATGAGGAAAGGCTGAGAGAGATGGGTCTGTTCAGCCTGGAAAAGAGAAGCTGAGAGGGGATCTCATCAATGTTTACAAATATCTCCAGGGTGGGTGTCAAGAGGATGGACCAGACCCTTTTCAGTGGTGCCCAACAACAGGATGAGGGGCAATGGGCACAGGTGGTTCCATCTCCATGAGGAGAAACTTCTTTACTGTGAGGGTGCCAGAGCCCTGGATCAGGCTGCCCAGAGAGGCTGTGGAGTGTCCTTCTCTGGAGACATTCAAACCCACCTGGACACATTCCTGTGTGATCTGCTCTGGTGAACCTGCTTTAGCAGGTGGGTTGGACTGGATGATCTCCAGAGGTCCCCCTTCCAACCCCAGACATCCTGGGATTCATCTTTCCAACCAAACCCTAGGCTTTTTGTCCCATGTCCTGCCCTGACATTCTTCTTATCTACATCCACATCAGACAGCCTTCAAGACTGCTTAGGAAAAAAATAAACCAACACATAGGTGTAGGCTTCCTAGCCCAAGTGTTCACCATCCTCCAAAAGCCCTGAAGAAATGGGCAGCCCATGGAAATTGCATCTTCACCTTCCACCCTGCAGCACTTCTGCCCTGGGCTGAGGCAGGCTCTGAGACTCTTTGGGCAGAGTCTTACACGCCACTAAAAACCAACTCCTTGCTGCTGAATATGCATGAACTAAGTTTGTTAAAAGCCTGGCAGCTTTGTCAAATTTGGGTGGATTTTGACAGAAACTGCAAAAGGCACATCCCTGAAACAAAAGCCAGCTCATTGCCAGCTTTCATGACTCTACTCCAAAGCATAGGCGTGCCATGCAATTTTAAAGAAAAGATCACCAGAATTGTTTTATGCTCTTATTTTTTCCTCTACTATTGCAAAACAGTCATTCCAGCCTCCCCCCTGCCTTGCTCCACCCCCCAGCCCTATTTTTTGAGTCTGCTTTGGCTGAAATTCTGAAGTGTAGAGCAGCTATCTGGAGTGGAAAGCACATCAAAGTGACTAAACTTAGCAAAGACACAGGCACCTGAAAACAAGATCTCTTAAAGGTCACTTGATTACAAAAATGCTCTTCCAGTCCTAGTTTCCCAAAGCTTCCACCATACAGTCTATTCCATCTTTTCTCACAGTTCAGTCCACATCCCACTGCAAAGTTGCTTTCAGCAACCTTGGGATGGAGAACTTTTGAGGAGGTGCAGGGTTCTGCTGGTGCAGCAAGGTGCTTCAACATTTTGTGGGCAAAAGGTTTTTAACTAATAAATCAGTTCCAGGAAAAGGGATGAACCAAAATATGAAACTGGTGCATCCAGTATTTGTTAATGGCTTGTTTTAAAACTTTGTGAAGTGGTTTAAGTCCAGGATAGGTTCCAGACACACTGAATAAATATAAATACAGTAATCCCCACCCCTGCCCCAAATGGGATATAAGCGATGACCGACAAGCTGCCTACAGAGCCTAAGGAAGGAAACAGATGTACAAACTTTTACAGGCGATTCCTCAGATTCACTAGGAACACTGGTTAAGCATCAAAAAAGAAAGAGCTAAACACAATCATTTATGCATGTCTAAAACTTCTGTTTTGAGCCAAGAGCCAAGGCAGCCTCCAAGCTACAGGAGACAGCATCCTGGTCCTCACCTTCTCCAGGGGAACACCGGACAGGCAGCACCTGTCCGAGGGCTGTGCCACGTCCCAAAAGGCAGCTCAGCACACCACAGTCTGCACTTCTCATCTATTTATTATAAGCGACGGAAGCTCCAGCTTCTGTCATTTGTAGCCACTAGTGGATTTGACAAAACTTTGTTGTTCTGCTTCTTGCAGCTGGTAGGGAAGCCAGGAGCTGCCGAGCCACAGCCACCCTTTCCTTCCCCCTTCTGCCTTGTGTTGCAAGGTGCAGTATGCAGCAGACAAACATTAAAATCCACCTGGCTCTCATTTACCCTGCTAAGTGTATCCAGAGGGGATCTAAGAAACTCCTCAGTTCGGCTTTCTACTTCTGAACTGAGACTTCAAACTACCCCAGGCAGTCAACGCTGCTTTCTCAGCTGATGCCACGATGTGCTGCAGAGTTTGGGAAGAGCGAAACGTGGCACTATGAAGTAGCTCAGACAATGGAAAAGCATGCAATGGCTCCCTTTATGGTATATTGTGGAAAGCTCTGCACGCAGATATTGTATATGGCCAGTCTGGAAGCTTTTTGGCCATTAATGACTAACTGAAGGACAACACACACAAGAGATGTTGAGTTCACCAAAACACTTGGCTCCAGTTTTGGAGGTTCTGGGCTCTGCTCCAAAATCCCTGGTAAGTGCCTACTCCCACTGGTCTGAAACAAAATGCTCACATTCCTAAAAAGCCTGAGGAATGCTCAGTCCCCAGCCTCCATAGCAAGATGGGTTGGTTTAGACGAGACTCGGGGGTGCTGGGACGCACATCTGTTCCAGCATCCCACACAAATCCTTCCCTGGAGTGTTAATGCAGTCTCAGGCCAGGTACTTTGTCAGAACTTCCCTGACGCTTATTTCCCCTCTGTCAAAGCCTTTACAGGGCACACAGGTTAATTAAATTCCTTGTTTTGGGGAACGGTTTAGGCTAGGATGCCCAGAATCAAGGCTTTTCCTACAAGTCAGATGCCAAACGCCTTATCCTTGCTTGATGAACGCTGCCAATATGATAGCCCCAAAAACCAAAATCCCATTGCTACCTCATGGCAAAATGAAAATTAACAGAAATCCCAGATTCACCACCCCTGTTTCTTACACAAACCCTTACAGGTCAGTCTAGTTTCACACGCAGGAAAACTGTATCAAAGCCCCGTCATTCAAGAACCAAAAGATCAGCAACCCTTTCTTTTTAGGATAGCAGCTCGATGTTACTGAACAAAAAGCTTCCTTTAAACCCCTCGACTTGAATTCCACTGCTGACAAACATATGCACACACCTCCCCCATACTACTAAGAGGAATGGTAATTATTTCCCCAGAGAACAATAATTTTGCAATATATTTCAGAAGCAGCATGATTTAACAAATTAAGCTGAGAGCCAAGGATACTAAATGCAGTTAACTTCTTTGAAGCTAGTGGTATCAAAAATTATTTCCAATATCCCCTTAAACACTTTCACTTTGAAAGGGTGAACGCAGAAGTCTTGACAAAACTCCTGGCTTGAGTTTTTAGAGGAGCAAGAATCTAAAATTGGACTCTAGAGAAACATCTTTCCAACTGGTTAATCACATGTGCATTTCTCTTTCTTGTGCTTTTTAGAATTTCCTACAGTTATTAATTGATAGGACTATAATAGAAACAACAGTAGTAGCAGTATCCCTTTCAAAGCAGCAGCATTTTTACTTTCATTATTTGACTTCAGGTATTTTGTCCTCTCCACATACTAAAATGACATTTTTCACGTCTTCCTTTTACTTACGACTGTGGGATTCTTTCTATTTTAGTACTACCTTACAAAAGACAAGAAACTGCTGAAAAATGGCTAAAAGTACAGTTTTCCTTAGGAAAACAACAGCAGCATCCTCCTAACATACAGCCTGGATGTTCCAGCTGTGAAAGGATTTCTGTGGAGTTGGGAGTTTCTGTTCATTTTTTTTCCTATGACATAGGGAAGAACATATTAAACTCCTAAAAAGACCCTTCCCTCCATAAATTGTTCCTTCTCCCTTTGCTATGATAAATGCCATCTTGGAGACAGTGATATACATAAACTTTGAGGATTTATAGTGCATTTCCAACACTAATATTAAACATATCCTTTAAACTTTTTTTTGATAGCTTTCGATCTCCCCTCCCTCCCCCGCTTCAGAATCGTTTAATAGCTGTTAAGTCACCTTCAAAGAATTTGCAAATCCTTTGAAGTACAGTACAAAAAATAGACTTCAACATCTTCCCAACAGTTGCAGGTAATGCGTAATAATTTTTGAAAGCACACAGAGAAATAGCTGCCTAATGCCAAGTTACCACCTCCTGCCCGGAAAATATTCTCTGACTGAATATTACAAGCATGCTTTTGTTAAGCTCCCTTATGCTACAGTGGCATTGGGTATGAATGACGCAGATTTTATTATTATTATTATTTTTGGATACATTTCATTTTTTAGAGAGGAGATTCTTCTACAATTCATTGACAGCAGGGCTTTGGTTTGCAACATCTTGCTTTCCCTCCATGAAGACAACCAGTATCCTCACTGCCTAATTTCTTGCTTACAGATCTCATTTTGTGGAGTTTTTGAAGAGGAATGCTTCTGCCTACCTGTCATAGATTTTCCCATTTTGCCATTACATGGCCACAGATTGTCAATAATAAGCCTTTAAGAACAAAATGTTCCTTAGCAGAGTATATCACTCACTCCTAGCTTGGAGAAGAGGAGACTGAGGGGTGACCTTATTAATGTTTACAGATATATAAAGGGTGAGTGTCATGAGGATGGAGCCAGGCTCTTCTCGGTGACAACCAATGATAGGACAAGGGGTAATGGGTTCAAACTGGAACACAAAAGGTCCCACTTATATTTGAGAAGAAACTTCTTCTCAGTGAGGGTGACAGAGCCTGGACCAGGCTGCCCAGGGAGGTTGTGGAGTCTCCTCTGGAGACATTCAAAACCCACCTGGACACCTTCCTGTGTAACCTCATCTGGGTGTTCCTACTCTGGCAGGGGGATTGGACTGGATGATCTTTCAAGGTCCCTTCCAATCCCTAACATTCTGTGATTACTAAAAAACTTTAAAGACATTTCCTAAAAGATTTCAAGTTTTAATTCACTCTACATTCCCTTAACATGCACATGGTGGAGTGATGCTATCGTCCAACAACCTGAAAACAAAGATTTCTAGCATATGAAAAAAATAATTATCTGCCCTTTAAATGTTCAGAGTGCAGAAGTTTTGCATACTCAAAATGTTTTTTGAATCTTGCTAGTGGCCCAAAGGTCAAACATGTTTCTTTGCTAGTATAGACCACATAATTGAGAGGAAGCAAGTGAGCTTATCCTTTGAAAGGCCATTAAAAAAAAAAACTATCCCATAAGTTTATTTGTGCTTGCAAATCCTTTCAGGTCTAAAGAACCAGCAAGATAATAAATTGTTTTTGCTGAAAACAGGAAGTTTGGCAGAGATGCAAAAGGACAGCTAAACTTTGGCTAGACAGTCCAAAACACTGTGTTCTACTTTGAAAGTATTTCCAACAACAAAAAGAGAGAGCGAAGTGCCTCGAATCCATAGAAAGCTAAAGGAACAGCAAAGGCATCTGGCAGCAGTAGTTTGTTGCCAAACTTGTGGTTGTGTTGTGCTGGCTCACAGGCTGCTTTGCCAGTCTGCACAAACTTGCATCGAGCACAGCTGAAAACCACATTTATAAAGCGTCTAATGGTGTCTAAGCTAGAAAAGTCTCAAGAAGCCTTCTCTTTCCTCTTCTCGTCTGACCAGGACCAAAGGGAAAAATAAATAAGCACCATCCATAATGTTCTGGTGTGTTAAGGGAGACAAGTTTTGTGTCTCCAGGCTAAGGCCCTACCAGTTTTGACAGAGTGAAGACTCAGCTGTGCCCATGTGGTACCCCATGGGGCAACACAACACCCCTCTCTCGTGCCACCTCCTCGCCATTCCTACCCCATCACCAGGCCACCAGCAGGACCTTGTGGCAGAAGACATCATTCAGCACTTGATGCAATTTGAATGCAACAGCTTATAAGACAAGAGTGTAAAAAAAAAAAAAATCACATTTCTTTAAAAAGAACATATGCTCACAATACACCCATCCTGGACACGACTGGAAACACAGACACACTCCAGCCTTTCAGCGGGATTTCAAATGGGTTATAGGACACGACCACCTGCTACAGGCTGGGAGTGGAGCCAGTGATGAGGCTCACGGGAGGCGCCAGCGCTGTCCCCTTGTTGTTGATATAGTGGCACATTCTGGCACGGTTCTGGCCTGGGTGAATCAGCTCCTTTCCTCACCAACAGCCAAGCAGGGTTCAGGGGTTGCCACAGGCCAGAGATTGCTCCTAGGAAGCTGTTCAAGCATTGCTGGCTTCTTTTAGGAGCGAAAGATTTTAGAACACACCGATACAAGCTGTACCATGACATTTGCCCAAAGGGATGGAGAACAAATCCATTACCACCTCGCTGAAACAAATCTAGCAAATGACGCAAAGGGTCCTTTCAAGTACTATACACATATGAATGCAGTTTTTAAGTAAGGAAATGTTAAATACGTGAACTTTTTTTTGAGGTGGAACCAGCCATGATTAATCTGAGAACTTCCCTCCCAAGATGTTGGTGGTGTTTGTGGGTTTTGTGTGTGTGTGGGTTTTGTTTATTTGTTTTTTCTCCCTCCTTTTTTCCTCTCTGCCCTCCCCACTCATTTATTATGAGAATGCAGTTCTTCAAAACATTCATCACAAAGGATGACTGGAGCCTTTGGGCCAACTAAAACATAAATATTATCAATGCCATAGATATTCTCTTCTGAAACATGCAACTCTGAAATGCAATGATTGTAGATTGATCTTTTTAATAAGATCCATTACTGGTGTTATGCAGAGTCTTAACACCCAACTGTACCAAGAGAGATTACTTTAACTATATCTGTTTCTTTTAATCTTGAAAAAAGGCCTCATGATGAAGTCCTGATATAGGGTCTATGAGAAAACAAGCTCAAAATCTATTTCTCATTTTACTTCCTCACTACAATTGCCTGCTGAATTCAACCACAGGACCACCCATTTACACCTGTAGGAATGCAAGCAAGACAAAGGAAGCTCACTGATACACTACAAAGATAAAACATGCAGAAAGCTGGAACACAAAGATCCTGAGAAGTTTTAGTGATGAACAAATATACCTATGAAAAGAGGGAAAAAGCTAGATTTGTTTCGCAGTGTTCGCCCTGGAACACTTAAAAAACATGAAGCTTTTAGAAGTACTTCAGCCAGAACCCCCATATCCCCAGCCCTTCTGAAACCCCAGACCAGATATTTCATATTCAGCACCCTCAGCATCTGCTCTTTAACAATGATGACAATAACAACACCCGTGCCTTACAACATAACGCTTTTCATCTGTCAAAAACAAAACACTTCACAAAGGAGGCAAAACATCGACATTCCTGGTTTAGAAGCGGAGAAATTCAAGTATGAAGAGATGAAATTGCTTACCTGAGACCATTCGGCTGAAGCAGAGCCTGGAGAAGAAGCCAGAGTCCCCACGCAGATCTCCAACATGAGCATTTAACACTTGGCTCTGCACCTTGAACTTCAGTAGAGCAAATAATATTACACTTGATTCTCACAGATCTGGGCTGCGCTTTAGTTCTAATCTGGAAGCACTTCAAAAGCTGTGGATTAAAAAGCATTGTAGAAATGCAAAGTATGATTATTATTCAACAGATACTGGAGAAATTACTGCAGTTCGTAGTTGTTTTTCTGTATTTGTGGGATTTATGTTGTTTCAACACTTGAACAGATTTTGATAATGACACCATCTGTTAATTCTCACCCCTGACTAAATTAGAACAAGCACTGAAATTGTTAGACTGCAGTTTTACAAATCCCACCTTAGCAAACAAACGCGAACCCAGGGTCAGCGAAAGGCATTACCAGCAGTGGGAGGCAGCAACTGGTCAGGCACAACTTCCAGCACAAGCAGAAGGAAAAGGACAGAACCATAAAGAACAAAACAATTCTCAGCAAGCCCTCTGGAACCCCTCTTTGTTGGGTTGTGTTCCCTTTCCTGACTCAACCAGGTGAACATCATTAATTCAGAGGCTGCTCAGATTGGTTGGACAACAATTGGTGGAGTATTTCAGTTGTGATTTGAGATATCTGTGAGGTCATATGGACACCTGGGTACACATTAAAGGCTCTTGAATTGCAAGAAGCTTCAGGTGGGCAGAGGTCTGGGTGGGTCTGCCTGGAGCAACTGCCCCCACTAGCCAGAGCCTTGGTAAATAAACATTACTAGATTAGGGTCCAAGCTGGTGTAAATTACTATAATTTCATATGCAGAACATACGCATTACCTGCAAAAATGCTAACTGTAGAGCCACACGAGGGCCACTGATAAGTAGTTTTCAAGTAAAGCACATTTTTAAGTAAAACAAAAGTTTATAATTGACCTGTAGGTCTGCCCTGTATGTTCCTTAAATATTTATATCCTTCTCTCTCTGTTCTTCCTCTGTCTTTGTATAGGTTATAGGAGAATTTATTTAATATACTTGTACCCGCAAAAGGGTCAGATTATGTTACACGCAGGTTACACACCGAAAATACACAGCTCCTGGTATTTACGCTATTCTTTGCATACCTTGTTAAGCATCCCTTAGTTTTTCTAAGAACTTGTAACCCTCCCTTTCTGAATTCATCTTGATAAGTTAATCTTTTCTTGGATATTGAGCTAAATCCCAAACAGTTGAAATCTTTTGTTTCTCAAACCCTTTTTATTAAAAAGATGGACTTCCACTACAAATGCAAGACGTGATGCATATGCACATCACTACACAAGGCAACAGGGAGTTTGCTCATGTTTTTTATGAATGTTCAGAACACCCATGAAAACCTCAGCCCTCCGTGTTCCTGATTACGCAGGAATCAGGCACAACACTGCAGTTACACTCGTCTAGCAATACCCTGGGTGGAGCTCTCCATATTAAGCTTGTTTGGTATTCATCAACAGTGTAATACCTAATTACCTCATGCCCAGGAATGAAATAGGTTTCCCACCTGTTATTAGCACAATATCCCATTGCCTTTAATAGCTTTATAAGAAGGTTCATGTAAAGCAGGGAATTAGGTTCTTCTTCCCATTACAGACAAGCACCTGAAGGTATGTTCATGGCACAGCAGAATGATACAATGCTCTGAAAACCCTGCTTTCGGCAATAGAAAAAGCATTGCCATCTCAGCACGGTGCTTTGCCTGATCTGACACATCAAGCATTTCAGGTTATATTTACATCAAGGATATCACGTACAGAGGCACAGAGAGAATGTGTCTGTCCTAAAGTTCCACAAAACATCAGTGGAAGCTTAGGCAGAAGTCAAGATTCTCCAAACTCTACTTCTAGGTCTCAATTGGAAGGAAACCCAGTGTGAGCTCTTCTCTACATCCTCCAGACTGGACTACGATAGTAAGAATGAGCTTCACAAACAAAACCTACTCTCCTGACTGGTTATACTGGGTGTCATGACGGTGGACCATGGCCATTTCCCACACTCACGTTTGAGAGGAGACACAGAACAGGCAGAGTCTAAACAACAGGCTGTTGTATAAGGTGCCAGGACTTACCCAGAAAGAATTAGTTGTGATCCAAAAACAAGGGAGTGACTTTCTCCACTGCCAAAATGCTGTTTTCTCATTAACCAGCAATATATGAAACTGCACTGGAAAATGAGCCTCCTGGTAGCCCCAGGGAAGAGCTCAAACCTACGAGGCGTACGTGTGCTGCCATGAGAAAGGTGTCCAATGTGCAACATCTGCCTGACAAAAGCCCCAGTCCCAATGACTGTGACTATCTGAAGAACATTATAGTCAGCTCCCAGTGCACCCCCAGCAACCTAAAGCCACTTGTTGCTGTTATTAAGGGACAATTATTCCTAAAAAGGAAGAAGAATGACACGTTTACTGGGCACTATAGGCACACGGTTGACATCACTAGGAGCCAATCAGGACCCCTGAATTCAGGCCAGCTTTCTAACGCCCTTTATGTCGTTGTTTTACTAAAGGTATTTGATACCATTGCTGACTTCTCAGATGTGATCTCATCCTTGACCCTAAGTGGCACTTTTAGGAATAGCTCCCTCAGGTTTACTTTTATCAGATCATAAAGTACATCATATTCCCTTACCTATGAGATGTGCTAAAACTCATATCATTTGTAACTGGAAATCCTATAAAACTGCCTGACAGTTTTTGTCCACAAAAAATTGAAATCAAAGTTGGAATGGATGAGAAGGAAGCTTCCAAGATTAAAAAAGGATGTGTTCGGTGGAGGAAACTATAATCTGGAGCACTTTTCCCTAAATACAGTAAGGGCTACATTTTTTTTGTAATAACAGCAGGGCTGTATGCGTTCTTGGAGTAACAAACACATAGTTCATGACTGACTAGTCTCAGTAATATTACAAATGCACGTTCTATATGCTATATTACATATTTTCAGTTTTTCCCATCTCTAAGATTATCAGGCAAGTACACGGAAAATACCCCTCATCACCCTTCAAAACTAGTGAAATTTCTAAATATAGGCACTTTAACACCCAATGTAAAGATTTCAAAGTAGGAGTACGTTAATTGTAACACTGCGATTCTCTAGAGAGAAACCAGGGTGGCGCACAAACACTCCAGCATCACTCCTTGCAGTACCCCAGGGGAACACTTGGAGTTATCCTTTATTTTGCAGATCTGCAAACTAAGTATGAGGAATTAAAAAACTTGCCCAAGGTTTCAGAGCAAGCCTGCTGCACAGTCAAATTTTCACGGTCAAAGATAAGTAAGCAGCGTGAATCTAAATAAGCAGACAGGTTGGAGGATGACAAAGGGAATAAAAAAAGGGGACAGGAAGACTTGAGTCACAGCTGGCATGGGTCAGCATGTAAGTTGAGGGGGCAGAGAATAAGCTGAAGCTAAATATACTCCAACTCCTTGTAGACTCTGCGCTGGCAGTGGGCCAGACTGCAGCAGTAATGGCTGGGCTGGGTTTAAAGTGCTCTCCCCTGCCAGCTAGTCAGCCCTGCCTTAAATTAACCCAGCTGACTTTAGACTGAAACAGATGATGGGTCCTCATAAACTCAATTACACCAGTTCAGCCATGAGCGCGGAAGGCTCTAGATGAAGCGTGCTGCTTCACAAATATCTCGAACCTCCACTGTCTTCCCTGCAGTGACTGTTGACAGTGACCTAAATTCTTAAATCCATCTGAAAGACAGAGCTTCTGGTTAACCTACGCAGCATCACTTTGAGGGGCCCTTGCTTTAGATTGCCTATAGATGATGAAAAGGGGCTTTCTGAGATCATTTCTCCACTGGATGTCAACATGTAGCAACGAATTCACTCAAGATGTTCCTGTGGATCTCTTTCCTGTTAGGGTCATCCACTTCTCTGGGACCCTTTTATTACACATTCTGATCTTTCCGACTGCAAGAAACCACAATACTGCTTTATTGGAGACTTGTTTAAGTCCTGATATAAAATGATGCTCATATACACCGTTAACAATTCTACTACAATCCAACCATCTAGTATTGAATTAGTTTAGATAAAATAGAAAACCTGGATCTGTAGAAGTATGTGTATGTGCATGGATATAAATATAGTTCAACTGCTGAATTTACATGCTGAGCCTACATTTTCTGTAATAAAATATTTAAGTGGTTTCAACTCCACAGTGAGATTAAAAAAAAAAATCTAAGATAGAAAAAGACATCAGCACAGGACAGTATTGACTGGACACAATCAATCACCTGCATGAGTACTAAGAGAAGTGTCCTCATTGTGGACTGACTAGGGCCAATACAGATTTTCCCAGAGAGAAATAACCTCAGTAATAGCACCTCATGTAACCGTAAGCTAGGACCAAGTTCTCATTTTAAGATGCATTTCTAATGCCTAGCACTTAAATATCAGAAAAGTCTTATTTAGAATTGCCCGAGGCTGAGCCAAACCAGAATAAAACACAGCACTGTAGTCTGCTCCTGTAACACAGCTGAAGATGCTGGAGGCTTCAGAGAGCAGTTAATTAGTTCTGGGAAATCTAATAAGAGCTAAATACTTTGACTGTCTTTCCACCTCCTTTTTTTCTATGCTTCTTCAGAAATTAGGCTCTCCTGAAAAGTCGCCTTTGAGGCTGGTCTGTCATAGGCTGAACTGGTGGCAGGACTCGCTAGAGCTGAGTCCTGGTAGTTCAAGTAGAAGCTCTGCCACTTGTCATCACAGAATATATGACCTTATTACTCCTCCCTCAGTTCTGGCACTGACTGTTAATGCTGTTTGCAGCCAGAGAAGTTTCCTCAGTGCTCTCTACTGCCGTCTCTCTTAGCTCCTTCTGCTTTTGTTTTCTAATTGCAGCAAAAATATGTGAATTCCATTTTCCGCCAACACCGAGATGAACAAACTCCAGAAAACAATGCGAAAGATAGCCAGTCAGGAAGATCCACGTTAGAGCTATACTTCTAGCTAAGGATACACTGAAAGTTGCAGGAATTTATCTGGATCTTGATGAGGAGATGCCGCTTGCTACTGCAGGATCTGGACAAATTAGTTAACAAAGTATGGCCCTCAACAGCTCAGATTTATCTCAGATTTTACTGGCGGGGAGAACAGAGTCGGAGAAGCCACAGCACGAGCCCACGATTGTGAATAAAGTCAGCAGCAGACCTAGATCTGCTGGCTTGCCGCCCTGGGCTTTTGGCTTTCCACGAGCTTCCTGTTAGCGAGGGGTGTTGCAAAGAGCTGGAGAAACGGGCAGTTTTGGGCAAAGTAGCCCTTTTTTTACCAACGGTGAGAAGATCTTGGGCAGGATGGGAGAGATGGCAGGGCTGCAGCAGCCCCCTCTGGCTCGGAGCAGTCCCTCTGTCACAGCGTCAGCTCCCCTTGCTCTCGCACAGCCCTATCCAAAAGGCATTGTCTGGAAGCAATTAGAAATATATTATTATTTTTTTTTTCCATCGTTGCCTGACAACTTCAGCAGACGCACATGTAGTCATCCCCCTCCGCTTCTAAAGAACGTTGCATACTGTTAACTATTTAAATGTTGAAAGTATTAAAGCTAATTGAACTCACTGCTCAGAGAACTGAGGTCAGCTGTGGTATAGGGTAACACTGTTTGGGTAAAAGGACTTTGGGGTAGTTTAGAAATCTTTAGAAAATCACTCATGCCTGTCCACATACTTGTCAGTCCTACTTGTCATTGCTAATGTTTTGGGATTTTTTTTTTAGGTTGGACAAACAGATGGAGCTGCTTTGAGGAACTCCTCAAGGAACAGCTGGATGAACTAACTCCAGAGTTAGTGCTGGAAGTGGTGACACGAGACACTAACTCAGCTGGCCAAATTTTAAGCACCTTGCTTCAGGTGCTTAACTCGGGACAGCCTTTATAGTCCATTGAGGTGTAAGGGGGAAAAGAGATGGGATTGGAGGACAGCAAAAAAAAGTAGGCCCTTCCACAGAGCAATTCAAATTCATATTTAGATGCCACCAATGCCTTCTGGAGGCACTGACGGTCTCTTCAACAACTTTATGTGAAACCTCAAAAAATTATCCTCCAATTGTAGATATTGCGAATATCATCTCGGTGTCACACTGAGAAAGAGCCTCAGACAGTAAATGAGAAAAGCTCTCTTGACTTCAAAGGTGTTATTGTTTACTTACATCCTGCTGAGGATTCAGCCCAGTATTTTTAAAATGCTAATGCTCCTTGGCCTGTGGGTGAACAACTTTATTCTGATTACCATATGTTCTGGGAGAAAGAAAGGAAAGGAAGGAGAAGCTGGTGGATGTTAATGGTGCAGCAGCAGCAGAGGACTTGTCCCTAAAGTGATCTTTGGCAGCTGTAAATCCAGAGCAAGTGACACCACATCAGCACCCGACCTGATAGAGCAAAAATACTCCCAACACTGTGAGAGCACCTCCTACGTGCACAAATAGAGTATCTTCCATAGCACTAAACTGGTGACTTTGGGGGTACAAGGTCTTTTGTTGTGACCTGGAAAAGGTAAACTGTTAGATATAAATGGCAGGTATTGTTGATTTTATAGAAGGGTGAGTTGTCTCTAAGATGTGCTAAGGAATGTGAGCATCTCACACATCCAAACACTCTTCACGGTCAAAGACTGTAAAGAGGAAAAAGAGAAAAGAGACCACAGGAAGGAAGGATCATTCTTTCTCATCTGTCAGGTCTAAGGCCAGTAGATAGGCACTTCTGCTATGTATGAGACGTTATCTTGGGACCAGAGGCAGCCAAGCTCTAAATAAAATTATAGTCATGTTATGTCCAAGCTGTCTTGTTGTTAATCATCTAGCCAGTCTTCCAGGAGATGACAGGAAACCTCCAGATGGCAAAGTTCATGCCCTGGACACTCTCATATCCTTTCAAATCTGTGACTACGGCCTTGCACGGGCTTTGCAAAGAACAACATTTGAGTTTCCACCATGCTTTGGCTTAGATCCCCAGCAGCACAGTGGATGGTCATGAATGACTCGGTCTTACTTACTGGGTCACCAGCCAAACTTTGTTATCTGTTCAAAACAACGAATTACTATCAAAGGGATATGAACAGTCCAAAGCAGCTTCAGGGCTCTTCTGGGGGAAAGTGAGGGTCTTGCATTTGTCCTCCACTTATATCAGAATGGGAATAACCTAATGACCTAAGAAGTGGAGTAATTTTTAATACCTGCTCCTTTCTCCCGGTACCTGGAGGGGTAGAGTCCTGCATGCCTCATCTCACTGGTTATCATTATTATGTCATCCAGATCAATCATTTCAAGCTCATTGGGTTGTAAATGCAGCTTTGATCATTCGTTACACTTTGTTAGTATTTATCAGAGCCAGGGCTCTGTTAATTTGAAACAGCAGCACTCAAAAAGCAAGGAAACCTGGGCTCCAAAAGCATTCACTGCAAGTTGAAGGGGTGATGTTTGGGTTTGTTTGTTTTCTAAATTATTCAAATCTAAACATTTTCCAAAGTGCTGTAGGATACAGCTCCGGAAGGCAAGAGGAAATTTTCACTCTCTCAAGACAGACACCGTGAGAGTGAGAGGCAAAGCGCCGGCCGGTTGCTGGAAGCTCATTGCTGCTCCAGCAGATCGGGAACAGGCACAGGAGAGGGGAGTCCTCCGCTGGCAAAGCCTCTTTAAAGTCAAAGTACATGTAAGGCTCTTGGGGCTGATTCACAGCTCACTGAAGTTATTGAAACCAATAGGCCGAACTTACAAAGTACCCCGGAGCAGGTCTTTTGCTGTTTTGAACCCCTCGTATGCACTGGCTGCAGCTTATATTGCATTTAGGACAAAGCAAAAGCGTTGCTTTTTAATTCCAAGCCCAGGAACCGAGAGGAGGACTGGACTCCAAATGCTCTCCTTAGCGACGAGAAGCAAAAAATTCTTTAGCACCATCTAGCTAACATCGAAGGTAACCCACATTGACACTTCTTCCTACAAACCTGCTCTGTCACCGACACTCCCCGGCTCGAGCGTGCAGGCTTCGAAAGCTGAAGGGATCGGTGCCGCATGCTGACGAGGAGGAAGAGAGCTCAGGTTTAGCAAAGCACCCAAGAACAGAGCGTGCATTTCACATAGAGCCAGATGGGGCACCGACTATTCACCACGGCAAGGACAAGCGCAAACTTCATAAAACAATTTACACAGAGCTTCGTTCAACAACCTGAGAAAACACAACAGCATGACACGGGAAGGGACAAGAATACCTTTTTTTCTGAAATGTCAAAGAGAAGATGGGACGAGAAAATTGCTGCGGAAGCAAAACTTAATGCAGGAATAAAGGGCTACAAAATTAATTGGAGGTGCCTAGAAAAACTTTGAGAGGCTAGTCAGAGGAAGTCAATAAAAACCCTTCACAACTTCATGCAATATCTGCTGAAATGCTCCTGTAGAAAAAACCCAACCAAACAAAACCAACAAAAACAATAAAACCACAATAGGGTGAACAGTTAAGAACAACCCAGTATTTCAGAATGGAAGAGCTGGAATGTTCCCTTTTGAAATTAGTTTATGTCTTAAGATTTTATAATTCTATATTATTATATAAAATGCAAAACCAAATCCCCAGAAAACTGAGTTAGCGATCTACATTGAAACATTTTAGAGACCCCTTTATAAACTCATTTTGTGGAAAAATTTGGAACTGATGGATTTTGCATTTCAGCATGCAGCCAATTATTAAAAACTCAATGAAAGGATTTTTCCACTTAAAAGTTTAATTAAAATTTTCAAAGCTTCTTCTTTTCCCCCTTTAAGTGCTGACAAGCAATCAGTTAAGGTGATATCAGAACTGTCTGCAGGTTAAGGCACAATCCTCTAAAGAACTATTTGACTTGGGAACCTCACTTTTCCAAAGAATTACTAGTAAAGTATGAATTCACCTGAATTATTGTTTCATGTAGGACTGAACAACTGCCAGAAAATAGTACGTCTTCACCTTTCATGGCTTTGTCATGGAAAAAGAATTAAAATATACAAGAACAGAAAGTATTTTGATTTAGCACTGGCCCAGTTATCTGTTTACATTTGAGCCTTCAGAAACATCTGACTTTTTATTTTCACAACCAACTAAAACCATATTGCAAATTTTTATCTCCAACTTTTGACGTAGGTTATTTAAAAACACTTACTAGGCATTTTTTTGCCTCCTCCCACAGTGTTTGTTTTGGTTTGTTCTTAAGAAATGAACCAGCAGAATCACATAGTATGTTTCCACAAGTAAGGACTGTGGGCAAATGGATGTATTTTTATGTAAGCACTTGGACTCTGGTTTTTAGCCTAGAAAGACCCAATTTCAAGCCCTAGCCCTAGGCTGCCTTGTGGGCCAATATTAAAAGCAGCTTGTGTGCACAGCCTTCCGCACATACCTGTGCTCCAAACTAGGAGGCAGAAAGAGGCAGCAGTATCTCCTGGATTGGTGACCACCTAAAGCTGTGTATCTTTAACCAGAGCTGATAGCAGCTCAATGGTGGTCTAGGTAAAATAGGTATATCCTATAAAGGCTGGCTATATAGAATAGAAACATAGAATAGTTTGGGTTGGAAGGGACCCTCAAAGCTCATCCAGTGCCACCCCTGCCATGAGCAGGGACATCTTCACCAGATCAGGTTGCTCAGAGCCCCGTCCAGCCTGGCCTGGGATGTCTCCAGGAATAGGGCATCCACCACCTCTATGGGCAACCTGGGACAGGGTTTCACCACCCCCATTCTAAAAAACGTCTTCCTCATGTCTGGCCATCCCCTCCTTTAGTTTGAAACCATCACCCCTTGTCCTGTCATAAGAGGCCCTCCTAAGAAGTCTGTCCCCATGTGTCTTACAGGCCCCTTTTAAGCACTGAAAGGTCACAATAAGGTCTCCGTGAAGCCTTTTCTTCTCCAGGCTGAACAACCCCAACTCTCTCAGCCTGATACTCTGTAGAAAGAAGAGGCTCAAAGAAGATCCACATTTTGAGGATGGGGTTTGGATAGGGATGGGAGGAGGTGAAGACTGCAGAGGAGCACAACCCCTTCCACAGGAAAACAGCAAACCTCCGCCAGGCCAAGTCACATTCACCGTCACACCGTGTAACGTGGTCAAATACTAGAGGAAAAGGAAATTGCACTGAGTCGGACAAAACCAATAGGCACAGGGCGGCATGGTGGGGATGCTGAGCTATGGGGGCTGAAGAAGCGGAAGCCAACGCTCCCCTGGGCCTGGGGCCTCCTCCCCAGCTGGCACGGCAATGCTCCCACGGCTCTGGAAATGGCGAGAACCGAGGGGATGGGTTTTGTCTGCTTTGCTTTCTCACTTGCCTGTTTAGGGTATTTCGTTATTTTATAATTCAGCCTGTAGAAAATACTCTGTCAAAATGCACGCGATGGGATCGCCTCTGAGACTCTGGGCATACACTATTCCCACACCCTCTCACACCCTGTAATAAGCTTTTTATTCTACTGTAATTAACACTCAGGAATCAATCCCTGTTTCACTAAAATCAAAAACAGTCCTGCACTTAGTATTTTGCTTTATCCGCTAATAACCCTCTCCCCTCCCTGAATTGCTTTCATATACTCGCTGCCTTTCCAGCCACTACATGCTGAATTTGGACTTCCTGATGGCTTAATTAAGTCATTTTAACCTAAATACTGTGTATTTCCTACTGAAAGAGCCTATGCCTGTGAAATCAAGGCATACTTTCTTCAATCCAGACACACATATTTGGGGGCCATGGACCACTGGGTTAAAGACAGACTTTCAGTCACATTCATGAGATGCTTAATTAACGTATTGCTGGTCTTCTTATTAAATACTTCCATGGCAACATTTTGACACATAACATCAGCAGATATAGTTTTCTTCCTGTAGAACACAGGTGATTTCTAGTGGTCTCAAACAAGGAAGCCACTTATAGCACCCATATAAGCAATTAGAAGCCTCAGCCCCATTGAAAAACTAATGAAAATAAGCTAAAATTGGGAATTTTAACCTGAGTCATGTAGACCATTTACAATATTTTACAGTTTTTATCTTCAAATAAAAGCTGCACATAGGACACCTCAACTTGAATTTATGGCAACTTAACCCCCACACACTCCCCCCGCCCCCCAAAAAAAAAGTAGTTCTTGTTCAACAGCTGTGTTTCAGGAGAACCCACTATTGGTAATTGTAAAGAATAAAAAATGCAGCATTCACATAGGAATAGGATCCAAACCCCTCCGCAGTCGGTGGGCTTCCCATTTAATATGACAGGCATTAGATCAGGCTGATTATATTGACTGATGGTGGGGACAGAAACTGACTCTTCTGGCTACATAAAAGGAAATGTCTTTTTATCTTAATAATTATTATTATTGCTAAAACAAAATGTGTATTTTCTTAGCTTTTTATTTACAATATAAAGTGCTTTCCACAGTAAATCAACAAATATGAGTATTCATGTCACCAAGTGCTGATGATTAAAAATAATTACTTTAATGGTAGCTGGCCTGATGCCAAACATGATTAGCTTTCGCATTTCAAGCATGATAGTAGATAATTTACATCTCCTTTCACACCAATACCAAACTACTCCTAATGGATTTTATTTTAGTTTTTATGAATTAATAGAAATTTAGTGTCCAATTCACTATATTATAGCCGCCATTTGCTTTCAAAACCAAAGAATTGTTTCAAAAAAGGGCAGAAAGTACCCAAATCACACGATCCGTAGCCAATAAACTCAGCTTCCCCGTTGACAGCGTCCTTGCCTGTGCCCTTAGAGCTGTCAGAGGCAGAGTAAGAAAAAACTTCCTCCAACAGCCCAGAAAATCTTGTTAAGGGGGAAAACCCATGGAGGTACCCAAAGCTTCTCTGCCAGGACACATGCAGGTCAAAGCCCCGCAAGGCAAACCCCCCACCTGCTCCAGCAGTCAGGATTTTATTCCAAGGATAGTGAAGGAAACTGGAAATTTGCCTTTTAAAAACATCACAAACTGTTCAAGGACCTGGTGCATCAAACCAGGAAATATATTTACATTCTTTTAAAGTAGTTTTCTAACCAATTGCCTTTTACTTACCTATTAGGTCTGAGTACAGAGCCCTGAGCTCATCCTGTGGGGAGAAACATCGATTTACACAAGCAGGATCACACTTTTCTGCCTCATTCCAGTCTCGGGGTGTCAAAAGCATCTGAATGTTCTTTGTAGGAGGAAAGGAAAAGAGCCAGTCAATTCCCCTCCATCTGGTTTGGAAGGTTCTACCCATAGGAACTGTGGAAATTTAAAATACAGCAAGAAGACATAGTTAGTGGGTTCATGGGAGAGTGGGAAGGTCACAAGGACAACCTTAGTTTTTAAATCTGTGTATGGATACAGAGGGGATCGCTGCTTCTTAGTGGGAAAGGAGCACACAGGAACACCGAGGCAAAAAACAGCATGGACGCTAATCCACAAGGAAGGACTCGCTGGGCACATGAAGCAAGAATGAAAAGTAAGATAATGTCTTCCAGCCAGCAGGCTGGAAGAAGAAAAGGGAGAGTGAAGCTCTCACAAGAGCAAACCTCGGTGACTGGGTTTCCCTTTGTCCCCAGATCCGTCTCCAACAGGCCCAGTGAGGCTCCAAGCTCTGCCTGAGCGCCATCAAGACCGGGGCCCGATCCAAAAGGTTGAACTGCTTTTGTTGCTACATGAAGTTGGAATCAATGTTTTCAAAGAACAAGTTTGGAAACCACATCCAAAAAAAAACATAGCTAAAAAGATGCAAAAAGAAGCACCGTCCGTCCCCAGTCTATCTGGCATTCCTCAGTGCTACAGGAGATAATTTCTGTTGCCTGTGATGCCCTGCGATTGCTTCAGGGCTGCAATAATGGACCCAAACCAAGCAAACAGGTTTCGCAGGACCTGTAAATATTCATTTTCTTTTGCTGGTCACTGATGCAAAGAAAATACATTTGTCAAGTTTAAGCCTTCACATTTCAGCCTACTGCTGACGTAGAATATAAACACTTCTTGTGAAACCCTTCCAATTTACATTTCAACGGGCCACAACGCTCATCTATACTGACATTAAAATTTCCAGCACTGGCAGCCTCAGAAGTATAGAGCAAATGGATGTGGTGCTGGCTTCCCAACGCTGCCTCCCAGGTTCCATTTGTGACCTTCTATAGGGTCCTATAGGGGCTGATGGGAAACCAGACCTTCACATCATGTCAATGTTCAGCTTGGGCAGAGAGTACCAGCCACAGCATCAATTAATGCTGCCTGCAATGCTGGTTTTTAATGGGCGGACAGTTGCTGCAGTTTTTCGACAAAGGTCACTCACATCACTTCCCAGAGGCTGTAGAGAAAATATTTGGAGGAGGGAAGGTGGGGGGAAGAGCAGACAAAACTGGTGGGCCCTATCAGTTGGAGCAAATTTGGGATTGCTTACTTAGAGATAAAATTCAGTATCACAACAGGAAATCCCGAGGCTCGGCCCTGTTCCTTAGACTAATTGGTGTTGGTCTGGCAGTACACCCCTGTCACTGAGCCATCCCTTCTCACTAGGAAGAGCTCCCAACACCCTCCCCTTCCTTCATTTTGGCAGAAATCCGAGCGTATCCTCCGCACTCTGATTTAAAGTAAACCGCCATGTCATCGCCCGAGCACAAAAACACACAAATACCCTCCCACCTTCGTAAAGAAGCAAAACATTAAGCTTTATGAGTACAACAACTATTATAAAAAAAGCCCGACTATTTAATGCAATGTTGTGGTTGAGAATTTAACCACACAAAAGGCAGAAAATTCAAACGTACAATTCCCACAGAAACCATAACTTGGCCACGTTTCACATACATACGTCAAGGCAGAAACTTCAACAGCGCATTCTCCCATCTGAATTACTGCATTTTCAGAAGAGGTACAGCTCTCCTCCTCCTCCTCCCTTTGCTTTTTTTTTGCCTTGTGTTTTTCTCATATACGAATCCCCAGTGGCAACATTTATGAAAAATTTGGGTGGGGGGGATACCAGGAGGAAGGGAGAGAGGAGGACAGCTTTGGGTAAACACACACACACCGGAGAGGGTTCAAAAGCAGAGCTTAGCCTCCAGGTCACTTCCAACTTGAGCTTCTTTGTGTCCAGGCCCCCAGGACCAAGCCCTTCTCTGGGGCAAACATCAAAGTCTGTATCAGACAATATCTTAGGCTGATCACACAGCACCCAGCTCTAGACAGACCCCCCAAGACCTAACCCTGGAGGGTACTGCCCAAGGGACAACTCACTGAGTCTCAGCTCCTTCCTTGTGCCTTCAGTGCCAAAGGTCTCCCCAAGTCTACTTGGGCCAACACGTGCCAGTTTCCTGAATTAATGCTATGCAAAGTTTATGCTGCTTGTTTAATTAATCCCTCAGTGCGAACAAACTGTTAGTCTTTACCAGCCAGGCTGAGTGAGGTCAGCCTTTGTACCAATCTGGATTGAGAACATAAGTCATGTATCTGGATCTACAGTAGGTTACCCTCACCCTTCCACCTTTAGAAATGAAACAAGGCCAATGCTGCAGAAAATCACCAACTCTAAGTTTCTTTGCACAGCTTTAGAGCAGTAACTGGTGGTGCTGCATATGCAGGTAGCTAAACCTTCCTCCACCCACCAACCTTGCTTCTAAATCCCTTCCTACCCGCTCCAGAAAACAAGGTACAGCAGAAGAGAAGCTTTTTCCTTCCTGAATTTCCAGCCCTAAGGTTGGAGTCGAATCTGCTTGAGTATCTTTACTCATATAAGCAAATGGGCATTTGTACCTGGAGGAAAGTGGTGAATCCAGGCACTGACCTGGGCTACATGCTCACTTGGCCCTGGGCAGTCACAGCGGCCAGTATGGAATATGTTATACATAATGTGCTGTGCTGCGTCCGTGCTGGCTCTGAGCAGCCTGTCCCGAGTGGCCTGAGCTGTCAGAAATCTGAATTTCTTGGCACTAGTGAATTTCAGCTTGTAGAGAGGAGAAAAGCGAAGTAACTTCTCGATTAGTTGTACAAAAATTAAGAACATAAAAACAGTTTTGCCGTTCTGAGTCACTGGTGACCCATCCAACCCAGTATCTCATCTCCCGCAGTGGGTGCTTCAGAAGCAAATATAAGCAGCATGGCAATTACAGTGATCCCTCCTCTGATACAACCTCTCAGATTCCAGCAATCAACAGCTTTGGGACTTCCTGAGCCAGAGGTTGCATCTGGACCATTGTGTTTAATAGCTCCCAGTAGACTTCTCCTCCATGAATTTGTCTAATCCCTTCTTGAACCCATTTATACTGTTGGCTTCTACAGCATCCTGTGACAAGGAGTTTCACACTACGATCGTGCGCTGTGGGTGTTGGGGAAGCAGGGGGAGGGGGAAACTTCCTTTCTGCTGATTGAAACTCACTGCCTAATTATTCCAGGGAGCGCTCTCCAGTTCTAGTGGTACCAACAGCAGTAAAAGTAATTCCCTGAGAACTTACTCCCCACCATTCAGACTGTTAGCAGGTTCACCCAAGCTTCACTTTTATAGGCTAATCAGTGTCTCACGCAGACTACTGGCTATGTTTCATAACAAAGTCATTCCATATTTTCACCTCTTTTCTTTGTGCTTTTCTGTTTTCACTGTAACCCTTCTGATATAAGTGATTTTTCGCCAGCAATAATGGTTCTGACAACTAACTGGAGTATATTAGCCAGAAAAGTTTCAAAACCAAATTATTTACCCTGAAAATACAGACATAGTTATAGAAAAAGAAAAGAAAATGTTCATTTTTGCACTTTCATGGCTTCATTGACTTTAACTGAGCAACTAAGCTGTAACCAGGTTTATGTCTAATCTTCACTCAGCCATCCAAGCTATCTCCTGAGCTCCTACATATACGTATGTATAATAATACAATGATATATCATTAGAATATAATGATATATTACCTTTTCAATAATTACTATATTTGAATTATATGGTTAAATAATAAAATACTATGATTATATAACATACACATATATCCATATAACATTACCTTGTTATACATATTTATACATAAGCATAACACATATACTGTGCAGTCTATGCTTATACATAATTCCCTTTGGCTAATTATCCCATTTCACCCAAAAAAGTGATCACTCATCCACTAGAAAAAAACGAGGGCAGACAGCACACTGCACAGTAAAGCAAATTTGGGATACTGGTTTGTACAGACAGCAAATAAAAGACTTGTAATTTCAGCTCAGCATGGGTGCAGAGAACAAGCACGCAAAGGCTTAGCAGAGTGCAGAGGATGTGTCGGACATAAATTTGGTCAAATGCAGGCACAGCAAGATGCACAAGAATACATACGCTGGGATGATGAAGCCCTGGAGGATGATGAGGGGAGACCTTATCACTGTCTACAACTACCTGAAAGGAGGTGGTAGCATGGAGGGGGTTGGTCTCTTCTCCCAAGTAGCAAGTGTTAGGACAAGAGGAAATGGCCTCGAGTTGCACCGGGGAGGTTTAGATTGGATATTAAGAAATATTTCTTCATGGAAAGGGCTGTCAGGCATTGGAACAGGCTGCCCAGGGAAGTGGTGGAGTCACCATCCCTGGAGGGGTTTAAAAGACATGTAGATGAGGTTCTCAGGGACATGTGTTAGTGCCAGAGTGAGGTTATGGTTGGACTCTATGATCTTGAGGGTCTCTTACAACCAAAATGATTCTAAGATTCTTGGCACATGCATATTTTTAAGAACTGCAGAAGGACTATTGAGCATTCCCCTGAGGTCATCAGTCAGAGCTTCCTTCTTCAACCTGTTTAGGAGGCAGCCTGTTTAGGAGGGTCCAAGCCCTCATTTCCCAGGGGGTGCAGGAGGAGTGAGACAGGTCCTGTTCAACAGCAGCTGACATGAACCCCCTTCAGTTCCACAACGCCTGTTCCTGCACAAGGTCTCACCAGGCAGAGGTCCAGACGCTCTAAGGGAATCCAAGCCTAACAGACAGTCACACCTCATTTTTTGTCATAACACCCAGAAAAAGTTTTAAGGGAGCACGTCTCTTCCAGGGACGGCGTGTAGGTTAGAGGGAAAAGTGGGCAACCCATGGAAGAGGAGAGGAAGACCAGAAAGGAGGAGCAAGGTGAGTCAACGTGACTTCCTCTTGTTTACCAGTCACTACCTCCTTTTTTCAGCACCACCATCTCCACTGGCCTGACAGCGATGGTTTGGGTCCTGACCCAAGGGAACAAGACAGCAGGACCCCAGCAGTGACTCCCTCTCATTAGTTTTGCCAAAATCCTCACATTGCTGCTTCTCACTTCGCTCCCTCTTGCCTATTCCCTCCTCGCCCACTTCTGCTCTTTTTCAAGCTGACTTCTGCTGTCCTTTTGACAAAGATTTTACCACACCAGGCAAGACTTCATCTTTTGCAAGGCTTCTGTGACCACAAACAAAACACGGAGTAAGAAACAACATCTTAAACTATTTGGCGGAGCTGAGTTTGTCAGGTCTCAGGGCAGCTGGCAGGGCTGTAGCAGCCAGCGAGAGAAAGAAAACAGCTTCTGTCTCTGGTGCTGACTATTCCCAGGTCTTTTCTTTCCCCTTCCCTCTGTGTTGGCTTTGTTGTCAAAGAAAAAGTCTTGAACCTTAGCCGCAAGAACGGAAATAGCAATTCCAGCCTATCTCAACTAACTTTGTTTCTTTTCCCCCCCAAAGAACATTCATCCTATTTATTTAAAGTTATTTTTAAATACATTCAAGCTAAAAGGGAGTTTATACAAATTCCCTACAGCGAAAGGCAACAATACTAAAGTGAAAGCAGTACTTTACCATGTCTAGTACTTTAACTATTTTTACTTCTTCCCCCTACCCATATATTTAATAAAAGTTTAACAAAAACGGGTTGTGGCAATGGCTACTGCTGTGGGATGAGCCGTGCTGACACCTGCATTCAGCCCCCTGAAACACTTTAACTGTTCAGTACAAATATCCTGGCAGAGGCTGCTGGCAAGCTCCGCCGAGTTTGCAGGAGGAAGGAGCTGATATTAAACGTAAAACCATTCAGTGCTCTGGACCCAGCTTTTACAAAAGGAGATAGAGGAAAGGATGCCGTGCAGCCAAAACCATACGCCTTTTCATTTGGAAAGGATGACAGGGAGTAATAGTTCAACATTGGCCAACAGGAGTTTTGAGAACCAGTTACTACCTGTCAGCAATTAAGAAGTTTGAAGATAATAAGATATACTTAAACAAATACCACATCAAATGACAACACCATACACCCATGTTACCATGGATGTACCTACATGCAAGTTTGGAAATAAACATTTAAGAGCAATTAAATCTTAGTCAGATGCCTAGAAATGAAGAAATGTGATTTGCTTTGTTGTTCTCATGGACAGCGTCTGACCTAAAGTCACAAAGCCTGATGCCAAGGTTCTGGGCTTCTTCTCTTCAACCTTTCATTGTCTTAGTTTGCTCCTTCTTTCTCCAGGGCAGATACGTACACACAAGCCATATTTCTGCATGTGTACGTATTAAATACAAACATCCATTTTCCCTGAAAGGATTTTATAAGACCTAGTTAATGTCTGCAAATCATAAAAAAGACTGAAAGGCACTCTGTGTATGCACTGTGTCACTTTTATTGCACCTCATAGTCACTTATATGGTATTAGGTAAGGGAGATGCGAAAATGGGAAAACTCCCTGCTTGGTGTAAAATAAGGCATTGAGGCACGGTGTGGGCCAGGCAGCTGAGGACCTCTTCACCAGCACCACCACAGCATGCGTTTGGCCATGAGCAGATGAAGAGAAACAGTGACAAGCACGGCAACCCAGCTCGTGACCCCACTATGGATGAAAAAGCAGCTTGGGCTGTTGCATAAGGCTGGAAGATCTGGTGGTCCGTGAGCAGAAGTGACGCCCACTTGGCTACAGCAGTGATAACACCCTGTGTGTTGGGCAACGGAGCAGTGCAGCCTCGTCAGATGGTTCTTAAAAGGATTGTAAGTAAAACCTCAGCACCTCTGTGGAGAGTTTTCCAGCTGGGCCAGAAACATCCACACATTTTGTGATGTCCTGCCTTGTATGTTTGACATTTTGGGTTGTGTGGACCCAGGAAAGCATCAAACTGTCAGACTGCAGAAGAAAGCCACCACCTCCTGTGCCTGCAAGGGACTTCGAGAAACTGCTCGCCACATTTTGGTCCTTTGAGGTAGGACTAGCCACACATAGGTCCTGCTTGACGTGGGTTTGTCTATCCTGTTCTTAAGGATGAGACTGGGCTTCCCAGGTAAGCTGGCCCGAGGTTTCACCAACCTGCAGCGTTAAGGAAATCCTTCCTATTGCCTAATACCATCTTTTTTTTTCTCATGGAGAGGAAAGAAAAGAGGAGCAAACAGTCTACCCAGCCTTCATTAGCAGATGTTCTTCAGCGTTTTCTTGGTTGACCTTGTCTATTAAGGCATACTGAGAGCTAATAATAATAATAATGATAATTAGCACTTATATAGCACTTAATCCTCAAAGCACTTTACAAACATTAGCTAATTAACTAAAAGACAGGTTATATATGTGTCTGTATATATAAATGAATAAATATAAAAGATCTGGGAAGTCTGCCACATTCATTCTTGCAGAAGAACTTGCAAACTGTCTCCGCTACACAAATCTTACTGCTTTCAGTTACATGTCATGCCAGCTTGGTTCAAAGCCTGCAGTTTAGTTTATGAGTATGTACTCTGCCATCCATGTAGACCTGCAGAGTAGGGAAATTTCTTTAGGACAGCCCTGAGATGGTATTAATTAAGCTGTCTGACTTAATTTAATATTCAATAGGCTTATTTTCCAACATGAGAAGATGCTAATGACTGTAAATACTTGCATTATCATTGCTAGCCACTTTAAATAATTGCTAGATAGCAATTAAACTAGCAGCAGAAGAAACAAGGTCAGGGAAACAGCAGCATTTTCAACCTCCCAGCATCTTACACAAACCCTCTGTATTTTGTTTTCTTTTCCTTTTGACCCAAATCCCACACAGTCTTATGGACAAGCTCATTTTGGGAAGCGTTTCCCCTTAAACTGAGCTACCTCACATGACAAGCTGGGGGCTACTTTTGTCACGTCCTTGAAAGCCACAGTAGTAGACCCAGAAGTTCGCCAGATAAGGGAAGCTCAAGCCCACACAAAGGCCTTGAGCTGCATGGGGTGACGCGGGGACAGGGAAGCTGGGGTCAGCCTGGAGGGCAGACCGTATGAAACACCATGTTCAATATCTCCTCAAGTTATTATTTATTTACTTATCCGTGCCCCAACAGTTATGGGCTGTCCAAGAGACAGGAAGGCCAGGAGCAGTAGGCAACGCTCTCCTTGCTGGTGGTTTCAGCTGCTACCATCCATATTACGAATGGGTGAGCAGTCAATGGGGTCAGCAACTACCTTATGTGCTTGTCCTCACCTTTCCCTTCCACTCCGCCTCTCCTGTATGTTTTAACATTATAACTAACAGGAGATTCAGATCCTTTCCAGACTAGTAGCCTGTGGCAGCACGCTCAGGTGATGAGGCTCCACCAAAATAAAAAAGAATAAACTTTGGCAAAATAAAGAATGAAAATGTATGAAATGTAAGTGAAAGGCGACCTTTCTGATTTGTGGGCAAGGCAGTTGTGATACAGCCAGATAAAATTCATGCTTTACACGCCTTCCTCAGAAAACAAAACAAAACAAAACAGCCTCTATAAAAATCAAATATAAAATGCTCTTCTCCTTGTATTTTGTCTCTGTGAAAAGTGACTGGGCTGCAAACACTGGCTGGGAAATCACTCCCTGGTCTCAGCTTTTCCCTTCCACATGCACAGGTACACACGTGTACTTGCAGCACACACAAGGTGCCACACATACCAACACCCACATCAAAGCAAGAAGATTTAAACCTCTGTGAGAGCAAAAGCAAAGACCTCTGCCTCTTCTGAAAGCCCCTCCAGATCCTCTTCTGGAGTGGCATAGGCCAGGTCCAGTTTTCCTATAGAAAGGCCTTCGAGTCAGTGCAACATCTGTTATAGCACTCTGGATCTCCTCCTCAGACAGATCTCTGCTTTGCAAACCAGTTCTTGCTGAGAATTCTCTTTAAAGCTGTTAAAAAGAAACCCTGCATGTAAAAAAAAGCTGAACTCATACCTATTTTCAAGTGAACTACAGCTCCTCCTGCAACAGACTAAGTATTATACATGGTTACACCACTGCAAATCCGCACTGTCACCCCCAGATTCGTATCGTAACACCTGACAGCAGTAATAGGAGTTGTTAAATTGCAAGGGGGAAAAAGAACCTGCTTCCAATTGCAGAGGTCTCACACCCACAGAAAGCAATGGGAATTGCACCAGGCAGCTGAGTAGATAATTTAAAGCTTTATATTTTAATTTATTCTCTTTTAAGATAGGAATCAGACTTGAATATGAGCCTGAGATGTGCTTGCCGAAAACCTTAAATATTCCTACCATCAAAACAAAAGCAGCACTTGTGTAGGTTTATTTTATTTTATTGTATTTATTTTTCCTACTTGCAGTGGAATCCCTCCCTTTTCGAATACAGCTGGACCATCTCTGCCAGAGGACATCCCTGGGGCTCAGAAAGACACTTCTAAAGAGCTGGGGTTTTTTTTTGCATTTTGAATGCAGTAGATTATATCAAGTGTCAGATATTTTCAAAACATTTCCCAAGAGAGGGTTCTCCTATGAATTCTTCACACATACGCTGCTTCACTTCCCACATGCCGAGTGCTGTGCCATCCACAGACCCACCGGTGTTATTGCTGGAATTGGTATAAAGATTTGCACTGGCTGCAAACGGGACCAGTGGCTCCCAGTGCCTGTCAGGACTATGCACAAGAGAAAGCAAGTTTTAGTTAAATACCTCAGTCCATAGGATACCAACTCTTTCTGTGAATGCGTGAGTTAAAGGACTTTTATAGCTGTTGAAATAACCAATTTAGAGGCTGACAGATCTTTCCAAAGAACAAGGAGAAAAACTATCGCCTTCCTTTTGGCTTGGTGTTTACGTAATATAATTTTGTTACCTGCACATTTCCTCAGAATTAACACACTCAGCAGATGCCCGCACAGAAAAGAAATAACCACACAAACAAGCACGCTTTACAAATGGTGCAACTGTCATTAGAAAACTAAATCCACCTACGTGTACTCAAACTTATTATGGTGTATGCACATATTTGAAAACATCTGTGTGTAAGTTTATTACACAAAACCCTGGAGAAGTTGTCTGGTATGTCGCCAAGGTCTCCAGATGCATTGCTTGCTATCCAGAGAGCCCATGAAATGAAACTTGCAGGTCCACAGACCTCGCTGAGCAGCGTTTCCAACCTCTGAAGTGCCTCTGTGAAGCGAAGGCAGACGCGGGACTTCAGCGGGCCGAGCACAGCTGGGAATGGAGGTGCTCAGAGCACACCTTCCAAGTTTTGTCTTGTTTTTCCTTCAGCGGGAGAGCACGCTCTCATTCTGTGGGGTGCTCAGAGTCAGCACCAATCTCCATTGATCTGGAAATGAGATGAAGAGAGAGCTGGTAAACATGGAAAGGAGAGTAAAGGAGGAGCCAAAGTATCTGAGGACACTGCACTGATATGCCAACACCATATTCCTTACTTCGCCTGGCTAGGAAAAGGACTCACCACCGCGCTAAACTCTGGCTTTGCGTGTTCCCACAAGCCAGAGGGACACCCCACGTGTCCCTGACAGGGAGAGAAATACGCACCCTGCCCACAGGCCTTCAAACACCCACAGGCTCCTGGGCTCTGCCCACACCTAATCCTTCCTTTCTGTAATTCCCCTGAAATCGGGCATTAACTAAATTTCATTCCACCTGTCACAATCCTCAGGAAACCCCAGGCTGGATTCACCCCACCCAGCCACCCTTCACCTGAAAAGGTTGCGAATACACGGCAGCCTCATCAAAAGCAACCTTGATAAAACACTTCAATACAGAAATTTAGCAACGCATACATGGAAGAGCTTCTCCCAAAAGATACAAGTCCTCTGTTTACCATGTGAACTACTCTATGAAACCAATGTGCTATTTATGTACAAAAATGAAAGGCAATAAGAAAAAAAAGAGGCTGTTTTATGTGCTCAGCAAGCAATAGCATGCCTATATAACCCAACTCTTTGGAGTAAGGGTCTTTGCACACCAGTATAACATTCCTTTGACTCCGACAAAGTGGAATAAAATCTATTTCAAATATATTATTTGATGAAAGCAGATGTCAGCAGATACTGCCTATGTAATTGATATTTGATTTATTCAAGATTTATGCATGCTGTGCCTTAGATTTATTAATGATAATCCCCTGCTCTTGTGTTTAATATAGTGGAACCAAAACATAATTTGCTGGGATCAGTCAGAAATGCATCAAAGTGATTAACTCTACATGCAAACCATTATCCAGTGACATCCCTACTGTGCATAGTGCAAAAGGAGGCAATAATACAGTAATTGGCTTCACTTAAGCAAGTCAGATATTTGCTGTGATTGCTGGTAAAATTTGGTCCCTTTAATCTCAATGGCGCTACTTCCTCACATCCTTCATCTTCCCTTGATGCATTCCTGTTCTCAAAAGAGTCAGAAACTTAAAAATAAAATAAAAATAAAACTGAAAAAAATTGACACAACAAAAACCCCTCCAACAACCTGGCAATTTAACATGAGGAACTCATCAAAATCATAGTCAGCAAAGCAAGGAAATGCAGCTCTGCTCCTGACAGCAGCTAAGAGGGTCTTTCTCCCTTTGGTGAACGCAGTATTCGCAGGTTGTCTGTGGCATCCACCTCACTGCAGCGGCGTGATGAGGCAGACGGACTCTAGAACCAGGAGGATGCACTGTGTGCCCAAGGAGCGAGGAGGAGATTTAAATCTTCCCTGTGGTGCACAGCACCCCGTATCAGGATGCTTGCAGCACAGCAAGAACAGCTTGAAGAGAGTTCAAAAGCGGGATTAAGTTCAATGGGGAGGAGAGACTGTGACTCTATGAGCAGTCAGTGGGGCTGGAAGGGCATCTCCTCCTCCTCACCTCTGGGTATGAGTCCCTTATCCAGGGCAGAGCAGAAGTCCCTCAGTCCTTGCAGCTGGGGACAGAGACTCGAATGAAGAGGCAAAGAGTAAAAAAAAAGGTATAAAAAGCCGCAGTCCATGTGGGCAGGAGGAGGAAAGCTGTTAGAAAAAGGCAGCTCATCTCCTGTGAATTTTCTCACTGGAGTCATGACAGCCAAAGACTCCATTTAGCCTAATTAATTTGTTCCACTCTTGAACAATATAATCTAAGTTACTCGTCTTGCGCGCTGTTACATTTCTGGGCAGATTCATTGCCACTGCAAGAGCAGCCATGTGTTTCCACGTTGAGGAACTAAACCTTTCGGCTCCTGGACCGGCACGGTAACTGCTCCTGATGACTTGCAGACCTGCAGGACAGGCTGGATTCCCTCCTGCAAAACCCAGAAACTACCTTTCCCCATGAGTCACTTCAGCGTTGTAGCAACAAACACTACCTGACAGCGGCTCACAGAAGTTAAATCTTATTATCTCAAGCACTAATCCTGGGAGCAGGTCAAATAAACAGGTTTTGAGCGAACTTCAAATTTTTATGCGTGCTCTTTCACCTGTACCAGCACACAGCAACAAGAGCCCAAGCTCTTGTTGTTTACAGCTCCTCCCCATCCAGGCTTGGATTGCAATGGCTGAAGCATCCTTCAGAAGCTGTGCTCAATTTAAAGCTTGGGCTAAATAGGATGGCCAGAGCAAAAAATGCAGCCCTCTAGATTCAGAGAGATGCAGTTTTTGCAAAAGAGCTCTGACACAATAAAAAACAACCAAACAAAAACCTGATCTCCCTAACTGCTGCTGCTGAAGCTGTCCTGACAAACAACTGGGTCTCTAGTGTGGAGAAGAGGAGACTGAGGGGTGACCTCATTAATGTTTACAAATATATAAAGGGTGAGCGTCAGGAGGATGGAGCCAGGCTCTTCTCGGTGACAATCAGTGGTAAGACAAGGGGAAATGTGTTCAAACTGGAACACAAGAGGTTACACTTAAATATGAGAAGAAATGTCTTCTCAGTGAGGGTGACAGAGCCTGGAACAGGCTGCCCAGGGAGGTTGTGGAGCCTCCAACTCTGGAGACATTCAAACCCACCTGGACACCTTCCTGTGTAACCTCATCTGGGTGTTCCTGCTCCGGCAGAGGGATTGGACTGGATGAGCTTTTGAGGTCCCTTCCAACCCCTAACATTCCATGATTCTGTGAAAGAGTAAATGGGGCGCTATGGAATTTAGCCTAATCAGAAAGTAATTGTCTCAAGGGAAAACCACAACCAAGGAGAAGTTTTTAACGGCATGTTTAAAGTCTCCATCATTATCACTTACGAAATGAATATGTGGTTAACATGACTTTTCTTCCACCTAAAATGACAAAACATGATAAAAACAAAAAAACACGTCTTTCCCTAATTTCTCCTAGATACAACAGTGACATGTTGTGATACAGACTTTCCTCACTAAGAAAGATTTTATTTGTGTCACCGCCCTGTGTTGAGGGTGCTGGCTGAAGAACGCGCTGTGTGCAAGCCACAACAAATTCGGGAAAACATAAAGAGTTGCAGCAGTGAGAACCAGGCATGGGGCCTGCCGTGCCTCAAAGCAGCCAAGAGATGAGCTACTTTATTCACAAAGAAAATAATTTCTAGATTTGGAATCATTAGGTGGGCTTTTTTGTACCCTCCCACTGAAACAAGCCAGCCCCCTTCCCACAGCTTCCACTCCCTCAATATCAGGTTAGAGAAGAGTCTCTGCTGGCCCGGCATCTGCCTCCTTGCACCAGAATTCATGGTTTTCCCTTTGCTGCAAACATTTCTATACAGTACAAGAGAGTTCTCTTCTCATGGGATCTATAATTCTCCCACTATAGAGTTTATGCCTCCAACCAGTTTCAGCAAGTCTTTCTCCTCTCTACTTGGTTGTTGGACGGAAAAAGTCACCCTGCATTTCAAAATGATGCAGCTGACAAGCTGAGAAGACAACATCAATCCTGTCTGGCAGGAAGGGTCTGTGATTCCCTTGTGAATTTATCTTCGAACAAAATGAAGAAAAATTGATAGCTTCAATTACAAAGAGAAATCATACCACATGCAATTAAAAAAAAAATTCTTCATTAATATACTTTTCCCAGATTGAAAATAATCACAGCCATCTGGAGATCAAATTATAAAATGGAGACTTGTATAGTAAGAAGGAATCTTGTCACTCAGACCTTGTACAACTTTGTCCTTTAAAAAGATTGCTAACGTTGATTTTATAATGCTTTGTTTCTTCCTTCTTCTGGAGTGCTTTATCCTGAATTAAAGGTGCTCCAGAACACACTCCTGGTGTGCCTGTGGTACAACTGAGAAGCTGTAGCTCCTGATCATGCCATTTCAGCCCCACCGTATGCTGCCAAGATGCTAATGGAAGCAAGTGAGAGAATTACCAGAAGCAGCACAAGATACAGTAGAGGAAACGAGTGGAGTTTGGAGAGGAAAAGAAATACCAAGACCATGATCAGCCATTTGCCTCCTCTTCCCCATGGATTCAGAAAGTGCCAGAGACAGCTGCTGCCCTCCAAACCCAACAAGCTCCAGATGGGGCCTCCCTCCCACAGAGGGCTAAATCCAGAGAAGAAACCTCACAGAGCAACTGTAGACATGGCCAAAACAGAAGGTTCTGGACACACTGAAACATCCTCCAACTGTGACGAGCCTTCCCCTCCCCAAAGCTGTATGACTGCAGCCTCTCTTCACCTCCATTTTACACCTTCCCTTCTGCTGCCCCCTCCTCTATTTGTTTTTCCCTTGTAGATGAACTGACCTCCTTTTCACAAAATCTACACCGGGGAATTAATGTGATGTTTGAGAACCTCATGCTGTTCCACCAGGGCATCTTCTCCCCACCCTGAATGTGCTCCCCTCTTCTGTTCCCACTGGAAGATCTGAGACTACAGCCACCTACAGCTCCATGTTTATGTAGTGACAGACATTTGTGTTGACCTTGAAGGCCCTACTGTAATAAACACAATTCATGGTAACTGTGACTTTGAAAGCTCAATGAAATAACCCTTTGCATTTTAAGGACATTGATTAATCTCCTTTAGAACATAAAAATAGAAACCTTCAAACCATTTTGTGCTTAACTCTGTTCAAAATGATCAATGTTTTAAGATTCATCGTCCTTTGCTGGACTGCGAGAGAGGTCTTGTTAACTAAAAGTCCTGCCATGGACTCTGTAGAAACTCAAGGGCTACCCTCATGCAAATTTTAATGAAGGGCTTTGCCCAGGAAAATAGGAAGAGCAGCCCCCTGGTCCCTGTATTCTCATCTGGTGGGAAGCAAAGTAGAGGAATGCTCATTAGGAGGTGGCTGGGAGTCTTCCATACCATCACCAGAGCTCAAGGCACCCACTGACACCCTATGGCTGCAGACACGGAACACACCTTCCTATGGGAGTTGCATCCTCACCCATGGGAACAACCACATCTTCTCTCTTTTAATGAACACCATCAGGATCAAATACCTGGCAGAACCTCTGCCCGGCTTTAAACTCATGATTTAAGGAATTGTCCAGCTCAAACTGTTCCTCTTAGTCAACAACGAGGGTTTAACACTCCCCAGTGGTAGCCTGATCAGGTTGTAGGAATGGCAAGTCTGGACTCTTCTACTGCTCCTGTCTCCAGTAATAGCTACAAAAGTGGAAAAGCGTAAGGCCAGGGTAGCAAATGTGATCACATCCCACAACACTGCCCTAACCTGCAGCGTAGGCTCAGGACAGAAGTGCAAGTAGCAGAGTCACGTAGAGGTACCACATCTTCACAGCATCAGGAAAGGAGGATGATGGCTTTACAAAGTTGCCGGTACCTCACTCAGAGTCATGGTGAAAAGTAGAGAATGGCCAACGGCTGAGATTGGATTTTACCCGTGTGTCCAGGCAATTAAGTGAAAACTTCCAGGCTCTGTTGAAGAAATTACATACACAAGCTCTTGGGATGGGTTCTTTCCCCTGAAGAACGAGTACTGTGGGCCAACCCCTACAAAGTACCCTGAACTGTTGAGCAAATTAAACAAATTAAGGTTAAACTTAAGGAAAAATAACAAGGTGCTGACTGAATCCAAAAATAAGGTACCACATCCAAACCAAAAGATAAAAAAAACCCAAGTTTACAAAAAGAACACGTCCCCCAACCATACACACAAGAAACCAAGACTGCCAGTCTCCTGCATCGCAGAATCATAGGACAGTCACACAGAAATCATGAGACAAGCTGAGAAAGAGTGATATACTAAAAATAATCTACTTTAAAACCCTTTAATATGCCTGCATGGATGTGACACACTCTAATGGCCAAATTCTCACAGTCTTTTCCACAGCCACGAGGACCAGCTCTTCAAGGGAGGATTTTCTTAGAATACATGACCCCAGGAATTGAGAGATCAAGTGAAATACAAAAGCAAATGCAGAACACCAAGTATCAGAAGATTCACGGTTAAAAAAGAAGGATGAGCTGGAAATTAGGACAGAAGATCAGCTTATTAGGGAACTTCTGATACAAAAAGCATGAAGTTTTTATCAAGAAAGCCAAGAGAATAACAGTTTAAATGTAATTACATATGAGTTTGGTGTTTGAAAGAAAATGTCCTTATTTAAGAAGCGCTTAAAGTATATAAATGGCTAACCATGCAGGTCTCCTCACACACACACACAGCATTAATTCCCTATCACCACTTCTGCTCTATGACTAACACTGTTACCTCTGGAGTAAATATCACCCTGGCAAAACCCTTTTCCTTCACTACACACCACAACAGGCTTGGACAGACAGAAGTACCTCTCTTCTCTGCAGCCATCTAGAACATGGATCTTTCAAAAAACCAGCACAAACCCAAAGCAAGAAATGGGCTAGCAGAACTCGCACCCCACCAGTGAGCCAGCTTTGCATTCACCAGCAGAAATTTCTATGCCCTTCAAGGCTTTTAAATGAGCTGATGCAGGACGCTTGGACAGTGGGAAATAATTAGAAGTTGATAGGTGCTAATCTGCTAAATTTGCTGTGAAGCTCATTCCTGAGTTACAATTATAACCCCTGGAAAGTTGTCTGACAAATGCTCCAAGAGAAAATACGTAATGTCATTTCCAGCACTGTCATAATCCAGCTTGGACAGCCCTCTAACTAGGGCTTGCCAGAAAAATAACACCTCTCTGGGTCCATTTATTCTCCATTTGCTGCTCAGCCCACCTACGTCTGTGTTTATGTCATTTGTACCATTCAGTTTCTTAGTGGTTTCCAAGCTCCAGTACCCACCTCTCCAAATCCAACGGTGGGTGAGCAGCTCTTTGCTTACAGGACACCCTACAAACACTCCACAAAACATTATTTCTTCCTACAGGAAGGAACGGTGGCCTGGAAATCCTCCTCACATCTTCCCCTGTGAATGGTGTTCTAGAAAAATGACTTCTTGGCCTGACCCTCTACCTTCTTCCATCAGCAGGCCACCAGCTAAGGTGGAAGTGAAGGAAGAGGCCACACATCACTGCATGGTGCCACCAAGCAGGATGAGTCTCTGCAGTAAATCCACCTCTAAAGACTGCACCTCTGACTGAAAACATTTTAGGGATATGGATGTGTTAACAGGATACAAAGTTGATGATTTAAGATACCAAATGTCTCCTTTGAGCTAAGTGTCCTTACCTTGGCAGAGAGATGATGCTATGCTAGAAATATTAAACTAGCAAACTCCATGGAGATACAGAGGTACAAGTAAGAACAGAATTGGAATCCCTGTCTTCAGGATAAGTCATCAAACAGATCCTCCTAAACAGCAGCCAAATATATATCCTCATCTACTGTTGTAGGTGTTAATGGAACAGCTCCCAAATATGAATGCTGAAATAACATCCTGATCTCCTGTAACCAGAGCTAAGAGGATTTGCCATTGATATACCAGCTCTGAGCTGGATTTACTTCAAAATTCTCAAAAGCCCCTGCAATGGCATAAAGCACGTTTTTGTGTCGAAGGAATCCAGATGAGCGCTCCACATGGGGCACTGGGCAATATGTAATGAATTCCACATTCTGGTTTTGTCCCTGGAGAAGGCTCCCACAGATTCCACAATGGAACAAGAAGTTTATTGAACAGGACAATGCCAGACGAGATCTATTTTACAACTTTAAGTGACCTTCTGTCCACAGAGGATGAGCATAATTTGTTGCTGAAAAGAAAACTAATATAAGCAAAACAGCCTAAATGTAAAAGGAACAAAATTTCGTATTTGCTAGTGCTTAAAAAACCCCACGTATCTGCTGTATGTGTGCACTCATCCCTACACATATATATATGTAGCATGTACACACAGATATTATGTATAATCACTCTCCAAACACAAAGGAGCTAAAAAGAACATAATCCTGTCTTCTGGAAGTTCTTGGTACAGAAACAGTAATTAGATCATTCTACATTTGAATGTAGTACAGTTAATCACAGCCTTCCCAGGGGCATTTTAGAATTAGGAGGAACACTATTAAGGAATACAAATGTTTTATTTCCTAAACTGCCAATAAAGGGACACCATCGACTTAAAAAAATGCAGTGGAATAAGTTGCTTAAAAAAAATTCAGACCAATTCACTCCAATGTCATGAACCTAAATAGGATGTCATTGTGCCAGGGAATTAATTGGATTGTAAATAAAAGTGAAACCGATCAGTAAGATTTTATTGTTTGTGATGAGTGAAATGCAAGGAGTGTACAAAGAGCATAAATGATGAAAGCCGAATTTGTTCTGAAAAATTCTTTCAGTTTGAATAATCTGCAGGGTATTAATGGCGCTGGTAAGAATTTTTATTATAAACATATGAGGACAGTGTGAATCAGGAATAATTCTATTGAAATCAACAGGATTGTACTGAGGGAACATTTTTGAGGGCTGCAGAATGGAAACTGACTGAGATCTACATACCCTTTTGGTGAGAGTAGAATCAGGCCCATGATTTTCTTTTTGTTTTTCCTCCTCGCTCTGTAGTTGCTCACACGCTTTTATAGAAAACTCTCTCTTCTCAAGCAGCGGGCTCTCTCGATTTACATCTGGGTGCTCATGTTGACTGTGGTGACAACATCCCTTTCAACTAAAACAAACACAGCTACCAATGAAGCCAGCAAATATGCTGGAATGCAGGACTCACTGAACTGAAGAATGTCAAAGAAATACAAAATAATGCAAAACCAATCCTTTCCGAAGAGGTGACCATGGTGAGACAGAGTCATTCTGAGATGTGAGGGACTGGGGGCAACATCTTCTGAGGAAGGTACATGAAATCAAGAATCACAAAAAAGGAATAATAGAATGTCCTAAGTTGGAAGGGACCCACAAGGACCATCAAGTCCAACTCCTGTCCCTGCACAGGACAACCCTACAGTTCACACCATGAGTCTGAGGGTGTTGTCCGGTCTCTTCTTGAACACTGCCAGGCTTGGGGCTGTGACACCTCCCTGGGGAGCCTGTTCCAGTGCTCCAGCACCCTCTGGGTGAAGAACCTTTTCCTAATGTCCAACCTGAACCTCCCCTGGCACATCTTCCTGCCATTCCCTTGGGTTCTATCACTGGTATCAGAGAGAAGAGATCAGCACCTGCCCCTCCTCCTCCCCTTGTGAGGAAGCTGTAGGCCACAAGGAAAATCAGAACAAGAAGCTACACCCTCATTTTGTATTTTGACCAGGATTTTTGCCTCCTTTTCTTAAGGAGCAGAAGAGAGCAAATGCTCAGGAGTACTATTTGAATGGCTAGCACAATGGAAACCATACCTGATGGAGGTGAAGGCCAAGCACCTACACTTTTTCCTAGCAGCCCACGGATAACCATGACAAGGAAAAAGCCCTGCCAGCTTCAGATGGTAAAGAACAGAGAAAGAAGCCATGAGGGATTAGTCTCCCAAATTAGCAACATTAGTTAGATGATGTAAATATAGATTGTCTTATTTTCTTGCATCTCTCCATTATCTAGAGATTTAAAAGGGCTCATGCAACCTGCATGTAGTATTACAAATACCCAAGGCAGATCAATTTAAGTTAGTTTGAGTACAGCTACAGAATGTCACCGCACAATAGATGTGTGGTTGCTATCTGAAACACACATGTAAAACTGTCTCATATTAACAGATAATGACAATACAAAGCTATAATTTTACTTAGGTTTGGAACAAGCACCGAACTTGTAACTAGCAGAGCATTTATATCTCGTGATGACCCTCTAAGAGGAGCCATGGCCAGCTGACTTGAAGACGGAGTCACAGAATAAAGTGTTTCCAGGATGACAGCAATGGATCACGCTTGCTGACCTCCGCGTCCCTTACTGCCCAGTGCTCCTCAGAACTTCCCTGATGGGTAATGGTGTTGCTGCCTCCCCTGCTTGCTGCAGTTTGGGTTACTACAAACCACGGGACACAGTGCATGACAAGGTATCCCTCTGCAGCCAAAAAGGGGTTTAGGAGATCTATAATAATCTGTTTCTAGAACTGAAACTTAATTTGTTTATCCCACCTCTTAGAGAGTGAAATAGCTCAAGGAAGAGCAAAGCAGAGACAGAGAAAGAGCACATGCGCAAAGGAGATGGACTCCTGTAGAATAACACAGCATACTAATTCATTCTGATATTGCTATTTAGTACCTGCAAAGTCTACCATTATGCATTATTAAATTCATGTATTATTGAATCACAATCCTTGTTGCCTGGTAAGAAATGTGGATGATTTCTTAGCTTAAATTAAAGCACTGCTTCCCTTATTTGAATAAAACTGCATTACTGGCTGCCTAGCATGGTAATCAGAAAACTGCATTAGGCAGGTAGTACTATATGAATTAAAAAATAATGAAACAAGACTTTTCAGTCAGACATTGTTCCCTTGCCTGCTTTTCATGACAGCAGATTTCCTACTTTGAGTTGATAAGACAACAGCAAATGAAGATAACAACATGAGAGCAAAATCATTCACTCTAATAGGCTCCACCTGTGCAGACTTCAGCTCATTTACATGACTGCAGAAAAATTAGAAATCATGCAGCAATTAGTCTCTTCTATATTATGCACTGTGTCAACTGATACCACTCTAGAGAGCACTAGCACTAAAATGGTTTCAAAAGATAAATCTACTAGCCTGTGCAAACATTTTTAATTACCTGGAAAACTGGATTGCCTGTTTAGAAATCTCTGCTGTAAACCAGGCTGCCCACACAGCGCTGCAATCAAATGTCACCAGATTCAAATGTTTGTATAACAGATTTTTATAATGTTTGATGGCTTGGCAAAACAGAACCACGTATCTGCTTTTGCTGCTTTGTAGCTCAAGGACCTTCTCTTTAGAAGGTGGTAAAGCAATTCTGGTGAAGGATTTTTTCTTTCTCTCTTTGCGTTAGCAGGTATCGATCCCTTTAGTCTCAGATCTCATCATCCGCTCTGGCCATCCACTGTAAAACGAAGATCATTCACAGCACTGAACAAACCCACCAGCAGCTATTTACAGGATAGAAATTAAGGGCTGCATTGTGAAACCTGTATTCTCTGCAGTAAGGAGTTCTTCACATAACAGGCCCAGTGAAGTCAATTTAACTGCTCAAGAGTAGCTGTTCATCCTTGTGAGTAAGCAGCTCACTATCTGGGCTTAAATTCTGTGCCAGTGTTAGCATATGTTCTGGTGGAAATGCAAGTCTGCACTCCCAGCTGGTGCAAATCTGCAGCGTTCCCGACTCACAGAAGTTCTGCAGATTTGCACCGAGCGGTGATCCGGACCCCTCACATTAAGCATGTGCTCAGCACACCTTTGCCATTGATTAATGGGCTTTAAAAGCAGCTATTGGGATTTGGAAAAGGCGCTTCTTTGGTATATTTAAATGTCTCTCAAATTAAAAAGCCTTAGAGTAAATGAAGAAAAAAACAGCAATGAAAGCACTATAGAGATTTCAAGAGCTACAGAGTTTAATTCAAAGCCAGGTCCTTTCTGCTTTTTGACTAATTCTCTCAAGAACTTTAGAGCAAGAAAACATCTAACTGTGAAACTTGCAACCTCTAGGACTGCTCTTGGGTTCATATTCTCTATATGATATTTCCACAGAATGTAATAATATGTCTTTATAATTCGAACTGGATTATTTATGCAGGGCCAGCTTGATGGCCCAGTCACAGCTTTGGTTATGGAAACTGTTCCTATAGGCTGAGTTTAGATGCAGGATCTAACCCTTGAAGGTTTTTTCTTTACCTCCTTGACCTACTGCATATATCTTTTTATGTCACATGGAAAAAAATTCTAGAGTTTATAGAAGTGGGTTTGGTGAGAGTCAGCCCACCTCCACAAGGTACTTACACAGCTCAGTTCTGATGTGGCACCATGTTTGCATTAGTCTGAATTCAGGACCCCTGAGTTATTCCTCTTCAGTTATCAAGACCTCTTGTTACAGCTCTGCAGTTTTGAACCTCTTATCTGAATGTCTCAGCGTTTCCAGTCATTAATTTAAAAGAGCTTAACTTTGTTCTCAAGGCTAGGCTCTTTTGAGTCGGACGATGTCCCTTGGTCAAAACTGCGTAGTGTGGGTACCATGGAGCCACAGCCCTCAAAAAAGCCCCAGAGATCCCCCAGAGGTGGCCCGCACACCAAGAAGCGTCCATGCCATGATGGTTTAGCTGAACAGTGTAACTCTTTGCTACAGTATGATCTGAATATTTTAAAAGTTTATGTATACCCAAAAAACAGACTGCAAAAGATGCAGGGGCTGAGTACGGCCATTCTCATACACATCTTTTAGATACCCCATTCTTTCCCTGAGCGACACTTGTAAGTGAGACACCACTCTTCTTACTCCTGTTTTTCTGCTTCCTTCTTGCTTCAAATATTAAACTTAGCTTCTGTACTACATATGAGCAGCTGAGAAGTGAAAGGGAGCTGTGTCTGTTTGGACTTCTAGCTGACGCACAGCTCATACAGAGAAGGACCCACCAGGTAAATGACACACAGACACGGGGTGATTCTGCTCTGTTCATCCTTTATGCAGGATTACAACCTTCACTGAGGCAATAGCCCAGATAACTCTGGCACAGACCCTGTGGAAAGCATTTTCATCACTGCAGACTTTGCCCTGGTCTCTGCACTGGGGAAACTCCTGCTGAGTATGGCCACTCTTATGTTCTAGGCTGGCTATTGAGTCACAGGTCATAGAACCATAGAATAGTTTGGGTTGGAAGGGACCTTCAAAGCTCATCCAGTGCCACTCCTGCCATGAGCAGGGACATCTTCACCAGATCAGGTTGCTCAGAGCCCCGTCCAGCCTGGCCTGGGATGTCTTCAGGGATGGGGCATCCACCACCTCTCTGGGCAACCTGGGCCTGTGTTTCACCACCCTCAGTGTGAAAAATTTCTTCCTCATGTCTGGCCTGAATCTCCACTCCTTTAGTTTAGAACCATCACTCCTTGTCCTGTCACAACAGGCCCTGCTAAAAAGTCTGTCCCCATGTGTCTTATAGGCCCCTTTTAAGTATGGACACAATAAGGTCTCCCCGGAGCCTTTTCTTCTCCAGGCTGAACAACCCCAGCTCTCTCAGCCTGTCCTCCCAGCAGAGCTGTTCCAGCCTCTGATCATTTCTGTGGCTCCTCTGGCCCCTCTCCAACAGGTCCATGTCTGTCCTGTGCTGAGGAACCAGAGCTGGACACAGGACTCCAGGTGGGTCTCACCAGAGCAGAGCAGAGGGGCAGAATCACCTCCCTGACCTGCTGGCCACGCTGCTTTTGATGCAGCCCAGGATACAATTTGCCTTCTGGGCTGCAACGCACACATTGCCAGAGTGCCAGAACATTGCTCATCCATGAAGAGTCATCACACATAACTTTGTTGCTGCTTTTTTATTTTAACACAAATCCAATATAGTTTAACCGTTTTAAAGCTAATGTATATACACTTTGGGTAGAAGTATAATCAGCCACACAGCAGCACTGCACTGGAAAGAGGTGGGAGGAGAGGGCCCTTTGGATGTGCGGGGAAAACTGGAGAGACAGAATACAACAACCCTCCTTGAAGTGTGGCCAGAATGCAGAAGAGGGGCTCTGGAGGTGCTGCACGGAGACGTGCATACAGACACCTACCCTACTGCAAGCCAGTTCAGCTGAGCTTTAATACGAAGCACTGGCAAGGAGAGCCTCCTAACAGCCTTAATTTATTCCTTGATGATGCCACAGTTGGTGGTACTGACTAGGATTCAAATATAAAATGGAATTTATGGAGAAATTTATGAGTTTAATGGAGAAATCTGTTAAGAGCCTTGAAAGCCCTTATATAGCTAACGAGGTGTTTTAAGTCCCCTAGCAAATTCTACGCTCGCCTGATGAGGTTCAAGTTTCATAGTATAACCAGACAGCAGGGGAAAGAATGACAGTATATGTGGCAGAGCCGTAACACCGACCATGGGCTGCTCATTTGGAAATATCTTGGAAGACACGTTATGAGACATGTTCATCTGTCGTTACTAATGACTGAAGTCAAAGGATTAACTGGGTGAGCCTGATCTAAGACTTGTGGAGCCTGATCTAAGACTTGTAGACACAGCAACGTGCGTGGAAACTGCAAAATAATACATGACATCCGCAACTAAACAGAATCCTAAAACCATCAAGAATAAACGGCGAGAGAGAGGAGGATTCATGCTTCCCTCACTTTTTGGGATTGCCTTAAGGATACATGGGCAAATTGAACATTGTAGAATGCAGGAGTTGCCACAAGATGGGACATTCAGCTCACAAATATGAAAGTTGCTGGCAGAATACTGAACTTTACATCTAGTGAGTAAAGCTGGCTTGATAAACAGTCCCTTGAAGGAGTTAATCCTTCGCTTCCTTTGTGAATCACCTGCCAACAGGCTCCTGATAAAAACCTTCTCCTGTTCAAGCCAGAGGGAATTTTGACATCGGTGGCAGTTACTGTTCAATTCTGGCTCATTGTTTGCAACTGACTGGTGAAAATGGAGAGTCAGAAACTTCATCCTGCAGAAGGTGTCCAAAATATCTGTTGTTTGTTTTCCTTCGATTACGTTAATGGAGACATGTCTGTGGCTGCAAAGTCAACTGGCCAAGTGGTGCCTCCACTGAGGAAACCACTGCAGCTTCCTCCTTCAAATGAATCTTCTCTTCCTCCACAAATTAATATGTATTTTCGGATGCCGCTGTGGCTAAGCTTCCCGAGCTATGATTCAGGCCACACAGAGTGAGCAAACAAGCGAGGAAGCAGGCAGAACAGAACGATTCCCTGCTGCAGACAGCACATATCTAGACTCAGCTGTAGCAGCAGAGCAAAAGTGAGTAATTCCCCGAATAAGGAAAGTCAACTTGTTTTTAGAAGTCAGCATAATAACATTCGAATAATTGTTTTCCTCTCTGCTCTTTGGCCAGTTTTCTTAGTGGCAGTTGGAGTTCGAGTCCTAAAGGCAATGCAAACTTCTTCTGGATAAAAGGTGATGGATGGAAATGTAGCTTCTGTGATGTGTCCCACAATGAAGGGAAGGAAATCAGTTGAATAACTTGCGTAATGCACCATATGGAGATAGAAGCGAGGAAAGTGCGGTTGCTAGAAGTTAATGTAAAAAACACTAACCACAAATCCAGTGTAGGGCCAGGCTCCAAAAAGTAAGTGGAAGTGGCCTAGAAAACCCACACAAAGACAGTAATTTACAAGCAAAGGTTCTATGCTTCTGGAATAAAGGGCAAGGAAAAAACCTGCCTGTGTTAGTAATCTGGGATCTGGAGCAGAGTAACTAAATCTATTGGGCTTAGACTGCCTGAAGGCATAACATTAAACCGGGGAGAGACATTCAGTTTAATCTCAAGCATGACAGATGTCCTTAAGGGGATTCTATGTAAATATGCAGTGTATTGTTTCTGCCTTCTTAAAAAAGCAAGGGGAGCCGAACCAACTCTCTCCTATCAGATGGTATGGATATTTTGCTCTGCCTTGAAGGAGATGTGGTTAAGAGCCTCCTCATGATTCCAGTTCACCTCTTCCCCTGGGCCAATGTAAATCAGCTGCATTACAGGGATGTTGTAAGTAACCTTCGGCATGATGCACTTGCTATATACAGTCTATGGATACGCCTGCACCCTGGCAATGCATGATGTGATGTCAACAGCAGCATCTTTGGTTTTTCAGCTGCATGTTGGAAAAAAAATAATGGTAGGGGATGAAAGGCAAAGAGAAAGGAAAGAAAAAACATTTCCTCGAGACCACAGAATACAGGGGCAGATATTGCATTCCTAGCACCAGCTAACAAACTGAGTTTTGCAGGGGGGTTGACCTGGGGAAGAAATATTCTCTTTTGGCAGTATTTAAACTGCAGATTAATTAGACAACAGCATCCAAGGTTTCATGACATTCATATTCCTGCCTGATACCACAGGATGCGACTGAATGAGCTGAACTCTAGGACAGGGTATGGGGCCAAATGGGTCTGGTAAGAATTCTTTTTAAAACCACTGCTTTGAAAATAAGTAACGCAGAAAAACACTTAGGGAGAAGCCTGAGAATATTCCAAACCAGTCACTGAAGCAGATGAACATACGAATTCACCTGAAAGACAAGAAAGAAGTTTGTGTGTGCCAGTCTGTAACTTCACAAACATGTGGTGCATGCAACCTCTAGAGTGACTGAAATGCTGAAAGCTTCTCTAATCCAAAACTAAGCTGATTTTACACTACAACCACAATTATTTTCTTTTTAAAATCAAGCATGTCACTGCCAGATCCGTAGCAGGTGCAAATCAGCACAGGCTTCAAGGGAGTAGTCTGATCTGCAGCAGCTGAGGATCTGGTGTAAAATGAGATCATCTGCTGAAAAATTAAGAGAAAGGCATTTCTATTTGTCATCTGCTATCTCTTATAATTGCTCAGTAATTTCTATCTTGCCCCTCTAGAAATCCAAGTGATTGACTCACTCCCTGCTCTGGCTGTTCTCCACTCTCAGTAAGCGCCGAGTGCTGGTGCCTCCTGGCCAGGGACGCTCCCCCACAACACACTCATTCCCCAGGGATTTTGGCTGGCTTTTATTCCAGATAGAAGCCATCAGGCCATATCCTAGTCCCACACCCCAAAACCATCAAAGATACTCTCCGTTTCTCTAGCAAGGATTACATCTTAGAAAAACAGCCAGAGGGGCAGACCTGATGGAATCCCTTCCACCAAAATGGGCTGTTTCCCATGTAAAACCGCTGCTGTGATCTCTGCTTCTGCCACACCGATGGCCCGGTCCTCTGCCATCCACTGCACTCCAATAAAAGCTCAGGGAGGAAACGAAGCACCAAGGCAACAGTACTAACAACAGCATTAAAGACATGACTGAGGTTTAAACCGCTGTAACTGGGTGGATGCCCAGCGTGAGGGAGCTTTATGGATTGCTTAACACTGGCATGTTTCTCCTGTAGCAAGAAGCCTGGCAGGAACCATCTGTGTCAGAGTGTATGGAAGAACGCCACGCGACACAGGGTCCAGAGGATCTATTCTGAGCTCCTTTGTCATCTCTAAGCAAGACAAACCCAAGAGCACAGAACAAACTAAATAACATTAGTTTTTCCACATCTAATGCATACAAATGGGCCAAAGGAAGAGAGCAGAAGAGAAGAAGGGAATCACCAAAACCCAGTTTAGGGGAAACAGCTAGATGGACCTTGACAGTGCCCACTCCATGACAGAGTATGGAGAACGTAAAAACACGGTTGCAACTTTTCTTAATGCCTTAATCTTGACACATTAACCACCATCCTCAGCTCAGTACACGTATTACAGCTACTCATTTCCACCTTTGGTGAATTTCTCCTCCTTTAGAGGAGAAGAAACTCCCCACAGGAGTCAAATTGTATTTGTAGGACAGACGAAAGAAAGTATTTCCTGGCCATTTCCCTGCTGACAGTGCAAAAATCCCAACCCCAGCAGCAGTGATCACTCCTCCTAAGCCCCGTTCATCAAAACTGCCTTTCACAACCTGTCAGTTTTAACTCCTACCTTGTTTACAAAAAATATAAGACAGTCAGAAGATAATTGGTTTCCACCATCAGTAGAAAAAAATCCTTGTCAAATCATCTGGAGCCCCTAGTGGTTCCGGTTCTGCAGTACTCGCTGGGGCTGAATTTGACCCACCACTTTTCATCAGAGACTTCAGCTGTTCAGAGTTGCAAGTGGCAGCTCAGTCGCACTCTAAACCTGATTTTATAATAACCACCTTGTTAAATTTCATGCGACTACTCCAGATTCTTAAAAGTGAACGCAATGTTTGGGAAACGGGTCCAGTTGGCAAAAACGCCCTCTCTTCATTTGCATAATTATAGGCTGTGCTTTAACACTACTTATGGTTGAGGGTGCCTGACACTTTCCATTAAGAAACTCGGCTTTCATTTACTAAAGACACTGCCAAAGTCTCCGTGCTCGGTTTTATATTTTCCTAGCCAATGTCTGTGTGTCTTTGGGCTGAATTATTTGGGAAAGTTTCAGTTAAAACAGTTCGGCTGTTTCCCAGAATGAAGTGATGGGGAAAAAAAATTTGTCTGCAAAGAAAGAAGTAATAACCATTTAATGAAGAAGTTCTCATAACAACATGCTCTGGAGTACGAACTTGAAACACTGGGGGAGGATTGCCCATATCAGGCCTATTGCTGCCTCTGATATGCACCCCCACATACCTGTGTGGCCAATTTCTGCCTTTGGCCCACTTCTAACCCTGCAGAGAACTCTCAGCCCAGGCACATTCACTGGACACCTTTTACAACTAAATTCTCTCAAAGTAAGTCTTCTCCAAATATGCTTAGGCACAACAGTCATTTTCCAGAAGTCAAATTTATTTGCTTTCTTCATCTCCCTAAACTGTGCTAAAACCCAGGAGGTCAGAGGGCTGGCAAAAACATGAGGAATCCTTCCCTTTCTTTCCACATAGTTCTTCCCGTCCTTTTCTTGATGCTTCAGAGGCAGAACATACCTGCCGACGTGTGTGCTTTGATTCGAGTGGCAAGATCTCAACCTGTTCACACAGAGAGCAGAAACAACTCTGCTCTTCTGCATAAGGAAGCCCTAATCCCGGCTGGGCAGCTACTCTCTCTGGTTCACAGACTTCGAGGTCATTTTTTTATCCATTAATTCAGCAAAAGGATCCATCCTAGGGAGCTCTCCTCTTCCAAATGGCATTAACCAAGGAATGGATGAACTGAAAAAAATAAAACACCCATTCTCCAACAGCAAAGAAACCCTAAAACAAGAACCCCAAATTCCACATATTCTGATTCATCACTAAAAATCCCACTGGAAGTGTCGTGTTTGCTCTCGATGTGAATAAGCACAGTATACAGCATACTGGGAAGCAGAAATGCTGCCTAGGAGTTAAACCACAAAGCCAAGAGATCCAAATTCTATTCCTGGCAAATACCCAACACCAGCATTTGCAATCCCAACTGCCTGAAGCAAGGCACCAACATCCGTATTCAGGCACTTAAACACAGAGCCTTGTATCCAGCAGCCTTACAAAGCCAATAGTGGTTACCCATGCTTCAAAAATCTCTGCCTTAACTGTTTGGTGTTTTGGTGTCTCCAAGTCACCGAACTCCAGTTAATAGTGTTTGACTTGTGGAAATATTTCGGGTGGAAAAAATTGGACAAAACCCAGTGATCCTTCCTATGTCTTCCTCCTGCTGGCCACAGGATTCCCCTTCAGGTAACACTTGGCCATGGAAACAGCCAGTTCCCCATTTAGCATCCCTGGTGGGGCAGGAACGCATCACTGTGCAGCACATACCTGGGTTAATCACAGAATCACGGAATAGTTTGGGTTGGAAGGGACCTCCAAAGCTCATCCAGTGTCACCCCTGCCATGAGCAGGGACATCTTCACCAGATCAGGTTGCTCAGAGCCCCGTCCAGCCTGGCCTGGATGTCTGCAGGGGTGGGGCATCCACCACCTCTCTGGGCAACCTGGGCCGGTGTTTCACCACCCTCATTCTAAAAAACATCTTCTTCATGTCTGGCCTGAATCTCCCCTCCTTTAGTTTAAAACTGTCACTCCTTGTCCTGTTGTAACAGGTCCCACTAAAAAGTCTGTCCCCACCTTTCTTACAGGTCCCTTTTAAGCACAAAAAGGCTGCAATAAGGTCTCCCCAGAGCCTTCTCTTCTCCAGGCTGAACAACCCCAGCTCTCTCAGCCTGTCCTCACAGCAGAGCTGTTCCAGCCTCTGATCATTTCTGTGGCTCCTCTGGCCCCTCTCCAACAAGTCCATGTCTGTCCTGTGCTGAGGGCTCCATTGCCAGCTCATGTCCAATCTTTCATCCACCAGCATCCCCAAGTCCTTCTCCACAGGGCTGCTCTCCATCCCTTCATCCTCAGCCTGTATTGATAGCAGGTATTGCCCTGACCCAGGTGCAGGACCTTGTACTCAGACTTGTTGAACCTCATGAGGTTTGCATTGGCCCACTTCTTGAGCTTGTCCAGGTCCCTCTGGATGGCATCCTGTCCCTCTAACACACATCCCCCTTCATGGTGTAGCCAGAGATGGCTGGAGGAGGATACAGCTGTTCCAGGTGTTGTAATAGACTCAGGTGGTTGTAGCTCCACTCAGGTGGAAAAGTGTCTCACACTGTGGGAGTCCCACTGATTGCAGTGGGATTACGAGCAGGAGAAATTGCTGTCCACCATGAGCTGGGTATCACTGGCTGGCCTCTCCTGTTTAATCATCAGAATGAAACCTCTTGTAGTTCTAGATACTCAAAGGAAAGACTTCACCAAAAACAACCTGCGATTATACTCTTGTCCTGAATATTCAGAAATATATTTTTTAAAAATTTTCTTATGGCACTAATGATTTTGTCTGGATTTAACAATGATGTCACTTGTGAACCTCTACCTTGTGAGAAACAAACAAACAAACAAAGAAAAAAACAACCCACCAACCAAAAGCAATTTAAAAAAACCCCAATCAACCAACCAATCAAACAAAAAAACACCCACCAAAAAAACGCACAAAAACCAAGACGCAAAGCTCCCAGACCAAGCTTTCTCTAAGCATTACATACACAAAACTTTTCAATAGTATCACATTTATTTATTTCTGAAGTGCTATTCAATAAAGCCATCTTACCTATTGGTAACAGAATACTCAACTCTGCCCTCAAATTCCTTTGAAACAAATGGATGCTGAAGACATCCAGTGCCATGAACAGCCAACACGATGTAGAGCCTACTGGACAACACATCATTGCGATTCTCCCTGCAGATGCTGCTTCTCAGGGAGCACCTGAACTGTTGACCCCACAACAGAGCATGGAGAACACGGGAGGTGAGGAAAGTTGGGGCCCACTCTGTTGTGTAAGATTTGGAAAAGTTACTACTTGCCAAAATGGGCTGTGTCTGTGCACAAAATATCTTCATCGTGACGCATTAATTGGCAGACCCAATCACTCCTGGAACCAAGGCTATTTCTCCACCAAAGCCATCCCACCACCCAGCCCCAGCAGGATCCCAGTGCACCGGATGGTGCCGCAGTCATGCCATGGGCAATGATGACTGAAGGAGTAAAGCCATTTTTTTAGGATGGTTTTGAGGCAAAGACAAGCCCTGCTCTTAGTGAGTTATACCTGTCTATAAATATAGCTTTAAATTTTGACTTCTTTCATAAATACTTGATCATATTTGTTAACTTGTTAGATGCAACTACATTCCTTCACATCTTATTAGAAAGCATTCCTTTTTTCCTGAAGAAATAAATAAAGTGAATGCATAGTAAATGCCTAGCAGATGAAGCCATAACAAGCTGTCGCAATGCATATAATAGGGACATATTGTTAAAACAATGTGTGTGCCTGTTAAATGCAGAAACATTCAATGTTAATATTAGGTAAGCTATAAAATCCACCATAATTTATTAAATAATATTAAAGTATTTATAGATGGACCCTTCTATGCTATGTGAGTGGTTACTACTGTAACAAACACGCAACGCCAAATCTATCAGTTAGGCTTTTTAACTTTCCCAAAGCGTTTTTTCCCTCCTATGAAAATGCAGATGTTCTAAAGCAACAGCAACTATAAACTCCCAATATATGCTCAAAGACTGAAATCTAATATTCAAAATGAGCTGTTCTAGCACAAAATGTCTCCACGGTGACCCCTGGTAGCCGAGCGGGAACTGAATTTGGCAGCGAGTCCAAGCAGATGCAGCTCCCGTTGGTGGCACGCACTGACCAGGGAGCCATCGCATCTGGGCTCCCAACCAGGCCAAGGTGTCAAGTGTTGCCCCATGCACCCACCAAAATGAACTAAAAAGGGCTTTCAGCAAACTGCCTCCACCGAGCAAATAGATAACATGTGCGGTTTGTTGTGAATTAGCAATTTATGTAATGAGGTCAGGGCTTTATAACGGGGTTTAACCCGAACAGTAAATCTGATTGAGACCTGCAACCAGTAATTGACAAAAGCCAGTTTTTCTAATCAAGTACCTACAGAGTTAAGAATATGAAATCCTGCATTTCTAAGTTGCTTAAATATCTACACACTCAAGTGCTGCTAGAATGAAATCAAAGGCTTGCTCTGGTTTTTAAATTAGGTAGTGCAGATAACTCCAGCCTCAAAAAAAGTGTGCGACAGTTCAACAACTAAACACAGTCCGAACAAAATATTTAAGCATCACGGGCTATGGAAAAAAAACTCCTCCCCTTCATACAAAAAAAGAAAAAAAAAACAGCAAAAAAACCAACAAACTCTGGAGTTCCCCAAATTCCTCCTGTGTTTTGGTTTTAACTATAGAGGAACAAAACAGAAAAATTCAGTTCTCCTGAATCCAGAATACAAAGAAAGTTGGATTTATGCCAGTGTAGCTGACAGCGGTCTTTGCCCCTGATGGGGAACACCAGAAAATTATTGTTACAGAAAATTCAAAATGCTACGTAATTTGGCTAGGATTTAAGAATAAGTAATGTTTCCTCTGATAACATTTTTCATAATTGAGCCTCGCTCATAATGTATTTTTCATACAAGCATTAATGTTAGCCAGGGACTGGGGATGGTTTCCAGTCAACTTGAGGTGCTCCAAACCTTCCAAGAGACAGTGAAGTGCACATGAGAGGTCCTTATATTGTACATAAGCTACAGAGAAATTTGGGGTTGAAATGAAATTCAGCTGAGAGGCTAGACTCTAAAGCTGAAGAAGCTTATTAAAACCCACTTGGGAGGGGAAATACGTTCTATAAACCACATTCTCCACCTTCTGAAGGTCCATAAGCCCTCATAGTTTAAAGGAAAACAAGAGATTTTTAAAAGTAAGCTTTTTCTCCTGATTCCTATATAGACCTTAGCAAGTCTCCCAGGGGTGAGAAGCACTAAACACCATTGTATTTGGCCAAACAAGATAGGAAAAATCTTCCCTGGGACTATTTGTAACAGTATTTTGATTGTGGTTACAAGGAAATGGATCTGTACTAACTTTGTCAACTTCAGATGCTCGGTTTGACAGATGTACCCCCAGGGATCAAACCCTGATCATCCAGGAGAGGGAAACTTCTGCTGCTGAAGTTTTAGTTGTCTGTAGGACTTTCCCCCTCCCTCCCTCACAGCACACACAGAAATAAAAACCCAAAACCTGTTTCAAACAAGGCATGACACGGTGACCTGATCATGAGGTTTCGTTTCAGCAGAAATGTCTGATTTCGTGCTTATGAAAAAACGTGGTAATTTGAGAGTATTTAAGCATTTTGGTCACCAAGGGCTGAGTTGGAGTAATGCTGAGCATTATTCTTCGTGAGGGAACCTCCCTGCAGCCCGTGGACTCCTACAGAAGCTGGGGAGCTGGGCACGGTTTCTCATCAAGATGTGCACATCTCACAACGCAGTTTGGATAGCAATGAATTTGGCTTGAGCAGACAAGCAGGCAGGTCCAAAACAACAATCTGCCAACTAAAACAGACATCCCAGGCTCAAATTCCCATCCCCACCATGCGCAAGTTTCTCTCTCCTAGCTCCCATCCCTATCATCACCTTAAAAAATGATGGCTCAGATCCACAAACTATTTCAGGACCAGGGAGCGAACGAACGCTGGAGCTGTGACTCTTGCTTGGAAATTCCCAAAGGACAAATGAGGCAGCATCCTTTAAAGCAAGAGGAAAGTCCCATTCCATTTATGGCTAAGATTATGACTAGGAGAGAAAAAGAGTAAAATAAATTCTGCCCTGAAGCCAGAGATCAGCCAGCACAGGAGCTTTGGCTGGGAGCACTTGAGGGAGAGACCATGTCTAATAACAAGCAAGCTGCCACAGTCTGGACCAGATCCAGTTCCCAAGTGGATTGTAAGACAGAGCCTTGTATTTATTTTTACAAAGATCAGGCGCGCATTTATTTATATTGCTTGGCCAGAGAAGGTTGACCACAAACAAGCAAACAAAAAACGCCTTTCTATATTCTCTGCCTATGGCTCTGGTGGTGCCATTCACACCACGAGCTCTCACCTGAAACTGCAGATACAGAGTGCCAGAAGTTTGTCTGATGCCCACAAAGGAGGTTGCTCAGGCTTGTCTGGGCAAAAGCCTCAGCTATCCCAGAGCACTGCGAGGTGATCCCAGTCTGTTCTTGCCCCTTTTTGCTAGAGAACAATATCTATGACCCAGTGAAGCATGTACAGTGAAGGAAACACTACAACTCAGTGCAACAGCCTGCACAGGCCTCCTAAGGCAGACTTCCACCAGTGAACCCAAAACGCCTGCCTGCATCCCTATTCCACGTCAGGGAATACACAGAGATGGCCAGTGTGATGCTGTCTTGGTATAGTTACGACACACAGAGAAGTGTGAGCCGCAAAACCCAAGTTCTGCGACAAACCCACTGTGTTTTAATAGACCAACAAGTACACTTGGCCAAGTACACTGTCAGGTACACACACCCTTCTGCAGGTTACAGAAGACACTTCTGGGTGGTGGTGGCCTAGAGGTAAGTCTGTGCACCTGAAACCTGAGAAGCTGATAAAGACATTATTGCTGCCTCCAAACTTCCCTTTGTCATGGATACAACAGCACTTCTACTTCACTATACAGAAGTGGACTCTGGGCAGCATTTCAGCATAAAGCTGGAGAGCTGCTTGAACTTCCTGTTCCACTCCAGCTACCCCTTGGCTGACTTTGCTCCTCTGGCTCTGCCCTTCCACCCTCCTGGTGTAGTGGCTATACTGCCTTGCTGCTGCGTAACTTATCTCGACATTTATGTCACCTCTCAGCCTGGCCACCTCAGTCTGCTGCATCCTAGATCTCAAACTTCAGTGATGAATCTTCCATGATTTCAGATCCCAAAAGGTCCCCAGGTTGCTGGCGTGGCAAGTCAGGACACAATATTTCTAGCGTAAACAAAGATGTAGATTTATATTTATACTTTCCACAAAAAATATCCAGGAATAGAACTGATGCCAAGGGATGAATTCAATGCCAGAACACGCTCCTCCCACCAGGTTGTTCCTTCTTTCCTGTAAGCACCAGAGCAACCACTGTGGGTTAATCTCTATCAAACTTGGACATGTGAAACTAGACCCTCAGTAATGACCATGGAGAAAAACACCAAAATGGTTTAATCCAGTTCAGAAATGGGGCAAAGCAGGTAGATAGCGAGGGCTCAGACACACAGTTCTGTTACAGCAGCTGGAAAACTCAGCCAAGCCCATCCACATGCATACACAGCTATGATAAAATGCTATTTTCCTCCAAACACTGGTGGAAGAGGAGGCTTCCCTACCAAGGTCAGCTGCAGGCAACCTGGCAGAGAAGTTGTCCAGTCCTATGCAGGGGATGGAGCTTGGGCTTCTCAGTTGTATTGCCTTGGAAATGGGGCAAGGACAGAATGAGCAATTAGTGCAACTTAAGATATGACTGGTCACTTAATAAAGCAACTGCACGGTTGGGCACATAGAGCTCCTCATGGACTTGGATACCTAAGTGCCTGTCATCTCCTAAATGGAGGTGTTGGCTCCCAAGTTAGCCAGAGGGCTTATTGGAAATGTTACCCCTTCACATCTCATCCCTACCATCACCCACAAACTTTTCTTAAATTTTGTAAAGGTGAACAGATCCAGAAAGATGGGGGAAAAGAGACGTACAGAGTAGTAAAGGATACATCAAAACCCAGTGCTACTCACATCTTTAGGGATGAGGTTCCTATGGTGTGTAATTACTTAATACAAAGAAAGTAATACTTGGTGTATATAGCAAAGTGATTAGAGTAGGTTCTTCACTTCTGAATAACAATATCTGGAAATAGAGACAAAGATGTGCTACATATTAATTTTTAGGGTTAATTTGAGGATTCTTTTCCCCTGGTATGTACCAAAATAAGGGAGGACAGAAAGGAAAAAAAAAGACAAAACTGAAAACAATGATTGTTTTTGACATGTAAATCAAAATTAAAGCTATAGTATAAATTTAGGATATAAAAAAATAGAGACTATTTCAGATACAAAAGAAAATGATGTTTCAGGAGAAAAAGCTTGAAATAAACTAACTCGCTATTCCTGTGTATATGCTAATTATAATGTCATTAACACAATATTAAGGACTAAAAATAAAGTTGGCTTATAACAGATAAGAATTGTAATTGCCAAATGCCATAAATTTTGACAAAGTAAATTAATTTTAAATTTATTAGTTAGCACAGGCAGAAAGCCTGAAGTGTGGCAGTAATAATATCACCTTATATAGTATCCTATCTTGCTGTTCCTAGAGAACAAAAACAATTTGCATACAAGTTTATTTTCTATCTTTTTCCAAACTTCCTTTTTTATTTTTTTAAAAATTTATTTAAGAACTCAGGAGAAAAAAAAAAATACTACAAAGTTGAGACAAAAAGCAACCAGAATAAATTCCACTGCTTCCCCGCTTTGACCCGTTTCTGTTGCCTGATGCGCTATCAGACTCAGTGGAGAGAAGAGCCCTTGAAATCAGTGCAACGTCTGGTGTGGAGGGAGCAAGACAAGGGCTCGATTTTTGGGGTTTCTATTCTGATTCAGTTAACATTATTGTAGCTAAATTAAAGCATATGATCTGGAGGCACGAAAGGAGTGAGTTTTGCTGCCTTATTCACATTCAGGGAACTGCTGAGACTTTCATGTTAAACTGGATCCTCATAAGGGCAGGCTTTGGCCCAAAAATGCATTTCAAAACAATCCAAACAGATGGTAGCACTTAATACATCCATGAGAAGTGTTTCTCACCACCATGCAAGCTTTCTGAGTGCTCAGCTGGGCAGAATCGGGAAATCTCACTTTCAAGTCATGTTTGTTTTATGTACGAGCATATAAAGTTCTATAATGGAGGAAAATTGGTGACAAACGATCCCAATCTCAGTCTGTAATAGGTCAAATCGAAGAGAGTAAAAGAGTCCTCAAAGACCCTGAGTGCATGTATGTGTGCAGGACTTTCCTTGAAGGGAATTTTAACTGTGCGGTTCCTATCGAGTTAAATCCCCATATTTGCACTAGCTATTTATTACACCACGAAACAAAAGTGCTTTGTTCAGGGGATTTAATTCCTAATGATTAATATGAAACAGTTTTGTGAAGTGACTCTTTTCCCAGATAACGATTTGTTACTGAATGTTAAAATCCCTGCTTAGTCCTTATTCTCACTCAGGCTACACGTGTGATGAACTTCAAAGCAAGTATTACTTTAAGAAACAATTCTGTGGGATGATTTTCAAAGGATTTTTGTTTGTTTGTTTCAGGTCTCCAGAGAATTGCTGTCCTTAGAGCACAAGATTCTGGATTCATGCAGATTATGAGATTAACTGCAGTTATTATTTTAACTGCAAGCCAGTTTTTAGCTTATATGGTTATGAAGAAAAATACGAAAATGGGATCTAAAGGTAACATACAAAAATGAGAACTAGTAGTATGATTTCTAGGGCCTGACTCAAAAGTCACGGCTATTGGGAATCATTAGCCTTTTACCTATAAACTATACAAATAAGGTAATTTCTGGAACTTCGATGAAGACTCCGTGTGTGTGTGTGTGTGTAAAACAGTCTAAAGCTTTATCTTAGTCTCATTCTAGAACTTCTTTTCCCCAGGAAATATTTCCCTCTGAAGCAAAGCAGCCACAAAGACAGCTAAGGGACCCCTGAAAGCTTTAAGGAGATCCTTGCAGTTATAAACCAACCAAAATAAAGTTTAAAGCAAACCACAATTCAATGCTTTCTTAAGCGGTACTAAGATTTTGTGTGTGTCTAATTTGACGAGGAAGGCGCATTAATACACTTTGCAGTTGCTATCTTTATGGGTGCTCTGCTCTCCCTTTGGAGTACTAAAATCTCAATGAAATGCTGTGGCTAATTTCAGAAGATAGGCAGCTCATCATATTTCCGATTATTTAATCTGAATAAATAAGAGAAAGGTCACCTCCCGCTGTGGCACATTTCTAGCCTTTCACAGATAAAGCTTCAAAAGTTATTTTAATTATTGTCATCTTTAAACCAAAACATTGCTTCTCAGGGTGAAATCTCAGATCCTTGAAGTCAGTGAGTTTTACCCATAACTTAAACGGGACAAGATTTTGCCAACTGCAGCTCTTTTCCAGGCAAGCAAAGAGACCCCAAGCAAACAGAAATTGGTTAGAATCTCCCCTCTGATTTTTATATCAGTAGCAGAAAATAGAATTATTCAAATTAATGCAAAGCTATTTGAATTTCTGTATTTATAATATATAGCAATTACATATAATCTTGACTGTGTATATATCACTTTCAGCTTTCTGTACAACTCTGCCAAAACAAGATTTTCCTTTAAGTAATGGGGTTAAAAGGTACCTTTCTCTGGACCAATATTACGAGACTTTACTGTAAGAACAGGAAGAAAAACAAAACAAAACAACACAACATGCAACTTAAGAAGTTGCATCCAAAGTTCTTCTCTTGTCCTTGAGATGGTTCCTCTCTGTTTTTTTAAATGGGAGAGAGTGAATTTCTGGTCCATTTGGGGTGTAAGGATCATGCACTGTTTTCTCACTGCCCAATGGGTTTTGGTGGCTATTGTAATGTTTCCAGTCCTCCATTTACATACGCCACTAGACACAATGTCCCAAGCAGCCTGGGAACGTGGTCATTTGTCAAATCTTGCTGGCGTCAGCTACAAATTGTGCCAGCTCAAGTCTTCATTTTTATTTGAGTGTAACTATTAGCTCTACTGCTAATAAAAAGCCTTTGAAGAACCTCATCCTTTATTTGTATTCACTGCTGAAATGAACACCAACCGCGACGTGCACCCAACCTCACACCTGGTGGAGACAGTCAACAAACCTGACTGTTGTGACACTTCTACTCAAGCGTTTCAAGCATTTTTTTTCCTGCATTTTACTGTTTTAGAGAAAACTTAGTATAAAAAAAATGAAAAACAAACAAACAAAATAAGCAGCTAAACTCACTCACCCGGATTATATGAAGTTTGTTAACTTTCCATTGCCTAAACTAGATTTTGTACTGGATCCCAATCCAATATGAAAATAGCACTTAGATCCAAAGGCCGAGGTTTAATCAGTTGCTCCATATAATTACCTGAAGGGAAGTTATAGCCAGGTGGGATTGGTCTCTTTTCCCAGGCAGTCAGCAATAGGACAAGGGGGCATGGGCTTCAACTCTGCCAGGGGAAGTTTAGGCTGGATATTAGAAAGAAATTCTTTCCAGAGAGAGTGGTCAGGCATTGGAATGGCTGCCCAGGGAGGGGGTGGACTCACTGTCCCTGGAGGTTTTTAAACTGAGATTGGACATGGCACTTAGTGCCATGATCTAGTCAATGGACTGGAGTTGGACCAAGGGTTGGACTTGATGATCTCTGAGGTCTTTTCCAACCCAATCGATTCTGTGATCTACTCACACACGCCACGTAGGAGAAGAATATGCCCGTTCCACTAATTGCAGTCCTCAGAACAAATGACTATTTCCACCTGTCGCCCCAACACCTCCTTGTGGTTAATTTGAGGCTTTGGATCTGCTTCAGTGTTCAGAGAGCTGTGATTACTAGATTATTTGGCTGATGGTGAGAGGCTGGCTCCTTCTCCCCAGTAAGACCAGAGCATCATGCCCAAGGCTCCAGACACAGACCTGCGCACAGATTTTCTATACACAGAGTTAATGCAACCATGTCATCTCATAACCACCCAAGTGGTTATTTACCCCTTCAAGTGTTTCTCGCTCAGCTGCTGAGAACAAGCTCAAAAGGGAGAAAAAGTCCGAAATGAATACAAAAATTTTACCTACTTATTTTGGGGCATAATTTAAACCACACTGATTTAATGGAAAGGCTCCAGCTGGCTTTGAATCAAATCCAGTATGGAGGTCCGTAAGTGTGACTGAGTTTTTGTACCATTAACTGTGCAACAATTACAATAATACTCATATCAGTTCCTCAAAATATGAGAGGGCCTTTTGTGTTATTTATGTCTCGTGCTAGGGGTTGGTGAAGTTTATTGTAGCAAGGATATTAGTCACCCTTATAATCTTTGCCATTTGTGATAGTGCTTAGGGTTTCTTTATGTGGGCTGAAAGAACAATATGATGAATAAATAAAAACATAGACTAGAAGGGAGATATGACAGAGTTCCCCTCCTTGTCCAAATATATCGGAGGCCAAATGAGCTCTGTAGGCTGCCAAAACATATGTGGGAATAATAGCAAAATGTGTACATTCAGGGTAATTATCATGCATGTATTTTGGACAAGCTGCATTTGTTTCTTGAGTGCTCTATCAGACAACGGAGGAAACCAATGCCAACGTTGCAAAAACACACACAAAATGCTGGGGTAAGCTGGCCCCACTGTGCACTTTCGGTGCTAAATTAGGGATAAAATGTTGGAAACCAGCCCTAACATAGGGGAAAAAGTAAACAAAATATCCAGTGATGGAGGAACTGCAAACAGCTTGGTTCAGAGACAGGGACCCAACTTCGTCCCCATTCAGGCCCCACAAGTTCCTCTCAATAAATAATTCTGGAAATTCTGAAATCTGAAAACATGGGAGAGCAAAGGGTGTGAAAAGAGATTCCTTTCCCTCTTCTAACAAAGTCCTCTTCAAGAATTCAGCAAAAAATATAAATACCTTCACTAATGATTCCCTTATCAGCACTAAACATTGTTTTTTAAACATGGAATTAATTAGCCCATAGAAAGTACTACCATATAGATATATATACACACACATATATATGAAGCCAGCGAGTATTAATACTTTACTATGGAATAATGACAAACATACCAAAACACGGGGAAAACACGTTGCAATGCACAAGGTCTTTTTCTTGCCAGCTGACATGTCTCTAACATAGGAGCAAAAAACAATGAAAAGAGAAAGCATCAATAGTATTGACTTGTAAAGAAAAAAAGAGTTTATAGCGTTATGTTCAGAAAGCCTATGTAAAAAGAGAGGCACCGTTACACAAATGCAGAAGAAACTCATTATTCTAAAGAAAACACTTGGAAGAAAATCAACCTGACATGCCTATATATTTTCAATACAGTGTAGTTAATCGAGAACAACATGAGGATCAATGTGCCTTTGGCATGCGGTACACAGGAACTGCAACTGCAGAATCCTGTAAATTTGGGAATATTACAAATTCATTTGGAATACACATCAGCTGGAGAAAGCACCGTGAAGGACTGAAGTGCACCAGTAATGCTCTTAGTGTAAACACGGCTCTGAAAGTTATTTCATTGCTCAAAACCAAAATATTTCACACCATTTCTTTCTTTTTCCTTCAAAACTTCCCCCTCTATGGGGTTGTTGCTGAAGGTTTCCACAGTCTTCTAGATGCCTAATTTCTTCATCCAGACCCTAAAGCCCTTGCTGCAGACACAAGTTAAGAATGACCTACTACCATCCTCCAAAATAAGTAGTTATCTCTTAGATTTAGCCATCAGGCTTCCTTATTATCCTTATCCCAGCTTAATTCTTCTTGTTCTGCATAGATGGGTACAAGTGCTCTCAGGACCAGAGTGCATTTTCATTTGGAAAATGGGCTGGGATCCATTTTAGCATATTCTATACATTAATTTTGTCATTCTACCCAAAATACTACAGCTAAACCTAAATAATAGATGAAAGCAGCAGGATAATACCATTAAGGGCTATGGGGAAAGAAAAAAATATTTATGTTTTTAGATTAGATTTCTATTGGGAAAGGGAGTGAACGACACAGAGAAATATGTGAACACTGAGATGGCAAGAATAACCGAAGAAAAGGCTTCTTTGTCAAGATAGCGATTGCTGTGAGGAGATAAAGGCAATATTGGAAATAAGGCAGAATCTTCTCTCTGTTGCTTGGATGTAAATCTATGATAAATCAGTCAATCTTACTCCAAATTTAAGTCTATACAGCTCAGATCAGAGCATAGCCCAATATGTTTCTGATTGCAAACAAATATTTCAATAGAGGAAATTTTCAGCCACAACAGGACATTGCTAGCTAGAACTTGGTATCACAATAGAAAATATTCAGATCCCCATATAAGTAGCCAAACATGACAAATACATTATTCTTTCAGTAATTTGCATCTGACACACACAGAGGTACTGAAAATGGGAACTGTGCAGAAACAAAAACCCCAGGGATGTAAATCCTGCCTCTTCAAAAAAAAACTACTCCCTTTTTTCTACAATATTGAGTTAGAGGCAACTGACAGGAAAACTAAGACGTAATCACCTTGTTCCTTATAGACTGCCTAAGATGCAGGTAACTCCAAAAGAAAATGAAATGTTACACCTTTTCTATAAAATATATTTCCTGGGCTAGGAAGGACTTGCAAGCAAAAGACCAAGGCAGGGGAGGGGACGCACACACAAAGACGCGTCCCCAAACAGCTTGAAATGTTCAACGAGCCAATAGCTGGAGGAGGATGGAGCAGGAAACCTTCTGTTCCCAGATACGAATCTTTGCTATTGCTGCATCTGGCTATTTTAAAATTTACTGAGTATAAAATTTGAGATCCGTACTGTTTCCTTTGTTTTGATCATATCCAGTCTCTCTATTATTTATAAATCCTGTTTTAATTCCAGCCCTAGATGTCACAGCTTTTTCGTTACTTACATTGAAATTTAATTTAGGTTGACTGACATTTTAATGCACATCGTCCCCAAAACAACCTCCATCAGCTTTGGGATGAAACACCTTCGCTCATCCCTTCACACACAGAGGGACAGATGAGAAATGGAGACACAGACCCATCCATCTCTGGCAGGAGGATGTGTTAGGTAGCTGCAGATATGTTCTTTTATACATCGGGTAAATCCTACGATTTCCTAGCTCTCTTCTAAAGTCTGGGCCCTGACCACCACTTCCATCTTATTCTAGAAAGACAGAGGACCACAACCACATGTGGTGCCACCAGGTACAAATCAATTGACTTCAGCTATCAGCTTCAGTCAATTCTGATCAAATGGCCTGAACTTCCGCTTGAATTCTGAATACGTACTACAGAATTCTTTCACACAGAGTTAATTCAAGCAAGTGTGTGTTTGCTGCTCATTGCGGAGCACAGTAACCTGGTTTTTTATCCATTAAACAATACCCCTTCTAGGTTTCTATGAAAAATTATTCTTTCTCATTAAACAGCTTGTTCAGAATGGCTAGCTCATTTTATCAAAGTTTTGAATCCATACCTGTATGAAACAGATCAATCCCTATTAAATTCACTAGTGTTTTTTATAAAGGAAAGGGAAACAATTTATGCCCCTTCTGGTTTGTCATCTCCTCACTCCATTTAGAAACAGAGCTGATGCCTTCCTGCTGTCTACCTGACCCTGCAAGTATCTCCTAAATCTGCTGTCCAGCTTCAACCAGATTTGCTAGAGGGCTACCAACTTCAAAGATTAGGAAGCTCCTGTAGATGTTGTGAAAATCAGTTGGACTGATGAGAAAGGTCTGAACTAGCACCTGCCTTTTGACAGAAAAGCAGGCTCAGCTGTTACAAATCCTGCTTGGAGCCATCAGTCCCCCGACCAGCAGAGTCATGTTTCTTTGATAGTTGGGGTGTACAGAGCTCCAGACAGACCACACACCCAACAGCAGTCGGAGGTGCAGATGCACAGGCTGGTGTCATCGCAGCGTAACGGTGAGGAAGATGCAGAGAACCACAAGATCTGGTTTCATTAATTCTGCTACTCACAACACAAAGCATCCTCTTGAATGCCAAGCCCAAGTCGTGCAGGTAATTCAAAATAAGATGGGACCAAATCGTTAGCAGAATTTGCTAATGAAGAGACGAGAACAAATAGTGACTGGACATCTCCTTTAGCAAATATGAGCCAGAGGCACCACTGCCCAGGCACTGAAGTTGAAAATCTTTGCTTCATCTAAGCCAGGGACATCACTCCCATTCATTTCAAATGGACTAGGATTTCACTGCAAACCTTCAGAGGTATTCAGCTTCAGCTGGATGTTTTCTCCCAACTTGCGCTGCCAGTTCAGCAGAATTATAGCTCTATAATTCAGAATAAAAGGATGTTCAAAATGTCTTTACCCTTCACTAAGAAATAACCAAAATCAGGTAGCCATATGAGTCCATTATTTATGTAATGCCTCAAAATATCATTTGCCTTCTAATACGAGATGACAGGTTTCACATGTACAAGTTTTCTATAAGAGTAGCACGCTCATCTTGATCCACTTAATACACACATTGCTAATTTGAGATAAAAGATTTATCACACAGATCCTGTAGTTAATTGGCTGCAGTAGCTCTTTTTTTTTTCTTTACTATGTAGATTTATTTGGAATTTCTTTATAGATGTGCCAGCTTTCAAGACTGATATATTTGGACCACAGGTTTCTCTTGGGAAGGCTTTTATTTTCACTTTGTATATGCTCAGCACCTCATAGTCTGTGTTCCTGGTACCTACTTGAGGCTCCCATGTGTTCCTGCATGCTCACACAAACAGAATAAAAGAGCTTTTAACACAAAAATTATTGTTCTCTTTCAGGACCAATAAGAAAATCACCCATTTTTGCTATCAAGCCATACTTGATACACACACAATTGTTTGTGACTTGACTGAATGACTTTCTTGTACTGAAACTAACATTTAACTGATGTTCAAAAATAATACGACAGCATCCTTCCCCTCAGCGATGCTTCTCTTCTACCAACACAAGGAAGCCGCATCCACCATTGCTTGTCATTAGCATCCAAGTATTTTACCGCAGCAGATAGTACACAAGAACTTTAAACTGTGACTTGGAAAATGCCACAGAATCACAAAACTGTTGAGCTTGGAAGGCATCTCTGGAGATCATCTGCTCCAAGGTCCCTGCTCAAAGACAAGCCAACTACAGCTGGTTGCTCAGGACTGTGTCCAGCTGCACTTTGAACATCTCCAAGGACAGAGACCTCACAACCTCTCTAGGCAACCTGTTCCAGTGTTCAACCATCCTCATAGTTATTTATGAGAATCTGGGAGAACATTTCATTATTCTGTAATATGTACTGATCAACTTGGTCAAACAATCCACACTCACAGTCTGGCATGAGTCCCTCATTGATATGCTCTGGGAGTGGGGAAGACACACTGACTCTAGAGGATCGAAAGCACTGTGAGTTAAAGGCAACTGCTGTGGTCTGGTTTGACCAAACTGGTATTAAAATCACAGCCGAAACTCAAAGTAGCTGTTAAAAACCGCAAATTCCATTTCCCCATTCCTGCTGCCTCCTCTCCTGAGGGGAAAGTCCCTGCTGAGCTTCACGGAAGGTTGGTTTCTCCTCTCTCGGGCACACATATGCATTTGGAAGTCCTGTCCCTTTGACCTGCTCTAGCAAGCAGTGTATTTTTAGTGTGGCAGATTCCTCTTTGGGCCAGAAGAAGTCCTAGAAGTTCAGCTCCATTGTTGGACAATCAGAATCTGTCCTGTCCACAAAGGTGTTAGGTAGAAGGTCAAGGATATAATACAAGTGTAGTTTGTAAAAAGAGAAAGAGTAAATAAAAATGCAGCTCATGAAATGTAAGACATATGGTCAACCATGAAATGTAAGACATATAGTCAACTTAAGCTGTTACAGACCCTTTTATCAATTCCTTCACCTTGCAAATAAAAGAAACCAGGCACAGAGGTACCACATAACTACAGTGCTGAGCTGTTAGAGATGTGTAGAAAAAAATTTTGCTTAGACACGGCTAAAGAAAATCCAACAATCAGATTTTTACTTAACTTAAATGAATGGTTGGAGTAAGCGGACGTGAAGAAGCATTGCAGGTCATTGCTGACTTTGCTTTCTGACCTCTGAACCCTATCCTTTTGAAACATCACACTTTGTTCCTATATTTATGATGTAATCTTGCATCTGGTCTGTGAAGATGCATTTAAAAAGTGTGCCCTGAAAAGAGACACCTCAAAAGTGCCAAACAGCAGAGGCAAACTGTACTCCCTTGTACTGGCCACTTCTCTGACCCCGTGCAACAGCTTCATTTTGTTTCCTGTGAGGCTGTTCGCTTCTTCTCATCTTCATCAATGTCTTTTTCCACGTATTCCTTCGCCTCCTGTATTTGTCCCCACTCTCACAGGTACGAAGCAAAGGTACAACATCACTTCAGATGAGGAGTCCTCCCCTCTCCCCGCGACTGAGGTTTGAGGAGGGTGGTTGACACTTCATCCATCAGACTCCTTCGATCATGCACATTTTGAGGAAGCTCTAGTTGGGTTCAACAAGAACACAACCATGAGGTTTGGGGAGCCCGATTTGGGATATTTTTGCTGAAGGTAATCCAGTAGGAGCTATGCTTAACGAGACAATATTCTGATCACAGTTACAGAGGGGGTAAACCTCCTGTATCTCTACTGAACAGAATGAAAATCCAATCTTGACATGAACAGAATATGTCAGAGGTGATCCTATACAGGATCACTTTTCTAAGACCTGACACGAGTTCTCAAAATTTGGCAACTAGAGTGAAGTGAATATGGCCTTTCCCCGGAGAGGCAGAGACAAGCAAGAAAATCGAGTCTTGGAAAAGACACAGACTCCTAACATTACGATAAAGAGAAGCCACCCTTCCTGGAAAAGGAACACTTAGAGGCCTGAGGCCAGCGTTTGATCTGTGCTAAGAAACATTCGGATATTTTTACGAGCAGCAAGTTCATCGAGAATCTTGCTCAGAGGTTAAACCTCACAGAAAAGACAAAATAAGGTGACGAAGGACTGTTCATATGAGCAAAGATGTACAGGAAGAGGCCCATGCCAGTGTGTTGATCTTGCATTATGGAAATCAATTAAGCATTAATTATAAATGTTCCTGAAGGTTAAGTGAAGTGTGCCTCGCTACCGAGCCAGCAGCCTGACGGACCCATAGGGCTTCCTGACGCAAACAGCGATGGGTTCCTTGGGCAGATGGAAACGCTGAGCTGCACGGCCGCTGTGCAGCTGGGCACCCCAAACCCACCACATGGCAGGGATGTAACATGTGCAGCTGAGGGAGCCCTGAGGAACAGCTCTCTGGGACCTGCACTGTGTACTAGCACAGCCCTAAAGAGTGGGGAAAACAGGAACAATCAACAATCCTCCCGGGCATTGCTTGAGTCCTAAATACACCTACTCCCAGTCACAGAATCATAGAATGTCCTGAGTTGCAAGGGACCCACAAGGACCATCAAGTCCAACTCCTGTCCCTGCACAGGACAACCTCACAGTTCACACCGTGTGTCTGAGGGTGTTACCAGTCTCTTCTTGAACACTGTCAGGCTTGGGGCTGTGACACCTCCCTGGGGAGCCTGTCCCAGTGCTCCAGCACCCTCTGGGTGAAGAACCTTTTCCTAATGTCCAACCTGAACCTCCCCTGGCACATCTTCCTGACACTCCCTTGGGTTCTATCCCTGGTCATCAGAGAGAAGAGCTCAGCATCTGCCCCTCCTCCTCCCCTTGTGAGGAAGCTGTAGCCGCCATGAGGTCTCCCCTCAGTCTCCTCCAGGCTGAACAAACCAAGTGACTTCAGCTGCTCCCCATACGGCTTCCTCTCCAAACCCTTCACCAACTTCATGGCTCTCTGGATACTCTCCAGTAGCTTTATATCCTTTTTATCCTGTGGCGCCCAGACCTGCACACAGGGCTCTGGGTGAGGCCGCACCAGTGCAGAGCACAGCGGGACAATCCCCTCCCTTCCTCACCCGCTGTCAGTCTTGCTAGCCTAAATTACCAAGTCCCTCCAAGCTGCTCCCATCAGTGAAACTTCTGCCTTAGCAAGACCAGAGTGACAAGACCAAGCTTTGACACATCACCTCCCGTGGCACCATTCCCAGGAGAAAGGCTGCAAGGAAAGGCCCCAATTTAACTTTCGTTTGCTGAGTTTGTGGTACATACAATGTTGACCAAGCAGTTTCTGCCTTCTCTCCCTTCCCTGTCATGCGGTTTCTGAAAAAGGGCTTCTTCTGCTCTGCTACATCTGTGGACTAAGGTGATTAGTCTCCAGTACTCCGATTATGTACAGCTTAATTATCTACTGACTAATTGCACTTGCCTTCTTGAATGTCTCCAGGTAACAGGAGGACTGCTTTCTTTTTGCTCATCCGGCCGTGAAGGCAACCCGTTTGTCTCATCCTTTCTGGTACTTTCAGACAAAGGGCCTTTCAAAAGAAAAAAATCTGAACAGAAAATCCAAGTAATCCCTCTTTCCACGCCCCAAATAAGACAAATATATATGCGGGCACGTGTCCATCCTAGAGTCAGCTCTTAATGCAGGAACTTAAATGTACCACCCTGAGAGATTTACCTGTACGCAGAGGGAGGAGAGGCCTGCCCACGGTTACCTTTAAAGTGATTTATTGAAAAGAATTTGCAGGAATGCGAAGTTAATCCTGACAGCGAAGCCGGCTAAAAGCTTGAAGCAGCAGCACAAATAAGGGTGTTTTTACTCACCGCACGTGAGTCAGAATTACCGCCTCTCACCCAGGAACTGCCAGCTCTCACTCAAGGTAAGTGCTTGTCTATTCCCTGTCACAAGCAAAGAGGATGACAAACTAAATACAGAAGTTTTTTGCTGTAGCAAAATAAGAAGAATACAGTCTGCTATTGCATCTCCGAGGAGCAGTAACTTGGGGTAGATGAGTAACTAGTTCACTTGCACGCCTGTGTGATCAGCCCTTACACTAGGGTCAGAAGATATCACTCCAGACATTTCCTTTTTGACACTTATCTAAAATGGGAACCAGTCAAGAAACTGGGTATTTCCAAGCAGAGGTTCCTGGGCCAACAGAAGTGCAGGTAATGTAGCGCAGCAGCCTCAGCTGCACATCTGGGCTTGGGAATACTTGGTGTGCCGGTGCGTTTACAACTGCCTCTGGTCTCAGAGGACTCCCACACCTTCATAGATAGATTTCTTGAGTTGGCCATAGCTGCAAAGAGCCACTGTACAAAAACAGGCAGGGAAATACCTGCTCTGAGCATCCAAATGGATTAGGAACCCAAAAGAGACCCGAATCCTGTTGGGAAAATTCTCGTGAAAAACAAGATCTATGTGAAAGCATCAGTAAGCCAACATGCAGATTGACACTCTTGCATGTTTTCTGTCACAGATACTTATCAAAAGGCTTTTGCACTGTGTCTATCCAACAAACAACATTCATAGGCCAAATAAACACAAGAAGGTGGAGGCTCTGGTAGAACATCTTCCCTTTTTTGGACTATCAGCAGATACACTTGCCTGTGATGGCAAACATCCCTTTGCGAAACCTGAGCTGATGCACACATTGACTGGCACAGCACAGGCCAGCCTTGAAAACAAAATTCTAGAGAGCCAAGCAGGGCATCAAACACTTTTGTTCCCCTTCTACAACTATCACAGCTAAACACTGATTTTTAAAATCAATGTAAAAGGCAGTGGTGTTTGTTCACTCTCTGGCTTGGTCAGTAGATATGAAGAAGGATATAAAGTTTTTCTTCAAATGAAGTGATCCCATAATTGTGTTGCTTAAAATTCAGAAACCTTCTCCAAATGAAGGATATTCCCCACCTTTCCCTGAAGAGGCCTTACCAAAATCTCTTTGGGAAAACTGATTCTGGACGATGAAAATTTGAGCAAAGTTGCACTGAAAAGTATCTGAGCATCATCCAAGTCTGGAGACCCTAGGATGATGATACGAGCTGGTTATTGACTGAAATGTCAACAGGGCTTTGATTTTATGGCAGCTATCAGCCTGATGCTCCCTAGAAATCAATATTTGCCATTTAAATTTTGCATTTTGTGGCTTGTCAGTTGAAGTTTAATGTCTGCCTCTCTTTCTTGGACTGCTTTTTGGGGGGGATTTTTCCAACCCATTCAGGATGGTGATTACACACACTGTTGACACCTGCTTGCAGCTGAGCCAGTGGAAGGGAGCACACTCACGAGCCCCCACCCAAGACAGCAATAAACTGGTATTTCCTTTTATTACACCAGTTTAGCACCATAGCATGTGTGAGATTTCTCCTTCTGGGTTTCAGGGAACCAAATCCTATTCAGGGCCCATAAGGAAATAAACACATCCATGTGTGTGGGACAGTAATTAAAAAACAAGACAGCAAAGCAGAGTATCCTTTCCCAGGCCTTCCTGGACTTTCTGGGGAAGTTACTGTGCTGCAGGGTGGACATGTTTCCCATCTGCCAAATGACAACAATAATATTTCCCGTTCCCACAGTTAAGGGTTGGTGAGTTAATTCATTTAATCCTCTTGATTTCTCTCTTCTGACATTCTTCACCATCCTCACTTAGCTACAAGTTAAACTCAACCAATTGCTAATAAATGAAAAATACCAAATGCTCTTTCCCCACTCTCACAATTGCATTAGCCTAAGAAGTGCATGCAAAGCCTCCTATAGACTTTGTTACCTTCCTCAGCACTCTCACCTCCTTTTATATGGTCTTCACTTTGTTACTCCGGAGCAGGGAGCTTAATCCTGTTTAACACAAGTGGAGTCCCCCAGGAAGGACTTTGAAACAGGGCTACTCCCTTTCTAAGGGAGGATTCCAGTCTATCACACAAGAAGGGGGCGTTACTGCCTGTCTCTGGCTCTGTTTTTGACCAAAAAGCCCACAACAGAGATTTGTGTGGGGTCCAAAATAACACTGTGAACATTGGCTGGAGAAGGACCCTATGAAAAACATAAGCATGTATTTTCTGTGTCTCACCAACACTTGGAGGGGAAGCAGTGAACAAGCTGCTTGGAGTGGGGCAGTTATAAACACAAGCAGAGAGAGAAACAGGAACAGGTCCCCAAGTCACTGGGGAACTCGGAGCCCATACTCAGGAGAGTTTGAGACCATCCATGCTAAAACAGCAACTGAGCGGGAATTCAGGGCTGCCATTATGCTTGGACTAAAAAAAAAACCCTCCATATATCTATACATCTTCTGTTTTCAGGCACCTAGAGAGTCCAGCATCAAACTCGGGCACTTTTAAAAAAATATATATATTTTTTTGGTAAATAGTTCACCTGCAACAACAAACTCAAAGGGGGAAGGCTTACAATTAGATGGTATCTGCCAGGTGTAATAGTTTAGTCCTGTGAGAGACTAAAACTAAGTCTTAGCATCCTTCTGAGATTTATACTGCCAAAATACAAACCATGTAATTGAGCAACAAATGCCTTATTTGCTCTCATGCCTGAAGCTGACGAGAACTACTCTTATGAAGAGCTCCTGCTGCAGAAAACAGAAATTACTGAGGAAAAAATTACAACACACATGGGAGGACAAAGCCAAGCAGCTGAGAGAAATGAGTAAATAAAGTCAATTATCAAATGCAGTACGAAAAGACAAAAGCTTCCTTTTACAAATCTGGTTTTGCACTACTCTTATCTAGACACTTCATACATTGGCATTCAATGACGTTAGATGACACGCTCAGCTGTTTTCAACACTTGGGCACTGATATTTATTTCAGAAATAAAAAGGTCTTGTAATTCATTTGTAAGGCTGTACATGGTTAATTCTTGATGCCTTGTAAATGCTAATTATGAAAGATGATGTTAAAGGGTTCCTTAGGAAATCAATACTTTATTATACAATAATTGCATCTGCAAGTTTAATGTTCTTCATAAGACTCCGAAAGAATGGAAGAGGTTGGGAGGTTAGATGATGCAAATGGTGGCTGCACGACCTGGAAAGTCATCAAGAATTTGAGGCCTAGTAAAATGCCCAGATGTCATTAAAATATTTTCACAAATCCAACACTCATCGTGGAAAGCAAACTGCTAGTACATCTGTCTAGATGACATCTTGGCCCAACATAAACCTAGGCACACTTATAATCGTAACGGCAGTTCCGTTACTCGTCCAAGAGCTTTGATTATTGCTTTGCCTGAGCGATTTGTTCCTCTCAGGAACAGTTCTGTCCCCCCCATCTTCCCCTGGCTCGCTCCCCAGTCATTCCAGCTTTCAACATAGGAGTCTGCGAGGAGCTACCGTTAGGGTTATAAGCCCCGGGGACAGGATATAGCTGAAAAATCATTCTTCCAAGAATTTCTGGGTCACTGTCTAATTGATACTAGCATTAGCATGCTTCATATTCATGTGCCAGCTCCACAGGCAGTACTTACTCTGCACCCAGCCATGTGGGACTGCTCCGGGCAGTGAGCGGGAACCCAAAACAACGCTATTATATCAGCCTAAGAACGCACCAGCCCCCAGAGTTTTTACAACAGCAAATCAGAGCAAAAATAGTATTTCTTTCACTGCAGACCTCAGTGCAGCAGTACATTCCTCTGGTTTTTATTACACACTTTTTAAAAATAAATATTCCATGTTACTTAGCTTATTAATTTGCAAAGAAACCACAAGTTATTTCCTTAGATCATGACGGGGTTTTAATTTTTTTTTTTTTTTTTAATTCTAACAGGCTATAAAAATCCAGTGAGTTCAAAGGAAACAAGTTTGAAACTCGGTATGTTATAAAAGGAGTCCAGACCACGTTCACAAATAAGATATCTTTTGCTAACAGCAAAGTATTTCGCAGATTGTATTGTACCTCATACTTTGTTGATAAAATGAATGAGAACTGAGCAGTGATTCATAAAACAATCTGTACACTTAAGGCACAATAAAATAAGATAGTATTGCAGAGCTTTCTTGGAGAGCCAAAAGGCGGTGCCTTGTAATCAGCACACCAGTCAAATAAAAACACAGTAGGAAGGGGTGTAATGCTGAATTGCTGCAACCACTCCTAATGATTCATCTTTTCTCCAGCAACTCACCCAGTCAGCACATTGAAAATGCAATATGAAAATCTAATGCACGCCTTCCCAAAAGTGATGAAAAAAGGACAATATGAGCACATGTTCACATGTGTGGTGTGCGTGCAGTATTTCCATGTGAAAGGATGTTCGCTTCTGGGCTACTGTACGAATTTCTGTTTGGCTGCCTGCAGACAGGTCAGAGGGAATCTGCCTCAATACATCAGCCACATGCTGACACAGGTGGTTGCAGGAATTTCATTTCTCAGGAGAAAGCTTGGTCTTTGCTGAACACCTTTGTAAACTCTTCGACAAAGCCCCAAAAGTGGGAATCCTGGTGCACTGAAATATCTTCTCTTCCCCTTTTGCCCAACAAGGCATATTTCTGGCACTTGACCATGACATTCATTTATAAAGGAGTGACACATGACTCCTTGACACCCATAAGCAAAACATGCAAAAGAAGTACCTCATGCATATGAAGAATTGGCAATGCCAGAAAAGATTCTTTTTTCCAGTTAAGCAACCTGAGTGTCAAGCATGACCTCACTCAAAACCATGAAGGATGAAGAGCTCTACCTATATGTTCCATAAGCCCTCCCCTTTGCTGCATAGCCTCCTCTATAGAATATGCTCTGCTCAACACGTAAAGTGCAGCTGTAGCCAACACAGGGAGCAGAAGTGAACGCATCAACTCTATGCCCAAGTTTTCCTGTTTTTACCAACACCTGGGATACAGTTTTTAAAGGCAGCTCAGCACACAGATAAGCACCAAGCTAAGCATCCTGGCTGGCTGAGTCCCACTGCAAACCCAACCCGGAGTGCTGCCACGGAGCACTTCAGAAATCTTGCTCTTGTTGTGAACCCTAATGAAAACCATGAACACCTAACTCTGAAAGCGGTGAGCTTTAAGGGGACAGTTTCTCCAGATTCGAACACATGATAAATATCATTTTACGTGCCCAGGCAACAAAACTAGCTGCTTTATCCTAAAATAAAAAACCAAACAATCCACCAACCAAAAACGACAAAAAATAACCAACCAAAAACTACCACAGAACAAAAACACACTGGCCAAAACCTGATAGGAATAAACAAAGGTGCTTACCCCCAAATTTTCCATTCATCAGGGACAGCGACCAATGGTCCTACCCAGCATCTTCACAGCTGTCTGGAAGCCCAAGGACACAGTCCAAGCTCGTCAATCCCTTCCACGGCCACAACTCTCCTGCTGAAAAAGCCTGTTAGCTGAGATGTCTCAAAACTTATGATTGAAAATGCGTCCTTCTGACAACAAACACCTGTATTTCAGTCAAACACTGAACACTCTGCATATATTTACTGGAGAGCATGAGAACACAGCCATTCAGTCAGTTACTGAATCGCAAGAGCTAAATTTCTTCTATTCTTCTGCACAATGAAAAACACAAGGGGATCTTATCATCCAGACAAGGTGTGGAGGGAAAGATTAGCTTTATGAACACAGTGTCAACCAGGAATAGCTAATTAGGTGTGTTGCTTCCTGCTTCATCAAAACACTGGGCCAATTTCAGACTGCAGAACAGCTTAGACTCATTTCAAGGATGTAGGCAAAAGAGATTTGGCACTTAGGCATTTGGTCTTAACCACAAGATTGAGGTGGTAAGGGGACAGAGACAGCTGCTGCTCAAGGGCTGCCCAAGCCCTACCAAAACCGGCCATTTCATCACAAGCTACTTTTGAATAATGAAGCTACAGATGCACCTTAAGAAATGCCACTCAACAAACCCAGTGACCATCCTACAGATCAATTCTCACAACAGTGTTGCTTCCCAAATGGTTTCAGTGATTTTGGGATACGGTCTCTGTATTTCTCAGATATGCACGTTTTCATTTCCTCGGACACTGAAGCGTCTCCAATCCCTCCCAGGCAGATGATGAAGCACCACTAGCCACAGGTGTAATCTCAGGCATGCTTTGGTGCTGCCAAAGATGCTGTGAGGACACCTCACTTAACTGCATCTGCTGCACACAGCAGTTGGGCAGAAGGGATGCTACAACCGACAGGAAAAAGGAATAGCGCTGAAGGGGGACTGGTCCCAACACCATACTGACAGTATGCAGGATTTTATGCTGACATTTCCAGGCAGGGCACCTCATATCGTAACCTAGATTTAGGTTATGGTTGGACTCAACGATCTTAAGGGCCTCTTCCGACCAAAATGATTCTACGATGTCATATCCTTAAGATAAGACAATAAGAACTGCCCCAACAGACAATTCTGCTGTTCCTCAAGCTTTTACCAGGAGTATTGTCTGACAGAATAAACTTGACAGTGCTGTCTACTGCTGGCTCACAAAAACACACTTAAAAAAGTCTAAGTGTTTGGAAGAAAATTTCAAGTGGTTTTCTATGGTTTCCAACAGCACCTGATATCGTCACACTGGGATGTTCTTCCAGGAGCTGACTATACCACCTCAAGGGCTACTTTGAAGTGGAAAAGGAGCACAAGAGCGGCTCTCACTAGAGCCAGTTACTAGCCAGCCCTCATATCAATGAGCTACAATCTGCTCAGAAGAAAGAGATGCTCCACAGGAGACCTAATCGCTTGCTACGCTGGGAATACCATTCCTGCTACTGGCATGTGGAGACACACATCTCAGTGACAAAATACATACCCATCATCCTTAGCAGGGTAGCATAGCTTTGTCCCAAACACAGAAAAAAGTTAAGGGGGGGAAAAAGTAAAAAATTCCTTTTCCATGATACGACACTTAGATTGGATTGACTGTCCCAAGTGTTAAAAAGAATCCTTTGGAATCCTTACAATTTGAAAGAGTACCTTACTAAACGTGGCATTTAAATGAGGAACCAAAGCAATGCTTTTTTCTTGCTTTCTTGTGGGTTTTTTTAGTCTTTGGAGTTCATACTTCCAAGTTCTTTCCAAAAGCCTTGGGACCTCATGATTTAACGAAAGATTAGATTTGCACATAACATCATGGCTTCAGAAGCTTGAGTTTTAACAAAACACAACGATTGCCAGGCTAACGACAGGATTGTAATGGTTGGCCCCTCTCAAACTTGGTACAAACACCACCTGTTGAGTGATTAGCAGATGCCTCAGACATTAATTTGGGCAGCATTCCTTTGCTATGAAGTCTCTTCCATGCCACTTTGAATAAGAAGAGACCATCAACTTCAACTTACAATCGTCTGGTTTCTGTCATTTTTTTTTTTGTCACAGCTTTACCGCCGGCGCTGTCATCTCAAATTTGGCCAAAATTATAGATTTTTGTCAAATAATTTTTCACAGTATGTTCAAAGAGCCAACACATTCCTCTTACTTTAAAGCAAAAATTCCAGAGGAAACAGTTGTTTTGGAACAAATAGAGACCTCTGCAGCGGTTTCGGCTGAAGCACTGGAGAACTTGGAGGTTGAACTGATTATAGACGAAAGCAAAACCCACTTCAACACCATGTTGAAAAGTAAACACCAGGAGGGCGGTGGGGGAAGAAAAGAGCAAAGGAAAAAGTTAATAGTTTTCTAATTTTTCCCTGTTGTCTCAATTTAAAGATTTTTATAAGTAACACATTTTTAAAGATTCACTTTTCTCCACCGATTTCTGAGTGCCCAGAAAGTTTTCTGCCATACTACAGAGATGTTCTTTGTGCTAAAGTAGCAATTCAACAATATCTATCCCGACGTAATTTTTTTTAAGTAGACTTAAAAGTATCATTATCCTCATTCCATAGGTGAGGAAACAGCTTATGTAAATTGCTGAAGGTCACCAATCAGTCAACAGTGCAGGCTCAAGTCTCTCTCTCCCCTCCACCACACTTCACAGGAACAGGAATTAAGGAAAATTTCCAAATGAAAAATGCCGGTTCCCCTTTTAAGTCCTGTCCTTAATACCTGACCCAGAGACCACCAATTCTGTGCTCGGAAACTTCTGAGAAAGGGAAGAGATATCTAAACTGAATTAGCTAGCAGGCACTCATATCAGCAAATGAGTGAAAGAAACCATTACAAACACACTTTCCTTCTGGAAATACATGTGCTGAGGCTCTACTTGATTTTTTTATTGCTTGATGTAGTTGGGCACGTGCCAACAGATAAACAGCCAGGCAGCTCCGGTGCGTCTTTGCTGAACACAAATTTCCTATTACCCGTTCTCCCCTACCTCTATTTTTTAGCAGGGCTGAATAAAACAAAACAACACCAAACCAAACCAAACAAACAAAAAAAAAAAAAACAAAAAAACACCCAAAAAACAAAACAAAACAAAACAAAACAAAACAAAACAAACAAACAAAAAACCCCACAAATCAAAAAAAACCCAAAAGTGAGAGAGGGAATGCTCTGCTCCTTGTCTTGACCAGAGTTAAAAGGTATCTCACCCAGAGGATTCTTCTGCCACAATATGCCTGTTTGTCTTCACAGAATCACAGAATGTTAGGGATTCGAAGGGACCTTGAAAGCTCATCCAGTCCAATCCCCCTGCTGGAGCAGGAACACCCAGATGAGGTTACACAGGAAGGTGTCCAGGTGGGTTTTGAATGTCTGTACAGAAGGAGACTCCACAACCTCCCTGGGCAGCCTGGTCCAGGCTCTGTCACCCTCACTGAGAAGAAGTTTCTTCTCAAATTTAAGTGGAACCTCTTGTGTTCCAGTTTGAACTCATTACCCCTTGTCCTATCATTGGTTGTCGCTGAGAAGAGCCTGGCTCCATCCTCCTGACACTCACCTTTTATATATCTGTAAATATTAATGAGGTCACCCCTCAGTCTCCTCTTCTCCAAGCTACAGAGGCCCAGCCAGTCTTCAGGATTACCGTAAGATGCAACATTAAGTTCACGGAGAATCTGACACTGCACGTACTTCGCAGACTCTTCACTGCCATCAGCTTTTCAGCTCAAAAAATGAAAGACAGAAGAAAGAGGTAAGAAGATACGTGCTGCTGCCAATGATGCTGCCAGTCCCCATGTGAATACTCTGTTCTTCCAACGGCTCGAGCTTCCTTGCCAATTAGTTATCCTTCGTTATTAAAAGAAACTAGCTTTTTTCTCTTCTGTCTCTAGCCTTTTGGAGCAGAATGTTCTCCTATTCTTTCTATCAGCATTTGCAGGAGCTCACAGTATTTATGCAGCGGAGTTCACTGGCATGAGGAGGACTCACTGGTTTGTATCTACCTAGCATGGCGCTGGCTCCACACAAAACTAGCTAAGGAATTCAAACAGGTTAAACAGGGTCTTAAAGACAAGTGATTCCCAGCAAAAAGACCGCTCTTCCCCTAAACATCAAACATTTTAACCTGCCGTCCAGGTCTTGTGCAGAATCTTTGCAAATACGGCTTTGTGTGCCATCAGGTATTGACAACTCATCGGAATTTAAAAAATAATAAAAAAATCGACAGCTACCAAGAGTCAGCTTATCAATCACAGAACACCACTGCTGGTGGCCCTGACATCAGAAAACGTTCACGTGGTTAATACATCCCAAAGCAGAATGTTTCAAACTCGGAGAAATACACAAAGATGAGACTGACCCAATTTGGCAACACTTAAAGCTTTTTCTAGGCAAAAAACTATCGCCTTCAGCCGAACATAAAGATGCTCAGATTGCAAAATGACTCTAAGATTTCATGGGTTTAAACTCCAGAGGACGCCCCAAAAGATTTTCTAATCTTATTGTCTCCATAAAACAGGTCAGTGCTTCCTGCATTAATCTCCATCCTTGCTTCAATGTAGCAGGTTTTATGTTTGCAAGCTTCTTCCACCTTCATCACACTCTGCCTAGGGTTTTTATTTCTAATACACTCAGGTTACATCTAAAAAAGGTAATTCAATCTGCAGCCAAGGTGGTTGCACGGGAGGAAAGGACACTCCTGCTCTCCAATGCAGCCAGGGCACAAATCAAGGCGTCAATGTTCATGATCTCTTCCCTGCAAACACACAATTTCAAATACAGAAAATTCCATTTCAACACAAGAACATTATTACTGTGATAGTGGTTAAACAGTGGGTTGTCCAGCAATCTGCGCCATCTCCATCCTTGGAGATATTAAAAAAAACCCCACTGTACGTGGTTCTGAGCAACCTGCTCTATCTGAGCTTGCTCTGATTATGGTGGGTTGGTCTAGACGATCTCCAGGGACTCCTTCCCACCTCAACCACTCCGCAACTCTGACTTTTTAACCTTTGTAAATTGAAACAAGTAATTCATTATTAGCAATCCTGGTCGTTAACATACACAACGTACAAATGTTGGTTTATTTAGATCAAGAAACTCCTTCCAGCCACCTGGATAAAAACCCCTCAGCTATGAAGATCTATGAAGATCTGCTCCTCATCAGCAACTGCGGATGGAGATTCATCTTCACCTCTCCTGCCCTCACACCTTGCCTAGGACCAAAGCAAGCTGTCTCCTTCCATGGGAAAGCCATAAGTTCTGGCCCTTGACATCAGGGCACAGAGGTGGGAATTGTGACTTTAGGACACGGCAGGCAAAAGGACAAGGACATCAGTTCAGTGAGGAGCAGGAAGGCCGCGATGCAGCGGCCTGAAATTCAGTGTCACCCTGTGCTCTGAACATCACCTCCCAGAGTGTGGATCGCCCACATCTCCGAAGCTTTAACATCCCAGCAGCTATATTAAGCACAGCTTAAGAAAACTAGTCTATCATATTGTTATAGTGTGGGAACACCTTGAAATAAAATTTCTTCTGTGAGGTTTTTTTAAAGGGTTTTTTTTTTTCCCCTTCAAAATTGACTCTAAAAATGTCTCATCTAAGAAGCAAAACTGTCCTATTTCCACATGTTTTTTCCCCAAACTTTTAAAGAGTTGGCAAAACCAGATTAAGATATAATCCAACAAAACAAGTAGGAATTTAAGGTGCACAAGTCTCACCCTGATAAAGGTAATTATTAGGTTAGCCCAAGAAAAATTGATGAAGCTAACATAACACTCCCAAACAGATAACGGTCTTCATATGAATTTTGGTCCTGGCTCCTATAAAACCATTAGCATTCCCTAGTACCGTAATTTACAGCCCGATGATGCACTGAATCATATTTTAATTTATCTGGAAGATATAAACAAACATTCTCGGGTGGAAATTAATACCTGATATTTGGCTACATCTTGTGGTATAAAAATCCAAAGAGAGGAATTACATTTTAAAAACCATAAAAGAAAAATCATTGCCCAACTGATGAGCTTGTCAAATACTTCTAAGGACAAAACCAGTTATCAGTTATTTGTATGTAAGAAGCCTAGAAGCTCTTGCTGTGAAAATGCATGCTAGGGCATAAGCAGGGTGAATATTTCTGTAAGTATGTGCCACGGGTGGCATCTGTTTTCAAGAATAGTTCAAAAGGAGTGCAAAGAAGTGTATTTTCATGTCGGTAATCTCTCCTATCTATAGACTCTTCAGAAAAAACAACGCAGTTACATCCCCTCAATTTCTACTGATTTTGTGTGGACCCCAAATAAAAATTTTGCCTATGCGACTGAAGAAAAACGATACATGAATTACATAAAAGTATTCCTTCCATTTTTAAAGACAACGGAGAGAAACAAAAGACACACAGCTAAAATGACCCAGGAGACTTTTTTCGCTTGTCTTTCAGGACGGTTCAAAAAGAACCAGCATCAAGAAGCAGGCTGCCTTCATACACAAGGAAGCGGAGGGCAAATAAAGAATTCTAAATAAAAGCCTCACCTCTTCCATTTTCCTAATGTCCACTATTCTGCAAAACATTTCATAGTATTATATGATTTTTTTTTTGTTTACAGAGAAATCTGTGAATCATTGTTATCCACATAACCCAAGGAGAAAAAACCCAGGGAGCTGATAAGAGCCTCTGCTATGCAACAAGAGCTTTCCCACATGAAAATCAGACTCAACAGCTACAAGTAACTTCAAGTATAGTAAAGGTATAAGATATACAGTTATGGAGAGGAGAATCATAAATGCAGCTGGCATGCTGAGAGAACATCTGTACGCTTATTGTACCACAGTTCATCAACTGTTTATTTCAGCAAGTACCATACGCAAAGCAGAAATTGGAAGAGTGTGAACATGAAACAGAATTTGCTCAGATATAAAGAATCAGACGGTAGACCCATGGTCTGAGTTAAATAGGAAAAGCAAAGAGATTCTCAAAGTAAGACAGAAGGCCTATCTAGCCTCCAACAGGAGTTAAATCAGTGTCACCTGAGTCATAGAATCATGGCTCTTTTTAGGTCTGGTCTACATTGCATCACTTTAACCAGGTGAGAAAAACACTTCAGTTAAAAACCTTCTTTGGTACTGGGAAGAGGCTTCTTTTGCTGAGATTTTAGCATTACCCAGCACTCAAGAAAACGTTCCTACCTGTATTGCCAAAGGCAGAGCTTGCAGGAACACCATCCTGTCAAAACAAGCAATGCCAGTACAAGCCCAGATTTGCCTGTAAAACGGTGCCTACATTTGATGGTCTATCAGTCCGGAATCCCCCGTTGCTATAACACTGAGACCCTTGCCCATGGGGTAAACTTCACTGCTAAGTATTATAAATGGCAGGAGAAAGAGCCATGCCACAGAAATACCAAAGGAATTAAGACAGAAGACAACAAACAAGTGAAAACAAGAACAAATAGTTCAGGTGAAAACACCAGAAAGAAAACATAGCAGCATTTATTAGCCCTCAAACTGGGGGCAGGAGAAGGCATTATAAAAGGCAATCATACATACAAATTTATTTTGTGGCCAGTGCCGATTTTTTCTTTAACCAAGATCACAAGAGATTTACTTTCACCTTATGTCCATCATTGTGCCACAGAAGCCAATTTAAATAGATCAGCATTTCTACTACACCTCTCAGGATGCTGCGGGTGGTAGGAAACAATCTCTTCAGAAAAGAATGGAAAGCATCCAGTTGTGTATGAGCAGAAGCAAGTGACAGGAACCAGAGGGAGATGACTCTTGGGCAACCAAGAGCAGGCAGCAAAGGAGATCTTGACATGAGACCTTTCAAGAAAGCAGAGTGAAAATTGGGGGGTTCTTGTAAGAAGAAGAGTGCAGAAAAACATATCTGTGCCTAAATGTCCTTTTTACACCCTGCAGAAAAAGGCACAGCCTCTCCTGCCACACTGATCTCCCAATGGTTGGCGCTTATAGGTACAGATAGAGAAATAAAATTTCATCACCAACTCAAAAAGTCATTATAAAATTTGCTGAGGAAATTGCACACCCAAAATGGAAGCCAGCTGAGACCACAGCCTGCAGGGTCATGTATCATTAGCGCCAAGTGAACCAAGTCCAAATGTCCAGCTTACTGTTCAAGGAGGAAACAAAGGCACTACTATATCTGTGGGCAAAGTATCATCTTTTTCTAATCAAACCTGTCTTAGGCCCGGGTTCGGAAAAGCATTCAAGCATGTGCCTAAGGCTCTCTTTATGCAGAAAACTGCTCAAAACATGCATTTACCTGTAATCACTTGCTAACTGCTATGAATAACAGTGAAAACCATAACAAAAATCTTCTGAGAAAGGGTGTTAAAAGAAGGGAAGGGAAGGGAAAGGAAAGGAAGGGAAGGGAAGGGAAGGGAAGGGAAGGGAAGGGAAGGGAAGGGAAGGGAAGGGAAGGGAAGGGAAGGGAAGGGAAGGGAAGGGAAGGGAAGGGAAGGGAAGGGAAGGGAAGGGAAGGGAAGGGAAGGGAAGGAAAGGAAAGGAAAGGAAAGGAAAGGAAAGGAAAGGAAAGGAAAGGAAAGGAAAGGAAAGGAAAGGAAAGGAAAGGAAAGGAAAGGAAAGGAAAGGAAAGGAAAGGAAAGGAAAGGAAAGGAAAGGAAAGGAAAGGAAAGGAAAGGAAAGGAAAGGAAAGGAAAGGAAAGGAAAGGAAAGGAAAGGAAAGGAAAGGAAAGGAAAGGAAAGGAAAGGAAAGATGTGATTGTCCAGTACATTGTCTTATCTCTCTGGTAGGAACACTGTGGGGTAAGCAATGAATAATACAAGGTTGCTGCCAGAGTAAGATGGCCACAGACATTAGACACAATATCCTAGCTGCAAAAAATTGATAATCAGCACACCAGAGTATTCTTTGGTTTATTTATGGTATTGCCATAGACCCAGTAAAAACCTAATTAGAGCAGTTCCAGGTTTGAGGCCATTCTCAGCCATACGACTTTCAAAAGGGATCTTTTGCAAGAGTTTAAAGTGAAAGTTATGACCCCATTTAGTGCCATTTACTAATGGCAGTAAACATGACACAGATTTCACACCGCAGCTCAGCCCTGCTGCCTGGTCGCAGTACATTAATAATCCTGTCGTAGCTGTCAAGGGGACGCAACACTTGCTGTTCGGATGACACTCTGTCCCTGTCTCCATGCAAATAATTTGCCTTTCATCACCAGCAGAATTTTTTTCCAACATTTCTGTTTGACTCTGTGACTTTTGATCTCTGGCCTAATATTCCATCCATCCTTATTAAAAAAAAACAAAACAAACACAAAGCTGTATAATAAGCTAGAAAGTTGCTAGCTAACAAATCTAATCATTCGCAAAGGCAAACTGACAGTAATTTTATCATGTGGTTAATACAAGTTGACTTATATCTTGAGGAAACCACGTTACCTCCCTGGGAAATACCCTTCTGCACCAGTTATTCTTAGGTGTTATTTCTGATTAATTATGCTCTCGCTCCATTAGAAAACTGATGGCCAACTTTGCATCTGTCTCTTTGCTTTGTATCTTACAAAGACAGTGGCTATAAAAAATTCATGGGGAATGAAGGAATAGATGGTCAGTGTGTCCGAGGTGGTGCGGCAGCTCAGGTTTGCTACCCTGGGAGTATGTGCTGTGTATAAAAATGAAGGTCATGGAAGCATCAATTGATACAGCACCTAATCTTCCCAGGTAGAGATGCAGTTTTTCACCCACAAAACTGCATCTGCAGTTTGGCACAGTAGAATTATTAACAATTCCATGAAAAAATACCAGATGCATCTTCAGTTTTATGAATGCAAATAGCCTTGTTGGAGCCAAGGGGAATACTCACATGTGTTTAAGTTAGATACATGCATAAGCAAAGGCAGGATCAGAGCCCTGGCTATAAATATTTATGTCTGCAGTACAACACAGCCTCAAAAATGCATTCACAAAACAGACTATAATGCAAGATCCTGACAATACAGGTTACTCCACAGAATTTCAATGGGAGACTGTCCTTACTTGGGTCCCTTTGAAAACCCCAGCGTCTATTATTTTAATAAAGCCACCACTGTCATTTCAGCAACCTTGGCCAATAGCATCCAAAAGAAGTAAAAAAAAATAAAAAACAAAATAAAATAAAATAATTCGTTACTACTAATGTCAAAATCTTTTCAAATTCTGTTTTAGCTTATTTATTCCTTATTAAAAAGGGTACTAAAACGATCTGACATACATCTCACATACATCTTCAAGTAAGATGAGCACAAATCAGGCAAACTCCCACCTCTCTCTTCCTTAGAGATTTAAGATTAGATTTGGGTGAGTAATGTAGATAAAAATACTCATTTGCTTCCACCGTACAATCTGATTTCCTGGTACAAAGGTTTGCAGAAAACAAATGTGAAAGCAAATGCTCTATTTACTTTGGAAGAATATTTCTATACATCCAATCACAGAACAGAAACACTGGCAGGTGACTCATGCAGCCAGTCAGAAATAATTTCACTCAGATTTGAAACAGTCAATTCACAGAGGAAGAACATTTGGGACAAATTTTATCAGATCCATTTGAACTCAGAATACATAAAATAGAAACCAGAGAAGTACTGAAGGAGAAGAAAAGATGGACTTAGTCAAAACTAATACCTCACTCTGAACCCAAGCCGATAAAACGCTTTTTCCCTTTGGTTTGAAGGATTTTGGGTGAGGCCCCTCCAGCTCAGTTCAGTTTTAAAGGCTCACATGAACTTGAGAACACCATCCTGCAAGCAAACCTCAGGCACTTGGACTGTTACAGCATCACAGGACCAAGAGCATCAAATACAAGTTGTAATTAAAATAATTTACATGCCGCTAGCAAGTCAGCTAAAGCAAGCACATCAGGTTCCCAGCATGGATTTCAATTTGCTTCAGAATTACTCAGGGATAGGAGCTCATCTTCTTCAACGTCATCCTAGTTAGCCTAGGAAAAATGCAAGACCCAACTGACAGATGTTTGATTGGAAGAAGGTGGGGGTGACTATTACTTGGTAGGTATTTATCTTTACTCGCTGCCTGTATTCATCATGAAAGCAAACATCCATGCTGTGCATATGCCAACAAACGCATCCCCGGCTGCAAAAGAAACAGGCTGGGCTGTCATTCCCGTATGAAGTACGGATGATGCTCCACAAGCAGAGCAGCTCGGTAATTCCCTGCGGGATCCAACCTAAGAGGAGATAATCCTGACACATGGATCCTGCTCTCACCTCCATTGTGTTCCGCTGGCTTTGCTGTTCACCTTGGTGCTGTTTCTTCAAAAGCTGCGACTGCTTAGCCAGCCTTAAAATCCAATCAGTTGTCCTCTCCAGAACAAGCCACCCAGGTGGATCTTTTACAAGCACCTATTGCTCTACAGGACTATCTCTATCTCCATGAAGAACGCCAGAGATGGTGGGAGTTGTGTGAAAATGAACCAGCATGTCAGAAATCACATTTCTCCCTATGTGCGTGAAGCACCTCAAAGAAAAATTGGCTGATGATGACAAAGACCCCATAGAACATCACCAACATGACTTCAGCATTTTCAAACAGCCATGTATATTACCCACGAAATGAAAATATATTTCCTATTAGCATGTCTTGTTCAAGCATTTATTAACTGTCTTTGGCCATCTCAACCAATGTATGGACTCTTGTTTTAAGGAGAGATGGAGCCAATTTGGTTTTCTTTTTTCTTACCTTGGGCACTGCACAGTTGCTGAAGTATCCACCTGGTTTTCAGGGGGTTTCATCCATTGTGGAAATTTATATTTTAAGGCAATAAACAATTCTACTCCAAAACTTACCCTTGCTAACATTACTGTGCAGGTGGGTGGATGTTCACAGCAACGCGTACCCACACAAGCCAACTACCTTAAGTCCTCAAAAGACAAGTGGTGGCACATTTAACTGCAAACATTGAAGAAGTCACTCTAATTTGGGAGTCCAGCCACCAGAGGTAACTGTGCCCACCGCAGAGTCAACAAATTAGAGCATCTCTGCTGGTGTCTCTGAGGCTTCAGCTCAAAGCCTGGAGTCTCCTTTCACAAGGACAGCAGTTAAATTTTATTATTGAAACCCAACGCTGACTGGCAGAGACCAAAATTCCAGCTTCCGAGATATTTTTCTGGAGCCTCTGCTATTGGATGTTTCTAAGCAGGCCCTACAAGTCTTGATGGATCTCATTGCTCATCCACTGTGACAATTCCTTTGTTTCTCACAACAGTAACATAAAAGTTCGTATTTAAAATTTTGCAGCAGAGTGGCTGGCATATTGAGCTTAATTTGTGTTGTTTTACTTACTGAGCTGACAAGTCATTTAATGGTTGCATTTCTGAGAAAGCAAACATTTCTATATTGAACGTAATAAGAATATTGCTTAAAAAAATACTAATTCATAGGATGGCATCTGAAACCAGCAGATCAGGAGTGAAAGTTATCAGCCTAGATACAAGGCAGCTTTAGCTGGAATAACGTGTGTTCTCGATCTCCTTGGACTGTGTAGTCAGGAGGGAGATATCTGGCTAGATGGGATTTTGCACATCTGTCAGCTACATCAGGGATCCAAATGCAAAAGCCAGCATGTAAGAACATTATGTGGATTTGTGACTCCCTCCTGAGAATTTGGGGTCCATAAACCAATGAATGGATTACAAAGAAACACAGTTATAGTATTTTCATCTGTAACAGATACTGCTGTAACTCCAGAGTGACTCACAATATTTAAAGGAAAACTACCCATTCTCCACACACAGGCCCTGTGAAAACGCAAAAGGCAGGCACTGCTCAGCATGAAGAAATTGGAAAATATACGTTAAAATCCGACTAGCACCTGACTTGAAGACTCCAGATTTCTATGGTCAGATTCAGTCCAGTATGGGAGTTTCTTCCTCTGTATATGAATCCATGCAGAAGAGACATTGGTTTTAGACCCTGAACCGCACATTAGACACGCGAAGAAGTTCACCAGATGGGCCTGAGTTTCTATTAACCCAGAAACAGATAATAGTTAATAAGCAAACTACATGACCCTGTTCACGGCCATTTCCTATCAATCCATCCCGTACCTCCCAAACTCTACGTCAAATACCTTGGCATGTGAACTGCTGAGCTTCAGATTTATTGGGATGTTTCCAAGGAAAAACCCAGGAACTAACAAGAACAGAGGAAATGGAACCACTAGATGTGTTACAGAGCAGCATTTCAAAATGCCCACCCAAAAACTCAGCAAATTTGCTACGATACTTCTACGTAGGGGAAAGCCAGGAAATTAAATATCTAAGGGGATTTAAAATACAGTCACAAAGGTCATATTCTGATCACGTCGCACACTTTAAAGTGTTTTTCTCACACCAATTCTTCCTTTCAGGCCTAATGGCTCACAGGCCCCGAATGAAGGACAAGGTCTACCAGACCAACAGCAGTGCTGGGCATCTCCAAGGGGTTTACTCACCAGAGAGCCAAACACACCGCTGCACGTACACTTTACACTTGAAAAGCTAGGAAAGCAACACATTAACTTATTTATTTAGCCACACAACGTAAAAAAATCTTTACTTGAGCCGCTGTACTATTGTGTGCACATCGGTGGTCAGAGGGTTCTTTGTTGCTGGTGTCTCAGGGGGGTGGCACCATGAGAAGGAGTTCTATTTGTTTCCTTCAGGTCTTGTTTGGAAAGGCAGTCATTTTAATTTGAAGCTAGGATTGACATTATTTGCACCATGACAAGACACTATGTGTTGTGGTTTTTTTCCTAAGTTCACCTGTTTATATTTAATAAAAATTCTCTTTTGTAACCCATGATGGGCTAGAGAATTCCCAAACCGTTCAAAATACTTTAAAGTTCTTTTGGGACATAGCCAGATACTTAATATTGTATTACATTTTATAGTTGTCACTTAATCAAGCTATTTAATATTATAGTACATTTTAAAACTGTCACTTAATCACATTTTCTTGACCCTTTTATGTGAATTAAAGATCACTGTAGATAAAAAATGGCATGCTTTAGTTTAAATAGATTCAGTATGTCCAGTTTGACAGTTACTTCTGAGACATTAAAAGAATTTTCTGTGATTAATGTGACCCCCACACGTTACATAGTATAATGTTCCATTTCTTCAACCATTAGAGGAAACAGCATTAGACAGAAGGAGCCAAAACTTATCCAACTGTATGTAAAGCTATGAAAGCCTAAAGATAATGTACAGCTATGCATGGTGTACTGTGAGACTGAGCTAAATCAACTGAGTATTTTCTGTTTCCTTACAATTCAAGTCTGACAAAAAAAAACATGTTTAGGAATAACACAGCAAGCCTACATCCCACAACAAAAGAAAGCATCTCACTGCAGCTTGTTCAGAAAGGAATAAATGCACTTTATGCCATGACAGGTGAGCTGGCCTATCTGTGCTTAGTATAAATGATTGATAGCCATGCATTCTGATTTTGGAAGAAATCTTACATATGCATTTACTCACAAGAGCAAAAAAAGTACATACGACACGTCCATCTTCAGAACCATTTATAATGGCAATCATCATCGTTTTATGCGGATGATCCAGAACTGCGTCATTGAAAGATTTTATGCTTTTAAGTCATACATAGTAAATTACCTTATCTTTTAGAGATGTTTAAAACTACTGTCTTTTTCTGTAACCTTGGTCCTCAGATCCTATTTAATTCGTTGAACTCTAATGGTTCTTTCTTTGCATCTTAATCTCAAATCAGATGTACCATGTTTGTTAACAGCTGTGACTGTAAGTGCTGCCCATTCTTAGAGCATTCTGTGTGCTTTTCCTGGTAGTTTAATTAGAATAAATAACTCTTTTGAATCCATGCAGTAGGACAATAACACTGATCTTTCATTTCACAGCAAATTTGTTTTATACCAGGACAGCATTTAGTGTAACCAAATGAGCAACAGCAATTCATTTTGGTTAGTCAGTTAAAAATAGTGTGCATGCAGTGCCTCTGCAAACAATGAACAGTGGACAAAAATAATCAAGACATGAAAAGAGCCTGCACAGAAATCAGGATGTTGACGGAGGAGAATAGTTCAAAATTACTTACAGGATCTGCCAATGAGATGCATATGGGTATCAAAATGTCTCTCTTCAAAAATGTGGGAGCACTGGGAAAAGAAGTCAATTAACAGGGTCTACTCAACAGAAATGCTGTCTCCCCCTCATTTGCTCCAAAGGGATATCTTGTTAACCTAAATTTTGCACACAGAACAGCCTTTGCCTTCTCCTGCAAGAAGTGAACCGGCTTTTGCACTGGACCACCAGCAGTTTTGGGATAAAAAGCCTACTCCTTCATCCAAGAGCAGACACCGTTTCAACCAGCTCCAGCTGCCCCTGCCTACCAGTCACACGGGCACATTACCTGGTAGCAGCAAAGCCTCAGCACAGAATCATAGAATCATTTTGCTTGGAAGAGACTCTCAGAATCATCAAGTCCAACCATAACCTAACTCTGTCACTAAACCATGTCCCTAAGAACCTCCTCTACACCTCCAGGGATGGTGACTCCACCACTTCCCTGGGCAGCCTGTTGCAGTGCTTCACAATCCTTTCCATGGATAAATTCTTCCTAATATCCAATCTGAATCTCCCCTGGTGCAACTTGAGGCCATTTCCTCTTGCTGGGTTACAGCTCACCTATGCCTTACTGCCTTACTGAATATAGCATCTAAAAAGTAAGTTACAGTCAACTAGATACACAATTTTCCCTCCATCCAAAAGAAATTTCAGCCATCTAGACTTATCGAAGAGCTCAGAGAACACGAGCTGCAGAACACCCAAATTAATACACCTTGTTAATGTAGCATGACTGTCGTGGGTATCAACTCACTGGTGTTTCACAGGGCTTGAACACAAGCAGAGCAGTAAAGAGGACAGGTATTGACACCACCAGCAGGTAGATGGGTATTCTCTTTTTCCCTTTGTCCATTCTTCTCCTTCCTGTTTATCATCAGCATTCTTGGAATTTCAATTAGATTGTAAGCTCCCTCAGACATAAACCAGGTCATTATTGTGTCTTCAAAAAGAGATCATCGCAAGGGGCCAAAACTGTGTCAATGCTGCTTGGAGCCTTTGGGCACAATATTACTAAATTGCCCTTCAACTGCAACCCGAAATTATAGGCATGCTGCGTGCAGTATTTTGTAAGCCATTGTTTTGCAACGTGGAAATATGCAAGTGAACATGATACTTGAACAACATAATTCATTTTCCATTCATGAGCCACAATGGGTATCTCATGGCACTGTTTGCTCTTCAGTTTCAAATGTGAACTTGCATACGAAGTCAAGCCAGTGAGCTTTCCTTCACGTTGTTTTATTAAGCTCTTGGACTGCACTCTAAGCCCTAGAAGAAAGAATTACAATTGCTGTTGTCTAACAAAAGCAGTGAAATTCCCAAAGAACTCAGCCCTAGATTGTGTATAAAAAGGGCTGCAACTCCCTGCATGACTCCTTGCTATGTCTGTCCTCTGCTGCTTCTCTTATCACTCCTCATACCAGCAATACATTTGTGTTCAAAAGTGAAAATTATGTTTTACAGACGCACTCCATAAAACCCCTCATCTTAACTTTTGGAGAATATCCTTCATGACCTTATTGGTCTGAAAAGTTTGAAGATAGCTTTGTTTTCATTTCTCTTTAGCTTTTCACTCAAATATCTCATGTATGACATTATTATAATTCTTCCACCGACTTTATACTTGCCAACTCCTCTCCTATTCTTTTGTTCTTGGGCTAATCTTTCCTTTTGTATTAATGAAGTCCTTTGAAGTATCTCTTCAAATCTTCAACTAGATTCCTTTGTGACTTTCCTCCCCCCACCTCCCTAAACCTGATAGGGTCTTTTTATAATGAAAATTATTAATACTTGCCCTGCTTCTGGTATTGTACCATCAGCTCTAAAATGCTCTACTATTATTCCTGATCTTAAGCTGCTTTCTCCTGACCCAGGAATATTGGCAAATTACCGACCTATAGCCAAGCTTTTATAGGGAAGGTCTCACATCGAGTGGTAGCCTTTCAAGTGCTTAACCGCCTAGTAATAATCTTTATGACAAATGGCCTCCTGGTTTGCAGCTCTGCCTAGCTTGCTATGAGAACGTCCCTTAAAGTGGCTAATGACTTTTTATAGAACCATACCTTGAGTATCATGTCAACTCTTACCTGCCTTGCTATTAGCACAGTGCTAGACGCTGCAGATCACCGTCACCCTTTCTGACCATAAGCCAAATCATAAAACACGGGGTGCTTTGCTCAGTCTAAAGACATTGACTTGTCATTCTGCAACATCAGTTGTCTGCACCCAGCAACAGGCGGCATCTTCTCGTGGTTAGTGCAGAGTCCACTGCTCCTAAATGTTACTGCAGCTGATCACTAAGACAAATCTAATCGTTAAGAGTGCTGACACTCCTTTACGCAAAGAGTTAATTCCTATACCTATAATTTGGCATTTTGTTGTGAAGTAGTCTTTATTTTCTCTTTCTGTTCTGTGATAACATTGCCCTAGGTGCAACACGATGGTTTTAGCACTTGGAAGTGTTTGTAAGTAGCAATTTTCCAGAATTTCTTAATGTAGTCATCTTTGATAAAGAGCATGCCTAATATCACTGTAAATTAGAAGCCAAGACTACAGGCCATGAAGTAACATGAAGCAAAATGTTCCTTAACAGGTCACTCAGCTGAGTAGAAATTCCACAGGCAAACAACTGTTCACCTTCCAACCACAATTCGTTGCTTTTAAAAATTGCCTCATCATGATCAGAGATTTTGTCATGGCTTTCAGCAGAAAAACAAGTCCAGAAACAAACACAGATGACAAGGACTGTGACAGATGTCTTTGTTTGATGCAATGATCCTCCCTATGTGGATAAAGAGCCACAGTCAAGGGTGGTGAGTATTTTTTGACAAATCTCATTCTGCTGCAATGGGAATTTTGAGAGAGGAAGCAGCGGATGAAACTTGTTCTCTTAATTAGAAAATCTTCCGCTAGCCCACAGACAAAGATATCCTTCTGATTTTCTCTAACCTGGCCCTCAATTGTCAATAGGAATCTCTATTATAAATAGAAAACAATCAAGTTTATAAAACGACTCTCTAATGCTCAGTTATTTTTATTTCCATTGGGGCTATGTGGAATATTTGCTGTGCTTAATCTAAAAGATGAGACAAACATCACACATGAATGACAAACATATGGCAAATGCCCTGTTTTCATAATCCTGTTCTCTCATATGCCCAGAAGCACAAGACCCTTCGCATATCCTCAGCGTTCCGTAATAAAGCTTAATCCAAGCCAAACAGCAAGTCTTTCTGCTCTCAAATTAACTCCTACCGTCATCTCACAAAAGAATAAAATAAAAGGCAGTGTTGAGATTTCTCTCGATTTACGCAAAGAGACTCGGGCAGAACTGGGAGTGGAACGCAGGAATCTGCTGGCTCCACCAAAACCAACCTGAGCCAGGTAGAAGCTCCTAAGGGACAACCAGACTTCTTGGTCAGGTTCCTGGCCACTCCACTGCTTTAGTCCACGGCCACTGTGACATGTTCAAGGTGACAGTGTCATCTGCACACTCAACATTATTCTGACAGTGCCCTCTTGAAGTTGGCGGGGGCTTCGCAATTGAATTACATTTGAAAATACACACACATGTAATTTTGATGCTCCAAAAAATGAACTTTGAACATGAAGTGCGTGCGCCAATGGACTCCAACCAAAACCAACATGCGCTCATGGCAAAAAGCTGCTCACTGTTGAACTGGGGATTTGCCTCTAACCTTGTACACAGTGTTGACGAGGGAGGGAAGAAAGCTGAATATTAAAAACTGCTGCCTCAAGAATAATATCATGTACAGATTTAATCATAATAAAAAATGATCTGTAAGTAATTGTAGTCATTACTACATCTGCACAGAGTTGTGGGTAATCATTATGTATGAGTGAATTAAATCAAATTCAGTATCATGGGCCTGATCCTAGAATTTCTTGAGCAAACTCACCTCACATTAATAATCTCCCTGAGTGCAGTGAGTCTTATTTGCTTCTACAGGTATGTTTCTTATATGAGGAGCCTTTCAGCCCCTCCTCACTTTACCTTTAAATGCTAATTAAAACATAACTCTAAATACTTAAGAAGGTGGAATGAAACGTATATTTCAAAAGGTGGGAAATGAATCTATTTCAGGCTGCTCTTCTGTCTGTAAAGGCACTGAAGGAGCGGAGAGAAAGATGGCTCGGTGTGGAGCTTGAGTAATGGAAAAGGCAAAGCCTTCCAGGATAAAAAGTTGAGTTCAAATTCCTTCCCTTTTTTTTTCACTAAATCCCAGGCATTAGCATGGTACTGGAGACACGGGTGTAATTTATAGCACAGAGTGCTAAAGTTAAACCCTGCCTCACAAAGATAAGAAAAATCTGTTTACAAAAGCCGCTGAAGGGTAGAGCTGGAGCCAAACTCAAACTAGATCGATAGCCAGATGAATTACTAGTAAAAGAAACAAATTATTGGTGAAATTTCTTTGTCATCTGTGCCAAACACTAGAGACTGTATTTTAACATATCATCATGAAAATCTATCTGAGAGCCAAAGAGAAAGATTTTACTCCAAATAGTCCAAATGTAAGTTTGAAACATGGAGTAAGAACTTCAGTCCCAGGATGTACCCTTTGTACAACAGGCAGGTTTTATCCTTCTTACAGACAAGGGTCCAAGGAAGGCATTTTGCTCTTCCAAAGTTGCAGGAGGGAAAAGAAAGCAGGTCTGAATTCTTCCTCACATGCCCTTGGTTAGGTCAGAAGAAAACTTGCTACAACCTGAGTTTAGGTGACATTTTTTCTGTCATTTCCATGGTGCATATTCCACTGCGAGGAGTTTTGAGGGCATGTGGAGCAAGGAGAAGCCGTAGTGGTTTGTCTTTGTGCAGCTGGACTGTCAGAAAGCAAAGACAGAGCCCAGTGGAAACAGAGGAATTAATTAAAAAGAAGAAAAAGGCAAAGTAGATGTGGGTGCACGCATCACATATGTGAAGATAATACACATATATACACACCTACACATACAAATCTCCCCATCACCCACACCTATGCACATATACTCATTACTAAGACAGGTAATTGAGTGCAGTAACGCAAATGATCATCTTTTTTCTCCTGAAAGAGAGACGAGCTGGCAAGCATAATCAAAAGATGAGGATCGTTTTTCCAAAGAAGAGTGAGAGCGACAACAGCAGAAAAATCCGGTGAGAATTATTACGACAATGTAAGAAAGCAATCGCTGGAGAAATCCTGATAAATGAGGAGCTTACGTTTTAAAATGCCTTAAAAACAGTACAAATAAATCTAAATTTGAACAGAATTCAAGGCACAATTGAATTAGAAGGGAAAAATCCAAGCAAATTGTTAAACTTCCACTATAGAACTTGTAAGCAGTTTATCTAGATAGAGCAACAAAATGAATGAAACGGCAGCGAAAAGGATTGAACTTTTGCTGTCAGTAAGAAATCCAAATCATGGATAAGAGTATTACGAATGCGGCGTAAAGAGCTCTGTAAAATATCCTCCAGTGAACAGGAACTAATGACAGATGAATGCGCACATGTAATTGAACACGCAGAAAAGAAAACCAACATCCCGAGAAGGGAAACAGAAAAGCTATCAGGAGTACTGGCTCATGCTAACATCCACAAGCCTGAGACGCATACAAGGAGAAAAGGGGAATTACCGAAAGTGTAAAAGAAAATACATGTTTGGGTCTACATGTATTCTTCATTAGATTATCAAGGGAGAGCGTGTCACACACAGAGCTGTGAGGAATGCTGGCAGGAACACTCAGCCACATAAAGCTCGCCTGGTTTTTGGTTTCATGACCAACGTTGGGGGCCCCATGTTGTCCCCATCTTAATTGATGGCAAACTTCCCTTCCACTTCACAGACAACAGGATCAGGCCCTTGCAATTTAGCTTGCTCAGCAAAGGGTTAAAAGAAATAAAGCGTAGTGAAACCCTTGGAGAGCACCTCAGCCCAGAGCCAAGTCGCCCCGCAGAACTGATCCCTTTTGCATCCCACGGCATAAGAGAGAGGATTTTCCTAGCTGTGTTTTGTGTTAAGTTGTTGGGCTCAGCTGAGGCAAAACCCAAGCGAAGCAAACCCACACAAACTAAAAATCAAGTGAAATGTCACACTCCCCCTGCAAACTGAGGCAGCCCCACGCAAAGGTACTTTCAGCAGACAAAGCCAGCGTGCCTTTCAAGTGTAAGCAGAAAGCAGAGCGTATTTGAAACAGACAAATTAAGAGTGCATCAAGGTACTGGATGAAAACATTTTTTGAATGTAAGCCAAGTACACAGTAGGAACAGGTTAGAAGGCTAAATCATTTCAAACCACAACTTAAAGAAGACTTCATTGTAAAAATATCCTTTTTTAACTCTTCTCTTCCAAGCACACATCACAACTTTTGTTTCCGTAGCCTTTAGTCCCTATTTCAAAAGCAGCATTTGCTGTAACAGCTCATTTTTTCATGCAAAATACTGAATCTAATTGCGGAAATATGTCATTCCCTCCTCTCCGCCACATGGCATGAGTTAATGATGATGAATGAAAGTAATAAAACCCAAATCTTTTTCAAACTAAAGCTCCTGTTAAATTACTGGAAATTATATGCATGCGTCTACAATGAGGACACTGCAGAAGGTCAAAGATCTTGCTTCCTGCGTTCGGCCAAACTTTTCAACAGGCAGCTTGACGGAACCTGCACAGACACGTTTTTGCTGAGGTCGGGAGAGCCACCTAAGAAAAGCAGCTTAGTTTGAGGCTGGTGATTTCATTACAGTGCTGCTCTCCCTCCCCAGGGAACACTAAATTTCATTCAGCAGAGCCTAGGACCTGCCCCACATGTCCACGCAAGTTGGTTTTGGATGTTCAAGACATGGGGGTGGAACAGTAATATATCATCTGATGTGATAGACATTCTTAGTGAGGGCCCTAATTTCCCTAATACAAAACTTTATTCTGTGGCATTGATACAAAGCAGAAGGAACACAGCAAATTTAGAGCCAAACGCTGCCTCTCTCGTTCACTCTGAATTACACCTGATTTCTCTGGTTGTTCCACTGAGAAAACAGGCAAACCACTGAGAGATTAAGGTGCCACTCAGTAGAAACACAAGTGGCAAAACGTATTCCTTTCCTTTCTGAAAACTCTTTCCAATTCTGCATGCTGCAAACTACATCCGTTTGTTGCTGTTCTCCCCATTAATTCATTTTCTCACTTTTGCCTAACTGGCCGATGGTACTGCAGCCCCTTCTCTTCTTTTGGGTATTCAGACACTATGTTCTCCCTCCTTTTCTCCTGGCTCATCCACAGCTCTCTTCAGACTCTTTTTGTCTCCCTTTCTTCCCTCATCAATTCATTGAGGTTTCATTGTTTTTGTCTTCCCACTATGCTGATCTCCCACTCCCTGTGCTTCACTCCTATGGTCTGTTTCACAGATGGACCACAGAAGACAAGGAAGGAAGAAGACATGGAACTGCCTTGCACATATAAAAATGAAGTCCATCTGCTTCTGAGCTTCTCTTGGCTTTAAGAAGTCTCAGAGACTTCAGGCTGGCACCAGAAGTACAGGTTTCCCAGAGAAGCTGTGGACGCCCATCCCTGAAAGTGCTGGATGGGCTCTGAGCAACCCAGTCTAGTGGAAGGTGTCCCTGCTCATGGCAATGGGGGTTGGAACTAGGTGATCTTTAAGGTCCCTTCCAACCCAAATAATTATTCGATTCGGTGAAGGAAAACATAAAGAGAGGAATTCCTACTAACTTGCCTTAATGTATTTCCTTCCCACAGACGGGTCTGAATGCCTTGAATCTTGGACTGGTGTAAATCGAGGTGTTACTTTGCATGAGTTAGCAGAGGTTATTTTTACAAAAAAGTATTTGTAGTGCCAGGCTTACCAGCAGCAAAGCAAAACTCACCATCCTCGCAAGTTTTATTTCCCTCTCCTTCCATGAAAAACAGTTTGCGGAATTGAAATGCATAGAATTAGAAACATCGGTTTTCGGAAACAAAAGACCTAAATTCTGCCACTCATGCTCACAGTGAGGGATAACTTACTCTCTAAGTAGCACTCATTTCATCTCGTCGGGGCCATCGTGTGTAATTCCATTCCGCTCGCTGCCTCCCCACGCAGCGCAGGAGAAGTGTGACACAGCTCTGAGCACGGCGCGGAGCAGGAGGGCTCCCGTTGCGAGGTGTCAGCAAAGGCATGGCCGCAGTTAATCACCGCGAATACTCGCTGAGAGCAAAAGAAAGTGAATGAAGGTTCGACAAAGCAGCAGAATTGTTTTCAATCCACACGCTGACACTGGTGAGGCACAGCACACGGGTTAAAAAACATTTGGATCTAATTTTTTAATCTTTCTTTTTGCATCGCCGAGATACCTTATGCAATGTCGTGCTGTAGGATGCTCACGCCCCCATCCCCCAATCCGTTTTGCTGTATAGGCAAAAACACACGGAGACATTATTAGCAACTAAATAACGTAGGGATACGAGTTGCGCCTTTTCCAGGGCACTCGTGCAACTATGTGAGCAAGAAGCTAAAAATCTCCCATCTGTTTCAGACCTTGCCAGTTCGCACTTGGCTTCCAGGTACTGGTTTTGGGATGATTCTCCAGAGCTCCCATGTCACCACTGCGCTATGGGAAGTTACCAACTAATTTCTCACTGTGAGGAAGCTGCATAATTTGATCGTGATCATGCACAAAAGCAGGAGGAAATCTCGCTGAGCCACTCGGGATGGTATTTCACCGACTATTTTTGAATGCAATGGACACCCAGAAGTTTCAGCAATCTCCATCGTGTTTGAAAAATAAAATCTCTAAGGGATGAAGTAAAACTAACTACATAACACCTCCGCGAGCACAGTCCTGACCTTAATTGTTTAAGACTGGGTTTTTTGTTTCAGCAGTTTTGCACGGAGCTTACAAAAATCATACAGAATACATTGTGGTTTTCTGGCATCCTATGTCCACAAACAGAGCCATGTGTTGGAGTGGAATTAAATCCATTTGCAAGGATGCATGTCTCTAAGCATACTCTAAGCTCTAGAGCTTTTCAGGTTCAGAGAAATAGCTTCATCCCACAACCAGGGGAACTTCTGAACACAGGCTTTCTAGGGAACAAATGACACCAACTTAAAGAAGTAGGTTTCATAACCAATGCTGGGCCATGTGATCCTTAATATATTAGCCGAACATTTATAAGAACATGTCCTCATTTACTAAGCTTCTGGGAACATTTCCACAATTAAAAAACAAAACAAAACAAATTGAAAATAATTGTCAACATACTGACAACAACTGGCAGCTTCCAAAACAACTCACAATGCCATCTCCAGGCCTTCAAAATCTCCCCCATGGTGACACTCTGTTACCATCCTACCCAGATGCCCATGTCAACCTTTGGAGGCTACTTCCACTCCCACACCCCATCTATCTACATGAAGTCCTAAGTGGGAGACGATACATAAACCCCATGCCATGTTTAAGAGCCACACTGAGGCAGTAAAATAGGAGTATTCCAGTTCTTCCCTAAATAAACTGCTTCAGCCACACAGCGTGGGTTATTAGCATTGTCATGGCCAGAGCAGATGCCATAATACACATAAAGGTAAAGCAGATTTATGGAGAAATCATGTTTGCGGCCACTGCTGTCAAAAAGGAACTGTAGTGAAACTATACAGTTAGCATTTCTGATGAAGTTGTTACTTACCACCAAAAAACCCACAGGACCAACTCAGGAGAAGGGCAGCATAGAACAACAAAACATTTTGCAACTTTCTCTCATTCACCCAGATACTGGAGACAGCTGCTGAGAGTGAGGAACCTCAAATCCTGAAATCATCTCCTCTAGGACCTCTGAAAAATGAAGACAAGAAGCTGCCACAGAATCATGAGTCAGCCTTGGCAAGTTCTACAGGAGCATCTGCTGCAAACAAGCATCTTCTGATTGTACTGACTCAGACCTGCCAGCTTGCTCCTCTCTGCTCAGACAAGATTTCCAGCTGTAGCCACCACATTGTCTCCGTATGAGCTGAGCCCAGGAGCAGGTTGAAGAAGGTCTCGCAGGAAATGCTTCCCAGATTTGAGATCTGCTGCTCTGTGGTCTTCCTGGTGGAGAAAGCAGGAAAACAGAATCAAGGGAGAGGCAAAAAGGGAGTTGGGGTTGTTCAGCCTGGAGAACAGAAGCTCCGGGGAGACCTTATTGCAGCCTTTCAGTGCTTAAAAGAGGCCTGTAAGAAAGACAGGAATAGACTTTCTAGTAGGGCCTGTTATGACAGGGGTGATGGTTTTAAACTAGAAAAAGGGAGATTCAGGCTAGATATGAGGAAGAAATTTTGTACACTAAGGGTGCTGAAACACTGCCCCAGGTTGCCCAGAGAGGTGGTTGATGCCCCATCCCTGGAGACATCCCAGGCCAGGCTGGACGGGGCTCTGAGCAACCTGATCTGGTGAAGATGTCCCTGCTCATGGCAGGGGTGGCACTGGATGAGCTCTGAAGGTCCCTTCCAACCCAAACTATTCTATGATTCTGTGAGCAGAACACACAATAACGATGCAGTAACTCTCTGAGCAACAATGAGATGCTCCAAGAAAAGGGGAGAGAGCATCTCCTCTGTCCTGTATACTATTCAAATGTGGTTCCCTTGCTCATTCCTGACTCCAGGCCTGGCTTTTCTCTCCTCTACCTTCTCATTTGATGTTTTTTTGTTTTGTTTTTATTCTTAACTCAGCATCTACTACTTCTCACCTAAACACCCTCCCATCTCCATCCAGTTGCAGAAACCTTCAATGGTCTCAACATTGGAGTTAAGGAAACAATTGGCACCTTTTTGCAGGAAAACCAGGATGAGCATCTCTCCTCTAGCACTCCTCAGCACCTCCAAGCTTCCTCCATACGTTGTATTTTCCCTTCAGTCTCCATGGTTTCATCCTGTCCTTTGTTCCCTGCATTTCACAAGCTTCCTCTGTGGCTTCTGCTCCTCCTACTGACATCTTCAAAGTACTATGTTCTTGTTCTGCATTTGGGCAAAGCTCATTGACTGGAAAAGGGTTTGGGAAACCGCAGAACATTTGTGGTTAGATGCTTTTTCTTTACCCTGAACTCCTTGCTTAGGGACATCTCTTTGTAGGATTAGAGTTACAACATCTGCAGTCTCAGGCATCTCCCGCTTCGAGCCTGAAGAGGACTCAGAACAACGGCACAGAGAAGCTGAAATTTAATTTGAGATGACAGGGAAGCTGAGATCTTATTTGAGATGATAGAGAAGCAGCAAGCCTGACCAACCCATTTTGTGTTCTCCAAAGATAAGCGTCATCCAGCAAACGCCACAGTTCTCACAGCACAGGAACAGTAAAATCAGAACACCTGCACCCACAAGAGTGCCCTGCATAGACCAAAAAAGGCTATTTCTAAAACCAGCAAGGAGGCAAATTTTATCTGGTTGCAAAACATGCTAATTTTTGCTGCACAGCTGCAATCTCGTTTTGTCCAGCACATTTCAGGAAAGGAGGAGGGAGAAACGTGCAGGGTACAAGGCTTGCTTCTGGCTTCTGCATGGCCAACGTCATGAAACCGGAGGCGTGAATCACCAGTTGGCTCCAGGGGCGCTGAATTGTGGAGTCTCCATGACCGGCACCTGCGGAGACACAATTTGAGATGAATAGACGTTTCTGAGAAGGACTGCAGTGAGCGATGTAACACTTACACAGATGGCACAGTTGTAACCATTAAACAGTTATGACCAGTTTGAGCGAGAGAGTGAAGAATGTGCGCCCAGGGTGATAAAATACACCCATGGAGTTGAGAAAAATACACATATTCTGATTTCAGACGCATGGGTTATCAAAGATAAGTGAGCCCTCAACACAACACGATCTGTTATCAGAAACCTAAGGCAGCTGGTTGGTTTCTGAACTTTGACTCATGGATTCCCATATGGTCACAGCTTGCTGGAGAGAGGGAGGAAAAAAAAAGCCACGAGCTCTTTTAGCACAGCCAGTCTAGTCCAGTCAAATGGTTTCTCCTCCTTCCCATCCCTGACCCCATTTAAAAGCCATCTTAAATATTCCTAGGGACCCACTGGTCCATAAAGAAAAAAAAGCTAAAGAAAACATAATATTTCAAGGGCTGACATCACCTAGTTTCCAGCACAGCTACAGACTAGTTGCAGTGAAATGCAACAACCTGATGGGAATTAGAAAGCTGTCTTTTAACTGCCATTATTACATCCTAAACCTCTCTAATAGCAATCCCAGAATATAGGTTTAAAGAAAAATCATTTTAATGGAGGTCCCGGTACTATATTTTTATATTGCACCAAGTCAAGCTATTGATTAGCTTTACATTAATTTTAAAAGCACATGGAATTTGTCATGATTTTTCTCCCTTTGATATCCGTGTCCATCAGCAATTGCATCAATTTTTCTGCTGAGCTGCCAGGCAAAGTTAAATGATGATGCAGTTCCTCTCCACGACTCCTGGTTCCAGCTTGGTTCAGCAATCTCCACCAGCCACTTCCTGCCTCCCCTATTGCACCGTCTGGCACTTACTTCAGACAAGTCAATATGTTTAAATTATATCCGTACCAGGCGTGATTAATCATAAAGCTTTCTGCTTTGTAATGTTATTTGAATTTCTGCTTGGTGCTTGCAAGTAGAAAGCAAAAAGAAAAGAAATTCAATGGTGAAAATTGCACCGCTCCCCCCCAGCCTCCTCGTTGAGTTGGAACTCCTTGGATTTCAGAGCAAGAGACCATTACTTGGGAAGTTGCTGCTCTCAGACTGTTCAAAACTGGGTCACTGAACTCTAGTAGGCTGAAAATGGGTGGGGAGAAAGCTCCAAAGAAAATACACAGCTTTAAAATCAGAGAAACTTCGTAGGGACCCAGCCTGGAAACACACAGGTAGTTTTTTTGACATCAGGCAGAGTCTGGTGCTCTGTGTAAGGGAAAGACCTTAGAGGTGGTGAGTTCGGGACCCACCTCCGAGTCGCAGCTCTGCCTCTATGGCTGCGATTCTCCAGGGCACAGGGTAATTTATAGCTACTGGAGCCTAGCAGTAAATTCCTACCCCCAGCCTGGCTCCGAGTCAAGCTCCCCAAGCAGCTGCCAGCGACCTGGTGGGAGGGAAGCACAGAGAGCGAGCAGGAGTGGGGCTTGCATCTGCCCCTTGGCCATTTCAGCCTTGTCTACTTCTAGAAAGGAAACAAATGGACAACTAACATTTTCTTCTTTCAGCTCAAGGTCTGGACTACCCTCCCACGGTGGGGGAATGGGAGCTCTTCCCCCGCGCGCAAGAGTAAAAAGGACACCATGTGCAACAACCCAGTACCGGGACCAGTATTATTCAATATATTCACCAACAACTTGTATGAGGGAATAAAGTGCACTGTCAGCAAGTTTGCTGATGACACCAAGCTGGGAGGAGTGGTTGACACGCCAGAAGGCTGTGCTGCCATCCAGAGACCTGGACAGGCTGGAGAGTTGGGCGGGGAATAACCTGATGAAATTTAACAAGGGAAAGTGTAGAGTCCTGCATCTGGGCAGGAACAACCTCAGGTTCCAGTGTAGGTTGGGAAATTACATATTAGAGAGTAGTGTAGGGGAAAGGGACCTGGGGGTCCTGGTGGACAGCAGGATGACCATGAGCCAGCACTGTGCCCTTGTGGCCAGGAAGGCCAATGGCATCCTGGGGTGTATTAGAAGGGGGGTGGTTAGTAGGTCCAGAGAGGTTCTCCTTCTTCTCTACTCTGCCCTGGTGAGACCACACCTGGAATATTGTGTCCAGTTCTGGGCCCCTCAGTTCCAGAAGGACAGGGAACTGCTGGAGAGTGTCCAATGCAGGGCAATGAAGATGATGAAGGGAGTGGAGCATCTCCCTTATGAGGAAAGGCTGAGGGAGCTGGGTCTCTTTAGTTTGGAGAAGGGGAGACTGAGGGGCGACCTAATTAATGTTTATAAATATATAAAGGGTGAGTGTCAGGAGGATGGAGCCAGGCTCTTCTCGGTGACAACCAATGATAAGACAAGGAACAATGGTTATAAACTAGAACACAGGAGGTTCCACTTAATTTCAGAAGAAACTTCTTCTCAGTGAGGGTGGCAGAGCCTGGCCCAGGCTGCCCAGGGGGGTTGTGGAGTCTCCTTCTCTGCAGACATTCAAAATCCAGCTGGACACCTTCCTGTGTAACCTCATCTGGGTGTTCCTGCTCCAGCAGGGGGACTGGACGGATGAGCTTTTGAGGTCCCTTCCAATCCTTGGCATTCTGTGATTCTATTACCATTTTCTTAGGTAAGGTATCTCCCAGCATTGAGCAGGCACAGGAGGAGCTCAGGAGTTCAGGATGCGATGATGAGCCAGCACCCTGACAGCTGAAACCACCCGCAAACCCACTGGCTCTCGTGGTGGGGGCTGTGCCGAACTCAAGAGCACAGCCCCCCAAATCCACCTCGAGCCATGGGGACCGTCCCTCAGCTCAGCAGGTTACAGGGGGACAGGTAGTGCTGTACCCACCTGGCACCCAGCTCAGTCCTTCCACGGTGAATCAAAACCAGCTGTTCATCCTGCGGGGAGGGAATCCTCACCAAGAGCTCAGCCAGCTGCTGGGGTGTCTATTTTAGGTGTTTTAGGAACAAAGAGGTGTCATTCAGCAGGAATTAATCTTCCACGTAGTCCACGGCAGGGGCGCCTTTAAAACATTTCAAACAAAAAATAAAAGCAACAACTAAACTTATTTTTCCTAGAGCATCCCAAGCAATTTTACAGAGATTAATTATCCTTATTCGTTTTTGCCTTTCCATACATTTCAGCTCTCCCACAGAAACTAATCCACTGGATTTCAAATTATGGCACAATTAGCATGAAATTAATTAGCATCTGACCTATCCCCTAGTTTTCCTCCAGCCGAGACTGCCAACTTTTAGTATAAGCCTAAAGCAAGAACTGTAAGACTAATGCAGCAAACGGGACAAAGGACTTTTAAATTAAAGAGAGTTTAAAAAACACAATTTACAGCCATAAGCATTTCCCTGACAACAACCCCAAAACTCCAGTCCTTAAATGAAGTGTAGGGAAATATTTCACCTACTCCAACACACACAGAGTTCATCTGCAAAGCCTGCAATCATCCCTCCCATCTTTTGAAATACTCATGGCCTTTCAAAGGCAGAGTCTATAGTTATCAATTAGCAATGCCTTTTAGTCCCATCATGCAAAGTTTCTCTTTCACGTAACCTCTCCAGATGCCTGTAAGGATTTTTAAGTCCACCGTATATATATAATCAGTCCCCAACTGTATCTTAGCCTTCACAATTTCCTGCATCATTTATAGACCTCTGCAGTTTCTCTCTTTGCCACCGTACATATTTTCCACATTCCTTCAGGCTCCTATTCACTATCTAGTACTCAAATTTCTTCCCCTCCTTCGTCTTCAGAAGATTTCAGCCATCATTAACCAAACGCTCCTGTTATTCTTTTTAATAGTTGCTTCCATCACTGCCATCCCTGTCTCCCATACGAAATTTAACTCTTTTGCTTACCCTGGCTGAAGGGGCACACAGCAGCCTGGCAGGAACACGAGTTTTAAATCAGATAACAAGACCTGTGCTCAAAGAATTGGTCAAAAGGAACCTTCCTCCTTGATGTGCCACGGTCACAAGTTGTCACTGCCTCTGCAGAATTTAGTAATGGGCTGTCCCCTGCCTTGAAAGGACAAGAATCTCTGGTGCAAGACCCCCCTGCCCGTGTACTAGGAAGCAACACTGTGGACGCAGCTTCAACAGGGGGGTTTTGCAGCCACATGATACCCCCATCACAGCAGCAAAACAAGTGGCTTGGGTAAAGTATGCAGTAGAAATGGGACTTTACAAAAGAAAAGGGCATGTGCCAGGCACTACAGAGAGAAAAAGAAGATATATTAAAAAAACTGAAGGATACAAAAGATGCATGCAGCATACAGAGGAGCTCTTACAGAACCTATGTATACCCGTACTAATTCAGTGTATATAATAGAGAGAGTAGAGTACATTCATCAGTAGAGAGTATGTGCAAGATCTAGATCTTGGCAACAGAGCTGCAATACCGTTAGCCTTCGAGAACACTAAAAATCACTCGGAAACTACAGAGAGGAAAACAAAAAAACCCCAAATAAAAAGAGAGAAAGAGAGAGAATAAAACAACATTCCATACAAACACAATATATTTTCAAGATTACATTTTCATTTCACAAGTCTTCGGTTCTCCTGGACATTTACCGTTGCTATGGTCTGACAACTCTGGTTTTACAGACTGCATTGACTGTTCTTTCATTTTGTGGTTGCCAATATTGTTCTTTCATGTTTTTTGGTTTGTTTTTCCTAAAGATGAAAAGAGAGAGCTCTGCTTTTTTCATGAGGTGGCAGCAACCACAGCCCCTATCCACAGCACTCCAAACCATTCTGAACGTCAGTAAACAGCCCTAAACCCTCCTCTCCTGCTATTCTTCTTCCTTTTGGTAAAACAGCCCCAAAATAATGTTTTCCCTTCCAAACTCAGACAGATGGGGAAAAACAGAAAAGGAAAACAGCATCAATAGTCAGAGCCTAGTCCAAGAGTGGGAGAAACCTGCCTGATGTCCACGTGCGTTGTGGTCAGAGGTCCAAGTGGAAGCACCCGCTGAGGTCACCTCTTCTGCTCACAGATGTCATCTGCTGTTCTGGAGCAGGTACAAGAAGAGGAAAAATAGCAGGACCTGTCACAAAACCACTCTGACCCAAACAGGGGTTGCAATGACACGTGTTGGCACAACACAGTGTGTCAAGGCCTCGCTGCTGTGCACGTTTCCAGACTGCCTGCCCAGTTCCCAGCACCAGGAGGCCATTTCACAGACTTCTTTTGGCAGGATGTCAAACTGATGAACCAGAACAAGGTGTCCTTCGACTTCATTTCTCCTACCCCTAAATACTTCTTTCAGAGTGGAACAGTTTCTGCTAACCTGACTCACACTAACCCCTCACCGCTCCACAATCCACAATATTAATTCTCATAATAGAGTCTATTTAAAATATTTTTTTAATCCTCTAAGAAAACCAATTTCATCCTTGAATGTTCCATTGATCTACAGTAAATAAACAGGCATTAGGGAGATGCATTGTTTATTTATTTGCTTGCCACTTAGAATTTAATCCTGGGATTCTAAAGAGATGATTATAAATTTCACTAACAGTCCCTAGGGTATGTTTTGAACGTAGCCCTCTAAGACAGGACTCTTGCACTCCAGGATGCTGCGGAATGACACCTTTAGAAACACCGTAGTCAAATAGCACTCATTTATTATCAAGAGGGATGAGTAGTAATTCCAGAGCACACACTGGATGAGATTTCACCACTGTCTGGTCTCTGTACAGTGCAGAATGTATCTGGGAGCTTTCCAAAGCCTGCTTACGTACAGTGCCGTCTCACTAAGGGTGTTCCTGGCGAAATCTTGCTGGTAAAGCAAGGGTTTTGGAGCTTCTTCAACGGAAGAGCAGCTTCTACCACGTATCAGGCCAAGTTTGTAGAGTCACAGATTTACGGTCATGTGGAAGGATTGTGGACCATCTCACCTCTCAGACTTCGTTTAAACTTTTATTCCTTTTGAAAATGGAAAGCCTTAGTAATGCCATGCTGGAAGGGACCAGAAAGGTCGCTGCAGCTGGTTATATACAACTGCAAGCATCAAGTCTGCTTGAACATCAGTTCCTACCACCACAGGCCATAAAACCCTTCCCTGACATGAGAAATAAAAAGCTTAAATCCTAAAGACTGAAAGTGATTATGACCTTACCATATATCCAGAAAAACAGAGGCTAATCACTCTTCCAACTTAAAAAAAAAAAGCCTCATTTCCTATTTTTCCAACCCTTCTCTTGGGAGAGAAAAAAGCCATCTACTAGTCAGAAAGCTCTTGATTGGAAGTACATCGTTAGGTCATGGTCTTGGATAAACTAACTAGACTGAGCTTCTGTGGGTAGGTTTTCCAGATCTCTGATCATTCTCCTAACATCCTTTTCTAAGCCCTTCCTGTCCTGTCAGCACAACTTCAGCAAAACTAGACAGCAAGGAACTGTAACAAAATGAGTAATCTCTCCAAGCAACATATTTCTACTGCACTTCCAAAGAGTAGGAGGATGTAATTCAGCGTGGAGAAGTGAAAGAAATGGCTGCACCACAATACAATCTTCCCTAAATGCTTTGGAGACTCCAGATCCCCAGTGCATGTCAACACGCAGCCTGAAGGAGTAGCTGGGCCAGAGCGCGAGGTTGCGTACGGGCTAACGAAACGCTCGACACAGCGAGGATCAAGTCTGCTTTGTGTCACTGGAGAAAATTACCCTGATATCTAACAGATGACATTTGCCAGTAAAAACGATTGTTCACATTGTGTTTGTCTTCTGGGAGACATTATTCATCCAACGCGCATCCACAGCACATACAGGTACTGAGTGCAACCTTGGAGATGGCCTCCAAGCTGCTATGCTGGCCCTTCCAGGATGCAAAGTCTAGGGATAACAGTCTTTTTCACTTAATTTCTGAATCTCCTTCATGCTCATATTAATTAAAGAGTAATCACATTCATTTGAGCCAGGTGCTGAACAAATTTCTCATTTGTCTCTGCTTTCCAAGATCACAAAATTTCCATTTTTTTATTAAAGCAGGCTTCTCTCATGCAGAGATTATTTAGCCATGTGGCCACAGTGTTCTGCAGAGATGCTAAAAATGGGTGATTAATGGTGTTTTGCCTAGTGACTACTGCACTCGGGTAGCTGGGCTTGCAAGGCTGGTGCACTCACTAACCAATTGCACCACCTAGCCCAAAACAGAGAAAAAGTATTTTAAAGAACAGGCAAGGCAGAGACCAGCAAAGCCACCCCAATGTCTGCAGCCATGAAGAGGACCAGGTGAAGATAGAGGCAGGAGTGAAGATCACCCCTGTTCGTACATCGTGTTCTCTCTGGGCTCCTAGTGCTCATTTTGAAGTACAGCTGTGGTTCTCAGGCTCATTGCATAAGGTGGCCTAAGGACATAGGGCGCTAAGGTGGTCTCTATCCCAAAATAACTATTCTACCCTGCTATGAAGGCAAAATGCCGTCAGCCTTGTCCGTGCTACTGTTATTATTTCACTCCTTTGATACGGAGACTCTGCGCTGCAAACACAGCCACAGTAACACAACATTCACGATGTAAACCAGCTGGTATTATCGCTGCTGGTTTAATTGGGGGGCAAAGAAGAACAGGTCAGTGACTTGTCCCAAATCACAGTGGGAACTGGTAACATAACTGGGAACTGAACCCACATCTGCGGAGACCTGCCATGGCATCTTCACTATACGATGGAAATCGCTCAGACTGGGAATTTCACCACTGACAACTGACCGCACACAGGAACACGAGGGCTCCGTTTCTTGCAGCCGATTTGCAAACCAGAATTCGGAGAACAAATTCCTGTTCATACGAAAACAGACTCGGTTCATGCTTTGAATCAGATGGTATGGAGTGGGGAAACTCCTGTCTCTTCTAGATCCTGTTTCAGTTAAGTCAGACACAAAGAGTTTAGCCAGGCAGATCATGCACACAACAATTACTTGAAGCCTATGAGAAAACCCTCCAAGGGCTCATCTTGCTTCTTGAAGAGCCAACACACAGAGGAGTTCCCTGCGATGCCTTTCATGATCTCTATTGTTCACAGAGCACTAAAGTAATGAATAGCCTTTATTTTTCCAAGTTTCAGTCACAGAATGCGCATGCTAACATTAAAAGCAAAACAAAAGTGCAGAAATGCCAAGATACTATGTAACACACAGCCCTTCATCACTTGCATTGATGCACAGTGTTACAAATTTTATCTAATCAACTGACATTTTAAGTAGCGGAGAATTTAACAAGAATAACAATGTGGTGACAATTTAGTCTTTCTTCCCCCTCCATAAAAACACTGTCTTCTGTTTGGTCTAGATTCAGGTCAAGACATTTCACTAATTTGCTAGTCATTAAAAAGATATTTTTATACCCAGCCTGTAATATTATACTCTTCAGTGATTATGATAGTTCCCAACAGAATTCCAGACTTGAAAATGAAGGCTGGGAAGCTGAGCTGCAATTATGATACTTTAAATAATTCCACAAAAGTAGAACCACTGTTAAATAATTTATAGTCTTTGATCTTGTCACAGATCTACTGAAATCTTCACATCACTCAAGCTAAATATTTTCAAACAGAAATGGGATAGGTTACTTCCCTCCACCCCCTTCTGTCACTGTGGGAGCTCAGGAAAATAAGGGTGCCAGGGGCCAAATTCTTAGTTACTTTGGTGTAAGCTCCTTCAGAGCAACTTGCGTGAAGATTTTCCCTCTGGGACTTAAAGACATTCAGAAATAAGCCCTTCATCGCAGCACCTTGAAAGGCTGATAAAGTAGTGGTTATTTTTTGAAACGGATTTCCCTCCCAAGTGACATTATTCCAAATGTTTTCAAAACCAGACGACATTACCTTTCAATGGCGCACGTTGCGCCGCTGTAGGAAGCAGAGACGAGCGATGCTCGGCACAAGATGTGGATCCGCTCTGGGAAGGGAGGTGAGAGATTCACCAAAAAAACCCTATAATTTGTGGTCTAATGAGTCACAATTTGCCCAATGCCCCACTAGACAGGCTTATGGACTACACACACTTACTATGATGAGCACCGTCCAAAATACTACTTTCTAGTGAAAACTGTGTTTCCCAGTTAAAAACCTCTTGCGAAGCCCGATTCAGAAACTGTGGTGCAAATTAGGGGCTCAGACGCAGGATCAAGCTCTGCCCTTTGCAAAAGTTACCTCTAATTAGCTGAGTAGCTAAGTATCAGACAAGATAACATAGCTTAAATGCCTTTCACTGGAGGCAAAACTAAGGCTGCATCACGTAGCAGCCCAGGAAGCCTACGTGCATGCACAGGTACAATTACAACGGCTCCGCTGGCTGATATCTTGTTAAATTGACATAACTTGACTGCGTCAGGGTCCTAAGACTAATGAAACATGTAAAGTATGGCAGAAGTAAACAGCAGCTTTCCAGGAAACCCTTAATTTGCATTCTAATTAATGCAATGTGGGGCAGAAGTCATAAATAAAGGATTCAATCACAGCTCACTGTATAACAGGCAGACAGGTTTCACACACCTGATATGACAGGCAAGTACTAATGTGGGGTTATGGAAGATGCCAGACCTAAACGAGCTATTCACGTCTACAAGTGACAAAGAGCCACAGCACCAAAAAAAAGGTTTACATGATGCAATTTGTCTTTTAAAACTTTCCCTCCCTAGGAATAAATCATGTATTTTTTAGAAGATGACAAGTGCAAAGAAAATTGCATCTAGAGGAGTCCTTGCAGGTGTGACAAACAGGATCTGAGCATCGCACCTTCAGGCTTTTTAGTGCTGGAGCTGAGGAGAGCAGCTCTCATACTCTGAATACCATGATAAAGATTCGAGTCCCGCTTTTCCAACATCTTTCAGAAGTCTCCCCAGAATAGCTGCCACACCAAGGAACCCCCAGGCCCCAAGATGGGTATTAATGCGTACTAGAAAAGGGAGGAATTTGCCCAAAATGCCCTGTATGGCGCATTCAGCTGGGAGACTGAATAGGAAAAAAACAGAATATGGAAGAGCTAAAGAGCACGTGAGGATCCACGAATGACACTGAAATAGATCTGAATCTTGCTATTATATTTGTCAGTCCTGTCACACGGAGCATATTGCCTGCATAGGGCATTTTTTTCTGGATCAGGCAGAGTTTTAGGTTCTGGGTTTGCTCTCACCTGTAGCCATATTGTATCACCACTTGTAATTTCAGCCATTCCCTCCCAGGGACCCTATTACGCAGTTAACACCGACTGGTGAGCTCTGAACACGACGGGGCAGCAGAAAAGGAGGCTGGTTGCATTTAGCCACAATAAACTCGTCTACATAAAGCCATTCAGAAATTCAATTTTGATGTCCTTTCTGTGTGGGACAGTACATGTGGTTTACGTTACTTCGAGAACACTCTGGTAAGAGCTCTGCTCTATTTATTAAATGTAATCAAGTCAAGAAAAGAACAAGCAATTAAGTTACTTGTTTTCTAATTAAAAGTAAACAGAATTATTCAAAATGTCCTGCTTTCCCCCTCTGCTGAAAGTACAGTAGAAAAATCTAGCACATATAAGTGACAGAAGACTATTGCAAACCAAGCCGATGAAATGAAATGGGACAGTAAATATCAGTACCATAATAAAAGTAAAGTTCATTATTGCTTTTAAGTACTTTGCCGCACTTGCCTCACATCTCCCCACTACCCACCACAAGCAGCAAGTTTCTCCATGGAACACTCCGAGCCCATTCATTTTTGTGAAAAACACTTCCTTAGTGGCTATTTGTTTTTGCAACCATAGCGATAAACTATATTACTGGCAGAAGTCTCAGGATTATAAATAGGTATCAGTCTTTGTTTAATTTCAGTAAGCCAGGGCAAAAATCACTGAGGTTTCTACACACACGACTTTCATTAGGAGCGATGTACAACTGAAAATACGTCAGGATTATGCCTTTTGTTGTTCTTCTTTTTCTTTTTCTTTTTTAATGCCTTCGTGTAATTAGAAGGTTGAAAGTTTTGGGGGTGTTTAGCAAAGGTCCCATGGAAAAAGCACCAGTGACCGCGGAACGGGCAAAGTTGCCCATGCCAAGACAGTATCTACCAGTTGGTTTGGAAAAGAGAAAGTATTTTGTTTCAAGGTTTTTGCTTGTCTCTGTTTCATTAAATTGTTTAAGATGTGTCCCTTTGGTAAATATCCATCTAACTCTAAGCACTAATCAACACTTTGAGGGAAGAAAGCCTGTTTTGAAAATTTAACACATTATTCCAGAAAGCTGCAACCTAACAGACAGTAACTGGTTGCCCAAGAGCCCAATGTCCGTCACTGAAGCCATTAGGGACCAGAGCTGACACTCGTTATACTTCAAAGTCAGACAGGCAGTGCCAAAAATACCTGTAAAAAACAACTGCAAGCTCTTCTTTGGGTCAAATATTTCAAGGATTTTCCTTAAAATTCATATAAATTATCTTTATGTAGGACTTGGAGGTTTTTCTTCAGGGCTTGCAAGCACCCTGTATCAAGAACAAAGACAATAAAAGAACACAGAACTGATACAATAAACAAAATCCCCAACACATCACTTCTGCAACTCAAGGATATAGTTAGATTCTACAGTAAACAGGTAGATGCAACAGTTTAAATCTGAAGGTTAAAATCTGAAGATCTTGAAGGTCTTTTCCAACCTAACGATTCTGTGACCTTTGTTCACTTGGAGCTGGGTGCAGCTCCCATCAACCACCATGCAGGAGAAAGCGGGGAGACTGGGATGGGGGGGGAGACGTGGGGGTGCTCCCGGAGGTGGCGAGGGGGGATGCAAAACCCTCTGCCAAAGGAGAAGAGCGTAATTGAATTTGCCATGTAGGTGTGGACGTCGGAGTAAGATTTTCACCTCTTTGCAAGCTCCTTGCAAGCAAAGGTGAGGCTCCTCCACGCCGTTGTACCCCATGAGTACCAGGGTTGCACGGAGGTTGCATGTCTCCAAGAAGGAAGGATGGGAGAGCTCTTCCCTACAAGTTTTGTGATAAATTCCCATGCAGCAAAGCCAGGCTTTGGGAAGGTGTGCTGGTTGCGGTGCTGTGATGTCCCCCTGCGAGCAATGCTGCACTTGCCATCGGGGACGGGCAGGCAGGACGCAGTCCCCTCCTCTTCTGCACAAGGACACGGGAGCCGCTTCCCCTGCAGGAGACCAGTCTGGGGCTTCATCCAGATTACTTTTAAGCCGTGCCTTCCCGGGGTTTGCCTGAGAGCACACGGACAATGCAAAGACGTGCTCAGCCCTGGCTCTGGCAGCCGCAGCTGGCAGCTACGTCCAGCCGCCGTAACGCTTTGTAGAGGAGCCCAGGCCCGCAGACACTGGTGCAGAACCCCGGGGCAACCCACACACGCCATCTTCTCCACCACGGCCACAGACAGAGGACCCACCACTGGGATTAGCAGCCCGCAAAGGGTTAACCAGCCCCAGGCCAGTTCAGGCACATGGGGCATGTTCTAGATGAGCAGAGGAGCACACAGCATTCACAAGAGCTAAAATGATTTGCTGTTTGGGAGCCATTTCATGCCACCCTCAGACAAGCCTCTTGTAGAAGTCAGCAGGATGCTCCTATGGTTATGGACTGCAGCGGGATTTGGCTTCAGCTCTGAAGAAAAGGGATTCGCAGGGGAAGCTTCTGGTAGCAGCATGTACACAGGGGAAGTTGGGCACAGCAGCGTTTTTCTTTCAAAATCTCCCTGCTCCTGAAAGGCCACCCATAGGACGCAGCCATCTCTGGTGTAGCTATTGTTTTCTGTGGATGTGTGCCACGTATTAACAGCCCGGGTGGAGCAGAGGGAGCTCCCAGGCTTCGCACAGAGAAGACAAAGACTGCCCTCTGCCTTTCTGTCTTCAGAGGCCACTCGTAGCACAAACAATGCGAAAAGCAGGGGCTGGCAGGGGCACAAAAATACAAGCTACAGTATTACTGCCCCAAAATAGGCTCCAGCAGTGCCCAAGCTAACTCTTACAGCCAGCGTGTCAGCAATGGAAGGAGTTTTCCTGAAAGAGCTGGAGGGTGCCTGGAGCAGATCACCCTGGATTGCTACGGTGGGAGCCACACAGTTCAATTTAAGAGCCAGAGGCTACATAGTAGCAAATCAGGAGAAAAAAAGGGCAGTTTCACACCTACTGTGTGTTGAGTTCGTCACTGCCAGGTTGAGCTTCTCCATCACAGAGAAGATGCAAACAGTAGGAACTAAAATGAGAAGGTGACTCGAGTGGCTGGGAAAAGCCACCAGCCGAGGACAGAGGCACAGCAGAGCTTGCTCCCCTTGCTTACCACAAAAGCAACAGCAGGACCAACTCCAGCTTTCCCTGTTTTGAAAGGGCAGCAGCCTTTCTGAACCCCCAAGGCTGAAGAGCCCTTTCTCAGAGCAGGGCTTTAATGAGCGCAGTTTGGTTTCCTTGCAACCTTGGCTTTCTCTTTGGGGCAGGGTCAGCATTCTCTGCGGAAACAGGATGAAGATTTAGCAACAGCAGAGTTATCAGAAGCCTTGTGTGTTGAATAAATGCTACATTTCTTACAAATAGAAAACATACAAGCCATAAATCAAGGGCCCAGCTCCGAGAGGCTCGTCCCCAGCAAGGTGTCAGTGCACACGCATTTCGACGGCTGCTGCCCTCAGGCTGCCTGAAGGAAGTTTTAACCCAGGATATTATTATAATACAACTTATTTGATACAGAGCTAACCAGGCCGGGGCTCAGAGGTCTGTTTTCATTACAAGACTGTGGGCCTTTGGGAGATTAACACCTAGAGAAAACGCATCTGTGTTTGGTTTGGGTGAGGCTACAATTTAAATTCTTACGTTATCACACAAACTAGACATGATAGATAATCAATGCCCTGTGATAGTGAGTACTGAGGAACTGAGCTAGTTTTGTTTTGCGGGATCATTATTCAGCATATCATTGTTTCCGTGTTCATTTATATTTAAAGTCAGAACAGGCATTTGTTTTCCTGAGACTTTTATGAATTCATATCTATATTTTCATCTCTCATCATAAAGCAAAACTGCCTGGATTATGTCACTTCTGTGCTTTTTTGCAGCAATATAGAATATATTACATTGTTGCAAAACATTATGTCACAGAAATCATACAGATGTCAGACTAAAAGGAATCTTAAGAGGGCATCCAATCTATCTTCTTATCCAGAAGTGTCAAGTTTACGTCCAGCCATGACAGATGTCTGTCAAACTCCTTAAAACCTTCAGAAGAGAGTCTACAACAACCTTGGGTAACCTGTTCCTGTGATTAACAATCCTGTATAGATAGATGGTTTTCAAACAACCAAAAAGCCTTGTTTTGCTACCAGTGAAGCCTGTCTCCGAGTCTATTTTCACATCTTTAATCCACACCTTAGGTAACTCCATCCCTTTGAAAACACTGACATCGGAATGTAAGTCTACGGATATGCTGCACCTTTAAATATTAAATGAAATACAAAGGCACGATGGCGATCTGGAGAGAGGGAGAACAACCAGCACAGATGAGGGTCAGTAGCACTGTTGGGAGGTAGGTGTGTGATACACTTTTCACATGCCTGAGCAAGTAAAGCACTGATCTATTAAACTGGAGTTCAGTTTGGCTTTTACAGGGAGACTTCTACTAAAAATGTATGAAAATACAGTACTGATGCTCAATAGACATGGTGACTGATAGATCTGCATCCTCTAACAACACTTGCCTAGAAGAATTACACCCTCCCTCAGACATATATTTTCCAAATAAACACACACAAATCCTTCAATCTTTCAGCAGAGATCATATTTTCTAAATCTTGAATAATTTGGGTCATTTTTCTGTATTACATCCCATTTTTTCTGCATCACTCTCAAAAGAAGTCAAAAACCAGACCCAAAAATCCAGCTTCTGACTTCTCGACACCCAACACAGGTGTCTTGCACAGCTTTCCCCATATGCTGCATGCTAAGAGTTGCTCTTTTAATGCAATTGTCACCTCTTTTAATCCTGTTCCCCTTGCCAGGCACTAAAACTCCATCTTCTCTCCTGCTGCCAAGTCACTGTGTGGTTACAGATTATCTGACACGTACTACTTTGCAGTTTTATAATCTGAGTGTCACCGTGCTGGTAACTTTTTTTCCCCAATGCAGGATGTTCATTTGTTCTTCTAATCCTGCCTTCTAAAGAACTTGCGTACTCTGTCGGCCTAGTGTTCTCCTTAAATGCTGCACGTTCACTTTCTAGTCCAACATTCAAGTCAGTAATGAAAGTATTGACTGGAACCAGGTCCACAATTAAGCCTTTTCTGAGAGCAAAAGTGAATTGTTATTTTAGCAGGGCATGGCTACTAACCACTTTCTCACTGTGGGTTTTCCGTGAATCAGACCCTCCCTTATCACTCAGGACACATTTCTCCAGTTTACACACGAGCATATAATGTACTACAGTGTCAAAATCCTGGCTTAAGTCAAGATGTATTACATTTACCACTTTCGCCTCATCCACTAAGCCAGTCTTCCCTGTGAAGGAAGGAAATCAGATTGGTTTAACATGATTTGTTCTTGACAAATACGTGTTGACTGTTTTTTATCACCTTATTAGCTGGATGGTGCTTACACACTGACTCCTTAATAGTTTGTTCTAGTATCTTTCCAGACATCAAGGTTAGACTGACTGGTGCATAATTCCCAAGACCTTCCCCTCCGCCCTTTTTAAATCTAGATACTACAGTCTGTCAAAAATCCAGTGCAGAAGAGAATATATGGCTTCAAGAGAAGCAAGACTTTGTATGCACTGTGATAGTCATGTGCACAAATTTAAGCAAGAAACGCTTAACTATTTTCTAGAAAGCTTAGGCAAAACCAGCAAATCGCCTTTATCTGTTGCATCATCTTGGAATGAAACAAAAATAAGCAGAGTCTAGGGTACATGATCAGAAATGAATCTTACATAAACAGAATCATTCATTGTCGCAGAAATATGATCGCTATTGTGTAAGCTCTTCCAGCCTCCTGCCAGTGGATGATTATTTCCTACAGAGTATTTTCCACTGCTTTGCTCAACAGAGATTTAAGCAAATCAGTAAATAGCTTCCCCCCATTTCCCTTGGGAAACTGTTGCATGGCTATATAATAGTCAGTTTGGTCTCACTGAAAACAATAATGCAATACTGAAACATATTTAATAGCAGCTAATTGCGACAACAAATATGTAGTAGTAACACTACCGCTCTTTTCTTTGTCCCATTCTGTCAACTGCTTCTGTGCACAGGTGTTACACCTACTTATTCTTCTGTTGTTTCTCCTCTGGTTTCTGAATAGCTCATACTTTTCACGTTTCCCGTTGTACACAATCACACACTCGTATATGGAAAGGACAGGAATGCCTGACCTTGTATTTTTTGGGTGCAGTTATACCAAGTGTCCCCCTTCTTCTCACAGGTCTCTACCATGGTTCCTGGTAGAAAGACAGGTTGTCATCAAGGAGATGACCTTGCAAGGAGGATAAATTAGAACAAAAGCATCACTATGTCTACCTCCATTAATATGCCACATCCAATGCCTTCACTTACATACGAAGGAACATAGTATCTTCCCTTACCATCATTGATGTGTATGATACACAGAAACATACACATGCACACAAATAGCTGAGTCCAGCAAAGACAAATCCGAACATTATCTAGATACTGCCCAGATATTTCAGTGTATCTGTATCGAAATGCCTAAAACACAGACCGCAGCCCATCGGGGAGGTTGAGCCCTCATTGATCCAGTTCCACTTCTCTACTTTTCTCCAAATTTACTAATTTAATGCAATCCAGTTCTGTTAAAATAATTTTGATAAACCGACATGTCTGGAAGAGAATGGGCTCCCAACCTGCTTACAAGCCAACAAATACTTCATGCTTACAGCTATTCCAGCTATTCGAGATACGCTCAGCCCATTTCTACTCGTAACACGTTCAGAGATTCAGGGGTTTGTGACCAGCTCAGAATGCACCAAGTTCCCATCACCACAACGGCTGCTGAGATTTATCTCTTACACCAACCCTTGTGCCTATTGAAATAAAGTGGGATTAATTTCAATGTTGGCTTCGGAAGTCCTGTATCCTGCTCTCCCATTCGGAGAGGGGCTGGGAGCGAAGCATCGCTGCAGCACCACACGATAAACCCACCGCATGAATAAACGCTGTTTCCCATTCTCCATGCATCTGAATCAGAGGCAGTTGACCTGTTTAGGATATAATCTATTCAGGTAATAAAACCCACATGGCACATAGTAAAATGTTTTAATCCATGATCCATGCATATACTTCTCTAGATGGTTACAGACTTTAGCATATAAAATTTGCCCTGAGCTATAGAGCCAAAGCCCTTTAGCACTGAGACATTTTTGAATTGTGAACTTTATAAAACCCAACCCATAAGTTCTGCAGATGTAGCTCATTGCTGAGAAAAATCTAAGATGTTAACTGCCAGTGTTAGCTCATATAAGCTGGCATTTGTAAGAAGTGTGCTATATAACTTGTATTATTTTTCTCACCTTTTCTGTATAGTAAAATGCAGCCATTACAAATTAAGGCTTTTTTTTTTTTCCCTGCGGATTTGTTTGGAGGTTTAATGGGAGTAAGGATGTGGTTTTGTCCTCTGCCATTTGTAAAAATTGTACAAATCAAAGTGTATTTTGTAAAAGAATTTTACTACCTGTTTAATAACTTTTTAAAAGATTCTCGTATTACGTTATGGGACTATGTAGATGGCAGGTCTTTCCCTTCACAGATGAAGGAAGAACATATCCAGGCAACGCTTCGCAACATGAATGGCAGTTGCCATCCAAAAATCCCTTGTGTATTTTAAGCAAAGGGAACCAGAAACGCTAGCCCACTCAAAACATCATTTAAAAATGCAGGGTTTGGACGCAGACCCACACAAACTGTTTAGCAGCAGATTATCCAGACTGTACCAGTTTTCCTTGACCTTACAGCTGCTTATGACTATAATTTATAGTTATTTTTATCCAACATCAGAAAAGGGTAAGAAGCAAATGAAGACCACGGGCAGAGCGATGCCTTGGACTGACCACCGCTGGCTTTTTCCTTCACCTGGCTGCAGACAGACAGCTTCCCATTCCCACTGTCCACGGCAGGACTTTGCCAGGGGCTTTTCCTTTTGGCATTTCATGCTGTGAAGAAGCTTCTTTGCATGCTAATAAAGACGCCAGGAAGACCAGCTGCTCCTGAACAGTTTTGCAGGGAGGCAGACATAATTAATTCACAAGTTGGAAGCACATTTGACAGAGAGAATTGTTTTGTTACCCCCAAACAATCGAGAAGCTCGTACGCGAAATGTACATGCAAGTACATCTGCTCTCACTTAAATCCCACACATTTATGCTACCCTAACTGAAGACACTGTAGTCAACTCTCATAGCCAGCCATGAAGATGATTTGCAGAATAATCTAAATACTGCTGTGCAAGGAAAAGCTTGATCAATAGGCCCCATAACTTAGAAGGTAAGAATTTATGTTACTTTAATGGTATGTCCAAGAACATTAAGACCAACCAAAGTCTACCCAGATGGCCACATTTCCCAGGACCCTGGTTTTCTTTGGGTCATCACAAGCATGACTTCCACCAAACTCAATGCCCAAGACTCACAGCAATAAGAAAAGGATTATTTAAGCATTTTTTCCCCCTTGCTTTTTCTTTTTTTTACCATATTCACATAAACTTGTCACCCATTTGCATATATTTGAACAGTCTGCCTGACTATAAGGCATCTGCACTTTTATGTTCATTTCCCTGACATCTGGGATGCTATAAATTCAATGCTTGCCTTATTTTTTTATTCTTCCCTCTCCCCCTCTCTCCCAAAGAAGTATTGGTAGTAGCACAGATCAATTTGGTCACATTCAGGTCCAAACTCACTGGATATTTCCACACTTGAACGACTTACACCAGAACAAAAAGTTAGCGAGAGTGCTGGAAGAAACACCAGTGGTATCTCTGTAAGGAAAGAAGAGTTACCATTCCACTGCAACAAGATCCAAAGGAAAACACTAACACCACAAGAGCTTAGATAAATGGTTAAAGTTGTCTCAGGGCAGTCTGGGGCTGGTGTGACCAGCTCTTCTGCGCAAGCAGGAGTTGGTACCAGCACCCCAGGGAAAAATGTGACTCAGGGCAGCTCTGGGCTGAGCAACACAGCAACTCATAGAATCATTTTGGTTGGAAGAGACCCTCAAGACCATCAAGTCCAACCATAACCTGAATCTGGCACTAAACCACGTTCCTAAAAGCCTCATCTACACATCTTTTAAACACCTCCAGGGATGGTGACTCCACCACTTCCCTGGGCAGCCTGTTCCAATGCCTGACAACCCTTTCCACGAATAAATGTTTCCTAATATCCAATCTAAACCTCCCCTGGTGCAACTTGAGGCCATTTCCTCTCATTCTATCGCTTGTTATTTGGGAGAAGAGACCAACCCCCTCCATGCTACAACCTCCTTTCAGGCAGTTGCAGACAGCGATAAGGTCTCCCCTCAGCCTCCTTTTCTCCAGGCTGAACAGCTCCAGGTCCCTCAGCTGCTCCTCATCAGACTTGTGCTACAGACATCCTCCCTCCATCGCCCCCCGTGGACTTCTGGACAGGTAAGGGCCCTGCATTAAAACACGTGACAGTGAGGGCACCGCACAGAGCACAAAAGCTGTGTGCATTTGTCTGATGGGAACATTTGGAGCAGCCGAGCACCCAAAATGGATACACAAGAACCACTTTCCAAACCTCCAAGGTATTGCAACACAAAATGCAAACGTACAATTAAGTTTTGCAAATCTGGCCAGACACCAAAGGCTTTGGAAGTTGGCTGAACATAAAGTTCCCTGATTCTTCCCCTGACTCTCAGCTTTCCCTGCAGACTGAATCAAAAAGTACAGATAATACTAGGCTGCTCATGCTTCTGTTGCCCATACACTGATACATTTTTCTTGCTCCGTTGGGACAGATGAAATAAGAGAAATGAAAACAGGGCCAGTCTGGTGTCTGTTGAGGGATTGTCTCTTACTAACCAAGAAATGGCAAAATCCTCCTAAAGGTTCTTTGGGGAATATTCATTTTGTCCTGCGCTTTTACTGTAATTGTATTAATCCAATAGATTTGCTAAGCAGTAAAGCGTTAACTGGCATGTCGGAGGAATGCCTATTGGGTAATGTGTCTGCATGGGAAGAGGACCGAAAATGCAGTTTACATAAGGGTGTGGACCATATGTGACAAAGAATACATTATAGTATATGTTTCCTTCATGGTAAAATATGATGAGGTAATGGGGAGCAGGGTTAAAAGCTGAAGAGTCTACATTTATGCGTCAAGTTCAAGGGGTTGTTTTAATTTCTAGACCCGATCAATGATGACAAACTTCAGCTCTGCTTCTGTACGTGCTTTGATAGCTTGGGAGAGGTAAGTACCACGCGTCCTGGTAGCACACATTTCTGTGCTGGATTGCCTTTATCCTCCTGAACTGGCATTTTGAGCGGAAAGCGTGGTGCCAAGCGTGACAGAAAAGGGAAAAGAGTGAAGTTAAACTGTGTGGCATTGACCTTATTTAAGAGCTGGGGGGTTAAATCAAACCTGCAGCTATTTTGCCTGTCACTCACCTACCCCTTCCTCCATCTAAGAAATCACTAATTGGATCCGATGATTGCCTTTACAAGCTGCAGGGCGCATCGGGGGAACGCTTTACCAGTTTCATTTTCTCTCCTACCGACTTACGCTATCCGCAGCCTCCAGGATCACACGGGATACAAGAGCCCACAGCTTTTTCTCTCTCTCTTTTTTCTGCTGTTGTTGGCTGCTCGCACTGCTAGGGCTCAAGTGCTGTCAGCAGAAGCTTTGCAGCGGATGCACGGGGAACCTGCCTAACGTGTTACGAACTGACACGATTCCAGCAGTAGCCAGTGGTCTCACATAATGCAGTTATTTTTTCCAGGCCTGTTTTCTTCTTCCAGCTGAGTTCCCAAAAGGCAGCAATGCTTTAATGGACCCACACAGTGAAAAAATGAGCAACAGCAGCATCCAAAAGGCTTTTGTTCATTATTGCATCCAGCCTTCTGGAGCGCTCAGACGAACTGGAGGGCAAGCTTGGCTTAACATTTCCCGACTAAAGTACTGAGAGCGCCTGACTCCGAGATTTCACATGACAGAGCCACCCCGCTTTCCACTATGTTTCTTAGAGCCTAATGAGAAACCAGCATAGCAAGATATGAGAGGTTTCTCAGATACCTGCCCCCTCCTCTCCATCCCTTTGTCTGAGGACACCTGGTCACCTCCAGAGATGAGAAAACACATCTCTAGACCACCACACATACAAGGGCTTTTGTAAAGCATGAGGAAAATTTGAGGAGATAATCCAGGGCTCAGGACTGTGGGGATTTTTTAAGCAACCTACAAAAAACTTAATTTTCAGTAGGATCTAAGCTTTCGACTCCAGAAATCTCCGTCAAGTTTTCAAATCCATGTCAAACAGAATAACGGTAAGAAATTCACACCACCTACAGAGCTCTGGCTATAGCACAGCCAGCAAAGCCTTGTCCATGCCAGATACAAGAGGTAACCTGAGGCACGGCCAAGGCAGAGCTTGCTCGATCCACACGAAGCCTCGTCGAATGCAAAGCAGTGAAGATGCCAAAGGTTCAGACTGGCACAGCTCTGCTGAAAGGCCACCCATCCCATGCCTCTTTCCTTCTCACCATAAAAACAATGCTGGAAAAATGTCCCTTAATTCCTCTGAGGCTCCGTACACACAATTACCTACACACCACGCGTACAATCTCTCTCCCGCGTCGTCCCTTCTGCCTCCTCCAGCTATGGCATAAAGCTCCAGATGAGCAGTTTCAATTACTCGAACAATGATCTTGGAAGTAAAATATTTCCCTCCTTGCCACAAATCTTCATAAGTAGCGAAATAAACACCACAATGTGCCTTCTTCCAACAGCTGGAAAATTATGGTCTGACTGAAATGACATCATTCTGTTTTCCTATGGAATTTCTGTGCTGTGAGATTTCAGGGAGAAACTGTCTGGTGGCTTGAGGTGGGGTGGGAGACAGCGTCGTGGTGAAACGGGCAAACAAAAAAAGGTGAAACTGTCTTAAATAGGCCTTACTGCAAAACAAATGTTTACACAAAAATGGAAAGATCCCTTAAAAACAGAGCAGACAGGCTGTTCTCTGGCTTACAGCCATTCCTCAGTTCCAGCCTTCAGCAGCCCTGCCCTAGCTCTAACGTACCAAATTATGTTTCTCAACATCTTATATTGTTCTTCCCCTCTGTCTTATTACATCACTGAAAAAAAAAGATATATAGAAGATATACCCCAGTGAGGAAATACCTCCGTCAGAGTAATATTGCAGTTCTATCAGCTTTTCAAAGGAGACAGCACTAAATCTACACCCTTAATTACATGCTTGGTTGTGGATGTCATCAGAAGGCGTGTGACCACGCTGGGTACACTGCAATCCCCTTTATTGCACAGAGGGCACGTGGAAAAGAAAGGTTTGGTCCTAGCAAGTTACAGTCAAGTCCCTGAACGTGACTCAACCAGAAAAAAACAGACTGCAAAATGTTTGACGGTAACAGAGTCAAAAACTGAATTGGGCCAGTTGGTGAGAAGACGCGCAACTGCCAACTTCTATCAAGAACTGGCAAGTTCAGTTTTTCATTGTCACGGTATTTAGAACCGTAAGCTTCAGCTGATTTCTACGCTCAGCCTTGGTTAACACTGTGCAAAGCAAAAAAACCCCAAATATACACTTTTTTTTCCTGATTTGCTTTTCAATTCCTTACCAAGCACAGCAAGACAGGCCCCGGTATCATTAAAGGTTTGTTCACCTTCATGGAAAGTTTCTCAAGCACAATTCACAGGACTTCTGAGGTGCAATTCAGTAGTGCAGTTTGGCACTCCATAGTTGGACAAAAAAAACCCCAACAAACCCGAAATTGAAACCAAAGAGAAATTCTGAATTGTCCTTGGTGATCACTGTTTTGCTATAAACTACTTACTACGCAGCTGTGGGAAACCACCAGTAGCACTTGTGCTGACTTCAGGCAGTAATCAGGCTGAACACGGGCATCAGAAATGCAAAAGAACATGTGAATAAGATAAGATAAATCATTGCTGAAAATTCTCTTCTGTTTGAACTCCTATAGAGGGCCTTGAAAAATCTTCCCAGTGCTCCCAAAACACCACAAACATCTTCAATAGCTCTGGTTTCTATACGCTTCCTCATACTTCTTCCCCCTGCCCCTCTTGATTTCTCCTGTTCTGTTGAGTAATTGTACAAACAACTCAGGATGGCGCAACTAAAACGTCAAGGTGCATGTTAAAACTTTCCCCAAACCAGAGGTAACACTCACTCACCTTGCAAAGTTTTTCTGCATTCTTTCTTAGTTATGCAAATGTGTGAACATCATATATTCAAAACCTGAAATTCCATATTTCATTTGTTAACTTTTCTTGCTGTTCTTATTTATAAGCAATTCCACCAAATTATTAACTGTCAATTGCTGTATTCAGTGGGGTCAAGAAGAAAGAGCAATGAAGGGCTATCTTTGATTCTTCAGCAATGAAGAACAAAATTGATATATAAACGTGCATATCACTTTAATGTACCCAGCCCTATATATAAACATAATTTTGTGTGATTTATATCCCTAATTAGATTCCCATGGCAACATTCTTCAGCTAACAATGTGTATCATAATCACCTTTTCTTCATACAAATGATTTCCTCAACTTTGCATGCATAACTTAGCAGCTTTTATTTTTAAAACTCACGTTAACGGTTTCTCTCTGGTTACCAGTAGGGGTGCTATGATAGGAAACTAATTTGCTGTAAAAATTACTCATTTGTCAAATAAGCATTAAAATAATTGTTCCCCTTTTGACTGTTACCCTGCTGTTTCCAGTCATTTTCAAAAACTAAATTATTTACTCATTTGAAAGTTCAGATGTGCATATTTTAATTGATATTCCCTCGTAGGACTCATATTGTTAATGACAATAATTAACCCGGAATGGCTGCTAAATAATTATCCTGAAAAGATACAAAGTATTTGTGCAGAAAGTAAAATCAGCACTTGAGAAACCATCAAAACACACAACTTTGCTGTTTTATGGCAAAGCATAGTAATAGTTCATAATCAAATTAAGGATGAAAAGGAAAAAATGTAGATTACATGCTTTGATGCAGAATACTTTATGTTTCCAATATAGTATGGTATTCTAGCTAACAATGAGTACTCAGTCATTTTAATAAATCCCTAGTATTGCTATTCCAGATAGTAATATAAAGTATTCTCATGAAGTCAGTGCAGTTAGGAACGTGGTAAACTATCCATTAATAATATTTCTCTGCCATCTATCTATTGCATTTCATTCCAAGGAATCAGACCCTTGTAATAACTTATAGTCCACAGAATTAATGCTGAAGGTTTTCTTCTGGCGAGTGCTGTCGATTCCAACGATGACGGCTTAAAGTGATTCAGACCCAGCGTCTTTCTCTGGACACATCGCAGGCCAGATGCATTACTGACCTATTGCTTGTGTAACCATTTACACCAGCACAAAACCAACATTAGTTTTGATTTAGATCCTTTGCTTGTCGATAGCGCAAGTTACGGGTGAAGCGAGCTCTGTACGCTCTGCTAAATAAAGAGACAGGATGGGTTCGTCTACACGGGAAACAAGCTGAGTTAACTAAGGATGTGATTTTAATGGGGGTTTCTATATACAACTATATTAAGCCCATGTGGACTCACTCATTCAGAATTAAAATAGCCCTAATTCACTTTAATCTAATTCACTTCCAAAGACCACAGAGGGGTTTAAAGTTGTTTAATCTATTTGAACAGCTCATTTGAATCCACATGCCTGGGTGTCCCCACAGACACCCACACAGACAAACAAAAACCCTGTAAAGCAGTGGAGAGGTTAAGAGTATGTTGGCAGAAAGTTTTACTGCATGGCCTTTTGATGGAAAATTTGGTTTTCAGCTATATAGCCTCTTTGCAAAAGGTGTTGACATCAAGTGCTCCTAAATTTCAGCTGGAAACTAAAATCCCTTTCTAAAAGGAGCCTTGAAATGCTGCTTCAGTGCTCCTTGGTTGAACATCACATATCTTAGGGACATGGCTCTTAGGGACGTGGTTCAGTGCTAGATTTAGGTTAATGGTCGGACTCGGTGATCTTAACAGTCTCTTCCAAGCAAAATGACTCTATGACATCCCCACAGTCTGCAGTCTGAGCAGTTGGCCCAACACAGGGTCAGGGACAACCAGGGTGCCAGATAAACCCGGGTACATCAGACAACACATATTCTGACTCCAGAACAATTTTACTATTTTAGACCAAATCACTTTTGGCTTTTGATTTGTTATCAAAAAGTCAAGATTTTGACTTGGGGAGTAACACTCCCCCCCACCTTGTCTTCTCCCCCAGATCAGCCCCTACTTGTTGAAAAGGCTTTTCCAACCAGTAGAGCACCCCCAAACTGAATGCTTAGGTCATACTATCAATAAAATCAAACACTTGCCATCTATTTGGAGAACAGCCACCATATCATCTGTGTGCTAAGTTCTTCTAAGAATAAGGAGGCATCTGAAATCACAGTTTAAGAGGCATCAGCTCCTGACATCTTGCTCTTTGTTGAGGAGGCCTGAAGGAACAAGAGGGTCTGTTCTTGCAGGCCCAGGTGGGTGCTGGCAATGAGCTCTGTAGCTGTTACACCAGAGTGAAGGCTGGTCATATCTTCCTATTTCTGGAAAAGTGTTGGGTTTTGTAAAAGGAATCAGTTATCTACAGGTGTTTGTTTTGAAGACCTGAGAAGCAAGTAGATGGTCCCCCTCACAAGAATGTCATGGATGAACCATAGATGTGTTCCCAACCCTCACCACTTTTGAGTGCATTCGCTGTAAAGCTCCCCCTCTTACACTCAAAGGATTACGTGAGACTTTCAAAGCAAGCACATTTCTATTTTTTGCTGTAAAGGAAAGTAGAAAATTCTCCACTGCGTGAACTCCAAAGGTAAAAACAACATGCATTTTTTTAAAAAGTCTGGTGCTTTTGAAGAACTAATTCCTAATTTTTGAATGCTTTCAGTTAGTAAAATGCTTCTTTACAGCAATTTAAATACTCCTGGTCAGAGAATGTTAATATGCACGCATCTGTCTTATTCACTTAGATTGCCTCCACAATTCTTGTACGTTTTCACATGCACCTCTGGGGGTTTGCATGTGCAATCAGCAGCATTCAGAACTCAAGTGAAAGAACTCTGTGAAAGTCTGGCTCATTTAGAGCTACCTTCCACATCCGCTACATTACGTTTTGGATTTTGAAACTTAAGACGAATAGCCAACAGACAAAGCGCATATTTAGGAAAAGAAAAAACAACTTAATTTCTCAGCCTATTGCTATCTGAAAAATAAGTGCAAGCTATTACTGGCACCAGATGACTCCCAGTTTTCACTGGCCAGCAAAGCTGCATCTGCAATTTCAGTGAGATCAGTAAACAGTGTAGGTTAAGTAACTGGTTACCAATATTTTCCTTGAGCTACAAAACTTTCAGACAAACAACAACAACAACTGCGATCACAGTAACCTTCCAGAGGTTAACAACATGCAGGTGGTCAATTGGAATCAAATGCAAAACAGACGGCCGCAGCATTATAAACTGAAGATCTCAGTTCAGTTTGCTTCAGGAATTGGGTCTTCTTTTTAAAAGCCTCAATGATACAACACATAAATGTCAAAATGACAAAAATAAGGAAGTATGTCATAGACTAAGCATTTTAATGTCTTTTCTGGCTCACTTTTGCAGGCTGAACTGTCTGTGTTGACCACATTTGATGGCATCAATACTCAGAGTGGCTGTGTGCATGAGTTTTTAATAGCTGAAATAAATGGAGATGGTCCATCAGCTAACTGAACTGTGCTGGGGGCTTGTATTTTAAACCACTGGTATGATAAGTTTTATACTTCGTTTATGGTGCCACGTTGCTGAGCTCCACAGCTCTAAGCACTGGCAATCAGATATTGAACTGGAAACAGGTTCAAATCCAGCTAGTGATGGTATAAATTGTAATCAGAAAGGATTTTTCATATCCTTCCAGCCACCTTTTTTAGTCTCTCAATCTATGCCTAAGAAGGCGGACATACTTCAAACCACTGATGAGCACCCAGAAACCTATTTGGAAGGTCCCCCCAAATAAGCACAGATTAAAAAGCGACAGGAGCTGAGAACTCTCTCTTGCAAGATGTTTTCTCCAATGTCATTGAGAGGGGCTGGGAAGGCAATCTGTGTACATCCGCACTGACAGGGGACACTAAACAAAAGTTCCCAGGGTGGTTCCCAAATGCATTTAAGCTGAGCACCTGTGAAACGTAACATGAGTTTGGCCCACAGCGCATATAGCCCGGCAGAGAAGTCGTTACTGGAATGGAAACCAAAAACAGAGGAGAAGCACTGAAAAGTCCTTCATCCCACACCAAACTTTGTGTAGTCCAGCGCACAAAGCATCTGCTTTAAAAGCTTCTAGCAAAATGTTTTCCAAAGCCAAGGACTCCCTTGGGGGATCTCCCGCTCACTCACCAGCCCGAGCAGCACAGCTGCGAGCGAGCTGATGCCCAAACCCCACAGGCACACGGTAGCTGCCGCGAGGAGCGAGGGACACAAGCGGAAAATGCAGGACCGTGACTTGCCATGTGTATGGACACCAGCTGGCACTTGGACTCCATGGAAAAGCACCAGCAGTCCTGCAACTTGACACTACTCAGAGATCCACATTCGACTTGAGCGGCCGCCAGTAAATAAATACAAATCTGTTGTCAGGGTGTTTCACAATTACTAGTTCCTTAAAGCTCGTAATACCCATGCACTGATGAAGCAATAGCCCTCTAGGTACAATTGCTTCTCAGGCTGTAACTTCACCTCCCAATCTACGGCACTGCACCTTAACAGAGGGTAGGAGTCACAGGCGGCTCCAGCACCCTCGTGCACAGCAGGATGGAGCCAGCGAGGCCGGGGCACACGGCATGGAGACATCTTCCAGTGGCTGCTTTGAACAAGTCGGTGGAAACAGTGAGGTTACAGAGATCTGTCAAGTGTATCATCCCACTGTCATCTGCGTAAGATTCACATCCAGCGTGTTAAAACACAAAGATGTTCCTCAGTTGTGCATCTTATGAAAGACATGCCTACACCCTTCACAGAATCACAGGATGGTTGGGGTTGGAGGGGATCTCTGGAGATCAACCAGTCCAACCCACCTGCTAAAGCAGGTTCACCAGAGCAGATCACACAGGAATGTGTCCAGGTGGGTTTGAATGTCTCCAGAGAAGGAGACTCCACAGCCTCTCTGGGCAGCCTGTTCCAGGGCTCTGGCACCTCAAACTAAAGAAGTTTCTCCTCATATTCAGATGGAACCTCCTGTGCTTCAGTCTGTGCCCGTTGCCCCTCATCCTGTCATTGGGCACCACTGAAAAGAGTCTGGTCCCATCTTCCTGACACCCGCCCTTGAGATATTTATAAACATTGACAAGATCCCCTCTCAGCTTCTCTTCTCCAGGCTGAACAGCCCCAGCTATCTCAGCCTTTCCTCGTAAGAAAGACGCACCAGATCCCTCAGCATGTTCGTAGCTCTGTGCTGGACTCCCTCCAGTAATTCCTTGTCCTTCTTAAACTGGGGAGCCCAGAACTGGACACAGGACTCCAGATGTGGCCTCACCAGGGCAGAGGGGGACGATAACACAGACAATCCCTCCTTCGTGCCCCACACGGTCAGGTCCGTGTTGGTGCCAGGTCAGAGCCGCACACTCACACGTCCCCCAGACGCATCTTTCCCAGCCAGCCAGGCTGGGTGGCCAAACCTCGTCTGGGAACAGCTGAGCTCCAGCTGCAGCCTTTCCCTTACTGGTGGCACCAGTTGTTCCCTCTTCTTTTTTCTGCTCAGCCAAAAGTTTTCAGAAAACTTCTAGGAACTTCATTAACTCCAAAAAATCTGATTTAAATTGGCCAGTTCAGAAGTTATTAGGGAAAACAAACACACTAACAAGCTTTTAACGCACTCTGAGGTCTTCTACTTCAGTGAACACTTAGCCAAATGCTCTCAAAATTCTGAACCTCTTAAAACGTTTAAGTAGATTAGCCGATGCTGCAATGAATGCCCAGCATTATTGCTTTCTAAAAACACTTCTGTTGTCCTTGCCATTTATTTGCTCTGCATGCTTTTAATTTCAGCTGGAAAAAAACCAAACGAACCACAAGAACTGAGACAGTCCTCCAAAAATCACCTGTGTCTCACCTGGTGTAATGGAGCCTCAATTCCTTAATAATACGATCATTCTTTTACAAACAGCAACTTTGGCTTCAGCTCCAAGGCAAGAACATGTAGCAACGGACTATATGACGGAAAGGAGTATTTTTCAGCTTCTCCAGCCTCACCCTGCATTACCTGAGAGTGATACATTACAGAACTGAATGCCAGAAAAGTGCGTTTTAGAAGAAAAAGTATAGTGTTTCATAATTTGATTTAAATCAATTATACCATCTCTCACTGGAACGCTCATGAGCTTCAGAAATAAAAATATATAAACGAAACCAGCTGCTCGGGATACTCTTTCCTCGGGATAGATTTCACTTGAAGTCAATCAGCTTTCTTCTGCAGCGCATTATTGTCATGCAGCATCAGAGTGGAGAGCACACAGCACTGTATGAGTTATTGCAAGGTAACCAGTTATGGTTAAAAAAAATGCAGAAGATTAAAATTCCTTCCCACAATGGCTGGCTAAACTCTGAGGAATTAATTAATTCCTCTGGGGCTGACAGGGAAACTGAGGTAGTTATTGGCATCCCAGCAAAATCCATTAATTTATAGCTATTTACTACATCGCATAATCTTTCTGATTTGTCGCAGTCTGGATCCCCTCTGCGCCCAAGAGCACGGAGGTCTGCAGCGTTTGGGATGGGATGAACGATCACTGAAGAAGCACATGCAACCAAAGCTCCATGTTCTTTAATCTCCAAGTATAATGCATGTGTAGATTTTGGCATCACTCTTAAAATGATTGTTTGTAACTAAATACCATATCTCAGTGCTTAGATACCATGATGACTGATCTTTTCATAAATCAGAATAAATACACAGGGCAAAATCCTGGCTCTAGTGAACTCAACGGGAGCACTGCCAGGCACTTTAAGGGAGCCAGAGTTTCACACACAAGGTTTTCGGCAGCCCAAGCTGTCCAGTGCTGTGGTTGGTCTTTTCAGTACTTTCGACTCCATTTCTCATCCAGCATCTGCAGTAGCATTGTGCTGAGATGCAACTACACACTAAACGCCCAGCTAAAGCAAAGTAATACAAAAATATCCTCTGTTAAAATAAGGTATGATTCCAGATTCAGTTGACAAAAGTAACTCCTAACAAGCACATCCAAAAGGGGTCCAGGGAAACTGGGAAACTAGGCAGGTATGGACAGTGCCATGGGGTTGCTCTTTTTGCTTCATAGAGGAAGACAAACCTACTCTGAATCATCCTCTTTCACGTGAAGGGGCATCTGGAGGTAGAGATCATAGAATCACAGAACAGTTTGGGTTGGAAGGGACCTTCAAAGCTCATCCAGTCCAACCCCTGCCATGAGCAGGGACATCTTCACCAGATCAGGTTGCTCAGAGCCCTGTCCAGCCTGGCCTGGGATGTCTCCAGGGATGGGGCATCAACCACCTCTCTGGGCAACCTGGGACAGGGTTTCACCACCCTCATTCCAAAAAATTTCTTCCTCATGTCTGGCCTGAATCTCCGCTCCTTCAGTTTAAAACCATCACCCCTTGTCCTGTCACAACAGGCCCTGCTAAAAAGTCTGTCCCCATCTTTCTTATAGGCCCCATTTAAGCACTGAAAGGCTGCAATAAGGTCTCCCCGGAGCCTTCTCCAGGCTGAACAACCCCAGCTCTCTCAGCCTGTCCTCCCAGCAGAGCTGTTCCATTTCTGTGGCTCCTCTGGCCCCTCTCCAACAGGTCCATGTCTGTCCTGTGCTGAGGAACCAGAGCTGGACACAGGACTCCAGGTGGGTCTCACCAGAGCAGAGCAGAGGGGCAGAATCACCTCCCTCAACCTGCTGGACACGCTGCTTTTGGTGCCGCCTCTCTGACACATCTTTGTTCATCACCAGCACAGATGGGTGGCAAAACAGACAGCGTCTTCAGCTGCACCACACTCCTCCTTGTGCAAACCTGTTACTGTCACATTAGGAAACAAAACTTCAGGGGATACCCACATCCTCCGAGTTTGTGCATGTAGATTGCTCCTTTTGTTCCCTGTGGGATGAGCCAGACTCCCGCAGCGAGGGGAAGGGAGCGCTCCCGGCAGGTTTCTGCTCTGAAGCATCCCCAGGAGTCCTCCAGCACTCTCACAGGGAGCAAGTAAATACTGTCAAGCAGCAGCAGGCAGAGAAGGCAGAGGGCACTAAGCACCACCACCACAAGCTCTCACTTTTTATTTTTTAGGGTTCACATTAATTTTAGGGTTAATTTTGAAGACACGCAGAGACAAAACCAAGGAAAACTCCACTTCTCCCCCTTTTTTCAAGCTTGCCTTGAAGAACCAATTTTCTGACATGGCTAGTTGTGTATTTTCTCTTACCATATTATCCAAGCGTCTTATATTCCTCTCTAGACCTACACATGTGAGTTTCCTTCAGAGTAAGCAAATACCTCATTTTACAGCTAAAGTACCTGAAAATAGGTGATTTTCACAGCTACTGTGTATTTAACTTTCACTGACTCCAATAATTCTGGGTGGATATCAAATGCAATAATAAGAGAGGTAAGTGACATAACGACTTATTCACTAACAGGCTAACAAACTCTGTTTGCATTAATATACTTAAAGACTTGTATTCCTAAGTAGTCAATACCAGAAGTGTGTTTGTATAAGATTCACAATGTCAGATTAAAATGTGTGACAGGACAGCGCTTTCTGTAATGATAATAAAAACTAAAATGAAGATACAAATCCAAATATTCTGCTGAATGAAGAGAGAAACTGAGGAGGGAACATCAAAAGACAGAACGAAAGAGGGAAAAGGAGCAAACGGTCTCTTTATCAAGAGAAAAATGTTAAAAGGGCGATTCTCTTCCTCTGCCTGAAAAGACTGAAAATTCAGATCCTATTACTAAAACATTCAAGCTAATCAGTAATAAACAGAATTATTTTGCACAGGAACAGATTATTACTACAAGTCCTGACGGAAGAACAAGAACTTTTTTAAGGACTTAAACATGTGATGAATTGCAGGACAAGTGTAAATAGGTGAAATCTTAGCACCAGGAAACAAGTCACTCGTGAGCAGATTACTTGATGGGTTCCTGTTCTTTGGCACATTCACCTGACGTCCCATATGGCACAGAGACCTCAGCATCCCTCACTATTCAAAAATCTTATAAAAAGGGCTTAAAGCAAAATCAGTCAAGGAAGCAGGTGTTGCAGTGTATTTTAAGCAACATTTTCTACAATTAAAAATGCAAGTGTGAGGTTGATCCCCCAACAACAACATCAGAGAGAGAGGATGGGAAGGTTTTAATCTCTGAAGGGTGATTCTCCTGAAATGCACATCTGACCTCCTAACCCCTGTAAGGCAAGGCAGGGCTGAATTAAGGTGGAAAGAGGGTTCCAAGAAACAATTTTCAGGTTTTTAAAAACAAAGACAATAGTCAAATATGTCTTGGAAACTACCTTAAATTTGACTGCAGGGATCTACAAACTCTGTTTTTAAAACAACACTTTCAACAGCTGGGAACACTGCCCCATCCAAAGCACATACCCCCTCCCCGCAAGTAATCTCTGGATAGATGTCAATCTCTCCCTCCAAAATCCCATCTTATTCCAAATTCCAGCAATGGACATTTCATCTTTCACAGTACCTACATTAAATATCCCACTGGCTTGATTGAGCTGTGAGCTGTCTTTTAGAAGACACCCTTCCTCTCAGGGGTGGAGACAGTATTCATGGACCACATTGTAGTAGATGACAGGCTCTGAAAATATTGTATATCCTTAGAAAACACCAGCAGAGGACAGGGGAATATGGTCAAGACCAACATGCAGAGGAATAACCACTACCAAAACAACCACATGGATTTCATGTCCCGTCAGTTTCCTTAGGTCTAACATGAGATACTGAACTTCTATTTCTTCTGGTCTAGGAATAACAAGAATTAAGTTTTCACCTATTTTGCCAAGGACCTGCAAGGCTGTTTATCTGACTGTAAAAGCAACCCCCTTCTCCTTCATAAGACAGAGCACTATAGAAATTAAATAAGATCAAGAATGTTTTCAGCATGTCTCTTAAAAACATACTGCAGGAGTAACAGGTGAAGATCAGCCATATTAGCCATAAATGAAGTCACATTGATAGGACTACTCTCTTGTTTTACCAAAAAAGGGACTAAAGCTGATGTTTAAGGCTGACCTGGGACATATTAGCAAAGCCACAAAAAAAAACAACAGAGATGTAAGAAACCTGTATTCTCTCACTTCTTTTTTTTAATTTTTTTTTTTTATTTTCTCTTTTCTAGTCTCCAAGATACAGAGAAGCAGATGCACTCCTCTGAATACCACGCTTCAGCATTCACCAACCACCATAGAAAACTGCACAAAACATTTCTTGTGCCCTCAGGAAGCTGATGAAACTTGAAAAGAGAAAAAGCACACAACTTTATTGAGGTCGGCGCAAGCCCAGAGACTTGCAAGTTGCATGTCACTGTTAATCAAAGTGACTGTGCCAAGATGATTAGAATACCCACAAAGCCAAGCCAATCAAGCAGCTAACTGAGGGAGACCACAGAGCAGATAGCAAATACCACTGGAGTTGTACATTGTCTCAAAAGATTATCACTGCAGTTGTTCAAACTCTTGTGACCAACAAGGGATTCCAGTGACTCATTGCTATTGTGTTTCTGCAGCTCAACATTATGTCCCATGCATATTCTGGAGCTCCATAGCACCACATGTGTATAACAATGTGCCGCACTTAATAAAATATCTTTGCGGTAAAAGAAGTACCAAAAGAATTTGCACAATAGCAGAATGCCAACCAAGCACTGGACTGCATTAGAACAACTCATTGGGTGCCAATCCAAAACAGCATCTGCCATGGCCCCAGGAAGTTGCTTTAAAAAAAAAATAAAATAAAATAAAACAAGATATTTTTTTGAAAGATCACAGCTTTTAACATACCAAGGAAACTTCAAGAACAAATTAACATATGACTCACCTCCCTGAGGTCTATCCCATGGTTTTATTATCAGTCAAGCGGAATCCATTGTTGCAAAAGGAGTTCAAAGCGGCCACTCCATCCATGTGCCACGCTGAATTCACAGCAAGTCTTCGTGTATATACAGCTTTGTTAAAAAAGGAGGAAGGCAGGAGAACATTTAAAAAGAAAACAAACAATCTCTTCCACACTGGAGCTGGAAAGGCCAGGAAAAGCCCGTACATGTCAGTAAGGGCTAGGAAAGGAGATGGTCACTTTTCAGATGCTCTTAAAACTTTCCCAAGAAAACTCCATCCTGCAGCTGGGACACACCAATCGGCGGCTCTGGCAAAGGTCACGGAAGGAAAGATCCCCTGCTAGTTCAATAGTGGTGGTTTCTTAAATAATCTCAAAACAACGAAGAGCATGTGTACGTTTCTTCCTTTGCAGGGCCCAGGCAGGAAAGTATCTTCACCGGAGTCGTCCTCCCGAAAGTATCGCTTGAGAGCAGAGCATCCTCTTCAGATCAGAGAAGCCAGGCACACTGAAATGAAAACAACAGGTTTTAATTACCACCTGGAAAGGAATCATGGAGGAGTCCCATCCAAACGATGTGGTTTGGCTTCCTACCACAATTAAAGAGGCAGATGTAACTTCTGACACTGACAAGTGCTGAGTGTAATATCAGATGAAGGCAAGAGATAACAGGGAAACCCTCTATACATCAATCATGGCATAGAAAGAAGGCACCACATGCTGTAAGAATCTAGGCTGAGTTAAAGGTTATAAAAAGGAATCATCACGTTAGGTTTTTCCTTGGATAACTGGGGGGAGGGATGGGGTCTGTGTATTCTAATAAAACTAAGTCCTGATAGAAAAGTTCGTGTGCAAACAGAGGGTGCTCTACCATTAGATTGGGTCTGCTGAAAGGTGTGGGGGTGAGCAGCAGGTGGGAGCCCTGCAGAAGAAGGACAGGTTTCTAGGGGTGCTGGTCCTTCCCCTCCTTTCTCTCAGCTGATGGTGTGACACAGGAACCCCTCCACATCGGACAGAGACCGCACTGAAAATAGTCACACTCTTCTCTCCTGTTTTCTTTTTCAGAGTCCTGCACCGGACTAGCAAGCAAGATTTGAGGAGCTTTATGGCCAAGATGTATAGCACGGGGGCCTTCCCCTCAAGCAGTCCTTCCAAGCACCAGCACAAGACAGCAGTTCATGACTTCCACATCCCTGGTGTGGTAACTACTTGGCGTTGCTGCACTATTAAAAAGCCTAAAATCTGGCATACGTTGCATGGTGAGAATCCTGTTCTCTTGGGAAAGAAAATACATAGCTAAAATGATGGATGTATAATAGAGCGCAAATTCACAGCCTCTTTGTGGTCCCCCACCAGCGCAGAGACAGAGCATCCTGCTCCACAAAAGCATCCCAAATATAAAAAGCTTAAAGCAAACTTCTCAAACTTTAAAGCATCACTGGAGTTTACCATGAAAGGTGGACTGTGCATACATATAGGACAGAAACCCTGCAACGCACAAAGCTTTCTACAGATATTCAAGACACGCTTCCGACTTTTATTCACCTAAGCAAAACATCACAGAAGCAATGTTAATCCTCTTGTTTACAGTTACACCCACGAAAGAAAGGGAATTCACAGCTCAAGATCAAACAGATACACTAAAGAGAGCTACTTAACATCACTAAGGACAGCATCCTATAATTACTGTATCGGAGAAGTTGGATCTTTCAACAAAGATTTTGCTTTAAGAAAAAAGAAATAGAGAATTTCATTCAGCTCTGCTTCTGCCTCAGCTTCACGTCTAGTTTCAAGTTAAAACCAAACAATAATAGCAAGTACCAATGTACCAACCATGGTTTTAGGAACTCACGTCATCAGAAAACCATATGAAAGAGGCAACACAAGCAAAGCAATATCAATAAATACAGAGCAACCAAATGCACACCCAAATATAAATATTTTTGACTTTGCACTTGTGAAGCACAACTGTTGTCAAGAACACGTTGAGAATTGGAGGAGAATTCCCAATGAGATGAGTGTAAACAACCCTTGACGGTAAGACCCTAAACATCCTTAGGTCTATGTGCAAGGTCCTCTTAAGCTCCACAGAGTATTTTGGAGGTAACATGGGTGCTTGCTTTTCTGACACTGCATTCACAGCACCATCAGGAGCTGGTTCTTCCAAGCAGCCTCAGCCCCAGGAGGTAAAGTGTCTTAGCAATGTAAAGCAGATGTCCAGAAATGTAGACAATCCAAGTTTGGGAGCTCTTGTAACATTGATGGCATTTGAATAAAAAGTTAGGCTTGGTACTTCCATTTGTAGTGGTAGCTCTAGGTTCCAGGTGAATGCCAGACTATCCTCTAAACTAATTAAAAAAGAGAAAATCTCTAACTCCTAACTTAGTTAACATCCCCGACAAAGTTGGCAGTTAATCAATTGCTTTACCAGAAGTCACCGCAAAGTCCACAAGGTGTTTAAGTCTCATGAACACCTTCAACATCAACAGTCTAAATACAACCATACGTGTCATGGTAGTAAAAGATCTCTTCACATCTTGATAACCTCCACAGGGAACAAGAAAAATGGAAGGAAGTCTGCTCCTATGAATACTGGTGGATTTTACCAGCAACCTCACTCAAAAAATCCCTGTTGCACTAAAATCCCAGTGATGCGACTCCTCTGTGCCCTTGAGAAACTCCATTCACTTTTAGCAGCTGAAGCATTTAAAATCTACAGCATAAAGCAATTGGCTTTTGAACGCAGGTTGCTTCATTCTAAAACATTACTGCTCTTTGATGTTTATCTGTTTAAGAGAGTTTATTGCAGCTAATTCACAGCAGGAGTGCCCTGTGGCATCCTCAAAAATTATATTAAAAATATAAAAGATAAGAAAGGAAAACATAATAATTATATAATCTAATTTTTTACGGCTACACAACAAAAATTAAATCCTAATTTTGTAATGTATATGCATAGAACTATTTCTGACACATACCAAAAGGATGAAGCCATTGTACACAGGCCTTTTTATTGGAAAGTCTGACAAACTGAAACAGCAAGAGGCCCAATACCGTAGTAGTGAGGTTTCAACTTTATTTAGAGAACGAGCTGCAAGGATAAGCCAGAAACATATGGGTGGAAGGTTGTTATCCGCAAACAGAGTCAATGTGCAAATGGCATTTTTTGATTTACCAGAAATAATACTACGACAACTGCTGCAGTCACTCCCCCGCACCACTTACATTAAATTCATTACTGACTAAAAATCGTGCTTTGGTTTTTGTAATTGCGTGTTGTTCCGTTGCCTTATGCCATCTGATGGATGTCAGCTGCTACTGCGCGCCCAGGCCAAAAGTGCCACATGAGCTCTGAGGGGATCCACTGAGCAACGTGGGCTGCGTTTGGGAGAAATCCCTCTTAAAAACTTGAGACATGGACCGCTCTGGTGCACGTCCTGATTTGCTCAAGGTGGCCATGATACCCCTGCAAATATATTCAGGATCAAACAAACCCATTAAGAGCTAAAAACAACACTGTGCCAAGGCAATGTACACTTACTAAAGCACAAACATCATTAGCGTGGTTTTATCTTTAATTGCACCTTTTGAAGGTAGAAGCTTGAGGCCTACATCTTGAGTTTCTTCCTGAGTAAAGAGTTTGGTATAGTTTCAGTATGCATCAATTATGACCAAGTGATCTGTTTGCAAGCACTGAAGAAAGGATTGTAGATGGCAAAAGTCAATGGAGAGCTGCTGCTAAAATCAAATACTTCTTGGAACAGTGCCATCCACAGAAGAACTGGAGAGAGGTCTGCTATACCACCTCACACTGCAAGCAGAAGCAAAATGTGTAGAATTAGGTGGCAAAGAAGCTATCACAAAGGAAAGCCTCAACTGGCAGATCTCCCACCAAGTCATCCCTCTCAAAACAACCCCTCAAATGAGTCCTCCTGAGATGCTTTCCAGAACTTGGTGGTTTAGACTGGATTTTCTCAAAGCCTTTAAGTTCTTTTGGGGTTGATGCTTTCACAACGCACTCCCAACTCAGTCCATATCCAACTGGAAGATCCACAGTCACGCTGTTCCACAGGTCTGGCAAACCTAAAGGTGAAGATTTCTTCCACCAAAGGGAAGAGTTTTAAGAGTCTCTGTTCCCAGATGCAGTGGCTGAAGAAAAAGGGTAATTCCAAAGAATAACTGAGAACAGACATCCAAGGCCCTATTTGCGCTAAAATGAATGAGGACAGCGCCACCAGACATTCCAAGGTCAGCTCTGAGTCCCTCAGTTTCACAGCCTCAGATCCATATGTTGGGACCAATACAAAAGTCTTCCCAGCTCAAGGAGGGCTAAGGATAAAGACTAACACTGAGAAAACACAAACAAGATCAAAAACACTCTTCCACAACGGCTGAAATTTCAGATAACTAGTTGGATCAACAGAAAAAGGTGATGTGTATCAACACCACTGTATGTGCTGAAGTATTATATATTCACTAGGACCCAAGTTCCTTGAAAACAGCAACAAAACAGTTTGATTCAAACAGCTTGAGAATGCTAGCGCCCATCTGCGAATCTGGTATTTTCTTATGTGATATACGGTCTGAAAAATACCAAAACTTTTGAGTGCTTCCTCACTTGGAGAGAATCTGTGCGACAGACTTCATTACGTTCTCAACATGCCATTAGTTCCAGCACTGGAGACTTCTGATCCATGAAATCCTGCCTCCTCCACAGAACAAGCCAACGCAGAGAGGTCCCTTCCCAGAGAGGGATGTACGGGTTAAGGGCCCTTTGAGGAAAGCACCCTTGTTCCAGCTATTGCAGTCAACCCATCTGCCTCATTTTGCTGTCAATATGTAATGTATCTCCAGGCCAAGCAGATCCAAAATAATTTTTCAAAGCCCCATTCTCACGGCCATCAACTAAAAGTGAGACGCTCCACATTTTTAGGCAAACTGAAAACATCACTTTCAGACAAAAATTATCCCACGAATATCCCATTTTAAGCCTAAAATACCCCATTTCCCTGAAAAGAAGACCTACCCCAAAAATAAGCCCTAGGATGATTTTTCAGGATTTTTGAGGATGCTTGGAATATAAGCCCTACTCCAAAAATTAGCCCTAGTTACAGTTCATAAAGAAAGTCAATTTAAATAGTGTCCATGCAGCTATATATGTAAAAAAGTAAAATTAATTGGCAAGAGAATGCAGCAGGAGAGGTGACAGAATGTGATGACACAACTATATTTGAATAAATGTTGATTTTTCTTGTTCAAGAATAAATGCAGATTGTAGTTCATGGAAAAATAAGACATCCCCTGAAAATAAGCCCTAATGCATCTTTTGGAACAAAAATTAATATAAGACCCTGTCTTATTTTTGGAGGAACAGGGTACTCCTCCAAAATTATGCACATTGGGACAAAATGAAAGAGCCTAAATGCTGCCTGAAACTTAGTGTTTCCTACTAAATAGGCAGCTCTGAGGGCCTGGAGCAGGTGATGGGCTTTCGGGGGCCAACTCCAGCCCTAACCACACATTTAGCTCAACAAATCCACAGAAAGACATACTTGCTCGGCAGTTGGGATCTGCAAAGGCAATTTGATTTCCATTCTAGCCTTTGCAGCTGAGATACAGGAGGTCTTTAATTGTCCTCTGTCACCATTTTACTAACACCACGTATATATATTGGCGTCATTAGCCAGGGCTACTTTTCTGCGGTGGCATTGCCGACCGGAAATTTCGGCAGAAAATTAGAATTAGGGACTTTACACATAAGCCCAGTTTATATGTATGTATTTCCCCTGCTAAAAGCCAACCCAGACTTGAAAAGAGAAACAAGTAAAATTGCAGATCTGCTACACTTGATACTGTCTGCTTAAGCAAAGGGGGGAATAAAAAACCCCAAACCTGCATTTGCCATTTTCATGCAGCTTCTGTTTTATTACCATCACACTAAGGTACAACTCACACATCAGAGGGGGATGGAGGAGAGAGGAAAGAAAAGATTTAATAAATAACAGAGGGGAAAATCCTGATGACGTTAATCTCAACCACAATAAAACAATAGTTTGAGAGCATGCCAGGTCTCTCTCTACAATCTCAGGCTGAAGCCCAGCATCTAGTTCATTACAGTAAATAAAATATAACAGTGAATGAAAAAGAAAAATAATAAGAAAGATTGCATGAATAATAGAGAGAATCTGAGCACAAGTCCAACCAAATGATGTCAACTATTATTTAATTTTTAGTTTGCTCTCTCAGAGAAAACACCAGAGAGAGCAGAGGGAGGGAGAGCCGGGGAGGTGCCGTGTTAAGGAGAAAGAGGCAAGGATAACCCAAAGGGCTTTTGATAACATAATCACTAAAATAATATATTTGGTTTTTAAAGCCTTTCAACATTATCAATTCCCTTCCAAAGACAATACAATGGAGAGTCAGTGGGAAAAAAAGTAATGATCAGAATTGCAGGAACATCGACACTGAATGGCTCTGGGCCATTATGTCCCAAACGTGACTCAGTCGGAGATGGAATTTGGCCCAGAGTGGACATTTGCTTATATAATCATTATGCCCGATTGAATCTGTTCTTGACAAAATAGAGAGACATCAGTAGGTTAAGTCTGTCTCATCTAAAATTAAAATTATTCAACCAGGAGTTCAAATTCGGATATATAAAAAAAGACACTACACCTTTTCTTCTGGTTTAGTAGGATGCTAATGAGAATCACTGTGCGAAGGCTTCGATACGCACATCCACTGAGCTCTTTTCAAAATACCCTGGTACAATTTTTCATATCCCTCCTCTTCCTACCAGATCTCAAGAAAACATTCTGGCTTCTGATCAAAACCACTAGAACTGAGATTTGGTTTGGAGAGACTCAGATACCCAGAAAACTTGGTCTGTCATAGACAGAGGAAATTCCCCTCCAAAAGCTCTTAATGACAAAGTTTTCACAGATACTGGCAGTAAGCATACATTTAAAAAAAAATTTATTAATCAATATTTGAGTAAAATACTTCAGATTTTCAGAACCCAGGTTGCTCAGGTTATGTAAATCTAATTACTACACTACCTTGATAACCAGTCATTATTCTTAAACTCAAAATAAAACCCCATGATGATTGCTGCTATCTTCAATGATTCCAGATTTTCATCTCCAGTCATGTAAAGGTCACTAGAAAACCAAAATGTTGCCAAGCACGTCTTCAGTCCCAAGCACTGAGAAAAACCTCGGTCACCTTTTGTTATCATCCTGTGAATTAATGACAAATAAAGACTTTTATGCTGACCCAAGGATGATTCTTGTAGAGCTGAATAGACAGCGGCAGGTGGGTGGAACCTGTCCATGACTATGCATTTAAATGCAGCAACACGGATTTTTTTTATATATATATATTTTTTTTTTGGCTGCCTTTCCTGTCATTTTGGATTTTGATTTGACTGACCTTTTGTATCATCCATCGTCAATGTAATACACAAATGGAAATCGGATTTGAATGCTTACTCATACACTCATACTTTGATCCTTGGACAGGGATAGCACAACTTATCAAATATTGAAAGTACTATACTTTAAGTTAAAAAAAGATTAGATAGATAGATAGATAGATAGATAGATAGATAGATAGATAGACAGATAGATAGATATACACACACACCTATATAATATCTATTTCCACCTGAAAATAGAATTGCAATATTCACAAGTTATATTTATTACTTAAGAGAGCTGATTGTCCAACCAGGCAGCCGACTACAAAAGACTAACAAAGATACAATACGAATTGCAAATCACGAGTGCACAAAAACAAGTATTTATGAACTATCTTCAAACAATGAATTATTAATTGAAGAACTTTGTGAGTAACTTCCTATAGCAAATAAATCAGAGAATTCTGCAATCTGCACAAACAATTTATTGAATAAATTATTAATTGTGAATCAACTATTCACTCAGATCTAGGTCTTCCACTTTATGTTTCTCTTTTGGTTAATCACTATGAAGATAACACATTACCTAATTTCATTGACACAGTGTAAATTAAAATGTATCAGTTAACTATAGTTTTATTAGAAGTAGTCAAGCTTGGGACAGAAAGAGATTGAGGTCACTTAAACCATAACCTAATCCAAATGTGTTTTACCACGAAGTGAAATTTGGGGTCCTTTAGAAGGCCAGTGGCATGTGAGAGGGATTTCAGATACATACAATTAATGAACTGCCTCAGAAAATCTAACTATAACCGCATACATTTACAACACTTACTCGTGGAAGCAAATGCAAAACATACTTCGGAACAAAATCAGCTGTTTATTCCCTTTAAAAGCTGGGATAAGAAAGAGGTGTTTTGCTTAGCGTGCCCTTCCCTCCAAGACTTTCTGTATGAACTTGGCAACTTCGAGCTTATTTGTTCTCATTTTGTTGCCCAGGTCCATAAGGAAAAAAACTTCTCCGGGCTGGAGAACAAACACTGACCTGAGCTTAAGGTGGATGGCAAGTAGTACGATGGAAAGGCACAGTAAGGGACTCTGAATTCTTGGAAAAAGCGGCAGGTTTCTAAAACAAGATTATAAATGGGAGCTTTTAGCTCCTCTTCTTGATAAACCTACGCCTCCTGTCTTTGCAGCTGATGGTTATGATTACTACGCCGGTTTAAAAATACCACTTTAAGCCAGAGTGAACTCTCAGTATGTTGGATAACAACACAGTGGGATAATCCAGAAAAAGGAGAACAGTGTTAACTGCATGGTCCATCATTGGGGACATCACAAACTGAGTATGCAGTGGAGAAAGAACATCTACAGTGCTGCCAGCTCTGGAGCCCGAGGGTGCCTGAACACTCTCACCAAACCCACACCAGGGAGCTCAACCACCCGTGAAACACGGCTCTGCCGCCTCCAGACCAGAATTCCTCTATAAAAGAACATTTTCCCTTTTCCTCACCTAAAGAATGCTTTCAGATGAGCATCCTCCCAGAAACTTGGTACTATTCTTAGTGCCACAAAAAAGCCAATAAAATACATCAGACTGGGGATGGCTGTTTAAATTAAACCAGTGTAGGAGAAGAATACGATATTCAGATATTCTGAACAGAAGGCAACAGATATTGCAGCCATTCCATAAAACATCAGTAGTACCTGTTGAGTCACTATGCTCTCAACTCTAGTTAAAATTTACAGACTATGCATTTGAGGACAGTATTTTCCTGCTCCCTCCCCCATCTTATCCCATGTTGGTAAAACTTTTTCCAGCTATAGTGAAGTTCACGCAACAAACACTATAGAAAAGAGAGCTTTCAATAACTAAACTAACACAGTGTGTATTTTTGCCCCACTGACCTCCCTCCTATTTCTCTGCTCTCCCCTTTTTTCCCTCATGCTTTTTTAGCCTCCTTTTTTTTTGCTCTTCCTCTGTTTTTGGCATCATTGCATCCTCTCTGCCTTTCCCCCACCTCCCTACCTTCTCCTTAATCTCCAAAGCCAAATGCGAGGTCAATACCATTTATATGGAAATCACACTTTCCGATGTACAGCATCTGCCCAAAAAAGCAGTGTTTGTCCATTTTTAGCTGCTCCAGGAGAGAGCGATCTGCGCCCACCCTGCGCAGAGCAGCCGGGGGAAAGGAGTTGTGTTTCTCCCCCAAGTATATAATGCAAAACTTCTAACAAAAAAACATGTTTTCAGAAGAGCTGAAGGCAGTCAGCTACTCATAACTGACATTTCTAACACCAGCATGGCACAGGAACCATGCGCCGTCATTTCCTTCATACTTTCAGATTATTTTAGCAATCAGAGGAAGGAGTTTAATGGTGTTGATAATAATTTATTATTTATTGAACAACAACGTGCTCAGCCACGTACAAAACAGAGTGTGTGCTTACAATATCAACTAGATGGGTCATGCACTTTAGACACCTAATGCCAAATCACATTAATATTTAATATGGTAACATTTAATCAAACAACATGTGAACGTGAACTTCAGCTGGGCAAAGCCCTTCTATCTGAGGACAAATGACACTCGTGTCCCCTCCCCTGAACTCCTACACCACGTGATAATGGAAATTTTTATTTCAAAGCCTCAGTTTCCCTTGGAAAGTGGTAAAAATACATTATCTTATTACCCTGATTCTGTTGTATCACCTTTTCTGGATGAAGCATTTACACTGGCTCACTGGCCAAGCAGAGGAACACAATGGTTCCCTTTCTTCTGTTGGATTATCTATAAATACAGGTACTGCCACTCCAGCTTCCCCTGAAGATGGAGGATTATTTTGGCCCTTGAGGTCTCCAAACACTGTGGGGTTTAATAACATAATTTTCCCATCAGCAGCACAGGTAAGCACATCCAAAAGGGGTTCAGGGCACGGACAGTGCCATGGGGTTGCTCTTTTGCTTCATATAGGAAGACAAACCTACTCTGAATCCTCTTTCACATGAATGGGCATCTGGAGGTAGAGATCATAGAATCATAGAATAGTTTGGTTTGGAAGGGACCTTCAAAGCTCATCCAGTGCAACCCCTGCCATGAGCAGGGACATCTTCACCAGATCAGGTTGCTCAGAGCCCCGTCCAGCCTGGCCTGGGATGTCTCCAGGGATGGGGCATCCACCACCTCTCTGGGCAACAGGGTTTCACCATCTTCATTCCAAAAAATTTCTTCCTCATGTCCAGCCTGAACCTCCCCTTCTTTAGTTTAAAACCATCACCCCTTGTGCTGTTATAACAGGCCCTGCTAAAAAGTCTGTCCCCATCTTTCTCACAGGCCCCTTTTAAGCACTGAAAGGTTGCAATAAGGTCTTCCCAGAGCCTTCTCTTCTCCGGCTGAACAACCCCAGCTCTCTCAGCCTGTCCTCACAGCAGAGCTGTTCCAGCCCTCTGATCATTTCTGTGGCTCCTCTGGCCCCTCTCCAACAGGTCCATGTCTGTCCTGTGCTGAAAGGCACACAGCTAATGAAGTAAAGGCCACGGCAGGGCTGAAGCAGCACCTGTAGGGTGGCCATGGCCCAGTCAGGGGACAGCAGGAGATGGGGGCACCTGTCCCTGCTGTGGCTTTGGCATCCCCACCTCCCATTGCAGACATGCAGATGGAGAAACTGGGATAGATCACCAAAGCAGCCAGCTGCTCACCACTGTGCCCCAGCTCTCACAGCTGAGCATCTTCCTTAACCCTTTGTACACGCACCCCTTGTCAGCCGATACAAATCGACAGCAGAGAGAAGACTGAAGTTGGGGCTTACAGAAATTCTGAAACTTCAGACAGGTGGCAACCAACAAGAAGTCTCCAGCACACTATTTCTTAATCTCACTTTATCGAAAACAAAAGATTGTTCTCCATTTCATTAATCTATTCTAGTAAGCACCAGTGTTTATTTCCAATAAAAGCTTTCTTGATCCACCTAGGCAAATAATGTTTAAAGCATTATTTGCCCAAATTAGCTTATATAAATTATAGGATAAATGTAAAGAAAATTGTAAACTCAGTTTGATAACAAAAGCTGGAAAGAGTTTTCTCTATATTGCTGCTAATTCTGTTTGGACCTCAGAACATACGACTTGCTAATCCATGATTTTTAACTAAGACTTCAAAATTAGTATTAATATTAGATCATATTATGATTTCACTACAGGTTTCACCAAGAATTACCAATTTTACTGAAGTAAGGGGAGGTAACTCTAGATTTACACTAGTACAATAGGGGTAATAGTCTGCTCACTGTCTCTTATGGTTTTGGTTTGGCTGAGACAGTAGAGTATGAACACTGTCGTTAGTCATCACCAGAGAATGAGCTGACACAAGTCTCTTCCAAGAGTGAGTACACACAGAAATAACTATGCCATAAATCAGAGAAATGTAATACCACATATTCAAGAATACATACAGAAAAAACTTCCTGCATTGATTAAAGGCCTTGCAAACACAGGTTCTTTATCATCTGCCTCAATTTCACTATCTTCATCTAACAGCATTAGGTAAAAATCATATATTGCTGTTTATCTATAGCACTGTGAAGACACAAGACACCCAGCAATTTAAAGTTCATTGTAATTGCCGGCATCTCAGAATAATCCACTCAGTCGCATCATGCTGAGAATACAAGGAATAGAGGTGGTTCACAAAACCCATTTGATCATAGAGAACCATAGAATGGTTTGGGTTGGAAGGGACCCTCAAAGCTCATCCAGTCCAACCCCCTGCAATGAGCAGGGACATCTTCACCAGATCAGGTTGCTCAGAGCCCTCTTACCTCTCACTCCTCTTTCTTGCAGCTGCAAATGGTTTTCATGCTTATGTTGTTCGCAGAATAGGAAAAAAGAACAATTTCCACAGTTACAGTGAACGCATTAATTTTTTTCACCTCAATAATAATTTCTTAAAAATCTGATTCATCCTTTCAGTTTTCCACAGGAACTTAAAACTAGTAAAGTCGGGCTTAGAATAGGTAGTTTGAATTTGCGATCCAGATTTAATTTCTGCTTGTCTCATAGGATGGGTTAATTTGCCATAAAACTTTAACCACTGCTAATACTAGATTCCAGCATACATAGTTCTCTACAGAATTTTATTGCCCATAATATAATAAAATGCAGTTTAACCATAGCTACTAATTTCAGAATTAAATACTACAAACCTGACTAAATGGCCTTTCTTTACCCCATGGACATTATCTGATCGTTACTCGTCTGAACCCACCTTCTTTCTGCCGCCAGAAGTTCAGCAGAGAGTTCAGCAGAAGTTTGAGAGCAAATGCAATTGAGTGCTGGCTATGAAGATAAGTTCAGCTCAGAAATGCTTTGGGGGGCAGGATATCTGAAAGATTTGTGCAGGAGGAGTGTGGCAAATACAGCACTGCTGCAATGCAAAACAACCACAAATTCCTGCTATATAGTCATAAGATCAACTATATAGACTGAGTGTAATCTCGCTAATAAAGTTCATGCTATAAACTAAACAGCTGTGAGAGGCTGAAAACACGTAACTTCTGGAACTGATGGCACTTAAGAAAGCGATACCTCCTAGTTTACAGGTACATCTTTTAAAAGCCAAGTGAGATACAGCAAAAAAACCCTTTAGTGCCTTCCCATGCATTTCTTTTTGGCAGCAACAAAACCAAACAACCCACCAGTATTCTCTTATTTTGGATAAGCACATGAAAGGGAATATATTGTTTACTGAAAGGCGAATATTGTAATATTTCAGTGGCGTTATTTGGTTGCAGGATTAAAGAAAGATTAATTTAATTAAAAAGAACCAAACGTTTTGGCCGTTGTCTCTCTCCAGAACCAAATCTGCATCAGTCAGACTTAGAATTCACACTTTCTACTGCCAGTATTATGTTGTGTTGAATGCCACAAGCACTGAAAAAGCCACTTACGGTCTGGATGTGGTGAGGAATAAAAGCTCAACCTAATCTCACTATGTGAATGGATGGCTTTATCTTGGGCCAGGTATTAAGCAATGGCAAAAATTAGCAGATATTCTTAAAAACCACCAGCTTCAGCAACCTGTTATCATGTCTGATTTTGCTCTGTGTGTACTGTAGCAAGACTAGATTGCAAAGGTGAAACAGAGCTTAAATCACACAATGCTAACACAACCTTAAACTCATGCTCCTCGTTGAAAGTCCCAGAGCTTTATTCAGAGACAGTCACTTGGTGGATGGGAAACAAGGCTGGACTGGTGGCCAATCCAACCGCCACACAACATCTTGGCATTCGACAGACGTGTCAAATCACTGCCTTTGGTTGCACAGGCAGCTTGTGCTGATGGCTTGAAGGGACACCCATGGCAAGAAGATTGCATCTCTGACCTCAGTTTGCCTGGGTTTCCCACCATAAAACATTTCAAGCCCCCCTGACTCCCCAAAGCACATCTCTCTCTCCCACCTCTCATCTGGGCAACACCCTCAAGTCGTCTGAACGACCCCTCCACCAACACTCTTTTGTTTTCCCCTTCCCTCCTTCTGCTCAATACAGCTGGCTTTGGGCATATTAAAGCTCTATTTGTTTAAGAACAAACAGCTGGGGGTCTGCATCTCACAGACAAGAGTGACAGATCACACGAGGAGACCAAAGACTTCAGGGGCTGAAGATTTGGCAGGTTTGTGTCTCAGCGGAGAGACAGAGCTCATTGTCACGTTTCCAAAAGGCATTACACGGGGCTCCAAGGTGGAGCTGTTTACCAATACCCTGATCTCTCCCCAGATGCAGTTGCTACTGCAGCTAATTAAGAGAACAATTAAGACTACGGCAATCAGTCAAGTACACAGATCCGAGTCATTTTCTCCACTCTCCAATGCTGTGCTGGCTCCCAGAGGGCTAAACCTTATTCACTCATTCAGAAAATGACAGGAAGAAGCTATTAAATATCTGAAAACCATAAAAATGCAATCATACTGTTCCTGAGCTAAGCCGCTCACCAGAGACCAATGCCAGGCAACTTAAGAAACTTGCTGGCCCCCAGAATTCACATACTTACAAATAAGAAAATTAATCAAAAGCAGTTCAGATCAAAATTTAATTAAAAAGAAAAGGATTGCAGAAGACTTCCTGAGATTTCTCTGTTTTATGTTTATGACTGATCAATATTACGTGTTATCAGCTCAGTGTATGACAAATTCCACTGGGCATCTTTAAAGAGGAAGTAACAGATTAAATATTGAGCTAAACAATTTAATCTCTGCTTTAAAAGGTTTTCAGATATTTGTAAAGGTAAATCCTATTAGAGTATAAATGTCTCCATGTGCTAGCGCTGTAGGCTCGTCACGGAGGAATTTGTAAACACCAGGAGACAGGCTTTCATTAAATATAAATTTCCTTCTTCTGTAGAGCTATTGATGAAAAAAGAGAAAGCGCTTAGGTCTTCAGTAGAGGGGAAAAAAAGGTCTTAGGAGTGAGATTTAAATGTACCTGTAGGTGCAAGTAAATATGTATCAAACTTTGAAAACTGGCAACGCCAGATGCTTCCTAAACACACGTGAACAAAACCCAGAGACACTGATCCTTTGTGCCTCACAGCGACGGCAAAACATGGTCAACTGTGCCAGGCATGTAAAAGTACATAGAGTTACATGTGATAAAGAAACAAATTGAGGGAAAGGCTAATAAAAAATGTACTATGGGTCTAGCTATTATATAGACACACTATATACATACACATGCATGTGTACATTAAATATGGAACATCATACACACATAGGTCGTACTGACAATAGAGACACCAAAACCAAGGGACATGAAGGACGCACACCCAACAGACGTGCGCTCAGCTGCAGTGCAGAGGTGTAGAAGGTGCACAAGGTCCTCAGGACAACCGTGGCACCCCATCCTCTCTTTTGGAGGGGAAGGGCTCACCCCACACCACTGGCTCTCTGGGGAGCACCAACCAACTGACCATCTCTTCCCCAACACCTGCACAGGTGTGTAGCATCACTGATGCACTTGTGCATTTATAGGACCATTTATTTGGACCATCGCTGCAGCTTCCCAGGTAACCCTCAACCTAGGACACAGCACAGAACCCGTGCTCATCTATTTGTATTCCCCCGCCCCAAGTATCAAACCCAGCTCTAATAAATAAATGTCAATCAGTAAGTGATCAGCAGCAACACCACCAACCCACCAAAAGAGCTTATTCATGTATTTTAGCAGCCATGACCACCCCACCGCACCACTGGTGGAGACCAGGACGTGCCACCCTCCTGCATCCATCCACCCAGAGCCCCACGGGCAGCTTCTCTGTTTCTGAGCCAGCAGCTTTCTTCATTTTACATTTGGAAATCAGTTTAATTTTTTCCAATTCTATGTGAAAAGGGATTAAAGTAATTAGATGCTTCACACTGTCCCCTCTCTTATCTCTGCCCCCCCCACTCATTAATCAGTTTTATTCCATTTCAACCCAAGCCAGATAAAGAGGGAGAGGAGGAGGAGGAGAAATGTTCTGAGCATTTAGAGGAATTTGACATTTGTTATGGAAGGCTGGGTGACCTAAGAAGCAGAAATACAATCCAGATACACACAAATCTATTGTACATAATGTCACTGTGACAAATAAGAACATTTTAAAAAAATATAGGATAATCTTTCCATCAGCTGAGAATAAAATGACAGTAATAAGGCACCTGTAGTTTCCCAGTCAAAACTAAATAAAATCCAGGACTGGATTTCAGAATCAAATGTGCTTTAACTTACAGCAAACTTCTTTAGTACCAAAAGCACAAGTTAATAATGCACAGCTATTACTGATTTCTGTAAACAGAAACACTAATATTTCAAAATAATGGCTTTGTTTCAGAATAAGCCTATATATAAATATACAAGTGTTCAGCTCCATTCTTCCCATTCCCACTTTTCTGACATGTAGAGATTTGAAAAGAGATGAAATTTGGTCATGAACACAGTGACAAGGATGGTCTTTTCCAAGGAGATGCCAAAGAAACTTCAAAGGGAGTGGTAAGAGATGAAGGGGAAGATGTTCACCTTGGTGGTCCTGTCCCAGGACAGCACCAATGCTAACAAAAGAGGAATGGAAAAGTTATGGGGGGGGACAAGAATGGACAAAAACTCTCCTCTGGCAAGTTCTAAGTAAAAGCCAGCACTTCAGGAAGGCACATCACAACAAACTTCTGCAGGCTAAGAGAACATTGACAGGTAATACCTGCTCATCCAGTGCATATATATGTACGTACCCTGCCATACACTGTTGGCCATTGCCTGAGACCAGAGACTGCACGGGGTGGGACTGAACTATGGCCTTGTCTGGTTGTTATGTTTTATGTAACCGATTTCTAGAAAATTACCATTATTGAGCACTTACCTCCTAACTACTGTTTATACTTAGATTCCCATATCACCTAAACATCAGGATCCAGAGCTTTGGGAGCCTTTGTTACATATTTTCATGAGTAGTGAAAAAGGGAAAAATCCACGGCCCTATGCGATTGCATTTCATCACCAATCACCTAGTACAGCAATAAACAAGGGGGTTTTAACTCTGTGTTGGATGAAATAATCACTGTGCCTAAATAATTACAGTGCTGCTACCAACAGCGTCACAACCAAAATATTCATTTAGCATTTGGGATAAGATGCAGGGACATACTTGTTCAAAGACATGCTCTGCCCTTGGGTGCATAACTGGTGCTGAACCTAAGCAATGCCTACAAGGAAAAAAAAGTAGAAATAAAAATCAATAGGACCCTTTTCAAGCACTGAGACCTGGCTACATGCAGCTGGTAAACCTCTGCAGCCAGTCGCGCCTTGCAAACTTATAGAGATTGACCTTGTGCGTGGGAGCTGCCAAGAACAGAACCACAGGATGGCTGGGGTTGGAAGGGACCTCTGGAGATCATCCAGTCCAACCCACCTGCTAAAGCAGGTTCACCAGAGCAGATCACACAGGAATGTGTCCAAGTGGGTTTGAATGTCTCCAGAGAAGGAGACTCCACAGCCTCTCTGGGCAGCCTGGTCCAGGGCTCTGGCACCTCAAAGTGAAGAAGTTTCTCCTCATGTTTACATGGAACCTCCTGTTCTTCAGAATGGGCCTAAGTATATTTGTCCAGATTAAAGCTGGGTCCAAATTTCCTTAATACCAAACTGTACACGTGGACCTATCCTCATGAAATCTACCCTCATAAGACACTTAAGTAAATATTGAACATATCAGCACGGGTATATAGAGGTTAAACCTGAGTGACAGAGGGTTTCTGTGTCACTGGACACTGTGAAAATGTAGAACTGGAAGAAGCAGTTACTATACAGGATCATCATCTTCCTCAATTTGCTTCCCCTCAAAACTGGCTCGTTTCTAACTTTTGCAAGCTGCCACTGCGCTTTACAAAGCAAACTTATGACAGTGAGCACGTTGACTGCTACATTTAAAAAGGCAGGTACTCTGCATGCTGCTTTTGCAATGAGAAAAGAAAATATCATTAATATGTTCAGTACAGTATTCAAGGACATACCAGGGCTAATCTGCCTGGAATCCCAAGAATAAAGGGGAGTTCGCTCTTTAAATGAAAACCATCTCGTCTCCTTTGTTGCTTTAAAAGTGTTTGTTAAAAAGCCAGTTCCTTGATATAGTGCCATATTGTGCTATTGATTATTAGGCGGAACCCTCCCACCCCCTTCCAGCTGAAATTTTGCTGGAGTTCTGCTTTATAATCAATAGCATGCTCTGTATGGACTTGACAGCGCGGCAGCTCCCCTCCAACGCCCCCAAGGACAGCTGCAAAAAATGAGCTGGCTACCTCCCGGAGCCATCTAAGGACCAGATCCAAACTCCATTCAATTCTATGGAAAAATTCCCACTGACTTCAATGGGCTTTGGATCAACCCCCTGTAGAGGAACACTTTTTAAAACAAACATTAGTTGAAAAAAAAAAAATCATTAGGACTAGAAAGCCTTTCATATTATCTACTGGATACATTTTAAAGCGAGAGGGTGGGAATGTGCTCTTTTCTCCTTATGAATGTGTGACTCCCGTCAATGTCAGGGAGAACTCATACAATTATGAGGTTGGAAAGGTTGAAAGACAAGAAGAAATATGGCCCAACAGCTACAAAACCAACCTCTGTCTAGACCTATATTTCATTAGGAAGTTTTAAAAGATATGAGTTAGCCACATAAAAATTTTAAAATCTCTTTAGAACAAAAATACACTCCCCCCCTAGATTTTTAAAGCACTTTGACACTATCTAGATAGTAAGCATTTAGATACAAAGGAGAAAAAGAAAGAGTCATAATAAAAGTAATTACATTCTGCATAAGCTTTTGATGAAAATGTAATATTATGCAGATTTAAATACAATTAGTAGAAATATTCGGTTTGTTTCTTCTTTGTGCAGGAACAATTATTGGGTTTTTTGCCTCTCCAAACATATATCTACCGGGGACCAGACCAGGCCGAGTTCCCAGGCAGGTACATTTACTACACCCTTTAAAAGCGTGCAACCGGAATCCTTCCAAAATCCAGTATTCCCCTCTGCTCTCAGAGGGATGACACGCTGGGCTAAGCCTGTGTGGGTGTTTGTCTGGAACCAGAAAGCCTCTGCCAAGCTATTATTTCTAGATTATAGAATCATAGAATAGTTTGGGTTGGAAGGGACCTTCACCTAGTCCAAATGTCCCTGCTTATGGGACATCTTCACCCAGAGCCCCATCCAGCCTGGCCTGGGGTGTTTCCAGGGCCTGAGATTTCCACACATCTTTGCCAGCTCCTGGACTGCTGTTTTGCAGCAAGACACAGGTTCTTCCATTGGCACCACTCTGCTGAAGAGATGCATGTGCATTTGCTAGGCCCAGGTTAGTCTTTTAATCTCAGCTTTTACGTTGCCTCACGGATTGCACACAGGAACGTGCTCGAGCTTGGTGGTGGATGTTGACTCCAGCTTGAAGAGGATGCCCACAGTGACAGCGCAGGACCATGGGGTGGATGGGCTTCAATGGAGATTCAGCTCAACATCCAACTGGGCGCAGGCATGAACTAAGAACCTGACTCACCTGACTCACCTCCACGCTGCAAGAAGCTTCTGCAAAGGCCACATCCTCTGATTTTCCCCTTCGTTCAACTGCATCCACAATCTAACCTTGCAGATTTAACTACAGCTACATGAATACAAAAGAAAGCTTTAAAATACACAGGTTCAGGATGACCAGAAATCAAATTTTCTTTTCTCAGCAAAGATGAATAAATAAGAAAACCTTTTGGGGGGTAGAATGAAAGTGTCATATTGCACCAGAATTATTTAAAATATATTATATATACAAGAACGAAAAACATTATTAAAAGTCAAGAAAGTTTCATTTAGATAAATATTAAAATACTTCCTTTAAAATTCCCTGGGATTTTGTCCTTCTGCTCAGCCCAAACTACCATCTGAATTTCATCGAGACTTGAAAATAATTCCAATAACCACAAAACTGGATTACCATTTCTCTTTTGGGACACATGAGAACAATCTTTTCTAAAAAATAAAATAATTCTAAGTGAAACACTAAGAAAAAATAAGTCAAGATGCTTGTCACTGAAGTCACTGCATGGGACATTTCGGTTGCCTTTTTGAGTACGTATTTGTGCACACACGTATGTTTTGGTTCTGGGAATTCGGACAGAATCCTTTCAGCTCTCTACTTTCCAACAATTTGTGACAAACGTAGCAATATTTAAGGATGGGAATACTTCTTTTAATGTAATTACTTAATGACAATAGCAAAATGATCAAAGAAGTTCCAGAAGCTGGAAATTCATTCCAACGCAGACATAAAAGTAATTGGTCTAAAGAATCATGTTTTAGCACTTTCTTCTCAGTTATGCCCCAGAGATTCCCTCACAGCCCACAACAATTTCAAAACCCTACTTCTGGGGAATAGTACGATATAACCATAAAATTACACTTGAGATAAGATTTAATTATCATTCTCACCTTTCCAACACCTTTCAAGAAGTAATCCTTAAAAGCCTTGTGAGAAAGAATATTACAATTAAAATGATAGCATGCAGCGATATTAAAAGAAAGACAAACTGCTATATAGGTTTTACAGGAGCTTAAGTTCAAGAGCTTTATTCAAAAATATTACAAGTGATGCTGTCTGATGGATTTTAGATATTCACTTTGGGCCAGAGGATGTTAGAGCAAAATAAAACAAATTGACATTACACCCTAAGAGACCTTTTCATTTGCTTGAGACCTGAGGTTGGAGAAAGCAACCGTAACTACTGTTGGTGGAGGATCACTGGGCAAAAATCACGTTCTCTTGTGGTTTAATTTCAGTGCTGTTGGAGTCACAACAAAACCAAACATCGCTGTGGGACAGTACTAACCTATACCAACACCTACTTTCTCCCTTCCCCTTGTTTCCCACTCCTCCATGATCAGATAGCTGGTGAGGGGTTTGGAGCACAAGTGTGATGAGGAGCAGCTGAGGGACCTGGGGCTGTTTAACCTGAAGAAAAGGAGGATGAGGGGAGACCTTATCACTGTCTACAACTGCCTGAAAGGAGGCTGTAGCATGGAGGGGGTTGGTCTCTTCTCCCAAGTCGCAAGGGATGGGGCAAGAGGAAATGGCCTCGAGTTGTGCCAGGGGAGGTTTAGATTGGATATCAGGAAAAAATTATTCACAGAAAGGGTTGTGAAGCACTGGAGAAGGCTGCCCAGGGAAGTGGTGGAGTCACCATCCCTGAAGGTGTTTAAACAATATATAGATGGGGTTCTTAGGGACATGGTTTAGTGCCAGTGTTGGGTTATGGTTGGACTTGATGATCCTGAGGGTCTCTTCCAGGCAAAACAATTCTACGATTCTAGTCTGTTGACAGTAGAACAGGGAACAGGAGGCTGAACCGCTCTGGACTGCAAGTTCAAATCCACCAGCAGCTGGCTGACCCTTACAGTCTTAGCCAGGGCAGTAGCTGTCAACCCTGAAATACACTTCTTTGTCATTTGTACCTGGAGCAGAGCCCAACCAGGCTGGCTTTGGGAGATTTCAGGCACAACCAGTCCTACAAGGCTGCCAGCATCTTAGGAGGGTTGAAATCTTATGCCGTGTCTGACATTTTGCTCTCTCGTTCTCTCAGTGAACATATAAATCATTCTCCCACTGTGCAGGCAGCACCCGTAGAAAAGATGCACCTCAGCAGGGGGGAAAGGGAGGTACAGCCTGAGGTGCCAATGTCCCCATCACTTCCCCAGGACAGGCAAATAAATGATCAGCTGGACCGTCCAGACAAAGGGTGGGTGATCCTGCAGACATCCAGCTAGCTGCAGAGTTGGAATGGTTTTAATTGTGACAACAGAAAGCTCTTAAATAAGTTCCTAAGAAGCTAGACCTTCATAGGGTGGGTATTTTACTTCTGGCAGTTGACTGCCTAAAACATGCAGAGACCCCCTCACCTTATCATGGGCAGATTTAGAGTGACAAGACTTACAGGCTGCTGGGGAATCCCTTAAAACAAGTATATTTGGGTTCCCTGGACCAAAGGCTAAATGACTATTTTCATTAAACTAAATGAACACGGTCCAGGGGGAGAAATGGGAATAGGCAGGTCTTGCTTTTTAACCAAAGGAGGCAATGTCTTTGTAAATATTTCACAAAGTGCTCCTAAAAAGAAAGGCTGAGCCTTCATTAATGCTTATATATAGAAGGGAAAGTAGGTTCTCCCTTTTTGCCTTGACCTTGAGTAGAAGAGAAAGAGCATCTTCCAATTAGATGAGAACCCAGAAAAAGGTGTATTTCACTGTATATTGCCAATGAATTCATCAGGGCCAAGATTTCTTTCTCTCTTCCCAGGGGAAAAGCAAACAAACCACAAAACACAAACACTCAAACGACGAAGTTTCTAATATGCTTCAAAATAGAAACCTTTTATTGTTTCTCAGACTCAAATCCAGCTAGTACTGCTTTTAACTCCTATGAAGAAGGTGAAACTAGTTATTGAATTCAGAAGTCAAATCACTGCAAAGAAGGTTTTACATAAAAGCCAACACCACATCCATCTGAAGCAACATGAATGCCTTCAAGGGAAGATGGAAAACGTAAATCACCGGAAACCCTGAATACCCAGTAAATCACTGGCAAGCAGGCCTGGGTTTGAGCGCTGAACAGAAGCAAAGCAAAAGAGTCCCAGAGTCCAGCGAAGACGGAAAGAAAGCGTTCATTGTATTGGGAATGTTACATGATCCGTATCGGACCTTTGTGCACCATGCTGGGATGAAGAATTTACACGGATGCAAGGAAGTGGGAGGTGTTAAGAAGGGACTGGCACTTGAGTTTATACAAGTGTTACCAATGTTAGAATAATGTTTATCAGTTTACAGTATTTGACTTAGCATAGCTCAAGGGAGAAGTGAGAGATAAAACCCGTCCAAAACACGTTCCTTTACCTGAGAAGCCAGAAGGGGGTCTAAATTCTCCAGCTGAAAGGGAGCCCAATTAACTTTATCTTGTATATCTGAGCTCCAGCTGGGGAGACGAGTTCACTGGAGGTTATAATAATAATAACGCACGTGTAAACATTTTGACTACTGCATATACTGAAACATCAGAGAAGGAATATTGTGTTGTGGAGAAGGGTTATTGCATCAACCCCCATTCAGGCCAGTTCTTTGGAAGATGGAAGATGGAAGTCAGGCAAGCACTTTGCCACTTTTATCATAGGAAGCTAAGTGGTTCCCATACACATCAAGAGACTTGGCTAACCCAGCTGCACTGCTTTTCTAAAGTCAAAGCTATGCTGATTTGTATTAACCCAAGATCTAACTGTCTGTGATTCATTGTTCCACCCCAGCATAAAGTAGGAACACAAGAGAAACAAAATATTCAGCTTCTGTGCTGGAGAGCTGGTCAACAACAACCCCTGTGATGAACAGTTAAGGGAAAGAACAGCAAATACTCAGCTAATTCCAGAAGACAGTTGTTTGGAGTGGACACACACACACGTATTCATACAAGGCTCAGTCATCTGCCATCCACCACAGCCAGAAAGCTAAATTTCACCCACACACACTTGCAGATGGAACAATACTTTTAAGCAAAATAGAACGAGCTGTTACTCTTCAATCTGGCAAGAGAAATTACTTTGGACGTGATAAAAGGCTGAACGACTGCACGTAGCCTCAACGGGACAGAAGGGAGGGGACTGTTAACCACATCTCCCAGTACTAGAGCAAAGGGTCATCAAATGTGGGAGCAAAACTCACAACAAACCAAAGGAGGTCTAACACCTCCATTGTGTGAAGAGTCTCCTGGAGAATTCCTTATCAAAGGATGCCAGGGCTACGAAATATTTACAAGTGTTCAAGCTGAAAACTGAGCAGGTACCTAGAAGAGAGATCTACTGAGGGCTGATGACTAGACATATAACACAAGGTTCAGCAAATTCTTTGGTTGGAAAGTGTTAGAGGACTGAATATTGAAAAGGACCTATCATACCTGCTTCATCTTCCCCAAGCATCCATTTCCAGCTGTCATTGGGAACAGGATGCTGGATTTGCTGAAGCCTTGGTCTGATGTAGTACAGTGGCTTTTATTCTGTTGGTATGTCTGTTGAGATTTGATCATTATTTAGTTTATATTTAAACATGAAAATACAAAGACATCAAGCTGAAAACTGGAAAAGGATAATAGGTGGTGAACAACACCCAATAAAAAGGAACAGAGGACATTAACATTTAATATGGAGCCATTACAGGTAAGTAATTTAATTGAAAAGATGGTGAGGGTCCCAGAAGTAATTTTAATGTCTGCTGTGCACTGCTGGGGTTAACAGGAATTGCAAATATTCACACAGGACTGTTGGCCCCAAGCCTATTTTAATCACTGAGAGTTAGCGCGGAGTCCACAGCAATCAAAATTTAGGGTCTTTGGTCATCAGGTCTGCTGCAGAGCTTGGAAGCAACTGAATCTACAAATCTAGGAGAGGCATTAACACGAGGATTATCATACTTTCATGCACTCCAAACCAGCCACTCTCCTCTAAAAATGTTCTAGAAAAAGAAGTACTCGGGTTAAACCAGCTATGGGGAAACAGGTGCCATAGGACTACTTTGAGAGAGGTGCCCTAGGATAAACATCTCAATGCCAAACAGATCATTTATATGGCCCACGAAGCTTCAGAATCAAAGTATAAAAGTTTTGTTTTCAGACACATATTCTGTGTGTGAAAATGGGGTGTAATATCTACCTGACTGGTAAATTCATTCCCGCTGTAAATCTTTGAATCAAGGATTATTTTCCACCCTGCTATAGATTTAACTTTACAGCCAAAAAACAAATCCAGTAGAGACTCACTTGCCAACTGATCTTTAAAAGTTCCATCTCTTTGATTAAACACATCTATTTGTGCAGAATTCAGTAAATGCATGAACGGAACATGTGAGGAGCTGTTGGCAGCGTATTTAGTTCTACAACACTGTAAATCTTCCCGTCTAGGCTGCCTCTATTCTCTCATTTTCTTGTCTCTGACTGTTCCTCACAGCAAGTCTGTGCCCTTCTCAGGCACTCGGACATTTGGTGGCTGCTCGCAGACCTTCGGCCGATGCCCTTTACTGCTATGTGAGATGTGCGATGATGGCTCAGAAATACACTGCCTGTTTCGCCACAGTCGCTCCAACATTTTTAAGTGCTCAATAAGGAACTTGCAAGGAGTACCTCTGATGTCTAGATACCTCATAAAGTATTGACGTCGGTAGAAAGGAGGGGAGCGGAGGTGAAGTAAATCCGTAAAGTAAAAAGTGCCTGAGGAAGTCAGTCAAGGGTGCAGGTGAAGTTTTCTATGGAGACACTTCTCACTCTCACATGAATTTCCTGACAAGAAGATACACACTTAATGAAAAATGCCACACTGTCATCATGATCTGACTTAAAAACAAATAGAAGGGTGAATTAAGCAAGACAGCTTAAACGTGAAAAATTGCCCTCTGGCCCAGAAATGCCAGGTTTATTTCCAGCAGGAAGAAGTAAGGCCACCAACAAAGGAAGAAAAATATTCCTTTAAGGTTACATGGACAATGGGATCTACAGAGGAATGTTTGTCAGCTGCTCATGGTGCAAGAGGAAGAATTAAGATTCGACACCCCAATTTAAAATTAAGAGCAAAACTGTAACACATTGCTGTGCACAAAATTTAGCACATTTCACAATACCGGAGACCTGTAGGAAGATGGTTCAGATGCTCTTGACAAATCAGAGAAACAGAAAAGACTGAGGCAAAATTAAACAGGGATAAGTATAAAGTGACGTTGAAAGATTTAACCACTCAAATATAGGAAGCATGTGGCTAAACAGCAGCTCTCCAGAAACATGTTTAGGGGTTACTGGATCAGAGTCAACACGGCTCTGGTGTCGAGAAAGAAAAAAGAAAGCATAATTCTGGAATAGATAAACAGGGTATAACAGCCTGCGAAACAAGCAGAATAACTCTCCTGCACTCTGCAGTGCCGATAAGGCTTCAAATGAGCACTGTATCCATTTTCAAGACAGAAGCGGAACTAGTGAGAAGAAAACCAGAGAGCAACAAAAATGATAAGTGTAGAAGACACAGTCGAAAAGGAAAGACTGAAATAATGAGATTTCTTTAGTGTAAGGAAAAGAGAGGAAACAAACAAACAAATCCACACACCAACACCACAAACACACACACACAAACCAAACCAACGACAACAAAAAGTCCACACTAGACCATCACAAAAAGAACATCTATGGCATGGCGGAAAATAATTTCTTCTTGTCCAGAGTAAGTGTAACTGAGCAGCAACAGGATGAAGTTTCTGGGCGGCTCAAGGCTCATTTATGAAATGTAAGGACTACAGCAAACACCATGAAGCATCAGAACGAGCTGCCATGAGAAGTATGTAACACCCACCTCTGATTGCCCCTCAGAATGGGCTGAGCAAACATGCCACAGGAATCACCCATCCTGCCTGGATTGCTGTAACTTCACACACATCGGAGCCACACACCTCCCAGCCCAGTTTTTAATGGATTCGGTATTCAACGGAATTAGAGGAGAAGCCCTTGGAATAGAGGGAATTCGCTGCTTCCTCTCCAACATAATTCCCATTTCCCTCTCTTTTAGGTCATCCTCAGCTTCGCATTCAGGGAACCCTTAGGGTTGGAAGAGATCACAGAATCACAGAGTGTCAGGGATTGGAAGAGACCTCAAAAGATCATCCAGTCCAATCCCCCTTCCAGAGCAGTAACACTTGGATGAGGGTTTGAATGTCTCCAGAGTAGGAGACTCCACAAAACCCCTGGGCAGCCTGTTCCAGTGTCTGTCACCCTCACTGAGAAGTTTCTTCTCAAATTTAAGTGGAACCTCTTGTGTTCCAGTTTGCACCCATTGCCCCTTGTCCTACCATCGGTTGTCACCGAGAGGAGCCTGGCTCCATCCTCCTGACACTCACCCTTTATAAATCTGTAAACATTAATGAGGTCACCCCTCACAGCCACTGAACATTGTTATCATAAGTACCAAGCTTGGCTTGGCACACATGTAGAACATACACACATTTCAGATCTGAATGTTTCACGCACCCTGCGCCTGCATCCCATTTGCTATTACCTACATCAGGTCTATATCATCAACTCGACTCTAAGGCCTTACTTTAAACATCTGAGAAACTGCAGAGTAATGAAGGACTGCTCTCGCTTTGTGCTAACGTGGCTTTGCAGGCACACACAAGCATCTCTGCCTGGTGCTGCCCCATCCTTCACCCCCTGGAGTCAGCACAGGCATCCCCCCCACCTTTGCGCTGTTCAAACACTTCCCTCGTTATGAGTTTTCCTCTTCACAGCCCAGGCAGATCTGCTATTAAAAAGGATCTCTGCTGCCCTCTTTCACCAATTAGTCCACTGAGTGTGACAGAGCAGAGAGAAAGCAGCACTTCGGGGAGAGGAAAGAGGCAGTGACAACAGAGACACCAAGCACACAAGTGAAAATGGCTTAGAGAGGGCTGATCAGAGACCCGGGGCTTTATTCCTGCCACAGAACCAAACCTGAACTGAAAAGAAGCTCAAACAAGGATTTCCTCTACTCTACTGGGTCTGTATCTTGGTAAAAATCCTACTGAAATCAATGGGAGCATCTGCAGCAGAGACCCAGACCCCAAAAAGTGCAATTACTGTTTCGCTCCCCTGACAATTTGATCAGTGATGAGCAAGGCAAACTCCAGAGGAGATCCTAGAACTAGGATATCACTTGGAAAATGAAGTCAGGAAGACAACTGATGATTAACATCACCCAATATAAAGAGGAAAACAAACCCAATCAAACCACCAGTAGCGGCCATCACAGCCTTGTACGCGAGTGTTGTGAGTTTTTTATTTAACATATGTTACTGTTTTAATATATTATTTTTTTTTTAATATATATACACATACATAATTTATTCAACTGATATGATTGTGCTTGGGGCATAAGTTAAGACCCTTACTGTGGCAACCTTAGCATCAATTAACAGCAATAACAAACACCCACAAGAAGGAACTTATGCATTCAACCTATTGCTTTCACTGTCAATTTAACCAGAGTAAAGTAAGGATTGTCCATACATGAGAGGAGGTATTAGCACCATTCCATCCAAAGCCCACAAAGACGTGTTCAACACTAGGTGACTGGGCAATAAAATGTCAATAAATGCAAGATAATGGGATTATGACAAACTCACAACAACACATCCATGTCTAGAGTGTTGTGGGTAGTTCTGATTGCCCTACTTGGAAAAGAATAGAACTGGGAAGGAAGAAAGAAGGCAGATCAGCTTCTGATCACAGGAGGAGACACTTGGAAGGGGAGGGACACACAGTAATTTTCAGGGTGGCAAATAGCTATCTAATGGAGAGACAGCAATGGGAAAATCTTTAAGGGGGGCGTCAAATGTAAATATGCAAGATGCCATTTTTCACAACCGAGCTCCAGAAGACCCAGAGACACTAGGCAGATTAAAATCCTAGCAAAAGAGTAAAATTTCAAGGGCTCTCAACTAAATTGAGGAAGGCATTGCAAAATGACACCATGAAGAAAACAGGCAGGCTGGGGGAAAAAAGATCATATTCTTCAAAAATAATCTGTTAGAGGTTATTCAACATGACAGTCCAAATGTAAGCTATAAGGTCAAAGTCTCCATACACTGAGTTTCTAAGCACTGTAGAGAATACATAGGTGGGAAAGAAAAAAGAAAATCATTAATACCCATTTTGTTTGCTTTTCTGCAAGGACTACTCTAACATCTCAATTTTCCCAGCCACAACATGTACCATTTGGGGATAATCAAAGTCCTGCCCGCTCCATATACGTCATCTTCTGTTGGTTGCGCTATGGGCTGAGACAATAGGCAACACTGCGGCTCCACAGGGAATTGTTTGATGGGAATCTCCAGCAGTTTCAGTAAGCAGCACAAAGTGGCCTGAGCAGACCAGGGACTTCAGATGCGGTAATTTAACTAACCTACCTTTGTTCTTTCTGTCACTAGCTCCAAGTACAATACACCACTTGGAATCGGCCGCTGGTTTTAATTTAAAGCATATACAGACTTTGCTGAATATCATCAAGCAGGGTTTTGAAAGAGAGATGAGAAAAACACCTTCTATTAGTCACACTTTAAAAGTTATCTATTTCTCTTGGAATAGGGCTGGAACACTGTCAGCTCCAGCACCTGAACAACTCTGTGGGCTCAGGCAAGTTGCTTGCCAGCCTTCGAGAATGTACAGTAATTCCTAGAGTCACTGAGTCCTTCTAAGTTTGTTTGTTAATAAATATGATCTGCCACTAGAGACAGCACACCACAATGCATGAGGTCACTTAGCAGATGCAGTCAAACAGCGCTTTAGCCTAAAGAACATTTAAAAAACAAACCTAATTACACAGAATCACAGAACAGTTGGGGTTGGAAGGGACCTCTGGAGATCATCCAGTCCAACCCACCTGCTAAAGCAGGTTCACCAGAGCAGATCACACAGGAATGTGTCCAGGTGGGTTTGAATGTCTCCAGAGAAGGAGACTCCACAGCCTCTCTGGGCAGCCTGTTCCAGGGCTCTGGCACCTCACAGTAAAGAAGTTTCTCCTCATATTCAGATGGAACCTCCTGTGTTTCAGTCTGTGCCTGTTGCCCGTCATCCTGTTGTTGGGCACCACTGAAAAGAGTCTGGTCCATCCTCTTGACATCCACCCTTGAGATATTTATAAACATTGATGAGATCCCCTCTCAGCCTTAAACACCCCTTGGGTCTAGCTAAACTACAGCCATTGTAGTGTCTAAAAGTAAGGCAGTAAAGTCTAATTTTAAAAAATTATATTCCCTTTGGCATGGAATAGGAGAAGTCGTTCTGATCCTGTACCTTGAGTAAATTAAGGGCAGCCCTGCATTATCTGCTGGCGGGTGATGCAAGGTCAACACCTCCTCACTGGTTCCTTCCCTCTCGCGCTGCAGACGCGGTTGTTGCAGAACCAGCTTTGTGCCACCCAAGGACTTCCCTGAAAAGGAGGTACGTGCAAAGTCACGTCCGCGGCAGCCTCTTATCCTCGACGCTCTGCAGCCTAAAATTTGAGCAAGAGCTCGCTTGGCTTGAGGCTGGAAGGCAGATCATCTCAATTAGGAAAAATCTAACATACCCGGCAAGAAAGAATAACGCTGCAGTCCAGCCTTCAAAACAGATTTTTCAAGGGAGGAGAAGGAAAACAGACATGAATCAGTAGGAGAAATACAACTTTAAAGCCCTAACAAAAGGGAACAGATGGGAGCAGAGCGAAACGCTCACAAACTTGAACTGGAATAGCTGTCTCTTCATAAAACCCCTCCAAATATGAAAGATCCTCAGACATCTGCAATTAAATCCTCTATTAATCCCAACTATATTTTAAAGGCAGTTGCGCCAGGCTACTAATCATGCTATTGACAGACTGAAAACTACACCAGGAGGACAGAGACGGTGAAACAGAAATAAGAGGAGCCAAAACTTAAAACCCAGGGCGATGGGGCTGTTTTTTCCACCTCCGTCTACTCGTAATTAAGATCCTCCGGTAGGTTTTATCTCTAAATGCACAAGGGGGTTAGGACTTCAGTGTTTCTGACTCACTCTGATTTCTTACACGCTCACAGGAATGAAGATAGGGAAAATATCTCCACTTCTGTATTATGGAAACCTTGCAATTAATAATTGAGAATCTTTTTATCTCCCTCTCCCTTTTTCTTTCAGAACTAGAGTGCTCTCTTCAGCTTGTTAAGCTTAGTTCACTCCCACTGATAATTCACTAGAGATCATAATTTATGGACAATTGAAGCTGCAGAAACATCTCTTAGAAGGAATAGAGCAGATCCATAGCAACAATTCTTCAGGGGAATATTAATCCCCAGCTTTATGTAGTGCTAAGTGTACAATAGTAATCAGAACTTGAGTAGAAGCTGCTAATCATTGAGGGAAAAGGCTGTATAAAGAATTCATAATGGAATTAGCCTGCGGCAAACAAAGAAAGACAAAATTAAATCAGCCATCAAATTGCACCAAGGAATTTTAATTTACAGGTTAATGTAGGATTATGTAACTAATCACAGCTAACATTTTCAATGAACAACCAATAAAATTCTGCTCTTTTTTTATTCTGGCTAATGGTATTTCAATAACATGCTTTTATCACCATATAATGTGTTAAGAATGATTTTCAAAAATTCTAAAAATCTTCCAAAAAGCATTATGACCGAGCAATCAATGCAAAATGCTGGCTTTAAGTTAATTAGCATAAATATACATCTAGATGATCTACTGTTTGGTTCAATCCAATACAATAAAGTTCCTTTGAGTCTGCATAGGATGGATTTACATAACCAAATGTGCATAACTGTGGCTTTAAAATATATGCGTGATTTCCAAAGAGGGAGATACAGCAATACGAAAAGCCTCCAAATTAAATAAGTCAAACAACTTCCAAGTACTAAAGTGCATCAGCTAATTCTAAATAAAACCCTTATTATAGATTTTTATCTCAATACAGCATATATATCCTACGACATACGCACAAAGGACCGCTCTAACAGAATTTGCTCTGTTTATAATATGAACATCATAAAAAAGAATAAGGTTTCTGGGATAAAAAGTTGATTTGCTTCCTCTTGAGACAAAAAGAGAGACCTTGTATTTGACCCAGTTATATTTTGATATTGGCCAATACAAGGAAATTTCTTAAAAAATAGAGAGAGAGGAAAAAGAAAACCTCTCTGTTCTAAAAGTGTATTTACAGACCACTAGTTAATGTATGCAAATACATAGAAACAACTCATATAACTCCTCGCACGTTTTTAAAGGGAAACTCCAAAATTATACCGTATGCTTCAAAACACATCAACTTAATCAAAAAGATCTTTTTTTTTTTGCAACATATGGCAGCACAAAAATTTTTATAAATGGAGTAAAAAGCACTTTCATAAGCTTTACTTCACTTAAGAGGAATGCTGGGAAGAAAGGCAACAGCATTCTTCCTGCATATGTTTTTCTAGTTCTGAACAATGTGGGAAAACCTCATTTTACTTTAATCTAACAGTTCATTTTATGGAAGCAGCAACATTCTGCCCATTTATTAGCATAGAGGGGTTGGGGTTGTGTGTAGCTGCTTTTTTCCCCCTTCCCTTCCTTTTATAAAGTCTAATTTTAAGATGCACACTTCCAAAAAACATTATGGTGTCAATTGCACTACCCTTCAGCAATCCTGTAATAACTTTATTCAACCATTTCTAATTATAATTATATTTTCAATTCCTTTTAGCTATAGAAACTCTTTATCAATCAGAGCACAAGACAGAAAATTACTTTATTACAGCTACAGCTCGTTAGTCTGAGTGCTCTTAATGAAGCAGCCTCATAATCAGATGAAAATCATGCTGAAGAAAACTTGCATCATTAGTCTGGGCCTTAATTACCAAGAAATATAGTCACTAACAATGATACTCCATTTCATGATACGGTGCATGCACCTTCTACAGTACTTGCAATTAATAATTCCGCAGACTGCTACAGAATCTTTCTATTTATTCATAACAATGGAGGGGAAAAAATTCTAAATTTAATTGAGCAGCTCCGAATGCACTCTCTCACTCTCTCCTGCTCAGATTAAAATGTCAAAAGGCTAATATTCTATCTTACAATAATTCATCATTTTAATTACATATTTTATGTATGTGAAATGTCCTTTTTTTTTTTTCCCCCCTTCTCTTGATCACTTAGGGCAACATTTTGGGGGGACATGTGTATGGGAAAAATCTCTCCATGTATGTAGGTGGCTCACGCCGCACAGAGCAGCAATGAACAGAAGAAAAAAGCATTTACTTTCATTGTCAGTGAGCAAGGCTCATGTTGGATGAGCTTCAGACATAAGCGCAAGACATTCATTTAAATTAATGATGGCCTTCGTCCAATACAGTCATCGGCAAGGATGGAAAGATCCTTGAGTGAAGAATATGTTGATCCCTAAGACCCTTTATGAATATGATCCATCATCGGGTTAGTAACTTCTGTACACAAGCCTGTTCTAATCCACCGCATTTGCTGTACACTTTCACACTGAATATGCTCCTCTTAACTCTCTGGTAAGCCTCCTGTACACGAAAGCATCAGGAAATACCATTAGTGAGAAACCCCTTCGGCCAGCTAACGAACCCGCTAAAAGATCACATCGCAACCCTAAACACCTGGAGTGTATTTCACTCCGATTCGCGGCGTGGAAGATTATTCCACAGACACCAGTGGGAGCATTTGCAGCTCGCAGTGGCGGCCCCAAGATCTGTCACTGCTCCAGCTTTCTCCCCGTTGTCCCTCGTCATCACTGCGCCGGGCTCCCGAGGGCGATAACGAAGGCGGATTTGCGGGGGATCAACCAGCGCGGCGAGGGGCTGCTGCCGGTCCACCGGCTGCGGAAACCGCGGATTCCGCTTGGCATCAAAATAGTTTGACACCGAGATGTTTGACATCATGATTTTTGCAACCTGCCCAGTCCTTGGCTGCTCAGCTGCTATCTGAGTAAGTCACATTACAGCAGAAAGATATCGCCCTGGAGTTAAATCACCGAGCCCGTGATTAATCTCAAGGGCATAAGCTAAATAACTCCCTTGTACCATCGCATTTTCTAGCGCTTACACCGTGCTGTCCTTTCATGCAGGCGTTTCAAACAATAACTAGCCATTAGACAGGCTAGATGAACTTGCCGTAAGGATATTCAGCATATCCTGCTTTCTGACACTGTGCTCCACAAGTCATCCTCACTGTTACCTCTGCTAAATCATCTGCTTCAAATCTTTGGCAAATCATTTTCACCTTTTAAATCCCCTTACGTCCTCTCCCAAAACAGCAAGTAAGAAGCTCCCTTCTCTGTTTTTGCTGCTTCCTGTATGTGGCACAGTTGAGAGCTACTCAGCAAGAGAAAAAAAAAAATCAGCCTTAAGTTCCATAAAACAAATGTGTAAGTAACTGGAATAAATAAATAAAACAAATAAAAAGGCTTTCTGCCCAGCCTCTGGCTTACAGGCACTCTTATTTTCCTTCCCCCTTGCCACGCCTCAGCATTTCTTTTAGGATAACTTCTTTTACGTAGTTGCTTCAAGAATTTGCATCTGGCACCAGCAGCCGACGGAGACAGGAGACTGACAAGATGGACTGTTGTGGCAATTCCTATGTTCCTACTGCATTCCTAAGCTGTGCTTTTTGGCAGCGGATATGGTGAAAAAAAGAGCGTATTTAGAAACGTGACAACTGGAAAAAATATTCTTAAACCTTACAGTGCCTTCTAAAGTTGCAGAATAAAATTAATTTATAGTAGGACTATAGCTGGCCAAAAACCATGGGCTCTCAGTAAACCAAATGGGGTAAAAACCTGGCTTTGGAAGAGGTTCTGAGGTTTTGGCTCTGTCAAACAAGTACGCTTATAAACTTATTGTATAACTTATTGGCAAGAGCAGCATCAGACTGACCTCCACTCGCATCACAGAAATTACACATTCATTGTCTTTGAGGGGAAAATGTTCTTATGGTACCGTATTAATATCCTTTGTGGGCTGGGTCATGAATCAGCATTGGCAGCCGCCTCTGGAGCCGTCTGCCTGCCAGCCTTCCCAGCTGGAAAACTGGTAACGCCGGAGAGATGTATACAGAAGGGAAGTGATGGTTTCCCAATTCCGAATTGATTTGTACATGAATCCGCTCGAGTTTAAAGCGCCCCGACGTGCCAAAAACCTGGTCCAACAAATATATATATAATGGTGAGTGCTTACTGCATGTTCTTGTATTTAACAGCAGTGAGGTTTATGCGCCTCCAGCCCACGCAGCCAGCTCTGCAGGCACAAAGCTGCGCTGGAGCCCTCGCCACACCGCTCTGCACAGGGGTGAAGCTTCCACGGGAGAAAGATGGTTGGGTCTGCCTAAAATGTAGGTTTTTATTATTGTTATTTCTTTACTTTTTTTGTGGTGCACAGGGCGGGGAGGAGGGACGGTGACCCCAGCCTGGGCCTCACAGCGGCGGGGAAGCCGGCAGCCCCTGGGCCCGGCTGTGCTGCCGGAGCGCGGGGATCCCCCGGGGGCCGCCCCGCCCGCCGTGCCTGGGGGCCCGGCGCCCTCTGCCGGCCGCCCACCGCCGCCGGCCGAGAGCAAGAGACTCGGGTTCGAGCCCCGGCCCCGCCGTCCCGCAGCGCCCTGATCTCACATAGCGGTAGGGCTCATGGGGCAAGCCTGATCATCCTTCCGGAGCAATTGATTACAAAAAGTGATAAAACACCGCACTGTCACAGAATCATTTTGATTGAAAGAGATCCTCAAGATCATTGAGTCAAAGCACAACCTAACTCTAGCACTAACCCATGTCCCTCATCTACATGCCTTTTAAATCCCTCCAGGGATGGTGACTCCACCGCTTCCCTGGGCAGCCTGTTCCAACACCTCACAACCCCTTCCATGCAGAAATTTTTCCTAATATCCAATTTGAACCTTCCCTGGTGCAACTTGAGGCCATTTCCTCTCATCCTATCACTTGCTGCTTGGGAGAAGAGACCAACCCCCTTCATGCTGCAACCTCCTTTCAGGCGGTTGCAGACAGTGATAAGGTCTCCCCTCAGCCTCCTTTTCTCCAGGCTGAACAGCCCCAGGTCCCTCAGCCGCTCCCCATCACCCTTGTGCTCCAGACCCCTCACCAGCTTAGTTGCCCTTCTCTGAACTCTCCCCAGCATCTCAATGTCTTTCTTGTAGTGAGGGGCCTAACCAGACTACAGCTCTAAATCCCAACCAAAAAGCATCGAGATAAAGCGACAAGCAATAATTTACATTTGCCAACATCAATAATTAAACAAACAATTAAAAAATCACCTTCATGGGCTCAGGAGGCTGAGTGTCCCCCAACCCAGCTCCCCTGGCAGGAGAAGTGTCACAGCTGGGACCCAGCCCAGGTGTCAGGGCTGGAACCGGGACTCATCCTGGCCCTTGGGTGCTGTGCTGCGGAGGTGACAGTCCCGATGGCTCAGAGCGACGGTGCCACAGCCATCAGGGAGTACATTCACTGTACCCTCAGTCATTAGCCATTGACAGACAGACTTTCAGGCCTTAAACCAGGACGACAGACAATCACTGGCAGAGACAATTTATTTGTACTCTATTTTACCAGTCCAACTGTTTTTGCAGCCCAGTCTTAGCTCCACGGTCCACATACCAGAACTATGGTTTGGCGATTAGATCACTCTAGATCAGTTCTTTGCATTTTATCTTAGTTCTTGTTCCAAATGACAGGTATATTTGCTTAGTCCTCCTCTCCTTCCCCAGAAGGATTTGTCCCAATCTTACAAACTAAGCCTTCAAGCAGAAAAAATGGGATTAACCTGGCAAAGCCCTGAGTTTGGTAGAAGTAGAATAGATGTGATTTCCCAAACACGCATGAATCCAACCCGTAGATATGAGCGGCTCGTCTGAACTGCCACCTGACTGTTCCAAACAAGGACCATGCTGCCCACGTTATTTGGCCGTGCGCCCTCCTCATTTACACTCCATGTGAGGGGCCGGGAGAGAAGCTTCATGAAAAAGCACAGAAGCTCCAGACAAGGAGCCAGGAGACTGCTCCAGCAGGGCAAAAGGCAATTTTTCCTCAAGTAAAGTCATGCCAAGTCTCCTGGTGCCCTGTGCCTCTCGCTGAAATTGCCTGCAGAAGACTAAGCCGAGACAAACAGGATTTCCTGACTTTTCCTTGAGTAATCAGATGAATACTGGGTTAGGCTGCACACAGGGTCCTTGTTAAGCAGAGGTTACAGGTGAGGGACATGGTCCATCTAGATGGGGAACAATGGGCAGCTGAGCTTACAGACCACACAACAGTGCCCCCTCACTTGGCAAAGAGGCCAGACATGAGACATCGTGGAGAAACTGGAGCACATCCGTGCTACACAACAGTTTTCAGTCATTTATACAGAACGAATCCATTTCCACAAACCATTACATCTCTAAAGAAAATATAAAAGTACACCCATGTGAGATGACAGCACTTCCCACACCCAGAGGTTTCTCCTCCCCATCCTGGGTTTTGCACCTTAACCTCAAGCACCCCTTCCCCCTCTAACACTAGAGGAGCTCCCACAAGACTGAGGTGAGGCACTTTGGCCATGGGCATTAACAGCGTCACAGGACAGACAAGATCGCAAAAGCCAGTTCATCTGCACCAATCTCCAACCTGGCTGTTGTGAGTCACTCAAACCCCTCCTGCCCTCCAGCCTGCAAAGAGGCATTGCACCCAGGTGTTCCCCCGTACCAAAAAACAAGGCCATCCAGCACCTACAAGATACACATTTTCCTTTCCTCCTCCACCAGCATCCCTCACTTCCTCTCCTCCTCCTGCATGCAAGGCTAAATATTTACTTCCCCCACTACTCAGCCTTGGGGAGATGTTCTTGCTGTCTACAACTGCCTGAAAGGAGGTTGTAGCATGGAGGGTGTTGGTCTCTTCTCCAAGTCGCAAGTGATAAGGCAAGAGGAAATGGCCTCAAGTTGCGCCAGGGAAAGTTTATACCGGATATCAGGAAAAATTTCTTTACATAAAGGGTTATCAAGCACTGGAACAGGCTGCCCAGGGAAGTGGTGGAGTCACCATCCCTGGAGGTGTTTAAAAGACATGTAGATGATGCTCTTAGGGACATGGGTTAGTGTCAGAGTGAGGTTATGGTTTGACTCGATGATCGTGAAGGTCTACTCCAACCGAAATGATTCTGTATGCTGGGAGAAGAAGAGAACCACGGGGTTGGGTTCTGGTTTGGTTTTTTTGCTGCTGGTGGGGTATTTTTTTGTTTGTATTTTTTACAAAGCCAGTGGGCAGAGGACGCGGCAAGCCCTGCAAGTGTGCAGTAATGCCAGTCCGAGCTCCTGTCTGCCCAAGTGGCACGTTGCCTGGCGACACTGATGAAATACTCAGGGCTTCCTCTTGGCTGCCCAAAATGCCCTTGAAATCACCAGGCTGGGAGGAAAGGTGCCGTGCAGGAGGCGGCATACAACAGACAGACAGCAAAATCCTCAAAAAGCAGCCAAAAGTCATGGTCCCTTCTGTTCCTACACCCAGGACCCAGCAAGACCACCTCCCACCCTCTCAACAGCCTGGGATGGAGTTCACAGAGATTTCAAGTCTATCAGCTCTTCCTTTACAGACATCTATAAAACTACCCCCAACCCATATCTTCAAAGCACTTTCAAGACTCTTACCATATGAGCACAGTCAGGAGCAGAGTTTTTGTTGCTCTTGAATGACTATTTCATTTTCCCTTTTTGTACAATGACGCGGTTTATATTATTTGCTCAATGGGATCGCCGCCTTTCCACTGAAGGCTCTCTTTTAAATATCAACACAGGTTGGCATTTTAAGAGTTATTTAAAATGTCACCAGTCACAGAATGTTTAATTATTGCAAACATCTTTCAAAAAATTCCACAGTGGGTTTCTTGCGCCAAGTGATTTATTTCGGATATAATTTCTGTTTAATTAATAGGGGATTTAGCTCTGACCTGGAGGGTGTGAGAACCAGCAGAGGAGCTGTAGTTGAGTTAGGTTAACATTAAACCTGCCCGTGCCTGTTCGAGGCTGAGGAAAAGAAGAAGAATTGGGCTGGCACTTACTCAGCTGCTGCTACCCAGCGTATTCTCATGTTGACTGCAATGGAAAAACTGTAAAGGCAAACACAACTAGGAGGGAAAAAATTAATCACCAGAATATGAACATTGTGCTCTGTTATTTATTTTAACTATGTATATAATTTGCTATAGAGTCTAATTATACCTAATTTCAGCCGAGATAGTATCTGGGCCATGCTTTGTTATTCGTATATTCTCAGAGAGTAGTTTCTCAATCGTCTGGCCTGAATTTCCTTAAACTTTGAGAACAACTGGAATCAAACACTAAAAGGCTATTTGGAGGAAAAAGAAAAAGCACCTACTTTTAACAACAACAAAAAATTACAAACATGGAAAATGCCTAACCTATGCTTCTCAAAACACCAGGTTACATCAGAACCAATTTTAATATCCTGTAAAAATCTCTTAGTATGACGCACATACAGCTGTCTAATATTGCCGCTTAAAATGCCCCCGCATTAAATAAGATTCTATGCTGTAAAATTTTGCAAGGTGATAAAACAAAAAAATGATATAATAAATACAAACCATCTGCATTTTTTTAACAAGCCATTTGGAAAGGGATTTCATTTATATTTAGAATTGTTTTGAAGTGTTCCCTTTTTTTCTTAAATGTCCCAGTTACAGTATATTAGGTTTTCAGTAGAAAGATTAAAAGAGCTGACGCACAAATAAACACGCGTGCACACCCAGAGCAATTTCCAGAACTATGAGAGCATTTGATTCTTCAAGGATACTACAGCTGGCTTTTAGTCACATAAAAAGGGTTAGTGTGTGCAATCAGCAGCTCTGGAAAATGGATTCACGCACACAAAAATGCATTAAAACGACATTAAGATTTTGGCAACAACCAACGTAAGCCAAGAAACCAAGCTTCAGGCTGGAATTGTGTCCTTAACTCCTTCCACGGCGCTCATGGAAGGGGCTGGTGACATTCTACAGGGGCAGAAAGTCCATCCCGGGGCTCCCAAGGGTCAGAGCAGAGACACCAAGGGGAATCAGGACACAGGCAGGGGAGACAAGAGAGGGAATCACGCTTTTTCATAGAATCATTACAGTTGGAAGAGACCCTCAGGATCATCGAGTCCAACCATAACCTAATTCTAGCACTAGACCATGTCCCTAAGAACCTCGTCTATACACCTATTAAACCCCTTCAGGGATGGTGACTCCACCACTTCCCTGGGCAGCCTGTTCCAGTGCCTGACAACCTGTTCTGTGAAGAATTTTATCCTAATATCCAATCTAAACCTCCCCTGGTGCCACCTGAGGCCATTTTTTGGTGTGACCCAGCTCCCGTAGCACTATCTCTGTTAAGAGAATCACACCACCCTGTGTCAAAGGTCCATGCAGCCCAGCATCTCCACCTAAGAAGCTTTTCATTTAACTTCCCTGTATTACTTCTGCTGCTTTGCACTCCTACTTCCACTGGCACAGGACATTCCTAAGTGCTTTCTAAAGCATTTGTTTCTAGCAAGAGTCCCGATACCAGTGCAACTGATGATACAGCACTGCCCTGAGCACCTATGTGAGAGCGAAAGAGTTTAAAGGTTCTCAAAATTGCTAAGAGCTTTGAATGCCCTTGCACCACTGCTCAGCACCTTGGACCCCACTCCTCTCTCAGCTCAGCATCAGCTGCACCATTAACCCCCAAAGATTATCTCAGTCTGTTGGTGACCAATATTTATCTTTTTGAACTCACTTCAGCATTCCCAGAGCCATGTGAATTTTGATTCTTCTGAAGCCCACACCTAGAAGAACTAGTGGTTGGGCTATTTTTGCCTCCTATGTGCTTCCTCTCTATAAACCCCTTCTCAAGATTCAAAATGTTGGTTTGGTTCCCCCCTTAACCACCTAATACAGGGACAGTGGTGTGGTAGAAGAAGAAAAGGGCATTTAGTGCCAAAACAAGCAGGCAATGCCTAAGGGGGATGGGGCTGTGACTCCTCTACTTTGCCATTGCCTCCCTAGTAAAGCAAAAACTGCCAGGAGCCATCACTGGAACCATTACAAAGCAGAAGAAAGTTACTTTTAAAAGAAATTAAGCACCATATTCATATTAGAACTACAGGCATTTTCATGCCTACTAATAAATATCTGAGGGGTCATTTGTTTAATTTTAAATCTTTCATTATATTAATAAGCAAACACCCTATTGACCAGATCCCAAATATTCTTCTCCCTGAAAACAGCCACTGAGAAAGTTACGTTCATCATCATTAACAAAAAAGAGGAGCTTTTATTGGACTTTCCCTTTCTATTTCATCATATAATTACCTGATGCTAACATCTGATCAATGAGATCTAAGTTTGAACAAGTCAGGGATTTTTCAAAGACACACATTTGGACAGAGAACTCTCCATTTACAAGCCCAGCATTTTACCTTTTCTGGTGCCTAACTGCATTCCTGTACCAACCAACGTATAGCTAAGAGAGCTCTCTACACTCTGGTAGGATATGGGATCCAGTTCTCTATGTCCTCCCTCATGTGCTTTTTCACAGCCCCTCTGCCGCCTGGGATCTCAGATCTCCCAGCAGCCAAACATCTCGGTTCCTCGGGCAAGGCGGGATGCAGGCATGCAATTAAATCAGGAGTTAATAAAGTGCTTAACTAGACCGGCCTGCTGAATCGGGCCTGAGACACCTATGGCTTAAAGCGCATCTAAACTTATATATACATATACATACCAACACCAGCTGTATAAATACACGTCCATGTGAATTGAGAGAGTTCCTCTACAAAAGTTATTCAAGCCCCTTGGCTGTTAATGCTTTCAGCAACATTTGCTGAGGACACAAAAGCCATAGGAAGCCATGAGGGAATGCTACGAGAACTGGGGCTGTTCAGCCTGGAGGACATGAGGCTGAGGGGAGACCTTATCACTGTCTACAACTGCCTGAAAGGAGGTTGTAGCATGGAGGGGGTTGGTCTCTTCTCCCAAGCAGCAAGTGATAGGACAAGAGGAAATGGCCTCAAGTTTCACCAGGGGAGGTTTAGATTGGATATTAGGAAACATTTCTTCCTGGAAATGGTTGTCAGGCATTGGAACAGGCTGCCCAGGGAAGTGGTGGAGTCACCATCCCTGGAGGGGTTTGTTAGACGTGTAGATGAGGCTCTTAGGGACATGGTTTAATGGTGGACTTGGCAGTGTTCAGTTAACAGTTGGACTCAGTGATCTTAAAGATCTTTTCCAACCAAAACAATTCTATGATTCTGTTATTCTGTCCAGCTGAGCTATCAACCTTGCTGTGAGTGAGAAGTCTCCAGTCCCCTTTCGGTACCCATCACACCATCTCTCAGCACTAAGCACCAGCACCATCCTCTGTCACGGGGTACACGGCAGAGACAAGCCAGGAGAGACAAATACAACTAGAGAAATGTGTGCCAAGACCCAGACAGGCAAAACTGCACAGATCTGAAAAGTATTGTGCCTTTCCCTTTGTAGTGCTGACACTGAAACTCCATCGGCATGAACGTCCTATGGTGATGTAAAAACATGTCTAGTTATTGAGAACTCACAGAGATGGGACTGCAAGTGTGAGGAAATAGGATAGATTTCTTCACACCATGAGCCCCTGCACCTTGAAGCACTTGAGCTTCTCACTTACTTTGTTTTCAGGGTTTGTTTTGTTGTTGGTTTGGTGGGTTTTTGTGGTTTTTGGTTTGTTTGTTGTTGTTTCACTTTAAGGAAACCTTTCACTGTCCAACTGCTGCAATACAATCTGAGGAATTTCAGGATTCAGAGGGAAATTTAAGAAATATTCTGAACTTATGTTTCAGCCTTGCAGATTTTAAGCTAACTGTGAGGGAGACAAAGGATTCCTTGCTATCTCTGAAATGAGGAGATTCAGCCAAAAAATGACATGGCTGGCATCGCATCCCCAATATGTAAAGCGGGGCAGCCATCTTTGAGCAACTCCTCTTCTTCCCTTCCCATGTAACTTCCTCTATTCCATTTCCTTCTTTCTGGGGACAATGAGTTTGGGTTTTCTTTCCTGAAAAAAAGAAAACACTAGAAATAAACAGAGGAACTTCACGTCTCTTTTGTACCTACTTAACTCCCGCAATCTTCATTCACTCAACCAAGGAGAAAAGAAGCTATGGAGAAGTTGTATTTCAAGAAGAAAAGGATTTAGAGGGAAAAATACCATCCTTTGGCTGTTTTCTGGATTACTCTTCTCCCAATAAGAATGTGTGCCAAAGAAAGTACCTGCCCAGGGAGTGAGAGCTCTCCAGATGGAAGAGATGATACTGAAACGGCAAGATGGCAAGAGTTTTTCAGCAAGGAAGAAGCTAGGCTTCCAAACAACAATATTTCATGTGTTCCCTAGTGTCCTATTTTCAGCATTCAAATTTCCCCAGAAGCACTGATGTTACAGTACCCACAGTGCTGGAATAAAAATGTTAGACAAGCAACTCCACGGAGAAAAAGAAGAAGTTAAAGGGATAAAACTTGGAGAAATGTAAAAAATGCTTTAGGGGAGAATGTTTTCCCCTCTGGGTTTGCCATTTCCTCCCAAAAAGGACTGGAGAAAGAGGAAACAATTTTGTCTTTTTCTTCAGATCTAAAGGCACGCATAGAGAGCATGTTCCAAACAACAAGCAAAAATCAGAGCACTTTAAAAAAAGCCATTGGGGCACGAAGCAGGCTTGGAGGTGTGCAACAACAGATGGAAGTCACTGAACAGTACAACATAGAACCTGGCTGAGCAAATGACCAAGATAAGGCACAGTGCTCCTTTCAAAGTGGCCTCAGCATTTAAGCAGGATTTTTTTTTCTTCTGTCTTCAAAACAAAACAAACACACACACCACTACAACAACACAATTATAAAACAGAATTTACAGGATTTGACCTCATGGTTCAGCAGAGACAGTGATTCCCAGTGCAGAAAAACAAAATCCAAAATAATTCTCATGTTGCCTAGAGTTTCTCCAAGATCCCAGATCTCCTCTTTGCTCACAAGCATGGGCACTCACACATGCATGTTCTGTCTCTGGCTGTTCCAGCAATGCACTTCCACAATCCCTGTCCTAATGATGAGACACCATCCTGGCAGCCTTGGCTCACCTGTTGGACACAGACTGGGTGAAGATCGTGGTCTCTTTCAAAGCCCATGGAGGGACTTCAGCTGGGCTCACATCAGGTGGCACATCTTCAAATGGACATCACTTATCAGCGATCTTCCTGAACAGATCTCATACAGGCTGAAGTGTTTACATGCCCAGCTCTAAATGTATTTTACATTGGGATGCAGGAAAGATCCCAAGCCAGCATTCATCAATAGCAACACCTCAAGAATATGGGAGCTGATTTTTCCCTTGCTGTCCAAAAGTCTATAGAAAATGTACTGTGTGTCAGTGAAGTGTGGTCTGCAACACTCAAAGACTGAAGTTCAGTTGTCTGCGGCCCAGCTTGGCTGCTTATATTCCATCAGTCATGACAGTCATAGAATCATTTTGGTTGCAAGAGACCCTCAAGGTCATGGAGTCCAACCATTAACCCAACATCCTCACTAAACCATGTCCCTAAGAACCTCATCTAAGCATTTTTAAACACATCCAGGGATGGTGACTCCATCACTTCCCCGGGCAGCCTGTTCCAATGCCTGACAGCCCTTTTTGTGAAGAAGTTTTTCCCAATATCCAACCTAAACCTCCCCTGGTGCAGCCTGAGGCCACCCAAATTCTCACAGATTTCGGCAGTATTCTGCTCAGGGGCAAGTGGTGAAGCTGGGGCCCACTGTGAAACAGAACAGACACAGGCTGCTTAATTACATTTATAGAGGATTGTCTCTTAAGGCTTTGTAGAATATCCTAAAAATCTGTTGGACTGATGCACAGGGCAGAGCAAAAAGCACTTCAGGACACCCTCTCTCCTTGGCCAGGGGCAGCAGGTGAAGGACGGCTGCCTCTCCACCTTTTCCTTTCCCAGCATCAGCTCCGATAACGTGTTATTCCTCTCGATTCTTTCTTTTCTTCTCCTCTGCATCTTCTGTTGGTGTTTTTCTCCTTCATGCCACAGTAGAGGCAATGAATGTTGATAGCTGGTGTGATTCTAGCGAGGCAGCTTTTCAGGTAATTCCTCATGACCTCAATATCCAAACTGTTCTTTTCAACACAGAATACAGATCCAGATGCCCATATATCAGCATATGTTTTGGTAGTCACTGAAAAAGTCTGAGGGGTGGGAATATTTTACAGGAAACCTTAATTCTCTCTCACTCTCTTTTCTCTAGAAAAGTTACTTGCAATCATTATCTTTCTTCTAAGGGTGCACACATCTAATGGGCAGCCAAGACTGCAGCAGAAAAAACAAAGGTAAATTTCAGTAAAAGCATTATTACAAAATCTAGTCAAGCATTGTAAATAGAACTGCCATATTATTATTGAGAAAAGGTGTAGTGCCCATGCAAACTACATATTTGATTAGGATCTGAACTCTTTGCTGAACCATGAATCTGAAATAATTTAGGTGATACATATAAATTTAATTTCTTTGTTCAACATTCCACATCTGAAATGATGCACTGCAAATGTGCAGCTCTCACTGAAGTCTGCAAAATGAGTCTTCTTATAACTCGCCTATACTGTGTGGAAATAATCTGAAATAATCTTAAAGGAAAAGGAATAAACCTATTTTAAAAACAGCTGAGTCCTTTAGATCCTATACCATAACCAATTTATGGAGATAAATGGAATTCAATATTAAAGAAATACTGGGGTTTTTTTTCCCTCCTGTGGAAAATTTAAATGCAGAAAGAAAAGAAAAAGAAAGAAAAAGGAAAGAAAGAAGTGGCATGAAAACACACAAGCAACACTTGGCTATTGTTTCTACTGCGGCGCCTGCTAGAAGCGACGCACCTTGTTTTCCCCGGCGCAAGATAAAGAAGGCGCGTTGATTGTGGAAATGACTCATTCAGGCTCTATAATGGAGATATGCCAGCTATAGGACATCTTTATTTCTCATTCATTAAATGAATCCAGTGTCTAGCGCTATGATAGCCATCAACAAAGACAGACGAGGAAATAAAAAAGGGGGAAAGAGCAAGAAGAGGAATACAAATGAATATTATAGACTACTATATGGGCCCTATTACTAAAAATGAATACAAAATACTTTAAAAAAAATACATTAAGCAGGTATTGGCTTACAATGAGGTCAATATTGTGATTCATTTAACTCAAGGGACAATAAATCTTGATATTGACTGAAAACATAAGTCAATATGTATACTGTTGTGTGCATTCTATTATAAAAATGAGAGGGGGGGTAAGTTTAACGAACACTTTTAGAAGAAAATTAGTTTTGCCAAAAGATATTTTTTCTGCCTTTTAAATTAACCAGCTAAAGGAACATTGCAGCTGCAGACCAGCTTGGTCCTCACCTTCAGGTTTGCGAATTAGGTTGGGGCCCATCTCATCCCAGACATGTTGTAAAGCTCCAACACAACCAGCAGCCTGAGGAGACCACAGAAGGTGAAGGGCTGCAGAACACTGTAGAAGACTGTGACCTTTAAATGGCTGATCTCCATAAGGGTCAGGCCTATTGCTGCCTTCTCCAGCGATAACTTCCATGAGCAGAAGTCAAATATAACCCAAGTTTCCATACTAATAATGAAGGAGAGTGTGGGAGTGTCTCTGTCAAGATTCCTTGAGCTTTAATTTGCACTGAGTTGTCAGGTTCACATCCTTCACCCCTAATAAGAGAACACAGACACTGGAGCTTGGTAGAATTCACGCTGAATAATCTCATTCTACCTCTGCTCACACAGATGCTAGTCAGGGCTTTGGCTCCAATTTCATCTGAAACAAAAATCAGGCAAGCAGTGAACAACTAAGTCGAGAAAACCTATCCATGATTTCACAAACAACGGCAGCACCTTCACAGAATCATTTTGGTTAGAAGAGACCCTCATTGAGTCCAACCACCACCTCACTCTGGCACTAACCCATGTCCCTAAGAACCTCATCAACACGTTTTTTAAACACCTCCAGGGATGGTGACTCCACCACTTCCCTGGGTAGCCTGTTCCACTGCCTGACAACCCTTTGAGTGAAAAAATGCTTCCTAATACCCAAACTGAACCTTCCCTGGCACAACTTGAGGCCATTTCCTCTCATCTTATCACTTGGTACTTGGGAGAAGAGACCAACCCCTTCCATGTTACAACCTCCTTTCAGGTAGTTGCAGACAGCGATAAGGTCTCCCCTCAGCCTCCTTTTCTCCAGGCTGAACAGCCCCAGTTTCCTCATCAGACTTGTGCTCCATACCCTCCACCAGCTTCATCGCCCTTCTTTACAGGGACCGGGGACAGCAGCACTAATAAACATCAGACTGACTGTTGGCCACACAAACTGGTTGGGACAGCAGTTCCCAGGTGAGCAGATAAAGCCTCTTCAAGAACAAGGCAATATAATTTTGTTTCCTGCCTAAGTCACTATTCCCTGCTCCTTAGGGATATACCACAGTTGCAGTAAATTCACTGCCACTTTTGAACAAAATATAAGCTCATGCCAATGACTCATGATCTGGAAAAAAAATACATTAAAAAACAAGCAAATAAAAAATTTACATTTTCAAAACATCAGTTAAAAACAAACTGTATGTGTAACATCCAAGCTCCCTGGGCAGCTCAGCTCCCATCACAGACTCCACAAACACAGCCTGGCACCTGCACAACACCAAGACAAGAACCAGACAGGATGACTGAGGAGGCCTCGCAGCCCTTGTACCTTTGGAAGGTCATCAAAACAAAGCCACAGTTTTGCAGAAACGTTTTGATGTCAGCAGGCTAGTTGACCCGACATGCTGTTCTGCTGGAAAACCCTCAAGTGCTCCTAAACTGGAGACTCAGGGCTTGTCTGCCTGCACTCTCTGAGCATGATTATTATTCTCACTTGCTACAGGGTCTTCCAACACACCTCAAAAACCAGCATGCAGCTCTGGCTGGCCCCATTAGCACCTGACCTACTGAAAGGCTGCACTCACATATAGACCAACCTACTCCATAAAGTGTGCCTGCACAGTGGGCACTTCTGGGGGAAAAATAAAATCAAAGAAAAACTAGAAAAACTACTACATAGCTTTAAAAAGCCCTCCTCTTGTAAAAGCACCTTGTTTAACTGAAAAAAGTTGTACTGTTATCAGTGAAATGTTTCAACTGTCACATTAAGTTTTCCATGAGCTGGAGGAACAGTGTGTGACATTCCAGGCAAGCACACAGCCTCAGGTTACTGACCTCTGAAGTCAACAAAGGTGAACAACAAAACTTATTGACTCAGCATGAGACCAGCTTGAGCCAGCCAGCAACCACAGAAGATTCACTTTTTGACCTTATATCCAGAGGTGCTGAACCCTCACCATCATCTCTGACCTCCCCTGGAAAGGGGATGGGCAGTACATGCAGATATGAGGGGAAAAAAAGCTCCTGTCCATTTGTGGAACTGCAAAGAAAAAAAGAATTACAGGATCTATACACAAGTGTGCATGAGCTCAGCTCTTATGCAGGCCTCTAGACATAAGATACATATATATGTTTTTGGGTTTTTTTTATCCCTGGAGACATCCCAGGCCAGGCTGGATGGGGCTCTGAGCAGCCTGATCTGGTGAAGATGTCCCTGCTCATAGCAGAGGGGTTGGATGGGATGAGCTTTGAAGGTCCCTTCCAACCCAAACTATACTATGAAACACACTTCTCCCTCTATGTGTAGATATATATACACACACATATGCAAGTGACAGTACTTCAGCACATAATCAACCACAGGGAGAAGGGAACATGAGAGGACACACCTGTAGTCACCATTTTCTGCATTAAAGTAGCATGGCAACACTCACAAACTCATCCTAGAGAGGAGAAGACAATTTCTCACAAGCCAAGCTCAATGTTCTGTATATCAACTCCTGCCACAGAGCCGGGACTTCATCCAGGCTCATTCACAGACCAACACCACCCTCTTCAAACAGCTTTCATCCGCACTAGCTCAGGGACAGACAGCAGCGATCAATACCCCCATGCTGAGCTGTGACAACCAAAGCACTCCTGGGTTAATGCATCTCGGGGAGAAGCCAGAAGCTCCATGCGACTTGCATGCACAAAATGCAGAGGTTACACAAACTGGGACTACGCACGACTGAAAAATATGTGTAGTTGTTTAAGAAATTATGTATCTATGCAGGCTTAGAGGCAGTGCACTGAGGCCAGGTACTGCAAGCCATCTAGCCTCATCATTCCACTTAAACATAAGGAAAGGGTAGTAAAGTTACTGCTAATTTCTCCCAGCACTCTTCTATCTGGGGATGCATTAGTAATGCCTCTCTTCCTTCCAGCCAACGAATACTTAAAGGAAATTGAAACAGCATAGAGGCAAGAATCCAGTGAAGTTTCTGGCTTTATGTGGCACCCTCGATACACCACACTGATTTGCCTACCCTTAAGGCACTTGTGATAAAGACAGTGCACAAGGATCAGGCCAGCAGCAAAAGCAGAGGGAAGGACATCTCACTCATGTTAATGGAAATGTCAACCCTCTGTTATCCTGTCAACCTGGTTTAATAAGCTTTCAATAGGAGGAGACAATTTCCCTGTGACAACTGGCCTCACTGGAAAGCACTAGTTTGAGCCTTGACTAAAGTCCGTTTCAAACCTTAAGTCTTCCTATAAGCAGTGTTTGACTCTAACAAGGCTAGATTTGGGTCTTGGTTATGCTACTACTTACACATTCTTCACCAGCATGTCAGCAGTTTACAGAGCTACTACAGAGCCTCCCCTGAAACCTCTCAGAGATGAAAATCAGTACACACCTGTGTTTGTGTCTGCACAAGTATTAACTGGGGTGGCTGCTTGCAAATAAACCCTGTGCCCTTTCATGCTGAGAGTCAAGAGCCTCATGGCTCACACACAAGGTGACTTTAGGTGACAAAAGCTTAGTGTGGCTGCAGCTTCTCCGGGCAGTGGCTGGCCGCCCTTTTGCAGTGGCATGGTCACTGTAAATCACAGTGTACTGCAACCACAACTCTGCTGTGACAGTGTGCCCACGTGTCACACCTGCAGCCAACGTATGGAGAGGGGCTCTCAGGACTGGATCATGGCCCCTATAGCCCCTGCTCACAGATAGTAAGGAGGCTGGGATCCCAGTTCAGCTGCAGCCCAGCCAAAGAGCAACACTTGGGTAGGACTCAAGCCCAGGACACCTCTGCGCTGAGCTAAGAGGCAGAGCCCCAGCTCCTGCAACCAGCCTCTCCACTGGCCTTGAAGTCACTCATTAGGTGCCCAGAGCAGGTTAAATCATGGGAACACGGGTTGTATCGCTCTTCCTGCTGCTCAGGTGTGAATCCACTTCTACCCCCACATTCCCCCTCCCACAACTGCATTTCCCGCTGCAAGCCCAGGCAACACTGTGGAGCCAAAGGTGAGTGCAGAGCCTGCAGGCAGAGCTCCAGCTAGTAACAGATTATTTATAGGGACACACACATCCCTTCATTCACACCCAGGTCCAGGCTGGGACCTCAGTTCCCCTCCCTGCTCATCCGTCGATCCCACCACGCTGCTCCTTCCTCCCTCCCCTGGGGCTCCCCATGAGCCCGGACACCCCAGCACAAAGCAGAGCACTCACCCCCCAAATTGAGGGAGCTTTGGGTCTCTACACACACTTCACAGCTCAGGCCCAGCTCAGCATAAAACACTTTTTCCTTTTCTTTTTCCTCCCCCTTTTCTGAAAGATTCCTCCAGAGACAGACAAGGAGGAAGCATTTTTGCCTCCAAGAAAGAATGAAAATTACAACCCTATCTACATAGCAAAGGATACTTTACCCCTGGGTGCAGAACAAGAAGGCTGAAAGAAATGTAAGCTAACACAAAAATTATGAGCAACTTTGGATGTGGTTCGGTCTCTGGTGTGAGACCAGGATGCAATCATCTCTTATTTCTTCCTCCTTTCTATTTCTAAGATGCAGATAGATATTCAGATCATACAGTGGGTAAGGCAGATAAAGTTTTCAAGACTTCAGAATACATACAGCTGTGTGGTAGGGAGTCTCCTCACACAGGCAAGGGTGAGGAGTGAGTCCTGCAGAACTGGTAAGAACGGGAGGACAAAATTAATTCAGCACTATGATAAAAAATTAAACTACTTCCGTTAGGTACACAGGTTGGTGTCACTTCTTGTGCAATGTATTTACAGGCATACTGGTTCAACAATGATGGAAAGAGGAACCTGCTCTGAAATACTGCTCTTCAACAGCCAAGATAAGCATGCCAGAAAAGCTCCCATACACGTAAGCCAGCTCTTCTCCATCCCTCAGTTGCTCTCTGCCAGTTGGTTAGTCTTCCATAAAGAATACATACATTTTTTCCTCCTTTCAAACATTTTATCAAACTGCCATATAAAAGTCAATGGATATTAAAACAGAGTAGTAGTGTATATTGCTACAGCCCCAAATTCAATTATAATCCTTCAAGACCCCAGGGAAAAGTTACAAGTGGAAACACTGTGCTCTCAAAAAATGAGAAATGATCCCATTCGGCATCTGTAAGTTTATTTCTAATGCCTTTCCTCAGGAAAGCAGGTACAAATAATCCCCAGTCACGATGTTGCTTTTGTTTGCAATGCCTCCTTCGCTTTGCTGCTAACTGTAGTTAATCTTTGAGCTGTCTTGCTTACAAGGATACAAACAGATCCCCTCCACCCCGCTCTCCGCACCTGGACCATTCCAAAGCATTAGGCTAAACGAGGGAATAGATGCAAAACAAGCTATATTAGTTCCCCATACCAGTTGCCAGCAACTGCAATTTTATTTTCTTATAAAGGCGTTTTTTTTCCACAGTTACCTTTAAAGACTTAGAGCGAATATGGAACTCATCACTTGCTGATTAATTTGCATGTTGATAGGCAGTCAGTGTAGCAGCTTTCAGATTAGGGACATTCCGCTGCACACTAAAAGGCACAAAGAACAAAAAGTGAATTTCAATCTTGCCCTTCTTTTCCAGTCAGTGCATTCCCAGCCCATGTCTATTGATGAGCAGTTGGAACAATACCAAAATGCAGTGTAAGATCAATCCTGCTGTTTACTTCGCTGAGCTGAAGGAACAAAGGACAGAAGAAAGGACTTAAACCCAGCTATAGTAAAAGAGTGGGGATGAAGGATGAAAAATGTGCCTGATGGGCAGTAGCACAGAGTAAACTCATTTAGAAAATAGGCAGCTCCAGCTGAGATAAAACCAATGATGATTTGTATTTTGTACTGTATCTTCAGGGGATAAAAGCACTTCTATCAGATACCATTGGAGGCAAACTTGAAACACTGCAGTAAAATGCTATGTTCCCTACTAGGGAGAGAATAAAAATTCCCATAATTGCAAAGGAGTGTTAAATATCTGATTGTGCATGCCTTTTTCCTCCCGTGGTGAGATAACTCAACTCGGTCCTCTCTTTAACTTCACAAGACCTGTCTAATAGAATATTCAGCTGGATGCTTTTGTATCAAATGCAGCATGGCACCATGTTTTGCTTTGATAAATACTGATAATTGTAATTTAGAGGATTATTAGCCTTTAAGCTTTTTTTTTTTTTAAAGCTATTTCAGATGAGAAGGATGCAATTTCATTGCCTGAAACAGGCAGGAGGAGGAGGTAAAGAGAGAGGAAAAAGTTCTTGTTCAAATGTAAATATCTTAAACTGCAATTAGCGGGAAGGAGAAAATAAAACACAGTCTCTTGTATCGCTACGCAAAAAATCTTAAATCAAAAATCTATTTACGTTACTGAAAAACAAGAATATCAGACACAATGAACTACCACCATCTCAGGCAAGGATAGCACAACACAGTAATAGAGATGGTAAAAATGAACAGCAGGAGAATTAATGGTATCCTTGTTGACACTCGAGTACAGTGGAATTTGGTTGTTTACTGATCACCCTTCGTAGGGTTTGTTCACCTATTTCATTCAAAAAAATACTTCCCAGAGGCTATTACTTGCTGATAGGGATGTGTTGGCTCCTCACGTACACTGATCAATGTACATTCTTCCAGTAAGGGTAAAATTTGAAGTAATTTATTTGATTTTCTAGGATGCTTTGGAAGAATCCCTGGCTGTCACCAAGCAGCAGATAAACAATGTTCCTGTTTGCAGGAGTAAGCACTTAGAGACAATTATAAATTGACCTGCCAAGACACCAGCACACCAGAGTGTGCACGTTGCCTTTGCAATATGGGACTGGTATAAATATACATATATATATATATATATATATAGAGAGAGAGAGAGAGAGAGAGAGTGTTGGTTTGGGAAGGTTATTGTTTAAGGGAATCGGAGGCAGTGACAGAAGAAGGTAGGTAGAAAAAATCTGAGAGACTTGCATCAACCAAACATTTGAGAAAAGCCAAATGCAGCTGTGCCAGCATAGCAGGAAGGATAAAAGGCCTAAAGTTGGGTACAAACATCCCTGCTGCTGACTCAACAGCTGAGATTTCTGTGGGTTGATGAAGATCCAGAACATTTTCTCCATTTCACCTCCCTTCCCAACCCCCCTGTTTACTCTAGAGTGACCTGACGTGTCTCTTTTGTCCCAGGACACAATAGCTAAGAAACTGGGGTTGATTCTGCAACTCTCTTCTTTCAGTGTTATTCAGCAGGAGATGTCAAACCACCGCTGATTAAAAGCGAGCATATTAGAATTAGAAAGGAGGTACACTCTGCCTTGTGTTAACATGGCTTCTACCAGCCCGTTCCTGTGCTAGAAATTCACATCTTCCTTTTTTACTAAAATATTACACTTGCAGGTGCTGTTCTGCAGCCGCACAGCCTGCCAGAGATTCATCCAGTGGGGCAACAACACATCCACCGTGCCCTGGTGAGAGAGAATCGTGCTGCATATGGACCAGTTCCCAGAAGGAGGAAGGGGTTTTGTCTATTTACGGTAACTTTCTCCGAATGTAGAAGTATTTCTGTTTAGTTCCATGCGCACCCGCTCTCTCCTTACAGAACAAATAGCGTAATCAGATAAACCGCTGTTAATTTTAACTCTCTCTTCAGAACATCCATTCGAGCACACCCATCCATGTTTGGGAAGAGTCCTCTATTTTTATCCACAAGCACAAATATTTGGTGCACTGATGGATCTTAAATGTTGAACTATGTTCCTCCAAGCTCGAGAGTTCGTGTCGCTTCAGAGACAACACAAACCAGTTTACAACCCTCTAGAAACAAAGCAGACTCTGACAAAAGGTTCACAGTTGGAACAACCCTTACTACAGTAGTAAAAATACAATACCATCAATATAAAATAAACCAGCATTATTCTAAGCAGTTCTATGTCTGTAAATACTGCAAGATTTAAGTGCCTATAAATTGCAGAGTCTTATTTACTTCTAGATACAATTGCATTTACAACAGATGAATGTCCAAAGTCTTTAAAATCTTAAGTCCCTGGTGTCATTCTTCTGGATGCAAAATTATACTGCATGTATCTGTAATACATATTCCTCACAAGAATATAATTCACCAAGATTCTAATGAGAAAATTACTACCTCCTTCTTTCATTGTTCTGAGGGTTGTTGGCATTTGTTTTGGTTTGGGTTTTTAGGTTGTTTTTTTTTTTTTGGTGGTTGGTTGTTTTGTTTTTGTTTGGTTTGATTTTGTTGTTGTTTGCTTGGTTTTTTGATTGTTGGCTTTGTTTGTTTGGATTGTCGTGGGGTTTTTGTGTGTGTCACTGGCCCTCTGATGAAATCCCTGACAGCTGAATTCCTACAGTGCTCCAATTAACACACATACACACACAAAATAAACACACATACACAAAAAAACACACACAACCAACTATCATAAAAACAACCCAACATGCAACAGCCACCAACCACACAAACCAAACAACCCGATTATACACCTTTCCCTTTTAATCAAGCAGTATCAGCAAGGGATGCTGAGGTCTGGAAGGCTGCATATACCTACACCTCCCTGCTCCTTTTCAAGATACATTAATTTCTCTTCACCCTTCTGCAGCATCTATAGCAGGACCAGCACTGCAGCTCACTCAAAACCCACAGCTCAGAGGGAACAACGCAAACACAAAGTCAAATCTTGAGAAGGTAGTGCGCATTTGAGCTTCCCCAACATCTCAACTGGACTCAAGGTCAAGGAAGTTGTGCCTTTTTGATTTTGAAAGAAATTGTCCTTTTGCAATATAAGGTGAAGGGTGGGAAAGGGACATATGCGTGCTTTACCGTTGCCATAAAAAGGAGAGAATGGTCTTGAAAGGATTGGGCGTTGCAAGGGGAACCACATCACGTGAAACAGGAGCACACGAATCCACCAGCCAGTGCTGGTGGGGAACATGTTCTGCATGCCCAGGACAAGCTTTCTGCCCCCTACCACAAGCAGATGCCTGAAGAAGCACAAGCAATACTTGACCTATGTGCTGTAAAGTAGGGGAGTAGCAAACCAAACACACAGCAAAACATTGATTCGGCCTCCCAAAAGTGTTTTGAAATCTCACAATATTACTAATTATTTACATCCTAATTACTTGAATCCTACAAGCAAGAATCTTTTCACATAGCTGACACACATTTCTAGAGATTACCCAAAATTTCACAGACCTCGCCAATTAACAGAATTGTGAATTGTTCTCTGAACAATGTCCTTGAGAAAAACAAAAAAGCAGGCAGCCAACCAGACTTCAAAATTGCATTAATGTTTGCTCCTCCTCCTCAGTTCACCCTTTTCAAATTAATTGTAAACACGAGAATGCAAAGACACAATGTAGAAAGTTTCTTTTTGAGACCAGGTATGCTGGTATCTGTATTTTAGAGGGAGCAAAATCTTCCAAAGCTTTATAGAGATCTTAAGGTCCTGGAGATTTACTATGGTAAGAAATTAGGCACAAAATCCAAGTTAGGTGGTTTTTCTCAGCACCTAAACCATCAGCTCAGTTTCTTCCTAGAAGTGCAATCAGGGGCATTTACTGAGGGAAAATCTCCAGCAGTCTCTGCATGGACCTTGCTGATGTCAACAACCAAGTGGGAGAGTCCAGATGCATCCAGTTCTTCACCTCTCTCCTAGAGTGGCCCGCAGACACAGCTAAGTGCCCAGGTATCCATGGAAATGTGCCATGAAATCTTACCTTTCTTGCTCAAATCTCACCAGGACTTTCTGGACCTTCTGTTAGATTTCTACTAGCTTGGGCCACAGTCCACTTATTCCCAAAAATTTCCAGTAACATCACCCTACCACTGCCCTCCAGAAACAACTCAGAGTCCTGGAGCACACAGAGCTGGCCTGCCCAGAGCATCCTACTCAAGCACTTTGCCATCAGGTCAAAACAGCGGGCAACATCTTCTCGAAGCTTCTTCACTCTGACTCGGGTTCTTCAAGCCAGAGTAGTAGACATACCCTAAGCAGACAGTTGAATGTGCAATTTTTTAAAAGGCACATGATAAGAGGAAGGGTCTAAGGCAAGGAAAGAGGAAAGAAGAAGAGGGGAGGACTAAGCACAGTTTTGAATGTAAGTTTCTCTAATTTGCATCTAAATAAAGGAAAGTTTCACTACTTGAGCTTTGACAAGAAACCAACTCCACAGGCTCTGCGAGGTAATGACAGCAGTTTCCAAAAGAGGTTCTGGAGCGCTCCAGATGACAGGCAGAGCATGAGTTAAGAGGCTAGAAACGGGAACAGCAAGTAACAACAGGTCAGAGTACAAGGCTTGGACCTCTGATTTTAAGGGCTTAGCGTGTAAAGAAAACAACTAAATAAATGGAAGAAACCTGAAAGCCAGTGCTGACTTTTATCAGGGACCAGGGTCAAGGCTGTGAGTGACGGCTCTAAAAGGCTGGACTCCATCAGCATTTGAACCGCTGACATCTGCGGGACTCACAGATGATGGCAGCAAACCCCAGGCTGATGTATCACAGCAGCACAGCCCTGACCTGCAGGGATCAGCATTTCCAGAGCTTTTCTTAGGACCAGTTGCTTTTCCCAAGACAAAACTATTCTAGGCTCCAAGTATGATCCATGAGCCCTCTCCATGATCTGTACCTCAGCAAATCACTTAAACAAGCAACAGTGGATTTCAGAGTTAAAACAAATGCAGCAGGTCAGACCGCTAACAGCCTCTGTTTCGGGTTGCCTGCAGGCTCAGGCATCCATTACATTTAGGTGACATCTACAGTGTCCTGTAGCTATAAAGGCTGGAAGCTTTTCCCATACACACATTAACATCACCAATGTTACTCTGATTCCCATTTCTTGATCTCACTTTCTCAGCTTTCACAAACTTCTGTTTCACATGTTCCATCCCAATCCAGCCTCTCCTAGAAATACAGGGAAGAGAACAGGAAGGAAATGTTAACAGAGGCTTAAAAAGTGGCATTTTACTGAAAGGCTAAATCATACAAGGGATTAAAATGAGCTGTGCAGCCTCTGCACAACCAGTTGTCATGGTATGTCCGCTAGGCAGGAATCAAACATTATCACTATCTGACTGATGTGCAGTGATTAAATGAAACACATTGAGACTGTGTCTGGCTCCGCGCATTCAAAAGTCAAAACACCTTTCCAAAACCAAACCAAGAAACTTGTCTCTAATTAACACTCCTTCAACTCTGCCCAGCAATCAGGTTAAAAGCTCGATAGTTAAGAAGGAATTACTCCTCATGCTACAAGAGGTCTGATGTGGGTCTGATTCTGCATTTTCTATGTGAGCAAAAACTCGTGCAGATGACAAAACCAAGGTCTTCATCTGAGCATGGCCAGGAGGATCAGCCCAGGTGTCTAAGAGGGAGCAGCACAGGGATGTCGCTCTGAAGCAGTCATGCAATAAGAAGACAAAAATAGTCTCTATGACACCCTGCACATCTCCAGATATTTACACATTTTCCTGTAGAAAAATGGTGCAAATGGCTCGAGCATAGGGAAGAATTTAATTTCCCCAAAGAACCAAATGTCCCTCCTCAGCCCTCAGGCTGCAAGTGGAAAGGGGGTTTGGCCTCAGTGAGCCCAATCAGATACACGTACTCCATTTGGAAACTTTCACATTAAGTTTCATCATCCTCAAAATATATAATCCCTGGAAAATTACATATGTGTGGCTGTAGTAACAGTAAATTTACACCAAACTACTCTTCCACCTTGTAATGAGAGCAGCCAGGGCCAAGGGGAGATGATTAGCAAGAGGGAATTTAAAAAAAAAGAATAAAGAAAGGAGCAGTGAAGAATGGATGTCTGAGCTCTTACCCTTTTGTACTTGGGGTCACTAGCTTAATTTTCTCTTACATTTGAGTTGTTTTTAATTTCCAGGAAGTCTTCTCAGATATCTTGAAACTTTGCCAAATTATCATTAAGCCAATATTTTATCTCCTCATAAAAACGGTACAGTATCTCCCCCGTGCCATACATACTGCAGGAATAGATCTTAAATCAGGGAGGATGGGAATTTGTTTTTAAAATGACTTAACTATTTCATCTATCTCAGAAAGAAGGAAAAGCTTTCAGGAGTTTGGGGGGAAGTCCCTTTAGTGCTGCCCTCCCTAAATATAATAATTATTTTTCTGTGGCCCTGTTTGAAACAGCATTGCCTGTCAACATTATGATTGTTCTTCACCTTGCACAGCTGACCACAAATGAAGTTTCACAAGAAAAATAGCTATCGAGCTTCCATGTGTGAGGGACGTATAGACATGGGATCTACATAGATGCTTCACAAATTCATCATTAGTCGTGGTCTCCAGAAGTCCTGTTGGGAGGAAGCGAGAAAACCAAGTGAAGTACAAACACTCCTTTGTGGATCATAACAACGTGAGAGAGAGATAAGGGACGCTCAGACAGTTAACAAATATGTGTCTGGCCCAAAATGGATGTTCCACAGTCCTTCCCTTTATTAAAACACTGTGTTTTCAGAGAGGACATTTTTTGCTTCTGTTGTCACTACGTAAAAAAACCAACCACAAACCAGTAAATAAGCCCAAATTTGGCCCAGTGGAATAGCTGTACCATTTAGTACGTATGGCCATTTGGTCATATCCCTTGTCATCGCGGAAGAGCCCGTCGAAGAGCACAATTCCAGGTAAATGATGTATAGGAAACGTGGGGAACTCATCTAGCCCATCATTAACCTCATTCCGAGGCAGCCCCAGAGGCAGTTCTTTAGCCACCAGCACAGCCAGCTGTCAATTGTGTCAAACCAGTAACGTATTAGTTAGCAGGGGAGCAATCTAAAAAGCCAGCCATAGATCCAAATGCCTAAAAGATATTCTCAAATGTGGTAATTATGTCCTGCAGCTGCCAAGAATGTCCTCGGAGAGTTCACAGATATTGGTTGTACCAGTGAATCAGAGCAGGTCGGCACCGGAGCCTCATCAGGAGCGGTAACAACAGACAAGGCTCCCTCCAACTTGGAGGGAGAGATTTTGAACCGTCAGCAACAACCAGCATGGTAATTGCCACGCTACTTAAAAATCAGCCTGCTCTTATTTTTTAAACAGTGTGCTGACTTAGGGTCTTCATTGCTTAATGCAGAATTATTTTTAAACAGCGTGGGACATGACATGATAACAGAGAAGAGTTTTGGGGGGGGGGATCCACAGGGACCCCTGAAAATGAGGTTCCCTTTGCAGTCCCAGAAGCTGGGCAGTTAAGTGTGGATGCAGGTCACAGGGAAATCAACACTGACTTCTGAAAATGCTCTCACATTTTCACTGGGGACAGAAGGAACAGCCTGTGTGCAGCCTCCTGTAAAGGGTCCAAAGGGATTTACTAACCAGTCTGACATCAGCAGGTGTTTTATGTCCATCTTGCAACAGAAAAAATGCTTGTGAATGATACTTGGCAGCTCATAAACGACAGAGCAAACTTCTGCTTATTGCAGCGATAGCAGCTAACAGCACTGATAAGCTCCGGCTATAGTGACAGGACAAGGAACAGCTACCTCTGAGCAACTTCCAAGGGCAGAATTCAGAATAATTAAGGCAGAAAGAGCCACACTACAGAGCAGCCCCAAGAAACCCAAATCCCACAGTCCAGTGCCCACTGACAAAATGCAATTTTGTCAACTTTTAAACGCTACTGTGCAAAGCTGCTGACTTGGATTATGTTTTCAGTGGGGGGGGGAATATATATACACATATATATATAACTTTTTTAACATTACGTGATGTCAAAATGCTGTATTTTACTCATTTTTTTAATTCCACTTTTTATTTTAAGAAAAAACTTAAAACATTTGAAGTTTTTCCAATAAATCTATTTTCAACTGTGTTTTCATTCACATGCAGAACAAAAACAATAATTTCTAAGAAATCTAATAAGCTCTAAGTTGCAGCTTTGCTTACCCGAAACCAGACATAGAGATCGGACCCAACTGTCCAGAGTCCTCACATTCCTGAAGTCAGAAGAGTATATATTATTTGTAATATTTGTAAGTATAATTATTTGTACACTGTGTTTGTCAGTATAATCATTTGTACACTGTGCCCATCATACCACAAACTAGCTGCAATTTTCCCTAAAACAAGCTAACCAGATGCAGTAGCAGAGAGGAACAGAAAGCAGGCAGATCTCAGACATATCACAAAATATATCTTGAAACACGAGGAAAATAAGGGATTGTGAAAATTAGAACAACTTCTGGGGAATGTTCGACTGGAGGTAAAGTCTGTTTGAGCATTTCAGAGCCAGCACTGGCTGGAACAGTGTCAAAATTAGATAGTCCCTGGAATGGGATGTAATGCTGAAAAGCACTTGCAAAGATCCTCGGAACTAACAGTCACAAGAGACAGGATACCTAGAAAATCAACTACAAGCAGTTAAGACAGTCTGGAAAGCAAAGAAATTGTGAATTAACATTGGCTAGATCGGGTCTGCTTTCCAGCTTTTTTTGTTATTTCAGTATTTAGAACTGGTTTGATCCAGAAGACCTGGAAGACACACAGAGCATTTCTTGACGAGCAAATACCAACCTTGCAAGCCTTCTTCAGAACCCAAAGGCCATGATATATCCCATTTTAATCCTGAGAGGTAAAAGAACTCAACAAAAAGCCCCACACCCACAACACAACAAACCCCACACACAACTTGAGAAAATCAGGTGTTTAACAGGAAGTTTCTGATGTTCCACAGGATTTTTCGAAACCCATGGCACATTTTAAGTCTACACCAGAGAACAAAAAGGAGAAAAAACCCTCAAACACACATTTTGAGGCATTTCCTCCTGCAATTATTTATTTTCCATATCTTAATGTAGGAGAAATCAGGAAGGAAGGATGGAGCAAGGACAGAGGGATGGAGCATGATGACCTCAGGTAGAAGAGATGCGCCCTTTTTGGTCCCTTTTCCTCCTCAGAAGTCACTACCATCCTCTCCAATTTAATCTCCATTCCATCACCATTGCAATAGCCAAGATATCTACAAACCTGTAAACATTCCCAAGAAGTGAAATAGCACTTCCACTGGATAAACCAGCAATATTTAATTGAAATGAAGTAATTAAATGATGTTATGCCTGATGGTCAAAAACAGATTATTTTTTTTTAATAGGCTGTGGTTTTCACACAATGAAAACAGTTGATAACATTTATCCATTTAAAAATCCTGAACACTTTTGCTAGGTCAAACAGACCAGTCGTTACTCCTGCTCCATTTTAACTACAGGCACGTCTAAAGGTTCTTGTCAATTGACAAGATTTACCTGTCAGTATTATCTGAAAAGACAAGGTAACATTTTCGAGTCCACCCAGGTGACATTAGGATTTCAACAGTTGTATTTATACTTTTTAGCCTATCCAAACTACACCTGAGAATTTTATGTAGTATTTTTTCTTACTTTCATCTGGTTGGATACATCAGCAGAACTCAAGTCCACTGCAAAGAAAAAGCTTATTTTATTTAAATATAGAAAATGTCTACCATTCTCATTACGAAGCGCTCCCCTAGAGCAGAACACACATGGCCTTGGCTTTCCACCCCAGAGACCTGTCACCTTGAATATGACAATATATTTTTAAAAATAAGACCTCAATTTTAACTATTCCATTGATTATTATTTTAGCATGTAGGTGGGAAGTCAGCTGTCCCATCAAACCTTTGAACATTTCACATTCTATCTCTGTAATTGCCAAAAAAGCTGTGTGCAACCCAGAGAAATGTAACCAGCACACACACTAGGTAAGGGAGGTGACGCAAAACAGAATGCTCAAGTAAATTAAATAACAAATCCCACTCTTCAACTCTCTAACCAGAATTAATTCCCAATTTACTGGAAAATACATATTCTACGTGATTTCTTCACTCTTAATATATTATTTCCAAAACACGTTTTGCAGATAGAAATGTCGAAATATTTCAACTCCTCAGCACAACTATTTCAGAACTCTCAAGTTCACACAATCTCATTGCAGAGGAAGAAAAAAAGTTACAAACCAAGGATTTTTCTGTGTGAAATCCATGTGAACCCCAGTGTAACCTGTGAAGAGTGCAAAAGTAACTTGTTTAGCTCCAATCTTTTAAAGGACTAACAAGCCCTAGAGCATTGTGACTAGGCCTTGTTGATGATCAACAGATAAGCAGCATGACAAAGGGACAGCACTAAGCCCGGCATCTCTCTCAGTAACTCCTTCCCCAAGATTTATTAAGTTACTTATTTTCAAGACTCACTACATCTCCCAGGTCATGGTTTCTTCTCAGTCTCACCCAATAACTTCCAGGAAGCCCAACACAGCCCAAGGCTTGAGGGAGCAGCTTAGTCCTCCGCTCACACAGCAACCACAAACTTTTGTCTTGTTTACCAGGATATCAGAGATTTGAGTTTGGTGCGTGGGTGCATTGCTCACACAAAGATGATCTGTTCTATAAAACATCAATTTACTTTTCCCAAGTACCAGGCAGCTCTCCTTGACTCTCTAGTACTTCAGACACTAATCCAAGGCACAAGTTTGGCTTCTGCATCTGTTCCCATGCCTCTCTCCTCCCCTTTGCTGGACTTCTTGGTCATGAACAAGAGAAAAACTACAGGTTTCTCACAACCTTTCCTGAATCTATCCACCCTGCAAATCTGCCAGAAAATAGTCAGCCAAAAACCATCTCCTTCCTACCTGTGTCTCAGCCACGACATATAACACCATATATATATAACTTGGTGATGACCCATTTTGGCTCTGCAAGTAAACACCCTGTTCGCAGGTGTCAACACTCAGTTTTAGCATCTCCGGAGTTTTGTTCTGTTTTAGCACACTCTGCATTCCTCCTGGCCCAACCTGCCAGTGCTGACTTACCCCATTTGGGAACTGGGGAAAACAGTTCCTAAATAACAGAACAACTTAACAAAATTGCTGGCAAACACAAATACCTTTTCTAGTCCAAAGTGCTTCGTAGTTTATTTTCATTTACCAGAAAAGTACTTTGCAGCTGCTGCTGCCATCACCAGCACCATGGGTGTTGTCCTCAGATCAGCTCTGGGTACAGGGACACTGTGCCCAGGTTGACAAGGTCCCCAGAGACATCACCAGCTCCCTGCCAGCAGATCACACCCTGTTCATCCCATGCGCCTTGTAAAGCGCATGCTTTGTCACAAAGGGACATTGCATGCTTTAGCATTTTACACAATCGAATTTAAAAAAAAGTGCCAAGACAGCAAGGACTCCTCCACCAAACCCACCAGGAAGCCAAACGAAAATTATTCTTTCACCAACAGCACACAATGAATGTGCATCTAAAAATGTATTTTACATACAGGTGAAAATGGTCACTGCAAAGCTGTAACACTGCTGGAAAAAGTTCCATTTACAGTTCTGGCTCTCACAGCCAAATATTTAAAATGATAAAATAAGTGGGCCAACACAGTGTAGATTTGGTAGTGGCTGAACTGAACATTTCTCAGTTGCAGTTCCCTTTCCCAAATGCTACTAGAACTCAATATTAGTCCCCCCCCAAACTGGATGCATCTCTCTATTACTTCACTGGATTTCTAACGTTATCCCAACTACTGCTTGTGGGAATTTATTTTCCAATAAAAGTTCAACTCCTCTCCATCAAATCAGGTTTTGTATTTGGTGCTTCCCTGGAATTCCACTGGCACTTATTCAAGAGTTCCAAATTGAAATCTCTGAAATCACTGAAACCTTTCCCCTGGTACAAGCACCAAATCCCAGGTTCTAGTCCTAGAAATGGAGCTACACATCGAGCTGCCACTGCAGCTTCTACAGAGCCTGTCGCTTCCTACCTTCTCTTCCCAACGAGAGGGAATCATTTCCCTCAACACTTGCTCGGATGGTGCAAACCAGCATTCACCTTGAGACTGAAGCAGATGACACCATGTAGGTGAAAGGAAACATGACAGAGGCCACTGCTACTCAGCACTTCACAAAGACAGAAAAGGCCTCAGGGTACACAACAGAACGAGAAACTTTTTTTTCTTCCTCCCCTTACCACTGATGTTTATTGATTTGTCCAGTTCATAGGGAGCATCCCTTAATGTTCTGCTTTCATGTTTCTGCTTTGTTGCGTGGGTACAGAAAAGAATATTGCAAATTGATCTTTCTTCCCTGCCTTTGTTGGGAAACAAACTCCTATTACGTTAGCTCTTCCAGCCTGTCATCTCCTGCTCACTTGGCCAGTCCATAATCAGCATGGCTAAACACCGAGGGCTGAGCTGATTAATTCGCAGCCTTGGCCACTGAGCCCATTGATGCTCTCCCTGTTTGATGAGCTATGCAAGAGGGGACCACTTTTGATTGCTTGACCCCTGCCCTTAAACCTCGAGCTGTCGGCTCTAGCACCTGTCTAAGTTAACAGCACACACATTGTGTTTATTTTCGGTTTAAAAGGAAACCATAACAATTGATTAGCATTCTCCAAACACAAAGGGCCAGATTTTCTGCTCAGCACTGAACTCTTGCAGCTCCCACAGATGGCAGATGATTTTGGGGTGCTTGGTACCTCCCAGGACATGCCCTAAAGACAAGTTTAAACAAAATATATCTCACTTTTTATCTGGATAAAAATTTATTAGTCATATCCATTAATTAAAATCAAGATTAAAAACTCCCACATCAATTAGCACATCTTTATGCCTTAATTAGTCACCTGATCTGGATTTAGGTAAGCACCAACAGTAATATTTCCACTAGCTACATTGAAAATAAAGCTTTCATTTTTTTCACTGGTGCCAGAGATATTACTGCTGTTTATTAATCTGAAACAAACAGATTTAGTTTCTAGTCCAGGAAGGACCAATGAATCATTACTGTTGAGGCTACAAGACTCACAATATCATTCCTTGCACAGAGAAGAAGTTTCACTTAACATTTTTAAATAAACATTTTGGCATTTATCTTGGACTCCTGAGGATGTTTGGAATGAAGAAGAGGATTAGAAATGGCAAAACAGGTAGCAGGCAGTTGGTGAGTTTGATTTTTTTTTTGTATATACATATAATAATTATATGCAGAATTACATACGAGTGAATATTTGCAGATACGAATAAGTATTATATATCTTGTATAATATAGATATACAATTTAACTGTAACAACTTATCCTGGCAGCCATATCTTCCCAGCAGCCTGAAATAACATGCCTGGTGCAGCAGGGGTGCACCTGCACATCAAGAATAAAAGGAAAAAAAAAAATCTGTATTCATGAGTGCAAATTGGGTAAAATTGGCTGACTAACAGCAGTCAGCTACAAACCTGTAATTTGAAACACTTCTTGTGCTTCACTTAAATTCTACCTTGACTGCTCATCCTGCACATGCTTTAGTCAGTGGCTCTCTCAGAAGAGGAACTCAGATGCTGTTCCAGAGGTGATCGTGGTGACCAGGTTAGACTATCCCCATTCTCACTGCGAGGTGGCAAACCAGGTGTGGTGGGGACCTCCCTGTTGCAATGCCAGATTCAGTTCCAGGTGCTGCTTTCAGTTATGTGTGAATTAATCCCTCCACAGGTGCTTCTGCAGAGGGTGACAGAGTCTGAGTGGACACCCCAAGTGGATGCAGAGAACTGTGCTTGACTCCTCCTGGCCTTCAGGAGCCAGGGAATTGCAGAAGACATTGCACTGGCTGGAGCCCCATAAAAAAATTGTGTTGCAAAGACTACATGGAGAATTACAGAGGCAAAACCCCCCATACTCCTGCCCTATTAACAGCTATTTATTCTTAATACTTATTATTCTTTAAAACAAATTCATTCCCCATCCTGAATCTTTCCCTTCTTTGTTATGAAAAAGTCAAGTGTCCTTGATTTTACCTGGACTAAATATATAGGTGGCTGTAGCCTTCCATTGTAAAAAGTAGCTTTTATTTCTCCTCCTTCACATCCCTGCACGTGTTCCTGGCTGAATTCTTCCTTTGGGAAGAAGGATGAGCAAAAAAAAAAATTGACCAGTATTCACACATGTTTTCACCCTTGATTTTCCCACAGCAATTTCACAGGACACATTCCAGGTTTGTGTTGACCTCTGGTCATTAATAACAATAATAAATTTGTGATCAGGAGACCATTTAATACATGCAGGTCTGATTCCACCATTATGTCCAAGTGTGGCATTTCCTGCTTGTGGCAGAAATTCTTCTTAATCCTCACACTCGTGGCTTAGAATACACTGCAACAATATCATCCCATATGTCTCACTCCTCAACAACAAGGTTGTCTAGTTCTTTATGATGAGATGTTCATCTCCTATTTTTGTATCCTTTGCAAATTTCATGATTGAGTATCAATAGTTTGCGCCCCATAATTTCTCGCAAAAAACATTAAATATGGCCAAGTCCAAAATCCCTTCTCTGAGGACTGCCTCTCATGGGCTCCCTCCAGCCAAACAGCTCCCTTTCAAGGTGGCCTTTTCAGCCTCCTCCAGGCTACAGTTCTTCTAATCCCCTTTCACTTCACTTGAGTAAATTCCCTTGCAGCTGTAACACCTTGAGCTTTGATGGAACTTGGAAATGTGCCTACTGCATTTCCTTCTTTCAAAGCAAAGTTACCAACCCGAGTTATGAGGTTAGCCTTGTGCAAAAGTAAGTAATACAGTTATAATCTAATCATCCAAAGGGAGAATAATTGAAGGTCTCATAAGCAATGTCTATGATTGAAGAGCTGATTCTGAAGGAATTATCTATTGTCCACAGCTGCTGGCCTCAGGACAGAGAAACAGTTGTCTTAAGTTAGACATTAAAAAAAATTATAGCAGTATTGGGAATCCGAGAGTGAAACAGATTGACCAGGAACCTCATTTTCATGTCATCGTCCAGCTGAAGACCATGTTTTTCACAGACTCTTGAAAGGCCAAAACCTACTTGATTTCTACCAACTTGTTTGTGTGCTCCTGAACTTTGACACAGTGCTTATGTCTGTGCTGGACAATGTTTCCCCCACACATGTGCTTTCGTGATTCTTCTCTTATTTTTGCTAACCTTTTGGATATGGCAAGTTAGCCACTTTTTACAAGACCTATCCCATTATGAGGAGTGGGTATAAGTTCCAGATGCTTTTTGGACATCTTGGAATCTTCTGAAAATCTGTTCCACCTTCTGTCCTTCTAGTCAGTTCATCTGAATTCTTAGACTTGCAAAAATATAGACTTCTCAAAAACATCAGCTAAAGTCACAATGCTGGCATCAAAACTACAGTCAACCTCCCCAGCACCTACAAAACCTCTGCAATGCTTCAAGTTAAGACCAAACAAACCACCACTTTAATGGATGAGAGATGCAGACCCAAACAGGAGCAGAGCCCAAAGCTGTTTGATTCAGGATTCCTATTTGCTAGAACTCTTGATTTGAACAATCAGAAGGGTTTTTCTTTCCTCTTCCTGCCTCTATTATTAATGCACTGTAGACTATCTATGTTACCTTAGAAATGCAATGGTTATGTCAAATTACCATACAAGTGGTTTTAATCCTATTTACTGGTGGTTTTGATTAAAACATAATAAATAGGAAATTATATCACTGTCGAAACCTAAAACTACATTGTTTTTTTTAAAAAACTCAGTCAGTACTTAAAATACAGCAATTGTCTTAATGCAACTTAATTACATCCTTACAAGAAGACAATCTGAAGAGTGACCTATTTTCTTCTGTACATTTACATAATACAGCAAGCAATCAACGGTGTCCTGGATACCTGAAGTAAATATTTTAAAGATTAAAATGACTGATGAAATAGGTACTTTTCACAGGGTTTGCTTTCATACCTTGATGGGGTTTAACCTGGTACCTATTCAGGGTGAAGAGCAGTCTATAATGATAAAGCTTCTAAGGAAAAAAGTGAATCTAAAACTGAGGACGAAAAGTCAACAAGCAATTGCCAGAGTGCATGGAGAGACTGCAGTGACTACAGTCCAGCTTGCAACACTAAACTAAGGATTTGAGCACATGGGGAGAATGTTGGAGGAACAAGCACCCCAACACTTTCTCATGTTCTCCCCCAAAATCAGCACAAGCCTGTTCTGACACAACAGGAGCCCTGACTCTTAAGGATACCAAGACTTACCTTTCATGGAAAGAAGTGTATCAGTGAATACACCTGCGCAAAACAGAACCCTAAAGGTCACCTTCCATTTGAGAAACACTTCCGATAAACAAAACCCAACTAATGCTGCTTTCTGAATAGTTCTGCAATCAAAGAACCAAAGTCATGGTCATTTCAAATGGTTTTTAATACAGTAAACACAGGTTCCAACGCTAAATTTAAATTGAACCCAAAACAAGACTACGACAAGAACCCCAAACTCCCACAACCTGCAGGAATCAACAGGCAGACAAGGGAATATGACCATAAGTATCCAGTACATCATGTGGAACTGCTCACATTTTCCCCAGATCTCGAGTCAGCCAAAGTTACATTTAAGCAGCACACATCCGTTACTTACAGAGGATTTGCATCACACATCAAATCAAATCGCTGAGGTAGGTTTACCAGAGTTTTGACATATTAAAGGATTAACCTCATTTGGCCTAAATCTAGACTGGAAGAAGTAAAATGAAACATGAAGGAAATACTGGGCATCATTTATGCAATGCAGAGAAGGAGTAACATCTCTTCCTGTTCTTTTATAGGAAGAAAATCCATAAAAACAAAATAACTGGGGCTGCTACTCCATCTCTGAACTGATCACTGGACCAAGGCAATATTCTGTCTAGATGCAGAAAACGGCTTTCTAGACTGACAACTGATTAGTATACAAGCATGATTATATGCAAATCTCCAATTTCTATTGACTTAATTGTGATCTGATGTAACATGTATAATTAACACATGCATTTAAAATAAATGTATATTTAATTAACATGCATATTTATAAAATGAATATTTATATTTAGCATATAATTTTGGGTGAATTTAGGTAGCACAAAATTGAGGGGTTATCATTACTGATGAGAGCTAGTCATAGCAAAACAGCTTTCACACCTCAGGCTCTCCCGGGGGATTTCAGTCCCAATTTATCTCACCTCTGGCAGGCCAGCCTTGGGCCTTCCTCCACTAAGCCAAGGCTGCAAGTCACATCCTACAGATGCGACTCGGGCAAACATCTTCATTAAAGGCTGGGGGAAGGGAGTTGCTCAAACCATGGTTTGAACTGGAAACCACAACTGTATGACAAACAGAGTACAAACGAATTTGAAGCCAAAAGGTCAGGAAGTCAAACATCAGAGGGCTGAGAGTTGTTTTATATTTCCAGTGTGGACACAAGGCACTGTGCGACTACAGCAATTCAGATATCCTCTTTCCCCGAAAATAAGGCCTACCCCCAAAATAAGCCCCAGCATGATTTTTCACGATGCTCAAAATAAGCCCTACTCCAAAAATAAGCCCTAGATACAGTTTCTGTATCAAAAATAGCATGGTCAGAAGGACAAGGGAAGTGATCCTTCCCCTGTACTCTGCATTGGTGAGGCCACACCTGGAGTATTGTGTTCAGTTCAGGAAAGATGCTGAAGTGCTGGAGTGGGTCCAGAGAAGAGCAACAAGACTGGTGAAGGGACTTGAGCACAAGACCTATGGGGAGAGGCTGAGGGAGCTGGGCTTGTTTAGTCTGGAGGAGGCTTAGAGGTGACCTCATCACTCTCTATAACTACCTGAAGGGAAGTTATAGCCAGGTGGGGATTGGTCTCTTCTCCCAGGCAGTCAGCAATAGGACAAGGGGGCATGGGCTTCAACTCTGCCAGGGAAATTTAGGCTGGATATTAGAAGGAAATTCTTTGCAGAGAGAGTGGTCAGGCATTGGAATGGCTGCCCAGGAAGGTGGTGGACTCACCCTCCCTGAAGGTTTTTAAACTGAGATTGGACATGGCACTTAGTGCCATGATCTAGTCAATGGACTGCAGATGGACCAAGGGTTGGACTTGATGATCTCTGAGGTCTTTTCCAACCCAGTCAATTATGTGATTCATTTAAAAAGTCAATTTAAATAATAGCCAGGCAGCTATACATGTAAAAAAAAAAAAAAAAAGTAAGCACTTTTTAGAGTAAAAATTGTATAAGACCCTGTTTTATTTTTGGGGAAAACAAGGTAAGTTTATCCCCGTATAATGATCTTCTGCAAAACAGAAAAATGTAATGCTTCCTTACAGCCTTTGGGCAGCAGAGAGGTAGGAGGAATTAGAGCAAATCTATAAATAGTTGAGACACTGATTTCATAGCAGTACAAAGACAAGTTTCCTTCACCACTTTGGAAAGGCCAGTCAGTGCAAAAACTGCAATACTGAGTCAGAAATGCTGATTTGGAGAGTACATCCAAGCAGCCTTGCTTCTTGCTACTCTCATGGACCTCTGGGTTTTACATGGTGTTTGTCACCAAGGCATTCGCTGCTGTGGGTGAAGGGCACCAAAGGCACAGGACAAGACAAAAATATTGGTGTAGGACAAAATATCAAGGATTACTTATTTAGTTAAGAACTTCTCTAGTGCAAGGAAGACTTTCTACAACAAACCAAGGTTCTAATTCCTTGGTGCTCATCGGCAAATAAGCGCCCTCAAAAAACAAGGGCAAATTTCACTGCTTTCCACAAACCAACCGACCTCAAAACCAGAAGTGAACCACAGTTCTGTGTCTATTTTTTACATCATCTGTTTTCTCCCCAAGTGAGAAATTCTGAACATGTTGCTTAATACACTGCGGGAAGGTGCTCAGTTGCGCTTGTGATGAGCATCAAACGGGAATTCATGTGAAACCCAACTCAAAAATTCAGCCATGGGAGCAGCACTGCCAAGGCAGGGCTTATGTGAAATAACCCTTTGATCCCACCTACCTTAATCAGTGCTTGTATGAAGGCAATTATGAAATACCAGTTTTTGGGAGGAAAAACAGGAGGATGGTAATAGCACTTCACCAACTCAATTGCCATCATTTTCTCCCCAGAAATACATTTTCTTCACATCCCAGGGAAGGCAGAATTCCCAGCTTGCTATTCCTAGAGTATTTTGATCAAATGCCATCTAATTGTAAACAAATACTCTGTCTTGATATATTTAAAAATCAAGTTCTTGCACAGTTGATGCAATCACATTAGCCGTTCAGAAGCCACTGACAAAAGGGAACATTATTACTAGAAAGACACCGTGCCTTGCAGCACAACACAACGGCAGGGATTTCACATCTGAAATGACCTAGTTCTGCAAACACTGAGTTTGGCAGTGATGTATTTAGACAAAAAAAACCAAAACTTACAAAGTGGTGGGGGGGAAATAATCAAACCGCGCATTGCTTCATTAGTAGGATGTGATCTTTCTTCTATTACAACAGATTTATCAAATCACAGATTTCACAGTTAATCATTTGGATTGCACATCTACAGGAAGCCAAGGAATCAATTTGCTGTCGCCTTTGTCCATTTCTTCTTCTGCCCCATGCCCCACACTTTTCTAACGTGGTTTTATCGCCTGTCCCCTCAGACAAATCTCTCCCCCAATGCTGTGAGGCTTCTATTCTGCAGCCTCCATTCCCCAGAATGGCTTTCATTTCTCTCCCTGAATGCCCAACTTTCCCTTCTATTCTTTTCATCCTTGCCTATGTTTCTTAACTCGAAGCAATAAAGAAGAACAGATTTGAGATTTAACAACTGTCAGGATGCCTTTGATAGGAGAGCGCGTACACCAAATGAGCCTGCATTGTGCTAAGGAAGGAAGGTCCACAAAAGAGCGTTAATATTTCTATTGGTACCAACAGATGAATTAAAGCTTTGTAACATCCAGGGCAATATCATTCTACCATTGCCATGGCTAGTAAATGAAACTGAACTTGGATGCTTTAGCAATGAGCATTTTTGTTCGCCTGGATATAACTTCAAATCATGGTCAAATCTAGTTTCATTCTCAAAGATTTCCCGCATGTTCCTCTAAAAATATGCATTTCCAATTCATGTGTTCATTTACCATATACATACTTTTCTTCAAATAGATCTAAGCAGTTTGTAAAATGGCCCTTCAGTCACAGTGGCAAAGAGCACACCAAATATTATGCAGAGAACCAGGTTGCTTCAGGGCAAATTCCATACAAATTAAAAAAAAAATATATATATATATGTATATTCTTCACCATGAGAACCATTACACATTGAAATATGTTGCCCAGATGGTGGTGGAATCTCCAGCACTGGAAACAGTCAAGACTCAGTTTGACAGGACCCTGGAAAAGCTAATCCAAGGCTTTCAACAGGAGATTTGAGCAGACAATCAACAGAATCACCCTCCAACATCTTTGTCATACAGTATTTCACTTCTGCTATGCAGTCACAACGCACCTTCTGAGGTGCCTGTAAAATGACATTGGAGCAGGGTTTAAAGTGACAAGGAGAAAGACCTTCTATGGATGGCCATAGCCAGCTCTGAACCACCACTGCTGCCTCCTGTCCTAACACTGCTCTGGTCTTTGGGTATTTTCCTAACAAAATTATTTTGAAGAACCATCTGGGAAAGCAATAAACCCGCAAAAATATTGCACAGAATGGATGTCCCTCCAGCAAGAATATCTTCTCTGTCCCATGTATCACTTCTAAAAATGTTGTATTTAGAGGGAATCACTCTTGCCTAGTTTATGTGCATCCCAGATCACGTCTACAAAGGCTTCAAAGGATCGTGGCAAGACACACTAGGAAATGTACTGTGCCAAAGAGATGATTCCAAAGGAACCGGAGATGTATAGTTTTTCTCTGAGTGGGTCAGACCCCCTGGAATATCTCTTGATCCAGCAGAACACTTCTTTTGGTACTTCAGATTGGTTATATGGGTGTTATAACAGCTATTCCTCAAAAGCAGCACTGTATGCTCACATGAAATTACAGGTTACAAATTCCCACGCTTCGTTTTCTAATTAGTCTTCCCTTTCTTTTCTCTCCTCCCCAAAATCATTACATGTGATATACCAAATAACCTGACGTCACTAGCAACATATAATATTGTAATTACAAAACTTCGTTTTACCTTGAATCACTTGGTACCTCTCCTAATATTCAATATTACATGGAAAAAAACTTGACTGATGCCCCAATACAACTGCCTCTGCTCAGGCAAGAGTGCTCATGGCATACACTACCTCTAACACACTGTGCTTGGTTCTTTTTTTATTCGTACATAGATTACTGGATTCTCCTGCAGTTGGGTGTTTTCTGAGCGCAGAAAACACTTTATATGTGAGGGATGAGTAAGTGAAACTACACAATGTGTTAATTAGTTCTCACGTTTTGATAACAGTTATAAAGAACAGGAGAAGGGAAGTTTATAAATAAGGGGAAGGATAGAGAGAAAGAACCATTTGATTTCAGATATGGCACAGCATTCAGCACTAGCATCTGCATCAATACCCTGTGAACCATTTTCTCCTCTCCCTTCTTCATTGCTATCGCTGCTGGCAGCGAATATAGCAAGAACCTTGCCTCATTTGTTGCCTGTGAGAAGAAACGGACTGGACAAATGACCCGATAATGATTGAGAAGGCTCATCTAATTAGACAAGACAGGAGATGGATGTTCTCGGGTATTTCTTTAGTGAGGAAATCACAGATACTGAGAAGGAAAGTGAAAATGCAGGCCAACACCTTCTAAAGCAATTAATTGCCTGACAGCCTGAAGGAGAGTTTAGGAAGCCAAGTAACTGATGCCACATTCGAGTGAGCACAGCAATCTCCCACTGAATCCCTTTGACTTCTTCCGAGTGCCCACACCACAAGGCAGGGCTGCACGCTTTGGAAAACTCACCCACTACACAAAGTGCTGTAGATTTACTAGGAATGAGCACAAGAAGATTTAAGCCAGCATTACACTTACTAAGAAAACAAAAACAACAGAACCTCATATAAAACCTCTATTTACAAAATGTGATTTCATGACTTCTAATGTAAATATATTTTCATTTTAGCAGAACTCAGTTGTAGCCCGTGAACCCATGGGAAGAGCTGGTCCCTGGGAACGAGGCCCTGAGCAGTCTGCAGGGCAGGAGGTGACAGAGAAGATGGTTTAAGTATGTCAGCTCTGCCTTGGGAATCCCAGGTCTGGATTCAGCCCAAATGGTATGAAGTACAAAAAACATCCCTCTATAAAGTGGCAGCAGAAAAATACGTTAATAATTAAAAAAAGAGATGCAGAAGTATGGTCTTATCTTGTAACACGTACCACAGAGTGTAATGCTGATTTGAACACCAAAACTCAGTACAGGTTACATTATATATGGATTTGTTTTATTTATTTTTACTCCTACAATGCTGTTGGCCCTGTTTTCTCCTAGTGTTACTTCCTTGGTGGAAACACCAGGTCCTTTTTAAAACAGCACGGTAACTATTTAACTTACGTTCAAGGTCTATTAGGCACTAGGGACATTAATTCCAAATACAAATCTATTAGTATATATAAACACCCTCTACTTTCAGAAACATCTTTTTAAATTATCAAGCATAGCTTAGCTTGAAATTCTGTTTTTGTTCTGTTTTTTTAAGGAGACCAAACAAACAGAGCATCATCAACTATTGCTACCCTCGGTGCCACACAACAGGGAAAACCACCTCCATGTCTATGAGCTTGAGCTAAGATGATGCACAGCTTTACATATCTGGATGTTTTATTCACACATCGCTAGCAACATGTGGCAGAGAAAGCAACACCTCATGCTTTTATCTGCGATCCAGCCCTGTGGCCAGGTCTAATGACAAGGAATTCGGGTACACAATAAGCAATGAGCAGCTGGTCTCCGGGGAAAGCATTAACAGCAGCAAGATCGTATCTACAGTAACTTGGGAGGCACAAAGAGTGCAAATCAGTGAGGAATCCCTGTATCAATGGGCCTTCATTACCTCATACACATTAGTCATATCAGGAATGTATTTCTGAGCAGTCCCTTTCCAAAACTGAAGCAGGACATGGAGGTCTGAAGACTGAACAAATTCAGTGAATGACCCAGACAGGATAAGTAGGGAAATTTCATTTACCAAGGCTATTTTCCCTACTTCGAGAGTCCCACCTCTTGTTCTGATGAGGATCTGGCATCACAGGTTACATGTAACCCTCACAGTCCTGGAAAGGAAGCCAATCATGCTTACTCTACATAAACAGAATCAACCACCACACCAGCAGCCTGTTCCCCTCAAGAAAGGCTCAAGTACCCTGCAGCTTGGTTTGAAGGAACAAGGCAATTTTCTTTTTGACTATGCTAATTTGGCAGTCATTTAGTCCATTGTCTTGACAAAAAAATAAAATCCATTTTGGAATTGCAGTCCTGAACTAGCAAGGCACCAATCTGGATGGGGCTGTCTAGAGTCAGCCTATGCAAGATTAGAAAGGACGCATTTTATAACATGCACAAAGTGAAATTTCAGCCTTACAAAAGTCAGTAGCAAAATTCCCATTTACTACACTGAGGCCAAAATGTCAACCAGCTTCTATTCCACAACCATAGGTTTATTGTATCAATTATTTTCTACTGCCTTTCCCCCCCCCGCCCCCTGTTCTAAATTTATAGATGACCTTCTATACCAAACCATGCAAACTTCCAGGGCCAAACTGTGCCTCTGATAAGCGCCACCATATTTAAGCTGAAACAGCTGCCTTGGCTTTTACTCTGCTTCAAGAAACTCAACAAAAATCATGTGCCTCTATCTTTTTTTCCGCTTTTTGCCCAGTCTAAAGCCACACAACAGAACTGTTAATAACCATTCCATCTCTCACCCACCCACCTCATTGACAGGCTGGCTGCACAATCTTCTTTTCATCCCTCTTTTTCTCCAGGGTAGCTGCAGGAATCAGACCATATGTAATAGTTGCCAGCATTCAACTAGGTATAGATACAACTGGATCTGCTAGGTTCCTGGGCAGGGATGAATACCACCTTGCTTTTATAATATGTTGGACAACTGAAAAGAAAGTGTGTTAAAATGACAAGGAATCCTTATCCAACAGATAAATGTTCTTGAAGATGGGCATTCAACAAATCCTTTTAATACTCTTAATGCATTGTTTACTGCAACATTTCTCTAACAGAGATGTTTTTCAAACAATTCTGCAGATCTCTCCTCCCAAGCAGAATTTCACACTCTGCTTTTACATGGGTAAATCAGATGAAAACTGAAGCCTGAAGAAGATCCACCAAAGCTCCAGCAGACAGAGGGGAAAATATTTCCCCAAACCGATATTCTCGTGAAGCTGTTCATCCATTTGTGTCTTTTTGCTTATTTGGGCTGAACAGGTCAGGTTTTTTTGGTGGCTAAGGTGGTTTCAGTCCTTGCTAAAGCCTGTTATACAAGTTGACTGATTTAAGATCCATGCTCACCAGAATCTGCAACACACAAGGCAGAATCCATCCAGGCACTAGGCACACACAGATCATTTTCTCCAACAATATGACTTGCCTGTCCTCCTTATCACTCTGCATCCAAAATTTCAGCACTTTTTTTTCCCCCCAAAGAAAATGATGCCACAACAGTTCCAATCGATACTTGACATAGTATCGGATTCCTTGCAGTAAAAAGTCCTAGCCAAACGTCTCGTACATGCTTTTGCCAAGAAGCCTATGGTAGCACGCCTTGCCTCAGCAAACCATCAATTTAAATGATTGGGAAAAAAAACAACACATAATAAGTGACAGATTTTTCAAATCAGATAAAGATGGGAACCAGATTATCTGTCTGTGGGTGATAGATTGCAGCAATAATAAATTCACTTTAAGACACTGGATCAATTTTTAATCAAGCCAAGAATTATTATTGCAGAAAGATAAAATGACCCATGAGGAGATGCCTTAATTTTCCACCAATCAAATTATAGCCTTTCTAAATAAGATGTAATGAGATCCATGGAATATCCAGGTTACACAGCCTACCTAATTACCCATGTTCCCTGTCATGTTGTGATATAGTAGTGGTAAACTGACCTCTGAATTTACCAAGATGAAAAGGTAATTAGTTTTTCCACAAGGCTGTAGTGAAAACAACAGCAATGAAACATGTCACCTCCTTCCACCAAGTCACAATCTCAGAGGTGTTTGTTCTTAAAATATACAGGATATGACCTACCAGGTAATAAACTACAGTCATTAAGTGAAGCATACATCTGACAGAAAAACAACCACAATCTCCAAGTTGAGAATACAAGGTCTGAAGGTAAAGCAAATCAACCCACATTCCACACGAAACTCTATCAGCATATTATCACAGAGGGGCTCAGGAGACGGCAGAGCATCTTCTAATTAAAGAAGTCGCGGTGCTATATACAATGGGATCTTTCTTGGGCCACAGGCACCAAAATCACAAGTATCATTTTCTTTCCTATTGTCCTTAGCCACATAGCCTCTTTTATTCTGCAACTCACAGCACGGTGTCTTTGGAAAGCATTCCTGAACACACCTGAGAACCTGAAGGCACATCAAGGTCAAACTCAAACTGCCATCATCATCATCATCATCATCAAGAGTTAGCAATTATTTCAGACAGAAGATGCCAGTTTCGTGCACACTCAACAAGACAAGTCATCCCTTCACCCCAGTCTGTGGAGGCAGAATTAAGAACAGCATTGGTGAACAACTTTTGGGGCCTGATACCTTCCAAGCTATTAGTGAGAACAGAGACTAAATTTTCGCTGGCCACCTCAGAAAGCAGGAAATCCCCACGATGATTTGTCCCTGTCTGTGCCCTTTCCTTTGGGCACCACTGCAGCTTAGAGATACAGTGACAGACGTAATTGGCTCATGCAAAGAAAGCTATCATAAAATTAATGAACTACAACAATTCATTCCATCTGCTGCCTCTTTCTTGCTAATTTATTAATAACAATTACACAAAAAATGGTATGGATTATAAATTTCAATTTCCCCTCTTTACCTGAAAATTCAGTCAGAGAGTCTTAAAAAATGATCTCATATTATACCAAATAGATTTATGGCTTATTACTAGTAATGTGGCAGTACCCAATTGACCATAAAAGCTAACTATTTAAAAGTAACTCAAATTACCCCTTCTGAGCAAATTGGATATTTGGTTTACACCGCTTGCACTACTTTTACGAGAAGTGCCCCTTTTTGGTCACCAACCCACCATATTGCTCCAATTGGGTCTTCTGCAGCCTGTCATGGACATCACATGGAAAATCAGCCTTGCAAGCCCCAAAACCAACTATTAGCACGCAACTCTTTCTGCAACAGTAAAAATTAAGTGATACATGCAGAATAAAAGATACAGAACAGGTTTTTCAGAAGCATTCAGAGTAATTCTACTCCTACACAAGGAGTGGAATTCATCTCAGTCAGGTGCTGACTTGAAGAGGAATAAAGTTACATGAAGCCCAAGTATTAGAGAATGTCTCTTTCTTCCCGTTAACAAGTGTGAAGGTAGAAGTCAAAGAATAGATGCTGTCACCCATCATGCTAGGAGAAGCATAAATGGCACAAAAGCCTCTCGAGTTCTCCTGGGTATCCTGCAAACATGAGTGTCCCTGTGCTGAACACAGAGTCCACCACTAGCCACAGCTACTAAGTTTTTCCACTTACTTTTCCAGTATGGCCCCTTCTATTAATGCAGTTCTATTGATATAAAACCCGCGATACACAGAAATGTCATCCTTCTTACTGCAGAGAAATAGCTGTATCAGTACAATCTGTGAACCAATATAAAGATTCTATGCAGTAGGGAAATTACATGGCTTTGGGGGTATCAAGCATTACGGCAGTCACACTTGAAGGGAATTACACATCCTAGACAGATTTGCAAACACCACAGAAAGTTTGTTTTAAGTGGGATCACTGTGTATTACCTAATGCATGATGAGGTAATGTTAAAATACTAAAAAACACCCTCAACACTTTTTCCAGCAGAGATTACAGATGCTATGGGGGGGAACTGATTACCCAGAAGGAGCTCAACAGTATCAGAGGGCTATCTCAAAGATAGTTTTACTTTGCATCAGTGTTCCTATTTAAATGTTTTGATCAAAACACATCAGTAACTTAAATGCAAAGGCTATATGTTGATTAGAAAAAAAAGATACATTACATTAAGATTAGAGACTTGGTATTAAGTAAAATATCTAAGCAGTAATTTGTAGTTCTGTAATATTTCCACCAAAACTATTATCTCCATATAATTAGGACATAAAAGTAAGTAAAGTTAATTTAAAAGGAAATTTCAAACAGCATTCCCGTTTGATTTTCTAGTAAATTAACACTTTAAAACCTCTAATAGGCATCTTCAAAAGAAAACATTATTAACAAAATATGTGATAATTAACATAATTAAGCCTCTCTAAAGTATATTTTTTAATAGCAATTGTTCTGTTAAAAAACATGCAAGAGGAGTGAATCAAAAATCCCACTCCACTCATAACATAGACATGCATTAGATAACATACACATTGGACAATTCCTCGTGGACACGCACTAACCTTGAAATTGCCAGCATTAACTCATAACAAGATTACTTTTTGTTGAACTGGATTAACTTTTACACATTCCGTTACCCCCAAAAGGGGCTCAGTAAATGGCTGTGAGTGCTCCACTATCTCAAATTATGCAGTTATTAATTTAAAATAGGAGTATTTTCTCTGATCTTATCCCAAATGTATTCTAGTCCCCTCTTTTTCCTTCTCCTTTCTAACACCTATTCCAACACACCAGAAATTATCAGACCATCTCTCACGTAAAGACTGAGCTGGCAAAACAAGACAATTTTATCCAATTGCAGTGTCTGACTGAAAACATTTTGTGATTTTCAGCAGCTAAGACATCAAGCTCCACGACAAGCAGATATTTTGGTCATCCTTGGGTTGTGTGTGTCCACCTCCCACCTGTGGAAACCATCACACCTTTCAGGGGACAAGCTTGATAACCTCAAGTAGCTCTTTCATGCTTTCCGTGCTCCCAAAAGATTTACGCATTCCAGTCAGCTGGGATAAAAGCATAAAAAAGTTTAGCTGCTTATCTGAGCCATTCAAACCTCTTGAGCCTGCCCAGGGAGCTCAATATCTGACAAGAGGGCCTGTGCTTCCTGCCCCCAGTCCACCCAGAATTACCTCATGAACGGGCTCTCACATCATTTCAGACTGGATACAGCACTGTCCTTTCCTAGGTTAAGCTCAACACCAGGTGCAACAGCATCACTGATAACAGCGAATAAAGGCAACTTTCTGCACACTTGGCTTTCTCCCACATTTTTGAGGGAAAAAAACCACATGAACCTAACCCACTCACATTTGCCTTTTTTATGTTCACTCTGCAGAAGGCCTCAGATACACACAACATTTTTAATGAGCAGGACTAGTTAGAACAACATCAGAGCACTCCATAGGCCAGCTTCTTCCTGAGAGACATGGAGCTGGGACCTGAGGGGGCCCCATGGCCAGGACCCCAGCAGCAAAGGCCCAGCACGACCATACCTGAGCCAGGTAAGCAGGGCAGCCCCAGGAGAGCAATCAGGGTCATCCAACAGCTTGCAGTGATAAGGCAGGTCCAAGGTCAGGCTGAGAGCCCAAGTCAAGAGTCAGATCAGACCTGTTGAGGGTAACCAGGTCAGACACAGCGCAGTGACCACCAGGGAGGTCCACAGAGACAAGACAGGTCCAAGCCCAAGCTAGCAAACCAGCCTATAGGTCAGGACCTAGATCAAGGGTAAACCACAGCCAGAGAGGAACATGACTGCAGCAGAACTGAAGACTAAGATCTCTCCCACAAAGCTCAGGCAGGGACTGAGATTAAAACCTACTAGTGTACTCAGAGCCTTGGCAACCAAGATGCAATTTCTTCTGAGACTGCAGTGATGAGTTTCCCACATAGCAATCATTTAACTCAGTCCCAGGGGGCAAAGCCACTTCCCTGCACCTCTGTCTCAAATTCATTTCTGTGGAGCTCTCACGGGCAGGTTTCTGCACCCCCTACCTCACACTTCTGTTCAAGAAGAAACCTCGGCAGTATTGATTTCATAAGGAAAGAAAGGTCTTGTGCTGCCCAAGCATACTGAGGGCTCCTGGGCTGGACAAACCCATACAGGCAGCTGGTCCAGTGCAGAAGGCAGCACTGGATCCAGTGAGGCTCTTGTTCAATGTCACACCTTAGCTCCCTCTGATGGGCATCGCAAGGAGCACATGTCAGTGGTCCTGCTGGTGCTGGGGCATCACTTCTGGGGAAGCAGGAGTCCTGCAGGGCTAAAGTAGCTCTCACTATCAAGCAGTGAAGGGGGATGTGAGAGAGTTAACCAAAAAAATCTTGTTTCTCCAAAGAAAAAACAACTTGTTTGCTTTAAGAGCAAGAACTGGCTGAGTATTCGGGTTATTTGCTATTTCACTAGAGCTTTGCCAGCCACAGCTAACAGATATTACCACCTGACTCATGCACTGATTTACTAAATAACAGTCATGACACTCTAGCAGTGTAACCTTATAATACAGCAAATATTTGCCACCATCTGCAGTAAATTCAAAGCATCTGCTGTAACTTTTTTTGATGAAAGTAAAGTAGCGTACCCCACCATAAATCCTTTTGATATTGTTATTACAATATTCTGTGATAAATAAAACAAAGACACAAAAACAGCTCAGGCTAACAAAATAAATCAGCAAAGCTTAGCAACTGCTTTAATTATTATTAGAAGCACTTTGGTATTTTTCTTACCTGTCACCTTACAGAAATATTTTAATCAGCATGGAGAGCAAAGCTTTTCCTATTCTTTGAATAGCTAAGGAAAAAAATGGGAAAAAAAAGCTCAGTTTTTCTTTCAGCCTTTTCAAAATAACTCAGAAGTTACCCAATCCCTGCTTTCACTGGAATCTACACAGCTTCTCCCACTGCCTGGGTAGGTAGAAGCCAGAATGACGTGCTTTATAAAAATTCCAGCTCTAGGTATCAATGCTGTGTTTATCACCACGTTATCCAGGAAACTATCACTCTTCCACTAAGTGTAAGAGTTTCTCTGTGTCCACCCACTAACAGCAGTTTGGCTGATTGTGGGAAAGACAGCAAATCTTGCTTTTTTGCTCTGTGGATGGACAAATTCCCGGGCATTTTTATCTCTTGTGGAAGGGGTTTCAGTTACAGCCAACTGGCCTTCATCCAGGTACTGATCTTTCCCAGGCAAGGCAGAAAGCTGGAGACAGAGTCAGTTGCTTCTGGTATAAAGTCGATGTGCAACAGCATGTTGCGAGAGTCCCAGTTGTCACACAAACTCCACCAGCTGTTTAAGAAAGATGCTGAGTAAGATGACAGGAGAAAATAATAATAATAATAATAATAATAATAATAATAATAGTAGTAGTAGTAGTAGTAATAGTAGTAGTAGTAGTAGTAGTAGTAGTAGTAATAGTAATAGTAATAATAATAATAGAGCACTGTTGGAAAGACAAACAAAATCACTCATTAACAACAGTTCCAGAGTTGTTTTTTTTCTGAAAGGAATGAAAAGCACCATCTCAAAACAGTAAAAAGGCAGCTTCAAAACCAGCAGAGGTGACAGTAACAGCCACTGACCCAGCCACAGGACCATAAAATCTTAGCGAATATCCAAGAAAAGACTTGACCACTCATGACCGTACACGGCACCATTTTTGACTACATCATTCCAAAAGCAGGATTCAAGATACCTGCAATAACCAGATGATGTTGGAGTTAGCTACTCACTAGCTTTTCAGCTAAAAAAGATGAAAGCACTACACTATTTTCAAAGAGTGGGCTACATGGGCAGAGGGATTTCATCCTTAAAGATGGTATCGGAGGCCTTGAAGCAGGCATAGGGCCTGGAAAGCACATCCTTCTCTTATGAAATCTGTTTCAGGGACCAACCTTTTTCATGACAAGTAACCATCTTCTGGCTTCTAGACTAGATGTATTATATGTCTGTTCACCTTCCTTTGGGCACCTGAGTCCATAATTTGAAGTTCTTCCAGGTCTGCTTTGTGCTGGTGATTTTTCAGCTCTCACTTCATAACTAGCATTTTCCTACCTTTTACTCATGATCTTAGGATCATTTTATTCCCTTTCAGCCTTGCTTTCACTAAGCTGAACAAACTACACTCCCACAGGAGATAAACCCTGAGTATCCTAGGAACCCTCCTCCAGATTCACCTTCCTGAACATGGTTGGCTAGACTTAGCACACGGGGTTATCTACAGAGGGTAGATCTCCTTTCTCTCATCCAAGAACACCATTTACAGAGATACTTCACATTTTTCCATCATCCCATAGCAAATACTACATTCCAGTCTCCCTCCTACTTACCTGCTTCTAAATTATTAATTTTCAATGGAAAAAGGATACTTATAAGTGCAACTTTACCTTTTTCACTAGTATATTTAATTCCTTTCCTTTCACTTACTTTCTCAAGACTATCTTTTCCCATGGAAGATTTAAGTATTGCCAGTGCATCTCATTTTTTGCTATCAATACAGGCATGCTCCAATTTTCATGTCAGCATCATTAAAGACAAATCTCCAACCAAATCCAGTGCCAAAACTCACCCACATGACCTTCCTCTAGTAACTTGCTTTCAGTATGGTAGTATCCCTCCTAGTATAACTGCCTTCTCTTTTACCAGTTCCAACCCTGATACTTAGAAGGACGTAGCTGAAAGGAAAATTCACTAAAAGAGAACTGGTCTTGTTTTAAACAAAACCAGGACAGACCCACATTATAGTTCTAGTAGCTCCCTCCTTAACAATTTAAATTTCAAATTGCCTATGTAACACCACAGAGACCTCTGAAGATGCAATATAGCAGATCTAACTAATTTCTTTCCTTTGAAAAATTAGTTATCTCATAAAGAGGAATTGATCCAAAGAGACTTACATGAAGTACTTTTGGTAAAGATATAATTCTCTTTTCCTAATCTTCCTTCTGATCTAAATACCCTTTCTTTGCTTATTACTGAGTTTGGAGTTTTGGATACACAGAACCACCTCTTGTCAAGCAAAAGAAGGTGACTATATATATATTTGTATGTCTCCAACTCCTGCACTTCTCAGTGATTAATGATGAGTTGCTCATCTCCTCTTCAGCCGACAGTATTTTGAGACTGCATGACACTATGAAATTCCTGGAGTCTAGAAGATGCTCCAAAAGTACAAGGTCCTCCCGTAGAAATAATCTGCCATTACTGCAAAATTGGGATTTGAAAGAAGGCAAGATTTACAGCTCAAACTGCCATTGAGGGATGTGATTTAGTGGCTCCGATCAGGTCAATGATGCAAAGTGTTCAGGTCCAGCCCACAACTGGGCTTATATGACTTCTGCACCAAAACCTTTCTGGTCATGTTTCTTCACCTCTCATGTTTCAGTTTCCCTTATTTTTTCCTCATCTGTCACAGTCTCCCCTCAGATTGCAATGACAACTGAAAGCTGGGAATGTTCAGAACATGAAGCTTCCAAGCACTCTGCATGTCTGCAGGGTCCAAGCAACAACCACCCCAATCCTTTGTTAAATTGCCAAGATTTCACTCTAATAAAAGTGATAGGACTAGATGATCTTTTGAGGTCCCTTCCAATCCCTAACATTCTGTGATTCTGTGAAGCACTAGGCTTTACTCCTACGTAAAAGAAAAGCCAAAGCTTTGGAAAAGCTTTCTGAACAAAAAGACAAACACTGAACTGTATAATTTTCTCTTCCAAATTTCGTCTGTCTCTAAAGCCCAAACTTCTTCAAACTATTTTCATTACATTGTTAACTTTTGGTATTTAATTAATTTGCACCAAAGTCCCCAGTATCTTCATTCCTTAGCATCCTGCTTGGTGTGGCCCCAGAGTAAAGAATACATATTCACTCTCTTAGAAGCTGGAGATCTTAACCATATTTAACAAGAAGCATCTCTGACAGTAATTGGAGTTTCGTATCAAGGTAAATAAATGGGAAGATCATAAGAACATACTCTAGTGGCCACATGCATCCTGCAAACACTAACATCAGAGAGCAAATTTAACATACAGTCTCAGTGGATATGAATTTTCTGTAAACAAACAATCTGAAGACAGCTTCACTTTTGTCATCTGTTATTCCCATTGAAGAAAAATGAATATTCTGTTTCATACTTTTCCTACCAGGTGGCTTCATTATTTAGCACTAGTCTTTCTTCCCTCGTCATGTGTGCAATGCTGTAATATCCTCAATGACGGTGGATTAACTCTCTTGTCTCAATAGTAGCATTCGATGCAAAATATCCAAATTATTCAATATGCTCAAATGATGGTACTTCACAAGGGTACATTGGAAGACCCATTCCTCATATTGCTGGAAACAACAGCTCACTTCTATCAAGACACAAAGCGCTCCCCTCACAGTGTTTCTTCCCACAGGTACAGAGCACAGAGTGCAGCAGCAGACAAGGATGGGGACAGTCACCGTGAGATACCAGGGACCCCACTCTTCCCAGTCACCGAGCCTGTGGGGAACCTCGGGCAAGTCACTTCCTCTCTCCACAGGCTGGCTATCCCTCTGTAATATGGAGATAACAGTGATTCCTTCTTCAAACAAAGTGCTGGAGGCACAGAAATTCCTAGCCTGAGAGGTGTAGAATCTCTTGATGAGGAGGTAAGTGCCTTAAGCAAAAAGCGGCTGGATAACTGAGACTGAAGTTTGAGCACTGCGTTTAAAGAGTTAAGTTCAGAGCAGAGAAGGCAAAGGCAGGAATGAAGGGCTCCTTTCTACACACCTGGAAATCAGTGGCTTTAGCACATACAGGAATGGCCTCCAAATGCTGAAGCTGTGCTAAGGTGCCTGCTAAAGAGAAAGAAATACTTATTCTGACCTGGGAAAAAAAGGAAAGGCAAATGTCCTGGCTTTGAAATAAAAGAGGAAAAAGAAAGAATAGGCTCAGGAGGGTTTATAAATCCTCTTAGGCAGCTTCTCAATATTCCCTTTCCTATATAACTTTTGAGTAGGGCTTTAACAAATTTGAAGGATGATGGTCAGACACTACAATGATAGCCATTTCTGGCTTCATCCTGATTAGAATGGCAGACAAGTTTGACGGGGTTAACCCATCAGGTCCAAACAAACCTCAGTATAAATGTAGCCTCATTGTAGTACCTCTGCTTAGGAATAGCCTTAGTTTGCTTTAAGTTTATCTAGTTATAACTGGAAAAACAGATTTCTAGTGACACCAAGAAAGGAGCTAGTTTTGGGTCAGGGTGCAGCATTCAGATGACCCTCCTTGTCAAGATGAAACCTCCAAAAATTTTTTAAAATACATCATTGCTATCTAATATTCTAGTGCAAGACAAGGAAACGAATCATTTTGGAAGGACTGAACCAGCAGAGCAAAACCTCATATTGGGGACAGCCCCTCTGTACAACTCAGGGACATTAAAGGGTCAAAAGTGCTTCTTCATGGAAAAAGACATTTGTGAAGGCAAAGAACAAGCTGGAATTGTTCAAGCTGCTCCACCTTGTTGTAGGGGGCTGACACCATCCCCAGGCAGCTGTCAGGAAGGAAACAGGGCAAAGACAGATCACAGCTACATTCACCACCTTCCTTCCTCAGCCCTTGAACACCACGTGTCTCACCCAGGCCTCCTCCACAGCACCGCCAATAACTGGGGGCAAACCACCCCATGCTTCTGAGATCCCAGCGGCTTCCCAGCCAGAAGGAACAAACACTCCTTCCCACCAGCTGCACGGCACAGTCTGTGGTAGCCACGTTATCATTTGCTTACCACGGTCACGAAGCCCACTCAACATTTCCACAGCTGTGTCACAAAGACAGGAGACACTCTTGTAGGACCAGACAGGAGAGTACCCCAGGTTGTGTTTTCCACCACAGATCAATGTCCAGCCCCTGTAGCCTCCAGGTATTCCCCGCACGGCGGGCGTTTCTATTTATTAACCCAACATTTAAGAGGTGCATGATGGAGAAGGGGGGAGAGCAATCAAATAATTTGAAATGCTAGAGTCCTGCCAAGCTGTCCATGCTGTGCTGTACCCTACTACATCAGCTATAGCTACAAGCCGCTACCATCTGCAGTTGATTAAGCAAAAAGAGAGGTGAGACTTCCACTTCTCTGCTCAGCTGTATTCGTTTTGTTGACTCGCACGCCCTGTCACCCCTTTTCCACTGGTTTGCTGTGTGGCATCTGACACTGAGGTCCTTCCACCCCCAGTGACGCAGGAACCATCTCCTCAGAATCAGCACATACAACAGGCCCTACTCCTGACCATAAGGACAGAGCAGGGCCGCCCGGCCGCCTCCACACTGACTTACCTGCTTGCATCTGCTCAGGATGGTATATTCTTTAACGATATGCTTCTCTGGAGCTTAAGAAAATTATGACATTCTCAACATTTAGAAGAAATTCACATATGAAAGTCTGTCCTTGTCTGCTCCCCTCTATTTTAAAATCCTAATTCCTTACAATCCAAATAGAAAGTTGGAGTCTCCAAACTCCAGTTTACCCAGAGTGAAAAATAAGCATCAGGAATCCCTAGCTCTTTTTGCAAGTGTTGCAAAATTTCTAAGAAGCTGACAAACACTTCCTTCAGCTGGTCCATCACTCATCTTTGACATTATGTTGTCATCATTACTGGTGATGTCCGAGGGCTTTCCATACTGTACCACCAGAAAAGCCACTGGCGAACGTCTCTGCATCTTGGGCCATGACAAGGGTGTGCCAGATGTACATTTTAGAAAGCAGAGCATGTATCAGCCTCCTCATTGAGCCCTGTCAGAACATTTGATTAGCGGTGACGTGCTGGAAATCCTAAGCAAAAAACACGGCCCCTCACAACTGTTCCACCAGATCAAAGCCACATGGCCGGAGATGCTCAGCACCAAATGTAGTTTCTGAAGCTCTTTAGCCACCCTGAGTGTTTCAAATCAGAAAGATTTCAGACTAACAGGTTTGGGAGTCATGTTTTCATAGCCCCTGAGGTCTGACAGAAAAAAGATTCACATTAGACTCCACTGATTTAAAAAACCCTAAATGTACAACAAACACTGTATTTAAATTACTTGGGATAGGTGGAAGAACAGGTTTTCTGCTCCTGCTTCACGGCCCACAGGTTAACGGACTAATGCAATAAAACAATAGGTTAGAATAGGAATCTTAATACAATTAAAACCATAAAAGTAATTATGATCTGTTTCAGATGAAGCCACGGATGAAAATAAAGTATTAAATATTTTTCCCTATTTATTTAAGCACATTGAAGATTTCAGCCATGTACAAGTGTGATTTTACATTTATGCACTTGCACGCAGGCAGACAAACCTATGTAAAGAGATCCACTCAAAGTCACTAAAATCTTGTACTAACAGATTTCACTTACTCATACCAAGGAATTATACTAATTTCTACACCAAGAGGATTACTTTTGAAGCAGCTTAATATAGGTATGTAACAGAAGAAAATATTGCTGAAACAGACTGTGGTATGCTACAGAGGGGGAGAAAACAAACCAACCAACCAAACATACCCAACCAAACAAGAAAAATCAAACACACAGATGTGCTTTGGAATAGAGAAAGCAATAAAAACCCCACCAGCTATCTTCCCCCATTCAGAGCTCCTTGAGGTAAAACAAGTTAAACTTATAGTCTGTGCTCCAGTTCACTTTTTGGAAAAATACATGAAAGATGGGTCAGAGATCCTCAGTGTCACAGTGCAAAACTTCCAAGCTGCTGCCAAACTTCCAACAAGCCAGGGCAAGCGCGAACCTAAGATTTGGTATTATAATTCCAATTCCCTCCACCTAAGGGCACACAGGAGCACATGAGTAGTGAGCCCACTGCCCAAGGACTCAGGTGGGTGGGTGGATGCTCCAAAGGCACCGGTGCTCCACAGGGCCAGGTCAGGAGTGGACAGGAAAGGATTTGCTGTGTAATTGTCTCCCGGGGGATGAGAGACCAGCGTGAGATACAGGAATAAAATTAACTCCAGCCACAGGGGAGCAAGAGGAGGAAAAACAATGAATAAGTAAATGACACGCTACAGAGAAATGCGATTTATCTGCTGCCTCAGCAAAGTCAGCAACGCAACTGTGTCCAATTGGTCATTTCCAACTAGGGTTCCTACCTTGGTTTGGAAATAAGTTTTAATTAAAATGTGGAAAGTCAGTGGTGTTACCTCCCATTGATCCTCATGATCTGCTCATGAGTCTTATTTTATCTCTTAAATGAATTGATGTGAAGAATTTTCCCTTCGACAAGACATATTGCAGTCAGTCCTGCCTTGGCGCTTTGAATGCATCTCTCCAGTATCTAACACAGCAAAACCTCATCTGCTGTTACATAAACCAGTGTGATCTGAAAAGACAGATTTGAAAAGAGGGAAAAACCAGGTTTCAGACAGAATTTATATTTAGGAAGACACCTATTGTTGAGGTGAAACAAACACAAGAAGTAAAGCATTTCAAAGGTCTTCATTACTCTGTCCATTACATTGTCCTGTCCTTTCCTGTCAAGAGTCCACTCACATGCAAGAAAAGCAGGTGACTCACAACCATGACGGTCCCTTCACCTCTTCCACTGCACTGGACCAGCATTGAGGGGCTACAAAGCAGTTCAGGATCAGAAAAGGTGTGAGGCAGGTCCACCACAGAAGTACCTGTTCCAAAGGCTTATTTACTACATCATAACCGACCTCCAATTATTGACATTAATGGTTTATATGACAGTAAGACTGAGGTATCAGCTGGAGAGCCACAGGGCCTGAGACCCGTCATGAAGGAAAGAAAAGAGCTTGCAATCTAAGCCACAGAGCAGGAAAAAAGGTTTTACCTTCACACTGCAGATGGAGCAGCACACCACAGCCAGAATGAAGTGACTTGTTGAAGGGGAACTAAAGCAGGAACTGAACACGGTTTTCTCACATCTCAGTCCATTCCCTGAACCATAGCTTTTCACTGCTAAGTTCCTTTGAGGTTCCTGCGCTTTGGCCCCATCCCACACAGTCCTGTGTGTTTTTCACTTCCCTTTGTCCAAGCTGGCTGTAACAAACGCTCTTTCCATGGCCTGGCTGAAGCACTCTGTGGACACGCATCTGCTACCCTGTCAAAGAAACAGGGCCCTACAGTCCAGCTACTTTCTGCTCCCCACACCAATGTTGACAACCCTGATGTCCCATTAGTGGAGAAACGTTCTTTCCCAACCTCAGGGATGCTCTGGCTGAGCAGCTGTCCTCCCAATGAATGTGCAGTCGAAGCGAGTCAGACACACTCATTTGTAATGACTGCAAGAGCCACGTGCCTCTTCACTTCATCCAGAGACTCAGGCAAAACAATCTGCATTCATATATATTCTGTGCCTCTGCCACTTTCCAGGTGTAGGTCAAAGTCATTTTAGTTCAAGAACCTTCCTCCCTGAGAATCATAGAATCACGGAATAGTTTGGGTTGGAAGGGACCTTCAAAGCTCATCAGCCCAACCCCTGCCATGAGCAGGGACATCTTCACCAGATCAGGTTGCTCAGAGCCCCATCCAGCCTGGCCTGGGATGTCTCCAGGGATGGGGCATCCACCACCTCTCTGGGCAACCTGGGACAGGGTTCTACCACCCTCATTCAAAAAAATTTCTTCCTCATGTCCAGCCTGGATCTCCCTTCCTTCAGTTTAAAACCATCAGCCCTTGTCCTGCCATAACAGACCCTGCTAAAAAGTCTGTCCCCATCCTTCTTATAGGCCCCATTTAAGCACTGAAAGGCTACAATAAGGTCTCCCCGGAGCCTTATCCGGGCTGAACAACCCCAGCTCTCTCAGCCTGTTCTCACAGCAGAGCTGTTCCAGCTTCTGATCATTTCTGTGGCTCCTCTGGCCCCTCTCCAACAGGTCCATGTCTGTCCTGTGCTGAGGGCTCCAGAGTTGGACACAGGACTCCAGGTGGGTCTCACCAGAGCAGAGCAGAGGGGTAGAATCACCTCCCTGACCTGCTGGTCACGCTGCTTTTGATGCAGCCCAGGATACGATTGGCCTCTCATGTCGATTGCTGGCTCATGTCAAATCTTTCATCCACCGGCACCCCCAAGTCCTTCTCTGCAGGGCTGCTCTCAAACCCTGCCCATACATACGTTGTCTTCTCTGCCTCGTACGGTGTCTCTCCATCTCCATCTCTTCAGTTGGTTCCCTTCATGCTTCACCAGCCTTACAGTCACACCAAACCTGTCGCCAAAGCGTAACTCTCCGGTTCTCCTTGCTGCCCACGATCTCTTCACCTCTGCAAGTGCCTCCGAGATCCCTTCCACTTCTCCCACACATCATTAGCACTCAATGTCTTTTCACTCTGCTTCTGGGGAGGTTTCCCGGCTCCAAACACCTTCTCCGCCAGCAGACTCAGCTGGATTGATTTCCCTTCAACTCTCCCAGTGTCCACAAGGGATCCCACTTGAACCAAGGCCAGAACCCCTGCTCGGGGAACGGCATCAGCCATCTGCTGTCAGGCTTGTGCTTTCTTCTCAAAGTGTGACATTCAGCCACGCACTGAGACTTCAGAGTCACAGTCAGAATTAATAAGGTACATAAGGACACCTTTTCCCTTCTCACCTTCCATTATCACACCTCTATTATGTGTGTTTATGCAGGTATTTTCTTGATGTCGACTGAGATATACGCAGTCTAATCACACTGCAGTATATTATTTTTCACCATTTGTTTTCAGGCTGGAAAAATGCCATAAAAACTGTGAAGAAAATTGAGAACAGATCCCTTCAGCTGGTGTAAATCTAGATATCTCCATTGATTTTAGTGGATTTATGCCAATTTCAACAAAATGAAGATTCAGCCCTTAAAATATCAAGTCATGTGTTTTGCACATCTTCAATATTCTTCATAAATTATATAACATAATTTTGATTTCACGAAAAGTTGAGCAGAAGATGTTTTTGCACAGAAAGCAATTAATCACAAGATCTTACTAATCCCAGACAAGTTTCTTTGCATTTGACACTGGTGCAATACTTGGAAATTAGAGTGGAAAAATGGAATGGTCCCATCCCCAGCAACCTAAGCTTTAACCAAAAAAAATGGGTAGATGAGGTCACACGCTAAGGATTTCACACTATCTTTATTGAACTACTATGTGTTGCTTCCCTGCCTTGATTTTTAAATGTAAGGTGACAAAGATCACTGTAATCTACATTTAATGAAACATCATATCTCCTGTGTATTCTCATCGATCGTGTCTTTTCCTATCAAGAGAATATTGTGCTTTTGAATTGACAGAGGTTCCTTTCTTGAAGAAACTTGTGCTGTCTGCTAGAGATTTTCTTGTTATATGCTTGGAGAGTCTGCTCCACTTGTAATTAGAGTCAAACTATCAGGGACTCTTTGAACAACAAAATAGCTGTCCAGTAGCAAAATTCAGTCAACACAATGCACCTTGCACTGCCTCCTTTGTAAGTGTCAGACTGCTGGGATTGGTCTTTTGCTGGAGATTCACTTTGAGAACAGAAAGGTAAAAATTAATAAAGTGAATGATTTCTTTAAAAAAAAAAAAGGGGGGGGGGAACGGAAGTGGGCAGGAATTGCTGAAACAACAAGCTTGGTGAGAACTTGATAAAAACTACCCAGAATTGCATGCAAGCTGAACCGCCCCAGGTAGCACTCCTGAATAATTCAAGTATATTTATTGCAAGCAGGAATTCCAAATACACAGAATTCCTATTCAAGCCAGGCTTTTGCCCAAGCCCTTTTCTGAACAGGAACAGCACCAGGATGCCCTGGAGCCTCCCTCTTTAGTAGGAAGATTCTCCTCAATCAGAAGACTCCTGATTTTGAATTCAGAATCTCCTGAATTAGACTCGTTGACACTATAACTCTATTGCACACCACAACTCCTCCTTTTGCAAATAAAATAACTGTATTTGGTTGCTCGTTTTGATATTTCTTCGAAGTTTTGGAAACAGGAATAGATGCTGCAAATTCCCTAACGTACTTTGCATGTCAGAATTTAACCAGTCACACTGAAACTCCTAAGTTGGGATCTAGTGCTTTGACAAGTGTTATTTAATGCTGTGGTCAGAGAAGATGATGTTTGCAACATTATTCTGGTGGGGGGGTCAGGTTCTAAGAGGACTGACAGGCTGCACTTCATCTGCTAGAGCAAACCCACAGTATCCAGTGGACGTTACCACTTTGCAAACCGCTGAGTGAAACAGGTTCAGTGTTCATTCATTTTGTTTCCTAAGGAATCGGTCTGTCTCAGCTCAGAAAAGTACCAGATGTCATCTAGAGCCTTTAGGGAACTTTCTCAACTCTTTCCTCCTTTTGGAGTTTTCACTGGTCTCCTCTGTGCAGGTTGGAGTCATATTTTCCTTCTTCCTTTCTTTACACCGCTCAGCCTGCGGGAGGGAGCTGTGCCTTAGTTATGGCTGTCTGGACAGAAAGGCCCCAAATTTGTGGGTCACCCCCACCCTTGTTTGACAGCAGCCTGAAAGCACAAAGGTTTCAGTTAAATTCAGCATTATAGCAAACATCTTTGTGTCATTATGTTTACATAGGTGAAGATTTTAGACACCCGGTTGGCTGCATCTTTTAGTACTCAACTCAGCATTTTCATCTGACCAAAGAAATAAAAGTCCTGATTATTTTTCAGGGTACAAAAAGAGGAAGAGCCTTGAGCTGGTGCTACTCACTCCAGCCTTCAATCTGCCCTGAGAACTGCGAGATTAACTTAAAATCATCACTGTATTTGTTCAGAGTTCTTTATTTGTTTTCCATTTTTTTATAAGCTTACTAGTAAACAGTTTCCTGCACTTCATCCCTAAATCAATGGAAACCAAAATCCTGCTGTTTCTTGAATCAAGGGGGCATCCAAAGCAAAACAACATCACACTTGCCTCCAGGCTTTCTAGAAAGTATCAAACAGCAGATTTTGCAGCCCTTTTTCTCATTAGCCAAATACAACCAGCCTAAAAAGTGACCTTAGCAGTCATATCAAAACAGCAGGAGGTCTTCCTTTCTACACACAAAGAGGGACTACGGACCACTGAAATAAAATCCCTCATCTCAGTAGAGAATCATTGACCTTATTCCTTGCTTTTGGGAGGTGAGAAATGCAGCAAGAATGAAGCGTCCAGTTGTGTCCATTCTGGAACTTGCCAAGCACTTGGGATCAGGTGCTCCAGATGAGGCACTGACAGAGCAGCTAAACATGAATTCTACTCTATGCCGTTGTCTCAGGCTTTGAAGAACAGCAAGTAAAAAGATTAAAAGTTTTGAGTCAAACCAAAATCAAAAATACACTTTATGACTCTGAAATATTGGCCCAGGTGGAAGTAAAATTTACGGTGCCTACACTATTTTCTTCATAATATTCCCTAAGGCTCTAAACCAGCGAATGCCTGCACCTCCTCAGACCTGCCTTTTGGTCCTGAGCCCTCACAGCAAAAGTTTTCTTCACCAATGCTCTAGTCCACATTCCCCCCCCACAGGGAGGACACAGCAGCAACCACCCCATAATCTATTTTCTACACTTTATTTTTGGCTTGTGGGCCGGTTTCTTCTGGAAGGTCTGTGGAGGTGTTGCCAGAAGTTTGAGCACTGGGCCAAATGCAACACCAACACTTGCTTCTTTTCTCCTAGGAGTACCAGACACTACAAAGACCTTTTCCTCTGTGCTGTACTTGTACCCGACCTTCCAAAAAGGATCCAGTGCATACCTTTGAAAAGCGAAGTTATTAATTATAATGCAAAGCCTGCCAGATTCTCAATCTGAAATAATTTGAAAATTTTAAGTATACACAAAACCTGTAACACTTAAACATTCACACCCATATCTTCACCCAGAAGGCTCTTGAAGCATCTTTCCCAAGGCAGGGTTGTTTGGGGGTTTTTTTCCTACATCTTGTCAGAGATATGAAATGAAATGAAATGAAATATTGGTGTCTTCCATTTGTGAGTTGATTATAGCTAATGGACTCATCCTAATCATATGATTTTTTCTTCTTTTTTTACTTCATATTATCCAATCATGGAATGTAGCAGGACAAAACACAGCCTTTATCCTTTATTTCATTCAATACACTAAGTATTCTGAGTAGCCCTTACTGACAATCTGATTTCTCACAAAGGAGCATTTGCAAGGTGAAAGACGGATATTCTGCGAAATATTTTACTTGTCATCAGTTTTGTGTTCTTACATCTCAGACCGAGACATCCTCTGACAGATAAGTTCAGTCATCAGAGGCAGGATGAGCAGTGCCTTGCTCAAAGGCTTAGACCACACTGCTCCCGTGTGGCTTCTGCGGAAAATAAAATGGGCCGAAACAACATTGTTCTGCAGCGAAACTCTTGGTCTGCCAGATGTATACATCAGGAACCTCATGTTACTCAGATGGCAGTATGCATTCTCTTGACAAAATGACAGTGGCAAGATTTGAGCAGAGACTTTTTTTAAGCCACTGTAATATTAGTGTTAGTACTAAGTTCCCTTGACCGGTGAGGCATCCAAATGCTCAACACTTGGCAATTAGCACGGGGCAAACCATATCGCACCGGAAGTGAAAAAAGAAAGAATTCTCTACCTACTGAGATCTCAGGCTCTAAAATCAGAGGGCTGGTTTGCTCCACACACAGGACGGAGATCCACGAGACACCTGTTGCAGTGAGGCAGCATCAGCTTCCACGAGAAACACTGCACGTCAGCGCCCAGGGACACGGTCGGTGTCAGGAAGAGTTTGCCATGGAGTTGCTCCTCTCGCCCATCAGACAGCGGGCACGAGTCCTGCAAGGATTCCACCCCGAATGCCGCAAACATTTTTAGTAGGAATGCAAATATTTCCGTCCTGAGAGACAAGTTTGAGAAGTCAAAGGCTACCGATGACCATGTACCGCCCTGGCAGAATGTGCTTCCAGGATCAGGTCCTTAATTTGTGAATTATTTAATCCATAATACATATTTACATCAGCTGAGGTGACATATAGAACAGCAAAATTGCTGGAAAAATAACTGTGTGCTGGATAGACTTTTGAGTATGTGTTAAGATTAATAGCATTTCCTGTATATATATGACATCCAATTCCTTTGAGGTTTACAGCTAATTTTACACTAATTCAGTGGATTATTTTCAGAATTATCTAAATTGTTCTCTCTCATTTTCAAACTATATCTGCAAGCAGATGGTGAAAATAAGTGTTATTTTTCAGAGTAAGAGTATTTTTTAATCTACCCCATCAGAAAGGTCTGCCTGCCTCAAAATCAAACTCCAAAGCTGTTTGTCCTTAGCTGGTGAACACACAGACAGGAGGAGTGAGAGAGGGGGAGTGAGAGAGACCTAAAAGAGAAATAATTCCATATAGAAACAAGCTTTACAGACGAAACCTCAAACAAAACCCCAAAAGCTAACTCTTGCCCGCCTCCCCCCCTTGCCCTTTCTATGGAAAACCAGCAGACTGACAGCTCATGTAAATACAGCAGACAAGTTCAGCACAGAGAAGGTGAGATGGAACAGAAATTCCTCTTGGATTGTGGAAGCAACAGCTACCCCAGAGCCTGTTACTGTATCATCTCAGATTGCTTGCAGGCCTCGTTTCACTTTAAAAAAGAGATATTTGTGAACCAGAAATGTGGTATCTTAGAAGTGAATCAGAGGATCTGTCAGCGCACGGCAGAGTTTACTTTTAACGCGTCCCAGGTCTTAACCACACGCACACAGAGGACAGAGCATAATGAACACAGACTTAAAAGTTCAAATGGTTCATAGGCCCTCAAAAGGGATGAATGGCTCTGAAGGAGACGTTATGGTGCATCAAGCAAATCCTCCTTAGTTCACACAATTATTGACCCAAGACATCACAATTATTCCTTCAGAGCCATTAAGGGTCAAATGTGTTAATCCCATTGCCACCACAGATTATTTGTTATACAGTTTAGTGAGTAGGATAAGGAGGGTGTTGTATGGGAACTGCACACACTCATCCTATGGAGGCTACCTCTCGTCCCTGGACCAAATTTTGGTCTTGGTGCCCAGGGGCTCACACTAGAGATAAGACACAGCAAGGGATGAAGCAGAGAGAGGTGTGCCAAGGTTCATCTATCAACAGGCAACCGGTCCCATTGGGACAACTGGCCCGGAGCTGGAGAAGGGTCATTTTCCTTCCAAGTGCAGTATACTCACAGAGCACTCAGGAACAGCCACCACACCCCTTCCTTCCCTCTGGAACAGGGAACTGATGTTGCCAAACTTTCCGCCTGAATTCAGGGAGGCGTTTTCTTATCTTTCCACATCTGCATAAGCCAGTGGCAAGCAGAGGTTCAGGCGGAGATAAGCCAGCCGAACTCCCCTGACATGCTCTGTGACCCTTATTGAAGGTAGCCAAATCCACAAGAACTAAGCACAGAACGGCAGGACGTTGCCATGTGCCCATCAGACCTCTTGGATGAACACACAAACCTCTCAGCTGCCTTCTCCGAACAGCTTTGCGTGCATTTTATCCTCGGGAGAGACACTTGCGCCCTCTTTTGTGGGCAGCACCGTAAGGAAGTGGCTTGTCCCAACTCAAAGAGCAAAAGCCACAGTGAAGAAATAAAACCTTCATCGGCCTTTCTCTGATGAAAAACTGCTGACGTGTAACAGATGGGACGCAGATCAACAGAAATCAGCATTTCTCAAGTTACTTCTTTCTACCTTACACTAAAGTTGACGTAACTATTCAGTTCAAATTTATTTAATCTCAACACCGGAATTCTTTACCTTCTCTAAAAATAAAAAGGAGAGCAAGGAAAGCCAAAGTAGGACTTACCTGGAATGCCTAAAAATCATTTAAAACTATTGCTTAGATCTCTCAGTTTCACTCACAATAAGTAATCTGCTGAAAAGCTAAGCTGAAACTAAAATAACTTTGGGCTACATTGGGCTGGTGATTTTTGCATGAATTTGCCACGATGTTCTCCCACCTGAAAACAACAGCACAAAGTGGACTATGAACCAGGTCATCTCTTCAGTGAACGGGAACTGTGCCCAAGCCCACGATCCGCCAGCTGGGTACAATACACAAAATACTTGAGGCAGTGAAAGAAGGTTGCTCCAATGCCATAAAAATTTGCGCAAAAGCGCCTCAAAATACCACAGAACTCAGTCTGCTGTGACTGCAGCCTTCCTGCATCATTCCTGTGGAACACAAGTACACTTTTAATCACAGTATTAGCAGAGAGAATATATATAAAACCAGCACATAGCACACAACACAAGGATGAATATAAACTATTTACTGCATCATCTCTCACCACACAAGACTACCCTGCGGTTCCTGCTTTGCTCTGCTACTTGTAAGCTATAAATTGCTCATCCCATGACAATGCTATTTCTGGTGCCTCCACTCAGACTGTACATTACACTCTGTCCTGTAGGATATACACATATTATTAATACACAATATATTATTAATATGGTAACACGGGGCCTCGTTTTCTTGCAATTTTTTAATACTGAATTGGTAACAGCTGTACTGCAGTTTCTGCGAAACTGTTTTTCAGTAGCAGAAAGCATCCAGGGGGCAGGAGAAGAAAAAAAAATCTTCATTTGGGGCTTAAATAGGTCTCAAAAATGTCATAAAAATATTGCTTAAAAGATGCATTTTTGCAAAGTGTGGGAAAACTCTTTAGTGATGTTTGGGTTATTCACTTGAGGGGAAGAAAGCAGATTTTGGCTACGTGTACACCTCAAATTGCATGCGAGCCAAACTTTTATAACTTCCTTACAGATACCTGAATGTTACAGAGAAGGCAAATGAAGAGAGAAATATAGAAAGGCAATAATTCTAGCATGCTCCAGACAAATTATTGCATTTGCTATTCCCTTAGAGATATGCAAAACTTCAGCAAGTGAGCACTGCAAGCTCATAAGTAGGATATCTGACCTGCAAAGTCAAATTTTATAGTGGCACCAAAGCACTTCACAGCTCCTAAATAGTGTAAGTGGAGAAACTGGATTCTCTGTTTTAGTTTCTTTTTGTAAAGCAATGAAGTCCAGATTCAGCCAAGTACTGAACAGGTTCTTCAATATTAAGCAAGAGTGTTATCTCAACCAACATGTACGCAAGAAGTCAGAACATTCAAGCTAGGCATGCCCTGAAAAACATTTTTTTAAATTTATGTCACTCATCTGACTGAGAGCAGATGTGAAACCTGAGTAAATACTAATATGGGGACTATCATCCATTTTCCCTTTCCTCAGACCCACAAATCCACAACTGTACTCAACCATGTTGGGCAAACAAAGATCTTCCATTCACTTGTTTTTATGAACAAGAAATTCAAAGTAATCTTTTTGTTATAACTGCTCTCCTGTGATGGGAAGAAAACTTTTGTTATGTTTTTATCTTTCATTCAGTAAGTCCTGAGAGAGGTGATTGTTTACACTTGGCCAAATGTTTTCACTTTTGTGCCAATTTTCAAACCATAGATTTGTGCTTTGCAGTGATTATTGATGCTGAGATGATGACCACGTTCTGCGTTTTTCTCATATAAGTATAGCCAAGCTTTCTACAAAAAGATTTCCTTTTAAACCAGCAAGTAAGACAGTAACATCCTTCACATACAACCAAAAGTGAACGTAAGCAAAGGTATTTCCTAAAGACCTTACTTGGTGGTTATCATTATTTGTAATAAAAGTTTTCAGTTTACTCTAAATGTCCAAAAAAAAACCCAATCACATCTGTATATTCAAAAGCTGTCCAGAATCTCATGTCACTATTCATAATTTATTATGAACGCCAGTCTCAGGTACGTGGTATTGGAAATGATCAGTAAAGATCAAGACTATGGACATGATTTGCTGCCACTTACACCAGTACAGAAGATGCATATTTTATAAAAACAGAAGAAGGGAAAGATTTGGCCCAGAACTTCAGATGCGTTTTTTTAGCTAAAGGAATTACAACAGGGACAGGACAAGCAGAAAGTGCTGCTGCATGCCTCCCATTCCATATTTCCTCTTGGATAACCTTGAACCGTCACCCCATTTTCTCCCTTCACTCTACTTTTGAACTATTTCAGGTTCTGGGACATGGGCTGATTGACAGTGACACCCAGATCTCACCTTAGCATTCACTGTAAAGACCAACTACAATAGCTGAAGTATCCCAGCAGTTACAGAGACATCAGGGCAGCAGGTACTTCAGCAAATGCAGAACTTAAAGTATGTGAGTAGCCCCCTTTGCTTCACACGGGTGAGATCTGATGGAACAGGTCCGTGAGGGCCATATCTATCTTTGGGACACAAGTAAAAGTACGACACATACATATAAAAATTACTTTAATAATGTAAAGGATTCCTTAGCCATCTTTCAATCACTTTTCATTACTAGAAAGCGTTTCTCAGTGCTCTCATCTAGGTAACTGTTTCCTTGATGTAAACCTTTATTAGGATATAGGTAGTTTAATGCTGTTGTTCACTGAAATTAGCTATGAGGTGCTTCTTGATTAAAAAATGCTGGACAGTAAGTTCCCTTTTCAGACACTAACATCTAACCCCATCACGAGCATTACACATCCTCATTCCTGCCCATTGCATTCCTGTTCAGTACAGGGCACACGAAACTGCTGCCACAGAAGTTGGAAGACTCCTCTCTTCAGAGCTTCTATAGCATGAGAAGTCTCCTCTTTGGTTTTATCAGATGTTACGGGCAGGCTGGTGAAACTGTTCCTCCAGGGCACCCGCTTCTCTGGGATGTATGAATAGCTTGATTTGAGAGCCTCTGCTGCCTTCCCCGCTGATGGGGAATTAGAAACAACACACATTGTTTTAAATAACCTACTTCATCTTGCCTTTGAGTCTTTAAGGTGTCCTGGCAAAAAAAGAACAATTTGCCAAGAAAGGAGAAATTGAACTGCGTCTCTAGAAAGTAATTCCATAGAAAGACTTCTGCCACATGCAAAAGTCTGCACAGAAAACCATTGCGTACAAAGCATTGTGAGTTGAAAGCCTTGGAATAAATATTTCTTCATAAAAGACCCACAAAGAAGAAAGTAGGCTAGTCAATCTCTGCATCAAGAGATTTTCTGCATGAAGATCATTAAGCACAACAGCTTCTTCTCACCCCTTCTGCAGACCAGCCCAAGTGGTTTTAATCCCCCTTTTCTCCCTGTCATTGAATATAAAGGCTTCCAGTGCAAGTTCTGAGACTTCAGTCTCACCCTGAGCTGCGCTGAGCCACACAGAGCAGATGCTGAACTGACAAGCTCACTAAAATTTCTGCCCAATTTCTGTGAAATGCACCCATAAATAACGTCTGCCAACACTTGCTGTTCTACAGTGATCGCCAGCATCTCATTATTCTCAAAATAAATACCTCCTACAGCTACACTTAGTTGCCTGGAGGACTAGATGCTTAAATATAAGTTAAAAAATACAATTCCCAATGTGGATTAATGATTTTTGCTCACTGTTAAAGAGCTGAAGTCCATCAAACAGACCTGAAGGATCAAATCACAGTCAGTTCCTACCTGAACATGGAACTGCTGGGCTTCAAATGGCCACCCGTTCTGCCTCAAGTGATTTATGAAAGCTGCTTCATCATGCACTTTTGCACACAGCAGTCAGTAGTGCATTTCCAGGTTTTCTTAAATCCTGGGCAGAGGATAACTCTTCTATTAGTTCATTATTTCTTGTTTCTAAATGCCTGAAAATCAGAAGCATTCAAAAACTAACTCACGTCATCACACATAAAAGGAAGAACCCATTCAGTTGCAATAATTATCACTTGAGCAAAAATCAAACACCTCGAACAGAATATATATCCCACTACAGAGCATTCTTTACAGTTTTTTAATTTAAAAAAAAAAAAAGGCAAGAGTTTTAAGGAACAGCAGTATTCACTGTTAGTTATAAACAAGCTAGGAGGTTGTAAAATACTAGGGGAAAGCAAACATACACCCCCAAACATTAGTTCATGTCTCAAACCAGATACCAAGCATCCTGGCACTAAGTTACAATTGGTTACATCACTACTGATTTAACACTACTAAGGATAATATTTCACTAGGGGTAACTCTGTCGTGCAAGACTACGCTTACCCAGCCATCACACATATAATGGTACTTGATTACTAATGGTAATGCTTACTAACCACCTGAAGAACTTATCCCAAGGTTTTTAATGAAGTGCATTAAGCACCCAAAATGAGATTAACACATTAGTAGCAAAGAAAAAGAAAAGAAAAAGGTAAAGATCTCTTTGAAGAAGATTAATACACATGGATCCATCCCAAAGACCCAGCCAAATATTAGGCCACTGAGATGTAAGAAAACGCTGCTGTTTGATAATATTTCTTCCCTCAGCGAAGAAACATCAGAATAATCCAGAGTTTACATTTTCTCTGTCTGTGGCCTTATCACAAATGGTAAGTCCATCTCCTTCCTGTTACCAAAGCTATGAAGAGCTAAACACTTAGGACAGCAGGTTTGTATGGAAAGCGATCATTTCTGCCAACCAACTCTTTAAAAGTATTAAGAACTTTAAACAGGGCTCAGGCCATGCCTGTGTTTGCTGGACTTCAACTGTCGAGCTGCCTGAGCAGCCACGTTACCATTTCAGATGGACACATCATTATTAGGAGAAATACGTTTTACAGTATAAACCTGCTTTCTAAATTCAATCACAGAAAGGGTAAAGTTAATAAATAAACAAACAAATGAACCCACAAAGTTCCAATTCAGCTGCTGATAGATAAATACGTCCTTTCAGGTTAAAAAGTCTCTCACAGCTGCCCCAGTATTACTTATAAAACCAAACTGAGCACTAGCACAAGCACATAAATCTGTGCTATGGATCACACCCTTCCCAACCCTTAACCAGAAGCTCAGAGGCCCAAATCCCACCTCCAGCAAGAGAGGCATGAAACCGCTTCTGATTCAAATTCCTATCCACCCATTTGATAAAGCAGAGTACATCATTACAGCCATCTTTTCAACGAAAGGAAGCATTTATTTCAGACATGCAAAACCAGGCAGCTTAATTATGACCCTTCTGATGAGACGTTTCCCAGGTTTTCTATCAACATGTTCCCAGGGCCATTCCCAGGGGAGTTCAGTGGTAACATGAAGAGCGTGACCGTTTATTTGGCTTAAGGAACACATTAATTTATCCGGCTTATAGAATTTAAACATCTGACGAATGACAGTGTGGTTGATTTTATTCATCAGCTAATTGCTTTGCCACCTGGAGCTGCAGCTTTATATATTCAGCTTATAAAAGACCTGAAAAGGATCTCAATTATTCTTTAATTTGTTCCTTGAATATAAAGTAGGAAAATCTGGCTTAATCAAACATTGTCTCAATTCTATTGGGATATGTCTAGTTACCTTATAACAAGGTAAGCTTTCATTTAATCATATGATATGATAATTCCCCACTTTCAAGCCAAGTATCCTCTTAGTTACAATCAATTTTCCACTGAAAAAATAAACATTGTCTCTTTACTGAAATCCCTGTAGAGGAAAATAGTCCTTTTAATGCAACTTGCTGTTAGTACAACCACCCTAGGAATTTTTGTGTTGGAATTCAGTAAACCTCCTCATTTGGCACCGACGGGTAAATTGTGATATCCTGAGTTTTCAGAAATGACTCTTCGTACACATAGTTTTGGCACAGTTGGAAGAGTCTAATAATGAGCATTTGGGCAGAAATGTGGGATCAGGAAAAGCTGGAGTGTTATCTTTTATTTTACCATATAATACGATTTTATTTTATGTAGCATCCTCTGTGAAAACTAACTGTCCAATAGTGTTCGTATGTATTTTGACATCAAATAACAAAGGGGTGAGAAGATATATCAAGCATGAAGTAGCTTTTCTCCAAATATTGTGTTTAAAAATTCTGTGTTTCCACTGAAAGATAGTACTAAAAAAAGATATAACTGGGTTGGAAAGCCCTGCATAGTCACATAACAGATATTTACTCACAACTGCACACCCCAATAAAACATTCCTCAACACTAGAGCACTTCCACCCTTTCAGAGAAAGCTGAGGTGCACAGTGAGCTATAGAAAGAGCACAGGAGAGATCAAGAGTAGCTGCATCTCCAGGTGAGTGCAGTAGTATGGAGTTTGCTACCTGGAAATAGCAGGTTAAATTAAGAAGATAAGATACTCTCATATTGAATGTGAAGCATAAATAATTGTGTGTTTGCACAGGAATAACTGAGAGGAAAAATAAAAGAAAAAACATGCAGAGAAATCCCAATTAATCTGAACTGATGAAAAACGCTTTCTTTAACCCAATCTGGCTACCTGGTACAGTCATGACTGCTGAGCTAGACGCACCTCTTAAAACTGAGGAGTTCAAAGGCCAAGCTTGGTTGCAAGAAACATCCTTCTGATGAAAATGGCATGACAGACACCGGAAAAATAATTAAATAAGGAGGTGACGAAACAAGTTACAAGCAAAATTCCATCCCAAAACACTATGGAGGCAGAGGCAGGAAGGGATAAATTGAACCTGCTTGTGCTTATGAGTTCTCAAATGAGGAAGACAAGCAAAACAAACCACCTAATAAAGGAAGTAAGTGAAGATCTACCTAATGATACCTGTTCTGCATCTCTGGTTTTGGTAACCTACGGTCCAGCTCCAACTGCCTTTCTTTATTTGCATGGGAAGCTCCTTGTTTTGTACATCTGGAATTTCCCAGCACTCTAATGTGCACTAATGGCATTAAAAAAAATGGTTTGTGGTATTAACATAATACATTATATTAATGGTTATTAATAAGTTTTAGCTATTTTAAAATTTGAGCAATTGATTTGAGCAATATGGGCAACTGTGAGTTGCATTAAGGGGAAGCAAGCACTTGGTGATGGATCTGGAGGAGAGGACTAACTTCCCCTGAAATTAATTTCTCCAGAAATTCAGAGTCTCACTCTCCATGGAAGACTTTACATGCAGCTGGAGAGCCACAGCACACAGCACGAATACAAACACACCACAGCACCTTGAATTCAAAGGCCACTGATTTGACTCAACACAAGAAAATTGGGATTCTTGTCGTAAAATAAGACAAGTATTTCAGTATCCAAATTTTACACTCTGGATTCCTGAAGCAGAGCGGAAGCTTTCAGCAAAGGAGCCTGGCATTTCGCAACACTTCCGTGAGATCTCCCTGGATCTGTCAGAATGTCACCTTTGTTCCCCTCTAGCATCTAATACACATATGAGGTTGAAGCAACAACTGACTCATCAATTAGCTTTGTTCATTGAATTCAGACAATAATGCCAATAGTTTTATTACGGAAAAATCTTTGCATTTGTCTCACTATTGCTTCAAAGAAAGCTGGATCTTCGATGCGCACAAGCCATTGTGAATTTATATTATGTTTACTTGGAGAGGATTCTGCAAAGCGGGCTTATTTCTTAAAAAAAATACATATATATGTATATTTCCAAAGCTAACACCCAGACACATTTTCTGCCTTACAAATATCAAAGATCCAAATATGCTTCCTCAATGCACCCTGTGGTTTATGTGTTATGCAACCCACAAACTGACCCAGAAGATGGCAAACTCCAAATTCAAACAGGTTGAATAGTCACAAGCAAAATTTAGACCTAGGGAGTCTGCAAAGACTGCATTTCAGGGCAACATTTGAGTAATTAAAAATATTTTAGCATGGACATACCACCAGCTAAATATTCATTCTTGCTTCCCAATGAACTTGCCTTCTCTGCCAAGTGGAATAATGCAAAGTGACCTACAAAACATCACAGAACATAGGAAGTAATTAGGTCTGTCCTGACTTTTATACAGTGCCTGCATAAGAACAGAGAGTGCTTTAAGTTTTGCGAGAGTGTAAGAGGACTATGTCCAATAGAACGGCTCCTGGCAGAAATCAGAAATACCTCCCGTGTACTTACAACTGGAGTCACTACAAAGATTCGAAATGGAGTATCCTCTGCCACAGCTATTAGATCATCTACTAGTGTTTGCCCTATGCTTCAAAAAACAGCCAGAAGCCAATCCTGACAGCCATATCTATGTCATTAGGGTTAATATTTGTATATATTTTAGTAAAAACAGTTATTTGGAACTCAAGTTTTTCCCTTCTGGTCTGTTCCCACTCTCTGGTTATGAAAATAGCAAGAGACAACAGTAGCCCCATCTGATTTTGGTTGGCATTCGAGGGGCTGTCCTGGCCAACAAGGAGAGCACACTTCATTCTCCCAGACATATGGGAGCGATCAAGTGGAGCACTCAATCAGAGCCCTTCACTGCTCTCCCAACTTAATCTTTTCTTCAACGAATAATGTTTTGTTTTCTTAAAGAAATACCTATCCATGAAAAACACATGTTTAATGGGGATTTGGGACACCATTTCCCTTCCTTAAAAAGCTATTATTTTCATCTTTTAGACCGTGTTCCTCTTTTTCTCTCCTCCTTCTTCTCTTTTGCCTCCAACAACTAATAGGGAAAGCAAAGGAGTCCCATCTTCCCCGATTTTTAGAAACTGAAAAGCCTTGGAATAGTTTCATTTAAAAAATATATAAAAGAAAAAGAGAGATCTAAAATAAAAATAACTTGCGGAACAGATCGGATCTTTTTCCCAGGTTTCCCAGCTCCTAGCATTGCCAGACCAAGCAATATTTCCCAGGCTTGAAGCAAACACCATGGCCAATGATGACCTCTTCTCACATTGATCTCGTTGCCAACTTGTAGTGGATCAGCCTCAGAGATCCTGACAGCACTGGCAAGAGATGCTGTGATCTGGAAGCCCATGTAGGTTGAGCTTTTCTTTAGAAACAATCACTCTGCATAAGAGTAGAAAGTTAGTGGAGGGTTGTAACTGCTGCTCCCCTCACTTTGGCTGTTCTCTGAGTGAATAAAGAGTACTCTTAAGCACATCACTTCATTTTAGTGTAGCTCAATAATATGAATAGTCTGATCGTGAAGGGTAATAATAAACTAAAGGTCTTCTCAGTGACAACCAATGATAGGACAAGGGGTAATGGGTACAAACTGGAACATAGGAGGTTCCACTTAAATTTGAGAAGAAACTTCTTCTCAGTGAGGGTGACAGACACCGGAACAGGCTGCTCAGGGGGGTTGTGGAGTCTCCTACTCTGGAGGCATTCAAAACCCACCTGGACGCCTTCCTGTGTAACCTCATCTGGGTGTTCCTGCTCCAGCAGGGGGATTGGACTGGATGAGCTTTCCAGGTCCCTTCCAATCCCTAACATTCTGTGATTCTGTGGTTCTGTGAAATAAACATCCTCAGTTTTCTTTTAAGATCACAGTTCCCGTCTTTTCACCTTCTCATCACACAGGAGAAAAAAAAAAAAAAAGGAGGAAGAAAAATAAAATGGGAAAGCAACATCCAAATTTTCTCTGCCAGCCTCCTACCACAACATGCAGAGGCAGTTTTCCCACCAGTGCTGGTATGTAACTTTAATTCATCACAGGGCAGTATCATTCAAATGGATTTGCCCTGAATGGACACCACAACTAGAAATGACTGATGAATTCAGGTGTACAGAACTCAGCACCAGATTCACCTGGGCTGAGTAGGTAAAATTGTAATTCTTTCATCTGCCCCTCATTCAATGGATGCTTTTATTTCAAGCCCTGACAAACCTGCCTTCCACAAGCATTTAGCACCTCCCCACTTCTACTGAGGAACAGAATTATCCCTTTCCAGTTTAGGAACACAGTCCAGTGTATCCAAAATCTGAAAAAGCAAACGTTTATTTTATGCCTTCCTCACTGTGGATCTTTGTCAGAAACCTTGTTACCCCTTTACAAGGTAAGGCTGAAGACTTTGAAGGGAAGATCACCTAAAAGTGACCTGCACTGTGGAGAGAAGAAACTCAAGAAAGAAGAAACCCAAGAAGAAACCCAAATCCTAGTATTAAGATGACCATCTGTGGAAAAGCAATAGCGCAGAGTTTGAAAGGCAATACTATTGCATGCACATAAGCCAAGCCAATATTTTGTTGCAGATAATATCGCAGCAGAGAGCACAATGCTAATAATCCTTATATTACATAGCTCAAATCCAGAATCACTACATTAATTTGTGGCTATGATATTATCAGGATAGTTATTAATTAAAAGGAAGAACAGAGAAGTGGCCAGGGAACTAAAGAGGCTGTTTTGAAGAAAGATGGAAAGTGGCACAGCTTCAGCTTGTATAGGCAACGAGTGGGAAACTCATAAAAAACAACTTCACTTTAAAGGCTAGCATCTTTCTTATGAGGAAAGACCAAGAGATCTGGGTCTGTTCAGCCTGGGGAAGAGAAGCTGAGACATCCCATCAATGTTTATAAATATCTCAAGGGTGGGTGTCAAGACGATGGACCAGACTCCTTTCAGTGGTGCCAATGACAGGATGAGGGGCAACAGGCACAGACTGAAGCACAGGGGGTTCCATCCGAATATGAGGAGAAACTTCTTTGCTGTGAGGTGCCAGAGCCCGGAAACAGGCTGCCCAGAGAGGCTGTGGAGTCTCCTTCTCTGGAGACATTCAAACCCACCTGGACACATTCCTGTGTGATCTGCTCTGGACTGGATGATCTCCAGAGGTCCCTTCCAACCCCAACCATTCTGTGATTCTCTAACCCCAGAGACAGAGAACTTGTTATTACAGTCCCTGCAAGAGGAGGCACGCAACCATGGACAGCCGAGAGGAACAGTGTGGACAAGTATCAAGCAGATTGGAGCTTCCACTGCTCTCCTCTGAACCGGTCAAAGAGGGTTGTGTAGATGAAGCACACAGAAGCCAGACTCAGTGTGCTGCAGTACAGTATTTAGGATGCCCTCAGGGAGAATTAACACAAATGAAAGTCACACCTACACTGAGGTTGAAATAATAAGACTATAACCTGCACAGATGACAAATGGAGAAAACTGATAAAAATAAATCTTTGTGTGGTTTATTCCCAACAACAAACCACATTTTTAAGATATCTGAAATAAGGCAAAATCTACCCAAGCTTACAATGCCAAAAAAGCTTTTGGTTTGGGGCACTTGCAATATAAGCCAAGGAAATAGTTATGATCTATTCTTACTCAATAACCTCAAAGATGGGATACTGCCACATGCTGAGTGTCCAGATAGCTTCCTTCACATGAGGTGATCTTAGGTTCAGCCTCCCTCCTCCTAAAACAAAGCCATCAGAGTCTTCTGGCATGCCTCTCCTGCTGACCATGATCCATTTTACAAGCCCTGCTTGAATACTCAAAGATAAAATTACTTTAAAGACTAGCATTAATAGAAGACTACTGCAAGGCTGGATACCTGGTTTCATCTCCTTTTTTTCAGTTCTTTCAGAGAGGACATCTCAATTAAACAATTCCAACTGCTTTCCACCATGGCTCAAGCTCAGACTGGATTTCACCCAGCAAACTTGAGCAACAAAAGCCAGCTTCTCAGCAGTCCATGCAGGCCTACTGCTGGCAGATAGCGCTCCCTGAGATCTGTCTTGCCCTGACTATCCTTGAACTGCAGTCCCCACGCTATCTCTAACCTTGCTTGGTTTACTAGTGGTGTAATCCCCTTTCCGAATGCTCAGATCAAAATACTTCCAGGCATGAGATTAGTCAGCTGTGGAGATCCCTCTCACAGCAACCTGCAATAGCCACACTGCTCGAAGCTTTTAAAATAAGACTGGACAAAACAGTGAAAAGCTACTTTAGGGAAAAATCTTGCCTCTAGGAAAGAAGAGTATGTTGACCATCCTTCAAATACACTGCTGAAAACTGTATTGTGATAATTTAACATTCTTTGACGTCAAGAATGAATTTTACACAGACCCTCTTGTTCCCTCACTTGTGGATCCACTCTTCAAATTATCTGTTGATTAAGCCAGGATACAAACTATCCTTTCTTCTTAATCTCTTTACCTACACACACAGCATTAAGAGAAATATAATATTTCATCCTTTTCCTTAGTTTCTACAGATTTTAACCAAAGCCAGAGAGCGCAGTTTTCCTTCAGCACATGGGGTAAAAAAAAATCTTGGGTGGTCACACTTAAGTTAATGGAATTGTACCCATATAAAAGTGGTAAAGGTAAACTGAGCCCTGAATCAGATTTCAAGCTTGAACAGACTAGCGAAAAGCTTGTGCCAATGATAGCATATGGAAAGTATACAATAGCTGCCTCATCAAACTGGGACGCTATGTAGAGATAACACGATACTACCACCATGTACTTGGCTACAACAATATAGGCAGCACTGTAATTACAATAATGACCTCCTAGAGCTATTGTGTCTTTAATTAAGCCTTTGAGAGTAGGCATTTGCCACTTAATCCTAACTCACTGTAACTACTGCAGCGTATCATCTACATTTTCACAAAGAATTACTGTGTCATATTTCTGTCAGAAAGATGAAAGGGAATATTTTAGTTCAAGTGGCATTTACAGAATGAAACCGTATGAAGTAAGAGGCCCATAGATGTCCTTTTAACAGCACTTCAGACCAAGTAAATGCTTCTGCTCCCTTTCTTTCTCCTACTACTCTGCTTCCTTCCAGCATAAACTGGGAGAAAGCAGGCAGGAGGGGCTACACAGAGCCAATATCACACCTGATTACACGGATGATAAAGCTGTGACAACAGATTTTAACCAGAATACAGTGCACAGCAGTGCCACAAACTAACAGTTTTCAAGTTGCACTTAACTCTTTACCGCTCATCACAACCCAAACAGCAAACTGTATTTATTGGTGCCCACCAGCTCTCACTGCACTGTCTTTGGAAGGCAGAGCTTTCCTGAGACCCCTTTGCGTTCTGAAGAGTTTTGAGCTAAAGCAATATTCAGTGCAAACAGTTACAGTTTTCAACATCACTAACAAATGGTTATTTAGGGATATCTTTCTAATAATGGTTCTGCACAAGTGAGTAATTATTTTAAAAAAATGCATGTGTGTATGCAGAAGAGTTTCTGTCTGTTATCTGAATGGCACTGCTGTTAACTCAAGCACAGAGACTCTGAGTAGCTCTGTCAGTTCTACTTTACTTTAACAGACTCACAGGCACCGGAGATGAGAACAATTTTCTGCTTGTTTATCTGAGGGATTCTTATTCTAACTGTGGAAACCTGACTCAGCCTAATTTCCACATCTTTTCAGTGTCTCCTTTGATATGAGTATTTTCACTTCGCTTTACGACACCCCTCCGTCAACTCAAATACCACATCCAAACAGTTTGATGAATAATTAAACCGAAACTAAAAAACTATGGAAGCAGGGGAATTTAAAAGTGATCAGACTCTTCTGTCTTTCTATATCAACACAAAAGACTCTCAACGCTTTGGTTTGCCATTGCACACCAGGGAGGAAACACACATGAGATGATCCTAACTTCTCCCTATAAACAAGGCAGGGCTTTTAGTCAACAGTCAGTGCTGGTTTAGCTCAAGTGCTCTTATTGCTGCTGTCTTTCCAAAAGTACCCATATCCCAGTATCCTACCAGACACTGATGTCTTCTCTGAGCTTTCCATTATTTGTTCAACTCAGTAAATTCAGTTACTTCCCTGGCTGGTCTGTAAAACGCTGAAAATAAAGCATTGCTTGCATTAATATGATATGATATTGAATGATACACACAGAAACAGCACCAGAAGTCTTCTCCCTTGTCATCAGAAACAGTTACGTATCTCATGCAAAGTCCGATTTTATTATTGTCTTTCTGACCTTTGTCATGCTTGTTCTTCCCTTTTACAAGTTCTTTTCATGAGGCTGGAAAATGCACACCGTTCACATTACAAGACAGATGTCAACACTTGCCTGAAGCTTCTTCCTTTTTCCTGTCCCTTTCTTTCCTACCATTTGCTGGAGTGTTAAAATATTATAACCTTCCCAAAGCGATCTTGATAGTAACCCTCAGTTGCTACAGCATGAGAGAAACAGATGCTGAGTGGTTCTTTTCTGCCACTTCAGGTGTAAGTAATACTACTATATCAGGTACACAGATTCTAACCACTTGCCCACACACCATGCAAGTTTAGTGATGTAATCAAGGCTGACACTGATTGGGGAAAAAAAATGAACTAAGTTATTTTGCATTATAACACCCAATGCCTTATTCATACAACAAACCAAATTTAGCACACACAAACGGAAAGGCTTAACGATAGATACCTGTTACATCATGGACAAGCTACCTGTAGAAAGATAGTTAAAGGAAAGATGTTTGAAATGGTTGAAGAGAAGCAACTAATTCAAGCTCTTCTAACACACAGAATCATAGAATGATTTTGGCTGGAAGAGACCCTGAAGATCATTGAGTCCAACCACAACCCAACTCTGGCACTAAACCATGTCCCTAAACATGTAAACATGAGGAAGGGGCTACAAGATTGGTCTATAATCAGCACTGCTTGGTGGGTACCACACAAAAATAAGTTGTTTATCAAAAGCTGCATTCCTACTAGCAATGTTGTAAACAAGGCCTGTTCTCTTGTGACTGAATTGAGGATGACGAGGAAAATGACAATACTTTCTAAAATTCTTTGTATTTCAACTAACCAAAGGAAAACAAAGTCAAAACAAAGCTTCCAATATTTCTGCTCAGTACAAGAAGTCCACAAAAACTATTCCATTTCATTTTTTTATTAACCCTTTCTTATGGGCAGCTAATTGTGACATTAAAACACTTTTTTTCCAAAAGATTCAAAAGCTCAGAAGAAAAATACGCTGACTTTTCAAATTAAAGGTATCACTTCAACATTTCAGAACGCTTCTCCTTGTGATTCCACTTTAAAATAATAACCCACCATCCCCGTGAGGGAACAGCAATGCGATAGACATATCTTAAATTACTTTCCTAAGGTGAGAGAAAGGAGTTCAGCCTTCATGAACCAGCCCACTTGCCAAGGCTTTTGCATACCACCCTGAACCAGACCCTTCTCTTCAGGTTTGATGTGAAAAGGTCACTGGCCTTTTATCTGGAGAAGATAGCCCCTGCGAAGTCCAACCAGCTCCTTGTTTCATCTGACACCAGTACAACAGCCTCTGCTCTGCTGTTACACGACAGGCACCTCCAAATGCCTGATCACATATCTCTCTACTACGACTTGACAGGCTTACGGTGTGAAGGACGTGTTAGAGCTCATTCCATTTGGAAAAGAACATCTTTAACTGCTGAAATTGTATATCCCTCTCTCTAGAAGATGTGCTAAGTAATTGTGAGTTCCTCTTGACAATTAGAAGCACATCCCAAGACTCACCATTGATTTCAATGAGCTTTGGATCACGCACACATTTGCCAAATGAGACTATTTGGGTTTAATTTCTTCAAGGAATTTAGGCTGAGTCTGTAAATGCTACAACAGTCTCAGGCAGCAGCACAACACAACCTGCAGACTCTCATGCTTTCACACCTTAAGCAGGATGGATTTCCTCACTCACATATTGCCCTCTTTTTAAAATCTGATTACATGACGCAAAAATATTTTATTAATAAAATTATTTTTTCTTCACAAGACAGGTATTTTTAATTCCATAAGACTAAATCATTCTTTCAGATACTACTTCTGGTCGAGCTCTGAAACAGTTTAAAGTCATCCCATGAGTGTGAAACAGGTATCTTCGTGGAGATTTCTGAAATTCTATTATCTCATAGTGTATGTATCCCAACAAATAACCTTATGATCCCTAGGAACAGGAGGAGTCAGTGAGCTTGGGGTTTGGTGGTGGTTTTGGTGGTGGTGGTGTTTTGTTTGTTTGATTGTTTGCTGCTTGTTTTTGTTGTGGTTGGAGGGGGGCAGGGGGGGATTTTTGTTGTTGTTTGGTTTTATTTTGTTTTTTAAATACTTTTTTATCTGATTTTTGGTAGAAATCCCTTTCATGCACTAAAGATTAGGACAGTTTTATGCACTTCAGGCACACAAAATACCACCAGGGATTCCATAGGTCAAACCTTTCTGACCAAAGAAGCATCTACCTCTTAAAGACAAAAGTAAAGCAAAAGTCCAAATTAAGTATATGACCAGTAATAAGAAACGAACAGATACATTCAGGTGTGAGCTCAGCATCTACAGAAAAAGCAGCTTTAAGAAAATACAGAAAAACCTGTGGGCAGGCAAGGCTGAAGGGGATGGGACAACGGTCTGCCAATGCAAACAAGGCTGTTGCCAGTGGTAGGGAGCTAATCTGTCTTCCTCCATGGCAAATAGGTCAAGAAGTTATATGCTTAGGTTGCAGAAGATGGCACAGATTGCTGCAGCCTGGAACAGTAGAGGGTCTACCAGTGGTGGCCTTGAAGACATTGCTTTCTCCAGAGGAGGATCCCACCTGCCAGAGATTTTTGCTATTGATTTTAAACGCATGAGGATTTCTTTCTTGTTGCAAACTTCCAATTGATGAGGAAACACGGCCTAAGAAGGTGCATTTTTGCCGAAGAGAATGCAAAACCTGTGGTGACAACGTCTTGTGAAAGCGATCCAGCTCACCAGTGACAGCGGAAAGGTGGCGAAAAATTCCCCACCCCCAGTATTCTATGTTGTACGTTGTTATATACAGAGCTGCTCTTGTTGAGTTTGGAGTGAGCCACCTGGAAAGGAGACAGAAGCAGGTACTGATATTCCACTAGAACATATTGTCACTGCTAGAGCCAACTTACCATCACCAAAACTGCCAATTATTCCCAAGTCACTGATACACTATTTTTTTTAATCCCAGAGAATGATCTTCTGCTGGAGGCTTTTTCACACCCATGACTCTGAAGTCTCCCTGGTGGCATGTTGGCTAATTAGCAGCAAAATCCATCTCTTGATGAAATAACAGTGCCATTGAAAATTATTTCTACAGTTAGAAAAAATGCTTAATCAGGCTAGAAGGAGCAGCATCCTAACACTTGCACTAAGCACAGGGAAGAGGTCTACAGCTAGCAATTAACAATGATGAAAAGGACAGTGATTTAAAGCATATTGCCATGACATTTTTATCAAACTAAATGAGTTTGCTCGGCCCAGCGGCTGCATATGCTTATTGTCATTTAGTGTTTGGATAGCAACACATCAGGCACTGAGTATCAGGAGGTGCCGAATTTAATAAGTCATTTTGACACTGGTGTGAAACGAGCAAATCAGCATTCTGAGGAATGTGTTCACACTCTGAGCAGACAGGCAGACATCCTAAGCATGTGAGGTGACACCAATCAACAAAAAAAAAAGGGGAGGTGGCACAGAGAGGGAGAGAGAGATGAAAGCCAGGAGAAGAAACAGGCAGCAATACTTTGATGAAAAACTAGTTCTGTCCTGTCTCTTGGTTTGGCTGGTTGGTGTCAACAAGGCAGATTTCTTTTCACTAAGGCTGAGACACGCTGCATATCTTCGACGGCATAAATCTCATGTATTATTTAAGCCCTACATGGATTATCTCAAATGAACTAAAATTAATGTCATGGAAACCTTTCAGGCCTTTTTATTGCTTTAGCAGCAATGCAAAATTCCTGCCACGTGCACAGTTAATCAAACTTGTTTTTAAGCACAACAAGGTTGGCAGTGCACATGTGCTCTGAGAGCCGCTCAGACACATTTCTCCCCGAAGCCCAGAGGAGCTGTGCCTGTGTAAGCAAACTAAGGCTCTAGCTTTTCATGGCTTTCAAAGAGCCGGCAGCAGTTTTGATCCTGCTCCTCTGGCCTCTGCAGATTGGCTGCTCGTTCCATCCTTCGCCTCCCAACCCTCTTTATATTCTCTTTACCTCAGGGTATGTCTGTAGTGCAGAGGTACCCAAGTTAGCTATAAAGCTTGCCCACTCAGGTGCTGCTGTAGATGAGGCTGTGTGGAGCTCAGCACAGACTAATTTACCCCTGTTGTCACTAATTCATTTAAAGCTAGTTGTGTACCCGACAGACTCACTCCTCACATTCATCCTTACCCCCAAAAAACATTGGTCCTAATTCAAGAACCCTTTCGCATCTTGAGATCTATCTCAAACTGCCTTAACTACAGGGCTCACAAATTCTATCTTCCCCAGTCCTGGATGCCTAAAAATTAAAACAGTAAAGTCTCAGGAGAAAATTGTCATCTCCTTACCTTGCAGAGCATCAGTAGATACGTTAGGACATGATAAAACAACTGTTACGAAGAAGAAAAACGAGCCACTTGGGATATAATGTAGTGTAGGAGCAGCATTACAGAGATGTGGTGGAAAGGGAGGAAGAAGAGAGATGAAAGGATCCTCTTCATATGTGCTGTAAACGTCCCATCAACCAAAGTGTACTTTTTGGACTGACTCCATCCGCCAATTTGGAGTTACACTGTTCCCCACAAAGGATGAAAACTTTGAGCTATCTGTGAGTAAATACATCAACAAAGCAAAAAAAGAAGAAATGAGATACCATTGCTACCGGAATCAAGTAATTCTATCAATGTGTATAACCCACATTTGATGGGGTGTCCACTAAAAAACAAGGATAGTTATTATCTTGCTGGGTTGATGGGAGGTCTCAAGAGAATAGCGTCAGGTTTGCAACACCAGATAAAAAACAGACTGAGATGATCTCCTTACTTGTCACAGGAACTCCTCAGACACTGCTGCACCTGGTCCAGTCACACACGACATCAAAAAACTGATAGCTACCGGTTTCTCCCCTCCACCCCCCAAAACCAGTGACCAGGACAAACACAGTCTTCAGTACAGTTTCAGCAATGAAGCAGAACACAAACATTTTGGCCACAAGCCTCCTGCAAAAGATGGTACTTCATGGCTTGGAGAGATTCAGGAGATGGCACCTTTCACTTCAGCAGGGAAAAATGCTCACCAAATTTCCTCGGCCCTCACACACAAGTGGGGCACAGGCTGGGGGGCATTTTTCAGGCTCGAGACGTTGGAATTCAGCTTGCAGCACATGATGACTCTGGGTTATTAAAGTTAAAAGTGTGTTATATTGGTTGTTGAAGTTTTCAATAAGGACTGAAACAAGAGCAGGAGGGGCTCTGGGACCACAAAAGTCCTCATTACAGGAAGAGCTGTATATGGTGCTGGACATAGAGTGAGGGACACACAGCTGTGAAAGACCGAGGGAGCAGGAAGAGGACTACTGAGCATGCGGACTCGCAAGTGGGTCAGAGCCATCCAGCCAGAACACGCGAGGAGAAGACAGGTGGGAGCACTGGTGGAGGTCTTGGTCTCTTCTCTCACATAGCAAGTGATTGGAGAAGAAATGGCCTCAAGCTGTGCCAGGGAAGGTTCAGATTGGATATTAGGAAACACTTCTTCATGAAAGGGTTGTGAAGTAATGGAACAGGCTGCCCAGGGAAGTGGTGGAGTCACCATCCCTGGAGGTGTTTAAAAGATGCGTAGATGAGGCTTTTAGAGACACGGTTTAGTGCTAGAGTTAGGTTATGGTTGGACTCGATGATCTTAAGTGTCTCTTCCAACCAAAATGATTGTATGATACTCTTCTCATGGCCCAAAAAACATCGCTCTTCTAGGGTTTAGTTGGCTAAGCTAAAGAGTCTAGCTGGCTGAGTCCATGGTCAGTTCCTTCACTGATATGACCGGTTGTGAAGAAAGCCAGAAGCAAGAACCTTCCCCTACATTTCCCTTGGGAAATGCTTTTAAGCTGAGGCTTTACCACCTTTGGTAACTGTCAGGGAGCACTGAGTACTGGCTGCCCTGTGAAGGACAGGAATCCAGGATCAGAGCAGGATAATAAAACAGGTACCACACACTGACCTCACCAACATGGAGTTGGGATGGAAATCTGCAGGTCCAGGTCAAGATCAGGGCAAGAGACAGTGATCAGGGTCAGACACAGCCCAGTGATCACCTGCAGTGATGGGGTGGGTCTGATGTCAAGCCAGGGAGCCCATTCAGCAGGTCCTGGTCAGGCTCAGAGCTATGGCAGCACGAAGCTATCGCAGATTCAGAAAGAGACTGGACAACACCTTCAGACACACGGTGTGAACTGTGGGGTTGTCCTGTGCAGGGAAAGGAGTTGGACTCAATGATCCTTGTGGGTCCTTCCAACTCAGGACATTTTATACGGCTACTGCAAGGCTGTGATGGGGCACGGGTCAGGATCAGCAGTAAAGCCCAGCTTAAAAGCAGTTCCCAAAGGAAAAGAGGGGCAGGACATCACTTGTAGCTTTCTTCACAACAGCTCTTATCAGTGAAGGAGCTGACCTTGGGTTCTGCCCACTAAAATCTCTAGCCTAGCCAGCTAAACTCCTAGAAGGAGGCTGTGCCCTGAGCCTGACAGCTCCAATTTCTCAGGCCCCACATCAGTCATCTCTCACTCCTACTTACAGGAAAGATCATAAGAGAAAAAACAGGGTTTGATGGACCAGGTTGTCCACTCCATTACTACGCATTGTAAACTCTAGCAAGACTGAGGTAGAACAAAAATTGCTGAAGGCAACACCAGTGCCTGCGACAGCAATGTTCAAATGCCACATGTCAGCTGAGGAAAGTAACTTCTCTGGAATTCAGTCTCTTCTCTGTGACCATGAGTTGCAAATATTTTTTAAATTTTCTTTAGTGTTCAGAAGCCAGTTTATCTATACCCTCAGTCCCTGCAGGGAGAGGAGCTAGAGCAAAACACAGAGAGGGAGGACTTCTAAGACCTACACATCCTCCATCCTTGTTTAACTTGAGGGCAGGGAGAGAACTAACTATGGACCCAAACTGAACATCACTTTGTTCTTTCATCCTTCATGGAAAAGGTACATCCAAACATCACACCAAAGCTGCACTCTTTCTGTCTTCAGGCTGCAGCAGTTTACACAGCCCAATTTCAAATGCCTCGCACCCTCTGGAATGTGTAAAAGGTGCAATAAAATTTTTACTAGTTGAAATTGTAATAGACTTTTCCCTCTTTGGTCTTTCTTCCCACACTCTCTCCCAAGACCTTGCAGTTCAGTGTGTGGGCAGCACAGCCTTTTCCCATCCCGTTGCTGAATTGCAACATTAATACTAGGCAGCAAAGGCATATCAGCCCAAAATGAAAAGGCAGCTTTTTTGAGACCTTCATGCTGAGTTAATACCTTTTCCTTCCATGTAGTTACACTGGCACTAACTCAGTGCCCAAGAGGGCACTGAGACTACGGCTGTCTGATGGGAAGATGGTGCTAAAGCAGCTTCCTGGTTGGTGGCCAGATGCAGCATGAACACTGCACAGCGTCCTCATGTCCCTGAAGAAGAGTAAGAGCTTTTCCCTCTTATTTTCTGAGCTGCTTGCATGCACAATGCTGCACAGCATGAAATCCAACACTGTCCCTAAGTTGCGTCACCAGAGGTACAATGAGGTCATGTTGTGGGTAAATGTTTCAAAAGAGATCTAAGACAACCTAAATGAGGACCTTCCACTTGGGAAGGAGCACGAGTGCACAAATACATCCCTTTGCTTCCAGCTTAAAATGAAACAGTGGTGATACCAGAAACACTTTGCAAAAGACTTGCAGAGTCTGCAAATACCTCTGTTTTGTTCTGTGTGCAATAACCCATTTTGTGCCTGCTTTTTAAATAGTGACTTCTCCCTACTCCTAAATAGCTTGTTGTTATGTTGCCTTATTCCAGTCTGGTTGCACCTGCTAAGTATGCTCTAAACCAGGAACACCACCCAGAGAGTAAAGTACTGTTCAAGCTAAATAGGAACAGCACAACTTAAGCCCCAAGGGAGATTTACTCACCACATACTCAAGCCCGAACAGCTCTAACTTGTCACTCTCTCATTCTGAGGTGGAGAGATTGGAATATCAAATCCCATCAGGAGATGCCCAAGCATGCTCCATATTTTTTCCTTTTTTTCCTTTTAGCCTACCATAAAAAAATCACAGTTTCTCCATTGTTGGGGGGAAAACAACAACAACAACAATACCAACAGCAAAACCCACCTGATACAATTCAAACATTGAAACCAGTGACAAGTGAGCCACATGCTGGATTTTGTTTTACTAAAGCAGGTACCACAGATGGAACAGAGAGTAGGTTTCACTTTACATGAAAATGGCTCAAAATTCACCAAATTATGCAGCCTAAACATACAACTCTGCATGCATCAGGTATTATATAGGCAAAAGCAAGTAAAAGAATGGCAGATGGACAAGCGTATGGTCTCCTGTTCAGTTTCCAGTCAAGCTATAAAGATAGCTGCGTGGTTTCCCTCCCAGACTGGCAGCTTTTGGAGTGACAAGCTACAGTGTGGTCATATACGACACAAGAAGGTTTTACCCATTTCTAAGGAAGAATAGATTCCGAAATGCCGGGTTTGGCACGGCAACCCTGGCTGTACATACAAACTGAGTATGAGAGGCTGGAGAGCAGTTCTACGGAGAGGGATCTGGGGGATCTGGTCAACAGCAAGTAGAACATGAGCCAACAGTGTCCCTGGAAGCCAAGAGGGCCAACTGTGTCCTGGAGTACATTAAACACAGCATTGCCAGCCCAGCAAGGGAGGTGATTGTCCCGCTCAGCTCTGCACTTGTGCAGCCTCACCTGAAACCATGTGTGCAGGTTTGGGCACCACAGGATAAAAAGGATATAAAGCTACTGGAGAGGGTCCAGAAGAGGACTACAAAGTCAGTGAAGGGTTTGGAGAGGAAGCCGTATGAGGAGCAGCTAAAGTCACTGGGTTTGTTCACCCTGGAGGAGACTGAGAGGAGACCTCATGGCAGCTACAGATTCCTCACAAGGGGAGGAGGAGGGACAGGCCCTGAGCTCTTCTCTGTGGTGACCATTGATAGAACCTGAGGGAATGGCAGGAAGATGTGCCAGGGGAGGTTCAGGTTGGACATTAGGAAAAGGTTCTTCACCCAGAGGGTGGTGGAGAACTGGAACAGGCTCCCCAGGGAGGTGTCACGGCCCCAAGCCTGACAGTGTTCAAGACAACACCCTCAGACACACAGTGTGAACTCCAGGTTGTCCTATGCAGGGACAAGAGTTGGACTCAACGATCTTTGTGGGTCCCTTCCAACTCAGGACATGCTATGATTCTAGGATTCTATTATTCTAAAGGTGGTGTATGCTGCTGAAACACTATTTCACATTCCTGCTACAAGCAACTTGAAGATATTAGTTAAAACTTCCAGGACATTACAGAGGTAAGAAAGGTCAATTTAGAAGCATCAACGGGTCGAGTCTAAAAACAGAAAACACACCCTCTTGAGTGCCTCCTGACTCCCCAAGTAAACATCTGCTGGCCAAGGGGACAGCACTGTTATCAGTTGCTACTTGGACCTCCAAAGGCAATTTCACTGCTCTGCCATTAGCTGAGGAATTATACTGGACGGCACAGAAGTCAATGCTGGAAGACTGGAGACCTCCTCCAAGATGATGGATCTGTCATCATCATGAAAGTCACGAAAGATGAGAAGCAAAAAGAAAACACAGTCTAAGTAATAACGCAAAAGATTTTTGTTTTCTTTCCTCCAGGTCTTCACTAACAAAAATAATTTTGTTTCCTGAAGACCATGCCTGGGTATTGCTAATGCACAATCTTCTACAGCATCCATTGGAGGTACAAATATAGCACTGCTGCTTCCTACTGAAACAGGTTGGGAACTGCCCTGTATTCGTTATTTTTTCTTGCTGGTTTAACTTTACTCTTGCTTTTTAAATATCTTATTTTCCATGGGCATTAAGTATAGACATTTCATGTTGGCTGAGGAACTTATATGATGGGAAATTACATTTTAATGATTAGCGCACAAAACAAAAACCCCATATGGCAATAGAAAAGCTGGATTAGCTAGAACTCCAAGTGGATAACTCAGTGTCCCACACAGCTGCTTTCTGGGTCCTAAAAAGGGATTGAAGTTAAAGTTGTACTAACTATACCCAGGTGTAGAATGAGAGCTGGTTTTCATTTCTTTTCAATCTGAACGAAAGGACTGTTCTTCAGCCCAGATTAATTTGTCCAGAGGGCCTTTAAAGGGTGTGGCTTTAATTTGCATCTGGCTTCGGTTTCGGGGTTCCTAGCAGCGCTACTTTTATGAACTCTTATCAAATTAATTGAGCACTCATGCATAACCCAACTGGGCACTCATGCGTAAATTAATTGGGTGTGCAAGCGTGAAGAAAATGGGTTCTCATGCATGAATCGATTGGGCACCCATGCATGAATTAACTGGGCATGCAAGCATGAGCTAATTGTGCACTCAGGCGTGAACTGATGGGGTGCTCAGGCGTGAAGTCACAGGGCACTCAGCCATTAGCAATTCAGGTGCTCACGTGTGAATGCAGCAAACCCTGCAATTTATGCCCAATACATCCTACATTCGCCTCTGTGAAAAACACACAGGCACTGTTTCAACATCGATCCATTATAAACTCTACTTTCAACATCATCACAATCTTAACATACACCAATTATAAACTCCACTCTCGCTCCTGTGGACCGGGCAGTAGGAATAAGCGCTGTACCATGCACACGTCGATGGGCACAGCAATACAAGCTGCTAATTCTGAGCAAGAGCCTCCCCTTCGTGCTGAGCGCTTGTTAACGCTTCCTTTAGCACCCCCTTACTCTAAAACAGAGACCCACTGCTTGACTGCCCAGCTCTGCCAAGTGCTTCTGGGCTCTCTGGAGACCTGCGTGGTAGATACAGTCCCTCTGCACCCCACAGCATAGCAGTACGCAGCTCTCCTGGACCCTGCCAGCAACACTGACTCTCCATGGAAGGTGCTCTGGGATCTCCAGTGTTGAGACAGCCCAGGCTGCAGGTCACTGAGGCTTGGAGCAGAACCCTTGCCATCATTTGCCAGTCACCTTCCTGTCCCTCATGACCTTGCTCCAGTAGCTTCAAACCCGCCATGTCCCACCTGCTTACACACTGTCCTCTCCTACTCCCTCACCAGATATGATGGACTCACCACAACACCCCAAATTCTCAATATCAGAATCAATAATTCCTGAGCCTCCAAGTCACTCAAATTACTCCTGTCCCCAGGCAATGCCAGATCTGTGTGCTTTCTGCATTCCCCACTGTTTACTGCAATGTGCAAACAGCTTTCACGGAGGAAATTTTACTTAAGGCATTGTCAGTTAAAAGAAGAAAACATAAGTAATTAAACACTTAAGAAAGCACCTTTTCTCCCCCTTTCCTAGGCTTCACTTAAGCCAAATACACCTTCCTAATCTCAGCTTCTCTTGTTTGCACTACAGGTTATACTTGGTCCCTCCCAACAGCTTCAGTGAACTGGTGAGCGATGCAGAAGTTTGGGGCTGTGTACACAACAGTTCCTTCTGTCTGCCACTGCTTCACGTGTCCCACTGGGTCTCTTCCCCTCTCCCTGGCTTCCCAGTGTCACTGTGCTGGCATAGGTCATCCATGGCTACAGTCATTCAAAGTGTCCCTGCCCTGGTGTGGGTTGTCCATTGGCTGCAGTGATTCAGGCAAGCACCCCTTGAGCGTGGAGCATCCTCTTCTATGCACGTCTTCTCTGCCATCTTCCTGTCTGCATCCCAGCATCTCTCCATGCTGTCTGTACTGGGGTACTGTGGGCTCCTCTGAGGGTCTGGCATTTTGGGACATCATATTAACTTCAGAGCCAGCTGCTACCTGCACACGGCAGGTCTTGGCCAGCACCCATACTGGCAATGCTGCAGCCTCTGGATCACAGAATCAGAGGACGGGTGGGGTTGGAAGGGACCTCTGGAGATCATCCAGCCCAACCCACCTGCTAAAGCAGGTTCACCAGAGCAGATCACACAGGAATGTGTCCAGGTGGGTTTGAATGTCTCCAGAGAAGGAGACTTCACAGCCTTTCTGGGCAGCCTGTTCCAGGGCTCTGGCACCTCAAAGTAAAGAAGTTTCTCCTCATGTTTAGATAAAACCTCCTGTGTTTCAGTCTGTGCCCGTTGCCCCTCATCCTGTCGCTGGGCACCACTGAAAAGGGTCTGGTCCCATCTTCTTGACACCCACTTTTCAGATATTTATAAGCATTGATAAGATTCCCTCTCAGCCTTCTCTTCTCCAAACCCTGTTTGTCCAGTCTGGCACTCATGTGAACTCATGGTGCACTTGGGGGGTGGACTCCTTGGGTGCTCATGCATGTACTAATTGAGCATTCATGCACGGGTAAATTGGGTGCTCATGCAGAACTAATTGGACTTTCAAGTGTGAATTGATTGGGCTCTCAAGCATGAACTAATTGGGCACTCATGCATGAACTATTTGAGCAATAAAGCATGCACTAATTGGGCACCCATGCGTGAAGTAATTGGGTGATCAGGCATGAACTAATAGGGTGATCATGCATGAGCTAACTAGGGGCCCCCCTCATGCATGGACTAAATTGGCACTCATGCATGAGCTAATTAGGTGCCCATGCATGAATGTAGTAAACCCTGCAATTTAATCTAATACCTTCCACCCCTACCCCCTACAAAACACATATTTAAGAGCTGTTTCAACATAAATACACTACAAACTCTAGTTTCAACATCCTCACAATCCTAATATACAGTAATTATAAACTTCATGCTTCCTCCCTGCAGAACAGACAGTAGGGATTAACATTGTACCAATATGTACACATGCTCTCTAAAATTTCATTTCTTGCCCCACAAACCACATTACAGTGGCTAATATCATACAATCATTGAGACGGGAAAAAACTCCTAAAACCACAGAATCCAACTGTTAATCTAACACTATGAAGTCCACCACTAAACCATGTCCTTAAGCACCACATCTAGACAGTCAGAACACTTTACCCATCACAAACTCTACTCTTTGTCCTGGTAGACCAGACTATATGGGTTAATGTAACAAAGTACATATGCACTTACTAAAATTCTACCCCTTCCCATGGAGTCAGATTACAGGGATTATCATAATCATCACAGTCTTCACCCCTTGCCCTTGGGGACTAGATTACTTGAGTCAACCTCATCACTGCCTGTCTACACATACCCTTCCTAGACCGCAACCCTCATCTCCACAGATCAGACGGGAGGGGTTAATATTGTAACAACCTAAGTGCACATGTGTTATTATGCCCCTCAGGACATAAATCGCAGGATTTACTGCATTCATGCATGAGTGTTCAATAAAGTCACACAGGCATGTCCAACTAGTTCATGCTTGAATGCTTGATAAATTCATGCATGAGCACCCACTAAATATGTGCATGAGTGCTCAATTAGTTTACGCATGGGCACACAAATCCTTCACACCTGAGTGGCCTATCAGTTCATGCATGAGGGTCCAATCAGTTCATACTTGAGTGCCCAATGATTTCAAACACAGGCATGCAATTAATTCACATCCAAGTGCCAAATTTATTCCAGACTGCCCAAGTAGTTTGTGCGTGAGTGCCCAGTTAGTTCATGCATGAGTGTCCTGTAAATTTATACTTGATTATCCAACTAATCTCTGCATGGAGGAATAATTAATTAATGCTTGAGCACCCAATTAGCTCACACACGGGCATCCAATTGGTTCAAGATGCCCCATTAGCTCATGCATGACTGCACAATCTGGTTGCAACATGATCCCTGAATTCATGCATGAGAACCTGACCATTTCGTGCATGATCGCACAGTTCTTTTGAGATGAGCACCCAATTTACTCATGCATGAACACTCAATCAGTACATGCATGAGCACCTGATGACCTCAGGAGTGCCACACTGGACACGTGTAGGAGACTTCAGCAGGGCCAGTGTGGGAGGTGACCATGAACTGCCCTGTGCAGATGGCAGCTGGCTCTGAAGCTGATATAACTGCCCATGGCATCCAAAAATGCCAAGCCCTCCGAGGAGCCCACAGTGCCCCATCATAGAGATATTTAAGAAACAGCATCAGACATGAGGGGAAGAGACACATGGGGAGATGGTAGAGGAGATACATGGAGAGAGAGATGGCAGTGATGATGTACAGGGGAGACCTGCTCATAGAACGAGGCCCTCCATGCCTGAGGGACTGTGGCCCATGGGTGGCCCACATCAGAGCAGAGACACCTTTGAGGGACTGTGGCCTGCAGGCAACTGGCTGCCTGAAAGCTGCCACAGCTGTTCATTGTCACTAATTCCCTTCTGCTGGTGAGGCCATGGGCAGTGCAGGAGAGTGGGGGTTGTATGCACAGGTTTGCTGCTGCTGTCTGCTTTCCATTTGCCTTCTTCCACTCCTTTTGAACCCCAGTCTTCCTGCTCTGGCATGGATTGGATGAAGGGCAACATATCATTCCTGTTCTCAAGACACCACTAAGTGATTTTTTTTCAGTCAGTGAAAACTGCACTTAACATCCTTCGCTGTCTCTTTTCTTAGTAATTATTCAGAGAGCCTTGCAAATGTTCACAGTGTTTACAACAACATAAAAGGTCAAGCCATATGGCCTCAAGAATGTGCACAATGCTGAAGAATAATGTTTCATCCCTAAGCAACAGTGCAAAAAAAACGGTTAGTTCAGGGCAATATTCACTACACTGCATGAAAAAAACAAAGGACTTAGATTGTTAAGCATATCTCACTACCTCCCAGACTACTCTTAAGCCATTCTGGCCATGCAAAGCATTCAGCAGTGCAACAGGTAGCCTGGACTGTATTTGGGAGCCTGGCCCATTTACTGCATGTTTCTGGCAAGATATATCTTAACTTGCAGCTGCCTTTGAAATGCAAACTACTTAGCAACCCATAACATGATGCTTTCTAATCTCTAAAATCCCACACTACCTACTAAAGGCAGGAGGCTTAGGCCTTGAAATGCCAAAGTGTTAACAGAGTTGCACTGACAGAAACAGCATTTGTTTGGAAAACTCATTGATACCAGATCAGGGCCCATCAGTGCCTATCAGCTGAAAGTCACTTCTCATGTTCCTCTCTCCATTGACTGGTGCACTTGCTGAGATGTCTCTCCAGCTATGCAAGTCAGGAGGGAAAAAGCTTTAAACTGATCGGAGGGAAAAATAAGCCTGGTTTGTGGCTATGTCTTGCCAATGCAGAACAGCTGGAATTTGTAGCGATGCTGGTTGTAAAACGACTTTTTCAGTGTGAGTTTAGAACTGCCGCACTTCCAGAGCCCTCTCTGTCAGGAAAGGGCGGAGTATTTCTTGACAGACAGGAGGAGAACATCTAGCCCATACAACAGCACCAGCCAAAGGTTTGGCCAAAAACATATTCGGAATCAGAGAGGAATGATGCCTCATGTTGCTGAGATTTAAATCCTGTGAGCATTGGTTCCTCTCCAAATATGTGCATATTGGTTTAACATGGCTGTCTACAATGGCAGATAATCATAATTTATGTCAGTTGGCATTCCTGTGTTTAAGGGAGCCTACAGAAGGCACTGGGACAAGAAAGTAAAAGAACCAAAAATAAAGGACTGGAGAATGGGAACCATTCTTTGTGTACTCCTGTCTACTGTTTGTGTTAAAACATAGTCAGGATTGACAGAGAAGATGGTTGGGCAGTCTGAGCACATACTTAGGGGCATGCTGCATCAATGGCCCCATGGAAAAGAGACTGCCTCTTCTTCTGCCAGGCAAAAACATGCTCCCACCTTGCCTCCCATGGCTGTCAGGCTACCTGAAAATGTTTGTGGTGGCAGCTCCATGCCTGGGCACCCGGGAAATGCAGTAATACGGTGCAGGAAGCCTGTCCCCACTCCTACAGGGTGCCTAAGTATTAATACATATTGGGTTTACATGGCAAACTAGTCTCCTGTGTTCTGGGCAGCCACTCTGGGCCCTTTAGCTTAACCACATTCATCTACCTCATTATCCAGCCCCAAAATTAGCATGGAAAATAAATAAACGCCATATCACAAGAGCCCAGTGTTTAAATGCACCCTCATTCCCTACCTCAACCCGAATCTCACATTCTGCTACAAGCTGACAAGATAATTGTTAGGTAATTACACTGTCTTCATTTCCAAGTGCAGCAAAGATGTAGCAGCAAGAGAATGTACTAGCATGATAAAAATTATATGTTTGTCTGCTTTTCAAAAATTATCCAGCTGGCCTGTATATTACCAAATAAATAGTGGGCTGGAAGGAAACAATGGCTGGAGGTTGCTTCAGAGCTCTGTTTGCTGCTCTTGATGTTATTGGCGCTTGCAGCTAGACTAATAAGGGTAACAACAAAGGGGAGCACTCTCTGCAGCTCTGCCTCCCTCACATACTAATGTTGGGGCAGCCCAGCTGTGACACCTGCTGCCACCATTGGCACATGGGGGGCACAGCGGGTGCAAGAGAGGGATGGGAGAGCTCAGGAGGCATCCCCACTCTTTCAGCAGCCAAATCTCTGGTAACAATAAGGCAACTCCAGCTGCTTCTATGCTATAGTTATTGCAGACTCAGTAGGTCTAACTGAATGAACTTTAAAAGCAGCTCAATTCAGGAGTGCAAACTACACCCAAGACGAATGATGTGGCCTGCAAATATCCTGTGGAGAAAGGTTGGCCAAGCTGCTGTGGCTCTCTTCTGCCAGCATTCAAGTGAGACAGCTTGACATTAGTTGTGGCATGTCCACATGAGCAGAGGTGCCATGGGAGAATGGCTGCTCTTGCACTGAGGTGTTTTCGCTATCACTGATACCACGACAGTACTACAGAGCGGCTATTTCATCCCTGTAGCTCTGTGGACAAAATGCAAGATGGATTGGTGAGTTCCACTCCTGGTCAAGATTTCAGCAACCAGTTATGAAGGACTGCTTTCCCTGCTGTTTACCAGAAAACACAGTTTTATTGTTCCCACAAGGCACTGCGCCAATTCAGCAGGAGACACCAACCCTTCACAAAGCCCAGCCCATGAAACTACACAGATTTTAGTTCCATCCAGGTGGTACAGCTGCTCAGGCAGACACGGCATAAAAATCTGACTAGAAACAGAATTTTGGTTTGCTTCAAAGGCATCAAAAACGTCTCCACTTGGATCAAAAAATTCATTTTTGATCTTCATATGAAATCCTTGAAAAACCCTGTGTGGAAATTTCATTTGCCTTCTCAAAGACCTTGTAAGAGAACAGCATCTCAGTGGACAAGCCCCCAGCATGTCCAGCTACCTTCTGTAATTAATTTTCTGGTTTGTGACTGTTCAGTGAAAAAATCAGCAGTCACAGAGGAAGGCAGAGAAAGGTCTGAGTCTCCGGGGTCTGTCTGTATTCTCTGAAATCCCACACTATCATATAGTAATCAAGTGACTTTGCTTCTTATATACTTTAAATGCTGTGTATCTTATTTGGTCATGAGTTTCCTCTCAAGCTATAAAGCATCCCAAAGCCCAGAGCTGTAACACTTGAGCCACCAGCATCTGGTTTGATGGCATTACCAAGTGCTGAGCACAGTTATATCTTGTCATTCAGTTGCAAAGCTTGATGGCCAAGGCATTCGTGGCTGCTGATGCCACAGGAACTTGGTGCACAGCAGTGCAGCAGCTCCTGCATTGTATGCAACAGATTATTTGGGGGCTTCTTTTGCTTACTGACATCCAAATTTTTCAAAGTATGCCACTTCCAGTGGTTGTCAGTCACTGGAACAGGCTGCCCAGGGATGTGGTGGAGTCACCATCACTGGAGGTATTTAAAAGGTGTTTAGACGGGGCTCTTAGGGACATGGTTTAGTGCTAGAGTTACGTTAGGCTATGGTTGGACTCAATGATCCTGAGGGTCTCTTCCAACCAAAATGATTCTATGATTCTACAGTAGGAACATTTTTACTCTCCAAGGTGAATATTTAGTTCAAGATGGAGCAAGGTGTTCAGAGCAGGGACCCTAAGTTTTCCTTATTCAAGAGAAGTGCTCTTAGGTCTTAGAAAGCCTGAATCTGTTTGTTAACCTGTGTGCCTCTCCCCTCCCCTTCCCAAGCCCTCAGCTTTCATGAGGGACTTGCCTAAATCTGAAACAGGAAATAGTTTTACATTTCCCATCCACCTCCATCCAACACATTGAAGGCACAAGTCCTTAATTAATGGGGACAATATCCTAAAACACTCTAAAGCAACCCAATGCAAACTTTTTCTTCCTGGGTTATTCCTGCATATTTCAGTTACTAGAATTTTCCGCTAGGGCTATAAGCTGATGATTGCTTTTGCTAATCATTGGTTTGATCATGACCTTCTGCTCTCCTTGAGGGACTCAGAAGTTATTCCTGGGGGCACAGGTGGGGTTGAGAAAGCACTCGAGCAGTGGAGAGTTTGATCTTTTGTGCTCCCCATTTCACTACATAATTTCACGTCACAACTCTTGCATTTGGTTGTGAGGACCAGAGATGGATTTGGATATTACAGATAGGGAGATCTGAGGATTCGTGAGTTACTGGGAAAGGGGGAAGAACAGAAGAGCATAGATTGGAAGGGGCTTGCAGAGAGGAGAATTTCAAGCCATTTCTCCCTGAAAGTCTGTTCCTTTTTCACTGAAAGTCTTTTTCCACCTGAGCTAGGCCTGTTAGCAAATCTGCTCAGCAGCGTCATTGGAATAATGACCTAGATACAGTTCAAGTAAACATTCAAAAAAGGTCACTTAAATCACTCTTCAATGGCACCTATTTCCTCCCAGTGAATATGCAGGGCCACAGGTGATAAGTGCAGCTGTAGACACTGGAAATGTCCACACTAAGTGAGATGAATATCAGCCTAAACATCTCAAAATCCTCAGTATCTTCATCATCTCAGCATTCCTGAGAGACATGGCAAGCACTGCTCTTGACCAAGTTAGGCAAGAAAAATCACAATGTACAACTTCAGGCCTAAAACTCAGGCTTAAAAATGGGAGCCTTGCTTTCCTATGCCATCACTGAAGCTTAACAGAATGCAATTCAGAGAAATTTCCTAAGCAAAGTGACTTGAGTCAACTCACTCAGGAAGTAAACTGCAGGAAACGGTAAATATATGTCTCAAGTAAATGTATATACCCAAGAAACTACATGTGCAATCTACAACATGTCTGTAACAAGTCAGTAAGTAGGGGGCCTAAACAAAGTCAGAAGCACAAAAGAAAACAACAGAAGCCTGAAAATAGTCAGAGAAAGAGATTCTGTAGTCTTTCCAAAAGGAGATATGCTTTTCAGTAGGTGCATCTTGATTTGGATTAAGTCATCATACTGGTTCCCCAGCAAGGAGCCTAGAAGCACTAAGATAGTCTGAGCTGATGGATGGAGCCTCAGCTGTTTCCCTCATTTCCTGCACTTTCCCTGTAAGGGGAATCAGGCACCTTCCTGGTTGGACTTCATGATCTTGAAGTTATCTTCCAACCAAAATGGTTCTATGATTCTGTGATTCCCTGTGAACCCTGGCTGTGTTCCCTCAGGAGCACTCCAAGACACACTGGCTTGTACAACTGGTAGTTCAGTGGGAAACCCTTAATGACTACACTCCTAAGGTAAGAGCTAGCACCTGAGCTGTACCGCCAGCTGCTCAAAAGGTCTGGGGAACTATCAGAATTATTTACTGAGATTAATCTCAGCATTAAAATGGTATGTATCAGAAAAGCTGTTAGTCACAGAAAGGTCTGTATTGTACTGACTGTGGGAAGAAAAAAAGGAGATGCTTCTTGCAAGGGAACCAACCTGAAAACCAGACCATACCAGAAAGTTTGTGCAGCTCGAGATGAGTCACCCTGCCCATGCACAAAATTCTCTACTGTTTTTCTGTTGTTAAAAAAAAAAGTCCTTTCTTCTGCATGAGGCTGTGCCACCAGGGCCACAAATAGGCATTCTGATGTTCATGGCAGGATATTCATTTGGCAGACTAGTAAACGGGGATGAGATTTTATTTATTTTTTTTAAGTCAAAGAAATGTATTTGCCTCAGCTTTGGTAGCCACCAGAGAGGTACACGTAGAGTAGGTCTAGGTCATCCTCCGGCTTTCCTGCAAGCCATCTCTCTCTAGAGATGAAGACACCACATCAGTACACTCAACTGAAGAGCTTTCATTTGACTTTTTTTTAGAGAGTGTCTGAATCCGAATGCCCTGAGCACCTACCAATGTATACACAATGCTACAACTTACAGGGTTAAATATATGAGAAATAACTGGGGTATATATGTCATGTTCTTTGTGCTGAGCTTTAAATAGTCTCAGCTTATGAACCTTACCGCAGCATCTCTGGGATATCTGGGTAACACTCCAGCTCCATCATTTGAGATGTTCTGAAGCTTCTTTTGTTTTGCACCAGGATATCTGCAGCTTTTCATCCATCTTCAGATACTTCCTGCATCAGACATACGGTGCCAGAAGAGAAGTGTCTGGAGAATCTTCTCAGCTGAAGAGATAAAGAGAGCACTGTGAGTAGACCAAAAAAATTCAGAACAACTTTATTTCAAACAAAGGACTGTTGATGTAGGACTCTAACCAAACCCCATCACCAAGGAGAATTTATCCCAGTTAAACTCAAGAGTCTGGCTGTGTATTGCAGTGCCACAATTTTCAGTTCAATAGCTTTGAAAAATAAACTAAGATTCTTGGCAGAAAGAGATGAAAAGGTGCAGAGGTAAAGGATTTTAACAGTCCCAGGATCTTTTTACTGACAGAGGGAGCGCCCTCAGGACATCTCCACACAACCTGGAAGAATACAGTAAGGCACCACAGCCTGCTTAAACCAAAGAACCTTGTCTCATCTGCGTAAGAGTGATGATATTTTTTCAGTCTCCTTGGTACCACAGTCCAAGAGCACCTTTAAATATCGGTGAAACAAGCAAACTGCTGCTTTGTTCACACAAGCCAGGGAAAGAAAAGGCAAAGTGAGGTCCAAAATCATGGATGACACCAATACGCCAGCTCCCTCAGAGTTAGTAACATTCATCCAGCTGAGGACTGAGCCCTATTCATATCTTGTTTTCCTCCTCAGAGGGGTAAATAAAGTTGCCATCACAGAAATGCTTTTGGGGTTGCCTTGTTAAAGCAACCTTGATGAACCTTGCTATTCATCACAGCAGCACATTTGAGCACTGCAGCCCCCCAAAAATCAAAACATGCCAGGATGTCTGTAATTCTTGATCAACATTTTTGAGTTTCCACTCTCCCTGAACACCACCCTTAGAAAAAGAAGAGTGGATGCCAATTTCCCTGCTGGTGCTTCCACCAAAATTGAGAAGCTTCGGCCAACTTAAGCTAAAAAATGTTGATGCTGTTTCTACTCCTGTTCAAAGATGCTTTTAGGTCCTGCAGAATTCTCGCAGGATGAGTAACAATAGAACAGTTGTGTCCTAAAGCAGCTTTCACGTGGAGCTTTGCAGCCCTTGACAGAGGACATCTCATTACCCACAAGTTTTAGTTCAGGCAAAGAAGTGATTTGTCCAAGTCTCTCGGCTGAACAGCAGCCGAACAAGGATAAGCCCAAGCCCTGGAGACCAGGCTTCAGTGTGGCTGCTTCACAATTACGTTTAACCCAATATATTTTCAATGAGGGACTTTCAAAGGAGGAACATTTCCTTTTTTTTTTTTTATTGCTCAAAACCACAGCTACCACATTGAGTCACATTTCTGAGCTTTAAAAAAAGCTTGCTTTCAACATTCCTAATTTTTACTGTTTATAAGCCATGACTTTACTGAACGAGTTGTTTTTTTTCCTGTGTAGTTGAATATGCCCTGTATCTAGAGGGTAATTTTGGCTTTAATCTGCTCTAAATGCTAGAATGTCGGACAAGTGAAGCATTTGATGGTGATGATAATGAGTAGCCCATTAAAGGTAATTTTTAAAAAGTTAATGAGCTCTCACTAAGGAATCGACACGTACTGTAATGAAAAATGTTTGCATAAAGAATATAACTTTCTTGCTATTTATTTTACTTTATAGAGAATCTATAAAACTTTTTAATATGCCTTCAATTAATTCAGCATTTAGACAACGCTTGAGTTTTATTTTCACTCTTGCTTCACCATAGTAGGTTACAGAAATCTAGTTTTCTAAGGAAAGCAACTGATATCTCAATTAATCACTCCCTTTTACCAGCCTATTCTCTATTGAATGCCCAGGGATTCAATTTTTACACACACCCCCACACACACTTAATTAAGGAAATTCAACAACAAAGTGATTAGTGATAATGACTCTGGTGATTTCTTTAGCTGTGTGGTCACTGTTAGCCGCTATTTGAATTTACCAGCATAAATAAAGCCCTTCAGTGACTAAACAAAGTTAAAAGTAGCAATAAATTAAGCCTGCCATGTACACTTGGTTAAACCCTTAGCCAACATAAATACAAGTGGCCTTTTGCTGTGATTTGCTTGGTATAATGACATCATACATTTCCAAACAGAACATCAAGCCCACAGCCAAAAAGCCAACACAATTCCCTTACGTGAATCAAATTGCAACAATCTCGAGTTTGTTGCACTGACTGTTCAGTTTCTGGTTTCTATGTCCTCTGTTTTCATGTGACCACGTTATAAAATAATCTATACAGTGATCTCAATTTTGCATTTTCTGCATGATTACATTTTGGCAAGGGGACTCCCTATATCATCTCTCTCTGCAGGAATGCTTTGAAAATTACTGAGAAGTCAGAACTGGCCAGGTCAGGCTCAAATCCAGCCTTGTCCTCCTGAACCAGATCCTAGAAGGAATAAAGGCTACAAAAGGCTGTGTCCAGAAACACACAGAAAAGCAACAAGCGACACCTCAAGTCCCAGGCACAGGCTGTGCTAAGCCTGGGCAAGGCTGATGAAAGGGGCTCTGCCTGTTTGGATTTTTAGGTGGTGGAGAGGAAAACAGGGGGATCAAGAAAACTATCACACTATCTTAGATTTTCTCTAGGCAGCCCTAGGCCGTAATTCTGCTCACCATCTGATCCATTAGAGCGTCTCCCAGGGAAGGTGTTTGCACTGCAGGACAACACACAGACCAGAGACCCCTGAGCCGCCTTTACAGAAAGCAGCTTCATCGCCAAGAACAGCCACACCAGAGAGAACCCATCTCAGGACGGGTTCACCTAGTCCAGCAACACCAAAGTGAGCCTGGGTCAGAGGTACAAACCTCTGCAATGAGGCAGCACCTAAAACCTTCTTTCAGAAACAGGGCTGCTTCTCCTGAGGGTTTTTATCAGAGGTGTTGGCGGATGCTGACGCTGTCTCTGGGCTGACAAACCCCATCCTCAGGTATCTACATCTGGATCGCAGAGAAGCTTGGAGTCCTTGTGAGCTACTGGAATGGAAAGAAAAATACTCTGTGCTTTCTTCTCTTTTCCATCGTATTCCCACCTCAGCAGCAGCCAGGTTTAACCCAGAACTACAATTTACTTCTGAACAGCCATGCTCTTGTTCTGCAGCAACAATTTCTTCACTAAGTAAAGCAAAACAATTGAACTTCTTAGTGCAAGAAAGAATCAAATGAAAAATTGCATCACAGACATATTATGGATCCAGAGATGAGCAAAGGATGAAAGAGAGGGAATATCTCTCTGAGCCTGTGTGCACGACACAGAATTAAAACAGGGGGAAACTTAATAACCAATTGGTTGTAACTTTATGGTGTGGCCATAAAAATGGCAATAAGAACATTTTGCCTCAACTAGTTTTGTGCTGAGTTGTATAATTTTATGTCACTTTTTATTTATATCTTCATCGTGGAAGTTTTGTTGGAAGAGAAGCACTAGAAAAACACGGTGAGGCTGGACTTCACAACAGATTATACTTTTACAGTATTTTAAAAACAAAGAGATAGACCAAAGTCACTCATATATGAGCTTTTCTCTAGTCTCTCTTTATTCTCCTAAGGCTGTGCTGAGTAATGATTCTTGCATTCTAAATCATGACATATTAAGGATGAAAAAGACTACGTTCTTTTTTCTCCTCCCTTTCTTTTTATTATTCCTTTTGAAAGTCTGTAAAGGGCTGAAATATCATCCAGGCCTCTATGAAGCCAATCAACACAATGCTTACTAAGCACAACACAGAAGACGTGATCTATTTTTAATTAAGCCATCTTTGAACAATGCAATGTAAGGAACCTGCCTTTTGAACTGCAAGGCAATCAGTGAATGGATGGTGAGTGAATCAAAAGGAAACAGGAGGAAGAATTTGAAATACAGGGGGGCTCAGAGGAGAGTTCAAAAAATAAAAAGGAAAAAAAAAAGTTTTCTCAAATAAAGGAAAAATGAAGATTTTCTTACCATAATTTTAAGGGTACATTTCATTCCCTATTTTGACTCACTTTTCAAAGCCACATCAGGTTGTTTGTAGAAACAATGTGTTAGCAAATACATGGTTCTCCTCTGCCCGGACCATTAGAAACTGCAACATATATACAACACTTACTGATGTTTAAGTATCAATCAGATTGTGTATTATTTGAGCAGAGTACACATTCAAGTCCACTTTACACCGTTATGGAACAGACTAAACAAACCTGACCTCAGAGGTGACCCTCACAGGATCCCTAAAGATTGCAAATGTATAGTAAGGCAGCCACCATGAGGCTTTTACAGCCTGGTAATGGCATGCAAATGACACTCTGTCTCTGTAACGCAGCCAAATTCTGCAGTTGTATATGAGAGTAATTTCCTGAAGAATTTGGGGAAAATGTGATACTTTTCCTTTTATGTATGAAATTCACAACATCTCGTCCTTTTACTAGAGGACTAGAGGGAAAGGGCTAACAAACCTATCGCTGAGCCGTACTGTGCCCTGTAGCAGCACCTCTTCAAAACTCTCCCTCCACACGTGGTGGGGGGCACATTTCCCTGGGACACAGAGAGCGCCGTATGCTGCGCCTGGTTCCAACACCATGGAAAAGCTGCTCAGCACCTCCCCAAGCCACCTGAGCCACTGTGTGAAGCATTTCTCCTCCAGAGCCCAGCTCCAGGCAGGAGACGGGGGAGATGCTCTGAATTGCTCAGTGGAGGATCCGTTCGCTTCTCCAATATTTCTACAGGGTGCAAGGAAACGGGGTGGGGTTGGCTCCTTAAAATCAGTCAATGGGAATCCTACCCATAGAATCATAAAATGGTTTAGGTTGGAAGGGACCTTCAAAGCTCATCAGTCCAACCCCGCTGCAATACGCAGGGACTTCTTCAATTAGATCAGGTTGCTCAGAGCCCTGTCCAGCCTGGCCTGGGATGTCTCCAGGGTTGGGGCATCCACCACGTCTCTGGGCAACCTGGGCCGGTGTTTCACCACCCTCATGTTTCGCTCCCCTCAGGGCTTCATGGTGTTTAACAGTCTGTGTGCAGTGATAGAGATGGTTCAGCATGAGCTAAACTGTCTGGTGGGTCTCATGCCAGTATGACGGGTCTCATGCCAGTATGATGGTTGCTCCATCGCCGAGGATTAGGCAAATTTTCACAGCGGCAGCCACACCTACACATCGCAGATGTAACTTCTTGTCCACACAGCTCATATCTTTCTTGGCACTTTCAGCGCTGTGGCTGTGTTATTCCAGTTTTGCTTCAAGGCTTCCACTGCAGCTGTGTATACATTTGCCATAAATCAGCTTATCTGTTCCCACTGGAGCTCTTAGCAGAGGAAAAGAGACAGGGAGGGAAAGGTAAATGCAATCTTCCACAAGCCTTTGTACTTCTATGTACACTGGCTACTAAAGGACCAGGATCATCTTGGCATAACACAGAAGAACCCAGTGGTGGTTCCATCCTGGGCTTTGAGGAAACAACTCACTCTGCTCATACTGAGCAGCAGCAGCTCCCAAAGGACAGCATGCTGTGGCCACGCTCCCTCACTCAGTTTTTATGAGAGCTCACAGATGGACATCTCTTTTAAGACATTATTGTGACTGCAGGGACTCAGGAGGGCCTTTTTCCCCCCAGCCCTGGCCATAAGACTTCCACTGTCCACTGGGGATCTCCCCAACACTACCTGTGCTTTTCTCTGATTGCTGCTGCACTGCCGCAGTCTGCTCCATGCACAGACACAACATGGATTACTAAAACCAAAATCCAAAGAAGAATACAGCAGCCCCACTTCTTTGCACCACTTTTCAAGGGGTATATTTGGTACTTACATTATGCAATTTATTTCACTTGACCTCCTCTGCTGTGAGACACTGGTTATTACCTGGAGACAGGACTGTACAAGGACTTATGCCAATTAATTATTTGGGCCTGTAGGTTAGGATTCTTCTGTTTGTAGGGATTGCGTTAAATGGAGACACTGGGAAACACTGCCAAATGTAATAGAGTTAATTTAGCATATTTGCCGTGTGGAGCACTTAGGCAGACACGGGGCTTAATTTGGAATGAGCATTTATCTTCCTCAAGGTACTGCTGTTTAAGGTTAACCTTACAGAAGGACTACACAAGGACTGCAGGGAGAAAAAACACTGGGCTCCTATACTTTTTAACAAAATAAGATTCAGTGAGATTTTGTCACTTTAAGACCCACTCTGGCCATTTCTTCCTTTCCCCAGTGCCCTCCTTTCTTTTCTCTTCCCAGAATCACACTGTTGCTAAGCTGTTTTATTCCAATATATGACATTACAAACCTATGGGTGTTTTCCTTTCCTCTGCCGCTCCCGCCTCTTCTGGGGAATTAAGTTATGCATACTGCATGAAAATAGGACCACAGGCTGGGCCTCTACAAGCTGCTAATTGAAAACCTTGTCAAAAGTAGGAGGAAGTGGCAAGAAACTTGGCAGGCCCTCACACTCCTCATGCTGTACGTAGCTCTTGGTAGTTACGAATGGCAGCTCTGCAGTACTTTGCAGAGGTTTACAAGTTGTGCCAGTGCTGCCTCTGCAATTATAGAACAACATGTTCTTCTCTGTAAACTGAAAAAAAAGAAAAGAGTGGTTATATCCAGAAAGCCACATCCTGTTTTTCATCCAGGTAATGCTGCCACTGAAATGAACATGAAGACCAAAGACGAGACCTCACGTCAAATATATTAGACACACACGGCTATCAGCTACAGAAAAAGCTGATGAAGCAGTGTTATTCTTTGAAAAAAAATCCACGTGCTAGATTCCTGGCAAAGACGATCATAGGCTGCAGCAGGTAAGAGAGTGCAAGAGGGCACAAGGAAGACGATCCCGCAGTTCTCAGTTGAACCCTGCTTCAAATCACCAACTCACACAGGAGCTGAAGAATCCAGACCCATTAAAAATTACTACAAATTACCTGATATGAAATGCTTACATTATGAAAACAGGGATGATTTTGCATCTGTTAATGAGGATAATGACTAATATATTCAGGTAGTAGATGTGACAGCTGTCTGTATGTTTTTAGGGGCATGTATTTTTAGATGCCATTTACCTCCAAACATATTAACTACTACATTACATTCTTCCAAAGTCCTCCAAACCTCAACAATGCAGGTTACATTTCTCTCTGCTTCTGCATCACTCAGTTACATCACACTGTCTCATTATTTGAAAGCTCTCATAAATCTGCCACTCAGATCCTCAGCTGAGTGCAATGGTAAAGGGAAATGGCTAATGTCAATGCGAAACAAAACAAATTTGAAATCACGGTCCACAGAAACACTGCTTAAATACAACTGCACTGCCTGCTGCTCCATTTTAACTAGTTTAATCGCTTGCTGACTAAGCAGGGCTTATAACTGTTAAGGAATATATGTTTGTGCTTTTCTTCCATTTTTCAAAACCGAAGATTTGCAAGACGAACTCCAATTTTAAGACAAAAGTCACCCCATTAAATCTTAACAGATGTTTCTCAAGTTTATAAGATTAAGAAAGATTTCAGCATCAAAAATCAAAGAAAATATTCTATGACCTTAAAAAAGGATAAATCGCAAAGCTCTAAACAAACCAAAAGTCCACTTTGACAGCTGCATCTGACTGAATTGATGAGGTGCTATTGATGTTTGGATTAAACTATGCCTCTGTGATCAAGTACTCAAACATAGGATAAAAGAGGAATATATTCTTTAATCCCACCAACTAATTTTGTGTAGGCAGCAGTTGCAGAAAGCAGTGGTTACAGAACAAATGTTGGAAGTGGCTTCACTTTTGCTTATTGACAAAGCTATTTTTATTTCATTAATTCACCAAGTATACTATCAGCATTTAAACTAACATGGGGAAATCTATATTGGGCACACTATTCTCCGCAAACAAATCACTGAAAATTTCAAAGTCATTAAAGATAGAATCAATAGGATATGATTCTGAAGGGCTAGGAAGATGCAGTGCTAAAATGTAATAGAAAAATAAGATATTGATTTTTTTCATCTAATCTTGATAAACAAAGTAAACAAAACAGGAGATTCCAGTTCTGTTTTCATAGCACCTCTTCTCAAAAAGGGAAAGGGTTAAGAGACAGTTAAGTCACTTGTTAACTCATCTATCACTCTGTAACCCTAGAAACTTGCCACCTCTAGGAGAAGACATGATGTATGCTTTCCAAAACTCCTAGCAAGTGAGGAAATGAAGGAAAGCGAGGCTCCAGAAGCTGCAGTACTGGGACTCCACATGGGAGAAACTCTAAACAAAACTAGGAGGCTGGACACCTGGATCCTCACCAAACAACAACTGGGAATCACAGAATGGTTTGGGTTGGAAGGGACCTTAATGCTCATCTAGTCCAACCCTCCTGATATGGCCAGGGACACCTTCCACTAGACCAGGTTGCTCAAATCCCTGTCCAACCTGGCCTTGAACAATTCCAGGTATGGGGCATCCACAACTTTGCTGGGCAGCCCGTTCAGTGCCTCAGCACCCTCATGGTGAAGAATTTCTTCCTTATATCTGATCTAAATCTACTCTCTTCCAGTTTCAAGCCATTACTCTCTGTCCTGTCACTATCGGCCCTTGTAAAAAGTCCCTCTCCAGCTTTCTCATAGGCCTCCTTCAGGTACTGGAAGGCTGCTATAAGGTCTCCAGACATGAACAAGCCCAACTCTCTCAGCCCGTCTTCATAGGAGAGGTGCTCCAGCCCCCTGATCATCTTCATGGCTCTCCTCTGGACTTGTTCCAACAGGTCCATGTTCATCTTACGTTGAGGGCCTCAGAGCAGAACACAGTACTCCAGGTGAGGTGTCACGAGAGCAGAGTAGACAGGGAGATTCACCTCCCTCAACCTGCTGGCCACGCTTCTTTTGCTGCAGCCCAGGATACAGTTGGCTTTCTGGGCTGCAAGCGCACATTGCCAGGTCATGTGCAGCTTCTCATCATCCAGCCTCCCCAAGTCCTTCTCCCCAGGGCTGCTGTCAATCCATTCCCCAACCAGCCTGTATTTGTGCTTATGATTGCCCCAACTGGTGTGCAGGACCTTGAACATGACTTTGTTGAACTTCATGAAGTTCACATGGACTCACCTCTCAAGCCTGTCCAGGTCCCTCTGGATGGCATCCCATCCCTCCAGTGTGTCAGCTGCACCCCATGGCATTGTGTCATCCGCAAACTTGCTGAGGTGCACTCAGTCCCACTGTCCACGTCGCTGACAAAGATGTTAAACAGCACAGGTCCCAATACCAACCTCCAAGGAACACCACTCATCACTGGTCTCCACTTAGACATCGAGCTATTGACCACAACTCTTTGAGTGTGACCATCCAGTCAATTCCTTGTCCATCAAGTGGTCCATCCATCAAATCCATGTCTCTCCAATTTAGAGATAAGGATGTCATGTAGAACAGTGTCAAATGCTTTGCATGAGTTCAGGTAGATGACATCAGTTGCTCTTCCCTTATCCACCAATGCTGTAACCCTGTCAAAGAAGGCCACCAAATTTGTCAGGCATGATTTTTCTTTAGCGAAGCCACGTTGGCTGTCATCAATCACCTCCTTATTTTCCATGTGCCTTAGCATAGTTTCCAGTGGGATCTGCTCCATGATCTTGCCGGTCACAGAGGTGAGACTGAATGGCCTGTAGTTCCCCAGGTCTTCCTTTTTTCTCTTTTTAAAAATGGGGCTTATGGTTCCCCTTTTCCAGCCAGTGGGAACTTCAGCAGACTGCCACAGCTTCCCAAATATGATAGTGGCTTAGCAACTTCATCTGCCAGTTCCCTCAGGACCCATGAAAGCATCTCATCTGATCCTATGGACCTGTGTACCTTTAGGTTCCTTAGATGGTCTCAAACCTGGTCTTCTCCTACATTGGGTGGTTCTTCATTCTCCCAGTCCTGCCTTTGCCTTCTGTGACTTGGGCAGTGTGGCTGCAGCACTTCCTGGTGAAGACTGAAGCAAAAATGTCATTGAGTACCTCAGCCTTCTCCATATCCTGGGTAAACAGGTGTCCTGTTTCCTTCCGGAGAGGGCCCACATTTTCCGTAGTCTCCCTTTTGTCACCAACGTACCTATAGAAGCTTTTCTTGTTGGCCTTGACATCCCTGGCCACACTTAATTCTATCAGAGCTTTAGCTTTCCTAACCTGACCCCTGGCTGCTCAGACCATACCTCTCTATTCCTCCCAGGCTACCTGTCCTTGCTTCCACCCTCTGCAAGCTTAATTTTTGTGTTTGAGTTTGACCAGGTGCCCGTTGTTCATCCATGCAGGCCTCCTGGTGGTTTTGCCTGACTTCCTCTTCGTTGGGATGCATTGCTCCTGAGCTTGAAGGAGGTGATTCTTGAATATCAACCATCTCTCTTGGGCCCCTCTTCCCTCCAAGGCTTTATCCCATGGGTAGTCTACCAAGCAGATCCCTGAAGAGGCCAAAGCCTTCTCTCCTAAAAGTCCAGGGTAGTGAGCTTGCTGTGTACCCTCCTCGCTGCCCTAAGGATCTTGAACTCCACCAATTCATGGTCACTGCAACCAAGGCTGACCGTGAGCTTTACATTCCCCAAAATCCCCTCCTTAAAAGGGCTTTGGAGTAAATGAGAATCAGACGTGTGATGTTTGCAGAGCGGTGCTGTGTCCACTGCTGTGTGCTGGGACATCTCCTGGAGTTCAGGCCCATCATGAGGACACTGTATGAAGGAATGGGAAGGATTCTGGCTACTTGTAGAAAGTCCAGTCCCAGGCTGACACCTGTTGCTCCATGGATTGTCAACATAGAAAGCCCTGCAACCTGAGCAAACGGCTGGGGACATTATTCTCTGGAGTAGAAAGTTGAAAAAAACAGATCTGCAGAAGGCAGGTCCAGGGAGAAGGAAAATTCACACGTAGTAAATTTGTATTCCAACTAAATCTTCCCCACTCATGCACACAAAACAACATCTCACCTTTTTTGTACCCGAGGCACTCAAGACTCTGATTCTGACATAATTTACTAGAAAATGATGTCATTTTAGGGGAATAACTCCCATCAGTAAATATTTACCATGAGCATCCTTCCACTAAAATAGAGGGGAACATGCATCCTGAAGAGACCAAAGGACACAGTACAGGTGGGCTGCCGTTCACAAAGCAGACTCTGTGGTGGGGGTGAATCCATGGAAGCTTGTGGCAAACTTCTCATTGATTGCAAAAAGGCCAGGACTTGACCTTTAATTCTTTATTGTTCTGCCTCTTCTTTTACTTCTGTTTCTCTTAACAACTGCTCTTTCCAGACAGGTAAAGAAAACCTACCTTCTGATCCAGGTTTACATGCACTGTTATTTTATTGTGCATACGTAAGAAAAAGAAAGCTTCATCATTCTGAGAGCTGGTTCTGAGAAGAGCCAAGCACTCCCAAGTTGAACTGAAGTAACCTCCATATCTTTCAGGGTTAGACCCAAATTAACCAAAAGCAGCTGCCTTGCATTCAAGCTCTTCACCTGACTTAAAACCTAAAAAAGGTACATTGTCAGCTTTGGGATAGTCTAGACTCTTTATCATTTCTTCAAACATAGTTATATGCACAGTTTTAGGAAGAGGTTGGATGTAAAAAGAACTTTATATTGCTGTCAGTTTAGTCTGTCTTTACAGTCACTTGCTCTTGAATGATGCAAAACCATACAATAACATGACGGGCAAACACTAGATGAGAAAATGTATTGGGTAATATGTCCATGTATTAATGGTTATTTATATAAAAGTATTGTGTTTCTGTGTTGTAGAAAAATACATACAATATTGACAAAAAAGTCTGGGCCTGTTGCTGGTTTGTTTTTTCTTAATTTTCAGCTGGATAAAGTAAAACTTCCCTTTTTTTCTTTCCAAACTATTTTTAACTCACAAACATATCTGCTTATGCTTCCAGAATCGCAAATATGAAAGCAAGCAACAGCACTGGTTATGTTTTATATAGCTGGTCTGTGATTATTATGCAAGGACAGGTTTTACCATTACAATTATACTTAGGTAATTCTGACAGTTTTCTTTGTGTTGCTAGGAAATTCTGTAAACAAACCGAATAAAACCACAGAGTACTTCAATAGCAGTGACAAAATTTTGTAGCCACAATACTGAGAATATGGTCTAATTATTCTATAAACACACTTTGATTTGTTTACTTCAGTGTCAAATTAACTTCAAATATGTAACAACAGTCACTGATTTGATACGGTATACAATACTGCCAGTGACTGCTTTCATTGTAGCGTGTGTAAATCTATCTCTTTTTAAAATGAGTTCATTTCTGAAAGCGTCTCTGCTATACATGGTGAATACTAAGCAGGGAAACACATATGCAACTTATTTAAAAGAAAATTATTTCCAATGAATTTTGCTATGATCCAGCATATTTCAGCTCCATTTTATTTTTTCCTTTTGCACAGTAGAAAGAATAATTTTTAGGAAGATTAATAACTCATGACCTAGAGAAACAAATTATAATCTCACTGGGGGAAAATGAGCCAAACTAACTTCATCTCCATCCAGGCAGTTGCTCTTGATGAGTAGACTGCGCTACTTTAAAAGAAGGACAGAACTTTGACCATTATAACTGGGACAAAATGACATTTTTTGAGTGATTACAAAGAATACAGATCTGAGAGAGACGCTCTAAAGAAACAAATGATTACACTGTGTGTTTAATTTCATACTCTATTTAACTGGACTGTAGTCTAGGGAAAACATCCATGCCTTAAAAAAGGATTTGGATGTGGGATTTTTCTTCTTTTTTGGGAGCTCTTCTTTGAGGAGCAGTACAGGGGTTGCTGCACACCATGACCATCGGTGGTGGCAAGTAACAAATTGGGTAATGGCAGCCGCTGCTCTGCACAAATGACTTTGATGTGGCTTGTGACATGAACACCACGGTTTGGAAACCCCTGGTTGGTATCATAAAGTGCCTTTCACAGGGAAGGATCTCCAAATGGTTTACAAGATGCACACCCTATAGACAGGTCAGAAGCCCACTCACTGAAACCAGGCCAGCTCAGGACAGAACAGGGCCACCAAACGGCATCTGTAAAACTAAATGAGATAATTAAGAAGAAAAAAAGAAAGCACGTTAGCCCCATATTCTGCCAGTGACAGCTGCTTCTGCCCATTTGCCCACATAGCAACGAGAGGTGTGACAATATCGAGTGGGCCAATGTCCCTTTCAGCAAGCAAGGAGTTAATGTCTCGCTCACAAGGGTCATGCATATAAAGCAGAGAAAGAAGACAGAAGCGAGGGCCTAGCACCTGACCTGAATTCACAAAAAATTCCCTGGGAGTGCCGAACTGCAACCAAAACAGGTCCCAGAAGACAGAAGGGGTCAAAAATGTTAGTAATGAGAGCTCTCAGTGACATCTGGGGTCTCTCAGGACCGGACTGGCAGATTTTCTCCCTCTAGCCATGAAGTTTTGTGGTTTCAGTAGCCAGGCAGAATGCAGTAATCCATGCTGGAATTTCTTTGGGAGACCACATGTCCTTTCTTCCCTTTCTGGAAAAGCTAGACCTGCATCAAGGTGGAGAGGATGAATCACTGTTTTCTAATTTTCACAATAGGCCTTGAGCAGGTCTGTGTGAGACACCAACTCAAAGACAAGAGGCGCACATCCCTTTAACTCCTTCTACCATGGAGTGTGTGACTGCATCCCAACCTGTTTATGCAAACTGACTGCGGTGGCAAAGTGCAAAACATTTCTCTTGCGACAACTGAAATGTCAAAATATTGCAGAAAAACGCCGAAGTTTTGGGGATCCTGCAGGTATTTCACCTACCTGACCTTGTAAGGGAACCTCCCAGGGTTTCTCAGAACAAACAAGACACACACTATCATCTTGGCAATATTTAGAGATAGATGGAACAACCTCCTATGAGTGACTCAGGAAAACAAAGCCAGCTGTACATCTGATGGCAGCATTGGACTGGTATCCTTTTCGGCTCTGGCATGCAAAGTGGTAATAAATAAATGGATTCTATGGTAAAATAATCGTAGAGACAACATGTGGAAAAAAAAAAAAAACACATGTAAAAAAGAATCATAGAATCATTTTGGTTGGAAGAGACCCTCAAGATCACCGAGTCCAACCATAACCTAACTCTGGCACTAAACAATGTCCCTAAGAGCCTTGTCTATGGGCCTTTTAAACACCTCCAGGGATGGTGACTCCACCACTTCCCTGAGCAGCCTGCTCCAGTGCTTGACAACCCTTTCTGTGAATGATTTTTTCCTAATATCCAATCTAAACTTCACCTGCCGCAGCTCGAGGCCATTTCCTCTTGTCCTGTCACTTGCTACTCCGGAGAAGAGACCAACGCCCGCCATGCTACAACCTCCTTTCAGGTAGTTGTAGACAGTGATAAGGTCTCCCCTCAGCCTCATGTCCTCCAGGCTGAACAGCCCCAGGTCCCTCAGCTGCTCCTCGTCTGACTTGTGCTGCAGTGTTTTATTTCCTCTGGGATGTAAAAACCACCTCCACAAAGGCTCCTCATTTACCTTTATCCTCAAAGATTAGTGAAGAAATAAATTGAGGGAATAAACCACCAAAAGGCAGGGGGACCTGCCCCTGCACAGGGTCAGCTGCCCAGCACGTACAGACACCAATGCTGCTCAGGTTCCTTCAGCCCTCTGGTCTCTACATAAACACTTGCTGAGCTGTCTCACTCCTGTTCTGCTCTTGGGCACCTGTGGAAGCCCAGATCTCACAGAGGTCCCAGTGACTGGGTGTTGTGGAAAGGATTTGGTCCCGGGACACTAAAGTTTGTGCAATGTAATAATCAGCAAGACTGCACAGCGGACTCCAGTGCTCCCGGCAGCGCACATGGCACTGAGTAGACAAAAGGGCTCATGCCCTTTAAAGGACTAAAATCTCCAGGAAGAAAATACTGAATTTATTGCCATTAAGCTGAAAAACTCTAGGGACCCACGGAGAGCTTAGAGTTTTAATTCTCGTGAGATAAAAATTGTGGAAATTAACAACAAAGTTGTGGAAATTAGAGGTTATTATTATAAAGGCTCTATTTAAGGGATAATATTGGCAGAGAAATATACGAGGCAATAAATTGCATTAGTAGGTGATTATAGTCCCAAATCAAAAACTGCAGTGATGGCTGAATAAGTAACCACAAACACCATTATATACAACAAGAGAAAGGATAAAAGCCATGATATTATGCCTTCTAAAAATATTTCATACACACACAGTATTTTCCTCCATTATCAGTGCATTTAAGAGTCTTCTGCTTCATCCTTTCTAGCATCTCCACAGTTACTCCAGTAGTATAGATGAAGTCTAAAGGAATTCCATTCAGAGGTGAGCCTTGGACACCTGACCCACAGAATGTTCATTGCTAAGGATATACAGACGGTTTGTAGCTCAAGTTCACGGGTAGTGAAATGTTTTCGGCTTCTCAGAGGACTCTCCAGTATAGTTCTGCACTCCCAAAAGCACAAGGGTATAGTAAGAAATCAAGGGGAAAGGACCATCTTCCCAGAAATCTGTGGCACAACCCTCTGGGACAGATTATACGTACTGTACAGATAATAGGTACCTCTAAGACAGAGCTCGAGGTCAGCCCCTCAGGCTGATGGGGGTATAGAGAGCAAATCCCTCCTCCCCACTCTCAGCTCTTAGTTCTCAAAAAAAGCCCCCACTCCTCCCTCCCACTTACACAGGGTGAATTTCATCCAAAAGAAATAATTCTTCCAGCACACAGCCCATATGGTTTGCTGGAGCAAAGCAAACTAAGAAATACAACAAGGGCTATCTTCATCATTTCTGTACTTAATACTAGGCAGCTTGGGGCTCTGATGGCTCTTCAGCTATTCTAAGGCTGGTAACGAGGATTCCCTTTTTCCCTCATTATGTATGTCTGAAGAATTTTAATTGTCTCACCAGCTATGAGCCTCACTGCCATTATTCCTGCCTCCATCACATCACTATAAGCTTGCTTTATGTGTATGGAGCATGCACCAAGCCCACGCTACACTTAAACTTGCTTGGAAATGGGAGCAGAATGCAACATGCCATTGTTATGCGCAAGTTCCCAAGAAAACGATTCCTCTTCTACAATCTGCACTGACTGTCAGTAAGTTTCCATGAGGGGGAGGTGTAATGGATTTGATTTTGCCCTGTAAATCACTGCTTAGCTTGGAGTCCATCTACCTGGCTATTACTCAGCTTCCAGAAAAGGAGGAGGTGCTGGAGCCTCTGGAAAGACCAGTTTCAAGCTCAGCAAGGCCAAGTTCTCTGGCCAGCTTCTACAGGCAACAGAGGGAGAGTGACTGCTCCAGGGAACTGGTGAGAACTGTTACTTTCTGAAGTCAGGTGCCTGGAGTGAGGATCTAACCCTCTCTCCAGAGTTTGGCTTCCCTACCCTAGGGTTATCCTCTGTGAACACGCTTCCCACTCTGAAATAGCGGCAGGGCTGTGTGCACAGAAGTTCCCCAGTTCCACCATTAACCCTTCTCTAGCTCATGTCACGAGTTTGTGAGAAGGCTCCCAAGTGTCTCTTCTCTGGTACGGTCTTAAGAATGCAATGAGTGAAGGGTAGGGGTGCTGGGGATCTGGCACTTTTTACATCATCTGGCTTGGCTGAGGGGAGACCTGTCTGTCAGATCTGTTCTAAAGAGACTTTCAGACTCAGCTTTTCACAAAGATCCAGAGCTGACTTCCTGGTGCAGTAAGTAGGAGCTGCAACACTGACTGCAGGGGCAGCAGAAAATCACTGCAGCAGGTGATGTGGCTGCCTGTAGAATCATAGAATCATTTTGGTTGGAAGAGACCCTCAAGATCATCAAGTCCAACCATAACCTCACTCTAGCACTAAACCATGTCCCTAAGAACCTCATCTATATATCGTTTAAACACCTCCAGGGATGGTGACTCCACCACTTCCCTGGGCAGCCTGTTCCAATGCCTGACAACCCTTCCCATGAATAAACTCTTCCTAATATCCAATCTGAACCTTCCTGGTGCAACTTAAAGCCATTTTCTCTTGTCCTATCACTTGCTACTTGGGAGAAGAGACCAACACCCTCCATGCGACAGCCTCCTTGCAGGTAGCTTTACCAACTAAGGACAGAATTGGAGAGCCTAGAGATTGTTCTTCATACTGATGAGGCAGGATTTGTAGGTTTGTACGTGATCTGACGTGTCTGTTAGAGTACAGTTTAGTTAGAGGGCAATGAACATTAAAGGGACTGATTCTGCAGAGTTTTATTGACTCTGCTGTAAACATTCTGGTATTTGCACTCCTTACTTTTGAAAACGTGCCCTTCAAAAGCTTATTTTTTCATCTTTTATTTATCAGGCTGATTTCTTACTTCTGAAGTGGAAATAGAAACCAACACTGTTCTCTTATCAGATCAGAAGATGCACAAGAACAACAGGCTCCGCTGCTGGCTTGCACTTTATAACTCCAAGTGATATCTCCAAAAACTCTACACCAAATCAGCAAAGCCATTGCTACAGAAGGTAAATCGAAACTTTACCATCCGTTCCTCTGGGAGCCTTGCAGTCTTCAACTGTTCTGCTTATCAAAGGATCAACATTAATCGATTAAATTCACCCTGCCAGGGACAGGAAATCCCAGCTGCCCAGGAGGGATGAGGACTAGGTCAAGGTTGGAATTGAAGTTCTGGAGATCAGCACGTATTTCCTCATCCTGCACAGATTTCCTGGGTCAGTCACTTGATCTCTCTGTGACCTGGGACTGTGTCTGTTACAGTCAGGTCTGCATCACTATATTCTTCCAACATGCCTCACTTGAGACTGCTGGGGTGAGGAGCGCAAGGATCAGCAGGTTTTTCATGACAGCACAACCCACCACAATCTCTACCAGTCTGCAGCAAGCACCCTCTTCCAGAGCTGGCTGTGCCATCCGGGGACATTGTCATCACCCAGTGTCTGTCACTCACATGTCTGAAGTGAGTCCCACCTGCATAAACCCACTGGCATAGAGGCTCATCATGTAAACTCTCCCCAAATCTGCATCCAGCAAGGTCAGATTACTCAGCTCAGGTCACCTTGGCTTAAAAGCCAGCATTGTTCATTTTGGCTTCCAGTAACTGCCGGTGACTGTGCTTGAGCCTTGCCTTCCTGTTCCATTGTGAGCTTGAAACAACTATATCCATATTTCCCTTCTCTCCTTCCCTAATATAATATGCAGTTACTCACATTAGCCTCCTAACCTCAGTATTAGCACATAGACATACACATTCAGCCAATCCTACTCGCCAGCTTTCTCAACTCAGCAGCACTCCAAGCCTGAAAACACTGGGGTGAGGCAAGCTTTAAAAATTCACCTTCACTAGCCCTTTGCCATTGAAGGAGCTACTGGGTACAAACAGCCATGAAATTCCCCTGGGCACAAAAGGAGGAAAGACATTAACTGCAAACTGTCTCCTTCTCCAGGGTATTTTCTGTGTGTCCTCAAGGGATGACAGCACCTTGCCAGAAAGTGGCCATCTCACTTTCAGAGAAGTTTGATTTATTTTCAACCATCATTTGCTAACCCAATGATCAATAAACTGGTCATTGGTTCACAATCCCGTTTTAAGTAAACCCATCTGGCTTTACCTTTAATGGATTAGGGACAATGCATATGATCCCTTTAGCAGGCAGAGTTATAACACTGGGAAAAAACATCTGGATTGTTTTCAGCTCTCGCAGCTGCTTGCAAAGCCTTGGACACGACAGCAGCAGTATTAAGTGAGCAACACTCATTGCAAGGGCTGGAGCTGGTCCCTCTGCCATAAGCATGATTTTTTACCTATAAATGGGTTTCCAGGCCTTAACATCCGAATCAGATGTGCTTCCGTTACCTGAGAACTGAAAAGAAGCAAAGCCATATCCACAGCAGACCTGTTCAGAGGAACACCTACAGAATTATCTGTTTCAGCTACTGGTTTTTTACATCTTTTTCTTTATATGTCCTACTTACCGTAAGAACCTACAAAAAAGGAAGATGTCCTTGTAAATAATTCTAACCGAAGGTATTTTTTCCCTGTCTTTTTCAATACCCAACACAAAAAAAATTGTGACTTTTTTCCAAAGCCTTTTTTTTTTTTCCCTTAGTGGAATCTTCTCTCTCTACCTCCTCACACTTCTGCACATGTGAGACAAATACCAGCTGCATTGCCAGCTATGCTGCCAGGATTCAGTGTAAGAACAAAAGTCTGGGGATTTCTAGCACATGCATGTGGTGTGTCAGACACCTCATGGAGTCCTGCAAACCCCCAGTGAAAGCTTTGGATTTGTGGATATTTGCCACAAGCAAACTTATTTCTTCTGGATTCTTCTGTTCTCACAGGGGCCTTGTGCCACTCACTTCACCCTGTGAGCTGACCAAACTGCCTTTCATGCATATGCTACATCAGGTTGTATCTCTGCTGAAAGTCACCCCAAGGAAAAAAAACAAATGAGTAGGTATCACAGTTCTTTCTCTCCTTTTTTTCCTAAGACCAGATAGATTTGGGACACAGAATAAGCAGGAAAAAAAAGACGTGCAGCATGTTAAATCGCACTGAGAGTTGTTAGGAGGATGTCTGCAAATGATTGTCCTGAGATTCAGAGAAGAAAAAAGCCCACTACCACAACTAACAGGTAAGGATTTCTATTTCTGCACCTTCAGTAGAGCAATTTGTAGCTGACAGGATCTGACAAGCATCCCACTAGAAAAAAATTACTTCCACAGATGAGCTTCAAACCCATGGGATCATCAAAGCAGAGGATGGGGAGAAGTGTGTGGGGGTAGGGGGAGAGCAGGAACTTCTCCGTTCATTGAAGTGCAGTCAGATGCAATAAATATCATCAGCAACTGTGCATTGACAAACCATCCTGCCAAGGTCTGCAGCTAGAACAAAACAGGGATTAAAGTATGTTCTTAATTCAGCAAATTCTTAATTTTTGCAAGAGCGCTGTGGACTGTTCTGTTCCATTGTTGATGTACTCTGGGCATACAGCAGTGCTACTAGATCCTTCCATCCATACAAACTGAGATCTTGTGAAAAAAAATGAGATTCTGACCTCCTTCTAAAAGGAGAAAAAGAAAAGGCCTTTCTCAAACCAAAAAGATCCTGACTTATTTATAGATAGGTAACTTTCTAGAGTTTCCCCAAGATCTTTTTCTTCTGTGCGTGCTCCTGTGTGAGAATCAGAATTTAGGAAGATGAAGTTCCTCAGAGCCAAGGGCTGGGAAAATGGTCATTCAATAGGAAGGAAGGCAAAACACAAAGGACAATTGGGAAACTATGGCGAGTACATGCTCATGAAAGGCCTCCAAGAACCTGTGGCTGAGATTATTTATTGATGGCTCATACGAGGATCACAAAACTATCCATAACACTACAAAACTATCCATAATTCTGAAGGAACTGCTTGTACCATCTTAGACCACAGCAGAGAAGAACCTCCTTGAGTGCTCCTGTGGATCCACACAAATTCAGATGGACTTTCTCCACTTGAGACTCAGTAGTAAATTGAAGCTACCAAAAAATCTAAAGCGCATGGCACATAACTAACTTCTCGGAGATGATCGATCTTCTGACAAATTTTCTTGCCGTGACCTAAGTGAAAGGCAAATAAGGCTGAAGTCTCAGTTAAAGAGACGGAACTCGGCACCTAAGCAAACTGTTCAGTAAACTTCACTGCAAACTGAAAGGGCCAGTAGCCCAGATTCAGCTACAAATTGGACGTCATGTTGTGCCACTGTCTGGAAAGAAGATGCCATATCTGCCTGTAAAGTGATAGCTTCTCCTTTGTTGAGTTTAGAGGTCTGCAAGGCAGAAGGGAGGCAGGACCCTGTTCCTCTACTGCATGGTAGAGAACAGCCTTCCATATTCGGTTCAGGAGCATGTAGAGCATTTGTGGGATGAGCTTGCCCAGAGGAGACATGAAGATAAGACACCAAGCACAGGAGAAACAGAAACTGATCTTCCCAGAAAATTCTGTTATGCATTGCTGTTAGAAGAGGCTTCGGACAAAGAGCTGACCTTATGGGTAGCCTATGTCAATACGCAGGCTCAATGAATCATTTAGTCACTACTACTACTTACTCAGTCACTACTAAATCTCACTACATCTAATTCAACGACTAACCTCTCAAACGTTACAAAACATGTCCAAAGCCAAACACCCTCAAGCTACCGCGGAGAGGGACAACAGCAAAGAAAAAGACGTTTATTAATTCCAGTTTCCTAAGCTGTAGGGGGAACCCATCTTTCTCCAATGCCCTCCCGTTCTGGTTGTATATCGCACATGAACTCTGTAATTTGGAACAGAGGCTATAGAAAAGGACTTCTGGTCTCCATCTAAAGCTTGGTGGGAAATGTAATCCAAACTAACACAGCAGAGAATGAAGGAGACAAAAGGCATAACAAAAATAGGGGGTAAGGACTAAGGAGAAAATGCAAGGAAAACCTTTCTGTCCTTCAGTTACAAAGAAGCAGCAGTACAATTTAAATTCTCCTCTGTGGCTACATTTATGTAGATACCTTCAAGGCAGATACGGAAACATCAACAAAAAGGTATCTCAGAGGTGCTCTACCTCTTTTTAAATGGCTCCTTAGCAGACAGTGTATGTGTGAGAGAGGAGTCAGCTCAGTTGTCTACAGCAGAACCACTAACGGTTTTGCAAGACAGTAATACACATATGGAGTGGAAAGTAGGTTGGAAGACAGAACCAAATTTTGGGTTAGAAAAGGGTCTCTGTACCTAGCAGGAACAAGGGAGCATTAAGCTCAGCCAGGAGCTTGGAAACACCATGAGAAAGCTCATGGTAGAAACAGGCTGTTTTGCTGGTGAAATTCTCTCAGTTGTGAGCCTACCTGCCAACTCTGCAAACACATTAATAAAAGCAGACCGAGACAATTTAATAAGCTCACTTCTGCTGCCAATTCCTTTTCCTCCTTTAAAAGAAATAGGCCATCCCCCTGGTTCCAGTCTGCTAACCATCTGGCATAGAGCCCAAGTGGGACTCGGCTCTCCAGCCCTGAAAGGCAAGAGGTGAAATCCAGTCCTTGCTTAATACCAACAGCGTAAAGCCAATTTAAAAGTCTTTAAAACTCTATCTTTGATCGAAAGGAAGATGTTGTTTAATTGAAAAGTCTCCTTTTCTGGAACAGCTGGATTTTCCTCAAGCTGCAGCCACTTCAAAAGGATTCCCAGTAATGTCAGAGCTTCTTAGGTTTAAACTGTCAGCATCGGAAGGGCTGCTACAGGCTTTCGTCTCCTGCAGGTTCCTAAAGACCTCTAGTGTATAAAGATCCATTTTAAATAATATAAATGCTTTAAAAATACAGAAGGCAGGGAAAAGGCTAAGAAAAAATTCTCTCCAAATATAAAGTTATCACCGTTTCTGCTGAGGTCTGATTTCTGCAGCAGCTGGGTATTTTTTTAATAGTAATACTTTTGCTTGTTGTTCCCTCATTTGCATAACAGGTAAACAGTAATGAGGTACCCATTGCTGTATACACACAAAAACATGTTTTGGAATTGCTGCTTTACTTCAGATGCATTTAAATGCAGATGGAAAATGCACTTAGGCAGGCATTATTATTCAATAATGTGTGCCCTGTCATGTCTCATCATGCTTCACTAAAACTTTGTAACCCTGGCATAGCTGACATAAAAAATAGGGATATGCCAGTATCTGGATGGAGACATAACATTTTCCTCCAGGGAGAGCAGACAGCAGCTTAACAAAGTTGATCTCATAGCCAAACTCCACTGAGCCCTCAAAATAAGATAGACTGGCTTTTTTAAAATTTCAAAACTGCCCTCTGCACCTTAACTTTTATGACCCATGTAAGGATTTACCATTTCTGTATATATACAGTGTTAAATTCCTGGCACACTCTGTCTTTCAAGATCAGCAAAAATCACAGGCAATTGGCTTCAAAAACAATTCCTCCAAACAGACAATGCTAAGGTCTGTTCAAAATTAAAGTAGATGAACAGAGACTCACCTGTATTCTCAAACCCATGGGCTGCTCAGGTTTAAGGACAAAAGATTTGAGACCATTTCACTGTTGGACTGGGGAGAGCTGTTCTCTAGAGCCTGCAAACCATTAGGCAGGATCAGTCCCCGTTCCTTCAGCTCTCTGCCTGGACTCGCATGACCACATTCAGCTGACTCGGATGCTACCACATCTCCATCTCTTGCTTTTCCTGCACACGGGCTCTAAGAGATTTTCCACTCAGCAGCTCATGTAAGCTTTGGGACTTCTCCCGCTTGGACTTATATTTTTAGGATGAGGTCTTCTGTGAATCTCATCCTTGTGTTTCTTTGTGCTCGAATTCTTCATTTGCACAACAAGAATCACAGGACTTCAAAGGGTATTTGTGAGGGCAAACAGGGCAGCTCAGAGACTGTAGGAATGGAAGTCATAAAGTGGGACACTGTAAAACATGCGACAGGAAATTCTTCTAACACATATGCACATATTTAATAACAACTGATCTTTGGGTTCCCCATGCATAAGGACCCGTAAGGAATCTTCTGTCATGTCACACTGTGTTAGTCACAGTCATATCAGTATATTCCCTTTACAGCAACTGGGGTGGCTGGTTTTCTGAATACTCATGTTTGCTAACAGTAAATTTGGGAGTGAGGGACAAGGGGTTAGGTTGGGACAATTAAAAGCTTATTCCGTCACACATTACTTATATTGCTGTGTTACCCCTGTGTTATCCCTGGTGTAATTCTGTTAAGTTTTTGGAGTTGCAACAGGGACAAATTTGGCTCAATGTACTTAAATATTTTTTGTATTTGATACTCGTGGCTGTATTTATATCCAAAGCAATATGTCTCTTATTACAAACATAAGTCTTTGTAATGGCATAAGTCCTGAATGCATAGGACATTTAGCCCATAAAAATAACCAAGGTCTGATCCAGTCTTCATTGAAATCATCTACAAACTCCCATAATTTCTAATGGGAACAGGATCAGGCCCCAGCTTTCCTGCCCTTCGAGGGGAGAGTTGCATTAAGAGTTAGTGGTAATATCCCCATATTGATGAGTCACTCACTTTGCAGTACATAACGTTTTATGAAGTAGAGAATCACTTTCCCTAAGCAATTACAATTTTGAGACAGGATCTCAGACACCGGCAAGTTCCTTTGTTTCACAGCCCACCCTTGTGTGGTGCTACAGCCATTCTTAACATGCCTGCCTGGTTATTTGCTTGGGTAAATAATTTGTAAAATGTGCTTTCTGTGATAAGAAGAGATCCCAGCTGGATATTGAAGTGTGGGTTAAGACTTCAATGAGTGAGGGTTTCCCTTCAACTTCTCACCCCGTTTCTTCAGCTCCTTGATTAGGGGCTTGTCAGTAAGAACAAGAACATCGACCTCTGAAGCGTACTAGCACTACGGAAAGGAGTCCCCTTTAACCCTTGTCCATTATCAAGTGTGAACAACAGAAGCTTATCACATATGTAATAATGCAAGCGAGTGCAACTGCTACAGAAATATTTAAAAACCTATGCACGTTACGTCAGCGCTAGCAGAAAGGTAGACATTCCTTCTACCACATTTTGGGAAATATTGCAGACCACTATTGAAATCCTGACATCTCTCCAGCGAGACTGCTGAGATCTAACATGAGCTGTGCACACGGGAAGAATGACCTGTACTAAGAGCATTGTCACCGTAATCTACTACTCTGGCAGAGAAGAAAGTTATGTGTTGGTATCAATTGCTCTGCTTTGGTCGGGAAAATAGGAAGATTTAATTATTTGGGATGAAGCCTCCAACCCACACCTCTGTATTAAGAAAGAGAGAAGGTGTAAAAGTGGACAGGGTATCAAAGGACATTTGATAGATTGGGCCGGGGGGTGGCTGTGTTCTTTGCAACTCAAGAACATTTTACAGTACTTTGGCAAATCATTATGTTGGTCACTTGCTCACTCTAGTGGCCAATACGGAGAATAACCTACGTCTTCAACAGCATGTACAAGGTTTCAAATGTCACTAAAGAAAAAACACTTTTAGAAAAGAAAGACAAAAAGTTTAAGCTATAAATGGAGATCACCGAACGCCTGATCCACCACTCAAAGCTTTTTCATCTCACCATCACGTTGGGAAGAATACAGGAAAAAGGACTGAGGTATCTGATGTTTCTCTAACAAACTTCCTGATCTACTGGAACTCCCTGCTTCAGTTTTTGATCTCGTTTAGGTGTTCTTGAGACACACAATGCTAATGTACAGAATGGCTTTAGATGGGGGAGAGGTATGATTCAAACAGTGAGGATCCCAGTTCTGGTTGAATATTACATGGTATGTTATAACATGGAACAGAATTTGCCCGAAGTCCAAAAGCAGCAAAAAAGATGCTCCTAGAAATGAAATTGCTATGGGCTCTGCAAAAATAACCAATTCCTTTTTGAAAGGTAAATGCAATTATTATAACCCAACACAGTCTTATTAGCCAGGCTTTCTGAACCAAGCCACTACAGCTTCTGCTCTTACAAAGTTCAGATTGCCCAGCAGCACTGTAAATCCACTTTTGACATTTCCCAAGGAAAGGCTGTGGACCTTTGAAATATGTTCTACTAGAACTGGAGAAGAAGACTTTTAAAATGTGAAGAAGAAATAAAATTCATAGACGAGAGTCTAAAACAAGTGGAAAATAGATGTAAATTAAACAACAACTTACTGCATAACGGCAATGCAAGAGACAGTGCCAAGGCTTTGGTTTTAAATAGAATACTTTCATTCCATGTAATATTTTTTTTAAATCCAGAGATGGAAGTTACAAGGCACTACCTCAGTCTATTGTTTAATGACATTTATAACTCTATAATAGTATTTTGCAAAAATTACTGCTCAGGCTTAACATTTCTGATTATGGAATAGACAATACAGTGATGTCATGAATGCAAAGTTAGTAAATTATAATCTGTCATTTGGCTTTAAATAAATGTATTTCTTCAGACAATAGGCATGATGAATGTAAGTGCAAATGAACCATGAATCTCTTCTATTATTCTTACCTAGATTCATTTTCCTATGAATTTTCATTTAATTCCAACCACAATCTCTTTACCATAAATCAAAGGCAGCCCTGTCTTGCGGCAACATGTCTACTTAAGATAATGAAGAAACACCTACAGTCATTAAAAATAGCATTTCCATGATCCAAGGTTCTCTTATAGCAGCATTGTCTTGTTTTTGAGGCTGTATTCTGGAGTTTGCAATATTGGTCCTTCTTCTCTAGCATCGTGTTGTTTTTATCAACCACAGCTATTACACAGGAACTACATTAAAAGTCTTTCACCTTTAACACTAAATCCACGTAACCTGTGGTGAATACGGAGATGATTCTTTCAATGCTAGAACCTCAGCTCATCTACCCATCACCGTTCACCTCTTGCCCTGACAGCATGGAAATGAGCTGGTATTATCAAATTAGCCCATGTTGCCTCACTTGGACCCAAGTCCAAGGCCTGAGAGATTCCAGATCTGGCTTTTCAGTTCAGGCAGATCCTCAGGGGGACAATGCGGGCCCTAATTGCATCAGTACTAAAAAAGATCCTTAGTTTTAGCTGTCCCACTCAAGTCCACAGCCCTCTTGAATGCGGCAAGCAGCAGGTCCAAAGTTTCCCTGCCAGAATCCTTGTGCTCCACCTGTCTTTGTGCTGTCTTTCGAGTTGCAAACCACACATCTGCAACAGGATTTCCATGCTGCTCATGACACCCTGAAACCCTCCTTCTGGATGTCCTGGTCTCAGCTGAGGTCATGACCCCTTGTGAGAGTAAGCAAATGCATCCTGACTCTCCAAGAGGCTCCAAAAGCCTCCTGTCATGCCCTCTGTTGGGAACCACTGATTTAAAGCCCCACACAAAGCCCCAGGGTCATAGGGTACAAAAACCGTGCCACAAGCCCTTTATGTTGCTCCTCCCTCACCTGTTTGCCCTCCTAGTAGTGTTATCAGGTTTTAGTCTTCTGTTTTCCTACCCTTCATGGCACAGAGTTGATCAACTTCAGCTCACTTCCCAAGGTGATCCTGTTCACCCCTGGAGCCTCCTGCTCCCCTCTCCTGACACTCTCCTATTGTAAGCCAGCAGAAAAGGCAGAAGGCAAGGAGATAATCAGGCAGCCGATGTGGTCTGAATACAAGTCTCGTTATCTCTTTATGCATTCTCTCCTCAAATTGTATGACCTGCATTTCAGGCACCCTTGGGCTTGGGATTTACATTTTTAATATTGGGGGCTTGTGACGCCGTCCTCTTGTTGGTTAATTGGTATCAGAGAGCAAGTGTTTTCCCTTCCACTGAAATAAATCTCCCCTAAAGCTGCAATTGCTCATTCTTTTGTTCCATCCTCATTTGAAATGGGTTCTGCAAAGCCTCCACACCATGCTAAATAATCTTCAACTCTCACTTTTTAAAATCTGTTGGTTTATGCCTTAATGGCTTTGATGGGCTTTGCTATTCAGTCTTGTTACTTAAACCACTTTCCTCCTATTCCTAAACTCTGTGTTTTCATTCATCCTTACTACAGTGGACTCTTTGAAGCTGAAAGGATTTATTTATTATCCAGAATACTTTTCCCCCCTGATTTTGGAAACATACCTTTTTAAAAGACAGTGTGACACAGTTCAGGGTATTTGCTTGGTCTAGAATATTGAGCCTAAAACAAACGCATTTTATGTTCCGTTTTGCTGAAAAATCCATCTGTACCTTGCAGGGAATCATTTTTCCAGTGGATCCAAACAATAGAAATGTTGCACTCATCATCAGTTTAATGTGATCTAAAATAACATTATTTTTGAATTCAGTTGTTAGTGGCATTAATAAAAGCTCATCAGTAGCAATGGTGAACTTCTGGAAGATTACTGCATGTGAGCTGTAATTCTCTGTCTTCAATATGCATTGCAATTTTAAATTAAACTAATTTGGACACACATAGGAAATGTCAGGCTGGGTAACGCTGTGTAAACAGACTGAAGTATCACAGAGGAGGATCAGGAACAAATAAAATTGTCTGTGTGACTTTGTTCTTAAATCAATGTTGACACTTTTGCTGCTCCTACAATGATAATGTAACTTGCAGCTCTTTCTTCATGTGCTGTCTTTATTGTGCAACCACTGGAATACTGAAATGTGTAATCATCATTTTGTTAGTCATTTATTTTAATATTGTTCTCTAAATATTTGAAAATATCTAAAAACAAGGGCAGAATTTCCAAAGCTCATCTATCAGAGGCAGTCAGCCCTCTTTCCAACCCACACACAGCTTCTTCAAAAACTAGAAAGACTTCCATGTATTTGAAACATCGCCAGTTACTTGCAGCCCAGAGAGCTGGTGTGCCCAGATTCCTCCATTCTCTGGGGCAAAAACAAATATTGCAAGCAGAATTGGGAGCGAAAGTTGTTTTGTTTCCTCTTCTTTTTTACACCGATTCCAGAAAGAGATGGTATCACCAAAACACATTAGTCAAAACTAGTTTAGTTTTTCTCATTATTGAAGCTGTGATTCAGCCCCAAAAGACAGAGACCTTGAGCCAACCTGAAGCCAGTTCACTTCATCTGCCTTCTATGTGAAAAGAATTGCATCCACATGGAGCCCAAATTTCTGGGCTGATATGGAATAGCATTTGCCTAATTAGAGTCCAGCTGGAGGCATATTATATAGCAGGTTACAGTGAGCTTTTACTTCTTCAAAGCAGTTAGTCATGCACACAGGTTTGGCTGGAGACCTTTCCTTTCTGTGAGCTAATCAGGACACGATGGTATTTAATGGGACTGTGACTCTTTCTGGCCCCCGCAGAGCTTTGACTCTCCCTGCAGTCCTGGTCTCTCACCTGCAATACTCACATGCTCTAAGCTGCAGGCTGAAATACCAGTTTTAAGGGTGTGGTTAAATACAGAGGCAGGAGCCCAGATCTGTATCTGCATCAGGTGGCCTGGGGTTACCCACATGATCATCTTCTTAGCTTTATGTTGAGAATAATACAGCCTATTTTAGTACCTCACAACAACAGGGGCACTGCCAGGATTAGCTGATGTTTACAAAATGCTCTTGAGGTTGTAAAGAATTTTAAGTGCTATTTTGTAAAGTTGTGTGCAGAACATGACAACACAAGCCACTCCTTACCAAGTCTGTTGGTCAAGACGGATTTCTCCAGCATCAGATTTCCAAGTGATACTGTTCCCTGCTAATACTGTGGCTTAGGTTTCACCAGTGAAGAATTTCACAGTATCACAGTATCACAGTATGTTTGGGATTGGAAGGGACCTCAAAAGATCATCTAGTCCAATCCCCCTGCTGGAGCAGGAACACCTAGGTGAGGTCGCACAGGAATGTGTCCAGGTGGGCTTTGAATGTCTCCAGGGAAGGAGACTCCACAACCTCCCTGGGTAGCCTGTTCCAGTGCTCTGTTACCCTCACTGAGAAGAAGTTCTTTCTCAAATTTAAGTGGAACCTCTTGTGTTCCAGCTTGATCCCATTGCCCCTTGTCCTATCATTGTTTGCCACTGAGAAGAGCCTGACTCCATCCTCATGGCACTCACCCTTTATATATTTATAAACATTAATAAGGTCACCCCTCAGTCTCCTCTTCTCCAAACTAAAGAGCCCCAGCTCCCTCAGCCTTTCTTCATAAGGGAGATGCTCCACTCCCTTAATCATCTTTGTTGCCCTACGCTGGACCCTCTCCAGCAGTTCCCTGTCCTTCTTGAACTGAGGGACCCAGAACTGGACACAATATTCCAGATGGGGTCTCACCAGGGCGGAGTAGAGGGGAAGGAGGACCTCTCTCGATCTACTGTCCACCCCCCTTGTAATACACCCAAGGATGCCATTAGCCTTCCTGGCCACAAGGGCACAGTGCTGGCTCATGGTCATCCTGTTGTCCACCAGGACCCCCAGGTCCCTTTCCCCTACACTGCTCTCTAATAGGTCATGCCCCAACCTATACTGGAACTTGGGATTGTTCCTGCCCAGATGCAGGACTCTACACTTTCCCTTGTTAAATTCCATCAGATTATCCCCCGCCCAACTCTCCAGCCTGTCCAGGTCCCGCTGGATGGCGGCACAGCCTTCTGGCGTGTCAGCCACTCCTCCCAGCTTAGTGTCATCAGCAAACTTGCTGATAGTACACTCAATTCCCTCGTCTAAATCATTAATGAATATATTGAATAATATTGGCCCCAGTACTGACCCCTGAGGCACTCCACTAGATACTGGCCTCCAACTGGACTCCGCACCATTGACCACCACTCTCTGGCTTCTCTCTTTAAGCCAGTTTGCAACCCACCTCACTACTCTATTGTCGAGACCACACCTCCTCAATTTAGCTGTGAGGATGCTGTGAGGGACTGTGTCAAAGGCTTTACTGAAGTCAAGGTAGACCACATCCACCGCTCTGCCATCATCCATCCACCTTGTTACATTCTCATAAAAGGCTATGAGGTTGGTCAAGCATGACTTACCCTTGGTAATTTGGAGGCATCTTGCTCTTAAGCAAATGAGAAAACCGAAATCCCATGACAGAAAACCTTCCAGCAGTCCTTCCAGGTTCAAAATGGATTTCTGCATTATTGGATACGCTGGGGTGGTGGGGAGGAGGTAGTCACCAGGACTCTTACCTCCTTACACGGTTAAGTGTTCAACAAAGAACAAGAAGATGCTCTTCAAGATGCACCATGGACTGGATGTCATTCACCGCCATGGCTCCCCATGCTTCCAAGAGGACTAGAAATGGAACTTCGAAGGGATGTAGTGTTCTATTTCCTTACTCCAGTGATGCCAACCAGTATCCACTAGGTCCGAGGCCTGCTATTAAGCACAGCAAAAAGACAGCTTGCCTGTCTTTCCCAATTTTTGTGTCATGGGGTGTATTAGAAGGGGGGTGGTTAGTAGGTCCAGAGAGGTTCTCCTTCCCCTCTACTCTGCCCTGGTGAGACCACACCTGGAATATTGTGTCCAGTTCTGGGCCCCTCAGTTCAAGAAGGACAGGGAACTGCTGGAGAGAGTCCAGCACAGAGCAACAAAGATGGTGAAGGGAGTGGAGTATCTCCCTTATGAGGAAAGGCTGAGGGAGCTGGGGCTCTTTAGTTTGGAGAAGAGGAGACTAAGGGGTGACCTCATTAATGTTTATAAATATATAAAGGGTGAGCATCACGAGGATTGAGCCGGGCTCTTCTCGGTGACGACAAATGTAAGACAAGGGGTAATGGGTGCAAACTGGAACACAAGAGGTTCCACTTAAATTTGAGAAGAAACTTCTTCTCAGTAAGGGTGACAGACACTGGACGAGGCTGCTCAGGGAGGTTGTGGAGTCTCCTTCTCTGGAGACATTCAAAACCCACCTGGACACCTTCCTGTGTAACCTCATCTGGGTGTTCCAGCTCCAGCAGGGGGATTGGACTGGATGATCTTTTGAGGTCCCTTCCAACCCCTGACATTCTGCGATTCTGTGATTCTCTTCTGACCAGAGGGGACCTACTTCAGTCACTGCCCACCCATCCACCTCTGCTAGAAGGCATTAAGATGGGCAGGTCATGCAACAGTCAAGTTCTGGTCCAACCAAGTCAGGCTAAATAAACCAGCAGCAAGTCCTAGTAAAAATGACCCAAGTTAAAAGGGCAAGGCTTGATAATCACTTAACCAAACAGTGAAGACTAGTTAACTTAAGTGGGCTTGTTTGGACTTACACCAGTTCAGGCAGTGATCACACATGCAGTTCAGACAGCAGATGGGAAGGGAAGGAAAGGAATTAGATGCCTATCATTGGGCCCTCAGTTTTTAAATTGAGGGGACACAAAGTGAGGAGACTTCTTCAGCCAGTGTAATGACCTACCTTGGAAAGGGATTTCTGTGATAGCACCTTTCTTAACTGAGAGTAGCAGTGGCTCTACCTGGAATCTCTGCAGGCCACACTCGTTGCCCTGCAAGTCCTGCAGGCACCTCCCTGCAGTGGTCAGAGGCCAAGTGTGGGTCACTGGCTCCAGCTCCTTCAGCTTCTGGCTCCATTTTCACTCGTGTGCCTCTTCTGCTCTGGCAGTATCACCCCAGAATTTGATTCAGGAAACAAAACGAGCCCGTACTACCTAAGAGAGACAACATGCCTCTTCATTTGCTCACTGATTAGTACTTTTTAGCTGCTTCAACTCTCCCTCAAAACTTACAATTCAAGAAGTGGAGAAAAATAACTCTTCTCATTACCAATAACAGTCATGTGAAAAAAATACTTGTCTCACTAATTACGGGCATTGTGTTAGCAGTCCATTTGCTCTTGATCACCACTTCTTTTCAGTTACTCCTTGTACAGCTGCCTCATCCTGCTCAGTGAGTAGGACAGCAGCACAAGGGGATCCAGTACCTCTTGCTGCTCAGCTACTTCTGGGTTTTGCATAACCTTAGTGAGGCCTTTTCATCTCTTTCCCAGAGGATAATTAGGTATGGTGAGGGATAATACTAAAAGTCCAGTGACAGCAAGTCCCATGTAATACTACTCTTTACAGACATAGCATATCCTAAAACAGGTGAGCCAGCAGTATTTTTCCATGGAGCTTTCTCTGTCCCAGGTAAAAAAGAAAGAAACCAATAAGCTAAATCTAGCAAGCCACTTAAACTGGTATTACTTCTCTGGTCATCCAAAGGAGTGGGTGAGGACAAGATACCTCTGTTCTTAAGAAATGAAGTTAAAATAACAAATGAGCTCAACATCCCAAACTGGGAAAAAAAAAAAAAAAATCTGACAATTCCAAACTGCTTTCTGTTCCTCTTGTCTGCAACCAGACAAACCTCATTAGAGCTGAATTTCTGCAGAGCATCAATGGAGCACTTGCAAAATATGCATTTCCTTCAAGTGTCCAGAACAAACTATCTGGACCTGGAGCTGAGGCCAGCTGTTTGTTAGAAAGCCAAGCTTCGGGTAGAACAGCCTTCCAAGCTTCCACACTTGCTCCAATTAAACATACAAAGCAAATAATAGGGAAGGGGAAGAAGGAGGAGGGGATCACAGTGTTGCTTTGCCAGAAAATGTCAAAATGAGCCAGAGACATGAGCCAGCAGAGCTACTTACACCACATTATAATACACAGAGCATTGCCTTCCTCCTGATCCTGATAGTAATTTGTCATTACACTGAAGGTTCATTGCATTTCTTTCCTTTAAGGGAGCCAGAAGTCTCATACACCACCCCCCATCTTTGAGTGAATGTGGTCAGGCTGCCTATCAAGACATTTCAAGGGAAGGCCAAGATCTGAGGCTTGGAAAGCCGACTGTTTCTCTGTCTGTGCGGAAACCAAATGGACACAACATAATGTGGAACAGTCTGTCCCAGCAAAGGGCTGAACTACTAATCTTCTCTGGTACTGGCTAAAAGCAGGAAAAGCTCCTGCTCTGGAAGCACAGTGAGATGTAGCTCCCAGCCAACTCAAGCAAGCAGTAAGGGTGTCCTGGGATGCCTCTCCGAGTTTCAGTACCTACCTTGCATTAATACCTGCACCCAGAGGTAGGGAGCCACACACCAGGCAGACTATAGACAGATTTGTTTAAGACCTATATTAGACATACCTTGGCCTCCAATTTTGTTTGTGCACCAAGAACACAGCAACTGGACACGACTTAAAAAAGAACAACACTGAAATCCTCCAATTTTATCCATCTCTCTGGCACTCTGAGAGACGTTTCTGGCTGGGGACTGTGACTTAGCCAGGTTGAGTGTCTTACTCACAATGACAGCTCAGGTCTCTGTGCAAGCTCACTGAACCTTATCGGCAAAGCCAGCTCAGGATTTCAGCCAGAGCTGGCCTGAAGCAAGGCTGCCCTCCCAAACCCTAACTCCCCCCTCCCGCTTCTAACACATAACCTACCTTGAGCTGAGACCCCAGCAATGTGTGGGTTGTCCCTCTGCCCTATGGCTTAAATGCCCCATGCTTTTAGATACAGAACTCAGCTCTATTTGCAACCCTGTCCTTCCTTTTCCAAGTTGTCTTCCTTTTCAAGCATCCAGGTCTAAGGGTAAGGTTCCATAGTAGCGTGAGTTTGAGCCTCTTTTAATCCCATCTTCACCTTGTAATGCAAGTCACATAATCCAGACTCTTTCCTTGAACTGTTATTGGTGGTCATACATGGGGACCAGTTTAAGGAGCCAGCACAGCTGAAAATAACCCACACTAAAGTGAGAAAAAAGAAGTTTCAGACAGATCCGTCTCTTGAACAGATTCATTGCACATTAGTCAGAAAGGAGGGAACATCTTTCCATGGGAGAGATGTAAGAAAGCAGCATGGACCTAGTATGGACAGCATGGACAGGCAGTGGCCAGGTGAGAAGTGAACCTGATCCTCACTAAGCCTGGTAAGTACACCTGCGTCAGTCGATGGGTTGCATCTTCACAGAATTAGGGCAGATAGAGAGAGGAGGAGACTCCTAGCATGGCTCCCTCAAGCTGTGTGTACCTGCAGCCAGCTCTGAGCTCTGCAGTACAGACATACATATTCATTGATCTCAAAGACGGCAACCAAAACCATCACCAGTGACTCTGATTAATCCGTAATTTCCCTTGCTAGCTCCAAATGTGCCCTGTGAAACTGTTCAAGAGTCTTTCTTTGTATGAATTAGGAAGTGCACGTACTTTGCTTCATTCATATATTTCTTTAATTATCAGGTGCCCATCTTGTAGTTAGAAAGCCCTTAAAATACAGCTCATATCCCCCCTTTACTAGAAGAAAAGCAGCAATCCTTACAAAAGACATATTATTCCAAGCCACCATCCTGTTTTACACTCTAGCAATGAAAAAATGTCATTGGTAATTCAGACTATTGTTGCATATACCAATAGGTTTGTTTTGTGCTCTGAAAGGGAAATCAGGTAATTGCTTTGGCAAGACTGCACACTGCTTATTGTACATGGTCATTGCAAAACCTCTAACAAAAATATTTAAAAAAAAAAAAAGTTTTCAGAGACTCTTAATCCTATCCCCTTGCCCACGACACCCTCAGTTTTCCCACCCCAAAATCTCCCAGCTTTACTTTATCCCTGACTGCAAAATCAGCATAAAAAGTAAAACCTGACAGGAATTGAGGGAGCAGTTTTTAAGTAAAGTCGAAACAAATCTTAAAAGGATTCTGGTCATTCTTAAATATTTAAAGACCGCAACCACAAAATCAAAGTTTTGTGTTGCAAATACTTTTATGTACTGGTCTAACCAAAACCAGCTTTGTGTAAAAATACAGTTTTGCAAGTCAGCCCACTTCCATAAAGAGAACTATCCCCTTAAGCTACTGCTAAAAGGTCATTTGGCCAGCAGGGACTTGCCCCCTTCTCTCATATACTCCCGTTAGCAGAGTGGGAATGACCCAGCATCCCATAAACCTCTAAGCCCTTGAAATACCAGAGGCACCCAAGTCAAAGAGTAAGAAAAGCCATTAATTTGGCGTTCATTTCCCTTTTTAGATCTTGGTGTGAGCCATTTCTGGACCTGGATCCTGCAAAGGCTCAAACACAGTTTTAGCTTTATACACTGCATGGGGTTCCATTTACTTCAACAATCGCAAACACTGGGAAGCCCAGGGACTTAGAGACAAACTGGAAATCAGCCTCTGCTATCGCTTTTAAAAGGATCCCATCTATCTGGAAAGCCCATTTGCAGCTGGGGGGGGTTGGGGTTGTTAACCTATTACAGTTACATTACACCATGATTAGTCCTACTGAAAAAAAACATCAGGAAGAAAAAAAATATAGCTCCCACTTCCTTTCCACTCCCAAGTTAGTTTATTATGTGTATTTGATGGCCCTTCATGAAGAGGCAGTAAGACCCTGAACCTGCGATGACCCCTGTTTCCACATAGAACATATGGACTTCAGTGCAGAGGTTTGCCTGGCCAGGACTCATTGTCAACTGAGACTCAAACATCCCTGAGCAAGCAGAAAAACAAAAACATATTTTAATATTCCCCTTAAAAAAAAAAAAAATAGTAAGTCTAGCAGATTTTGAATATTCTGTTTGTACGAGATACATCCCATCCTGTTGGTTTTGAACAGGACACATCCCTGTAGCTGGTGGATGCTCTGCAGGGTCTGCACTATTTATGTGTAAGGCATCATTCTGCAGCATCTTGAGCTGTGTTACTCAGCACCTCCAACTCTTTCTGAACTCTGCTGGAGTCAAGGGCACTCAAGCCCTGCCTCAATGGAACACAAAACTAGTTTACTTTGATCTTACGTGCTGGAATTGTTTGTGATTAAGTCTAATTTCATCAAATTCTCAAATTTATCCATTCTCCCAAAACGTGCAACTTCACTGAAAACAAAACATGTAGAAGTCACTACCATCACACATCCTACTGAAGATGAAGTTAATTTACAGAATCCAGCCTTTAAAATACAAGGGTTTCACAACAAATGTGTTACCATAGCAACAGAGTAAGCTTATGTGAACTTCAGGCATTCATATTCATAGAAACTCCTGAAGCAAGACTGACTGTTGGCCATAACATCCCTACTCTTGCCAAGTTTCAAACAGTGCATGAATTATGCCAAAAATAAATGGGTGTGACTAATACAAGCACACAGAACACCGAGGGAAAAAGAAACACCCAAGCTTTTGCCTCTAAGGCAACATTTGTTGATAGAAAAGATGGGCATTTGGAGAGCATGCCTTTTCCTTCCTTCTATCTTTTGCTTTACTTGCACTTCATAAAAGCCCCATATGCACATTTGCCTCCCATAAATTGTACAACTGCTAGTAATCGCACATCTTTGCAGTCTATAGAACAAATCTTTTTTTAAAGACTTGCTCCCTTTGTACTCCCCTGGTATTTAAGGAGCACGTGCGTGCTGGAGGAGGAAAGTCAATCTGTTTTAACTCACAGCCTTCTCTCTCACGGAGCTGCAAGCAATTCTTTTTGCAGCCTCTGAAAAAAGCGTACCCAGCCTTAGCCTGTGACAAGCTCTGCGACATCGAATCCATTTCTCTCACATCGTCTCCTTCCCATCTCATCTCTGCACCCCAGCCCAGCCTGCCCACCCTCATTTACCAAGGTCAGACTTTTCTAAGGGACAGGCCTGCATTTAACATGCCGTATCCAGATCCAGAAACATCCTGCTAATTACTGTGGTCACACTTCCTAATCCAACAAGAACCAAACTTCACAGTAGTCTCTCAAGTGGAATAGGTCACCTAGCTATCTGCTACAGGTCATTCAGCTGGCACATTTTTCTTGATGAAAGATAGTTCTTCAAGGTAGCTGTTCCAACATGAACAGCAATCTAGACTAATTACATGTGATACACCCACTCTGACTCATGAGATAGCACAGAAGGAAAGGGAGGGAGAGAGGAACAAATGGGAAGAAGATGAAGAGAAACAGGAAGACTAAGTGTGCTAAGGCCTTAACTCGTCTAAGGAACAGAGGAAAAGTTTCTCATTTTCCACTTTTCCCTATGGAACAGAAAGGTTCTGCAAAATTTGGATTCCAATAATTTATTTGAATCAAGATGTTATCCTTCTTTCTCTACCTGGCCCAGTTCCTTTTCCTAGGCTGTACACCAGCTCCATTTCCCATGACGATTCAAACAAAACCAACATTTCCTTAGAACTCAGTAACTTCTTCTAGGGTCTGATGAACTCTATAAAAACACATTATTCAAAACAAACATGAAGATAGTGGAAGCATCTCTCTGGCTGTCATTTCACCCCTTGTTCCCACAGATGGTTTCACAGTTTTTCACACTGCTCAAATCCTGATTTTCTTAATGACAGAATTATCCCAAACACATTCTGAGAGAAGAAAGTGAAGACATGGGAGGGCTCATGAGACCAAGGTAGGCACCATGGAGCAGAGGTCTTGGAGTAGGAAAACATAAGGCCCATAGGATTAACATTACAACTGATCTTGAATTCAGTGGGGACAAAGAGGAAGGATTTATTCTTTACATGCGTTGCCTCAACACCTTCTCAAATCAAGTGTTAGGTCCTCAACCCATGATCTTTCACAGTATGTTTTGAACAGAATGGTAGCCTCTAACATCCCTCCTGTCAGGCTTTACATCAACCTGCTTTCCCTCCTTTCTGGAGCGATGACATGCACAAAACTTCAGCTCAGCAACTAAGTGTGGACAGAATTTTATCCAGGTCTTAAGATAATCATCTCACATCCCCCATGAGTTTATTTTATTGATTTTTTTTTTATTTATCTTGACCATAAATTGATTTCAAGTGATTTGAATAGTGTTCATTTCAGAGACTGAAGAGAAACTCTTAGATAAAAATCAGCCAGGTCAACAACTGAATGCAAGAACTTGCCATCTCCCCAGAACAAAAGAGATGGCCCAATGGGATAGATTAAGTAAGATGCAACTTGTTGCAACATGGTTACTTCAGGAATGTTGCCACTTGGCTGAGTTTTCTTGCATGTGTCCTGTTCTTGGTGGAGGTTTTACTGATCTAGACACTAAGTTGCCTAACATAGGTTGAAAAGTCACCTATGTATTGCTTGCTAATTATAGTATCTTCTGTTAGGACAGCTACAAGTGTTCCAAGAATAAAAAGCTGTGAAATACAGTATGTCCTTATGAATAAGGAGGATGAGAACGCAACTTGCTGATCCCTTCTGACAGTCCATTGACAAGTCCACTTGTGCATGATAGAGACGGCTGTTTCCAGTTTCCAGGAGCTGGGCCTGGAAGCTGTGAGATCTTGTGTGAAGTGCCAAAACAACGGAAAAACAAGGGGGAGGGGAAGAAGGTGAGAAATCACACAAGCGACTGATGGTCCACGGATTATTAAGAACAGCTGTGTTACCTGAACACTTGACCTTGCTTTGTCCTGAATAGTTTATAATGCTGGCATCAAGTCGCCACTTGCCAGGAAAATTGTACTGGGTTACTCACCATCACGAGATGGGCCTGCCTCCAAATCAGTACAGATTCAACCAGTGCTGCAAATTGCACGTATTCATCAGCCGTTGCCAATTGACTGCCTGTTTCCCAGCCGCAAGAGTTCTGGAAGTTTGCCCTCCAGCCTTGCTGCTAAGAGCACTCAACTGAACATAACAACATCTCTTCTGAGCATGCCGGGGCACCAGCAGACTCTGCAAAGCCAGGTCTGGCCCTGAGGGCTTGCTCAGAGCTCTTAGAAAGGCTTACCTTGGCTAACACACATCAGCCTTCGATCAAACTCCACTCTCTCATGTCAGGCTACAACAGCCAGAGGTGGGGCAAGGAACCAAGATGTGGTTTAACCCACGAGATTTTACACCACTGATCACAGTTGGTTTACCCTTCATTTATGACAGAGGTCACTCCAATCTAACTTAGCCCTGTCACCTCATTCTGAAATGTTGGCTACGGATTTTGCCTTCTTGTTTCAAAATCACATTTTGGTCTCAACGGATGGGTTCTTTAACTCCCATGGAGCGCTTTCACTCAGGTCTGGTCACAGCATGGCACTGTAACACATTAATACATTTTTCTCTCAGAATGTTAGCAAAGGGCTTCTGCAGGATGCAAACCTGCACTCCTTCAGGCTTTAAACCATCCATTCTTTCAGCACTATAATGCCAGCACCCTGGGGGCAACATGGACAGCCCCTGGAAAGGATTAGCAACTAGGACTTGCTTTCATTTCTACTCGTGGAACACTTTTGGTGCCCTCTACACTTTGGCAGAAATACTGAACTACTGGAAAACAGAAGCAAATTCCTACAGCTTCATTCTAATAGTAGCTAAGGCTTTGTTGGCATACCATGTAGTGTCCATTGCCTTTAAATGGATCAACTCTGCTGCTTGGAGAATCGTACAAGTGAGCCTTGGCAGAACAGGAGTTAATATATCAGAGTGGTTGTCCTGTAACAGCAGTTTAGTTTTAAGAATTACAGGTGTTTGAGATGTGGGCCACCATGCTTAAATACCACTTCACGGAACTACTCAGGACTTGTAGCTCCACCTTTCTTCAAGAGGTGTGATTAGTTGACTTCAATGGAAACCCAAGCTTTTGTCCCAGTCAAGCTCCCTTTTCCATTTCTTCCCTCTAGAACATATAAATTTACTTGTACCTATTTTAACCTATTGTACTTCTTACTGTTTTCTCCCAGGAAAATGTTGACTGTTTCTAGCCTGCAGTTTTTTGGAGAAAAAGAAACATTCGTTTCAGGCCAAAAAAAGCACATAAGTCAGTTTGCAAGTTTTATAGCCAGGAAGCCATTGACCTGTGAACAAAGAAAGGGCAGTCTCTACAAAAATGTAGGACATTCTGGACACTGCCACCAAACTGCCACCATCTACACGCCTTTGTCAAGGCAGCCTACCTAAGCAAGCACGGTAGTATTGGTCAGGGGCACTATCAGGCCTAACTACCCCTAGACGAGATGATAAGCTCGGGCTTGAGTTCCTCGAGACTGCCCTTTGCTTGTAATACAAACAACATCCAAAGGTCCTTCGATACGCTGCTCCCAGATAAGTGCCCAAATACTTCTGGGAATTGAGAAGTCCTCAGCAAATTTGCCATGTCAGAATTATGAGTGACAAAGGACATGCTGTTGCTCAGGGCTTCCTGTTTTCCAGCTCACGGGATCCAAAAGGCTGTGTACTTTTAGCAGAGACCACATTGACCTCACCATGAGCTACCTGGGGCCAAAGAAGAAGACTCCTACAAATACTCATGGATGTGAAACAGAATCACTGATACATGTTTGTAGATGAGTCCTATTATTCACACTAAAGGAGCTTCGCTACTTCTAAAAGAGAGAAAAGAAACTACATTCCTAAGTATTATTTTAAATAACTCCAGTGCTTTAAATAAGTGCACTAAATATCTAGTGAAGTGTCAGATTCAGCATGACTCTGCTCTTGGTAAATGAAGGCTTCAGTTTTCCTGGTAGCAAGATGGGGATCTGGTGCATAGAGATGAAAAACATTTCTCTCATTAATTTCAATGGGTCTGCCTGGAGACCCAAATCTTAAGCACATGCTTATGTACTTGATTGAACACAGAAAGGACTTAAGCACATGTTTAAGTGTTTTGATGAGTGTTGCCATATGAATTTCAACATGGATTTACAGATCTATGGCTTGACTGACAGACTCAGCCCTTTCAAACATATATTATCTAATTAGTGCCTGAAGGGAAAGGCCTAGATATAGAACATTTGTCTTCTAGCACACAACTCGCACAGCATTTCATGATGTCTTGACACTTATTAGTTGCATTCAGTTTGGATATAAACACTGTCACATGATCCTTAATCGAGAATTGGCTGAAATACCATAAACAGAGGATTACAAGCAGAGAGTGGGGAGAATGTATCTCAGGGGATGCCATGGGGAATTTTGGTTGTGTCCAGTCTTGTCCTCAAACAATAAGGAAAACAGAATTGAAAACAAGCCAGAGTTTGCACATGGTAGAAAACAGACATAAGAGGAGCTAGAAAAAGAGTACCTAGAAATGTGAAAGGGAAAGGGAAAAAGAAAGGGAAAGGATAAAGAAATGTCCACCTTCTTTCTCCAAGCTGTAACAGAGACAATATTCTTGACACCTTCTGTCCAAACAGTTAAAAAATGAGTAGATGATCTAAAATATACACAGAACATTAGTAGAGACAGTATCACAGCATCATACAGAGCAATAAGATTGAGACACTGTCTCCAGGAAGAAAGGCAGAGGAAGAAGGTGTCTGTAAAACTACCATGTCTTCTAAAAAAGCCCTAGCAGCAGGAATGGCACCAGAATAAATCCCCTTCCCACCTCTTCTCTGTCTGCCACCCTTACTCCCCAAGGCTGTTACAGCTTTGCCATCTCCAGGTCTATGGACTTCTGTCATCCCAACTCTTGTTGCAGGCTAGGACTTGTGACAGAGGTGAGATAAACTATTTTTCCTAGCTTGTCATGACAACTGGGAAATTCCTTCCTCGCTCAAACCATCAGAGCCTGGGACCCGGACATGACTGCCACCAACAGGCAGGGGAAAAAGAGTATGACACAGAAACACCCCTGGATTTTAGAGTCTCCTACAAGCATGCAGGACATTGCATGTGTTCACAAGAGCATGAAAGCTCCTATGAGACTGCAGGACAAGAGCCTAAGCTTGCAATGGAAACCAAAAGAAGGACTGTAAACTCTGGTACACTTTTTCTGAATGGCATACGCTCTACCCTTCAGCTAAGAGAAAGTAAGATGCTGGAGCTTGTATTCTGTATTTGTAGAGCTGCGAGAAGTTAGCCCAAAGACATTTTTTCACATTAGTCTGGCATTTGCTAAAAGCCACTACAGTTGCATTTATAGCATATCATTTTTCACATGACCAGAAGACTTATTTTCATCTTCCTGTCAATTAATTCATTTATCATTAGGACTTTTCCTTTAAGTAAAAGTGTTCTCTCATAACTTTCATACCATTGTAAATTTTTACCATGTGGGGGAATCAAGTAAAATTCATCAGAGCTTTCAATCAATGTGAGATAAATATAGATATAGAGAGAGATATATGAAGAAAGTGCAGCAACAGTATTAAATTTCAGAGCAAAATCATTTATTCTGCCAAACAATGAAGCTGCTATCTAGAAACAAGACTGATTATTCATAATACTACCCACTGCTATTACCAGAACTCTTTACAGCCCCCGATAAGCTTTTATCCAACATGTTTAACATGTCAAAGTCAATTTGCCTTTCCACATATATATTTCATAAGGTTACTTAAGTATACAATCAGACACCCAAGTATTAAATAGAGTATACATTTGTTTGTATTTATTTAATGTTGCCCTAGCTCTTGACAACTTTAAAAGAATACACATCTTAGAAATAGCTGAGGTTTCTTTAGGAAAAGATCTGCCATGAAAAGTCACGTTTTTTCTAAACAGCTTAACAGCAGAGGGCTGCTATTTCAAAGTAGGAAGAAAGATTGTGTAATTATATATCTTTATAGTTACATATTGCAATATACAGTATAATTTACATAGCTAGAAGGATATACAAAGGACGAGGATATCCCCCCTAACAAACACCCAGCAATGGCGAACTCCAGATAACATGAGAAATAAGGAGTATGCCAGGGAGCACACAGCAGACAAACTGACCAGACAGATTCAATTCAGAGCCACCAGGTTCCCTGACCCCTACAAGGGCACCAGTCCCAAGCCAGCTCCTGGAAGCAGGGACAACACACTGTCCAGGTGGGGCTACGATAACTCAAGTAAACCCACAGTACACAGACATAGACCAGGTCCAGCACGGCTGATGCTGAATCAGACGGAAAAGCCCCACTGACAGAGGGCCAGGCTGCCTCTGCCTGTGTTCCCACCTCTAGAGGCACCCATATCTAGCATCAAATTAACTGCTCAAGGGCTGCTGAAGAGCAATGCCACCATCAAGCTGCTCCTGAAAGACACAACTGTTCTCACTTACCCCTGCACTTGAGCCAACACACCCCGTCTTTGCATCGAGTGAGCTCAGGTCACCCCACACCCACAGCCCATGTATAACTCACAATCCAGAAAGCCACTCACAGAACCCTGACAAGATCTACACATAGCTTCATCTGCCTCAGGAGCACCACACCTCCACCCAGAGAACCTGCAGGGATAACACCCACTGCTTCCTCCTCACATTCCCCCTGCTCACCACCAAGCCCATTCTCATCAGCTCCCAAAACAGCCAATGGAGTTAACAACAGCTCACTCACCCTTCAAGGAGCAGCTTCTGCTGCTTGGTACCCTCAAGATCCCGCTGTACCTCAAACACAGGGCCCCATCTCCAGAACCCCCATTCCCACAAGAGCACAGCTCTCCCACTCCACTCCAAGTATCTTTTTATAGCCCAGTCTCCTCATGCTGTGTAGGATTCCTAGGCCAACTGACAGCCTTTTAATGCTCCTCTGCCAGATGAGGGGGAGAATGTGCCTCCCCCCAGCTTCACATAGTCTCTGGAGGACAGAGAAATTGTCTTGTCCCCACCCAAGGCAAGCAGCTTGAGCGTCACCCTTGCTGGCTGTCAGCATCAAACCTCTGCCACTCTTACATGAGCACAGTAAGTCAGCAGCAGCTGTGTAGGCCATAAGCAGATCAGCTCCTCACACACAAAAAGCCCGTCTGAAGTGCCCAGCACCGATGAGCTCTGAAGCTGATTTCCACACAGTACTAGCAGGGTTCCCTCTTAGATGAAGCACCTTCACGGCCAAAAAATGAAAGCCTGAGGAAAGCTTATTATCCATGAAATGCAGGCTTACCAAAAAAATACAAAACCCCTCAGGATTTTGAATTTAGCTTACCTTGGAGCATCCCTGCTAGTTTAATGGAAAGACACATAAGCATGCAAACCCTGAAGTACAGGTTAAGAACAGCTAGCTGAAACCTGGGGCCTAGTTTTCTTCCTTTTCACATTTCTGAAATAAGGCCATTTGGGGCCAGGATGTTCCTCTGCTTTCCTGCCACCAAAATCATGAGCAAAATCTGAGCCATCCCTGGTAAAATACTTCTGGAACATTCAGCTTTAAAATACATGTATTCCTCCTTCACACTGTACACTGCATTTACCTGATGGCACAAGAGAATGACAAAATTCAATGTTTTCCCATGTTCACTTGTGTTCTTCCAGATAAATACAGAAAATACCGAAGCTTTTCCCCTAAGTTACTTTTAAAAAGCTCCTGCAGTCATTCTTGCAGTCTACTGAGCAATTCCTCTAATAAATGCAACACCCAGAAAGACTGAGTTCATGTCACAGAGATGCATCCTTACAGCTAAGAATCATTTTCAGGCTCTGAATCCAGCTAAAAAGAGATGCATTAGCAAATGCAGACGAGGCATTACTATTTCCTTTTGAAGGAGGTCTGACCAGCACACATTATGAATGCTTAAACCCCAGCACGATATAAATAAATATCCATGATTGTTTCATTATTATTATTTGGAGCATCAGGCAAGATTTTTCCATTTGAGATTTAAAGGAAAGAAACGGCATTTTTCCTCATCTATAGCACAGACCTTGGACAGCGCTGACAACAATTAAAGTGGGGTTAAAAAGCTTCCCAAATACCTTGGCGTTGTCTGGATGACCACTGAATCTTAATAACAATTTCAATTAATTAAGACGGAAAAATACCAGCATTATAACAAAAATGTGATTTTATTGCCAGGCTATTGGATTAAAAAAAAAAAAAGGATTCATCTGTTGATCAGCAATAAAAATCAAAAGAACTGCAAGTAGCCTCAGGGCTAGATTCTGCTCTTATTTACACCATCCAGATAATTCCATTTATTGCAGTGGGATTACTCCAGGCAGATATTCTGGTCATGCAGCTGTTGAACACCTCGTGCAGGAGAATTTGGCTCTGTGCATTTACACTTTCTATCAGGCACATATCCCCAAGCGGCTATAATGAAATGTTAAATAAATAAAGTAAAATGAAAAATAGGGACTTCTGGCTCAGTCTTTAACTCTGCCCTCCTGCACAAGGTTCCAGCTCATCTACCAAGTTAGTATTGTGCCTGGCAGGCACAGGAAAGTATAAGGGGTAAAGAGCTCATTTCTCCACTACTAATTCCTATTATTGTTAGCTGGAGTCAAGAATAAGGTGATTCAGACTGAAGATGCCAGAAAAAAAGATCAAATAACTTGAACAGGCAATAACAGCACATTGACTAGCTATAGCAGCTGGATTACAGGTGGTATTTCCTCCAAAGGATAGCTGGCATAGGAAACAGTTTTCAGGATGAAACGTGGGACACTGCTCAGGAAAGCAAGACAAGATACAGCCTTTGACTTAATTCTCCACTGCAGCAATCCTAAAATAAGATATCCTCCTAGAAGGAGGAAGATAGACTTCATATTTTCACATGCCTTTATGTTTCCTTATGCTCCCTTACGTTTCTCAGTCGCTGTGGAAGAAGTGTCAGCTGAGGATGTATCACTGGAAGGAGAGCGAATGATATGGCTGGGGATCTACCGCTGCAAAGGGTCTTTCTGTCACGCTACACATGAAGACAATGTCTGTGGTTGAGGCCAATGTGCCAGGAAACGTTTGTGCACATCAGTAGTTCAAAATAGTGTGAGCAGGAATAACACTAGAAATTCACTCACTTGCCACTAGTTCAGGCAGCAGAGTCTTCATCTAGGTGGCTGTTTTTTCCTGACCTTTCTCAGTTGTGGCCCGCAGGTGGAGCACACTAAAAGAGATGTATTGCCTCTTCAGATCCCTCCAGCTCCTAAGTAGATTCTTGTGACCTTGTCACAGTAAACTACGAAAAAAACGGTCTGCAATATAAAACGACTCCCAACCAAACTAATTCAATTTCACAGGTCTTTAAGGACCAAATACTTAAGGACAAGATTTCAAGAGAATGTATGCAGATGCTTTTAATTAGATGCAGAAAGAAGTGCTTTGCTGAATAAAAAGGTAAGGTACAGCTGTGAAAGAGAAAAGTTGGCTTATTAAGTGTAAGATTTCTCACATATCTGGAATAATATACCTGCTTAAGTTTGAGAGCAATAACTGGTTTGTATCTACGCTACCCACTGAAGGAAGGCCATGCAACCACGTATGTCTCTTGTCTGCACTGAAGCCGTGGAAAAGTCTCAGGCAAACAACTTAGCAGAGAGAAAACTGTTTCATTGCACAATACGGATTACATTTTTCTTTACAAAACACTGCGGCTTGATGGCAGGGTATCAGCACAGAGAAGTTATCTGTACTTGGTGACTAATTCACCTTTGGAAGATACTGCTCCTACAGCTGCTAACAGACTCAGACAGGAGTCCTGCCCCTGAAATCATTTCCCATCAATCTCAATCACTCTGAAAGGCTCAGTCACCAAAGGTTCCCAAGTCAGCTGGCACAAAAATGTCCAGACCCTGCCAATATTTTGTGATCCACTTACTGTAAACACACAGCTAATGAATGTTCAATCCCTTGATGATTTTTTTGGAAAGTGGAGACATGTCTAAGAGTGTTTAGGAGGTATGTACTACTCAAAAAAATTGATTAATATTGTGACACATCTTAAAACAGAGGCACCAATGCCTTCAGCCAAATAAATAATGCTAATCTTGTAAAAAGACATGAGTTATCTCAGAAGCCTCAATGTATTCATTTCATTATCACTGAACATTGCATACTGTGACCCCATAGCTTGGGAAAGGACGGGAACACGACTAATGCAGACGAGAATTGTTAGTTGTTATGGAAACCTTTGCATAATTGTGATGGCGGTTTTGTGTCAGTCTGTGGATTACATATTTCCACCATCAGCAATGGCCATTGCTAATCCATAATATCCACTCAGCAGCATCTGAGACTGTGCAGCTCTTCCAGAAAACAGGATACGCCAGCTCAGGGAGAAATGCTGACCTGCAAGTGAAATGTGATGTACCAAGGCTGCTGCCCACGCCCTCCCTGAGCTAAGCTGGAACTTGGCAATGTGCTACCAACAGCCTACAGGAAGACTTGAATCCTTACTTGCCTTGATGCCCAGAGGGACTGCTCTTCTAAATAGCTGGGCACAAGATAAAAATTGTTGTATAAATGCACTCATGTGCACACAGACATACATACAGTCAAACAGAAAGCTGAAAATGATGTTTTAACAACATTGTGCTGAGAACCACCATCAAAAAAAAGAAAGTATTTGACTCAAGTTTCTTTCCACTACAGACCCCTACAGGCAGATGATGGGATCCTTTGAACCCAGTAAGAATTTGGCAATATGAAGTAACTTGCAGATGCTGGCACAGACACAGCACATCTCCTGTAAGGCTGTATTTACTGACTGCCATTTTAGAAAGCTTCGAGGCATCAAGGAAGTTGAACGCAATCTTCCGGTCCTCTCAGTCCTTCCACAGTGTGTCTTCCTAGCAGGGGAATAGGAAACCGGCCTCTGTATGTGATCATGTTGCCATCTAGTGACCGCAACCTAGAGAATCCTCAAGCCCTGACACTTCTACACAAGCACAATGCTGTGTGTGAAGGAACCGCGTCTTGTATAACTGAGACCTCAAGGGAAGTCTAAGCTGTTGCCAAGATATACACGATTATGTCTCCTAAAGTTGCAAGGCTCACTTAAGCAGAAACAGTAAGTTCCTTGAGTAGGGTGATAAGGCACTGAAAGCTCATAGAGGTTGTAGCTCTTCCAGAATCATTTTTGTGCCACCCTTCAGCTCTAGGGCCAACACGGTGGTTCCCTTTCCTGAATTCACATGGAGAGTTGGCAAAACCGATCACAACAGTTGGTTGTGGCCAGCTGGTCTCTGCCATTCCCGTGAGATTTGCTCAACTTTTCCTGTTAAGCACAAAGAAGGAGAGAACATCCCAGCATAGGTACTGAACAGTGCAAGGCCTCCTCTACTGCTCACTGCACCTGGATTCAAAGGCAGATTTTCTGGGATGGGGGAAAATGCAGTTATTTTATACAGTCCAAAGGAGGTAGGCACCCAGCACCCGTTTTCAAATGGCCAAGATGTGTAGGCAAATAAAACCTGGGAAGTCCACACACAGGCACTTCTGAAATTCAATCCTCACTGCTCTTTAGACATCTTTTGCCAAACCAGGCCCAAAATACTCAATCTCCACCAAAGCTGTTTGAGTGTTTTTCAAATGTATAATCATGGCAGCACATTTCTTGTTTTGCAATTGGAGAAGGCAAACATTTATACATACATTTCATAAACATGTATGTGCTCAGAACATTAACATGCAGATAACTGTACATATCTCTGTGTGCATAAATAACACACAAACATTATTTTTTCCTTATATTCACGTTGCTACAAAGTTAGTTGTAGACAACTGGCCAAAGACATAGAGATGCACTTCTATGTGGCTTTCTGTAGTACGTCTTGTGAGTTTTTCACCCTGTTTAAGCACCAGACATTACCATCTCAAAGTCTCTGTATCCTCAAAATGACTCCTCCCACAATACCAGATTTTGTGGACTTTCTCTTCCGCTTTCCCCTTGTTGAAAGAAGGATGCCTGTTTCTGTCTTAACAGAGTCACATCTGGATCAGTATCATCTTATTGGTTCTGTCCATAAACGTACACACACATACACAGAGTACCAAAGACAGCTCACGTGTTTTCTTCTCTGTATTATCTTTCTTTTGCTTTGGGATTTGAAGAGCCACTGAGTTGTTTCTACTGAAATATAAATAAATTTTAGGCCATATACTCCCTGATCAAATACAGACAATGAAAGGCTAATTTCAGGGTTCTTTTCTCCTTAAACCATTACAGAAGTCTCAGTGTGGTTTCCTGAGAGATATGATATAGACAAGAATTGCTAGCAGATATAATTTACTGGCTCCAATTTATTAGAGATCAAAGAATGGGGAAAATAGGCCTCATCTTTTTTGTTCTTCTTGGGAGTGAAACTTTTATATCACTTAGAAAACCGAAAGGCAAGAGGAAAAGTAACGACACAAGGATATACAATTGCACCATGAAATCATGGTGCACTCATGGAGAAAATCATGATCACACTGAAATACCTATGGGACCTAAGGATTGATTCCAAAAACCTTCATAATAATTAAACACATAAACTAAGTCAGATGCAGATTGCCAAGGACCATTGCCCTTATCCTCAACAGCCATAAATCAATCTTGAGGTAGCCATGCCAGTGTGAAATAGCTGAAGATTTATTTCCTCCACTGTGGTGATGCTCTAAGGTTTGGGGTGGGATAGTTCCAGTGGAATATGGAGGAGAGCATGCAGCTATACACAGCCCTGCCTGGGAAATAAGGGAATCACATTTCTTAAAACCTTTTCCACCAAAATTCACCAGCTGATTAAGCCAACCTCTGTCACTCCTGTGAGGTTGGCTCAGCTTTTCCTGTTAAGCACAAAGAAGAAAAAAACATGAAGTAGAATGAAGGATGGCCATGTGCACGATTGCTGTTTTCGCTCTATTATGTTATATATGATTATCCATGTAGTCAATTGGTTTTTTTTTTCCCCAAAATAACTCACTAGCTGAGACTAGAGACTGAAATTTTGTTCCATTCTCTCCTATGGGAACTTATATTCCTCAGGCAATTCCTTAAAATCAGGGTTTCTTTTCATCTTTAGCGAAGTGCTCCCTTTCCAGAGAGACCACCCAGAAAATAATAGGCAGTTCCACTGTTTCATATTCTTTGAAGAGCAGAATGCTAAGTCCAAGCTCTGTATTCAGCCAGCCACCAAGGAGTTAATGTGTTGAGCAGCTACTTCATGTTCTGCTGCTATGTAAGTACTGATTAGCAGTGGTTGGAATAAAAGACTACAGCTCAAGGAAGGAGGAGCATTCTCAGAAACAGCAGTCTGGCAAGAAGCTGTCAAGGGAATAGATCCAGAACCCCCAAGAAGAATGAGACGGTCTGACTGGGAACAATTAAGGAAAATCATTCCATTCTCTATAAAGGGGAGAAAAGAGCATCTTTCTGAAGTTGTGGAGTCCCTGGAAATCGCCATTAACAAAGGATACAGAATATACTAAAAGACCAATAGACTGGACTATTCATAGTCTCTTTCAGGATAACAGCAAATCCCCTCACAAGGAAACAGTGGAAAGTCTTTGCCAGTATTATCTCCCTATCAAATGTGCTAATGATGCCAACAGTGCTGCTAGAGCAGGTTTCACCCCACTGCAGACCAGACAGCTACTGGCTCCTTGTTTTGGGGGTCACTGAAAAGGGGGCACAATGGTTGTCTATCATCACCTAGATATGCAAAATTTCAAACAGAAAAGCACAGCTAGTGACCATTCTCTCCACTCAACCATTATTCTGCCCAGAAGCTCCACTATGTTGCTAAAGAAAGCTATTCCAAAAGGTAAGAGTCCATCCCTGAGCCCATTTGTTCTTTGATTACTTTATTGACAGTGCTACTAATTAGCAATGAATACAGAGAGATGTATGATAGAACTGGCTGATCGACTGACATTATCAGCTCTTTTTTTGCAGACATGTGAACAACCCCCAGTATCACCTAGGAAGATTTTACTGATTCTTACCCAATTCTAGCTTGGAGAGCAGACAGCAGCAGTCATCTTGGAGAAAGACAGAGGATGCTAGAGTTCAAGAATAATCTGTTCTCTGGCCTTGTATTGGGACTTCACCTTGATTCCATCAGGTTTTATATCTTTTTCAAAAAACGCACTTAGGATAAACTATTATGAAAATGGTTATCTTAATTAGGCAGACTAAGAGGAGTTCTCTCTGTCTCTTGCTGAGTTTTGATCCCAGTATAATCCAGCGGCAATTTTTGCAGACTGATTCCACATTATGTGAAGATCCATTCCCATGGTGCAGCCGTGATCCCTTCTAGGGATCAGCAGTTTTGAAGTTTTTCTGTCACTGTGAGCATGCCTCTGTGGCCATCTCTGCTCCTTTCCTTCTTCTATGGAATCTCAGAGGACAAGGGCATGTTCCTGACTAGATCTATGTCACAGGATGACAGTCACAATACAAAAGCAGCCCCCCTGTAAATCAGTTTATTAAAACTATTAAATGATCAGCATGGAGTGGATCTTCTTGAAGATCAGAGAACCAGCTGGGCCACCTCACCAGCTGGAGTGAGAGCAGGTTTCAGATGAGGGTAATCAGCACTCTCTCTCAGAAAACAGGAGCGAATAGGGGACTGAGTCATGAAAGTGTGACAGAGACATATGAAAGGAGGGTATGATGTGCAGGGACTCACAAGATACGAGTCCCTTTGCTACTGCAGAGGATGTGCCAGAAAGTTATATTCCACATATGATGGAACAAGGAGAAAATTCCTGCCATCATTCCTACATTATTGCTTATTTGGGGAACTTTAACACGTGCCATCTCCTTGATCCTTCTAAGGCAAATGAATCTGTTCATGCTGCTTTGACTGAAAGTGAGTTAGATTTCTTCAGGCAGTTAGAAACCTTTCTTTTTCATAGTTAGCATGGTCATTGTTTGGATTTGAGAACAAGAAGATAACAACCTGGGACAAAGTTAATGTTTTGTAGTTGTTTTCTGGGAGCTAAGGTATTTTCTGAGTGCTCTGCCCACAGGTGTGAGACAGCAAGGAAGGGTGCATGGGTGGAGCAGACCTTGATGGACATCCAGACTGATGAGTAACAATATTCCATGCCATGAGTGTCATGCCTCATGTTTAAGGAGAATCAAGTTTTCTGGCTATGGAGATAGAGGTCCATTCCAGTTCCGTTTGTGAGCTCTTTGAGTTCAGCCTTTCGTCATCCTGCCATTCTGCAGAGGCCTCTGAGCCTTTCTGCCTTTTTCTCTCTCCGGGATTGGCTATTTGGGACCAGGGTGCTGCTTCCTGGGACTGCCTGATCAGCACAGAGTTCGTGAGGAATTGCACTGAGTATCTTCTATCTTATATTCTATTTTCCATTTTATATATACTAGTAGTAGTAGTGTATTAGTATTATTTTGTTAAACTGTGTTTATCTCAAGTCACAGGTTTCTTCCTTCCCTTTCAATTCTCTCCCCTACTTGGGGGGTGGGGGAAGTGAACGAGCAGCTATTATGTTTGTGATTGCTGTTATAGCTCAGGTTAAATCGTGACACTGTTCTACGGCAGTGACTTCCTTCTGGTACTCAGGGACTAGACTAGCTGAATGTACTGTATGACCTCAGCACTTTCATCAAGTACTTTCGTGACTATATCCCTCTTTTGGGGACAAAAACAGGAGTAAAGTTCGCGACTTGCATCCTGTCAGTCAACATGTATTCTCAGATTCCCCTGAATGTAACGTGCCTTGGGTAAAGCAAAAAATTCTCAGCCCTGCTGTGGAAAAGCCAGGCAAACTCACGGCCTGTCTTTTCAGAGCTGTCACAGAATCACATAATGGTTGAGGTTGGAAGGGATCTGTGGAAGTCATCTTGTCCAATCCCTGCACAAATAGAGTCACCTGGAGCAGGCTGCCCAGGACCATCAGCCTTAGAATCATAGAATCATTTCAGTTGGAAGAGACCCTCAAGATCATCAAGTCCAATCATAACCTAACTCTGGCACTAAACCATGTCCCTAAGAGCCTCGTCTACACGCCTTTTAAACACCTCCAGGGATGGTGACTCCACCACTTCCCTGGGCAGCCTGTTCCAGTGCTTGACAACCCTCCCCGTGAATAAATTCTTCCTAATATCCAATCTGAACATTCCTGGTGCAACTTGAGGCCACTTCCTCTGATTCTATCACTTGCTACTTGGAAGAAGAGATCAACCCCCTCCATGCTACAACCTCCTTTCAGGTAGTTGTAGACAGCGATAAGCTCTCCCCTCAGCCTCCTGTCTTCCAGGCTGAACAGCCTTGCTCCTGTTGTTTTTAGTGGGAAGTACTGGTGCTTACAACGCCTGTGCACAACAGATCTCCTTCCTCAGGCATGCATTTTGTTGTATACCAATATATAGATGAGGAAAGCAAGTGATAATATTTCACAGGAATTAGTGCTATTTGGAATGGAGATGGATTCTGACACAAAGAATTTGGAAAGCAGCTATTTCCACATACACAAACAATTTAAAATATTTATGTGCAGGATTAATTCATAGCCTGTAAAACTCTGATTGCAATCTTATATCAGAATGAGACATCTGCTTACTTTTCCATCTTAGTAAACCCAAAATAAATAGAATAGCAAAACAGCACATACCGCCCCCTCCCCTGAAAGAAAATATATGTTGCTATCTCCACAGTGAAACAAACTAACAAAAAATATTTGCAAATTAATTAATTTATTGCAATTATTAAAGAACCAATTGGAAACATTTGTTTAAAAATAAGGCTTTTTAGGCTGTGAAATAATTCAGTAATGAGAAATCCTATTATTCTATTTGAAAGGTCTTGAAGTGCTTTGTAAGTGACTTTACAGTGGGAAAGCCAATGCCTTACAAGGTTTTATCCAAGGTCCTTTCAACACTCAGTAGCGAAAAGAGGAAAATAAACAAGGTTTCCTAATCCCCGGTCCACTGTCAGCTTCCCTTAGCCTTACCTCTGTCACGAGGAGGACTGGAACAGCAGTTGATAAGTCATGTTTACTCATGAGCCTTCACATCGTGGTTTTGTCCAAATCCACATGGAGACCTGGTGGGATGTAACAACACTGGAGGACACTCTGCCACAAATCATTCTTCCTTATGCAACTAAAGACACTGAGATGTAACACAGACCTGCTTCTGCATGAAGAAAAGCTAGTGCAATTTCATACTACATTTGAGTGAAATGACCTCATGTAGGAAATGCTGGGGAAAGGCTTTAAAGATCTTACTCCCAGCCGAGTAACTTCAGAGAGCTGTTTCTCCCTCCCTAACAGGAGTCTCATTGCAGTCACCCATTTCTTCACAGAAAGGGTTGTCAGGCATTGGAACAGGCTGCCCAGGGAAGTGGTTGAGTCACCATCCCTGAAAGGGTTTAAAAGACAGGTAGATGAGGCTCTTAGGCACATGGGTTAGTGCCAGAGTGAGGTTATGGTTAGAATCGATTATCTTAAGGGCCTCTTCCAACCAAAATGATTCTACGATTAATTTGCCACCTCTTTCTCGTCTTCCACTGCACCACAGGTGAAACAAGAACACATAAGAGCTCCCACTCCTGAGGCTGCAATTCTGCCCACCTGTGATGCTGTGCCAGCCCCAGCCAGATTCCCACTCCCTTCCCTTTACAGACACAGCCATCTTCAGAAACTTTAAACTATGCAGCAGGCCCAGCACAATGCATGGTGACATGTTTGGATAATAGGAAACATTTTTTCGCAGAAAGGGTTGTCAGGCATCGGAACAGGCTGCCCAGGAAAGTGGTGGAGTCACCATCCCTGGAGGGGTTTAAAAGACATGTAGATGAGGCTCTTAGGGACATGGATTAGTGCTGGAGTTGGGTTAAGGTTGGAATAGATTATCTTAAGGGTCTCCTACAACCAAAATGATTCTGTGATTCCATGTGCCAGCTATCCAGGCCTCTCCCTCAGGCGGGAGCAGTGAGGCCCAGACACCCTCCAGGTAAGGACAGCCCGCCTGAGGAAATCACCTCCCCCAGCAGCTCAGAATTACCTCTTTGAGCAGAGCAGTGCAGCGACCCACCGCAGAAAACCCTTCAAGCAGAGGCAGGGGGGGTGGCATGATGGACAACGACGGGAGTCGGGGTGACAGACACCTCCACACACACACTTGGCCGCTCAGGGGGGCCCGGCGCGCCCATCGCCACAAGATGTCGCCCGCCCCTCAGGCAGGGCCGGAGAGGCCGGGACCCCGCGGGGCCGGACCCGCCACCGCTCCGGCGGGAAGGCAGGGGAGGCAGCGGCGGAGAGGCGGTGGCAGCGGCGGGGTGGTGGCTCACTGGAGCTGCCCGTGACCCGCCGGCCTCGACCTGACGGCGGCTGCGGCGCCTACTTGGCGCGGAAAGGCGCCGCCGGGCGACCGGCCGCCATGTGGCGGAGCCGCTCGGGGGCCGCCCCGCCGCGCGCTTGCAAGGTCGGCGGGAGGCGGCTTTGGGGGCCGGCCGGCTGCCCGCTGCCCCCCCAGGGCCGCTGCTTCTTCCCTGGCATCTCCCCCGCGCAGACCCGAGGCCTCAGTAACGCTCTGCGGAAAAGGGAGAGTTTAGGCACTTGGTTTGGAGACCGAAAGGGCCTCCTGGGTGCTGGCTGCCTCCCCTCCGCGGGTCCTCCGTATGGGCAGCCGTATGAGGGACGGCTGAGCTCAGTGGGTTTGTTCAGGGAGGAGGCTGAGGGGAGACCTCATTGTGGCTACAGCTTCCTCACAAGGGAAGGAGGAGGGCCAGGTCCTGAGCTTTTCTCTCTGGCAACCAACCACACAACCTGAGGGAATGTCAGGAAGATGTGCCAGGAGAGGTTCAGGTTGGACATTAGGAAAAGGTTCTTCACCCAGAGGGTGCTGGAGCACTGGGACAGGCTCCCCAGGGAGGTGTCACAGCCCCAAGCCTGACAGTGTTCAAGAAGAGACCGGACAACACCCTCAGACACACGGTGTGAACTGTGGGGTTGTCCTGTGCAGGGACAGGACTTGGACTCAATGATCCTTGTGGGTCCTTCCAACTCAGGACATCCTTTGATTCCTGCAGAGCTCTGGCTTCCTCTAGCACTCAGGGCATGGGAGGCTCCTGTTCTGGGAGGCTGTTCAGGGCCTCGCTCCTCTGCTTTACAACACTTCCTTTCCATGGCCAGTTCATGCTGCTCTGCTCCTGTGACACCACTGGACGTTAGTCCAACTTATTTTTCACTGTGTCTTCTGAGCAGTGAAAAAAAACCAAATCCAGCAGGATGCCTGCTATCTCCTGTTGCTAGGAACATGCAGCAACATCCTATGGTGACTCAGTGTTGAGGTAAAGGTACCATCTTTAATAAATCCCCCCATCTGGACCTAGCATTCTTCCAAAAATTACTAAATGCAACGACTTGATCCTAAAGCATGTCTCTTGCAAGGCTCAGCAGCCTCCACACCTGCTCAATTGACTCCTGGAAGGCAGTTACACATTAGGACTGAGAGACCTGGCTGGGATGCAAACAGCTGCTCAGCTGGAAGAGGAATCTACCTCCCACTTAATTGCCAGCTCCTGCCTGCTAGAGGTTTACCACCTTCCTGACTCTGTACATGTCACACCTTATTTAAGTTCTTCCTAATTCACTTCAGGCACAATCAGGCTGGCTCAAGCAGTCTGAATTGGCAGGCTGAGCTCAGCCACCAGATTTTCCTTGAAGCCTGTGGCTGATGGTAGACCAACAACTCCATCAAACTGACAGCAGTATTGTCTTTCCATAGGTCCAGCCAGATGGAGAAGAGAATGAGTGTCCTTCTGTTTCCCAAGCTGAATGACCCTTTCAAATGTATTAATTATAGCACCAGCAGAATCACAGAATGGTTGCGATTGGAAGGGATCTCTGGAGATCATCCAGTCCAACCCACCTGCTAAAGCAGGTTCACCAGAGCAGATCACACAGGAATGTGTCCAGGCAGGTTTGAATATCTCCAGAGAAGGAGACTCCACAGCCTCTCTGGGCAGCCTGTTCCAGAGCTTGGTCACCGTCACAGTAAAGAAGTTTCTCCTCCTATTCAGAGGGAAGTTCCTATGTTTCAGTCTGGGCCTGTTGCCCCTCATCCTGTTGTTGGGCAACACTGAAAAGAATCTGGTCCCATTCTCTTGACACCCACCCTTGAGATATTTATAAGCCTAAATAAGGTCTCCTCTCAGCCTGCTCTTCTCCAGGCTGAACAGACCCAGCTCTCTCAGTCTTTCCTCATAAGAAAGGCGTCGTTTTGCTAAACCAACCTTTCACTAAAGATGTTTTGGTGATCCTGGAAGAGGCCTCCTGCCCCTGCCGTACATAACATCTAGATCCAGCCCAGACCACATGCGTTACTACTCCAGTTCTGAGTCCCAGAGGCTCACACACATGTGATGACAAGTGTGGGGGAGATGGGAAGAAAGGTCACCCACAGCAGCCTCTGAGCAATCCAGTAACGATGGTGTGTACGCAAATGACGTAGGAAGGTTCAGAACAGGAATCTGCTCTCAGAAAATATTTGCCCTCTGTGACACAAGGAGTCCTGCTGATGTCAATGAAACAGGAGTGGCAAGTCCTGGTCCTCAGGAAGGACTCAGATTTCCCCTTTTTTAAATATATTCACAGGGTTATTATGAACATCTGGAAAACAATTTTTTCCTTAACGATTGACAAGATTTTGACCATTTCCTTTCAGACAGCTGGCTTAGAGTAGTCAGACACAGACCCTAGGGTTTAGATTCACTCTTTTTTTCATATGTAGCTTCTTCCACACAAGAACCACACAAAGTTTCTGCTTACGCATACTTGTATTCGCCAGCAAATGTAACTGCTGGGGGAGAAGTTTTCCCTAAGACTGCATTTAAATCCAAGAATACCCCTTCCTTTTCAAGACCATGCTCATTATTACAAGACAGATGCAACAGTATTAGTTTTGTACAACTCAATGTTTGTTTAGTACCTCTGGAAATGAAGATTTAACAATCCTATTCAGGAAGTTAGAAAAGTAACATAGCAATTCAATGCACAACAAGGAGATAATTAAACCTGGTGCACAGGAGAATCCTTTCTAATTGACTCCCTGGATCAGATTTTGCTGGCAACTGTTGGAAGTGAAGATTAAAAGAGTTTAACAGCTTCCATTTTCAAAAAGTGGTTTTTGAGAGGGGAATATCATGCTCCATTAAGAATGTCATTGGAGCTGCCATGAATTATGTTCTAAAAAAGACAAACTTCATCACTATCTTTGTTTTTATTGGTTCTGTAGATTCAAGTGCATTCTAGGGGAGGCTATTTTTTGTTACCATGGTAAAAATGATTTTAAGTGTATATGATTAGCATTGCTCCCTCTGTTTGCTCATAATCTTTTCTACTCCTCCACTTTCTCCTTTCAAATATATAAGCGTCAAGACTTTTTTTCCTTCTTCCTTTCAGTCACATAGATAAAAGAAAAACAACCTCTCAAACATATCCAGTGATGACACCTGTTTATTGTCTGGATAAAAACCAGCTCTCTTTGTGTAATTAAGTATTCAAGACAAATCCAAAAATTTTAATAGCTAGGAGTTAAACTCTCTTTTTTTAGCCTGGCTTCCTAATGAAATGAGGCTTATGTGATCCTGCTGTCTGTTTTCCTCTCCTTTCCCACTCTCCTCCCCCATTCAAATGCTTTTAAACCTGTTGGCCAATTCCAGCTAAATTTGGCAGAGAGGCAGGAAAATAATATCTTTGCAACTTCACCGACCTTAATGAAAATCAGCGTTGGGCCAAGAAGAGACACCCAAATGAATGCCCCTGTTTTAGGAAAGACTGTGTTGTTCCACAGTCACCCCTTCACCTCCCAGGGTGACCCAGCAGAGTGCACACACCAGCCAACCTATACATTGGTTATCTGAGCTTTCCCACCACAAGTGCTTGCTGCCTCTGTGGTATAGGAAAGCAGGTGGGACTTACATGATTATTGGGGGAATTGGAGGTTGTGTGGGGCTCTGCGGTGCCTTGGGTGTAGTTATAGGACTGTGTATACAGAGACATGGGATGAAGTCACATAGGAAGCAGCTTTCACTGCATCAGCTGCTCCCGGAACAGCTACTTGCAGTGACTGATCCTACCCACTTGGTAACAGCCACCTTCAAACAGCACGGGAATCCAAACCAGCATGATTCTTTCCCTGTGATACATTTGGTCATTCTACATAAGCAGTTTGGGTAGGACACATACCAGAAGGTTTCCTGTACAAAATACTGAACAGGAATATTCCTTATCTCCCATAGCCACTGCCTCCAGACAACCTATATTATGCCCTTTGCATCCTGGGTGCGAACCAGGACCGCTAGAGTGATGAATCAATAACATCCATGAGGAAAATGGAATGGAGGAGGCTCTTATTCAGTACATTTCTCTTTTTTTAATTGTTACTGTATTTCATTCCAGCCCCCCATCCTTCCAAACAGCTGGGATTGTGACTCATCTTCAGCAGTTTACATGTTCAGAAGAAAGAGGAGTCACAGTTCTGGGGCTGATTTCATCATCACTTCATAAGCTCCACTGCTCAGCAGGCTTGTCCATCGTATGGATCCTTATGCAAGTGTCATCCATCCCACGTCATGGATCCCTGTCTAGTCCCAGGCAGCTGACTACAATGAACAACGACAGCTACAGCATCAGGGGCCAGCAAGAAAATCCTGCCAGCAGGACAGCTGCGTAGGGAAACGCTGGCTTTGCTCACCTGGTATCATTGTCCTGTCCTCATCAGATGCGCAATCTAAATGCCAAACCATGCACTGGGCCTCAAAACAGAGAGAAATGAGCCCCAACCTCCAACCCTGCTGCAGAAATGCCAGAAATGACGGATAGGCAATGCACACTAAGAAGGGCAATTATTTCTTTGGCTGTGGCACTTAGATCCAGTAGATTTGGCTTGTCAGTCATGAGTCAGCTCTGAAGCAAGTATGTGCCTTCAAGGTATGGCATAGATGCTTCACAGTTGACACATAATAAGTCACTCTGTATGGATGGAAAGCTTAACATCTCTGTTCCTAGGTGGCAATTGCACTAGATGGCAGGTTGGAAGGAGGGGTTCACATAACTGGTAACCAGAAATGAGAAGTCAAAATAAATTTAATGAAATTTTAAGATAACTGCTTTGTCCTCCTCAAAATAGACCAAGGCCTCTTGGGTGAAAACTGAAGGAAAAGTGTGATGAAAGCAAAATTAAAAAGCAACGAATAGCAACAGGAAGATAAACTGAAAACATATGTAAAACATAGACAGAGGCAAAACAGACAGGCCTCTCCAAGCCTCACTGTTTAAGCCCCAATCCTGGAGCCAGGAGATTGTGTACAGTCCCCAGTGTCATTAACGAAAGTTATTTTCTCCTTCTTGCTATCCTCTGCAAAGAAGACTTCAAAAACATACCATAGATGCGCTTTAAAGAAAAGCCAGAAAATGCACCCAGATTTGGCTGGTGAACACTGGGTCTTTAAAACCAGAACGACCTAGTAATTCTTTAAGATTTGCCCCACAACTTTTGAACAGTGAGGAAGTGTTCACTGCATGGGTTGGATGAATTAACAGTTTGGGCCCTGGAAAAACTATACAACTAGGCTGCTTTCTGGACATAAGGAGACTATTTTCATTAAAAAAGGTGTTTATGTGCAAATATGTAGCTTTCAGGTCAAAGAGAAGCCTGGTATCAGAAAGTAAACAATGAGGACAGAGATGTCTGTAAATATGCTGAAACCCATAAGCTCTGTGTTATAAGGCTAATGTTTCCAAGTGCATCTGGAGACAGTACATTTATATTGCTAAAAGACCCAGCTCACACCGCAATGACAATGGGACACTATTGGCAGCTGACTGCAAGTCTTCTGCTGCTAATGTTTTAGAATAGGTCAGACACCACAACCCATTTTTAGAGCATGCTTTTCAAAGACACTGGCCACCCACAATTCCTACAGGGCTGGGCACAGACATCAAGCCAACAGCTGTAAAGCTCTTATTTCCAACGTTGTGTTTCTGGTCAACACACAAAGCTTAGGTAGGGAACATATTGTCAGGAATGTTTTCTGGTTTTGTCTTTTCTTTTTCCAGCCTGTTTCCCAGCTAGTCTTACTGAGGAACAAGAAAATCAAATGACTTGCATGGAGGTCACAGAGTGAGTCATCAGCTCAGCCCAGTGACGGTCAAATAATGCCTATTTGTAAAACTATAATTTTATAGTGCTCTACTGCATAGCTTTAAAAATGAATGTATGGGAAAAATACACCCACATATGACAAACGCACTTATACTCTCTCCGCTTTGGGTGGACGTTCTGTTAGTCACAGGGAAGCATCTGTGTAAAGCTTTTTTTGTTGCTGCTTTTTGCTTCTCTAGACATTTCATCAAATGGTCCCTGAGTCAGAAGAAGTGGGTTTTGCTATTAAAGTCTGTGTGGAGGCTGCATTCCAAAGCTGTTGGAGGATTCAAAGATAAATATTCCTGCTTTGGGGAAAAAGGGAAAAAAAAAAAAAAGAGAAACATATTTGATTTAAAAAACAACAACAACAACAATCCAAACTGAATGGAATGTTTACAAAGACAGCAAATAACTAATGATCCTGCCTGATAGTCACTTTGGAACTGAAATCCAAGAGGAGTTTCATTTAAGCACAAGTTCCTTTAAAATTGCTTTCAATTGTATAGCATATGCGCCTACCATGCTAAAAAAAATGGTATTGATTCATATTGAAACTAATTCCAACAGCAACAGAGTATTAGCCAGTAACCTCATACAGCCACTGTGCAATGAACAAAGCTCTTTGGAGCAGGAGCCATCTCTGCTCTGGGACTTGTATTTTGTGTGGCAAGGGTAGAATGCAAGCCTGTAATAATCTGTCTCAGGGAAATACTTGGGGGTGAGCATATAGGCTGCGGTTCCTTTGGCTCACTACTTTGGAAGCCTCGTGTATCCTCTCAAATACGCGGCTTGCATCAACAAAACGAGTGAGAGCTCTGCAGTGGAAGATCGCAGAATCACCCCATCCCGTAAAAGCGTTTCCCATATACGTGTAAAACCAGCAGCTGCAGAACACACAGGAGGTGTAATACAAGGTTGGACCACGCTCGCCTTCTTAAATCCAGGCACATTGCTCAAAGGAACATCCCTGCCTTAGTTCAGGGCAGCCACTGAGCAGCGCCTCCAAACTCACTGTCCTCCCTGCTGTGGTCTGCCAGGGACAGCAGAAATTACAAGGCCAGGCTATGCTCTCCCTCCATAGTATCTGTCATCATCACTTACATGGGGGAACCTGAAACTAGATGGGCTTGGAAGGACTTTGCCCTCCCGCATCAGGCAGAAAACACTTTCTGCCTGTTGCCCCGGGTGTGCTGACCTGCAGAATGGAGGGTGTGACTTGCTCAAGGAGGGAGAAGCCCACAACAAAGCTGGGCCCAAAGATTGACTGCAAAGTTAAGTTCTCATCCCACTTTGCCCATGTCCAGCAATATTCCATGGCTGGGATGATTTACTCCATACTTAAAAAGTGCCCTGGATGAGGGGAGAGAGTTTAAGAAATTCATTTAGCCTCCCCAACTCATGTAGCTTCAACACTTTCTTGCCTGGCTTAGCAGTGAACAGCTGAAGAGCTCCGCCTCACCAGCCTTTCAAGGTGGAGCTGGACACAAGGGGAGGCAGTGAGCCTCTAGAAGTGGAGCTTTGCAGAAGCAAAGCTGTTGAGCCAGACTACACAGGGAAAGGGGACAATTTTGTTTGAGTTGGTCTGGTCCCAGCTTCACATTGCCATTGTGATCACGGCCTAGGGAAAAACAGACCTCAGGCCACATTGATTAGCCTGGTGCATCTCATCTCTGATAGTCAGATCACCAAAGCAATTATAGCTCCTGTCCAAGAAAAGCTAAGAAGATGAATGAATAAAAATGTTGAAATATTAGGTCATCACTAGAACAATGAAAACCCCAAACAGAAACCAACAATGTTATTGCCTTTTTTTTATGTTTCTAACTTCAAGCTGAAAACCTGTTTGGGCCAGAATTCTTTGGAATCCTGCTACTGAATGTGCCTATAGTTAGGAGAATCAAAAAAAAAAGGTGTTAAAGCTGCTAGGAGATGTGATCATCACAATGAGGGACTGGTTGCAGCCTGCAGGAACCTGAAAAGAAACTGGTGAGTGCAAGAGTTAGAAGGCATTGCTATGACAACAAAGCAAACCACCCCTGAAGAGAATAGCAAATATGCACAACCATGCCAAGATCATAAGCAAAGAAATGTATATTCTAAGAGGAGGCAAATGAAACATTGACTTGGAAAACAAAATTATGCCTTTAGCATGATTCTTTCTTTATACATGGCACCTCTTCAGGAAGAGCATGCATTTAGCAAAGGGAAAGAAACTTTCATCAAACACCTCTTTGCCCAGTCCTTAAGCTTTGAGGAGGGAGCAGAAAGATCTGTGCTCTATGTTTGCACTCTCAGATTTCAGTTTGCCGTGGTTGTTTAAGCTATCCGTAAGGTGGTCTCTATGCTTTTTTTCCAACCAACACTTACTGTATTTGTGAACAAATTCAATGCTAACTTTCTTACGTTTTCTCCCCTAATAAAATTAGTCTCATTTACCAGAAGATGCCTTTTTATTCACATTCAAAGCCTAGGGTAATCCATGGAGGGTTAAACCTAGAAATTCCTCTAGCATTCTGGCAGAGAAGGTTTCCATGTTCTTCTACAGCTGCACATAAGTCATTAACAAGATCAGTCCAAGCAGTTGTCTGGACCATACCTAGCAGAAAGCTCCCTGGTGACACTCATGCTTGATGACAGTCAGCTCTTGAAATCAGAGCCAGCAAGGATGTTGACATAAAGGTCCACACTTTTTGTGCTCAGCCAGGAGGGGGAAAATCCTCTCAATCCCAAAGTGAAAAAGCAAATGAGCAGGCTGGAGGAAAACACTGTAATAGAGTGTGCTGAAGAGGTGGTGAACAGCTTCTAGGGTTTGTCGCAGAGAGCAGGGCTGGGCAGCTTTGTGCCAGGGGATTGTTCTGCATAGGAGATGTCCTGCAGAGGGAGAGTAACACAGGTACGGCTGGAGACAGAGCAGTATCAGTCCCTACCTGGACAGTCTTATGATGGTTTTTGAGATTTATCTTCTAATTTAGCTCTGGAATGGCAGGAGGGAGGGTGTCACATACAGAGGCTCAAGTGAGTTGTCCTCTTCTCTTCTGGAGAAGAGAAGACTAAGAGGAGACCTCATTGTGGTCCACAGCTTCCTCACAAGGGGATGAGGAGGGGCAGGTGCCAAACTCCTCTCTTTAGTGGCCAGTGATAGAACTCAAGGGAATGGCAGGAAGATGTGCCGGGGAGGTTTAGGTTGGACATTAGGAAAAGGTTCTTCACGCAGAGGGTAGTGGAGCACTGGGACAGGCTCCCCAGGGAGGTGTCACAGCCCCAAGCCTGACAGTGTTCAAGAAGAGACTGGTAACACCCTCAGACACATGGTGTGAACTGTGGGGTTGTCATGCGCAGGAACAAGAGTTGGACTCAATGATCCTTGTGGGTCCTTCCAACTCAGGACATTCTATGATTCTGTCTCTACAAGGTCCTCAGGATGCAGCTCCATGCCTCCCTCCGGCAGACCTGAGCAGTTCTGCATCCCCTTCTGGCATAAATACTTTCCTGCTTCAGCCTCATAGATCTTGTTCCCTTACAACACTGCTTATCCAGAGTCTGAAACACAGAACTCAGCTGTGACAAACATATCCTGTACCATGTAATACGTCTGGAACATCAGCAAACTAACACATAAAAAACATTGTCTCAGGCTAGGAGATATCTTGCAGTAAGAAGAACAACAACAAAAGGTGTAATTGTCCTTGCCTGTCCTGCGAGAGCTACTGCCGCGGAGCAGCATGGGTTGAACCCCCGAGCGGAGACATGGCCTGTGCCACCAAAGGCAATTTCAGCCTACAGCAACGCCACCTACGTACCCAGACACGCTAAACTGTCAGAAACACTCATCTGTCAGCAGAGCTCTGTCTACACCAGCGCTTTGCCAGCAGTGAGGGAGTCGATTTCTTTCCACACCCTAGAATTACACTAGCAAACTCCGCAGGTTACACTAAGCCACAGAGTGCAGGCCACATGTGCATACACTTTATTGGCCTTCATTTGATCCTGTGCATTAAAGGCAGCTGGGCTTCCTCCCTTTCCAACTAAATAATAATTACACCTATTGTTCCCAGTGGGCAAAGAGACCCTGTTCGCACATATCCAGAAAGACAAGGCATATAATTAACACCTTGCTGGGATAGAGAGCTTTTGTTCAGGTTAGTTATTACATGTCTTGCAGCCTGAAAACACTGCTTCTTACATTCATTTCAGCTCGATTCCTCCCTGCCCCAGAGCTTAACTCCCTGCTTCTTCCCAGATCTTTGTGCACGAATGTGTCCAGCAGCAGTACTCGGTAGGCTGAGGCCAACAGCTTAATTCAGATGCCTGGAGCAGGGGGTCCCAAAATGCCATGTGTGCCCCATTTTCCTGCATGCAGGCAGGTGCTGTGGCTATTTTTCTTGCCAGACCCATTTGCAAATGAATGGCAGAGGTCTCCAGCGAAGACAAAAGGTAGAGGGTAGGTCTCTCACCTTGCAATTTGGGCTGAAGGAAGGTGAATTTCTACCACATGGTTGGGCAGCTCATTGCTCTACACTTCCTCCTTCCTTTCTCTTGTCTTCCTTTATGCTGTTCCCATCCTCACTGCAGCTTTCATTTTCACTCTGCATTGTCCCTTCCCATGTACTGAATTCCACCCTCTGTTGATCAGTGTGATCAAAAAAAAACCTCTCTTTTTTTTTTCCCTCTGTGTGGATTTAGGTTTTTACTTTTTCACTTTAGGTTTCATATTTCAAACCTTTGGTTCAGTGTATTCAACTGAAGGATCCAAAGCAGGCTGAAGACTGGCACAAAGGGGGAAGCAGAATAGTCACGGTTAAGGGCAGACACAGTGGGGTTATGCTCCTCTTCTAGCAGCAATCTGCTATTAGATCAGCTCAAGCTCTCTTCTGTAACTTTGCCATTTGTTTTGCCAACACAGCAATTTGGATTATAGTGGTATAAGGAGGTAAGGAAGTACATAATTTTGTCAGTAAGAATGTTGCCTAGGTACAATTACAGCAGCAAAGAATCACTTAATTTCAGGGCCAAAACCCCACAGGCAAAAGCATCATATTACCAGAATAAGGTCTACCTTTATGATGTGAGCTTCCCAGAAGGGCAATTCTCAAAAAACCCTTTTGGACATGGTGCTCCACAGTACACCAAAAGGCCCCATGACCCATCCAGGCAGAGCAGGGAAATCCTTCCCACTCCTATGCCCCCATGTTGCAGCCTCCATTCCTGAACTGCTGATGAGACCACCGCTTGCACTAATTGGAAGCAGCACTCAGAAATACAAGGCAAAGGGCAGGAGCTGAAGAGCAGAACCTTCGCTCGAGATATGAAGAACCAGAGCAAGAGCAGAAACCAAATGGTTTGGCAAAATCAGTCCAGGTTTTGGGCATTGACTGATGAAGGAGCAGCTGTGGCTACTGCCTTACAGCAACAGGTTCTGGCAAGCAGGGGGGTTACCAATGCCCAACCAACAGGCGTTAGCATAGCCAACATTTTGTCACTTCAAGCTCGGCCTAGCTAGTACTGCCTAAGCCTAATTTGTCAAGGTCTCTGCAACACCAGAACAGTGTTTTGCCCACTGACAACTATAAATATCCAAAGCATTGCACCAATACAGCCTGAGTGAGAAGGAGCATTTACATCAGCTTAAAGACACCTAAGTACCAAGTTCTTTTGATGGGACCACTCTCTGCTGCCTGTCATCAAGGTGAAGCCAGAGGTCAGCTCTGTATCAGAGCACTCCCAAATCAGCTGGATTAACTTAAAACCCCTTTGTCAGCTCTACAACCTAACATGCTGGGTTGGTAGCATGTAACATTTTCACTGCCTCAATAAAGATAAAGCAGCACCAGTGCTTTGAGGAGAAAAGGTCTAAAAAAGATCACTTCACACCTGTACTAACTTTTAAAAATCATAATGGCTGTGTTTTGTCAATGGAAAATGCAGCAACACTCATGCAATCCTGGCAGACCACAAACTCCTGTAGCACACAGTTCTTACTTCTTTTGCAACTGATTCTAGATGTGATGGCATCTGTTGCCTTGGGGTTTCATCCCTCCCAATTAACGAACAAGCTTTATATCCCCCTGCTGCAACTGAAAGGTGATCCTATGATCTCAGGAAGTACTAATTGCTCCTTTTTTCCTGGCTCTGATTTAAATAACATCCAGTCCCACCCTACCAAATAGCCGCTATCAGGAGCTTTAAAAAGGTCTGTACTTAGCATAATGAGATTGCAGCAGACAGGTAAGCAATTAGGCAAAATAAGCAGCAAGTTCTTCTAATACAACAGCCATGCAAAGGTGCCGTTCATTTCCTGTGACAACCACTGCATCTAAATGATGTAGGATGTCTAAATGGATTCGACACAGAACATTTTGCTAATGATCTCTGGTTTCAGACTTTAGTGTTATGAAGTAGTTTGGAGGTTCTTTATGTACACACCCCACCAAAATGGGTAGGACCTATACAAGCATCTAAAACCACCACGATACCAACATCCCTAAAACACATGGTGGTATTATTGGACTATGATTTGAAATGTTATTGTTAGAATTAGCAGTTTAAAGCCTGATGTAGCAAAAAAGCCCTACCCAAAACAAAACAAAAGCTCAGCCCCAGCTTCAGTTCTACTTACTTATTTTCCAATTCTACACTCAACAATATTTCAGCAGTAGCCTCTGGAGAGGCTAAAATATCCCTGCAAGAATCAGGCACTGCCAGGAGAAGGACACAGAGAGCTGGAGATGGGCACTACTTCCCCTGTCCTGTGAAACTAGCCCAGGGTAGCAGCCAAAGGAGTGTTATTTCAGATTCTTTTGTAACAGCAAGTTGGGAGAGTTCAGCTGTGCCCAACAAGCCAGGAATAGGCGAAAAGGATTTTACCCAACTACCCAGGACACTCCTTTCCACAGGAGGTCTCTAATCTGCTTTTGTTGCTGGTGGCTGGAGATAACAGTAGCTGTACTGCCTTGGGCATTTTTCTGCAGGATCTCATCCGGTCCCCTGAATGGGGACAGCAGATGCACTTCCCTACATTCCCAGTCCATTCCCTGGATGCAAAGTTATCTATCACCCTGGTTATCTCAAAAGCACAGCTCTGGAAAGCATGTCTTAACCCTGAAAAAGGCCCTGTTGTGAGGGGACAGGAAGCAAGATGAAAGGGAAATGCAGCAGCAAAGCTGGACCGCAACATCTGATTGAAATCTCAGGTTTTACTCACAGTTTACTGAAACTCCCCCGCACTTCCAAATTTTCTCATGACAGAATGAATTGCTCTATCAACAAGTGTAAAAGGAAATGATTAATTTACCCCTCCCCTCCAAAGTGATTACCAAGACTTCCATGTCTTCAGGACCTGAGTAATGAATGAGCTTCCTGTGATTATAGCCAGGCACACCAAGAGGGCTCTGGTGTTACCGTTCATGCCTCTGGGTCAAAAAGCTTTAGGGACCACACAGCATATCTGTGCTCATCGGAGATGGCAGCAATGTTTTAGCATGGCAAACAATATCTCCTGCAGTCTTTGACCTTGTGCACAGTAGAAATCTTGTTGGGGTTTCTTTGTTTAAAAAAAAAGCTCCGTTTCACACCACATAAGATGGCACATGGAGCACCAGGCTAATGTGAAAATGCTGAAGTCCTGGTTTCCCCGGCAGAACAGAGGAGGAGTAACATGCCAGCCTGGACTCTCTGAAATGTGAAGCTCAGCTTGCTGGGAGAAACACAAGAGCAATTGGAAGCTCCTATCTCACAGAAAGACAAAATACTGCCAGCGATTAATGGATGGAATCTTGCTTTTGTACAGGACAAGCCTCACTCCCGGTGAGACGGGAATTCAGCGTAAGCTGGAAGCTCCCATTTCTTACAGCTCCTTCCCTTGTGGTGGCATGGTTCCCAGTTGCCGATCTTACCGTGTGCCAGGCAAAAATCTGTCCTCCTGCTATCTTTGGCCTCCATGCTATCAAATTCTGACCCTGATTCAGAGCTGCGCTGGTCTGAGTTAAACGGCACAGCAGCGAGACAGCGGGGCTTCTCTGCACTGATGCGCTCCCCGTTGCCAACAGTGATGCGAAAACCAGGCTGGAGATGGAGGTGGGGACTTGATGGTCATCCTCCTCTATTCTGCCCTTCAGATCATATGTTGAGCCAAAGCCTCTTTTCCAGCTGCTTTTAAGGTAGAAATTACAGACTGTCACCATCATTCTCAAAAGAATAAAAAAATGAACTTCAGTCTTAGCACACAAGCCAGCATCCCCCTTTCCCCCCTGAGGAAAATGGTTTCTGTGTTAAACTTTTACAACTAAACCTGAAACTCAGGGATGTTTGGTTTAGGTTTTGTTACAAACCTAGAACACAGGCCAAGTTCAGAAAGAAAGAAAGAAAAAAAAAAACACAGGCAAAGTTTCAAGCAAATCAAGACCGATTTATGGTTTTGAGTGGAAATCATACTCAATTCACTGCTTTCACAGGGGTTTGATCTGAAACCAGACATAATCTGGCAGCCTCAGGCTGGTTTTTGCTTCAGGTTAAACTGAAAGCCAAACCCAGCATATCTCCCCAGGTATACAGGTCCATGGGTTCCTTGCAGGAAGGAAGGAAGGATTCACAATCACAGATGCTCTAGAAATCCTTTAATTGCACAGCAGTACCTACACACCGGTGTAAGTCACTCCAGTCTCACACGGGCAACAGATCTGCCTTCAAGACAGTACTGTAATACACTCTGAGAGCTTTCAGTAGAAAATACATCATTTAGTTCAAATTCGAGCCTGTAGTTTTTCACTTGTTGAGGGTTTCCCCCCACCTCATTTCCTTTAGTTGTTTGTTTTGCTTTTAATCTCTTTGCTGCTTTGGTACAGTTGGCTTTTTATCAGATTGCAGTCAAAAATTCTGGTGGTCTTGTATCAAAGGCTGTAAGTTGTTGCAGTAATTGAGAATGCTGTTGTGGCACTGATAGTAATTCACCAATTTTACTGAGAGATAAGGCACATGCCTTACGATGTACGTATACTGCATTATCTCTTGGCTTTCTCTCCCTCTGCCTAACACTGATACTTGTGTACGTTTTAGGCCTGCTTTAGAAATATTTAAAAGTGTCCATTTGAAAAAAAGTGATGACAACTGTACCACTGCTAGTGCAGTAGTCAGCGTTTCGCAGAGGCAGAAGGAAGGCTGAAGCAAATAATGGACAACCAAAGCCGTTATTTAATGACTCTGTGCCTGACTTCTACCATTATTTCACATCGTTAAATATAACGTCTTGCCTGTGCCTGCCAGCCCTCCATTTTCCAAGTCCTACTTAATACCTTGTAGATCCAGACAGTGAGGGTTTATGCATCCTTGGGTTTGATGAGACGCTCCAGACACGCAAACATTCACCATGCGACAGCCCTAAGTCAGCACATCCGTATTAGGGCCGTGCAGTCCGTGCCTCTCACAGATGTACGTGTGTGCTTGACTATACGCTGGGAGTAGACTTGTATGGGATTAGCCACTGGGAACATTAAATGCATGCTTAACTTTTTGTGGGACTGGCAGGCCTGTCTATTAACAAAAGAAACAGATACATAAATATTACTTTGCAAGTATCCAGTCCCCCATCCTAATTCTTTTAATCAGATTAAACTTTGAAGAAAGATATTATTTCATGACCAAAAAAAAAAAAAAAAAGACACCAAAAGGAACAATCCTTTGTATAGGATATCAAAGAACCATCTTGAGATGTAGCTCCAGTCGAGTTGGCATGGAAGAGGTAAAGCATCCCCAGAAATTAATCCTCCCAGGCCGGCAGGAAGCCACAGGGAAGTTTGCTTGCTGGAACAAGGTTCCTCGAAACGTGCTGCTCTCTGTAGGGGTTTCAACAACAACAAAAAATCTGATAGCAAGTATGATAGGCTTAACATACAAGTCGCTCCCTGGGCAGCCCACTTGATTCGCTTCAAGCGGTGCAGGGGAATTGTTTCGGCACCAACTATTTCCCCAGCAGGTCCCTGCTGAGATGGGCTTTGCCTCCCAGGTGGTCCTTTCCCAGCAGGAGAATACAGGTGGAGATACATGGGCCACAAAGTTGGTGAAGGGTTTGGAGGGGCAGCCATATGAGGAACAGCCCAAGACACTTGGCTTGTTCAGCCTGGAGGAGACTGAGGGGAGATCTCATTGCGGCTACAGCTTCCTCACAAGGGGAGGAGGAGGAGCAGGCACTGAGCTCTTCTCTTCGGAGACCAACAACAGAACCCGAGGGAATGTCAGGAAGATGTGCCAGGGGAGGTTTAGGTTGGACATTAGGAAAAGGTTCTTCACCCAGAGGGCGGTGGAGCACTAGGACAGGCTCCCCAGGGAGGTGTCACAGCCCCAAGCCTGACAGTGTTCAAGAAGAGACTGGATAATGCCCTCAGAAACATGGTGTCAGTTTGGGATTGTCCTGTACAGGGACAGGAGTTGGACTCAATGATCCTTGTGGGTCCCTTCCAGCTCAGGACATTCTATGATTCTGTGATACACGTCCTCCTGCTCCAGCTGCAGCTGTGCTGGCCAAGTCGCTCCCACCACTGCAGTCCCCATAGGTGGGTTGACCTGCTCCCTTCAAAATCTGTTCTTCAAGCTGATTTTCAGGCTCATTTTCACCTTGCTGTGGCAAGCAGCTGGACACAGCAGCAAACATGCGCCTGCACCTTCAGAGGCACATCTCCCACATGTCGACAGGTCCTGCCAGATGCTTTGGCTTCTTTCTCTGCGACAGCTTAGAACCACAGAGTCACACAATAATTTTGGTTGGAAAAGACCCTCAAGATCACCGAGTCCGCCTGTTAACCTAACACTGGCACTAAACCATGTCCCTAAGAACCTCACTTACCTTGAGCCCCAGCAAGCCATGACAGCCACCTCCAGGCACTCCTCCGAGCCGAGAGACCAGTCAGCGGGTTTTGCCCACAATCCTTCACCTCTACGTGGACTTTACAGGCAGTTAGACCAAAGCAGCGAATAGCCCAGCTCTGCCAAGAAACCTGACTAACCCTAGCCCTTGCCAGACAGAAGACAGTTTGGGCTGGTGTTCCTTTATTTATCCTGCCCAAATTTACTGGGCTGTGTGATCTTTTCAAGCATAAATCACCTGAAGTGACTAAGGTTGGGAATTAATTTCTAGATGTTAATAAGAACCACCAACGCTGCCGCCATTCAGCTTGTGCACAGAGCTGCCAAGCAGCAGACCAAATTCCTTCTCAATACAATCCCAGCAAAAAGAAGGTAATTCCAGCAGGGGTAATTCTTACCTCTTCATGCTAGACACACTCCACTTCTTAAAACCAGTTTCCTATTTACATTTTAAGTATCCTTCTCAGAAGATAGGTGAATAAGGCAACCATGTTGTCTACTAAGGCTGACTGAAAAAAAATGAAAAGAGAAAACTATTCCAGCTGAAGCACAGCTTTTCTTGTTCTTATTGTTTGATGCCCTTCAGGATATACAGAAAGTCCGTGCTCCATTGTTCCAGTGACAGAACAAGGCCTGCTGAGACCACACCACTCCACAGCAAAACATCACATGCTGGAGCAACCACAGAAGGCCACTTCCAGCCAGCTCTGGGAAAATCAGAAAAAGAGTTTGCTGACTTAAAATGCCTTTAATTCAGAATTTCTGTCCCCTGCTAGTCAGAGCACACAGCATTATTTGTCAGTCTAGAAGGAAATGCCTGTCACCTAAGCTGCCAGATACCATACATCTGGTTTTAAAAGGCTGCTGCCTTCACGTTAGATGATACAGCTGGAAAGAGAAGCTTTAGGACTTGACTGTCCACTGGACATTGTGGTGGAGCCACGGTCCCCCTGGACCAGCTCCCGCCTGCCCCTGCCTGAGAGTGCCAACAAGTCAGGCAAACACTTAAGCTGCAAACCACATTTCTGCTTCAGTCAGTTGCTTGGGATGTTTCTTTCAGGCTTATCAGCATCACCTCTCTTATCTGGAGTGAGCACAAGGCATTTTGCTCCTCCGTACGTCCCTAGCCTGCGTGCTGGAGAGCAAGCAAGCCCCCGGCTTGAGCAGGGAGGTACCTCCGAGTGCACCTCCACATCCGTAGCCCCAAGAGAGCCAACCAGCTGAAGGAGAGAGCCATCTCACAGGGGACGGGGTGCACGCTAATAAAAGTAGCTCCTGACGCTTCTCATGTGACCTTCCACATCTACCTCTATATGACCTGCCAGAAAACTGAGAAAACCTGGAGGTTGTCAGGATAGAATCATAGAATAGAATCACAGAATCATTTTGGTTGGAAGAGACTCTCAAGATCATTGAATCCAACCATAACCTAACTCTGGCACTAAAACATGTCCCCAAGAACCTCATCTACATGTCTTTTAAACACCTCCAGGGATGCTGACTCCACCACTTCCCTGGGCAGCTTGTTCCAGTGCCTCACAACCCTTTCCATGAAGAAATGTTTCCTAATATCCAATCTAAACGTCCCCTAGTACAACTTGAGGCCATTTCCTCTTGTCCTATCACTTGCTACTTGGCAGAAGAGACCAACCCCCTTCGCACTACAACCTCCTTTCAGGCAGTTGCAGACAGTGATAAGGTCTCCCCTCAGCCTCCTTTTCTCCAGGCTGAACAGCCCCAGTTCCCTCAGCCACTCCTCATCAGACTTGTGCTACAGACCTCCTCACCAGCTTCATTGCCCTTCTCTGAACTCTCTCCAGTACCTCAGTGTCTTTCTTGTACTGAGGGCCCAAAACTAAACACAGGATTCGAGGTGTGGCCTCACCAGCTGGTGCCAACACTCAGGTTGAGAGAAAAGCAACTGCCCAGCCACATGGCCATTTAAAACCAAGCACCGAAAAGCTGCACACATCTATCCCCTGTTACCTCAACTCTTTCCTTGCTCCTGCTTCTTCAATAGCTTTGATGGGAAACAAAAGGGCACTTTGGAAGCTCTTGCCTTCAGCCATAGCCTGGGGTGCTCCTCAGGTGCTGTTGTGACCTTGTCCCGTAGCCCGAGGACACAACCAGGAGCTGCAGCACTCCCGGGGCCTTTTGCTAACATGAGATGTGATCCTCCCATTCCCCAGGTTACACGCCTCTCTTTGCTTGTTTCTGCAGAAGCAAATGCTCAGCAGGAGTTGAATGAGGCCTGCATCTGGGCAGGAACAATCCCAAGTTCCAGTATAGGTTGGGGCATGACCTATTAGAGAGCAGTATAGGGGAAAGGGACCTGGGGGTCCTGGTGGACAACAGGATGACCATGAGCCAGCACTGTGCCCTTGTGGCCAGGAAGGCTAATGGCATCCTTGGGTGTATTACAAGGGGGGTGGACAGTAGATCGAGAGAGGTCCTCCTTCCCCTCTACTCCGCCCTGGTGAGACCACACCTGGAATATTGTGTCCAGTTCTGGGTCCCTCAGTTCAAGAAGGACAGGGAACTGCTGGAGAGGGTCCAGCGTAGGGCAACAAAGATGATTAAGGGAGTGGAGCATCTCCCTTATGAAGAAAGGCTGAGGGAGCTGGGGCTCTTTAGTTTGGAGAAGAGGAGACTGAGGGGTGACCTTATTAATGTTTATAAATATATAAAGGGTGAGTGCCACGAGGATGGAGTCAGGCTCTTCTCAGTGGCAAACAATGATAGGACAAGGGGCAATGGGATCAAGCTGGAACACAAGAGGTTCCACTTAAATTTGAGAAAGAACTTCTTCTCAGTGAGGGTAACAGAGCACTGGAACAGGCTGCCCAGGGAGGTTGTGGAGTCTCCTTCCCTGGAGACACTCAAAGCCCGCCTGGACACATTCCTGTGTGACCTCACCTAGGCGTTCCTGCTCCAGCAGGGGGATTGGACTAGATGATCTTTTGAGGTCCCTTCCAATCCCAAACATACTGTGATACTGTGAGGCCAAAAAACCCAAAATATGTCTAGGAAAAAAAAAGACAAACCAAAACCATGCAATTTTGGAGCTTCCAAAATGAATGAAACATGGCAAACATTCTCAGCTGTACCCAAAATATAGGGGGAAAGGACATACATATCTGCATTTCCTGAAAGAAACAGTTTGTTTTGAAAATGCCACAGCATTTTATTTCAATGCTTCTTAAACACAACCCTTTGATTTGCTATTTTGAAGTGGCATTTTCCCCTCAAAAGAGACCTGAAATAAAAGAAAGTGTGAAAAGCAAGAGGGCTAACTAACCTCAAAACAAAACATTACATTCAAAATGTGATTCGGGTTGACCCAAAATAACATGTTGGGGTTTTTTCATTTCCCCTGAACATCAAAAAAAAAAAAAGGGGTGGGGGGTGGAAATGGACATTTCTTTCAGTTTGACCCAATCCAGTTCTTTATTTCTGTTTTCTCCAGCTCTGTGCCTGAACTTAGGCAGCTTTTATTTTCCCAGGTCTTCCCATAGGACATTCTTTGTGCTTTGTGCCACCCTGCTATGCAGTGCATGGGCAAACACAGAGTGAGCAGCAAAACCCTGCTCCTTCGGGGCCAGCTGAACCTTCAGGTGCCACGTTTCCATTCAATATCTTAACTTCTACATAAGAAGTGAGTTGGTATTATCCAGGCTGCCTGACTCATGAATTTCAGGAGCATCTAAAACACTCGGTGCAGATACAGTCTTTGCATGAGTGTGTGAAGCAGGTGGGGTAAGGGGAATCTGTTCATATTTAATCTTCTTTCTAACTCTGTCACACTCACTGTGTGGCTTTGGCAAGTCCACTTGCTCCTGTGGCTCAGTTTCCCCGATCCCGGAGCAGAAACAAGCTTTATCAGCGCAGCAAGCGGCCGTGCCAGCTCATGGGTACACTTGAAATCAGCATGTTAACCACTGCACTGTGGTGCAGCGAAATTTCTTTCCCCCTATTTCAGTGTCTACAGAATACCGAAAGTTTTTAATGGTCTAAACTTGCCTAACGTATGTATCTCTTTTGGGGTGTTACTCTGCTTATGAGGGCAGCCAAGCTTTGAGAAAAACAGCTTCTTCCTTCCCCTGCTTTCCCCTTTTCACTTTTTTGGGGTTTTTTTTTTCGCACCTTCCTCCGCGGGTTTCCGGCGGTTCCTACAGCCCCACAACAGACAGCTGTGCTCACTGTACCTGTGTGTCGGTGTCTGACGTTTCCTCCCCAGGAGATTTGTCTAGAAGATAAGCAGAAGCTTGCGGAAATCCTGTGACACCGACCTCAGGGCAGCTCTTCGTAGCGGGGATCCCAGTGGCATTTTGTCCTTCTGGAGGTCCCACTGATGGACACATCCATGCATTTTGCACCATCTGAAAATCCAAAGTAAAGCTTTGGGTGCCTTACACCGTCTCCGCAAACACAGCAGGCTCCACTGCTGCTCTGTGGTTTTGCTGTGGCCAAGCTTACTTTCATTTTCACATGGTGGAGGCGAACACGGGTTTCAGCCACGGAATCCTGTCTTATGGTCCCATGCCTTGCACCCGAAAGATGCTGCTTACATGAGAATGATCCCTCCACGTGGGATTGACAGGGAATTCATCCCTCGAGATCTGGGAGAGCAGGGGGATAAGTGCAGCAAAATTATGAGGCGCTTAGTTGAGCGATGACTCTAAAGGGAGAAAGGAGCAGTGAAGGGAGGAAGACTTGGGGTGGGTAATGAGATGGGTCAGCCACCTGTCTCCTGTGCTGGAGGGTCTTGGCTGCTTGGCATGGAATAAGTTCAGTTCATTGAAGATTGGGAGAAAAACATATATCCAGATAGGAAAACCGGGACAAAATATGTCCCAAAGATACTTGTTAGGACGCCAGAATGAACCCAAGCCTTGGGCATCTGGTTGCCCTGAGTCAGAGAGAAGTGGGGTGCAGAGCCCCTGAGGGTATAGAGGGGTTCAGGGCACCTGAGAGCAGGCAGCTGGATTTCAACCCTTCCCAAGGAGAGACCTTAGTGCCTGACACAGCCACCTTCTCCTTAACATCACAGCAAAACTTCCCCAAGACTGACACAACATTATTAATCACAAAGACACACAAGTACACACAAAGACAAAGCCAAGTTCTCCTTTCCCGAAGCTGGCACTGCATACAACGTATCAGACTTTGCAAGCTCCACTCCAACCAAAGGGGTATACGCATGCATTTTTTTCCTGGTTTAGACAAGCAAGAAATATTTCTTGGGCTTTTGTTTCAAAAATCACTATGTTGTGACATTTTTCAGCAAAGTATTTCAATTAGGGTTTTATTGTTCTGTTCTTTTTTTTTTTTTTCTTTCAGTAAGACTGATTTAGTATCTGGTTCCACGGACTCAGAAAGAGAGTAAATCAGAATTTATAGGAAACTGGGGAGTTCCAAGTGGACCTACACAGGTACAGACCAAAGATTTATAATAAGAATTATTTGAGGATGTGGAAGTAAAGAAAAACAACATTTCCTTTGGGAGGAGCAGATCTTGTATTCATGGCTTTCAGTTTAAACAGAAATATCTTCCCTCAGCAATTGTGCATCGCAGGCAACTTGGGAGATGTAGCACAATTGGAAGAGGACAGGGAGGGGAATCCCTAGGACTTGATGACAACATTAAGTAATTCCAGAGACTCACCTACAGGAAACAGAAGTCAAAAGAGGAAAAGGAAAAAGGTCAACAACACCTTCCAGTTCAGAACTGTCTGAAAGCCATTGTTTTGCAGATGAAAATGTCAAGGGAGGCAGTGTCTTCTGACGGTGAATATTCCCATATTTCCTCTTCCTTTTGAGCTTGGCTAGCACATTTGTGCTGAGCCCGGTAACCCCACAGGCAGCTGAATAATGTTTATCACAATGTCTAGACATGGGAGAGCACTGTGCCTCCTAAATTAGCCCAGGATACTCTCCAACCACGATCCTTTAGGAGAAGGGTCTGGTACTTGAAAACGGATTGCAAAATCATTCCCTCTAACAGGGAGTTACAAGTAAAGACTGCAGCTGAATAGAGGTAGAAGAGGAAGTCTCACATCGGCTGGAGTTTGGGGGGTCCCTCTGCATACCCACAGCCTGATGGAGCTGATGGATCACTGAAACTGCTCAGGAGCCATAGAACTGAAGAATGAATTAAGCATCAATCTCATACAAACCCAGAAAGGAGGACCCTGGTTCTGTAGGGATGCACAGCCTGTGGCAAGGTTTCTATAGCTGCAGACCTTCAGGGAGCTATGTTAAAGGCTGGCTGCTGGTCTCACCATGGTGTATCTATCCAAAGTAAAGGCACCAGTGGTATTACGCCTGGTCTATATGACCATACTCATTGCGGCCTTCAGTTTCCTCACAAGGGGAGGAGAAGGGGCAGGCGCTGAGCTCTCCTTTCTGGCGATCAGAGAAAGGACCTGAGGGAATGGCAGGAAGATGTGCCAGGGGAGGTTCAGGTTGGACATTAGGAAAAGGTTCTTCACCCAGAGGGTGCTGGAGCACTGGAACAGGCTCCCCAGGGAGGTGTCACGGCCCCAAGCCTGACAGTGTTCAAGAAGAGACTGGACAACACCCTCAGACACACGGTGTGAACTGTGGGGTTGTCCTGTGCAGGGACACGAGTTGGACTTGATGATCTTTGTGGGTCCCTTCCAACTCAGAACATTCTATGATGAGAAAGCCACCTAGAACTAAACAAATAATTCTTTGCCCCAGGCACGAACACCCCTTCTCAGCCTGCAAGCCACTAATACAAATATTCACACTACCGGGAGTCACCAGACCTTGATCCCCGAGCCTGAAAACCATGGGGAGAAGCAGCTGTGGGGCAGGAAGGGAGGGGAGAGTTACCCTATCACTGAGCTCTGCAGCTCCCCGGGTCACACAGGCTGCCCGGCCGCAGGGGTTCCCGCACAGGCTCTCAGCCGCTCGGCCACCCCTGATTCAGCACTGGGATCAATTTTTGCAGTCACACAGGTCTTCAAAACAAGTGGGAATTAGAGGCTTTATGATCTGACTTCCATGATTCAGAAGCTTGCAATTTTGCGGGATGTGGGTGCTTCCCTCGCGTGGGACATCTGAAAGGCCAAGCCTTGCTCATCTTCAAAATTACATACAGTGTTGGGATATCTTTCATGTCGCAGTGCAATTTGCAGGAATAATGCATATGCTGCACCCCTTTATGGTAAGTGTCTTTTAATTTAGACCTCTGTGATGTAAGACCCTGAAAAGTGCATTTAAAATTGAAAAGGCAGCTGGTCCTCAACACTAGAGGCACAAATATGATACCACAAAACATTTTCTGAAGGGTGTGCCTTCTTCAAACACACCTTCATTAGAAAGATTTAAATGCAGAAGACAGACAGCATATGTCTTACAGTCATTATTAAAAAAAATAAAAGTCAGGGGAAGCATTCTAGCTAAGAACCTAAGTTTAATTCTTTCTCCAAGTTATATGTTGGCACAAGTGCAAAGGAAAGGGCTCTTGTTTAGGCAGCAAAAAGTATTTGTAGGTGAAAACATTTTTTTTGGATGGTTAAAAATGTGTTTCATCTGTAGAGAGTTATTTTCAAACTTGGAAATCAGGACATAAAGAATTTTCCAAGGCTGGAAATGCATACTGGAGCACTTTTACTCAGGCCACACAGGGCAAACTATTACAAACACATTCAGTTTGATGGGGCAGCTCACAGCAGCATTTCATTTTAAGCCATGCTGATATAAAATATGAGAAGAGAATAAACCATGTGGTATTCAGGCTTGAAGCATTCAACTTTACTCCAAAATTCTCCTAAGTTTTGGAGTAGTTCTAGTATGTGTCACAAGCATGTTAGAATTTATATCTACCCTTTCTGATAGTAAATTACAGAGGAACGGAGGGGTTTAGGTGATTTAAATACCACTTACAGCCAAGCAATTAGACACACATAAATAAGCACAGGGAATTAAGCTCAAGTGGATGTTGTTTTCCTGTCCTAGATGACTCCCAAGTGCTCCTGAGTCTGAGTTCTCCCCCTGACACCTGAGCATCTCCTTAGGCTGTAATTTCCTTCTGCCCTTACAAACAACTGTGCAGTACGCTAATGAAAACTAGTATGTAAGACCAGAGATGATTACACAGATGCAGTAACTATATCAAAAGTCGCCATATATCATTTATTACCTGGGTGATTATCGTTTCTCAAGATCTCACATTCCTCGGTGATTATCTCCCCCCAATACTTGGAAAATGAATGTGAGAAAATTCTGTATAATGAAGTGCCATTGTTAAAAGGTCAAAGACCCTTGTGGGGTAATTGTGTGCAGCAAACAACGCTAGTGCAAAGCTTCCACCTCTTTCAGGTATAGCAGATTTCATGGTCAACTACAGCTCTGGACATGATTTCAGTGATCACTGTGTATTACCGTAATGGCACAAAGTCCTTTCTGCTGTTAGTATTCTCCAGAAAGCAGACGGCAGCAGGCTCTGGTGCCCTTTCTCAAAGGGTGCCTTACTCATCCCATTGTTAGCAGAGGTGATGTCCATCTGCAGAAGGGATAAAGTTGACCTTGAGTTGCTACAGTGAGGTGAAAATCGCCTCTGCTTTGCAGCCTGCGTCCCTCTCAGGATTTTAAAGCAAGACAGCTATCTGTCCTTCCTTCAGGGAGACAAAAACTTACTCTGGTTTGCCTGTGACCCCGAGAGAGGAGAAGGGCCCAAATTTGGACTGCAGCCTCCTAGGCTTTTGATCAGATCTTGTAGGAGAACTTTGATAACTCCTTAGACTCAGAAACGTCAGAGAAGACCCAAATCTCTTTAGAGCTGAGCAGGAACTGATTTATAAGCAGCTTTTCCATGTTGCAGTTAGGCAGATAATTTTTTGTGGTAATAAATTAAATACTGGTAGAGTGTTAATGGCTTTGGTGCAAGGAGCAGCAGTTATATGCAAGGTAATGCAGGTGGGTAATGTGGTTAGAGTAATTCTGTCACCCCTCAATGAGGTTTGGACTACGTTGTATGGGAGGAACAGATCTGGTGGGAGAGAAGAAGCAGAAAGCAAAAAAGATAGGAAGAGCCCAGACTCTTTGATAAGTGTGATGAAGACACAACCAATGGCATTAAACAAAAATCAGTCACCAAAATGTCTTCTTCATAAGCCATTTAAAAAATAAAAAGCGATAAAAAGCTTAAAATGCCAGACAGCGCTGCCAGGTTGGGGACATGTAAGAAGCTAGGAGGTGTCTGGATACTGTTGATCTTGTTCTTTGTTCCCCCAGAAATGTAGTGCAACTGAAAACCTTTCTGAAGCAAGACCTGTAATTTTGCAGAGATAATGCCCATGTTGAACGCCTGTGGCCCAGAAGACACATGTGGTCCTGGTCATCAATGGGACCTCTCTGATGGGTGAAATCAGGAGGTAGGAATTTGCCATAAGCCAATGAAGGTACATTATGGCTATTTAAAACAAACAATTTCTTCTGGACAGTCTGATACCACTACGGCTGCTTTCGGTGGGGCTGAATCAGGCAGTTATCATCATCGCCATGTAACTCCTCCTGTAAAAACCACCCCTCCAGCCATGCTTTGTAAAGCTGCAGTCAAACAATTATCATGTGTTAAAAGTACGTGCAGGAGGGGATGAAATTCTCTTCCTAAACACAACTTTCAGCACACCCATTTAAGTGTAAATGCTGGGGTTTATAGACTCAAAGAGAAAAACAGAATCAAAGGCAAATGTTTACCTGCCATGGATCTAGAGTTCCTTCAGAGTCCCTACAACATAAGTACTCCTGACTAGGGAAACGAAGCCTATTTTTCAGAACGTCTTCCATTTGCTGCTTTTCCAGCACTTTCTAAATAATTCTTCTTTGTCACAATAAACCTTAAATTAACCCCCACTCCTCCCCACTTGCAATTTTAGCATGCTGGTATTAACTGTAGAATGAACAAAAAAAGCCCTTCAGTTGCCACTTCAGTATGCCCCATATCTTGAATTGTTTTTACTTTCAGCTTTTAAGGTCAGAACATGCGCCCAGCAATAAACAGCCTTTTTTTTTACTTTAATAAGAGACTGGAGAGGCTCCTATCTAAAACAAGGGAGTTTTGTGAGCAGGCTGCAAGCTCCGGGGAGGCAAGCCCGTGCTTTTAGCTTTGCAGGCGTGGAGCTGTCATAATCTGGGCTTGCATTTCTGGGCTTTGTTAATCCTGGCAGCAAGCTGTGCTGGAGATGCGGCTGGCAGTGAGCACGTGAAAGGCCTTGCACCCAGTTTTGGCAAATGGCAGCATCTGTTAACAACCATGCACAGAGCAGAGCCGTGTGTCTTCATTCCGTTGTAGACAGAGCTGGAATACATACAGGAGTATATGTAGAGTCCAAAAAGATATGCGTGGGGTGAGTAAGTACTTATCTCCTTAGAAGTGGCCAGGGAAGCATAATATGTTCGCGATTATAAGGACATAAAAGAAGCATATGATTATTTTCCATGGGAATCCTCAGGAACAGCATTGCAAGTGTCTTGGAGGATGGTTGTCTAAGGTGATGCTCTCCGCAGAACCATTAAACTCTCCCAGCTTCTTCATCATGTTCTGTGACTTATCCCTGGCAAAGCTCTCCAGTGGTGCGTGGGGCTAACCGGAAACTTTCTTTAGCTCCAACTCTCCACCTCTGAGCCCTTCCAGGACACTCATAAGCCACGTCCTGTATTTGCCTAGCTGGAGTTGCTATGAAGACGTTGACACAAGGGAAAATATCTGCGTGGAGAAGAGGGTGGACGGCTGTTCTTTGAAATTAAATTTTGTCAAGCGTCTGTAAAGGACTGCGTGGGTCGCTGTCGCTGAGCAGCCCTGAAGGCGAGGGCTGGGTTAAGGAGGATACAGGCAGGTACGTACATCACTCGTTCCACTCGTTTCCCCTGTGTACCACACGCCACTAATCGCACGACCCAGCCATGTCCTCATTTCCGTATTTCAAAAGTGTCATTTAACTCTAGAAGCCTTTCCAGATCAATACCTGTGGGGGGGTTTCTGCCACAGCTGGGCCTGGACAGGGTAAACCTGCAATTATAACTGCTCAGATACTGAACGAGAGAACCCTTTTCTCACAGCAAGACACTAGGTGAGAAAAGCAGGTCAAGCCACAAAAACTGGTTTAGCCAATGTAAGGAGATGACAGTTCATACTGTCACGAGCCGAGGCTGACCCAAGAGCCTTGCGAAAGAGGTAATACAGGCATCTGGGAGGGATGGCCTCCCATTAGCTATGCAAGAAAGGGAGGAATACAGCTCATCGAGTGGAGTTTGGGTATCTGAAAGAAACTTTCTTAAACTACACTTAAGGGTTCAAGCCTAATTGAAATAATCCCCAAGGAGAAGAGGAAAAGGTGTGCACAGCTCCAGTGTTTTCCCCAGATCCATCCATTTTTGTGTTCCCTGAAGGAAAAACAGATTATTTGGTGTCTGCTTATTCAGCTCCCATGAGGCCCTGGAAACAGCTGTATCGTAAATGCAGAAACCTCTCAAGGGTGGAAAGGCATCTTGAGAGAAGAGCAGCCCTTCCCTCATGCCAAAAGTAGCCTGGCTTTAGGACTGATCCCGAGGTTGCCCATGCACCCGTGACAGCGGCAGAGTTAATGTGCAATTCTCTTTTGATCTGATGGGCCAGGGCATGCTCTGAGCCGGGAACACACAGAAGCAAAGCACTGCTGGGGAACCCATGGTGATATGGGAAGGTTTTGCAGCAGTTTTTCCTTCCAGGCATTCAGCACAAGAAGGTATGCAAGAAATTCAAGAAGCAGCTGTGCACCCATGTCTTGCTGAGTCCGTGCCATGGACTCAACTTTAGCGAGATGCCCAAAACCATCATCCTGCATCACTACATTTGAAGGAGTCACCCCCACTGTTGCTGTCTCACTAAACCTGCTAATGCCACCCTGTCACCAGGGTGAAATTTGGGGGGTGGAGGGGTGGCTGAAGCACTGAACTCAAGATCAGAGCATTTTCCTGCTATCTGCACCGCAAAGACAATGTGTCATGTGCTTGTGAGATTACCATTTAGGTTTGTTATCATCCCTTCATATCAAAAGGAAGTTATGCACACAAAGGAAACACCAAACCATCGTGTCAGGAGTGCTATAAATCACATACTGCTGAATATTAAGCGGACATCAGAATGCCCAGTACAAAAGCAAGGGTTTGGAAAAGCGCCCTTTTCCTCACAATCCCCTCATTTCAATAAACCTTGCTTTTATTTTGGGAGAGAGTGAAGGAGAGTGCGTGGTTTCATGACTAGGGTTACGAATGAAACCAGGTTTGTCCCATACGTGTGACTCATGGCTGACTGCACATGCTGGTCATCGCCTCCCCGGCCGTCAGGACAGTGCTGTTGCCCAGGTGGATCCCATGGTGTCCAGAATGGGCTGAGCTCCTGCTCCACCTCTGCTTCCAGCTGAAAGCACTGAGCTGCTTCTCTAACCAGTCATTTATTTTATTTGAACTGGCTTATTTTGGAGTTCTCTACTGTCCTCCCCCTTCTCCCACTCCAGCCACCAGCCCAGCACCTCGAAAGTTGTGCAGAGGCACACACGCACGCAGCAGTGAAGAGGCCACATAAGCTTTGTTGCCATTTTCTGTTCTAGTAAAACACCGAGAAATGGAGAAATCAGTGGGATAGTGAGATCTTGGGCAAAGCAGCCCATCTGGCAGCAAGGGTCCCTTTCTGCTTTCCTGCTCTGGTCGTACCACCCTTCAAAAGGACATCCTGAGGTGACCATAAGGAGCCCTCCACCTCCTCTTCTGGCAGGTGCCTGAAATCCTCCTGACAATTCTCCAAACCACATAACGAAATCCCGCTCCCACCGAAAAAAAACCCAACTTTTTATTTCCAAACTCGGTGGCCTCCCAAAATGTGTCAACTCTGAAAGCTTTCAAGCTGACTGCAAAAGTTGCAGATCGTTTCTGCAGTTCTGGGTGATTATAATGGGGGGAAAACACAGATGTAACAATTGCTTCCAAAATATGATCGCTGCTCAAAAGAATTATCGGGGAGGGGGGTAATTATTTGGAGGATGGCGTGATTCAGGACTGCTGACTTCTACTTCTCCTCACTCATTCAAAGTCACTGAGTGAGTCAGTGGAAAAGTCATTGAAACTCGCACAGTCAACAAGGGACTGACATTCATATTTAAGTTCCCAAATCAACAGCGTGGAAGATTTCAGCTCAAAGGTATGGGTTTTAAAAGCAAGCGCAGGTGGAGGTAGCAGGCTATGTGGCAAGCCTGCAGTAAATGCCATCCTAAACTCCACCGCTTCAAATTCCAGTGCTTCTTGCCCCAAATAAATGCTAACTAACGGTGTATCGGCACTCGGCGAAGTCCATTTTCAGACCAAGCAGAAACAAGGTCCATATACCAGGTTATCTGCAGCGGCTAAAACATTACTCTGCAAAACAAACATTCCTTTTGAATATAAAGCACAGAATAGTCATAGCATGCAAATTGTTAGCATGCAGAAGCGGCTGTCTTGAAGCTCTGCCATCACCTTAATTCTTGGTACCGTAACCATCGCATCACAGGGAAGCGCTATTCTGTGTGTAGAGCAGAAGCTCTGCATACAAACAGTACAATACATGAACAGAAATCGCACTTCTGAGAGCCTTTTCATTCAGAAAAGTCAGTCATTGTGAAAGCACTACTCACAAGAAGTGGCACAGTAACCAGAATATCCGAGAAGTAAAATTCAGTATTTATCAATACAAAAGGCATGTACACAGTAGTCAGAGGGCTGTGCAGTGAGAAAGTTGTTCGGAGAATACATTGTTTAGTTGCTTCCAAATTAGCCGGACAGCGAAAGCACAGAGCAAATGCGAGATCCACAGGAAATGACTCAATAAACTAGATCAAGTAAAACTGCAGCTTCCAAGCCTCAGACACGTTTGCTTCTTGCCATTGGGGCAAATGCACACATGCACAGCACAAGTACATAAAAATTCATTCAGATCATACAGTCAAGCTCTCAAGCATTAATCAGACAATGATTAATATCCAGTCCTCCTCAGTGGTGTATGCACTATAATGGCCTTTTAATTACATGAATGCACCCTGGGTTTTTCGTGTTATTCTGGTTCTGTAGTAGCCAACTGCTAAATGCCACACTCCCCACTCCATGTGTGTCGATGGTCCTGCTGACCACGGAGATTTTTGGCATGAATTAAGGATGTTAGACGTCTGTGCAATCTCAGCATCTTTTGGGGGTAAAAAAATATATATATATAGGATGGGTGGAAGTGTGTCAAATCATTACATCTGGTCTTTTATGGTACAGCAGCTGAAGACATTCCTGCCATTTCCTTGCCCCCAACCACTTACTGCTGCCCTGACTCTTTCTCTGGCTGCCAGTTCGGCTTTGCCAAGATGTTTATCATGCCATTCTGCAAGCTGGATCTTTGAATAACTTTTCAAAATGAAGAGGAATTGGGAGGTATTATTAGCTGGGACCATTTAGCAGATCCAGCAGCGTTAACTCTCCAACAGGGGGATGCTTTAGCATAGCCAAGGGGGTGTCAAACTGTGCTGTGCAGAGGAATGAATGGGTGGGAAGGGTACAGTGTTGCCACCCGAATAAGCACGCCACAGGTTGCCAAGGGGAGGGAATCAGGCTCGCACTCTGACATGTTATCTGGTCTTACGGCCAAACCTCTAGCAACGACAAGTGTGTTACTATAATATTGGAATGCCACCAAAGCTGCGGATTCTGGTACCATCTCCAAAGTACACATGGCTTCTCCATAGGGGTAACCACCCATAAAGAAGACCCTCAAAGATTTCATCAGCTTGTGCCTCCATCACATTACTAGCAGTTCACAGATTTTTTTCCAAGTTTCCACTGCTCTTCCGGAAAAGAAAATTTACAGCACTTAGAAATTGAAACCAAACAGAGCACAAATACAATTTCCACCCCAAAATCTGAAGGCGCCTTTGAGACTAAATCTCATCAACTAGACTTGAAAGACAAATTGGTGACAGGCTTCCTTAGAAATCCCAGTCACACAAGGTCTGAATATCCCTACATAGTGAGAGCAGACACAGGACATCTCCCCAGCTGCAAATGGGAGAGATGCTGCAGCTGAGGAGCCTGTGGAGGCCAGAAGGGCAAGGTGATGTGTTTGGATGAGAGATTTCTTCTCCCAAGATTGCCCGGTCACAGAGGATCCGATGGAGAAAGCAAAACCAAAACTCACTACTAGTTATTCAACTTTATGGGCCAAACCTTCTTTTCTAAAGTTGGCTATTGTCACCCTCTATACACGAATCAAGTTTCCAGGGCAGGAGATGTCATGGTAGAGCTGTGGATACACCACAAGTTGGGAGAGTGCTTCCAGTTATGGCACTGTTCATTGTAGCAAAACCAAGTTAAACTCACTGATGAAAATAGCCACCTTATGCTGCCAGCATGCCTGCGCTCACCCCATGGCTCCAAGGCTTGATTTGCGCTCTTGTAGAGGGCAAGATGCAGTTGCACAAGGGAGGTGACAAACCCATCGGTATGGGCAGAAGAGCCTTGTCACCTCAGGTCCCAGCTCTGTGGGGACAACGCTGCCTCCCTGAGCTCTTCTCCCACCCGCGGCACACACGGCATCGTGCTAATCGCCTACAGGAAAGTAAATCCTTCCTATGGGCCTTGTGAGCCAGGAAAGGAGCTGCGCCGTGCCAGGCTGCGTTAAGCAGAACCAAACTGAGCCTGGCTGGGTTGAAGTGAGCCAGGCCTGGCAGGGCTGAGATGGGCTAGATCGGGCTGAGCCGGGCCTCGGGCCGAGCGGGGCTGGCTGCGGCGGAACCCAGCCGGGACAGCCGGGGTGAGCAGAGAGCCGAGTGCGACCCGGCCGGGCCGAGCCGAGCGGGGCCGCGCCGGGCGGGGCGCAGGGGCTGCGGCGCGGGGGGCGGCGCCGGCACCAACCCGGGCGCTGCGCCGCGGGGGCTCGGTGGGCCGGGCCGGGGCGGGCCGCGCCGCCGCGGGGGAGGTGCCACTGGCAGGCGCGTCTCCTCCTCCCTCGCCGCCGCCGCCGCCGCGGCTCCCTCCCTCCTCCCGGGTCCGGCGCTGCCCTGCCCGCTCCCGGCGGCCGCGGCCGCTCGGCAGCGCCGCCGCTTCCTGCCGGGGCTCCCCCACTCCCGCCTCCTTCCCCGCTCCGCCGCCACCCGCGGCGCCTCGCCATGGCGTGAGCGCGGCCATGGGGCTGGCCCGGTGCCGCCGCCTGCCCCCGGGCGCTGCGCCGCTCCCCCGGGCCCGGACCCCGCGTCGCCGCCGCCGCCGCCGCGCCCCGCCGCGCCCCCGCGGCGCGCTGACCGCCGCCTCTCCGCCTCCTCCGCCCCCGGCCGCCGCCGCCCGGCGACGAGCGCGGCCGTAGCCCCCACCCCCTTCCCCCCGCCCCCCCGCCGCCGCCCGCGCTCCCGCGCCGTCGGGCCCGGCGCGGCCGCCAGCCCCGGCCCGCCGCGGCGCGGCCTCCCCCGCCATGTGAAGCGCAGGAAGATGCGGAGGCGCAGCCCGGCCGCCCGCGGCGAGGGATGAGCCTAGACGGGGAGAAGATGACCGAGGAAGCCTACCCTGACGAGTGAGTGGGGCCGGGGCCGGGCGGGGGCGGCGGGCGGGCGGGGGCCACCCTTTGTTGCCCCGGCGGGAGCCACTGCGGATCCCTCACCCCCCACCCCCCACCGCACAGACCGCGGGCGGACAGAGGGGCACGGACACGCGCGTACGTGTGCGCGCTGCCCGCCCGCGCATCCGCCATTTCGCGCTCCCCCCCGGGCCGCGGTCATTTGCATACCGCCTTTTCATTCATAAAAACCCCCGGGAGGTGCGGGGAGGCTGGGGTGTGAGGAAGCGGGGAGGAGGGTTTGGGGGCGCGAACCCCCGGACACCCCCCGCCGACACCTTTCCCCTCCCTGCCCGGGGTGGGCCGGGGCGCCCGGCGGGGGCGGCCTGCGGCGGAAGCGGGAGGGGGGCGGCGCGGCGGTGCCTCCCCTTTCCCCGGCCCGCACCCCGGGGCTGGAGTGGGGGGAGGATTGGGAATACGGGGTGGGGGGGACGTCGCGGATCCCCGCCCCGGCCGCCGCTGCCGTTTTGTGAATAGGAGGGCGGCCGCCGCCGTCGTCACATGACGCCGCATTCATAAATCCGGTCACCGGCGGCCTCCCCATTCACCGCCACCCCCGTACCCACCGCGGCCAGGGGGGCTGCGGGTACCGGCTGCACCCACCCCGCAGAGACCCCCTGCTCGGGGACACCCCCGCAAATAAACCCCCCGAGAGGCTGCACCAAGACACTCAAAATGCCTGACGGTGCTCCTTTCACCTTTTAATTTAAAATTCTTTCTTCCGCAAAAATAAAACTCAAGGATATTACGGTGAAATTGCAGGAAAGGCTTTTACAAGCCGTGCTGGCCCAAACATCGTTCCTGGCTATCTCTTTCTGGGTTTTGACAGTCAAAGAGGAATGACTCACTTGCGTGCAGGACTGGTTTCGTGCCAAGCGCCATAGGATGTACCGCGCTTTAAAATGACTTCTCTCAGGGCTTATAAAGCGGCGTCCAAATTGTGCAACTTTTTCGGCTCGGTGTTTGGAGTCTGAAAAAAATCATAATTGGTGGCATGTGCTGTGCTTTTACCTTTGTAAAGTCAAACTCGTTTTAGGGTGATTTACTGAAGAAATCTGAGCGGCGAAGGAAATGGCTTCTGCCTGCAAACGCATGTGTGAAGAGGGGTTGTTATTTTGGCAATTCGTAATGAAGAGACAATAAATACATGTTTATATGTAGCTTCTGAAATTGTGGTTATTTTGAAGTCGGTATGGTTCTTCCAAAATAAAAAAAAAATTGAGTTTCTCACAGATTGCCATCACCTGGCAGGCTGGAAAAATGTGGCCAACTCGTTTCCAATAAAAACCCGCTGGTTCTTGGTTTGTGTTTTTTTGGTTTCGCTTCTCAAATTGGACAAGAGGAGGAGAGGTGGGTCCTTGTCTCTGGGTTTGAGGGCGCAGGGGCAAACCCAACCCGATTCAGTGGCTGAGAGCTGGTGGAAGATGTTGCTCCAATGCGTTTCCCTGCAGGGCTCTGTGTGGAGGCGAGTGTCAGTGTGGAATGGCGAGTGCTCGGCTCTGATGGTTTTCATTTTATTATGTATTTTTTTAAAAATCTTAATTGTAGGCTGCATTTTGTTTTAGAGTAAATTCTTCCTCTGTGTGATGCTGTGCCGAGGAAGGCTTCAGCAAATGGCTTCATCTGCATCCCACCTGGACTGGGGAGGGAGGCTTTTGGGTGACACTGCCTCTCCTGGGGTCACCAGTCAACCCAGCAACCTTATGCTTTGGTCCCCAGGAGGGAGATGGGGAGCACTGGTACCCAACCTACTTCCCAGGAAAGAGTTGGTGTGTTTCTTGGTGGCTGGACACGTTGGCTTTCGCGGGTAAATGATGCACCGTGGTCCTTGCCCCAGTGTGCATCCCGAGCAGCTGTTTTCGTTGGGGTATGATCCAGGTCTTCTTCTTGGAGGTGTTTTAGGTAAGCAACGGTTTCCTCCGTAAGCTCTTCGCTTCCAGCCTTGCATTGATTGATAGCGTCGCTGGAGCTGGTGACTCATGGGTTGTTTTTCATTTCAGTGATGGGTAAAGTGATTTTTTTTTTTTTTTCAATATATACGGTGTTAAAAGAAATAAGGACAGGCTCTCCTGATAAGTTTTCTCAAGCTGTCAGAACAATGGTAGTATAGCGTGCTATTTGCCCTAGATATCTGGCTTTAATTTGCATAGCTATTCTCATTTCACTGAGTGCACTGTGAGCAAATGTTAACAGCCAGATTACAAAAAAAAGAGGACCTCTGTCAGGATGCATTTTTAAACTAACCCTCCTCAAGTAAATTATACGGGGTTTTCCCACGTTTTTGAATATTTTTTAATAAATAAATTTTTGAGACTAGCTCGTAACCTTTTGAGTTCTGAAACAATTTATAAAAATCAAGGAGGGGGAAAAAATAGGTCTTTAGGATGCTGGAAACTCATTGGTCCCTTCATGACTGCACCATTTCAGATCGATACTTAGAGGTCAATTTGTCATTGCAAAGCCAGCGCCTCTTTCCGCATCTCAGCCTTTAGTTCTGCGTCCCTCCTTCCCCCCCATCGCTGCTGCGCTTCTCCTTTGCACGTTTTGGGAAGGGTGAGAGGGGGAAACGGGGACGCCTGGTAATAAATCAGAGACACCGAGCGAAGGCGGTGGGAGAGTTGAGTTTTGGGCAGCGCAGCTCCCGGGTGGGCTCTTGGCGTCTTTCCACTTGTAAAGCAGGAGGATGGAGCCGAACCCTCGAAGTGATTCGGTGACGCCCGGAGGCTGCCGCCGCCTGCTTTGTTCCGATGCAGGGTTCCAAGAAAGTCACAGGAAGTAATTAAATGGAAAAGGTCAGAGAACGAGGAAGTGTTGGTTCCGCAGCCTTTTCGCTGCTTGGGATGGAGCCGCGACGCCCGACGGCGGCCGCGTCCCCAGGGTGTCCCCCAGTTCGCCCAGCGCACCCCTGATTGATTCCAGCCCGCCCGTGCTGAGCGTTTGCAAGTGGGACCGGTGCCCCGGAGGTTTTTAACGAGCTGTGTTAAGTGGAACACGTCCCAGGCAGTGTAGAGGGTTGCGGCACCGACACTTCGGGGTGCTGTGTTTTCCCCATTCTGGGGAAAGAAAATTAAACTTGACTCACGCTTGTTTATACTTTTGCTGGTCCCAACATCCCGCTTCTCTCCATCTCTGAGCAGGGACCGGCGACACTTGCTCTGAATACTGAGTATCGATATTGCAGTTTGCCCTTTGCACTGAAAAAATAATTCCTTTCACTTTATTTTTTTTTCTCTTCATTTTCACCATACTTTTGCCTAATACCAGTTATTTTTCTGTAGCTGTCATAAGTGGCTCATTCAGCTGACCTTTCTTTTTTTGCTGCAAGCTTGAGCTGGGGAGGAAGGCATGGGACACACTGTGTATCGTGACATTATTGCTTGCAAATAGGACAGGAAATGAAGGATTGCCAAAATATAACTGTTTATTTCTTGGCCCGAAAACATGCCTGTTTAAAATATGACATGTAAGTGGTTGCTTTGTTCGGTTACTGGGAGAAATTTTTAAGGGAAGAATAGCTCTGTCGGATGAAGGATTAAAAAAAAAAAGGGGGGGATGATTTACCCTTTCTACTTTTATCTTGGAAATGACTTGGAAAGGAGCTGTGGTTGGAGGACCTATGGAGAGGGTGTTTGGCTGGACAACTGGAAGGGAGACCTGTGGGAAGAGCTGCCACGAGCAGGAGGAAACCGGACTTGAGTTTCTCAGCACGTTGGTTCACGCTACGACCACCAGCAGCCCTTGGATAACCTCAATCCTGAACTGAAGAGGAGAAACCTAAACAACCTGCTTTTGGGCCAGAAAGTGAGGGTGTTCAGTGAGGCACCATTCAGCCAGAACCGTGGTGGTATAGTCCTCAAGCGGGATCATCTTCAACCTGGTTTTGCAGCCTTTTCTTTATCTGGTTGGGACGCAGCCCTGAGTGTGGGTTAAAAGGTAGGCTTTATCTGCCTGTTTAATTAAATCCCAAGGCTGCGAACAAAAGTACGTTGTGTGACAAGGCTTACTCTGGATTTAAACCACAGAATTGTTTCCTGTCGGCCACCAAACCACAGGAAGATGGTGGCAATTGTCCTTCTTCTGGACCAGAATGAAAACCAGGAGCTGAGGACCGAGAGACAACTTAACTATTGGTTTCAGTCTTTCCGTTTGCTTTCTGGTGTGCTTAAGGAATGGGTAAATTCATTTAAACCTGGAAGAGATGTACTTGGGAAGTTTGAGTAGGCAGTTGGTCGCATCCCAACACAAGCAGGAGTTACACATTGATTCAACCCACTGAGTGGTAGCACCCTTTTCCACTGAAGTTGAGATCCTGCGCTTCATCTACAAAGGTGCCCCTCTTGCGTTCTCTGCTCTTAAGACCAGTTTTGGCCATAGGAACCGCTCCCTTCAGCAAATTAATTGAAAAATGTGTTTTGTTTTATTTTTCCTTTTTTTTTCCTCCCCTTTTTTTAACAGTAGAAGGCAATCCTTCTTGCAAGACGTGTGCAGGAGTGAAGAGGGCACGACGATCAGTAAAACTTAAACGTACAGCTCTGGAGACTGTGTTTTTGGTATATGCCCTGTTTGCTAAGCGGAGGATTTGATTTTTGGAGGGCTTAAACTTCTGAAGCAATGCAGAAATTTAAAAATAAATAAAAGGTAAAAAAGAAAGGTCAGTTGATTAAAAAAGGTACAAATAGACTGTGGAGTTGATTGCCAGCAGATGCGAGCTGCATCGGTCCCCGTTTCTGTGCAGCACAGAAAGTGAGCAAGAGGCTGTTGTCTCCTGAATGCCAGCGCCACAGAGAGAGGTCTTCTCCAGGCCTGCCAGCGGGCACAGCGGTGCAGCATCTCCCAGCACCCTGCCTGCCCTGATGCTTTCTTCCCACCTTGGCCATGGGTCAACTCAGCTGGTGATTTCTAATGCTCCTTTTTTTCTCTCCCCCACTTTCTTTTCCTCCCTGTTGGTTTTCTGCCAAGGTTTTGTGAGTTTTCTTTCCCTTCCTTCCCTTTTCCCTACCCACGTCCACCCCCTTTCCTTGTCAGATTTCCTTTAATCATTTATTCTGGTGCTTGCACAGTGCTGAGAACCTGATCCTCTGAAGCTGCGGAGAAATGCAGCTGGGCTGCGCTGGCTGCCTTCTTGATGCCTTCCCTTGGTGCCTAACCCCCCACCTTTGGTTTTGCATCAGCTTTTCAGAGCAAAGGTTGAGTTTGCCTGCATGGTTTCTCACGCCTCATTTCCTCGGGGCAAAGTAATGCCCAGATACTCTGGCACGGTCATTTTTAATGTTTTTATCATATCAACATGGCCGTCGGTGTTGGTACCCACAAATACCGTAGTGATGCTCGTCACCTGTTTTCCTAGTCCAGCTCAATGTCAATCTAATGTTGCATGAGCAGAGGAAGCTCATCTCCTTCAAGTCCAGGAGGATGTCTTCACTCTATCTCATCGCTGTCCTTCCTCTGGCAAACACACCAGTGGTTCCTCCCTCCTCTGCCTCATTCCTGTAGCACGCCGGGAGGTGGGTTTTGCCTGCTGGCCGGCTCTTTGGTGTGGGAGATGCAGCTTTGCCTGCAACTGACACTGGAGCATCTCTCCATGCGGAGCCGGAGACGAGGGGCTGTTCCCTCCTTCGGCCGGGTTTCTGCGCTTTCCTGCCCGCTTTCTCCGTTTCGCTTCTCGTTTTGTGCTCTTTCATTTCCTTTCCCCTGCACCCTTGGGTTTTTCTTTTTGCCTCTTGCTCATTTTATTTCTGTTGCCTCACGTGCCGCTCTTGCCTGGAAGCAGGACGTCTGCCATCACCACAGCTCCTGGTGCAAACCAAACCCGTGGGCTCTGCTGGCAATGCTTTCTCCCTCACATCAGGGGAAGGTGGTCTCCCATAGCATACAGCCAATGTAGCCATTTGTCTGCTGCAAGAAGTAGATGCTTCACCTTAAAAGTAAGCTGTGTTTCATCAAAAACAACACTACAAAGTGTGCTTTCGAGGATGTTAAAGACCTTACTGCCCACAGCCGGCAGGTTCTACCTGTTGCAGTAGGTCTAAGTGAGATATAACCCAAATTATTATTATTTTTGTCTCCAGTCTGCTTTTTCTTAGGCTTGTGGAATAACTTTCTTCTTAGACTTCATTGCTTGCAGCTTGCACTTCAAGGACTATGTTTTGGGTTTGTTTTTTTTCTCCCCTTTGTTCTCACCTCCTACATGTGCTGTAATCAGAGGACAGATCTTGAGCCCGGTAGCTGATGGCTATTCCAGCTAGGAAGGAAACTTCTTACTGGCAGGCATGGGGAGCAGGGGTTACAGGCGTTTCTGACAAAATTACTTGATTTCCCAATCTGTGGTGTTTTCAAAAGTGAGACTGTGGAGTTGCCCACCTCCGCAAAGCCCTTGGACTTCGATACTGGTGCCTAGCAAGGAGAAGAGCGTTTCGTGTCCTGAAGACTACCGTGGTGGTAGAGCTTGTTCCTTGCTAGCTAATGCTTCTTGGCTGAGGTGCTACAGAAACTAGGCAAAATGCAAGTAGAAAATAGCATCTTTAGTGAACGACCTAAACAATTAAATGGATTTTTTTTGTTCGCGTGTGTATTAAATGACATTTCAAAAGTAATGTTAGGACTTGCTACCTGTGTGCATCTCCCTCTCTAGGAAAAGAAGTGTGTGTCTCTTGTTGAGAGCAACTGCTTTCCCTGGTTTTTTTGTTTGTTGTTTTGTTTTTAATAGGAAAGTTGAGTTGGTTGCTGTTGCACTTCTACAGTTGCTCTTTGTGAGACTTGCTCTGATGGCGCTGGGAGATGTGTTGTAAAACCTGATGGTGTTTTTGATATAGCTTATGGGAGGCACATCCCTCTGCTTGTAAGGACCTGCGCTGCCGTGCGAGGACAGGAGCGTGTTCTGCACATGCACTCTCATCCTGAGGAGGTCTGTAAACGCTTAGATTATTATTATTTTTTTAACTGCGTTACACACATGTCCGGTTTGATAGTCCCATTACTTCTTTGCTAGTTGAAAGTGGGTCTGAAGACTAGACAGCTTCCCTCCCTGCACTGTGCATTACAATGCTTAGTGTTGCTCGCCTGTTAGGTGAGTAGTTAGGAGCAAGATTAATTTCCTTTGAGATAGCTGAAATGTGCTGAAGGTGTTTGCGCAGCAGAGTTTCAAAACACTGTGGGAAATCACGGAGCTTCTTGCCTGAGCACCGAAGCCTGTTGCAGCTCCGCAGTCTCGGCTACCAGCTCCTTCCTCATCCTCCCCTCGCCTGCGCAAAGACATCATTTCTTAAATGGTGTGGGTTTATGGGAATTAAGTCCATGCTTAGGATTAGTTGATGCCACTAGCAGCAATTAGCATCTGAGCTAAAGCACATCTGTGTGGTCGTTTTTCTTTTTGAGTTGCTAGACCAGGGGTGTCAAACTCATTTTCACCGGGGGCCACAGCAGCCTTGTGGTCGCCTTCAAAGGGCTGAATGTAATTTTAGGGCTGTATAAATGTGGTAGTTTAGAGTTTGGGCACATTTAAGAGTTTTGATAACTTTCTGAAAGTTATCAGAAAACTTTAAAATTAGATACCAGTCTGGATTAATTTATGGCTATTCCCTTCCTTATTAACCATCCTCAAACAGGACTAGAATTTTTAAGTCCTGCAGTATATGCTCACCTATAGTTGATAATTTGCAGCTTATACTTTTTGTACTTTGAATCTCACCTAATGAGATAAGGATTTTTTATAATTTGGGGATATATAATATTCTGATACAACAAATATGTCATCTACTTCCATGAAAATGAGTTTGACACCCCTGCTCTAGACCATTTATTAATTCGCATACTGGTGGCGGAAAGCAGTTTTCAGGGGAGGAACATGAGGTGAAAGAAGACTCTTCCATAGCCGTGTGTATATCTGTTAGTAGGTGTGGGGGGGTACTCCCATTTTAACTATGGGCAACACTCATTGTTTTCTGCAGCCGAAATGACTCCAAACCTGCAGCATCTTAAGCAGGTCCCTGCGCTGAGGGGGATGCTGCCCAAAAAGATACCCGCCGTGCTTGCTCCCCTCCATTGCGCGCTGAAAACCGAGAGCTCGACTCACCTTCACTCGCTGCATTTCTTCCACTGACATGCCCCAACACTCCCGCCTGGGCTTTTTTTAAGTGCTTGGATAGCAGAGCTGGCTGTTTACCTGGTTTTATGGGTGGAAAGTTATGCCCTTGAGCTGATACGGGGTTACTAATACTTCAAGTTGTGGCATATAGGGAAACGTGCACTCAAGTTGGGATGAAATGAGGCGAAGGTGGGGGGTGAATAGTTGGGTTTGTGCCCCGGTGGTGAGCTGGTCACGGGCATCCCTCCTCCCCTGCAGCCCATCACCCCGCCTCTGGGCTGGAGCGGCGGGAGGGTACCACCAGATTGGTTGTTCATGGCATCATTACAAGATCTCTGAGGGCTGGGAAAAGAAAAAACATCCAGGTGTTAATACTGGAGAGCTCTTTTTATTTTCCAGAAATCAAAGGGATGCCATAACAAGTTGCTGGAAGGCATCCGTGGAGCTGGCAAGTGAACTTGGTGGTTGCTGCAGGGCTTTTGGGTCCAGGGTTGCAGGTTGTTTACGGTCTGGTTCTTAAAAACTAGGTACAGATCTGAAAGTATCACCCAGGCTACTTCAAAGCGCGCTTAGAGTTTTTTCAGCTGTTTAACTTAGATTTTGTTCAATAGTGTGATTCCTTTAATGCTTGGACCTTTGCATCTCTCCGTCGTTTGTCGGTAGTGCATGGGTGAGGTTCAAGCACAGAAGTCCAGCGGCACGATAGGGAGCCCAGTGCCTGAAAAGCAGGCGTTAAACCTGTTGTTGACCATCTTTTCCATGGTTTTGGCAATGCAGACGACTTACTTGACAATATTTCCTGAAACCTAGAGTGCTTGGATCCACTTTTAGACTGCAGTGTAAATCTCTGTATTTCAGAGCTTGTTACACTTCATGTTTCTAAAGTGTCTGTGTGTAAACTACTGAAAAGCCACTGATACTTTAGCACAACATGCTTGTGCCTTTTTTTTCCCCTGCAAATACTGGTGAAATGATAGCAAAAACTTTATCATTGGAGATTTATAGCGCTGCCAACATAATTCATTCTTGACTGAAACTTGACATGGGAGGTGTTAAGCTGGTTGCAACCCGTCATTGCTTTGCATGTTGTTACTGGATGTATGCAATTTGGTGGCTGTAAAGATACTGTAGAGAGGTCTGTGAAACAGTAATTTCAATACTTGTGTTGCACAAATTACCTTCTGTTTTTGAAAAAACGTCTGATATTTAGTTGAACTGGAGGAAAAACTTAGTGCAGAGCTTACTTTCTGGGTTTAAAAACAAGAATAAAAGGCTGCAGTACAATTATTAAAACACTAGCGCTGCTTAAGAGAAAAGTTTCCTGGTGTGCTGTTTGTTGTTTGTTTTTTGTTTTTCTCTCTGCAAGTATTTAGGATTTTGGTATTGTGATGTTAAATATTATGATATTAAATGAGAGCTCAAATGTTGAATGACTGGAAAATTATTAAGGAGTGCTGGAGATGGGCCTTCTGCTTGTTGTGTGAAGGAAGTGAAATGTTGAGAGTTAGCTAGCTTGGTAAAAAATATTAAACAGGAAAAAGTAGGAGAAGGGGAGAAAGGGGCTAAATGCATGTAAAGATGCAGTTAAAAACCTACATAGCATTATGTATTATATACACAAGGAGAACGTGGAGATTTTTCAGGAAAAACACCCTAAAAAGGACTTTATTTTTCCTGTATCTTGTCTGCCGTAGTGACTTGGAGCTCAGTTCCGCTGAACCGTGGGACTTTTCATGGAACATCTACAACCTCTGCGCTTCGAAGGCGCTGGGTATAAATATTACAGAATCACTACGGACAGGCAGGCTGGTGCGGAGAGCACGGCCTTGCAATGCAGTCAGGAAGTTCTAGAAATACCCTTTATAAACACTGCATCCTACAGGAAGAACCTTAAAGCCCAAATAAACCATTTCCCCTATGCCTATGTATACATAAACTCTACTAGTTCAAAAGATCTTATCAGGTCAGCGATGTGCCTTTTTACAGTAGCTCCTAAAACAAATTACATGATAAATACCAACTCTTTTTTCCCTTTTTTTTTTTTTAGCTTTTTATCAGGTTTGTTTGTACTTTTACAAGGTATTAAAAAGTCTGCATCTCCCTCACCCTTACGCAGAAGTCATAAACCTTCCCAGGTCAGTTCATGTGGATAAGTGACCATTTTTGGTTAAAATCCTTGCAAACGCAGGGGCGCGTGGCTTGGTGCAGATGGACAGAGCCAGAAGGAGGGTGGGTGATTTTTATCTGTTTGACTTGATGCTGCCTGTGAGGGGGATCTTCCCCCACCTAAAAGTTGTGTTTATATGTATGTGGTATGTGTAGAAATGATTAACAGGCAAGAGATAAAGGGTAGGCAGAGATGGGCTTATTTTTTTTGATGCCTTGGATTGAACTCCAAAAGTTTGTTGGTGCAGATTGCCATGGCCATCTCGATGCTGGGCTGGAAAACGTTAAAATAAATCTGCTTGTGGTACAGTGATATTTTTACCCAACTTCTCTCCTATGTTTTCACATTAAAAAATCTTCTTACTTCTCTCCCGGTTTTATTATTAGGTCCCAGAAGTGCTCGTGTACCCAAAGACCAAGATCCAGCTGGGGTCTCCCAGTTTTTGGGTATGGAACTAGCAGCCGCTGTGCCGATCCTTCCCAAGCGAGCGCTTAAGGAGCCCTTTGAAATCACAAGCTATAAGTGAAAAAATTCTGGCTTAACAAAGTGTGCCACCAGCCCCTCATTTGGTTCAGTTCTGCATGCGTGCCTTTAAACAAAGTCCCTGAGATAAATTCCCAGGGCGTGCAGACTCCTGTAAGCAACAAAAAAGTCTGTTCCCTAGAGTCAGCAACCATGTGGTTTATTGTAGAAATGGTGATCGTAAAGATCTATGAATTGAAGAACAAAAATCCCTGTCTGAGACATTTTTATCGTGGGTGCCAGGGTTTGGTTGTGGAGCGCCGAAATTCTGCTATAGTTGGTGCCTCTGCCTCCGTGTGCCTCAATATGTTCTTGTTCAGGAAAGCTCTAGGCAAACTGTAAACTGGGTTAATGCGTTGATATAATTCACTGTTCTGTACAGAAGTCATTAAGAGGTATTTCTAGCGGCTTTGTTGATGGTGAGGGTGTTTGGGTGTTTTTTTGTTTCGTTCCTCTTTCCCTGTACAATATCTCTAAGGAAGTGTGGGCCACCTTTATCAGAGTATTGGTGGAATAGCTTCCCCAGTCTTTCATAAGGTGGAACAAAAAAGCAAACACTCCTCCTTATGGGAAGGAAGGGATGGGGAGAGAAGGCTGGTTGTGTATACTTTCCCGTTCATGTTCTGAAAAGAAAATATATACATTTTTTGAGTTGGTGCCCTGTAGTTCATGTGATTATAGGAGTCAAGAGCTGGAAGCTTAATTTGCTTTCTCAGCGCTGACTTAAAGAAACAAAAGCAAAGGGGAGTAGCAGTGAGCTTGCTGCTTTGGTTTTGCCTCTATCAAACAAAATGCACTTCAAGTTCTACGGTGATTTAAGGAACAAAATCCCTGGGTGCTTTTGCAAATCGCTTGTCTTTGGATTACAAGTGTAACTAAAGTTTGTGTATTGATTTGGGATAAGATGATACCAAGGAACATGTCCTTTGTTCCAGCACTTAAATTTTGGGATTTCGGTAAAGTGCGTGGTTTTTGTGCAAATTTAGTGTTAAAAGCAGTTAAATATTACTGGGCTATTTCCCTCTTCTGCTTCCTCTCTACTAGAGGAATAGGAGGGATAATTTTTCACAAGACCATTTAGCAGGCTGTAGTTCTACGTGGGTCTGGTACTGTTCTGAAAATAGCTAAACCTAGTCTTCCCCTATATGTGTTTTAAGAAGGGAAAAGTTGCTCTGATTTACCTGCTTGGGCTACGAATGGTAGAGGTGGGAATAGAAATGTGATTCCCCAGCTGGACCTTCTCCAGATGATCATCCACCCTCGGTCACTGGTGGTGAGCCCTGGGTACCTACTCATGGTATAGATGTTTAAGGCAGCCTTGAGCCACCTTTGTCCAACAGTAAAGCAGCCCCTGCCGTGTAAGCAAGGGTGAAAAATCCAAGCTGCTTTGCCAGGGGCTTCTGGATCTGTTGTTTCTGACTTGTCGTCTGTGGAATAGTTGGAGATGCTGTATGACATATGCTGTTAGTTGCAATTAATGCTATAATGGACTTACTCAGTGGACTTCCAGGGATCTAGCTGAGAACTGCTGCTTGTGGTTGCAGGGAACGTGCCTGCGCATGGAAGAGGTTTTATCTTCAGATGGTTCGTGTCAGGTGGCCTTCAGCTATGAACTGAGCATCAAAGAGAGATCTTTTACATCTTTTATCATCTTTTTGTGGAGATGTTGGGACACATTAAAAGAATGCTTGGTTAAGAGCCACCACCGTTGCTTTTGAGTGCAGTTAGTGCTGTGGTTTTTTGCAGTGTATATGGAAATAAACATTCCTGTGTGTAAGAGAAACGGTGGGGACAGAAGGGAAGGATGGGATGGTGTAGAAATTTGTTGACTTAATTGGTGGCTGGTCAGCAGAAAAAGGACTCATGGTTTTTGTACTGATTCATTCCAGTTGGTGGGTTTATAAACTGCCATGACGTGAACCTGGGCCAGCTGGGTCACCCCTTGCTACACGGGGCACGGGAAGGTGGTGAATGTATTTTTCCTAGACAAGTAGAAATGAATCTTCTTCATGTCTGCAAGCGGTGTCCTCCGGTGTCAGCTGGTGTGTATCGTCCTTGGCTTATTGTTCAAAGGAGCGTTTCTTATAGGCATGAAGCACCTGGCTTTTTTCTTACCTGCTGAGCTGCTGTGATGTTTGCGGAGGAAAACCCAATTCTGCTTCCCCCTTGAAGCAGTGGGGAGCACAAGGTGGGAGCACAAGGTCGCACCGAGCCCCTCTTTGCAAAATGGCTCAAAAGAGAGGGATGCTTTGGGTTTTGCTATCTCTGAATTGAAAGAGGCTCCCGACAACTAATACCCAGCTGCTCTTTTAAGCCATCATTTCCTTAGGTGGAAGGAATAAATGCTCAGCCCCTTTCCTCTACTTCTGCATGTGACTTTTGTCAGCAAGAAACTTCTGCTGCTCCCCGAACTTCTGAGTACAACGAGCTCCTCGGGACAGAAGAGGGAAACTCCTTGAGAGCGCTCTCCAGCATTGAAATGCACCGTATAAAAGCACGTTTGTACATTTTGTTACACGCAGGAATTCCTGGCCGTACCCAGCTGTAAGTAAATAGCCACAGAGAGGCAACTGAAGCGTGACGGATGGCCGAGGTTGGCGCGGAAAGGCACGCGGTGTGAAAATCTGTGGTGCAAAGCAAACGATAAAGGGAACCGTGCTGTGTTTTACGGAAGTGGTGGTGTGTTAGGGGAAAACTTGCCCGGTGCCTAAAGCTGTGCTCAAGGTCTCCTGCAACAAGGACAGAAAACACAAAAAGGTTTTCTTCAGTCCCTAAGTAAATTTTCCTGTTGTGTCGTCCATTTCAGGACGCTTGAAAATGATGATAAGTCAATGAAAGGAAGTAACCCACTGGGGTGTTTTGCTGATTTTTAGCTTTAAACTCTGTACAGAAAAAAACTCCAGAAGCTTAAAATCATTTTCTAGAGGATACATATTTTAAGGTCCAGGAAGGTCTTACCTGTAGATTGCCTGAGCTGCCTTTGCAGACCCCTACGCTGGTGAGATGGCACAAAACCAAGCAGGGTTTTCCTTGGATGGTTCCAATAGGAATGTGCCTGGTTGAGCACCTGGTTCAGGCTTCTCTTGCTCTGTGATTCATAAAGGGAATTTAGAAACTCCCTGGACAGCAAAGGTAAATCTTTAAAACCCAGCAAAAACTTAAGACTGGAGAGAGGAGGAAGTGTGGCCTGTTGGAAGGTGCTGTGTTGCAGGGAATGTGAATGTGCTGTGCAAGAGTTTCTTTGCTTAATTGAATAAGAGAAGTCGAAAGGGTGTGCACATTCACAGCTTGTACACGTTCTTGCTATTTTATATTTAACGTCTGAAAACTGTAGACCTTAAATATGGGGAAGCAAATACTTAAAAGGATAAAATCAAGTATATTAGTTTCATTTTGGAATATCTCAAATACAGGAACTCTTTTGCAGGAATGTGGCTTTTTTGTTCATGATCTAATTAAAATGCAAAATATACTGTCTTCTTGTGTGTTTAAGGAAGATGTTTGCTTCTGTATGTGGCAACTCCCCTCTGCAGGACAGCCTTAATTTTGTCAAGAGTGGTTTGTTGTAAAGGTCAGAGGGTGGTTACTGTCTTTCCTGCGATCAGCTGCGCAGACAGATGTGGAAGAAGTCTTTCTGAGATTGGTCTTTGTGGTTTTTCGTACAAAAACACAGGACTTGGCACGGAGATGTATAAGTTTGCAAGAAACCTGTTTATGTAAGAAGGTATTTCCCATGTGTTTGGTGACCAGGAGGTGACTTCCAGATCGAGTCCACTGCCCCAGCATGGCCAGCGGTTGCGACCGCTGAAGGATGAGCATCAAGGTTTTGGTAGTGTCAGGTATTTTGCAGGCTCTTTCCTCACGTTGTGTAGCATGGTGGTCTTGGGTTATGTTGTCTATGGCTGTAGCTCTAGTTTTGTGAATGCTTTTTGCCATTTAGGGCTCCTCTGTGTTTTGGATCGTGCATAAATTAGTCTGCCCATGTCACGGAGCACGACTGTGGCAGACTGGATTTTTATTATATTTTTATTTCTTTAGCTAGACAGTGTGCTGAACATATCCTTCCTTTGGGGTAAAATTAACCCTTTTCCCCACCCCAAGCTGCTCTCCCACCCTTGGACTTTGACAACGTGAGACACGCAGAGCACACGATAGGTTGGCACACTGTTTCAATTAACTATTCAATTCTTTAGCCTGGGATATGACCTAATTAAACTTGAAGAGCATGCTTGCCTCAGGTGAATAGCAAGCCTGCCCAAACAAGCACTAGGACACCAAGCAAAACCAACTCCATATCAAAGGAAAAGCTTAATTTTAGCCTTACAAATCTAAATGGGATGTAGCACCTTCAGCAGTCTGTGGATGCGGGTCACTGCATTGCCAGCTGTTAGCAAGTTAAAGTCAATAAAATCTGCCATTTGGAAAGTGTCTGTGCCCGTTTCACAGCCGTGTTTCAGGAAAGCAAGCGAGGAACCTCTTTGAGCCTGGCAGAGGGTCACGGAGAGGTCCTGAGTGCCATCCAGGAGCAGGATTTTTAGAATAGTCCCCATACCAGCAGCAGCCGGTTATTGTAGGCATGGTGGGTGTCTAAGGTCCCTGGCAGCAGAGCCCAGCCTTCCTCATTGCCACCATCGTTGGCAGGAGAGTCCATGCACTCTTAAATGCCATTAAACTGCTTGATCTTTATTATTATTATTTATTTCTGATGTCATTGGCATGCATCTCTGACATGCTGAAGTAACCACAGACCTTGGACTCTGGTTGATCTAATGGATAAGTCAAAGACAGCCTGTGCAAGGGCTGCATGAAGCCAAGAAGTCATGAGCTGCCCCAGAAGCAGAGATATCCAACACTTTCGGCATCACCTGCCTTACAGGTGTCCTTGTGCTCCATAACCAGCGTCACCAAGGCTCGGAAGGCTGCTTCAGACAAGGTGCCCATCATTTTATTGTGCTTTTTTGTTACTTCTTGCTAATTTTGTATGCTTTGAAGAAAGGAACTTGAAGAGCCAATCTATGACTTCTGAAAGTATCTCTTGAGTATTGACAAAGGATGGAGAAAAATAGACTCGTATTTCGCTGATTGGCATACAGTTAACAAACTGCCCTAATTGCAGGAGTCAAAGTTTGATATTTTTTGTAGAAGTGTTGTCCAGTTTTTCCTTCATAGCTTGTTCCTTCATCTTTGACTACAGCAAAGAAAGAAGGGGTGAAGCCAGAATATCTGGGTGTCATTTCAGGGCTGAAATGACATTTCTGGGTGTGAAGTGCAGGGAGCCTCGGCAAGCACAGTATACGGGTGCAGGTTCTCACTGCCGCCTCAAATAATTAGCTGGAGAACATGAACTTAACAGCACTCTTGGTAGTGATTTCCTAGAAGCTGGTGCTCGATGGCTCTGTCTGTGTCTGTTATTATTATTCCAATTTCTGCTTGTAATTAATGTGAGTTGTTTAATTACCAATAGTATCAGTCAACGCGAGGAACTACAAGGCGGTGTAAAACGTTTCGTCATGGAAAACCCTGGTATGCTGACTACACGTGGGAGACAAATACAGAAAATTAGGAAAGGTTAACAGCTGGTCCTCTTGGATGTGCAGTGATACGGCAGGATTTTAATGTGATGAATCACTTGAAAAGGGAATGTGAGTTGGCATAAGGCAGGTACTACTATTGGGCCTGGCTCAGGTGGGCTTTTGGGCGCAGACCTTTGCTTATCCCTCGTCATCGGGGAGCACGTTGATGTGCTCTGCACCACTGTAGCAGCATCAGCGCTTTTCTAGACACGAATAATTCATGTGAACTCAAATTTTAAATTGTTTCTGAGTCAGATCTTTGCTTCTCTGATTTTACTGCTATTTAATCGACCATACCATTTTTATAGTTGATTGCTGTCCTAGTTAATATGTCCAAGATCAGAAAGCGTGTGGCTTGGTATATTCTGTGTCAGACAAATAGCAAATGCTTAATATTTAGTGGAATATATAGGTATATATTTGTCTATACAAATGTTCCATATAGTAAGCATACGAATAACACATAGTTCTTCAGTGCAGTTGTGGTAGAGGTCAAATTCAAATGGAAAGCTAAGCTGATAGTATTGCACTTGATTTTTTTTCTTTATTTTTAATGTAGATCACTGTCCTCCATAGTTAACTAACATCTGCTAACTAATGTGGAAACTTAATTTTATTTCCTAAGTGGTGAATGCCTTAGTTCAAAGGGATCACTTCCAGTGGTCAAAAATAATTCAACAGCATAGGGTACTAAAGAGCAAAGTGACGAGAACATTTCAGAAGCATAAATATTTAAACAGATCTTTTTTACAGTGTGAGTTAAACTCCATTTCTGTAGTTATGACACTTCATGCTCTGGGAATACTGCAGACAGATGTGAGCTTAATCCAGCTCTTCGTGTAGCATTCGGTACATCTGCATAGCATTGGTTGCAATGGGAATGATATGGAATTTTTGCAAGGAGGAGGTGGAGAAGTTGCTTTAAAAAGCTTCTGGATGAGGACGAATTGGTGTGGTGCCCCTGTCCCCTACTTTCCCCACCTCCCTTAATAGCAGAAGACCCCTGGGCAATGCTGTGCCTCAGCCCAACTCACTTAAGATAACTTGTGTATAAGATGGGACAGGAGTCCAAGGGCTCCTTGTGATGCCACCATGAGCTAGCACGAGATGTTTGAGGGGGAAGAAAAGGTTGGTGCCTCCAGACAAAGTGGTTGTGTCTGCTCAGCTGAGGCGACTTGCAGTTGTCCAAAAATAGTTGTGCCGCCAATTTGCTGCAGAAACGGTGGTTGACTTCAGCTCGTCCCCGTTGCGTTGGAGGGGCTGTAATTCACAGTGATGGTAGTTTTGTTTTGATTTGAACAAACCCCAGGACAGTAGAGTCCAGAACAGCTTTTCTTTGTAGTTTGTTTGTGGCAAAACCCTTCATTTCCAATAAATATTACCTTATTTGGGTATCACAGTGAATATATTGAAATATGTATCTGGAGGGAGTGCCTTCATCCTGTGGCTGGGGCTGGTGGAAATGCAATAGCAAAATAACTTGATTTAGCAGTTTCGCCTACAGAACACTGTCCAGGTAGCAGCAGCCCTTTCAGAGGCTTCTAATGTCTTTAAGGAAGGTAAAAAGTAAATAACACTTTTGGCTGGGGAGGTGTCTGATCTGTAACGTGCAGCGTGGCCTCCCTGGCCTGCCAGCTCTGGGGATCTGGGTGAGGAAACTCTCTGCAGCTGCTTTTGTATAGAGAATAGTGTGACCTGCAGATGGAGGCTTTTGCTGGTATCTTAAGCTTCAGAAAAACAAATAGTCCCTCAAAATAACATAAAAAAAATAAACTTCCACTTCTTCCTGTTTTTATAGTTTGCTTATTTCCTCAGTGTCATGGTTTTGTCTCCAGTACTGCAGATTATTAATCTTCAGAGGATCAGGACCTTCATAGAAATATTTCCTGTACATGTTTATCTGTCTCTTTAACAAGTTAGTATCTACTTGTTCTCTTCTGAATTTTCCTACAAATAATAGGAAACTCTGCTTCAGTAATAAGGCTTTTTTTGCTAGAAAAAATATCTGGATGAATCACTGTCAGGACTTAAAGTACCTTTTGTATGACTTGGTTGATGGCATCCTTTAGGACATCTGCAAGTAGTCCCAAATTCCAGAGGTCACTGTCTTTGTGTTGGTTTTGTGGAAGTTTTGTTTCAGATAAACTTCATTTATTTGGTTGTAAGTGCATCTGGAGGTCTTCTGTCCAAATGTTACCTAGACACCTAGAAGAGGGATGCTGTTAAGTCTAGAGCTTGTCTTGAGACTGCCACAGATTTCCACTTAATTTATTAGCAGAAGATGTATGCAAGGCAAGCACTGGCTATTAATCAACAGAAGAGCACTGTTGCATGTCCAGCCTTTATTTTGCCCTGTTTAAAAGGGATGGAGGCAATATTTTCAGCCACTATACTACTAACTGTTCTTACTTGTAGCTATCTCAGCACAATTTTTGAATACATGGATTAAAGATGTGCATTTAAATATATTCCTCCTAAAACATGCATGCTTGCGCATGGTGAATGGGCATTTGACTCCCAAGTTCTCCATGGAGTTGTTAGAGCCTGGCCACATCTGGACAGGCTGGAGTGAGGATGCTGTTTCTCCCTTCTCCCTCAAAATTGATGGTATCTGTTATCCATGCATCTGCAAGGGAGTGTGCTGGATTAGGATGAGTAGCTGGCTTTCCGCCTCAGCTTTCGATTTTGGATGGAGCTCTCGTCATCCACTTTGTCCTTGAATATACTGAAGCTGGGTCTGTTATACCACCCACAACTCAACGCTTGTGCCGGCACTGCCTTGGGTTTCTGCAGCACGCGCCAAATCACATCAATATCCATGGTGTCTTCACGGCGTTGGCCTGGTGGCTTCTCCAGGGCTGTCCCTGTGGTGGAGGAAACATGGGTTGGGCACCTTATTGTGGTGCTAACATTAATAAAAAGGCATCCCTGGATGAAGAAGCAGCTTGCGGGTCCTTCAGGGCATAACCTTTTGAATTGCCCCTTGTCCCGCTTTGCAGACTAATATAGGAGAGGGCACTTGATGAGAGTCTGAAAGGCTTTTTGGTGGAGGGGTGGATTTTTTTTGGTGTTTGTCGTGATTTATTTTTTTGATTGTTTGTTTTTCAGACAGCTCAGCAACTTGTGGTATCCCATCCGGGTGCGAATTGTTTAGCAAAGCTGGTATTCAACTTGCTTTGGGACAACGCGTGTGTATTTCTTTCCCTTAGCACGTCAAAACGCCATCACTGTTTCCTCCGAATATTAATTTCTAGCGGACAACAAGGCCTTACAGGGCAGTCTTGGCACCTTGTGCTTCCACCGCTGTCTTGTCTGGGAGCCAAAGCATCCCGCTGGAGTGTTGGGTGCGGAGCTGCATCCCTGTGCACAAATGCACCAGAGACCCGTCTTCAGACCAAGGCTTTTCCTTTCTGAAGTTTCTCTTGCTTCAGGATAGGGGTGGACACAGTGTCAGAGCCAGGTAAATCCTAAGTAAGTCAGAAACTCGTAACTGGATAAAACCACCTTAAGAAAAAAGAAAACCAAGTTGGTAGATGTGCATGCTTATCCTTCTACATTCCCTCCTGTCGGTTTTTGTTTTTGGTACACAAGAATTAAAACCCTAGTTAAATCTGAGTTTAAGAGGATGGGGAAAAAAATAAGCCATTTTGGATTGAGATAAACGCTTGCGGTTCCATTATCATCCGCTGAACACATGCAGAGTGGTTATAACACAGCTTGAAACTGTGAAAAACAAGTGGAAAGTTAGAAAAAAAATCAGGGTATGTCGTCTTCTTCCTGTCTAGATAGTTACCTTAATAATATAGTGCGGGTGGGCAAGGTATAGATGGGGCTTTGCCCAAAGATAGAAGGTAATTATTTTCTTCTCACAGATCTTCAGCAAGAAGATAATGTTGCTTTTCATCAGTATTCATTTTTTGATGTTTTTAAACAGTGTGTTGTGGCCTGTTAAATCGCAAAGTCATTTAGGCTGGAAAAGACCTTTAAGAGCATCAAGTCCAACCGTTAACCTAACACTGCCAAGTCCACCTCTAAACTGCGTCCCTACGCACCATGTCTACGTGTCTTTTAAACCTCTCCAGGAGTGGTGACTCAACCACTTCCCCAGGCAGCCTGTTCCAATGCCTGACAACTCTTTGGTGAAGAAATAGAATAATAGAGTTGTTTGGGTTGGAAAAGACCTTTAAGAATGAATAGATTTGCATAAGCTGTTACTTATACATGTATATATATGTGTATAATATTTAGGTATGTTCTAAGCTTAGCAGTTTTTTTGGTCTTGTGTGGGGCATTGATGGTATTCCCCAATTAAACCCACGAGATCTGAGATTGCAGCTCCCAGCTAATATTGAGTGCGCCAAAAAGCCGGATGAGAACTGAATGAGCAGCTCCTTCACCACCTTTGCTGCTCGAAGGAAAGGCCACGGGAGCCTCCAGTCACCTTCAGATATGCCAGAGGACACAGACTGTCCCTAGGCAGATGCACCTAAAGCTTAACCGTTTTGGAAGGAATTGGCAATGAAAACATGAATGTGAAGCACGTTGAACAACTCATCCTCACTCATCAGACTGAGAATATGGGGTGACCCCCGTGGTGATCTCCACTGATTGAATTCCATGCCTTTTGTGAACAAAATTGCTCTTCCCAGTGAGATACTCAGCTTGCACTTCACACCACTGTATCTTACAGCTTTTAAAAGATCCGCCTATTAAACCAGAGCACAGGAAATAATAGCCATTAAACGCAAGTGACACTTTTGTGCCCAGGCGAAGGACGGTGGTAGGAAGAGCGGCACACAACTGCCTGCAGCTTGAGGAAACCATTGTTTGTTTGTTCTTCTTCCAAAGCCCTTTGCCTTTGCAAGGGAAGCAGCGGCAGAGATGTAAACAGGAAAACTGGCTGCAGGGAGAGCCGAGGTTGGGAGATGCGCACAGCTGGCTGCAGGAAACCAAAGGTATTGGTGAGAAATCTCTGGTTGCTATAGGATTTAAATAATAACGTCAGAAAGCTGTGCGATAGTCAATGCCTGGTGTCCTCGTACAGGGCAGGCATACTCTGTGCAGGGGGGGAAACCTGCCCCCTATCCTTTCTGTGCTCCAAGAGGCAGACTGTGAGGGTCAGTGCTCTAAATTAACAATAAAATAATGCCCGCACTACTAAAAATCAAGGCAGAACATTAAACATCTTCCTTTAAGTCTGTAAAATAGCAGCTTGTTCCCAAGAGCAGTGGAAAGAACTGGACAAGGTATGTTTTAAGGACAAGATAATATTTTACTAACAATCACAGAATGTTTGGGGTTGGGAGGGACCTCTGGAGATCAACCAGTCCAACCCACCAGCTAGAGCAGGTTCACCAGAGCAGATCACACAGGAATGTGTCCAGGTGGGTTTGAATGTCTCCAGAGAAGGAGACTCCACAGCCTCTCTGGGCAGCCTGGTCCAGGGCTCTGGCACCCTCACAGTAAAGAAGTTTCTCCTCGTGTTTAGATGGAACCTCCTGTGTTTCAGTCTGTGCCCATTGTCCCCCATCTTATCGTTGGGCACCACTGAAAAGAGTCTGATCCCATCCTCTTGACACCCACCCTTGAGATATTTCTAAGCATAAATAAGATCCCCTCTCAGCTTCTTTTCCTCCAGGCTGAACAGACCCAGCTCTCTCAGCCTTTCTCTGTAAGAAGATGCTCCAGACCCCTCAGCATCTTTGTAGTCTGAAGAGGGGAGGCGGAATGATCTTGAAAATTTAAGATGGTCAGATTAAGTCAGTCCCCAGCAAAACAGGGAGCTGGCTGAGAGGAGAGACAGTCAGTGTCAGCTTGAGTGTATGAACTTGCAGCTGATCAGCTGGAAGTTTTCAGTGGATTTAGAAACGTAGGTGGATGAAGATTATCATATCATGGTGCTTGCCTCGTGGTCTGCTGTACCTTGCTGCATTTGTAGTGGCTTCTAGCATGAAGTATTGAGTCCTGGCACGGGGGATTTGCAAAAGATAGCGCCAACCCTCAAAGAGCAACAAGAGTGATTTGGAATCTAGAAATAAGAAATTGGAGAAGACAAGAAACTGAATAGATGTGATCTGGGGTATGCATAATTCGTTTGGGAGTACCTGCATGGGGGAAATTTTTATCCTACAAAAAGGGAAAGGAAAGATGCAGTGGTTAGAAGTTAAAGAAGATTCACAGTTTAAAAATAAAGTGGATTTTTTGGGGTACGTTGTAGAATCTTCATCAGTTGAGATCTGTTGCAGATAAACTGGAGTAAAGCATCTGCTAGATTAGAGAGTCTAGATTAAAGCTGAAATGAAAGTAAAGTTTGATTTAGGAACAAGCAGCTCAGTGAAGCCCTTCGGTCTGCACTGTGAGCAATGGTTTTCTCAAGGGGTTAAAGGTGTGAATCCGTCTGCGGCGGTGATTGATCTGGGCTCTGTAGGCAAGGAGCTCTTCAGGCACTGAGCTCTGCAATCTGGCCAGTCTAGGAGACACTGATACCAGGGCATGAAGAGATGCAAACTGTGGAGAGGCAGCACCTCTCCTTTGAACTGAGCATTTAAGTTGGGGGGGGAAGGGAAATAAAGGAAGGTTTTGAGGTTTTAATAGCTTTTTTTTTTTTGTAACCAGTTTTTTATCAAGAAAATCAGATTTCACAGCCTGCCCTGTGATGGTTGAGTCCATGTTACACAAGTAGAGCAAAGTACAGGGTTCGATTTCCTGTAGTATATTACAGCTGTTTGTCCAGGTATCAATTAGGAGCTATGGAGGAAGGGTTTAATTAGAAGAAAAGCACATGAGGCTTTTCCGGTGTAGGGGAGTTCGGTGCTTGTCATTTGTGTAACCTCTTTTCTGGTCAGGGATGTTTATTCGGAGTTGAGTAAGACGCTCTCAGCGGCTTTCCTTTGATCTGTCTGCAGGAAAATTAAATCCACATGGCCTCCACCCAGAACCTTTCTGAATGCTCAGAAATACCCATCCGTGCTGGGGTTGGTTTTTATTGTCATCCATATGTACAAAGGTCCATTCATCTGTGAGAGTGACGTATCTTTCCAAGGCCTAAGCTTTCAAACACCCAGAGAAGGAAAATAGTTGTTGCAAGATGTCAGTCACCTGGACATGGACTTTATAAACCAAAGGACTTTAAGAACAAATATAGAGAGTTGCCTTGGTTTGCACAGTTTGAAGCCACAAAGAAACACAACCTCTAATTTGCGATGCTCGTTTAGCGTCTCTGTAATTTATAAATAGGTTGTACCTTTGCTGGGACCTGGGATTGTGCTACATGTAATGATGGTGCCAAAGGGACACCTGCACGGGTTGAGCTGGGCTGGTGACCCCCAGCCTGGGCCCTGAGCTGCAGAGCAGGGGTTGTTAATGGTGAGATGTTCCCTGTGCTGGTGACTTGCAGCAAAACGAAAAAAGGATGAATCCTTTGTTTCGGGTCAGGTGATGTCTACAAGAGATTAAATACTGCAGCTTTCCTCTTTCTTTAGTTTTACTGCGGTATTCCAGGTGCATTTGTGTTAGGAAAGCATCGTGCTCAGTGATGCTTAGCATCTGGGTGAAGTCTGTATTGAGAGATATATAAGCAGAGTTGAGCTGTGCCGTGACCAGAACTGCTCCCGCATGGGCTTTTATGGGCCATCCATCCCCCAGCAGACTCCTTGACTCCTGAATCTCTATTCAGCTGTACTTTAAATAACACCTTTTGAGCTGGCAGAGGTGTGCAGCATGGGAGATCCTTACTCTGGTGTCATGGAAAATAAGGCAAGTGTGTCAATGGTAGGTAGGGAGGAGCATTTCAGTGCTCCTGAATATTTAACAGCCCCAGGCACGTCATAAAAAGTTTGAAGTCGTTCCGAAGGATCAGCTTTTTCTGCCCTTTTTTCTGCCATACTTGCAGCTCTTCCCTGCAATGTAACTTGAGTGCATGCTGTATTCAAGAAACTTTGTCTCTGAGATGCTGGACAAAAAGCTACACTGATCGAATCTGTGAAGTCATTTGTTTGTTTTAATTAAAACAAAAAAATGGAGACCTTCCTTACCCCTCACAAGGCACAGTAAGCAATGTTTAGGCAATATTGCCATGGTGACTCTTGAATGCTACACCTAAGGCAGGTTTCCCAGTGTTCCCAGATGATGAGACATCACAAGTTTCGTGGTGTCCTATACAGACTTGGGGCTGCAGATACTTGGAAGCCCGTGCTGCACTGAAATGGTGTGCTGAACCATCTTTTTACCTGGTTCACAAGCTGTCAGGGCTTGGTCCTGTGTGCTCCGTTAATGTTGCACTGCACAAGTTCAGCCTGTTAATATGACGAGCATTATCAAGGTGACTGAATTTCATTCTCTTAATCAGAAATACTCCAGCAGCTGCAGTGAAAATGGGCTCCTCTTGCTCTGACCAGTCTCAGCTCTCTGAACCATGCTGGTAGTTGGCCAGCAGGCAGCGGAAAGCAGATGCGCCGCCTTGTTGGCTCTCCAGTTGCAATGTTTACTTTAATTTTCTAATAGCAAAACCCTGTGGCTGAGTGCATGAAGCTGGACACTGGAACATGTTCATATATTAGAGCAACCACTCGCCAGTCAAAGCTAGGAAATGCACAAAAGCGTCAGAAGGTATTTCACTGCAGCACCGAGCTGGTAGGGATGGGTGTGCTACGGTGTAATGGACAGGGCAGTATTTAAGAAGAAAAAAAATAGTACGGTAGCATTGCCAACCCTGGAGCTGAGGTTTGTTAGCTTAGCCTCAAGTTTAAAGGACATTTGCAAAAGTAAGAACCCAGCCAGTGATTCAGCCGATGCTCGCAACTGTCTGGTGACTTGATATCCGCTTCCCTTTGGAGAAAACCCTTGTGAACAGGGCTTGAAGCCAAGTGCATTAGGTGGTGGTTCTTCTTGAGTGACACAACAACTTCTTGGTGTCGACAGAAGGCCAGGGCTTTATTTGCATCCATGTGGATTGTTAACTGCGAGCTTTTCCGTGTCTTGCATTTTCACATGCAGAGTGTTCCTGCCTACCTGCTCCTGGCACACCAATAAACGGGTGACTTTGCAGAAAACACCCAGGTTATGGCTGAGCCCACCTGTGTGAGCTGAGACCTGCCCTGTGGCAGCTGTGGAACCGTGTGTTAGCTTTTTGGTGCGATGGCTTTTCCGTGTAAACTCATCTTTTGATGTGTAATGCTGCGATCCTGTTTGTTAATGCTGCTCCTCCGTAAGCCACCATATGTGGGTGCTCAGTCCCGAGGTTTCTAAGAGGATCGGTGGTGGGCTCGTCTGTGGAGCGATGGGAAGGCAAGAAAACAGGCAAGCTTTGGGGAGACAGATCCACTCAAGCTGTTCATTTCAAAAACATGATTACAACACTATTCAAAGATAGTTTTGTCTTACACTGGGAGGCTAATTTCTTCTTCCCCTGTCCCTTGGGAGAGAAACTTTAGAAACTGGACTTGCAGCAATAAGGGCTGGGAATCTTTATTTGATTTTTTTTCTGGCTGCTGTTGCTTTGGACTTGTGTGCTGGCTTCTCTCTGGAGACAGCTGAGGACAGAGCTGATGGGTGCTGTGTTAAGCATTTGAGGGGAAAAGCGCTGCTGCAGAGCTTGAAGAGGAACACAAGGCAGCAAATCCCAGTGCATCGGAGTAGGAGGAGTTGTGGACCGGGGATGTGCAATTAAAATACATTTTTAAAGTACCTTTTTAAAAATTACTTGGATAGCAAGATTCTCTGACTGGCTAATGAGTCGCCCGGTGGTCACAAATGCGCTTCTATCAAAATGGAGTACCCTTTACCACATAAATTAAGGACCTTTTTATGTTGTTGAAAGAGGGTAAACGCAGCTGTCACTCGATCCCACTACAACAAACTTAAAACGCTGCCTGTTGCCTTCAGCGTGGCTTCGGGCTGTAGCCTGCCAAGTCCAACCAAACTGTGAATAGGCACCTGCAGCTACACCTGCTCGATGGATGCTGGAGAGAACCACCAACCAAATCCTTCTGTCCTGGCGACTGGGGGTGTCCTCAGCATCCTCCGCCCTGCAGCCTGTTGTCTGCGCACTGAAACTGGCTTCAGGCCTTGGTGGTCTTCAGCTCGGTGTTTCCGTGGTCCAAGCTTCCAGGTTTTCAAGAGCGTGTGTGATTTTAGGTTATTACGTCTGTGATATGAGGATGCAGCTTTTCTGAAGGATGCTTTCAGGCAGCATCACTTTGGCCACTGTTCTCCGTCGTGGGAAAAAGGGATTTTTGCCTCAAATTGAAGTTAAAACAGTTTGGATTTGAGGAAGGCAGAGGCAGCTGAGCCTGGAAACACATTAGCTTTCTACCCCTCTCCTGTCTAATCTTCAGCACAGATTAGTTCCGAAATCAGGCAAGTATTTTTAGAAGCTGCTTTCAGAGCCTCAATGTCACAATTTTTATTCTTGTCTTTGGTGCCGAGTCTGTTCTTGAGCAACGTTTCTGCTCTTAAAAAAAATGAGAGGGCATTCAGGGATGACCGTCTGACTTTGAGGGACATTCGCTGGCTTAGCAAGGAGTTAAACACAGCAGCTGTAAGTTTTTAAGCAGCAAGTGAGCACTTGAGATCTGCCTGACATGAAGCTCACGCATGGGGATATTGCTGTGTCAGCACTTCGGAGAGTGTTTGGCTGCCCACAAAGGTATGGTGTACAAGGACCTACAGCTGATATTTTAAATACCAACTTGTTGCGAACTGGAAGTATTTAAAATGCTATTAAAAACTGCGACGGAGATGGGCTCATTGAGAGGCTGAGTGCTTCCCCCAGGCCTGTTGACTTGTTTGGACCCTTGGTCCCAGCGCTACATTAGCAGCTTTTGGGGAATAAAGTGCGACCGGGGTTACCGGAGGAGATGACGCCGCTTTCAACTTTGGACCTGTTTGCAGTCCTGGGTGAGCGGGCAACGCGCCCGCTGGTCTGGTGCAACCTCTTGACAGCAGGTTTGCTCCGTCAGCTGCTGCTAAATGCCCATGTTGCTAGTTTATGGTGGTTGTATTCCAGCCTGTAACCGGGGTGGGGACGCCAGGATCTTTGGTCGGGTGCGTGCGCTTGTGCTCTGGGAGCCGAGAGGATGTTGTTGCCAATGAGTAATGGTGCAGCCGGGGCTGTAATATGCAGAATACCTCTGGGATGACTCACGGGTACAATGCAGCAGCACATCCCTCAAGGAGACTGAATCACGGATGGGGGGGGAAGCCGCTGGCTCTCCTTCTGCACCAGCCGGGACACGGGGCAGCCAGTGCTGAGCCGGAGGCTGGTAGGAGTAATGGTGGTAAACCAGAGAAATTGGGGTGAAAAATGTAGAGGAAATGGCATCCCCCAGCAGGTGTGTGTGTGTGTGCTGTCACTCTGTATAATTTCATATTTTTTACTGTTTTTGGGGGGGGGGGGGTTTCTCCATCTGCCCTCAAAACTCTTCTGAATCTTTTCCAAATCAACATATAATTTATCAGCGTGTGCGTATGACTTTTGTGAAACACAGACTTATCTTTTAGGATTACATACAATTTTCTTTTTGGAAGTAATGGTTTAACATGCGCCTTCTGTTAAATACTGAGAGGAAAATAGGTGCTACCTGAGAAGCTTCTTCCCTTGGTGTCCCTCTCCATGGATGCTTATTGGGGTTGAGAGAGTGTTAAAGAGAGGTAGGTGGAAGGCAAATTCCATGGGCTGGTTTTGATGTAGTTAAGAATGTCTTATATTTTTGTTTAAATTCGTTTACCTGGCAAAAGATAAAAACCCTCTATGTTTAGACCACGATTATACTGCTTACTCCTTCCTGCCTTCTCTGGAATAGGTTCAGCTGGAACCAAGTCACAGGATTTATTTTTTATATATATATATTTGCAAAAATGTTGTCGAGCCTTTGTAGTTGTATAGTACGTGTCAGGGAGGATGTTTACAGGGGGATAAATATAGTTGTATTCTTCACTCATCAAAATGGAGGAGATTGGGGGGAAATGCATATGGTTTATGGTGAGGAATTTCTTTTTCTGTTGTTTATAATCTTGGAATTTTTCAGAAATACTATGTGTATGTGTGTGCATACGTAGTTATTTTTATGTTCTGGAGCGTCATTGATTCTGCGAGCATGCCTTGCATTATTTTCTCTCACGCTGTAATCTGTCCGCGTTAGGACGGGCGGCACTTAATCTGCAAAACGTGATGTTATACGGGAGTAACGGGACACCCCGTCTGGGCTGCGCCTTTGGTGGCATCACGGCCGCTCTGCAGCGTGGCAGCAAAAACACTGGATGGGGAAGAGGGTCATGTGGAAATAACGTTGTCTTGTGAATTGAATAGATTTCCCCATCACATTCCTCTGTAACTTTTGGCGAGCGGTGTCAAACCTCTAGTTCCATTTTACAAAGTAAGGAGGGCAATAAAACTTCCAACGCTGGCATACGGTTGCTGCGCTTGTTTTAATTCTTGTTTTTGCTAAAGATCACCGTTCGTTAGCTAACATAAGATAACAGTAGCGGAGTGTTTATGATCAGTTACATTAGAAAAATTTAGGATAGGACCTGGTCATGGCATTTTTTTCAGGGAGAGGGGGGAATAAAATCAATTCAGGATGCAGATCTCATGCGACTACCTGTTCGGCTGGTTAAGCTTTTACGTTCTTGTTACTTATCTTGCATGTGGTATAAAACAAATACCATCTGTCATGCAATAACAGCTTCCTTTCTCATTACAGTAAATGATAGTACTAATTAGCTTTCCTTGAAATCTGTTAATATTTTGTTACCCTTGCAGGAAAATGGGAGGACTTGAGTGTGCAGCTCTTGTCTGTGCTGCATCCCGGCTGCCCGAGCTGCAGGGTGAATTATTCAAATGCATTATCTTATTAAACCGACTTTAAAACTTTCCAAGATGTACTGTCATGTGCAGCCATAATGATTTATTGCAGAACTGATCCATTAGACAATTTTTAAGAAAAGTGGGCGAGGGGGTTGGTGTTTGGGGTTTTTTTTATTGTTGTTTTTGACGTGTGGTGTTTTGGTTTTTTTGTTTGGTTGGGTTTTTTTTAAATAATCCCTAAACCCATAATTTGCTATCACCAACAAAGCAGCTGCTGCGCAAAGCTGCAAAGAGTCTGGTCCTGAGGTGATTCAATTCCCCGGTGAAAATGAGGTTCACTGGTTTTTGAAGAGGTTTCATTAAGTGGTTGCTCATTAAAAGTTTTGTCGTCAGTGTGTGTCCCAGTGGTGCTGTGGCTGTCTTTTTAGAAAAAAATGGGGTTTTGCCTATTTTTGTAACAACTTTTGCTGCGGGTTTTGATAACTTTAACATCATTCCGTCAATAGATTGCATAGCTGCTTCAGTACAACCATGAGTCATAAATTAATCTACCTCTGATGCTGGTAGACTTTCATTTTAATCCAATATTATTTATGTAATAATTTATGGGGAGAGCCCTTAAAATCCATCCACTGGAGATGTGTCAGTGGATCTTTGCTTGCCCATCAGCTTGCTTGCAAGCTTGCTGGTTTCCCTAAAAAGCCGCTTGCTGGTTCATTTGGGATTTGCCCATATGTGCAGCACTTTGTAGGGATGGCTGGGCCAGCCTGGCGCAGGAGGAGAGATTATGCTGGCCGAAAAAATGGGTTTAGCCCACGCAGGGTTAAAATACCCAACCCTACAGCTGTGTGAGTAGGGTCGTGTGTTCCTGCCTGCAACAAACCCTGCTGGTTTTTAACACCGGATCTGTAAGGAGCCCTGTCTGCAGCATAAAATTGCTCTTGCTCCCCAGTTCAGTGCATCCAAACTAGTTGGGACAAAATGAGTGTGTATATGTATATATAAAATTTTCATATCTACATTATATATTATGTATGTATATTTTATACATATATATTTATTAAAAAATGAGTTTTACATGTATTTCCTGGAAGGATTTGAAATAATTATGGGGTTATGAAATGCCGTTTGAAAAAGTTAGGATAGAGCTGTTTCTCGTAAACTTAGTAAAATCAGCCTTAAATGTTGAACAAACGTTTCGGTGAAAGGGCTCCTTTGTTCCTTGTTGCTTCGGCTTTTAAGGCAGATGTGGAGGCGGGTGGCTGGATTGTTCCAGGTGTCTTGGTTTTTTGATAATTACTTTTTCCTTCTGAAAAAAAAAAAAAACAAGCAAAACTGCCATTAATCTTTCTTATGGAGGCTTCTCGGTTGGGTTGCAGCGCTGGAAGCAAACCCGGGCTTGCCGGGCACTGGCCGTGGGGGATCTGGCTCCTCTTTGTTCTGCCTTTGGGGCTGCTCTAGACATAGAAAGGCATCAAGAAATGAAAAATAAAGCCAAAAGGTGGTGGTATTTGGGTTTGCTCCAACCTCCTGGAGCTGTGTTGCTGCATGAGGCCACGTGCCATATGGGAAGAACAACTTTTGAGGGTTGAAGGCACTTGAGCCTTGGAGCATCCCTGTTGCCTCCAGTCACTCTCAGACCATCAGTGACCACCCTGCTGGGTTGGGGGCTTTTTTTGCTGCACACAAGATGATTTTGGGCGGTGCTCAACCAGCAGGAAAACCCCCAGTGGTCAGTAACCTTGATGCCAAACTTCGGGCCGCTCTATGGGCTGTGCAGGTAGGACGGTGCATCTTACAGCTTACCGGCGGTGATTTCCAAACCTTGCACAACCGCTTCCTTCAGGGCAGGATTTTCCTCTTCCACCTTCTGTGGTGCTACAGCTAACAGTGTCCTCGGAGTTAATAGAATTTTGTGGGTTTTTTTTCTTTTTTTTCATGAAATAGTCAAATGTAGAAGCTGAACACATGTTGCCAAACTCAGTTCAACAGCCAGGTGTGAATTGAGGAGCTGGAAGAGAGAACTCCTTTCCGTCTTCAGAGAGAAGCAGTGAGGAAATGATAATAGCCAATGAGTTTACTAATTTTGTTGAAACAGTGAAAAATGTCCTGAAAGAGAGGTTTTAAGGTTAATACTGGTTTAAGGTGAAGCGTCCCAGGACAGACGCGCTGCAGACTCAGCCAGAATGGCTGGAACAAGGCATGTGGAGATTGAACTGTCTGGGATTTACTCTGACCAGGTGGACACCAAAATTTCTCAGAACACCTTTTCATTCTGTCATATTGCTTTAGAAAGACAGAAAAATACAAGTTGCATGTTTGCTATACTAGAGATGTAGATACATGTGGTTCTGTGCTCCTGATGTGATGCAAAGGTGAGGACAAGGGAGGTTTTTGGGAGGTTTTCCATAGTTTCATACAGGCTCCGTTTTAATGTTGAATCTGACCAGAGTGGTGTAGATGGCTTTGTTTTTTTTTCTTGCTGGTATGTAATGAAAAAGCTTCAAACCTGCTGAAAATCTAAGTGATGTCGAAATACCAACTTTATTTTGCTGTGGCTCTGTGCACTCAGTTTTCTTTCTAATAGTAAGTTAGGGTTTTGAAGAAGAAAATGCTGATGATAATCGGCAGATACTTCACCCTTGCTAGAAGCAAGAAAGTGGGACTCCAGAAAAAGCAGTTTCTCATGACTTCCATCAAAATGCTGCTGCTTTCTGGCTGCAGGATGAACTCCAGAGAGCATCCTTGCAACAGGATTTCCAGCGATCACCAGGGCAGAAATAGAGGGCTCTAACTCCAGCTGCTGGGCATGGAGGGCAAAGTAAGAGCACCGTGAAATACATGCAGTTCTGCCAAAGACAGGTTACTTCTCGGTAATCGTAAAGTTAACATTGCACGGATCCAAATAGTTCAAATTGTGTTTAAGCAACCGGTGTCTGTGGTGCAACCCGATCTCTGCCACTGTTTCATTACCAGCCTCCTGCTGTTATTTTGGCTCTTGTCTGAAATCTGCGAATGTCGATGCATTAAAGACCAGCGGTCCATGTTTTTGAGACCCGTTATATGCAATTACCTTTCTGTCTGAGACCTCAATCTCTCCTGGCATTGTAAGCTGGGAAGTTGATAAGGGAGGAAAATACTGAAGTATGGTTGCATTTGCATGGCAGTTTATAAGTTTATGTTTTGGTCAACTAGCCTGGCTAGAGGAAAAAGATCATTGAATTGTGGCAGGTGTCTGGGAAGTGGAGAAGCCAAATGTGACTCAAAAGACAGCAGTAAGTGTGGGGAGTTCAACTACTTTTTGTTTTCCCATGAGATTTTTAGACATCTCAGGTGTTATTTGCAATTGCTGCATTTGAAACAAAGTGGAAGAATGGTGGGTGGGAGCTGTGTACTTGGAGCAAGGGCACTGACAAAATGAAAGCCTTAACTAACCAAGGAATTATTTGCCATTTAGTCCTGGATGCAGGATTTCTGCTGTAAGCCCAGGTTAGGCTTTGTTCCCCCGCTGTTTTTGCTGGTGTGTGGTTGCTGCAAGTGATGTGGCTCATGTCAGAGAGTGCTGGATGGTGTCAGTTGTGTTTTACCATGCGATTCGTGCATGCTGGAGGAAAGCACTTTTTTATCTGCTTTAAAAGTCACTTGCCTCTTAGACACTAATGCTTTGTAAAAGTTAGGCTATAGGTAACGCAAAGGTGCTTCAGTTATCACAAAGGTAATCATGCAGTCACTTCTTGTTTAGGAAAATTCTCAATATTCTTCAGTAAGTACACATGCACACCTTTTTAAAATATATATATGCATGCACACCCACGAGCTATAATTTTTAAAGCCCTTTTCCTTCCAATAAAAACAGCATGTGGTTTTCTGTGCTACCTTTACTCCCCAAGTTCATTATGGCTTTTTACTCGGGGTGGGGCGGGCGAACAACCTGAAGCAGCCGTGGAACACGCTGGCTGGCTGCCATGCAGCTGGGTAATCCCTGCAGACGCTTTCTTCCCAAGCTTTTAAGGCTGTTGAAGACAAATCTGTAGGGTTAAGATAGCAAAGTATTCCATTTAAGAGCAGTTTGCATGAAACATGCGCTGCGTAGGCCATAAACCCGACAATTAGAGCGGTCTTAAAGTTTAAGAAGCCAATAAAATGAGGGAAACTAAGGCTGCTGCGGGGTGTGGTTTTTTTTAGCTGTTTCGTTTTTAAGTATATGAAAGGCTTGCGTTATCTAATCTCAGCGGCAATCGGTATTTCATTGGTGGTAAAGGACTGAATATTTTCACGTACCTCATTACCCGTTTCTCCTGGAATAGTCAAATTGCACAGTTGCCATGAGAAAAGTGCAGGTGAATGACTTGAACGTGGCCGTTTCGCTGCCTCAGTGCACCGAGGTTTCAGCAGTGACAAACACATGGGATCTGCAGATCGCTCCTTCGCTCCAGAGGACTTTGAGCCAGCCAGGGCCTCGGTGCAGTCATGTAAGATTAAATAGCAAAGAAAATAAACAGCTTTTACGCTAAGGAAGCAAGGTCTTTATATGGACCTGAGATATTTGAGTACCTCCCAAGTATTTATCAACACTGGCATGAGGGAAAGAAGCATTGCCTATTCTAGGCTTGTGGATGGAAACAGCAGGCAAGATTTTTGACATGTAAAACTGAAGGAAGTGGGGTGAGTAGCCTTGAAAACTCAACATGTGGCTTCCGAGCCCTAGTCCAGTGACTAAACCAAGATGTCAAGCCTTAAGAAGCCTTAAACACCTTTCTGCTTTCTTTCTTCGCCTTTATATTTCTTTCCTAAGTCCTTTAGTGTAGGTTGCGTGATGGGAATTGTGCACCTGTGGCTGGAGTCTCATGGGAGTGGGGATGGGGACGTCACCGGTGACTTTTGATCATGCAGGGAAGTGTGCCAAGGGACTATGTTAATGAAGCCAGAGCTCTGCATACCTTGCTAAAGGTGAAGCCTTCTGCTGGACAAGGTCCTTTTCTAACAGGGGAGCAGAGGTCATCTTGCTGTGGTAGGGGCATGGAAACTAGGTTTTCTGGCTTGATATATTTAAGGAGGCAGCTCTTCAGGTTGGGGGAAATGCAGTTTATATGGTGTTCTCCTGGGTATTTGCAGGTGACAGACACGTGCACTGTCTAATGAGGAAAGGAGTAAAATTTTAATGTCTTCCACTTTGCACTTGGGTTTCTTTAAATTTTTCCTCCACCATGTACTGTTGAAAAGCCGGCAAATTTTTCTTCACCATCAATCCATCCACTTGCCATCAAAGCAAATTATTAAATTGTCCCAGTTATTGTCTCCAAATCCCCAACCCTCAGGCATCACAGTAGCATCCTAGATGTAGGCATAGATGCCAACTGCCAAGCCCCGGTCCAAATCCTGTCCCGTCTTCTCACCAAACTCCAAGAACCTGAACTGGGTGCCCAAGGCATCCCCAGGTGAGGATGCTGACTTCCAAAAAAATGCTTTTGAAAAGTAAACCAACAATTTTAGTTAATAAATAACCTGTCTTTTCCCCTGACAGGCATTACATCTAGTGGCAGGGATGTGGGGCATGTGGGTGAAATCAGTGATCTCGGTGACAGAGCTTATAAGAGGTAGAAGTCAGGAGTTTTAAGTATGGATATGAAGATGGAAACTATATGGCTCTGTGCCCTACCAGATTGTGATTATAATGGGCAGGGGAGTAGTCAAGGAACCTAAATTTAACATGTAGGCATGCACTAGTATTCAAACTTAATTATGAGCCTAGAGAAATGACTGAGAGGTGAGGGAAGCACACAAATAATTGGTAGAAATCACAAAGTACCGAGCAGCTGCTGCTTAGTTTTCCTATAAGTGGAGGATTCCTGCAGCAAAGTAACTGAAGACAGCATTACTTTTGGGGTTGCTGCTGTGAATGCAAGGGGTAAATCCCACAGGAAGATGAATTGCCAGCTGTATTTTCAAGCCTGGAAGGAGAAATAGCAGTTTGTGTGGATGACTTTTGCAGGAGGGGTGGGAAGGATGGTTGTATTGAACAGCTCTGACTTCAGAAGAGAGCTTGAAATTTAATGGGAGTTCCCCAGAAGTGAGAAGAGTGAAAAATAAGTCCAGAAAGGATCTTTCGGGAACAGAAGAACTAGATAGAAAGGTATAATTGGCTTTCTTTATTCTTTATCTGTTAATTGCTAATCCTTACTATATGGGAAAGGTGGAGAGAAGAAAACAAAGATTTATCTTGGATGGAAGCGGCTCAAGTTTTGCACAGTAGGAAATAAGCTGAAGTATTTTGCTGAATTCTGAGTATCAGGAAGCCAAGAGATTAAAGTTGTCACCAGTAAAATCTAGAAAGAGGTTTTCATTAGAAAATAAAAAGGTAACTGGATCACAGTATCACAGTATGTTTGGGATTGGAAGGGACCTCAAAAGATCATCTAGTCCAATCCCCCTGCCAGAGCAGGAACGCCTAGGTGAGGTCGCACAGGAACATGTCCAGGTGGGTTTTGAATGTCTCCAGGGAAGGAGACTCCACAACCTCCCTGGGTAGCCTGTTCCAGTGTCTGTCACCCTCACTGAGAAGAAGTTTTTTCTCAAATTTAAGTGGAACCTCTTGTGTTCCAGCTTGATCCCATTACTCCTTGTCCTATCATTGTTTGCCACCGAGAAGAGCCTGGCTCCATTCTCGTGGCACTCACCCTTTATATATTTATAAGCATTAATAAGGTCACTCCTCAGTCTCCTCTTCTCCAAACTAAAGAGCCCCAGCTCCCTCAGCCTTTCCTCATAAGGGAGGTGCTCCACTCCCTTAATCATCTTTGTTGCCCTACGCTGGACCCTCTCCAGCAGTTCCCTGTCCTTCTTGAACTGAGGGGCCCAGAACTGGACACAATATTCTAGATGTGGTCTCACCAGGGCCGAGTAGAGGGGAAGGAGAACCGGTGTCGTGGTTGAGACGGACAAACGACATAGACCAAGTTCTTCCAGGATGAAAGTAGTAGATGCCATTTATTGCCACAAGTGCATTTTTATACAGTTTTACCAATTCATGTGTCTCTTCACTATTGGTTACAAGTTACAGCAGTAACATCTCATTGGCTGATTTTGCTATCATCAGTGTTACTCTTCTACTCCCTTCTCTCTCACGGGTACATCCTTAACATCTCCGGATACTCCTTTACTCCCATCTTTCTCACGGGTAGGCCTTCATATCTTCAAGGCTAATTTCTGTTCCCATGCCCTCCGTCAGGGAATCCACGGACCCACCGTAGTCCCCCACAAACCGACCTCGATCTACTGACCATTCCCCTTCTAATACACCCCAGGATGCCATTGGCCTTCCTGGCCACAAGGGCCCAGTGCTGGCTCATGGTCATCCTGCTGTCCACCAGGACCCCCAGGTCCCTTTCCCCTACACTGCTCTCTAATATGTAATTTCCCAACCTATACAGATGCTCTCACCTGTACCAGTATGCTGCTTTAAGGCCTCAAGAACAGAAATACTCTTAAAAATATTGTTTCTCAGTTCTGTGAGTGCCTTGTGTGTGTCAGCTGTGGTGTGGGCTGCATATCTGAGTGTGCTAAAAAGCTTTTTATCAGCCAGTGCAAAGTCCTTGGAGCAATAAGGGGTGAACCTTCAGCATCTGTGTACTGCCTTCATCACATAGGTCTGTTGAGAAAGTTGGGATATCCATAAAATAAAACCATTGAAGGGAAAATGGCAGTGTGTGTTTTGCGAGATCTGTCCTGCTGCAGAAGGGTTTAGCTGGTCCCAGGTACCTCTGCCCAGAAGATGCTTGTTGCCTGTGCTCAAAACTGCCTTCAGATGGGGTGCGTGAGGTTGCTTGCTTAGTTATTAAATAAAATCTGATCATACTAGAGAAAGGGGAACTTAGACTTCAAATATATACCACTCAGATTACAGAAGTGATGCAAAAATAACGTCTGAAAACATGAGGCAGTTTTACCTGGTGCAGGATGAAGAAAGCAACTGCTGCTTTTATTATAATTTTGGATGGAAAGGGCCCATTCTCTTGTCATGTCGCACAGGATGCTGGGAAAATATCTGGACACGGAGCTTTCCTCAAGGAGCAGTTTCTTTTCCCTAAGGGGTGATACCTGTTGTTTTTAAAGGCCTCTTCCTGGAGCCCTCTACAGGTTGAGCTTCCTCCTGATGAGCTCACTTGGTGTCCTGGAGATGACAATTCCCAAGCAGTTTTCTTTGTGCATTGCTTTTCTTGGCCCTTGTTGACATTCCTTGTTTTGCCCGGGTTTGGGTGCCCTCGCAGGACCTTTGTGGGCGCTGATGTGTATCGGCAGCCGGCGGTGCCATGGTTGCACATGGTTGATGTCTGACCATGCCGGGGTGACCTCCACGTGACAGCGTCACAGCTGTCACCGCTGTTCTTCAGCAGTCACTGGGTTAATCGATGTCTAACACGTGACAGGTTCCACCGAGCCAAGACTCAGCAACAGCATGAGGATGGAGAAGTTGATTTTAGTATTTCCTAGCAACTCTGGAGTGGGAAAAATGCATTTTAGCTTGGAGTCTGTTGTGTGTCGCGTGCAAGGTTCATGGCTTTTGATGATGTCCTGCAGTGACCTTTCTTCTTGCAAATGACACCCCTCCCTGGTGATGTCCCCAGTAGATGCTGGAGCAAATGCTCTGTGGAAATGGTACAGGAGGAGGCCTGGGGAAGTGGAGCCTCCTGCTCTGGGGACTCTTTTGATGACCCCTCGCGGTGGGCACCCAGATTTTTCCCATATCTCTCAGTTGCTTCCACAATGGCTTCTTGTGAGTTTGTGATGCGCCACCTTTGAAAGCCTCTTCAAATGCTGGGGGAGCTGTTTTAGGGACACAGTGTGGTGCTGATGACCTGAGCCGAGATGGTTCCCGTTTCCTTTTGTCTGAGGTACCAGCTGGAGCTACACTTGTGGGGTTTTTCCCTCAAGGCTGGCCCATTTGTGGAAGAATTTGAATGTCATCTTCCAAATCCCACTTTGCTAATTTGATCACAAGAACCTTCAAACACTTTGTTCATGTGTTATTTGAACTCCACAATTTCTTCCAGCGCTTTGAAGACCTGATACCCCAATGCATCCCCTGTAGGTGGTGGCCTTGGGGTGCTGCCTGGCTCACCCTCCTCTCTTAGTCTCCGTCTCCAGGTGCATGAGGGAGAGGGTGTCTGGGACCATGGATTGTTTGATTTGTCTGTTGATATTTGGAGATCCAGCAGGGCTGTTTCTTGATGGGTTTCTTTTCCATGGTGGCTTGCACAGTCAAAACCACCCGCCATGGAGGTGGATTTTCCATCCTGGGCAGAAACTCTTGTGTTGGGACTGGACCAGTGCTGACTAAATACAACCCTCAAGAAGAATGCTCTGATGGGACCATGTGATGCTCACAAAAGGCTTTGTTTTTGTCTTGTTACCATTGCAGTGACAGCTATATTGTGCGAGTCAAAGCTGTGGTTATGACCCGAGATGACTCCAGTGGGGGATGGTTGCCGCAAGAAGGAGGCGGTCTCAGTAGAGTTGGCGTCTGCAAGGTCACGTACCCAGAGGGCAATGGAAGAAGTGGATTTCTAATCCATGGTGAAAGGCAGAAAGACAAACTGGTAATAGAACCTAATTTAAATTTTGTCTGTTCTTATAATGAGAATTATCCCGAATCTGTTGCTATTGTATTCTTGTGCAAGTTTTTTAAAAAAAAAACACAAAGAACAGGCATATGCAAATAGTACCAGATTGGACAAAGCAAACCCGTCCTCATCCAGAATTGCCATCTTTTGCTGTCTAGGTTGTCATGCTGCCACCTGGAAGGAGCAGGTAAATTGTCAACCCCCACGCAAAATACCCCCTTTGATGATTGAAAAAGGCCCTGTTATTTTTTTTTTCTAAGACCTAGCAGAGGTATGTGAGAAGTGAATTGAAGTGTAAAGAACCCATGAAGCCAGTCACATTGCACTGAGTAATGCAGTGCAAGCCTTTAAAACAGCCATGAATTATTTATGCTGCGTGCCGTTCAAGGTTTGAACGAGCAGAGTGAGAATATGAAGACAAGTTGTCTCTTATGAATTGATGCACTCAGCTTCTCCTGGTAGCTGTTTATCTAAAAATGAACTCTCTCCTTTCCTGACACAAATCAAATTAATAAAGCCTTTTCCATTTTTGCAGGGTCTGTTTAGATGGTGTAGTTTGTTATCTCTTCTCTATATATTTGATTCTTATGAAATTTACTCTGGTGAAGAGATGGGCTAGCTTAAAAAACTACATCCCTTGCACAGGCTCAGGGAACACAGTTTTTGGAAAAAACAAAATTGCATTATTTGAGTCGGAAATTATCTTGCTTTCAAAAAACCAGCAATTTTAAAGCTATTTCAAATACAGCTTGTCTTTTGCGATACTGTTTTGCTCAGGATATTTGGGAGCCATGGTTATGTTTTTGAGGGAACGAGGTAGACCATTCCCATTCTCCCTGAGCTAGAGATGGTTTTGGGCACAGCAAAACTTGAGATGAGTGCCTGGCTGGGGGTGAGGCAGAGAAAAAAGGTTGGGGTAATGTTTTAGCACCTCCTAAATCTGCCGCTGGTGGATGAAATTTATGTTTAGCAAAATCATTGAGGGAAGAGGTTCTCCCTCCATCTGACCCCCCGCTACCTGTAACATGTGCCACACTGAATCTGGGTCCAACATAAGCTTATACTCAAAGCACAAGCAAAAGCTGAATGTGCGATGGTTATGAGAACAATTACAGTGTCTGGTGTTTATTAGTCATCGTTTGGTAGGGAAGGATGTTCCCCTATGCAAGGCGTGACTTGGCTTGCTTTTGGGTTTGGGCCTAGACTGTGCTGACTGTGTCCTTGGGGAGGGAAAAGTGACTTTGCTCTTCTTTTGGGGCTCGTCCCCTCCCAGGTGGTGCTGGAGTGCTTTGTGAAGAAGGACCTGGTGTACACGAAGGCGAACCCCACCTTCCACCACTGGAAAGTCGACAACAGAAAGTTCGGGCTCACTTTTCAAAGCCCCGCCGACGCTCGAGCCTTCGACAGAGGAGTGAGGAAAGCCATCGAGGACCTCATTGAAGGTACCGCGCTGGCAACCACTTGGACCCTTGCAAGAGCGGGGAAGTGGGTTTCACGCACAGAGTTGGGAAGAGGGATGGGTTTAAAATCAGTTCTTGGGCTCGGACGTCTCTTGTGCTCATGTCCATGCTGAGCAAGCCCCAGCTGGCTTTTAAGAACTGAGTTTTCTCATCCCTTGAGGTGAGAAGGGGTTTCAGTCCAAGTATTTTCCAATCCTATGTGGCTTGGTCTGTCCAGACTTCCCCCTTTAATTATCATTGAGTCTGTTATTACTGCTTTTTGTTTTTTTATAAACTTGGGTTTCACACTAGTGATGGCAACTCAAACAACCCAGGCTCCTCTTTATATGCAGCCGAATCTCGTCTGAGTCTTTGTTAAATCATGGTATGAATTCCTGCCTGGAGTTGAATAAAGCTTCGTTTTGTTTTTGTTTCTTTGCAGTAATTAATTTTGTCTGCGTCCACTTAGTTGAATGGTAGTTCTTGAAGACTTCTTTGGTTTTTATGTTTATGTCTGTGCTTTGAAGTTGTCATAAATTCTTCCTTTTCACATTTCATTGCAGTCAGGCAATCATAATACAGCTCTAATTCAATAGTACTTTATTTTAATTAAATCTGAACATTTGAGTCTTCATGGGTTTTTTCTTGATTTTTTTTTTTAAGCTGTGCCACTTTATGTAGGGACTTAGTGGTCCAAAGCCTTTCTCCTTCTCACCCAGTGTGACCAGGATACTTTTATAAACAGATGGTATTATTTTTGGAGGACACTAGTTCAAATATATATACAGTTGTGTATTATTTTTTAGGACTCCATAAGACACCTTAATATTTTTTATGACCTGTCCTTGCTTTAACATGGACATGGTAGATACTGGGAGAGAAGTAAATCCCCCAGGGCTCTTTCCTGGTAAATACCCAATCAGTTGGAGGAAGGATCTCCTGAACTAGTTATTCATTTGCTTTTTCATGTGCCATTAACATGAAGAAGATACAGTAGCGCTTTCCTCTTCTTGCTTGTTGAAACTGGGAGGCATTTTAAGTTATAAAAGCAATGTTTTATGTAAGTGGCATGGGACTGCGTGAAGTTTCAAGGAGGTGATAACTCAGCTGTATCAAGTAGTATTTTGGAGGTGCTGGTACATGGAAACTCCTGTTCTGCTCTTTCTGTTCCATTTTACAGCAGAGGTGTTTAAAATCAAGCTCTGCTCTATCCCAGATACTTCAAAATCAGCAAATCTATATTTATCCCATTAACAGCACAGACTGATCCTCATGAATGTGTTCATCCTTAACTTCCAAATAAGGCTTTCTGAATGAAAAACAATAAATGGCTCATGCACACACAGCATCGGGCAGTGGATTTAATTTATCATTCATTTTTTTGTTCACGTAGTTCATCAAATATAGCGGGTAATCTTAAGCACAACAAACCATGGGCATTTGAAACAGCTTCATGAAATCGCTGCTTTTATTATTATTGTTGTTGTTATTGTTATTATTATTATTATTACTATTGTTGTTATTATTATTATTATACTGATAGTTTGTTCCCCATAGCATGAGAAGTATAGAAGCTTTGTGCACGAGTACGGGAATCCTAAGCAGCTCTGTAGACTGTCTGAACTTTTTAATTTGAAAGCTAATGTAGCAAATGGCACAGATATTTCACATTACTTAGTGTTTTAAGTGAGCTTTCGCACTTACCTCTGCACATCTTCCTGATGGTGCAACTGAGAGCAGCCAAGGCTGGTGTGGATGGCATTGTATAAAGCACATTATTTTAAAAAACTCCAGAATGAAGGTAGTACAAACCATTCAACTATTTAGTTAGGGCTGCAATGGGGCCCTAATTCAGTATAACAGTGGGCTTACGTTTAAAAAAAAAAAAGTTTGGAAGAAAGTTGGTGGTTTTTTAGTGTGATTTCTCACTTTTCGAGATGATTGCCATGTAATTAATAAGAACCGCACCCAAGTATCTTGTTCTCGTCTATGGTATTTACACATTTCATTTCCTTTCAAATACTCTGCTTATGTAGAGATTACCAGAGAAGATCTTTACAAAATATAACAACTTATTAGAAGAAGGAAAAAAAAAAAAACAACCAAATCTAACTCTTCATTGTCAAAGCGAGGTTTATTTTTTTAATATATAATTAAAAGACATATTCCCCGCAGATTTAGGGAATGTGTGAAGAATAACTTATATATGTTTTCTTGACAGCTGAATATCTGGTTTAAGTACTGATTAGTATGTGGCTTTACCGTTCTTCAGAAATGAAAGTCTTCTGTAATTGAAAATGTTAACTGCTATTTTTAACATGGTTAATTAGCACTGGCAACCATGCAGTTGCGCGTCAAGAAACACTTTCAGATTTTACCTTTCCAACCCAGCTACCGGCAGTTGGGTTTTTTCTCCCTTAATTTAAGCCTCTCTTTTACACACCTACAACATACAAACCTGTGAGAATCCAAATGTTTACCCACCTAATAAAAAGTTGCATAGAAATGTCCTAGGTTTAAAAAGCTGGTTTGGTTTTGTTTCTCTAGGGTCTACGACTTCCTCGTCAACACTTCACAATGAGGCCGAGGTCGGCGATGATGATGTCTTCACAGTAAGTGCATGTCACCCGAGCTGGTTCTCCTTTACACTCCGTATTACACGGTCAGGTTGGAAAGGGTTTTTCTTCTTGTTCCTTGGGGTTGGCTTCCAGCCATCGTGGTGTTTGGCCAGTGGGTGTGTTTTATTTGATGGAAGTGTATCCTCTACAGAAGATAAAGCGTTGGGTTTCTGTTGGCCTCCTGTCGCCACGTGAAAAGCATGGCAGAGCAGGTGTTGTCAGAGCTAGAAGTGAGTGAATAATAGCTCTCACACTTCCTATGGCTTGGCCTGAGTGATGTACACACCTCTTAATACCTCTCTGTCTGTCCTTAAGAAGCTTACCCCAAGTAGGAGGCTGCTACTCAGGTGCATAGTCAAGGAAGTAAGATTTTGAGTTGTAGTTAAGCCAACTTTTAAAAGTGTTTTGCCTATGCATGAAATGTAGAAAGTTCAATGAGAGTTTTTCATCTGGAGGAAGGCACAGTAGCCTGGCCATCTACTTAACCAGCAATGGCTGAAGTAGAAGTGAGTTGCTCGTATTTAATTTGTGGTAATGTCAAAATCGTGTTTTGGAGCTTTCCTGAAAGAGAAACAGCTACTGTCTCCACTACATGTGCACACTTGAAAAGAGGAAAAAAGGAAAAAAGAGATGTCAGTTGAAATCCAATCGTGGATATTCCATGGGCTGAAAACAAGACGCTCACAATGAATACTTTGTTTTATGAAGTTTATTTGCTCAGCTCTGATTGCAAACGCACACATGTACACCCGTTAATTATATTATAAATAACCTCCTTGTCCTGTGGTGCAGGCACAGCAAACTGGATTAAAGTCATCTTTGGGATGCTTCCCTGCATCTTTAGGGCGAATGAGGGAAAACTGAGGACGGGCATCGGGCACTGATAAGTGCACGAAGCCAAAAGGTATTTTTGAGGATGACGTTCCACCACTGTGGGACCGGGGCAGGTTTCCTGCCGCGTTTTGACCAGGTCCTCCCAACGGCTGGCACGTTGTCCGGATCTGTCCTTTTGTCATGGCTCCGGGAGACAAACAACAGCAGGCAGGGTGAAAAGGTGACTTCCTGCGCTCCACAGCAAAACTGTCATTAGCAGCTGCTTCCCAACTACCTGCCAGAAGTGATTTATGGATGCTGGGATAGGATGGGACGGGGGAAGGCACCGCTGGAGCCGGAGCACGTTATCAATTTATGCTGTTTTGTCCCCAGATTCACTGGGTGAGCTGTGTTATGCTGGGGGCTGGATGTTGTGCTGGACTTGTGTGCAGCTTTTCTGTGCTTATCAGAAAAGGGACGACTGTTGAAATGTGGCTTGGGTGGGTGTGTGACAGATCTCGCTGAGTTGGATGTGGAAATCATAGAATATAAGGAAAATACTTGGTGTTAAAGCAATGAAAAATAGCCTGAGGGAAATAGGAAAGGATATTTTTGCTAAAATCCAACCAGCTGACATTTAGAGACCTGGGAGTGCTCCTGTATTTCTCCACAACCTCGATCCTGTGGTTGAGTGTTGATTTTTGAACTCGCAGGATGTTTTTTACCAGGAGGAATAAGTTCTTGCCTTTAAGTAGGTGTTGCTTTACATTGAGAAAGTTGAATGATGCTCCAGCTGCATCAGAATCACTCAAACTCCTGCACTCAAAGTGAAGAGCCAAAACTTGGATAGATTATTTTCCCCGCTATGTGACCTCGGGGAGGTGACAGATAACCCCCCCCCCGCCATGCAGATATTTATGGGAAGGATGCTGGGTGGAGAAGGAGGAACAAGCTGCTCAATAGCATTACCAAGGAGGGAAACCTCAGCTGCGGTCGGCAGCTTGTTAGGGTGTGGGGGACATTCACAGCGGGGCTGTCCCCTGCCTGGCAACTCTCTGCGTGTCCTGTGATCTCCAGTGTGTGAGAGGGACATCACGGGTGGTGGTAGCTGGTGTGGTGCTGTTGGTCAAGCTGTCACGTCAGGGTTGGTGTGTCATCATACTCCAAAAATAAGGCTTTAGGAGCATCTTTTTCCCCAGCATTTCTTCTTTGCGTTCCCAGGATGAATTGTCCTTTTCCTGAAGTCCTTAGGCTCTTTGAAGCTCTCAGCTTCCCATTTATCTGGAAGGTGATGGTGGATGTGAAGTCTGCGTAAGCCAGAAATAACAGACACGGAGAGGTTTTAGACTGGAAAAAACTGATAGGGCTGCGGTACGTTTTATTTTTACCCTTCTGTTTCATTCTTTCTTTGCACTTCTTTTTGACTTGAGTATCATATTAATAGTTCATTTGGGCATCCTTGCACACGAAACTTCCTTACAACTTTCCTGTAAACTCCTCTTCCCTGGCCACACAAGTGGATTTTTAGGGCTTGGGGGTTTTTTTGCCTCTGTTTTAAAGAGAAAGTACACTCATTCTTTTTTTATTTCCTAAGGTAGTTATTAAAATCTTCACAGTCCTCCCCCTCTCCCACACATGCATGAATAAACTTAACTGTGCGCGGCAGAATTTTCATAAGCATCTGCATGATTGAGTCATTTAATCAGTCATTTACCCGTCTCTGAAAATCCCAGCCGTCGCCGCTGTGTTAAATATTTGGCCCAAGGTCCTGCCCCTCCTTGAAGATGTTTCAATCCGTTCAACCACAGCGGTCCAAAACTCCACATTTCTTACGCTGCTTTACAGCTGGCCGCCCCGGCTTGATCTTGCACGTTAGCACTGACGTTTGCAGCGGTGCAATGGTACCGGCTTTAAAACAACCGCCCTCGTTACAGATAAGCACTGAACCTCATTTGGGTGTTGGATATCGATTGACACGGGGCTTTTTTACTGTTAGCCTCAATACTGCTCAATGGGATGGTGTCTCTGTGCATGTAACTCGTACATCATCTGTTTCATTTATGCATCAGCCAGCGCAGGACCCTTCCGGGCATCCTGCAAGGTATTTACAAGGGCAAGAGAAGGTTTGCTCCAGAGACAGAGCTCTCCCTCAGGCTATGATCTTGTGAGTCTAAATGGAGGATAATTTTCTTGTACCAGAAGGTATTTTTTTGTTTGTTTTTAAGGGGGTGTGAATTATCTGCAGCTGTGGCTGTGTGAGCATTTGCTTGGGAAGCACCACTGGTGTCACTTATCTCCTCCCATCTCTAGCTTGCAGTGCCAAGACCATAACTTGGGCAGCAGGACCTTGCCCCGTCCCTACGGCGTAAGCTCCCCATCCATCGTTCTGAAACATGGGTTGTGTCTTTTAAAACAGGACTTTGCCAACTCATAATTTTCCTGTGGATTAGTCCCAGAGCAACTAGATGAATCGATTCTAACTTCTGTTCTGAAATTCATACATAACAGAGAAGAAAGCAAAATCATATAGAAATAAGTGTCACTGACTTGAGGGGAAAATGCCTATTTCTAAAATGGAATCTCCGTTTAGAAGTTTTAACAATATGTAGTTGTGTTTCTTTAATTCCAGATCCTCAGTAGAGCCCATAAATGTTTTCCATATGTTAGCAAATAAATTTCTCCTGCCTTGTACATTATAAATCGTCCTCTCAAGAGATGCAATCTGAGTAAGACTAGCCATCCATTCTGTCTCCATTGGGGGAAACATTGTCTTTGCAACGGTCTGAGATTGTTCTGTTTGTCTTCAACCATCCAGCTTGCACCTTCAGCCGTCTTTAATTAACATTCATTTCAGAAATAACGTTTAATAATGAGTGAATATTTTCTGTAGTTCTTCAACCCCAAAATTTGTCACGTAATTCTTGTGCAAAGTTTTTTCCTTAATGCACACTTTTACTTTTGATTACAGATAATAATCCCACATGATCATGAAGTGAAAATGTGGGTTGAGTCCAAGGAAAAAAAGGTCAGCGTCTTCCAGGGTCTGCAGTGTGCTTGAAATGGTCTCTTTTAGCAACCCATCTGAAAAAGCAGAAGTGTTCATTCTGAAACCTTATGACCAGTTCACCTAAAATGCCGCAAGTGGTTTTCAGGTAAACCCGCAGCCTTGTGCCTGCATTAGTACTAAAGAAGACGCCCACTGGCAGGAGGGGCAACAGCTCCCATGTCGGTTCTGGTTTGTGAACCTAAAAATCACTCCAGGCCCTTCTGGGTTAACGGGATCATAAGGGAGGAAACAACAAAACTCAGCCTTACTAAATTTGAAATGCATGTTACAATCATAGCTGCTTCATGTGATCAATTGTAGTTTGTAAAAAATCCTAGTTTTTGTTCAAAATGAGACGTGCAGAATCGTGCAGGTAGAGCTGGCATGTTCTAGAGGTGCATGGATGAGCTGAGGGTTGCATTTCAAGACACCCAGACTTGATCCATTGCTTCTCTTGCAGACTCCTGGCTAAAAGCCTGTTTGCCTCGGTTGCCCAACTACAAGACAGGGAAAATGTTCTTCTGCTTCCCTGAGGTGGTGTGGACAGATCTTGCTGCCGCCACTTTTCTCCTTGGGCTTCAGACTCAGTTTTTCACCATGAAGTTGTGTGTTTGGAGCAATCCTGAACCCCTCGTGCCTTTTCCTTGGTGTGAATGTGTACTCCTGCGCTCAGGGATGTTCGAGTTAAGGAGTTCATCATGTGGCTTGGACACTGCTGACAGTTGTTCAAGAGACAGGCACAATTACCCATTCTCCGCCATAGCGGTGCAGATGTTAACGTTACAGTCCTCCTTGCATCTCTTCTGGTTTCCTAATTAAAAAAACAGATTTCTCCCTGCTGCTTTGCCATTAAACCTTTTCCCTACTTTCATCTCCCATGTGGGCCTCAAGCGTGTTACAGCCTCACTATTAAAATTTATAAGATTTATGTTAGTTAGATAAACACTAAATCTAATTTTTCTTGCTGGCGTGGTTGTTTCATGTTCGGATGGTTGTTTTAAAGAACCACCGTAGCTCTTTAAAACAGACACGTAGCAACCCAGTCCCATTCCTTTGGAATATATTTGTAAGTTCTGCATGAAGCTGGAGCATCCCTCGTCCCACCCCTCCATGGAAAACGCTGTTCCTGAGAGTAAGAGAAGATTTATTTCTTTCATGAGTTGCGCTCAGGGATTGAGGAGCTGCAAGAGCTTGCGATTTCCTTTTTCTTAAGGCTAAACTAGAGTAACAGAAAGGAAAAAGGGCAGAGCTCGGTGCAGGGCTTTGCTTGTCCCCATGAGCAAACCTTCCTTGTTTGCTCTGCAAGGCTGAGCAAAGCCATTAGGGGCTCATCACAGCGATGTGACTAGATGGCTTTACCTCTGTTATTTTTCCTGCTCAGCAGCCAGCTGTGCTGAGCATGTATGGCCGGAGGGTTCATTGCTGCTAGCCACATCCTCTGATGTCTGGATTTTGGGCTTGCATTGTAAACCACAGCTATTCTAATTCAGATTTTAAAAGAAAGAAAAGTACTTGCCAAGAAGAGAGAAATTCACATGCAGAAACCAGCAGGCTCAAATCCCTCCCTCCAAAAAAAATAAAAAGCCTTTCCTGGATTTGAACAATGAACTGGACTAAGATTTTTTCATATATTTTTTATAGTTGTGAGTTTCAAGTTATCCACAGTGCTCTGGGCATCTCCATCCTACTTTTGCACAGTTAGTACAACACCAACTTAGCAACCGTTCATCACGTCTGAACACAGCTTTTGCTCTTCGCACTTCAGTGCTGTGAAATCTGACTTGATTTGTTCCAGCAGACTGGCTACAAAGGTAGTCCCAGAGCCTGAAGTCATTTTTTATCTATAGTGTAATTTATTTCTTTCTTTCTTCCTCCCTCCTGTCAATACAGGGGTGCATCAGCTTTTTGGTGGAATTCTTCCTGCTTTTATGCCAGGGGTCAGGAGGCAGGAGAGATGCCACTGAAATAAAGAAAAGGTCCTGAATAACCAGCTATTTTAAGGCTCACTTATTTTTATTCTTTTTGTTTGTTTGTTTTCTGCCTTTCTTCAGGTTAGTTTTGCCCACAACAAATTCATGTCGCTCAAAGGGAATGGATACAAATGCTCAAAGAGATTTTTCAGTAGGGAATGTCAAGTGGAAAGTTCTTCTCTGGCCGTCAGGTTTTTTATAGTGTTGTGCTCATCCCTGTCCTTTAGGACCTCCTATTTCATTTAAGTTATGCTGGAGACGAACCCATTTATTTTTCTTGCTGTTTCTACCAATACAAGCAAGCTGTGGTTGCTCTGATGATTGAATACGATTGTCACCAAGATGGAGGTATCACTGCTGCAATCTGCAGTGGCAGCTGCCCTTTTCTTTAAGTCCTTCAATTTGATGGGGCAATTACTGGCTACTTCAACCTATAGATTGTCCTTGCTCACCCGCACCCTGTCTGGACAGAAGGAAATACAAAAATTACTGTGGTGTACAGTACATAAAATCTGTTTATTCTTAGGTGTATAACAGATTCACGAGATGTAAGTGAAGAGCTGTGGGGAACTGATAGGAGAGGTAGCTGCGGTAGACATGAAGCTTTATTTGCATTCTTTAAAAGAAAGGAGAGGGAAGTAGGGCTCTTGCATTATTTATATATTGCTTTATTGTATTAATCATATTATTTTTTGCTTTTGGGTCAGGTTGCGGTGCGCAAAGCAGTTTTTTCTGCTTTAGATCAGGAACATGCAGTTTAACAGTTTCCAAATGCACTGAACTTCAGGGTTTTGGGCACTATTTCAGTGTAGGCTTTAAAACAATAAAGCTTTTTTTCTTTCTTTAAACCAAACTGTGTCAGTCTGGTTGTTTTACCACGCACAGTGTCCTGACTCCTGAGTCCCTGGCAAGGACGGGATCACCCAACCAGGGTGGCAGCGCTTCCCGAGGGTCTGGCAGTCACAGCGGGGAGGTGATGGGAACATGGCTGGAAATTCGGTCTGTCACGGTCACCCACGTGCACTTTGTGAAGGAGATAGAAAAGAGCTTGCTGTTACACAACCAGACCCAAGATAAAGGATGTGACTCTTTTACCCCCCCTGCTCATGTTAGTTCAAATATGGGAAGAGGTTCTTTCCTGCAGAATTGGACAACCGAGAACCTGAGGTGTTTGGGTTGTCTGCATGAAGACAAAGCAAGAAGCGTCTGTCATTCAGTACCGAATTATTAAGCAGAAAATATCTGTGTTGTTATCAGACATTACAGATCTCACTGTCATGTAGTTTTTATGTGGCTAATTACAGCAGTGATTTGGGTGTGTTGAGCTACTTTGCTGAGGGTAAGCAATTTCTCTTGTCACAATTCTTCCTCTCAAGACCATTTTTGCAGTGTATTTTCTGGTTCTGTAGCATTTCCACATACAAACACAGTTGGTCCTGCACTGGGATTGGGATATATCCTGCAGGAAACTGAAATACCATCTTCTGCTGTGATGGAAGTTTCCTTGTATCTTGCCGGAACTTGAGTGTTGTAATTTGTGCAGTGGTTCAGTATTTGGTTGGTTTAGTTTGCCCCAGCGGTTCAAAGGAAACTTTTGTCAGGTTGTTTTTTGTTAGTTTCTTTCTATTTTTAATACCCACTTTTCCCTCTCACTGTGCTTAAATGATGATATGGTGACGTATTTTAGTGTGCTGGCTCTTTTGATTTTATACTCTATTTAATTATTATGTCTAATCAGACTTGTATTCATTTAAGTAATCTTCAGATTACTGAAAGACAGTTTTCTTGTAATATACAGTCACCTGAGGCTTCAGGATGAGAAAGGTCACCCATCAAACCTGCCTGCAGGATTCATTGTCCAAAGGTGAATTGGCTGGTGCTTTCCTAGCTGTGGGTTCTAGCCGATGAATTTGTGATCTGTGTACTTCGTAGCACGATTTCACACTTGCAATCAGCTCCAAAAAAAAAAAAAATTTGGCTGTGTAATAATGTACTTGAACTATGTGATGAATTAAAGTGTGAAGCTGTTGATGAGCATGTTCCCTTTTAATTCATCTGCAGCTGAATTCTTTAGTGCGTTTGTGTGCTTATGGCACAAATGTGTCAGAAACAAAACACAGCCAAGATGAAATTGCCCATTCTTAATGTACAGTTAAATGAAGGGGGAAGATTTGTTGTTGTTGTTGTTGTTCTTTTACTTTATTTTAAAGGGTTATTTTTTAACCTGGATCCCTTTACTAGTTGGACTTAGCTCGTGGCCCTGCAGGCAGTAGCAGCAGCCCAGGTAAAGGGGGGATGCAGGAGATGAGCATCCAGATGGGGAGCCCAAATTGCTTCCTGATGACAAAGCCACCCTTGGGACCCCTTGCTGAAGGTGGCTTTGCGGTTCCTCCCCAGAAGCAACCGCTCGCTGTTCCCCTTGCATCGCTCGGATCCCTCGCGCTCAGCCAGGACGAGCATTTGCAAGTGCTTCTTGTCTTCCCCGTGTTTGCAGCTCTGTGGTTTGGCCTACCTTGGCTTGTCCACAGAGCTTGGCAGGCTGAGCTCATGGCCTTGTTGTTTTGGCCTTGCTTTTGTTCAGCTGTGGCTCCCCAGGCGTTTCTTCAGTATTCTGTGAAGGGGACCTGATTTAAGGCAAGAGGCCTGTGGAAAGCAAGTTATTTTCCAGCCAGCTCCGTTTCCCCCACCTTGCTTTTGCAGCACTGGCTTGCCAGGAGTGGAACTGGTGTTGGGGAGCAGGAGTGGGGTTGCCTGGGTTATTTTCATGCCGTATGTGAAACCACAGCCGAGGGATGCAACTTGACTGATGCTTCTTTAGCCTTTGCACCGCTGAGAGCCAGCGAAGCAGAGAGGGGCTCCCACCATCCCCCTTTTACCAGCACGGCTGACCCGTGCTGAGCCAGCCCGGGGAAGTGAACCAAAAACAAGCCCTATAAAAGAAAGCGAATACTTTTCCGGTGGTTTAGCTCCTCAAGCCAGCTCGCTGTAGGGCTGGAGAAGCAGAAGTGCTGGTTCAAAGGAAACTGTAAGAGTGATGGGCGAAGTGGGGCTGTTAAAAAACCTCCACCACCACGCTAGTATTTATCGTGCCATCTGAAATTTGTCACATACCCCCTGGCTGGGGATACACCACCTTCAGCTTCACTGCAGACCTTTGTTGTGCTTGTGCCAGTGGTACAAGTAAGGTGGTTCTTGCACTTCTGGCTGAGCCTGGCTTAGTATTTATGGTATTTTCCTCCTTCGTGTTGCTGCTGTGAAATTCATCCTTCAGTTGAGACACAAGGAGGAGATGACAGGATAGCTGAGGCGGTGTGGATGGGGGTGTGTTATGGCCAAATGTTGTGCTTTTAACTTGAAAATAGGTAGTTGATATTACTGTAGTTTTCCATTAGGTTCCTTCTTTACCCTGGGCTATGCAGTTCACCTTTGAAGTCCTTTTTCAGCTGCAGGGTCTTTGAAAATTTTGCAAAGACAGAAAATGGCCTTTTCCATTATTTAAGTATAGAGCCTAAGGAAGTTGCTTTCAACAAGCAGCTGTATTTGTAAGCTGCAATCTCTCCTGCTGCTGCGTCTGAACAAAGTGTCCTGGAGCACTTGCAGGAGGAGGCGCTGGGGACACTGGCCGGATTTGGGGGTGACAGGGGGAGTGGACCCCTCATGAGGTGTAAATGCGGTTGGAAAGAGGCAGCCTTGGCCAGGGGACAGAGCTGATTGACAATTTCCCGTGCCACGGCAGAAAGGGATTAGGGAGTCACCAGCTGGCACGTAACCCGGCAGCGCTGGTGGGGCTGGAGTGAGCGGGCAAAGCCGCGCTCGGCCCCAGTGTCCCAGCCTCAGCATAATGGAGAAGAGGGGAAAGTATTTGGCCCCAGGTGCCAAGCTGGAGCATCTGTCTTGGCAGTGATGTGGAGGAGGCTGAGTCAGAACTGCAGGGCAAATGACTACGTTGCCCTGCTCTTCGGGAGGGAGCCTATAATTTCCACGTACTGTTTAAACGTTGGCAAATCTGTTGTCTTGTAGAAAAGAAATAAGACTTCAGGCTGCTTGGAGTGCGCACCCGAGTTTTGCCAGTCTAACCATAATTTGGTTGCGTCCTCTCGAATGTTTTGGTTTGGTTTTGGTTTTGTTTGGAGTTTCTTTTTTTGGAGAGTTTGGGAAGGAAGAGGAGGAGTTTGGTAAAGCTAAACAATGAAATGTGCTTTTACGTGAAGCTTCAAGAATTATTTTTTCCTTCAAAGTAGCAGGCTCCCCCATTCACCTCTTTAAAGAGAGGAAAACAGCAACAACAACAAACCTTCTGACTGACAAAATACCACAGAATGGTGTTCCCTCTGCCCCCAGGTATATATTTGGTAGTGACTGAGGGCAAATAACAGAGTATAAGAGTCCAGGGAGCTCAAAATGGACCTCTGCCCAGTACAGAAATGCATTATAAACAACTGCATCTAAATAGCCCTGTTTCCTTCCCTCACCTGCCTAATGTGTTTTGCTAAGGGTCTGCTCGCCCTGTATCTCGTAAATATTTTACGAAAATTAAATCAGAAGTGATTATAGGAAGCAGTTCATCTGTCTCTGGTTCTGTCTGCAAAAGGAGAAGGAAAGGCAGAAGTAAATAAGTACCATTGCATTTTTAAGTGGAGCCTGACATATTTGCAGTGCATGTGAAGAGGGTATTTTAAAAGTTTGCATCAGCTGTTGAATTCTATTTTGGTGATGAATTCCAGATAAAATAATGCGGATGCTCATGACTGTGTGAATAAATGACCCCTAACTGACTTCTTAAAATATCAGTCTATGGGAAGTTTGCATTCAACTGTGTTTTCCCCTCCATTTGTAACCTGGTATATCATATAGGAGGAGCACACTGCTGAGTTTAGAGGCTGAAATGTTGAATTTGTACGTAACAAAGACATGAATGATGAATTAGGTGCACCAATTCTTTTAGCTTAGCTAATCTAATTTTTATTAGCATTTCCCAGCCCCTGGTCTTACTTTCTTCCTCTCCCCACCCCTTGGAAATTACTGTACAGAAGAGCAGAGATTGAGCCATGAGTTGCTTGGAGATCTCTGTTCTGGCTGCACTCAGCAGTGGCTCACGCTCTTGCCATCCCCTGTGCATGTCCAGTGTTCAGCACCCCCCGGCTGAGCTTTGCTCCTTTATTTCCTAGCATTTCTACCCCTCTTGCAAAAGGAAAGCTTTTTTGGCAGCATGAATAAGCCAGGTTCACCGTTAACACCTTAAAATTAAGAGCTAGTGCTTTCCAAATTAATTGCAGCTGTGCTGATGACAAGCAAGTCAAAGACAACTTCCAAGAGGAGCTGGTACCCACCTCCCTCTCTGGACCTCCGGTCTCTGCCCCTTGCTTTGCCTGGTGACCCTCTTGTGCCATCAGGGCACGAGTCTCTACGGGTGGTCAGCTGGGGTCAGGGAACTGATATGGAAATGATTTTGGGCTGGATTCCTGTGGTTCTTCACCCAAGGGTACGTACAGAGCAGGTGGTGAGACTGGTGGGAGGGAGGAGCAGGGACCGTCACCTCCCCACGGCAGCACAGACCTCGGTGGCCCGTCTCTCCTGGCCTTTAGCAGAGGGCAGCTGTGCTAAGGTGGCTAATGTTACTTGTTAGAGGAGGGAGGCTTTGTTAATCTTTTTGGAGCTGTACAAACACAAATACTGGGCAGCTGATCATCCCGACAATGCTGTAGTCCACACCAGGATGTCATTTCCAAGGCATAAACAGATTAACGGAACCCTTTGTGCAAAAAGGAAAAGCCTGTCCCTGGGTGGGTTTAAGCAATTGGTTGGTTTAAACAGTTTGCAGGTTTGGGTAAAAGTATCCCCCTGAGGTGATGTAGCTCATCTCAGCGTGGAGAAATCCAGTCAGGCCACAGCAAGGAGTTCCAGAAATGAAGAAGGAAGAGCAGAAGTCCCGGTATGGAGAGACTCCAGATTGATGAGGATATGAGCATCTTGTGGGTAGGCAGGGCCATCCGCATCTCACCCTCTGTGCTGTGGGATCGCTGTTCTGTCTGCAGAGCAGCCCCGGAAACAGGGGCTTGTGGTTTGTTTGAGTTTTTTTTTCCCTTTACAACATTCTGATTTTCCCTATAAGTACCTGGTGCAAAGCCTTTTCCTTGCATTGAAGCAGTATGTGAACCGGATGGTGTGGTAAGAGCAAGACAAGGGCTATCCCGTGGCAAGGAAATGTCACGTGGACCCACTTGTAGTCTCTGATTCTGGGCTGAGTCCAAGCAAAATGGGGTCCTGTCTTTTTGTGTCTGTTCAGTTGCTTGTTTTTGCAGAGATGTGTCCGACACCTCGTATCACTGGCAAGTAGTGAAACAGGAAAATCTCACTGAGGTTTCCCCCTCACCACATCGGAGTGTTTGCCGTGTTATTTAACCAGGTCTGATTCTCACATGTTCTTTTTGCTCCTGAAAGTGAGCTGTTAAGCCACATCTGTTGTCCATACAGAACTGACCGGTGGTGCCAGAAGCGAGTTTAGCATTAGCCTAATAGAGATGATCTTGTGCACCAAATCCTTGTAAATGTTCCTTAAGTTCTGCTGACTTAAGACAGCAGAGCCAGTAGCATCTTTCTGGCACTAAAAGCTATAACCACAACATTAAAAAATAAAAATAAAAAAGGTAGGAGTCAAACCAGCTAGCTTTCTGCACTTAATATTGGTATTTGTGTAAGTGGTGACTAGGAAACAGTCCAGAAATCTGAGAAATTCGTAGTCATGTTCTGGTTTATAAAGAATCTGAATCTATGGTTATTGTAATGGTTGTTTACAGCCAATTTGTCTTTGAACTGTACTGGAATATGATCTGGCGTGAAGCTTTTCCTTCAGGCTCGCTGGTAGCGCATAGAAGTAGATTCAGCTCCAGTGGTCCTCAGTGAATGAGGCTGTCAAAACGTTTCTAAAATGTATGGAAGCGATTTTCTTCAATTCCATTTCTTTCTTGTCTTCATTGACAGGCAACAAACAGGAATTTGACAAAAGCATTTTCTTCTGTGGCTTTAGCTTGCCACGACAAATTAAAGGCTTGTGCTCAGAAGACAGGAGTCTCACATCTTAAAAGATTTTTCACACTGAACCTTTTCCTTTCTTAATGCTTAAATTATCTAAGCCCCCTTTGAAGTGGGCTGTCCTGAGTATGCAGAGCGCACTTAGAGGTCGATGGAAAATGTCAACTATTTCCCTTCCTAATTTTTTTGAATAGAGAGAAAGAGGTGTTTTGAGACAAAAATGAGGACTTTTGCTCTCCCCCTCTCCATGAAATTCAAAAGTGCTATATCTCTTCAGGCTTAAAGAGAGGAAAAAAAAGCTAGAGGGGAAAGGAAAGACTCGTTCTGGCAAGATTAAGCTGAGGGAGTTCTGGGAGACTCTATTTTATCTCAATTTCTTTGGAAAGGTGGAAGTTTCTTTGCTGTGCGTCTGAAATAGCTCTCAGGCTTCCTCTTTGTGAAGTTTATAAACAGCAGAGGCTCTTGCAGATAAAGCAGATTGGCGCTTAGCTCGGTGTTGCTCCCCTGCTGTACCGCTTCACCGACTTTATCATTTTTTCCGTACTGATAGCACAGCTGTGTTTTCCCTTATTCCAGTGAACAAGAAGGGCCAAGTGAAGAAGAGCTGGCTTGTGTCGGGGCTCCCAAGGGCTGGCACCTGGGCAGAGCACACGACCAGAGGGTAGCAGCCCAAGGTGCTCGGGTGCAGCCAGGAGAAGGGTGGACATGGCCAGCTATCATCTTTTCCAGGCTTATCCTCAAGCTGTGAATGGGTGACAGAGCTGGGTTTCTCGTCCTGGGGATGGCAGAGATGTCTTTTCAGACAACAAGATGGCAATGGGCTCCTTTTGAAAGTGAATAAATCTTATGAGGAGCAGCCGAGGGAACTGGGGCTGTGCAGCCTGAACAAAAGGAGGCTGAGGAGAGACCTTATCGCTGTCTACAACTGCCTGAAAGGAGGTTGTAGCATGGAGGGTGTTGGTCTCTTCTCCCAAGTAGCAAGTGATAGAATGAGAGGAAATGGCCTCAAGTTGTACCGGGGGGGTTTAGATTGGATATTAGGAAAAAATTCTTCACAGAAAGGGTTGTCAAGCACTGGAACAGGCTGCCCAGGGAAGTGGTGGAGTCACCATCTCTGGAGGTGTTTAAAAGACACGTAGATGAGGTTCTTAGGGACATGTGTTAGTGCCAGAGTTTGGTTATGGTTGGACTTTATGATCTTGAGGGTCTCTTCCAACCACAATGATTCTATGTCCAGGCTTCCCAAAGTAAACACAGGAGGTGCTACGGGAGGTTTGGCTGTTGAAGAAGGCTGCCTTGGTAAAGACAGGACCTGGAGCCCCCACAAAGTGTTGCATTTCCATGCTGCACATCAGCAGTCCCCTCAGATACAGGTGACACAGTGAGAAGGTTTGCATGGCGGGGGAGATGAGCAACGTGGATTGTGGCAGTAGAGACCAAGTTGGCTTGTAGAGGGCTTGCGCTTTTCAAAGGCCAGGCTGGCAGAGGTTTTTGATTCCTTTAGGACCATTACTTGCAAAACTACTCATTCAACTTCTTGATACTTTTATGCCCCCTTGCCCTCCGTGCCTCCTGTAACCATTAAAATCTTGATGGCGTGGGAGGGAGTCTTGCTTGACCAACAAGTATTTTTGACACCAATCTTGTAAATGCCTTAGCCGGCTGAGAGCACTTTTGGAAGTTACAAGTGATAGAGCTCTATAATTTCCTTCCAGCAACTGGTAAACTGCTGCAGATTGTATTGGTTCACAGTTCTGAGATGAATCTTTCTTCTCTTTTGTATTCACCCTTGAATATTACGTCACACAGGGTGAAACTATTCTGTAAAGCCATTAGAGCCAAGGTGATCAGACCATTTTCAGGAGCAGGAGAAGACTTCTTTTTCTCATTCATTTTTATGATAGATGCTTATCTCAGAATATTACTTTGGCACTGGATTAGCCAGCTGTTCTTGTGTAACAAATCCATTTCAATTAGAAGTAAACAGTAGTAAATGATTAACATGATCTTCTTTATTAATGACTAGAGGTTTTTAATTTAACAAGTCACTTCTGAAAGTCTGAGGGGGAAACTGGGGGGCACTTTTGTTTTAATAAAAAATGTTTAAATGATCACAGTGCAATCATTTGCATGTACAAGCCTGGTGTTGTTTCTCAAAGCAGCCATATCAAACATGCGGTACGTGTGTTCGCTCAGATGTGTACAGCTTGCTTGCAAAAGGAAATGTGTAGCATGGGTTTTATAAAATTACTATTATGGTTCATGATTAATGATTTTGTTATCTGAGCAGTGAAACCACAAGACTTCGTGACGGCCATAGCAGTCTCAAAGTTCTAGTATGTGCAGCACAAATATCTCCAATTGAGCGTTGCGGGCGTGTTGAAACGGAGTTTCTTACCGGACTCTCTGTTCCAACAACTTCAGATTTGGGTTTGTTTCTCTTATGTGGTTACTAGGCATGTTTTCAGTAGTTTCCCCTCAAAAACAAATACTGGAACTGGGTTGGTTTCAACAGGCTTTAGAGGAAGATAGCGTTTCTCTGGCAGACTGGTGTCTCAATGGTTTGGGACATGTTTTTCCATCGGTGAAGTAGTGTGGCTCTGGGGGCCACGTCCTTTGTAGATGTATTCCTGTAGGCAAGTGTGTAGCATTTGGGTGACCTGCAACAAACCTCTGCTCCACCAGCCTCCCAAAATATCACTGCTATGCTGGTGGTAGAAAATCCTAGCGAAGACCCAGCCACGTTGTCGGGAATGGAAGTTGTTCCCCGCTTCCATCACTGTCTTGCCATCATATGTTCATGATGGCACTTGGCTGAAGATGAGAGTGCCTTTTCTTTGAGAACGTGCCTGATTTTTGCCAGTCACCAAGTCCAGGTTCAGTCCCAGTGGAGTGGTACTGAGGGAACAGTATGCTGTTGAAGGCCCGAGCATCATCGTGTCTTTGATCCTTAGTCACTTACTGTGTTCTGAGGGTTTCCATGTGGCTTCTCAAACCACTTTTTAACTATGGGCCTTGTCAGAAGTACCTCCTTCTCTTTAAACCTTATCTGAGCCTGTTCCAGTGAAAGCCTCACCATCTTCTCTTCTGAAGGACACCAGAAGACTAATTATCTTTTCGTACTCGCATTCCCATGGGAATACTGACTTTTTCCCTTGCCATTTTCATGGTGCTTTCCATCATCTCTTTTCCAGGCTGGAGACACCCAGGCGATTTAGTTAAGTGTTGTTGAGAAACCATCCCATATTCTCCATTGTCCTCTGTGAGCTGGGTGGAAATACCCTTGTTGACACAGGGTGGAACTGAGCCATCAAACTGACAGTGTCACGGGTCTGTCTGTTTTAACCCCAAGACCTCCTTCCTGAGCAGCGATAGTTGGCTCAGAGTGCATCATTGTACATGGCAGATGAAGGTGTTTTGATCACTTTGCACTTTAGGGGTTATTTTTTTAGTTAAGCATCCAACCTCTTAGCATTATGAGGTTCTTAAGCATGTTTTCTGGGGCAGTTTTCATTTTTACTATCTTAAATAACTTAAGTTTCATCTGAAAACTGTGTCATTTTGTTCACCTCTCTCTTCAGATCATCGATGAGTACGCTCACCAGTACAGGTTAGGAGCCTGTGGGATTCACTGGTGACCTTCTGCTTGGGCCCATGATATTATCTACCTTTTTTCCCCCAGTTTTCATTCATTCCTGTGTGTCAAGAGCCTTCTTTCTTCTCTTAGAGAAGTTTGAAGCTTTGATGGGGACCTTGTTGGAAAGCAAGGGTGCTTATCCCAGCCGATGGTCACCAAGGTAACCCTGCGGACACTGCATTTGTCAACCAGTTGCCTTTAGCATCACCAACCAGGAGGCAGCGTGAACTTTTTTATGGACAGGCAAGCAGAGACCTGGTCTGGGATAGCTCCCGTTCTCCCTTTCTGGGCGCTTTAGAGTAAGTGTTTGTGTTGGCACACTGCCCCTCTAATCTGAGGACACTGAACGTGGAAATGCAGCAACTTTTAATAAGGTGAAAGCAGAGGCCAGAGCCACAGCCTCTGTGGTATGCTGCAAACAGGTTTTGTAGCCATGTCAACACATGTGGAGGAGAGGCTCGGTTGCCCTGCCGGGTCTGGAGGAGGGTAAGGTGTGGAGGAAGGCATGGGCAGATAAGAATCAGGCAAGATAAAAATCCCTGCAGCCTCTTTTCCAATTGCCTCTTGCAGAAATCCTGCCTCCCTGGGAGGCAGCAAACAGCGCACTGCATGGAGGGCTGGTTATAGCTCCCAGCTGCCCCGCTGAGATTATCTAGTAGTTATATCCAGTTTGAGATTTTTACTCTCATCTAGGAGGGCGAGGGGGTAATAGGCTGGTGTGTGCAACCTCTACCAGTTTGGTGATTTTCCCAGGCTTCGCTGTTTTGACCATGAGCACCCACGGTGTTTTCAGAGCGTGTCCACGAAAGGCTTGTCCCAGCAGGGCTTGGCCGCGGTTCCACTAAAGGCAAAGGGTTCTGCTGGGTGGCACAGCACCATGTTAAGGCTCTGCCTCCTTTTCAGGTCATGCCAGTCAAAGTTTAACTTTGAGAGCATGCTAGAGACTAAGGCTGCCCAGACTATGGGGTGTGTGCCTTTCTGTTGTTGTTCTGAGAAGCTTAAATTACAGCTCGGCATCTGGGTCTGCACTGCATACAGTGCTGCAAAAAGGTGCTTGTACGAGGCAACTGTTGTAACTACATCCAGCTCTTCTCAGGTTTTCCAAATAGGTTGGAAGCTTAATATTATTAATTACTTGCTTGTAGCAGCTGCTAATTTTCTTTTGAAATGTCCCCAAAATGTGCTAGATATTGTAGGACCTAAAGTTAGAGACACAAGAATTAGCTCTGAAGGATTTAAACCCCAGATTTCAGCTGCTTTTGTCTAATAAATGATTAAGACTGGGCTGATCAAACCACTTTTTAAAAAGAGCCTGAATATCACTGAAGTTATATTTTAGAGGTGTTTTTAACTATCTTAAGAGTTGTTCTGCTTCTAGGTGCTTGTTAATAAAAAACTCATCCTGCCTGTTGTAGCTCTCAGATAACCCAGCCTGGCTTTACATCACACTGCAAACGGATCTGTGTGTTTGCTTTCTACAAAGTAAGTTGGGAGTTCAGTGCCTTTAAGTGCTACACTTAAGGATCAACATCTCTTTTGTGTTCTAATGCTTTAAGGGGTGCTCACCTTTGGACAGGCTTGCAGAGTGTTGTTTTCAGCATAAACAAATCTCCACAGTGAGCATTCTTGGAGTAAGAGATGCATCTGGTACGAGTCATTGGAAAATAATATTTATAGAGTGCATTCTTGACAAGGAGAGAAGGTTTTTCAGGTAAAACCAGTCTGCTTCCTCTGCTGATATAACCTTTCTCCCCTGTTGAGGTTGTGTCTCTAGCTGACTGTTGTGGCAAATGGAAACCTCTCCCTTGGACTCAGCATAGCTGTAGTGTGGGTTGTTAGTTGGAGGGAGATGGAGATTTTTCTTCCTTCAAAGCACTAATATTGTATTATGGAGACTATTTTAACCAAGGAAGGGTTGTGGAGAGAGGATGGCTAAGACTGGTACCCCACTGTGTATTTCTCCAGTAGAAGAAATAAGTATATTAAGAAGCTGCAGGTATTGGCAACAGCATGTTATTGCGTGATATTTCACCCTTTCATGATCGTTGCTATATAATTGATGTAACTAATTAACTTTTAAAAAGTGCTCACTGTGAGCCAGAAATGTATAAAAACACAAGTAACATTCATTGCACATTAGAGATCAATGACAAAGCAAGAAAACCGCCCTAAAGTCTTTAAAGGAAAACTGATTATTCAAGTAGCCCATGATGAACTGGAATTTGGTGAGTGTTTGGAGAAGGACATGCAAAGGAGTTTTTGGCTTAATGCGATGCCTGCAGGTTAATAAAATTGCCGGTATTTTTATAGCCTGTGTAACTAGTGGAGTACAGCCTGGGCACACAGATGCTCTGAGTCTGCCCGCAGGACTTACACGATGGTTTCATTTCACGGAGTTTACCTTCATTCTTTAGAGGTGGGTTCTAGTGTGAATGTTCATCATCCTGCAATGCCCAGTATAACAAATAACATGCCAAGCGAACACGAGTGGTGCTGGTGAACATGTCATGCGTCGCCTGTGGCGTGTTATTTTTCCATGCGTGTGGCGACAGCATTTATGGCCTGGCAACAGATTTGCCTCTTTCAAGTATTTTATGTGAAACTTTATGAAACTGCCTGCTGTAAGGTGTTGCCAGTATTGCAGGTGTGCGCAAAGTCAATGAATGTTAAAACATCTCTTTTAATACCATGTGCAGTAACAGCTGAATGTATGACGATTTTTTTCCCTGGTTTCCATTTAAAACAGAATGCTACAGATAGCTCCTCTAACTCCTCTCAAAAAAGGGAACAGCCTATGCGAACTCTGGCTTCTCCTGCATCCTGCGAACATCGAAGAATTTGCACTCGTGGACACCTTCACGACCATTATAGCTCTGACCACTACCATCTAGAACAAGTAAGGTTTCTTCTCAGTGTTGCCACCTGAAGGGCTTTGTCTGCTGTAGCTGAGACTGGTGTTCGGTTTTCCCCCCACACCCCTGAAAGACTTGTTCCACCCTTCTTTTTCCCCTTCTTTACCCTTCAGTTAGCTTTAAATGGCTTCCAGTTATAACAAAGAAAACAAAGAAGTTGATTTAAACCTGTGATTATGTTGTACCATGCGCACACAGACCCTTGTAGGTCTGTGGCACGTCCTGAACCAAAGGCTGAAACTCTGTGGTGGGTCACTAAGCAAGGAGACAGTGATTAGTGATAGCGAAGCGAGCTTATTTATCGTTTCTCACTCTCCCATCTCTGTCCCTGCTTCCACAGTCAGTAGCACGATCCTACCGGCACGTCAACTTTCCAGACGATGATGAGGAGATAGTGCGCATCAATCCTCGGGAAAAGATTTGGATGACTGGATACGAGGACTATCGCCATGCCCCAGCAAGAGGAAAGAACTTTGATCCTGATGACATGGACTCCTATGTACGTTTTGCCAAAAGTGAGGCCTCAAAACATGAATACACTTATCCTTATGTAGACAACTCGGACTTTGACCTGGGTGAAGATATCAAGGGTGCTGTGATAAAGACTCAACCTGTCAAATTCAAGCCCAAGCGGAAGGAAGATGGTGAGAGGTCACGGTGCGTGTACTGCAGGGACATGTTCAACCACGAGGAGAACAAACGGGGTCAATGCCAGGATGCTCCAGACCGCGTCAAGACTTGCATCCATCGAGTGAGCTGTATGTGGTGCGCAGACACTATGCTCTATCACTGTATGTCTGATCCAGAAGGAGACTATACAGATCCTTGCTCGTGCGACACCAGTGATGAAATGTTTTGCCTCCGGTGGATGGCCCTTATTGCCTTGTCTTTCATTGCTCCCTGTATGTGCTGTTACTTGCCGCTTCGGGCTTGTTACCACTGTGGGGTCATGTGCAGGTGCTGTGGTGGAAAACACAAAGCTGCTGGATGACTACAGATGCATTCAAAGTGTTATGTTTTTCCTGTAGTTCGAGGAACACGTTGGTTTTGGAGCATTGAGATCACTTATTTTGATGCAGCCACTGTGCCCAGCAGCATCCAGAAACCGCCAGTTCGGATCACTTCACATGTGGTCATCTGGGCCTCACTCTGCATTGATTTGCTCATCAAGTGTTCTAACTAACTAACCTACAGCATAGACTTTTGTATTATTAATCTGTAATCAAAACAGACTGTCTTGTACATGTTTTGGGTTGTTTTCTTTTTTTTTTTTTTTCAGTTAAAATGAGTTTGAGAAAAGAACTGCTTCAAATGGTGGTGGATTGTAGAACATCTCCAGGTTGTGTCTGTCTTGCCTCGGCTTGTGTGGTACCATCAACGCGTCGGCAAGCTTTGGCATTTCTAGAAACGGGGTGGTATAGTGAATGAAATCTCACTTGGAAGGTATTTTAACTTGCCGTCAAGTTATTGTGTGTGTATAGAAGGTGTGCTAGTAACAAACTTGTACCACAACACAGTATTTCTGTTGCTGGTTTTCTTTGGTTTTTTTTTTGTTCTGTTTTCCAAAGCCAAAATAGCCATCTAAGCTGCAGTTTCTCTTCTAGAGTCCATCGTCATTTCCTTCAGCAAACAAATTATTTCTCTGTTCGCAAATCTCTGTGAACAGAAAGCAAGGCTCGGTTACCATCGTCACATAACCATTGAGAATCTGGTAGTTCTCTTTACCTGTAATCATTTCAGACCACTACTGGAAAGGGAAACTTCAATTTTAGGGTTTTCTTTTTTCCCTAAATAACATTGGAAAAATAAAACTGTGTTTTCAGAGTACTACCCCAAAGAAAGGGAACTTCATTAGCCAGCCATGTAATGATCTGTGAATAAAACACTAAGGTTCTAGATGAGGAAAATCGTTGTTATGCAAAGAATTACTAACAATGCAATGTCAAAAGCACTATTATGGCAATTCTGGGGAAATGCTGCATTAAGTGGTGGGTTATATGGAAAATCGTGTTTGTTTGTTTGTTTTCTGTACAATACATGAGCATGAGAACATATGCGTCCACGGTAGAAGCTACGTTTAGCAATCTAAACAGATATTTAAAATCAAGAGCCAGGATGTTGACCACCACTTCCATTTCCTGACCTGCGGTCCTAGTCCTCCAGATGCTTACATACGTCTTGACGTATTGTGCGTGCAACCGGCATTTCTGTGAGTCTGTGTGTAGGATTAAACATGTGAGTCTTCGCAGGAGCCAGACTGAAGCGTCTCCCTGGCTTTTCCCTCCCCAGTTCACCACCCAGGTTTGTCAAGTGGATGTATAAGGTGCATACAGCAGGATAAGATTACTTTAATTTTTTCTTTTTTTTTTTTTAATGTCATGTTGTCTTGTGTACAAGGCTTGTAATTAGCTTGGAAAAAGAGTATTTTTCTAATATATTACAAGGAATAGCCAAATAATTTTTATTAAAAAAAAATTATTTAGCGCAGTGAATTCTAACTAGCATAGTACAATCTGAATACTTTGAGGCAGCTAGGGATTGGCTTGTCAAAGCTGGCACTGCTGTTCCTGCCATAATTTCTTTCTGCAGTAAATTGCCAGTGGGCGCATGTCCTTTCCCTCCCTCTATTGCACATTGACATCAGTCTTAAAAGAGGAGTTTTTTTTTCTTTTTTTTTTTTTTTAATTAATTTGCCAAATAAATGTAAAAGGAACGCTTGCCATTCTTTCTTGGTGGAATGTCCCAACACTTCCTCTGAGAGTTAATCACAGCTTTTTAGTCAACCATGAATCAAGTATGCAATGTGCTTATACACTATAGAGTTTGGTAGGTTTAATTCGTAGCAGTTGCTGGGGATTTTTTGGTTGTGGGGAAAAAAAGAGGAATGATAATGGAAAAGGGATGGAGTATTACACTCTGGGTGATGTCTGGGTTTGCTGAATGAAATATAGATATTTTGTGCCTAATAGCAGTTGACAAATCTCTCAATGGTGTCTAGTAAACATCAAGCCAGCCTCGAAAAAAAAATCAATGGAACAACCTTTTCCTTTAATTTCTGTTCTCAAAGTTGTTTCATGTAAACAAACATCTGTAAGATCTTCTCTCTATAAAGCACAACACTACAAAAAGATCTTACAGCTTTTTGTCCGGTCTTGAAGTGCCCCTATTTATTTAAGTAAAATAGACATACTCCAAGCCTTTCTGTATGTCTGGAAATATGAAAGTTGTTGGGTTTTTGTTGGTTTTGTTTTTAAATCCCTCTTTTTTTTTATTTTTTATTTGCTTCCCTTCCTCCCTGTTCTCTTGGGTTTTTGTAATACTTGTAGATTTTGCTGCGTGTGTCATTTGGTTTGTGAAGGCAGTGGTGTAAGGGCACAATGATAGAAATAGGTGGGTTTTTTGTAAATATTTCTCCTTAATTTCCACACTGCTGCTGAACAGTGTGTAGCATTCTCCCAGTCAGCTTTGCAATACTGACATCAATCATTTGAGAGAAATTATTCAGATTTTATTTTTGTATTTCTGGTAACGAAACATTAACCAAATTATTTTTTTTTCTCTGTTCTGGAAAGTTTTTTGTTTGGTTGGGTTGGTTTTTTTTCCAAGCTATTGCTCACGTTAACAAATTAAAGTGCCTGAAGCCTCATCATTATTGTATCTATATACTAAAAGTTAAAACCCTGTTGTATTGATTTTTATAAACCTTTTTACCTCTGTGTAAAAAAAAAAAAAATATATATATACAAGTGTATGATGTACATTTTAGTTCTTAACTTCTTTTTTTATTGTTTCTAATATGTATGATCAGTGTAGCTATTGCTTTAAAATGTACCATGTAAATATAAATACATCATATCAAAATGACACCGTTTATTGTCATTCGGCTGGCTGGAAAATGAGGGGAAGATGAAACAGTGTGGGGCAACACGGGGCCATTACAGGAGCGTCCACCCAAGGCCTCATGGTTTCTGAGGAAAAAAATTGATTTATTTTGTGTTTTTCAGTGGCAAATGCTGCTAGCCTCAGGCCAATGCAGCAGAGAGCATGGGAGCAGGTGTATTTTTGAGTGTTTTGAGGTATCTTTCAGGTATTTTGCACATTTTGGGGTAGGACGCCCCAGTGCCATGCCCCAGGAGGCCTCGACGGCCATGACAGCGGCCGAGATTCCCCTCCCGCTCTCCTTTCTATTCTCCCTGGGCCCTCGTTCCGCAGGCTGCTTTGGGCTGGCCTAAATACAGCAAAGGGACGTTTTTATTTTGTTTTGTTTCGCCCAAGCAGAGCAACCCCAAGGGAGAAGAGGACAGCGGAGGGAAAGGCCCGCAGACATGGCTGCTGAGTGAGGGCCACCTTGGTTTTTGAGGGCGCGCGGTGGGAGCTTGCGGGGCTGACAGAGGCCAGTGCGGCCGAGGAGAGATACCTGAAGCGGCTGGCACTACCGTCCCCGCTCAGAGAGGTTTAACTTTGAAGATGGAAGAGGAATTAACCCTGTTAAAACGGACATCTGGCTGTGGCAAACCAACCGGGGAAACTGCAGGAAAACCGGTGAGTACATCTGAATTTTCACATTTAATTCCAGTTGGGAGCTAGTCAGGCCACCACCAAGCAGTTCTGAAAAGCCTGGATTTAGTTTTTCTGTAGGTAAGTGATAATGCACACAACCAAGGCAATAACACAACCAAGCTGTTGCTCCTTTTATTCTATGTGCTGCTGCTTTTTTCACTGCTGAGTAATGAAGCTTCCTCGAGCACCATGTAAGAGGGGGGTGCAAAGAACATATACACCAAACTATACATGTCCTCAGATGAAGGGTTTTATCTCCGCAAGGGTGGTGCCTCATGTCATGTTCACCCACCCAGCACATGGAGTGATGTGCCAGTTGCATAAATAACCTCCATGGTTTTATTTGTGACAGCTCTGTTGAGATCCTGACTTCACGTTTGCTTTTTATTGGTTTATATTTGCATTCATGTATTTCTAGAAGTATTATATGCTCATATAAACAGATTTCTGATTGCATTTATTAAACAAGTGTATATTAGCTATAAATCTAAAAAGACTTTGCAGACCTCACAAGAAACACATGCGCTATGGTCAGGTGTTGCATTCTGGAGGACTCTGCACACAAAAGCTGTCAGTCTGTTGGTGTTGGCTCCATCCATGGCAAAGCCAAGGGCAAAGTGACTCTGACAGCCTCTTGCTTATGGTTCATCATACTTTCTTGACTAACTATGGTGACTTCAGGCCTGGCCCCTTGGATTCAACTTGTCCCACAGAAGCCCTGGCTAAGCCATGTATCTTCTTGCAGCCCTGCAATGTACTCTTGCTTTTGTCTGTGAATCAGAGGTTGTTGATTCCCAGAGATTTCTAAACTGGACCTATAAGTGATACATTTGGACCCTGGATCCATGGAAAATGTGAGCACCACCAAGCTACAGGGTGCTATGAAAGGCGACCAGGTTTCTGCAGCCTGACCAACACTGGGGTCCAAGGCTCCTGCTGTTCATCTGGGATGGCAACTGGCCTTTTGGCAGGAGGCAATCACAGACATGCAAGCTTGCAACTGTATGAAAGAAGTGTGAATATTTTCTGGATTTTAAACAATACTATTTAGCTACAAATTATAGTTTAGAATAATTTTCTTTAACCTGGGCTGAGTTTTGGGTGTTGCCAAACGCACCTTAGCATTTCATAGCAAGGAGACTTGGCACTCAATGTGCTTCTACCATTGCGTGGATCAGAACTGTTCTCCCAGGGTCTCCTTTCCCCACACTGGCAGCAGGAGCAGTGCAGAACCAGGAGAGGGTTTTCTTGGCTGTGCTCACTCAGGAAGTCTTCAAACAAGCCTCTCCTCATAAAAGCAGTATGGAGTCAGGAATTAGAGAGGGACAACTGCAAGGGTCTCTCTATCTACAACAGCTCTGTTTTCCTGCAAGGCACAAAAATAATAGCCAAACATTTCTTGGGAGTGACTGCAGCTGCCCAGCATTACCTTGAAGTGCAGAATTTTTGCATGAGGAGGGTTCACCCAGCCTCCTTTCAATTGCTCGGTGATAAGTTTTTCTCTCTCTGCTCGGGGAGCTGCAGTCTAAGTAGGCAAGAGTGACATCCCTGTTGTGAAAATGAGTAAGGACAAGAGAGTTTAGATGACTTGTTATGTCATATTGGGAATCTGTGGCACAGTCTGGCTTGGAGTATCCTGAGCACAAGTCCACCATCATCTTCATGCAAAGCTCATCTCTCCTGTCACTCTGAAGATTAACTGGGAGGTTTGGGCTTTTACAGGAGCCTTGCTGCATGGAGCACAAACCAAACCAACAGGGCCCAGTCAGCAAGGAATGTGTAAATCTCTTTTTTCTTTTTTCTGCTAATTCCGCTTAGAAATGCAAATTGGAAGTAGCTGTCAGGTCGCTTGGAAACAAGAGATATCACTGCATGTGTTCCCAATTCTTTCCAGAGGCAGAGCCTGGCTTCTCATGCAGACCAAGTGCAGCCCTTTTTCACAAAGCATTTTGGAACGAGCTCACAGAACCAGCAACTGGAAATGCTTCCCTTCCTTCAGCACACGATGCTGGATGAGTTAACATCCTCCTGACACCTTGTCCTTTTCCAGGATATTGAGCCTTCTGGTATTTTCTTAACATTTTGAATTAGGCAATTAAATTCCTTAGTATCTTGTTGGCATACATGGAAATAAATAGAAAAATGCTTGGCTTCCACCCAGAGACAAGATATTTAAATGGTGGAAAGTATGTGTGTATTTTTGGGGTGGTGTACTTAGATCTCTACAAATATTTTTAGTTGCTTCCCTGCACTCATGCACAACCACCCCATGCCATTCATCTCATTCCCTCATTCCCCACTTGTAAATTCATTTAGAAAGAGCTGACAGACTTTGGTTTGGCTTCTGCTAGATTTCAAGCCTGCTGCCTAATGTTGTGCGAGACACGATCTCACAGCAGTGCTGGGTGGCTGTAAAGAGAAAGATTTCCAAGGACTGTAATGCAGCCCATCTCTCTGCATGAGCAATCACAGCTCCATGCACTGATGTGTACTCTGAGGTGACAAGGAAAGTACAAAGTCACTTCCAGACTTAATATATTCATGTAATGACCTAAGGAGTCACTGATGTTAAGAATACGAATCATTGCACGGGGGACCTAGAATTAATGCATACTTTGCAATGGTTAAGACATTACCAAGTCATACACAGCACAAAACTTAATTCTTCTCTAGAATTCTTAATTATATAGCGAGTGTAATATGAACTGACATTTCTTTTTCTGTATTTTCCAAGATTAAGTCTTGATGAGCTGCAGAATTGGCCCCCACCTGTTTTAAGGAAACTGGCAGGACTAGTATCGGGCTTACCGCTTCAAGCAAGCTATTTTCTGATTTTCATGCTCTTAATTTTTCTGTTTCAGTGTTGTGCCAATGTTAGCTTAACTGTTCAATCTCTTAGTGTGAGATTTCAGGCTTATAAAAAAAGAACAGGGACAGGGAAATTGTCAGTGCAAACAATGAGATCCTTGATGGTGAAGTGTCAAGTCTGATACGTTCTCAGATGTACCCTGTCTTCTAATCTGAGATTTCCGGTATTCAGATTATGTTTAGCTCTGACCTGATTCAGAAACTAAAAGCTCAGACACTTCTAAAACTTGAAGCATTGATGTCCTTGTGCCCTTGAGGGCCGTTTCCAGCCTTAAAAGCCCGATTCCAGAACTATGGAACTCAAGTGATTTCACTTTAAAAGTGCTTACTCTTTACAGCTTCCTGAGAACAATGATAAAAACCAGGTTAGAAAGTATAACTTTCAACCACATATTGCAAAAGTGCTGGCCACAACTTAAAACGGAGAGCATTTTGATGTGCACGGCCAAAAGCAGCAGCACTCTGCTGGTTTTGTTCATGAGTCTGAACATTGCAAAATTCAAACTTCAATAAATTTTTTTCAGAAAACTCTGAGCAGCTAAACAGGACAGAGTAGAATCTAGGGCTAAATGCAGATGCAGGATCTACGTTTCACCCTGGATATGAAATATCAGTAGAAATACAGTCCTTTATATTTTTTTGAGCAATAAAATCAAATGAGCTCCCAGGGTCACAGTGATGTATTGATATGGGGCCTGATGCTCAAGCTGAGGTACCCTCAGCAGTTTCCACGTGTTCCTACCGGGAAGGGCAGATGGTTTGTGGCTCTGAGAGGAACGCTCAGACCAACACTGCAAGTCAGGTTGCCAAGCAGGAAATGTATATATACGTGTGTGTGTGTATCCTTTTGGAGTAGAAATCTGAAATTACTAACGTAAGCGAAAAACCCAAGTGATAGTTACCCTTTAAATAGATAAATACACAGGTAAAACTCCAGCTGTGTGACTGACCCTTGTGGCTTGGCAACAATGAATGGGGTTTACTGTGCAGCGGCCCAAAGTATTGGGTATCGCTGCACGATCTCTCTGTTTGTTTAGTGAATAGACCTCAGTGAACGTCTTCCTCTCGGGGAAAACCCCAGAACCCCTTTAGGTGGTTGAGCCAGCCACAGAAATGGCAAGGTTTCCAAAGTCAAAAGAGAAATTGCAATAAGATGAAGCAGGAACATGTATTCTGCTCGAAGGGACTTGGGAGACACATGGGGAAACCTTGGGCATCTCAGTGAGTAGGAAAGCTTGTGCATTCATTCATTCGTCTGAATTAGAAGGGTTTGGTGCAAACTGTTCGGCCAGAGCAAGGCAGTGATTGCAATGATGCCAGTACCATCGTTTAGATTTGGTGTCTGCCACAGAGCTGAGACATCATTGTATTAATACTTCCATGTGTAGCCAGAAGTGCCACAAGCCTGGAGCAGGCTGCTGGGTGGGCAGAGTCCTCACAGCCTTGTCTTTGCAGAGAGGTAGCAAGAAATACCACATGTTTAATTTCAAAACTCTAGCACCTGTCACAGATGCAGTGAACAGATTTCAATCAAATGAACTCCTTCCAGCATCAGGTAGAAGACTGTAAAGGAATAGCTCATTCAACGCCAGGAGATTGCGTTCCCCGGTTCCCTGGGGTGAAATCCTGACTCAGCTTAAGTCAGTGGCGCTTGAGTCAGTGGCACTTAAGTGAAGCCTTGGTTTGTCTCCTGGGACCTGCAGGATTTGGATACCAGTATCTCAAGATCTGGCATCCGAAGTGCCCCCTTCTCTGGCAGCTCCCTGAGGTAAACTTTCCACAGTCTTCTCCTTCCCTTAATTTCCTAAGGAAGACACTAGGGACAATGACAGCGTAAGTCCATTGAAAGGAATTTATTATCCTACACATTGCTCCCCAATTCTGTCTTTAAAGGGCTGTGTTTGAAATGGTAGCCACTTTCTGCTCTTGCAAAGTTACCAGTAGATGAGTGAGGAGCAAGCACATCCTGCTGACAGCTGAGGAGGGTCTTCGTGGGACCCCAGCATCGCCGGCTTTAACCTTAGTACCTTAGCTGGTCACCTTTTTTTCTATGCCCAGTTGCCAGCTTGTTTTATTCACTTGGACCTCCACAGACCAGCTTGGAAAGGAAAAAAAATACGTCTAAAAGGAGTAAGCAGTTTTCACTTAAAAAGTGACAAACTGGCAGGGACAATCTCTCAGCCACCTTTGACTCATTTTTGACAGCTTGCAGGTTTTCAAGCTGGCAGTAATTCTTTCCAATATTAGGTTGAATTTCCAATCAAAATTAAAAGGCTGAAAGGGTGCCTATGTACTAACATACATGAGAAAAAGGTCCTGTAACAGAGAAACACCTCTGAGAGGACTGTGTTTTCAAACCCACTCACATCCATAATGTTTTAAGAGCTGTCACCATCAGAGAACATTTAATGGCCAGTTCCTGAAGGAAGTGGTTGTAAAGATGTGGCATGAAGAGCAGAACATCCAGGTGCTGAGCAGAGAGCTCTTGAAAAAGCAAATGCGTGATACTTTTTTCTAACCAGAACAACTGCTGTTTGTGACCATCTGAACTTTGAGCTACAAGAAAATGTCTTTGGGGTTTGTCAGGCTGATATCCTGTCTCTAACCACAGCCTGTACCAGATACTTCAAAGGGAAAGAATACAAGAAACTCTGTATTGGAATCATCTGCTAGCAGAGGAAATGTCTTCCCAACATGAGACAATTTGTCATTGATTTATCCCCTCAAACAGGGAAGTTTATGTGTCTCTCTAAAATAAAAATCTAATTGAATGTCACTGAGTTTATTCATTAAGCATAACAAATTTTTATTCAAAGTGTATTCAGTTTCTCTGAAATACCATCACAACCCTTCTACCATTTTCTCTGGATATTTTTCTAGTGCTGAAGTTATAGTTTGAGTTTTTTTCCCAGCCATTTTTTTTATACAGATAGCCCTGCGAACGTGATGATGCTCAGGAGCTGCAGCGCTATAGCAGCCGTTTTGCAAATGCCAGTGTCTCTTCCTCCAAATCCTTCTCCTGGCAAGTGTTCTTAACCCCCTTTTATGGACTCTTTAACCTTAATTTGTTTATTGTTGAGATGACGTTGTGTTCTTATTGTTGTACAGTTTCTCTGAAGCCTCATGTGTGTCAAAAGACACAAAATAGAAGATATGAGGCAGGTAGTGATAAGACAGCAAATTTATTGTTTTGTTTATTTGTCAGATTGCTAATATTGATCTGGAGTTATAATATTTGTTTTCTGGGACTCAGATACTTTCAAAGATGGCTGTGCTGTAGCTGTGAATATAGACGAGGATGAACTGGGTGTCTGAAATGAAGGTGTAGAGTCCGTATTTAGGCTCCTAAGTACAAGTGGCTTTGCTCTGAGAGGTGCTGAATGTCTTCATTTTTTTTCCTGAAACCCATAAGATTTCCTAAGTGGGTAGATGTAGAACATTGGCCCCTCTGAGGTCAGCGGCAAACTTCCCAATGACTTCAGAAATAAATAATCACCCGCAAAATACAGAGTTAGGAGACTAATTATCAGCAGTTATTTTTCGAAGAGCCTGGCTAATCCATAGAAAAATACCAACATGTTTGTTTGTGTTTATTTCTTGGTGGAAAACTCCTATACGCAAAACAGAAAGCTTCTGCAGCCTGAGTTTCTATCACAGTCTATTTAAGGGTCATCTGTTTGGTCTTAGTCACAACCAACACAAGTGAAAGACCTTTGCTTAAAACAAGGCCTGGCCAGGTAGGCAATTCAACCAAATAGTAGGAACTTACTGGTTCTGATGCAGAAACTAATCGGTTGATGTTTGGATTGTAATTTGAGACTTCTAATTTGATTGTTTAGCAGTTGTTGATTGCTTCAACATAAACTACAGATGATCAGCATCTCTGGAAATCAGGCCACAGATTGCTGAAAATAGTAGGTGTGGGGGTTTTTAAGATGTGGGTCCTAAGGCTTCGCGCCTCATTGAATTTAATCGCAGCTTGGAGAAAAAAATGCACAAATTCAACTTTGGCTTGGTTTCTAACAGATTTGAACTTGCATCATTAATCTTCTGCTGGTCCTACTCCTGTAATGGTTCTTGAACCACACGGCCAGTGGAAACCAAACTGAGGTCTTGAAGAAGCTCATTTCCTACAGGCTTCATAAAAACAGGCAGCTGGATAAAGTGGAGAGCTGTGAGTGCTCTTGCTGAGGTGAAGCAAAGTGTGAGCTCATCCCTGATTAGACACCAGGAAAACAGCATGGGAAAAGCCCTGTTATGAATGTACTCTCTGTGGGTAAACACAGTCATGCCCTACTGGACACTAAACATCCACCCCACAAGAGCAGCTTTGCTCTCACACCATACCTCTCTTAAACAGCCGCTCATGCTCAGACACATCACTTGGAAACCAAGTGCTGTTGTTTTCATCACTTGCAGAATACTTGTTTTAACATATACCAGTGATATCTAGGAGGGAAGTGACATGTTTTCCCAATCAGGGCAAAGAAAAGTGTCAAGTAATGCCCTGGTTTTTTGCATTCTGGCTCTAACTGCTAAAGGGTCTGCCTCACAATTTGCTAATTCAGCTGCCAGTGTTGGCTGTATCTCTGAAGGGCTGTAGGTAGATGATTTGCTGCTTTTTTTTGTTGTTAGCAGATTGAAGTCTGCTTTTACCTTTTTTTTTTCCTCACTTGTGCATCAATATGAGTACCTTTCCATTTGCAAAATTAAATTATTGTAGCTGGAAAGTCAATAATTCCAAGAGATTCCTTTGGGCTTTTACTTGCATGATGACAGAGATTCCTGGCTCCAAAAGGCTTAAAATGTCTGGGTCTTGCTAATAATGACAACCCAAAGGGAATAGTCCAGCTGACTGCATGTAGGCCAGACTTAATCAATTAACACACTAAGATAATGACATACCAGCTTATGAAGCCTCCTAAATATGAACACGTGTGAAGACAGCCACTAGCCACAGGGGGTCTGATGGTCTCACCAATTAAACATCATGGAACTGCCAATATTTAGGCCTGGAATTTCCAGAAGGCAACACTGTAATAGAGAGCAACAGCGATTTCTGAAGAAATGTGCATCTTTCCATGCTAATATCTAAACCCAAACCATGGCTCAGGGGACACTGATACCAGAAATAAACATCTTCCAGCTGTGGTTGCAAGCCAATACCTGTTGGAGTTTATCAGCTGAAATCAATGGGACCATTCCTTCGTATATCTTTGCAGAACAGGGTCCAGCGTACAGAAACGTTGCTCACTTTGAAAGTTTCAGTTGTACGAGTCTCCATTTTGTTCACGCTCATGTGAGCTGAAGTTTGCATAACAGCTCTTAAAAAAGTGGGCCTCAAAATGTCAAAGGGAGCCCCCTTTCATGTAGAAGATGAAAGCCACATTGTCTTGGCTGAATTCCAGCATCTATCCTTGTGTGTTCGAGCGGATGATGGAGGTTTTCTTGTGATGGCTCCTGAACCGGGTGCCCTTTTACAGCCGATAAAGCTAAGTCAATTTGCCTTGATTTTACTGTGGGCTAAATTACGTACAAAGGAGTTACAGTAAACTCTTAATTGGTAGCTGCTTGAATGTGTGTGTGAGCTCTTAGTTCACCCATTTGTATGTTGAGGGCAAAAGAGAGGTCCCTTACTTTTTGACCCTTTTGTTTAATCTGGTTTGATTGTAAGATCTTCCAGGCAGAGATTGTTACCACATGGTTGCACATTTTCTGCTGGGATGGGGACCCTGGTCCCAGTGGTAAATAACATCCTTCAACAGTTACTCTCACGTGAGTAAAATACGACCGGCAGAGTGATCAGAGTCATCTATCAAATAACCCACAGCTCCACCCGCATACAGTTCCTCCAGATGAATCCTGAGGTTAATTAAAAGAATCTAAAGAATGGTGGGGTTAGGGTGATTTTGGTTGAGTGCTGAAGATTCATGTATCCTCACAAGTTCCCTGTGCTGTTCCTCCAGGCTGGGGGTTTTGCATGGTTCCAGGCCAGTCACCGTGAGACCAGGGCTAAGTTTCTAGCCGCTTTGCATGAGCTATGCCAAACTACAGGTTTAATTATTCATTGCATTCTTCACATGCCAAATCATCTAAGTTGGAAAGCAGGAGCCTAAGAGTTTGCAAAGCTGCTTTTGCACATAAAGACCATTAAAAATTCATCGTGACAGGGAAAAAACAACAGCATTGCCAGTAGTAGGGAACTTTACGTTGACTTGGCTAATGCTGTGTGTGGCTAAGTTAGAGCTAACCCACATTAATCCACTTAAATGGAAGGGTGAGCCTGATCCAGTAAAAGCAATAAATCCTCTTTAGAGCTGACCAGACTCAGGCTGCGCTATAGGAGAACAAGGCTGAATGGCAAACAGTTGGCAGAAGGTAATTGGATGGGGCCTGAATTTCCAATGTGCCAGGTAATTTAATCCATAGCAGCCCATTTCCCCCGTATGCGCAGACCTTTTGTGGGTAAGAGCACATTCCAAAGCTCTGGACTGCAGAGGTGGGATGATAGACTATGTGGCGGGGAAGCTCCCTGCCAAAACAGAGGTGGAAAGGTTGAAGCAGCTCTCCATAATTGCAGAGAGTGGGTACCCGAGATGCCGCTTTTGTCAGAATTATTATCCCAGGCAGCTCGAGCAAAAGTATAGAATTATAGAATCATTTTCGTTGGAAGAGATCCTCAAAATCATCAAGTCCAATCATAACCTAACTCTGGCACCAAACCATGTCCCTAAGAGCCTCATCTACATGTCTTTCAAACACCTCCAGGGATGGTGACTCAACCACTTCCCTGAGTAGCCTGTTCCAGTGCTTGACAGCCCTTTCCATGAAGATATTTTTCCTAATGTCCAATCTAAACCTCCCCGGGTGCAACTTAAGGCCATTTCCTCTCATCGTATCGCTTGCTACTTGGGAGAAGAGACCAACACCCTCCATGCTACAACCTCCTTTCAGGTAGTTGTAGACAGTGATAAGGTCTCCCCTCAGCCTCCTTTTCTCCAGGCTGAACAGCCCCAGTTCCCTCAGCTGCTCCTCATCACACTTGTGCTCCAAGTAGTGAGATGCAGGGAGCAGAGATGGACAAACGCCTGACCTGGAGCTGGTGAGGCTCTCTCTTGTCTTGGAGGCAGCCTGCCTGTGTCAGGAGAGAAGGGCCAGCTGCTGCTGCCTTGCTATGGCTGAAGGACTGACTCGCTGCTAAATTCCACAGAATTACATCTGAAGCTGAACTGGCTTGGGAGCAGGCAGGCCTGTGTGCCTGGGAAGCGGCTTCTACTATCAGAGAGCACTTTTCTCAAGGCTGGCCCAAGCCATGGAACTAAATCCAGACTGGGTGAATATCTCTGTATCCTTCTTCCTCTGAGAAACTGGGCCTGAATTTAAAAGGCTGTATAACACTTTGAAGCCACCCACAGCTCTGTCTTTGCCTCCCACACAAGCTCCAAGGAACTGACTCATTCCCACCATATTTTCAGCTGTGCACAGATCCTGCTCAGAGCCCAGGAAGATCCCGTTCAGCCAAGTGAACCAAGCGCACATTGTGACTCCAGTGTGCTGGTCTTGAAAGGCTTTTGCAACGCTGACTAACAATCAACTGTATCTGAAGACATCTGGCCTGCCTTTTAAAGTAGAGTAGTAACCATGTTCTTTAGTAAGCTGTATAATTTATGCCTTGTCTGCTGTTCTCTATTCATGAGCCTTCCTTATGTTGACTGTTAAATAGCTGTCTGTGAAAATAAGTGACACTGTCATCTGCTGTTAAATGAAAAGAGGTCTGCTCTAGGAGCAGGCATTCACCTCACCTCTTCCCTTCTCTGTGGCAAACTCGTGTTGCTTCTCTCCTCATGGGGATGCTGCTTTGGGTTTTGTAGCACCTTAAAGAGTGTGAGTGATATGTACAGGTCTCAGTGGTTCGTAAGTCAGGAAAATCAACAAGTCTTTCTGCAAGGGGAGACATAGGGTTGTCCCTGTGTCCCCTGCCAAACTGGTGAGCTCAAATGCTCTTTCCAGTTTGGACTAAAGGCCTTACATCCTTTCATTTCTAGCTCACTAATTCTTCCACTGCTGAGGAAAACAACTCGCTTCATGCTGTCCTCCTGCTATGCTGTGTCCGCTGTGAGTCTTTAAAGCTTCATGCTATGCCTGAAAAATTACACCCGCATTTTGGCTGTGAAATAGAGACAAACGAAAGCAGTTAGAAGGAGGACATGGGCCCCCTGCTTTCCATTTCCCTGTTCTTCACACTGGGCTCATTACTGCCATCTTTCCCCCTGCCTGATAGCAAACATGTTCAGCAAAAGCCACTGGGGTCACCACTCTGTGCCTTTTCCCTGCTTCTCTGTAGAAATATCCCTGGTCTATTTGGGCACTGGACCAGTTCTGCATGCTGTGACACCACAGCACAGTCTTTACAAAGCAACATTTGCAGGTTTTTGAGCACGATCCTGCTCACCACATCATTACAGATTATAGGGGGAGTAAACATCCTTTGCAGTACAAAGGAACTGTCGATGAACTCAAAGAAGGGGAGGAATGTCCAACACATGCTCCGTTTTTGGCTTGTTGCATTTGGTTTCCCTCATGCAACTCACTGAATGTTTGTTCCACTCTGCAAAAATCTGGGGCAAAGACCTGGCTTTTGTCTGTGCTATTAGCTAATGAAGTCAGGAATTTACCTCTGTCACCACCTGGGAATTGAATAATGTAAAACCCAGCTCCTCCATCCTACTGGCACTGGGCTGAGTTCCATCAGCTTTTGAGGAGCTTTTTGGAGTGCAGAGTCCTGACTTGCTCACAGTGGCTAGTATTAGCTGAGACATGAATAAGCAATAAAGGAGATAAAGGAGAGGCTGGGTTGAAAGCAACAGCTGTTTCCTATGGACTGCTGAATAAAATCAGGCTCCTCTTGCTGAAGGGCTGGGCTTTTGTCCTTGTGCAAAGGAATGAACTGCTCTGGGAACTGCAGTCTCATATGAGAGCAGAGTAGTATTTGTCTCCCACTAACTATAAAGGGTCAGCTCAAAAAGTTTTAAGAAGAAAAAAAAAGAGTCTATATTAAATGTATTTATTATTTCAGATAGTTCCAATGCTTGTAGCTGCACTATCTCACTTCAGCTGTGACTCTAGGAATGGAATTACATCCCAGACTTGCATGTGTAGATCATATATGGCAAAGAGCGAAGTCCTTGGCCCAAGATAGCCTTTTGCTGACTCCAGATGTGCTCCTCTGCCATAAAACACTTTGGAGGCCCGATGCTACATTACATAAGCCACTCAGTGGTTTTAACATTGATTTCAACAGGAGTGATCCCTTCTCTGTGTAACTAAGCAAAAGGTTTGGCTTGAGCCTGTTGCTGTAATGAATTTCTAAAGTCAGGCTTGTGGGAATGACTTGTCAGCAAAGCACAAACCTCTGTTCTATCCCCAGGAGCACACAGCAAGTCTCAAAACTTTAGGCATTTACTCCTGATTTCTATCATTAGAGCAGAGAGAAGAGCTTGGTCAGGAGAGGTGGATTTTCCTGGTACTTCTCTTGCGTAAGCTCATTCCATTTGTGTGGAAATCAAGCGTTTTTCTTTTATAGGAAGAGGGAGCCTTCAGATATCTCGAAGGTACAGCAAGAAGAAATTCTATTATCGTGATCTGGTAACTAAATAACTGCAATCTGTCTTAATGCAACAGTTTCCTTTTCAGTTACTCCTACCTAGTCACCATACCTGAAAATCCTTCGCAAACTCTATTCACTCAGGTAATCTCTTAATTTGCTGAGAGAGAGGGTTTTTTTCACAGGGGGAGGATTGTTTTGTGTTTTGCTTCGCAAATCTTCCTTGAGCTGATGTAACAAGGCCCCAGACAGTCTGCATGGCCTGGATGCTTTTGTTTACATGTGTAAAACCTGCAACAAATTTGGATTCTAGATTAGCTGGTCCATATCCTCCCCCTCTTCCTCCCAGCTGCAGAAGGGTTGCTGTGAACTGCAGCAGTTTGCTCTTGGCAGTACTGGCACTGTCGCCACAGAGATCTTCCCCAAACAAATAGTTTGGAGATTTTGTAGGGAGCGAGAACTTGAACTAGTCCCTTGTTTGTTTGGTTTTGTTTTTGAAGCAGGAGGTACGATCTGTTTTAACATATGAATTAGCAGATCCTGTTGTAGGTCTATCTACCTTTCCAAAACAAGGCACTTGGCTCCAGCTGCACTGGGAATTTAGGGCAGCTGAGGCTACTGGGCTGTGCTGGGGCTACTGGGCTGTGCCCTGGCCAGGGCAGCCACAGCTGCAATGAGTTTGTGGATCCCTGGAGTGGCTGTGGGCTACCTGGGCTACTGGCAAACTGGCCACCTTGGGAGAACAGATCACCCCAGGCCCACCTCTTCAGGGAATCTGGTAGTGAATGGTGAAATGGAGCTGTGATTGCATCTGCTACATCGAGGTTGTTGTTGTTGGTTTTTTTTTTTTTAGCAGGCTTGGGGAGATTAAAATCCCTGGAAAAGTAAAATCCAAGGGTAATCAAGCCTTAAAAAATCTGCTATTTGTAGATTTGAAATGAGTAATGCCTAAGAACAAACCTAAATGTATAGAGAGGTGAACCTGCTAAATTTCTAATGGTGTTTTTAAAGAAGCTGTCTTTGTTTTAAAAAGTTTAATATAGCTAGGACTCAAATAGATCCCTTCAGCACTTCCTTTTTTTTTTCTCTGTTTTCTATTTTTCACCAAGTCTTGCCCATCTCGACTGCTTTCCTGAGGCTCTTTTTTGTTTATCCTACATAATTTCCTTCCTTCCTTCAAGTCCAGACCCCCTTGCTCCCCTGGGGCTTCCTATGATAGCCAGGCACTAATCATGTACTTCTGTCCCAGAAGCACAGATAGAGGCTTCCTCCCCCTGCTTCCAGTCGAAGGAGGATGTAAGGCATAATGGTAATCTTAAACAACACTGCTATTCATTGTTTGGGAGATCTGGGAAATATCCTTGGATTCAGCTTGCTAAATTAGCTGCTTCTTGAGTAACCCACAGCTGCTGCGTATCTGTCCCATTACATTTTACAAAAATGCAGCAGTTCTCATTACATATGGTATTCTCTCAACATATGGACCTTCCATTAGTTTATGTCTCTGTGTAGCTCTGTTGCCATGAATGTATACACAGAAACATTTTCTTTTGTACTTAAAAAAAATCCAAACTCAACAATTCTTGAAAATAGATTAAACACAGGCTTTTGCAATTATTCAGATGGAGCAAAGATGTTAGAGCACCTCGGAATACAGCCGCTGCCAGGAGCCAATACTCAGATTAAAATGTTGCTTCTGGCAGTAAAAGTGTAGCTACTAGTGGTTTTAAGGCTTCATCCTGCCTGTTGTGCACATGAGTATCTCCCTTGAAGTTGGCAGGCGTCTTCTTCTGCGTGCAGATATTGAAAGTCAGACGGACCATCAGTGTAAGGTGATGCTAAACCATCGATCTGAGGCTCCCAAGGAGGCAGCAGCATGATTTTTGGATCTGGTCTTGTGTGTTTGCTTCTTCACAGTGATTCACAGGCGAATTTGGTTTGAAAGAAAATGGATTCCTGGTGTTAGTGGATTTACATGCCCTGACCTTTTTGATAACTTCCCTTGCATGAGCAGGGAACTTGAGCAAACCTTGAGGAGAAAGGTTTCTATGTCTCCTTCTGGGCTCTTCCCCTCAAAGTGGAACGGTGTCCTTGAGGAAACCTAAACTTCCATCTTTGCTGTGCTCCTTGTGAAATAGCTGATTCCAACCAGGAGTAATCCTTGATCCATCAAGTACTTTCAATAAAAATGCAATGCTAAAACAAGATAAAATTTTCCTTGGACCCCTAGAGCACTGTTCAATGCCTCTCTTATCCCACCCAGGGCTTATTTCATTGACTTCAGGAGCAATCTGGGCAGGGGTGAGCACTGGGACCCTCAATCTCTGTCATTCTTCAGGATACTTCTGTGCTTAATCCCACCTGCTTCTGGGATGTGATTTCAGGGCTTCCGATTAACCACATTCAAAATTAAAAATATATAATTAATTCCACTCTTACTCTATTTTACACCTCTTTCCTCCTTTTATAACTAAGCTACAATCGTGCCCCCTCAAACACATCCACTTGACTACAGATACAGCCTGCTTTACTCCTGCATCTGAGCCTTCTGCAACATATGTTTATATCCAATAGCTGCTCAGTGCTCCTGTGCTGCAGGACAGGAGGATCATGTCTCTCCCACAGGAGCTATGGAGCAGTTGGAGACCTGAACCTGTGCAAGGATGTGGTTCTCCTGCAGCCTGGCGCAGCTGTCCCTGTTCAGGGCTGTCAAACACCCCGTTTCATGCTGGTGGATGTGAGGGGATGTGCAGAGGATCTCCAGGAGTTGCTCAGATGTGTGCAAGGAGCTGCCAAAGCCTGGCAAAGAGGAGAGGCTGAGGATGCTACTCTGGCCCCTCAAAGCCATTCAGATGCTTAATCTTGTGTTATAACCCCTTACTATGGGAAAAACATTGAGAAGATGGAGAAAGTTCAAAGAAAGGTGGTGAGGCTGGTGGAAGGTCTGTAGCACAAGCCTGATGAGGAGCAGCTGAGGGAACTGGGGCTGTTCAGCCTGGAGAAAAGGAGGCTGAGGGGAGACCTTATCGCTGTCTGCAACTGCCTGAAAGGAGGTTGTAGCATGGCGGGGGTTGGTCTCTTCTCCAAAGTAGCAAGTGACAGGATGAGAGGAAATGGCCTCAAGTTGCACCAGGTGAAGTTTAGATTGGATATTAGGAAAAATATCTTCACAGAAAGGGTTGTCAGGCATTGAAACAGGCTGCCCAGGGAAGTGGTGGAATCGCCATCCCTGGAGGTGTTTAAAAGGTGTGTAGATGAGTTTCTTAGGGACACGGGTTCGTGCCAGAGTGAGGTTATGGTTGGACTTGGTGATCTTGAGGGTCTCTTCCAACCAAAATGATTCTATGATTCTATGAGATATTTTCTGCTCATCAGAATGCACAGGCAGGAACTCTGCAAGAGAGGCCCTTCTCATGAAACAGAGGAAGAGGGTTTGGGTTTCCTTCTAGTGGCCTCTAAATCATTTGTCCAAAGCACAGAAGTGTCTTTTCCTGGAGGTATTTGGGCCCGTTCCTTTAGAAGTCATCTATGATTGTGTTCGTATTCATGCATAAATGAATATTAATGGTGAATGTGGTCTGACTACTGGGCCCATTTCCTCCCACAGCTGTTTTTGTGTGAGACCTGATCCAAAAACATCTTGCGCACACATCTTGCAGCCTGACTCCACAGGCGAGCGTGATGGAGAACGCTTTGCTGGTGAGGCCTGTTGTGGTTTAGGCATGGACGAAGCACATAGCTGCTCAGTGCTGTCAGGGTCTCTGCAGATCTGCGTTTCCCTCACAGCAGACATTGAGGTACCCAGGGAACTTGTATTTTAACTGGAAAAAAGCTTATGTGCCAAAGGCCTCCTGTTGAAGCTGAGCAGAAGTTTGGAGGGGCTGAACGCTGGAGTTTGCTGCTCCAGCTGGCAAGGAAGGCCCACCCACAGTTTAGGTGGTGTTTGGAGCTGCAGATTTAAACCTGATCACCAGCACCTGAAATTGTAGCACCTGCATTATAGCACTTTTATTTTATTTGGATACAGTTCGGTGCATTTCTACTTTTTAAAAATATTTATTTATCTCAAAGAGAATTCTGGGACTGAGCCTGAGACTCCTGCAGGAAAAGACAGTCTCTGATACAATGGGTTCTGAGAACAAATACTCCCAACACCCTATTTTTTAATCATTAAACGAGCATATCCTTACAGATTTAGATTTATTTAAGTAGGGAAAGGTATTTGTTGTATGATTTGCACGTCCGAACTAATTGCTACTCAAATATTTTGGTGCAAAACCCTCCCAACTGCTTGCGAACAGCCTGCAGCGGATGTGTGTGCTCAAAAACTCTTGTGCAAGTCATTTTTGGACTCGCACGCTTGAAAAGGTTGTTTGCAGATGATGCACATGCTGACCACTTCTGTTGAGAAGGGGCCTAATTCAGAGTGTACAGCAGGCAGCAAAAAGGTTCCCATTGCCTGAAATTAGTCACAAATAATTTGCCTGGCTCCTGGTTTTAATCACATGATCCAATTACAACTTAATCCCATCAATATGAAATAAATGTTCTCACCTTTGGTTATTTTCTCGGTGTAGAAAGCTGCTCACAGCCTCATGCCTAACAATTAGTCTGTGTTGTGTGCTCCTGCTGCAAATGGGGACGGGGGATGGAGGAAGGATGGCTGGTGAAGCACGCGGCTTGAAAACCTTTCTTTCGGACCAAAGTGGGAGCAGAGCAGTCCATAGAGATACTACCATTGTCCAAGCAGGCTGGAGTTAAAAGTTTCCTTAGCTTTTCTCCTTAAATCAATTTGAATATTCTTGGCAAGCTCTGTTACTATGTGTGGTGGGCAGCTGTGATTCAAGCGGGGATTTTTTTTTTCCCCCCTGTTCTACTGTCCCAGTCTTCCTGTCTTGTGCATATGTGATCCTTTCCCTCTGTCTGCCTAACAGCTAATTATTTTACCAGACGAGCCAATAGGCTGAAGAAAACAGACCATGCATATTCTTGAAAGCAACAACTGTGTTTCAATGTCAGGGTGGATGGGGAATTAAAAAAAAAAGAGTCACTTCCTTCTGACCCACTCAACTCCTTAAGAAAAGCTCCAAAAATAGCAAGTGTTCTGATTTAGAAGGGACTAGCCTACCTCCCAAGTTAGTACTCACATTTAACAGCAGGAACTCACACTGTGTATGTGGGAAAAACAGAGAACAAGCCATCTTGAGTATAGAAGGCATCCAGGTAACAGCTTTATAAGCGAGGGCAACCCAAAAGTGTACACACCCCCCTATTGCAAAAATGTGGACAAGAGTGCTGCTCTCCAGAAACTGCCTGCGTGTCACTGCACTCACTGAATTTTCATTCCCAGTTGAAATTATGCCTTTCTGATTAAAATAGTTAAGTCGCTGGTCCTGAAAAGGGCGGCACAAATTCTGCTTTCTGCACTTGGTGGTCATGTTTAAGGGGGCTTTTCTGGTAGATATCTGGGCTTTGCAGCCTGCTCCAAAGCCAACAGCGCTAACCCACTGTCTGCCCCGTCCCAGGTGTGAGCTGTGAACTCCCCGGGAGCACCGCAGCCCTGCAGTTGTGTTTTACAGCCTCCGGGCCGCGTTTGGAGAATGCCTGCAGTACTGGGTTTCATAGGCAGGACAGGAAGGAAAATGCTTCATTTCCAAATCCTGCAGAAGCTCGGTTTTCTTGTTGCGGAGCTGCTGTGACCCAGGGAAAGGTGTTTTGTCCTGCTGGACCACACTTACAACCTGCCTTCATCCCAAAACAGTGAAAAAAACAGCAGATCAGTGGTGTTTGCTCTGCTGCGTGAAAACTGGCACGTCCCTTGTATTGAGGGGCCCTGGTTTAAGCAGGGAAGTTCTTGGTATTTTTGCAGGTGGGGGTGATAGTGCACAAATGGTGAGAGGCAGCAACAAAGGTTCTGAAGGAAGTTATGTGCCTCGAGGTGAGGTAGAAGTTGTCTGGGACTTTTTGGGAAGTGAACTTAGAGCCTAGGGTGCTTATTGTTCATGGGTTTAGCAGTCAGGGTGAATCTTGCAGAGGTTCTACTTCTGCTGGTGCAAAGGCTGCAGGGTCTTTCATTGTACAGAGAAATGCCACTGGTTTTTTTTTTTCTGACGGGCAGCTTCTGTTTGTGAGTGGTAACAGCATGTCCTGACATGGGGTGTCCCCAGCACTTTACATGCTCACCAAGGGCCCAAGTGCTCCAGATACATCCTCTCTAAAATTCTGCATCAGCAAATCCTTGAATGCAAAAGGTGAGCCGCACTGGTCTGCAGGCCAGCACTGGCTGCCTCCCTGGATACACCAGACCAGCGAATCCTCCTCAGTTTTGAGTTGCAACTCAGAAGTTGACTTGCTTTTGAGTATGAGACCTACCCTCCTAAAAGCAAGTTCCCCGCCTCAACAACCCCCTGTGGCATCCGGAGCATCAGGATGGGGAGAGCGCTGTCCATCCCCGACTGCCTCATCCACCTCTGAAGGAACACACAACTTCACCGGCAGTATTGGAACAAGAGTCAAAGAATGAATATTCCTCATTTCTTTGTTGCCATTTTAAAAGCGGATAACCATTTAATTAGTTGTTCACCCTCCAGGGCTGTAAGTTCTTGTATAATTAGATAATGAGCAATTATCATTACAGTGTTTTGTTCTCACATGGTACTACACGGATTCCAGCGCTGACCACGTTTCAAAGGCTCGTGTTCCAGCTCATTACTCAGTAATGCTACAGGAAGCACCAGCACCCCCTTTACATAAAGACCTTCTTAGGGGGGACAATCTACCAGCATTATTAATATTAATATAAATCCCACCTGCTCTTGCTGGACTTGCCCCACAGTAGTTTGAAGCAGTGTTGATACCCACTATAACAGGATAACCCTAAAATATTCCAAGGAGATTTTGTGGTTGGGCGCTTCCCGAAATACTGCCTTTCATGTCCTTAATGCCACCCTCGCCTTTCCTGCTTTGGCAGGGAAAGCCACCATCAGGGTTACACGGAGCGGTTTAGAACAGAAAGTTTTTGGACAACACAAAGGTTTCACTTTGGAGGAGCCCCCAGAAGGGCTGCTGTGCTAAGAAAAGCGCCTGATGCAAGTCAGGACTTACAGGATGTACTTGTGTTGAGGTCAGCAACTGGCAATTAATTAATTCGTTAAAATACCTGGAGAGATTTAAAATGTGCACACGGTGAGAACATGCGTGCAAGAGGAGAATCTCGAAACCACTTAAGCTTTAGGGCAAACAAAAAACAGACGGGAGATGGGCGCGGTGATGAAAAGGTGTAGGCAAGGGGCCCATATCTATCATTATTCCTGCAGCTACAATTTAATTACCACTCCTAGGCTTTGGGGAACAGAGATTAAAAAAAAAAAAGTACGGGAAGGAACACAAGTTCTGCGGTTGGAATAAGCCCTTTAGCATCACCTCAAGTCTCTGCTAAAACTCTAAATATGCTTTATTCATCACCCTGAACAGAAACTGTTTCCCTAATTTTCAATGTTTAGGAATTGCTTTCAAAGGGGAAAAAAAAGAAATGGAGAAGCAAAACCCCACACTCCCACTCCTCCCTGAACAACTTCTCCTTGTTTCAGCAGTACCAGAGCAGAACTTGGCACAAGGAAGGCAAGAAGCCCTTCACCAGCTGTCTGGACGATAAGCAGACGTGCGCTGCAATCTTGTTTAGTGCAGTTGTTAGCTGGGACAATAAGCTGCAACCAGAGGTTACAGTAAGGTAAGCTATTTACCCGTAGGATGTTACTTAAAGCCGATCTTCATATTGTAATGCAGGGAAGGTTAAGAGGCAAAATTCACAGCTTAGTCCGAATGGAAGAGTATTTTAGTTCTGGAGGCCTGTAATGGCAGAGACAGTGACTTATACCACCAGGACAATAAACCTATCCATTAGAGAGAGGAACAAGTATCAAATGGCAGGGCTCAAATAAAGCAAAATTGTAGATTAGATTTCCATACATGCTGAAAAGGTCCAAAACATATTTTTCTAACACTGTTCTCGTTGCTAGAACACATTAATATGTATATTTGGATTTAAAACAAAACTTTATTTTTCACACTACTGAAATTGCTAATGAAGCTTCTTTGTGGAAAATAGACGAAGTACCTGCAGGGAGGAATTCACAATCGAAGAAGTTGATTAGCAAATGCCAACTGAGCTGTATTTAGTCCTTCCCACACAAAAGCCATGTCAGGCAAAGCAAGCCAAAGGGAAGGAGTGGGGAACACAAATTATTATCGAGCAGAGATAAAGCCCATTTATCTTTTTCCCCAAGAATGCACAGTGATGGAATAAAGATTTGGATTTTGGGGGGCTTCTTTTTTTTTCCCTATTAAAATCCTGTCTACCCGTATCTAAGATGGCTTGTGTTTGACCCAGCCACCGACACACACGCACCCAGAGCCAAACTGCACATACTGGTTCACTCTAAGAAAACCAAACCCATTATCCCACTGGGGAACATACATACAGAACAGCATGTACAACATGCTGGGGTGAAGAGACAGGTTGAGCTCGTTTCAAAAGCCAGACATAAATGCATCGTGATCAGCAGGTCAGCCACTAATCCACACAGCAAGTTGTGAATTACAACATTTCAGGTGCAAGAGCTGCTTCAAACCAGTGCACCTTTTTAAATGCTCCACGTTAACCCCCATACAGTTTTTCTAGCAGTTAAAATGAGGGGTGCAGGTGAAGTAGCACATGCAGTCACAATGACAAGATTTTTCCTAAGAGAGGCTTCTGAGCTTAGCCAGGGATGCTGAAGTCAATACAAGTTGAGGGCTCTTCCCATTTTGCAGTAGGGAACATAGCGCTTGAAACTAGAAAATATTCCTGTCCAAGGATAAGGATTTTATTTTCTTGTAAAGAAATTAGGAGAGAGGGGATGTAGTCTTGGCTGTGGAATGGAGCAGGAGTGCTTTTCGCACTCTAATGACAGAAATCAACAGGGAAATAGGGAATGTGTTATTTTGTCATGTCAGATTTCCTCAGCATAAGCAGCTCATGACAGTTTTGTGATGGAAGTTAGGGAAAAGCTGACAGACCTGTGATTTCCCAAAGGAAACAAAGCAAACATAATCTACTTTGAAAAAAATCTGATTTTATTTTTGTATTGAAAAGACCTGTCAATTTAAATAGATGTTTATTCCATTCATGGTCTCAACCAGTGTTGTGAGTTAACATTATTCAGAACTGTATAAAAAGCCATTTGTGTTACATCGGTTAACATCCTAAAACACTGGGGGAGGGCGGGGTTTGAAGCAGCTTAACATTAAAAATAGGATGTTCCCAAAAAACTTACAACTGATGCAGCATCTTCTATTCTAATTTTACAGGAGCTGAAGCATATTGCAAATACAACTCAAGTTATTTGGTCTTAAAAAAAAAACAACAAAACACCTTTAAAACCAGATTGCTTTCATAGCAATATTGAAGCTGTGAGCTGAGAGCACACACATACCCTCTGGTGTGTGCAAACACACACATGGAGAACCACATTGAGCACAACTGGACACCGCATTGAGTATTTGGATTACGTATGCGCTCCTCTGAATCCATGATAGCTGTAATTTTAAATGCTAGTTGCCTTTTTAAAGAAAAAAAATCGAGATGGTTTCCATGGAAACCCAAGATTCTGCACAATCAACTGACATTTATTACTCATGGTGCTGTGAAAAGTTCTCTAGTGAAAGGGCCAAATTCCAAAACCTTTGCTCAAACACGCACATACCTAATCAAAGCCAACGGACGGGGGAGAACGTGGTTTAGAAAAAGGGTTGCAGGGTCAAGGTCTAGATTTGAAAAATCACATGACAGATTGTCATTCAAAAAAAGTTTTAAAATCATTCTTTGGTTTACTTCCATGATTCTCAACACTGTCTGAAAAGCCCAGAGACAGCCACATGAGAAACCATAGCTCTAAAGCAAGCCCACAGCATTTTAAAATCTTGTGTATTAAATGTTCAGAAGACTAAAGGAATTCAGAGTACCCCTTACATTCATGTCCCCAAAAATCTAGTAACTGCTTAAGTGCATGCACTGAGGCATGACCGGCATGCCTGTAAATTCATATTGTTCAAGTTAAGAGTAAATATAGCTGCAAAAAACCCCACCCACCTATAATTAAATGGTCATTACTAGCAACGCTATAGTGACTGTCTTGTTATTAAAGAAATGCAGACATGGTTTCTGCCTGTTTGGCTCGCTCGACCAAAAGGAAGCTGTCTGCTCGATTTAGAAAGAAAGCAAATTTTAAGAATCCAAGGGAGTTTAATGTTTCCATGTTCCTGGGGTCAATTATTAATGTAAAGATGTAGACAAATGGCAAGTACATGAAAGCATATCTCGTACATTCCAAGGTTTGGAAGTCGAAAGCAGATCTTAACTTCCTTACACTTAAATGTTATGGTAGGCTTGGAAAACCAGTAAGAAGTGATATAACATTTCCATGAAAAGCAAAGTAGAACTAAGTTTAACTGGCATTCGTATGCAAGCAGTTCTTGCTATGCTTTATGTAAGGCAGATTTTATTGCAAAGATAGTTACCAGTCTGCTAGTAGGAAGAAAATACAGGCAACTAAGAGACGGTGGTCGATAATTACTAGTGACAACTTCTATTTTTCTGAACAACTCAGCTTTAATGTACTTTCTGGTAACAGCACTTTCATCACTGGTTTTCACTTCCTTCCCCATCCCACGTTAAGTATCAAAAATCAAGACTGGACAAAATGAGTTGTGGATATTGACCAATCAACAACATCTCATATTCCAATGTTATTTTTAACTAGATCAAATATAGGTCATTCTTTATAACCTACTGCCAGTGGTTGCTTATAAATATCTGCTTGCTGCAATAAACACGGGTCATCAAAATATTCATTTGCAGTAACTACTTGGCACTAGGTTAATATACTTGTAAAGTTTAATGGAAGTGCTTCTGATGTACATACAAGCACTTAAAACATTATACTTTTAACACTTAGTTTTTGGGGTTTTAATATCTACAGTTACAGTCTTCACAAGCATTTCTGAAATCATTAAAACTCTTCAGAAGTTGAGAGGCTCCCGTCTCAGCACATCTACGTTTCTCAACAATTACATAATAGCTAATTTAACATTCTTGCTCCCTATGCTGAGACAACATAGTACCAAAATTTAGCTATAAAAAGAGGCATTTTTGGTCAGACTGACCCCCATCTGTCCCTTAACAGAAAAGCAACACAGCTCAAACCTGTCTCCTCCCTCCAGAAAAAGACACCTAAGGCCACAAATTTACATTTGCCAGAATATCAGGTGTGTTTCTCTGTTTGTGGCAACTGTGTACATGCCCACTTAAGAGAAATACAGTATGAAAGCCCCATCACCACCTTGAACGACAAACCACCTCAGAACCCAGTTTAGGCAGCAGTGCGTATGGAACCACGTTAAATCGAAACCGTGTGTTAAAGCCATTTCAGCTAGTTCAGCTAGTTTCTAACAATGTTTAATCAAAATCCCTAATTGCAGGAAAGGAAAAAAAATAATCTTAATGTAGAGAGAGGCAAAAAGATGCAAAGATAACCACCACAACGACCCAATAGCAAAAGCTCCTGTTTAAAGGTTTTCTTATGCTAAAAAAGGCACACAACCCCTTGTGAACTAGAGACAAAAGCTAGCGGTACTACAGCAATAAACCCAGAAGAAAAAGCCTACCAGAATTACCCAATTGCCTACTGGGAAGGAACAATGAAGTAGACAGGCTGCTCTTGCTCTGTTTTGTTTGCAGGGAAGTGGTCAAATTTAATAGTCAAATTTCGCCACATTAAGAAACATTTAACAAAAGCTACCCCAAGAAACCAGAACAAAACCTGACCTTTGGGTCAAAGGCCACAGACAGGCCTTTCCATAGCATGTAGCTGAGTGAGTTCAGAGATTGGCAATGAAAGAAAAAAAGCTTTAGACATGTGATGGGAACAAGCTTTGGGATTTATCGAACAGTCACACCAAGCTTCTCCAGCACACGCACTCCCTTTTCTTGGTATTCTTGTCGGGTCATCCAGAAGTTGTCTTTGTCTTTCATGATGTCTGCTAGAACTGCGCCACCCAAAAACACCATGTGCTTTCGACGAGGCGGATCTTCAATTCGGATCTTAAATTTCTAAGAAAAAGAAAAGAAACCGTTACTAGGATTCTTGAACAAAGCCGTTCAAAATCAAATTGTGCTTTCTGACAGAACAATGAAATGGAAACTGTTTAGTGAGAACAATGCAACAAGAAAACTGAAATGCTAGCATAGGGCACTCTGCGTGAGCTTCCAGCTTGCACAACCAAAGTAAAATAACTACTTTGCGCTGGAAATTATAGACAGCTATTGACACTTTCTTCAAAATTATACTTTCAGCATATCCACAAAAAAAGCCCAGGAGTCAGAATACAAAATTAAAGACTGTATTTTTGCATTTCATCAACATGGTAAAGAGTAAAATACTTCGATTGCTAAAATTATCAGAAGTTGCCAGATCACAAAATCACAAAATATTTTAAAATCATACCAAGTTTTAGAATGGCAGATGGGACAGATTTTAAATTTACACATTCTAGATGAGCTTAACCAATTAATATTCCCTTAAATTCTTGGATGCTAAAGCTCTAACCCCAAGAGCAAAAATGAGTACAGTCAAAGCTATGTGTGAAATACTGTTTTAGACTTAAAACATTCTGTGCAATTGAGTCATTCCACATAGCTGTAAAAGATCTTTAGAGAACACTGTGTTAAGAACCAGGGAAGTTCAATTCAGTTCAACATTCGAAACTTCACTCGAAGGAATTTTCTCGGTAAATATCTCCTCCTTGAAAAGCAGAGAGCACTACAAAGCAGCGTTACCTCTGTAATGTGCGTGTGGCTGTTGTCTGCTTATCACAGTAACCAGTGAACAAGGGAAATTTATTCTACTTGAAGGTGTATGAGAACTCTAGCCTTTGAGTATTTCACTTATAGCATGAGTCAAAACTTTCAATGATTAAAAAAAAAAATCATTTTTTGCTAAATGATGACTTTCAAAGCCACAACAACACATAAGCTTCATTAAACCTACCTTACAAGTTGTGCCCTAGCAGTTAACAGAACATTTTACATTCAAACTAACCCAAGATTTCTGACTACGTGGTTCCCTCTAGTGGGGACTGAGGATAAACCTCGGCCCCACACAAGTAAAGCAGCGACTCAGTGCCTACCGAGAGTTTTTCCACGTCTCCTTTCAGAACTCGTTCCAGGTAGAGCTGTTTAAGTTCCCGCTCCAGTCGCGACGGCAGCCCGGGGTACATGGTGGACCCTCCAGACAGCACAATGTGCTTGTAGAATTCAGACCTGACCAAGAAAACAGGCGTTCTGGTGTTATTTTGTATACTCTATAGTACAAGTAGGGTATCTGTGCATACAGGAGAGCAAATACAAATCTAACAAACAGCTGCTACACAAAACCAGCTTCTGTGAGTTTGGCAGACTTGCTTGTGCTTTTTCAGGTGTCCCAGAAAGCAGCATTAAAACAATAATAAAAACTGCACTTTCAGCATTCTATTCTTGCTTGTTCGTACTAAAATAGTCAAGTTTCCAGAAAACCTGTTGAGTTCCAAGGAGTCTCTCAGATTGACCCCCACTCCCAGTCTATTTCTCCCCCAACACGGCACATGTCAGTGTTTAAAGCAAAAGCTGTTATTTTGTTTGAACACAGTTCTCACATCGCCCTGCACCCTGATAGAACAGGGTTCTGTTCTTACCTGGTATCAATGTCGGCAGCCTGGATGGTGTTAAACAGCAATTCAGCCACACCAACCCCCTCTACATTGATTAAGTGCGGCTGGAAGAGAGCCTCTGGTGCCTCAAACCGTTCTCCACCGACTTTGATAATCCTGCCATCTGGGAGCTAGGGAAGAAAAAACACCATTTAGAAGACTACTTTTAGGTACTTAAGATACTAAACAAACCGAGAGGAAATAACCTACGCTGTTCCCTAATGTTTTAAAACAGGAAATTGTTGATAATTATCATGACTGCAAGAAGTGCTACTGAAAGAAGACACAAATTCTTCAATCATTACGCGATTCACTTAGAGACATCAGGGACCAGATACACCGATACCGACGTAACAAACATTTCCTTGCAACACAATATCCATCTAAAAGATGATCTCACAGCAACATAAGAGTAATGCTTTCCTGTAAGTTCTTTTCTTCCATGTGTGATCACAGGAAGTTTCCATAAGAGCAAGTTCGCTGCTCTTGTCACCAGATACCAGTCTCATACATGTCACTGCTCCATCTGACAGGCTAGAGTAAGCCCACTTTCTCTACAGTTCCCAGACTATAATATTCAAATTTCAAGGATCTACAATGACAAAAATGAGTACAATGTCATATGGTAAATCTGAAAAAAACAAACAAAAAAGCCCTTTAAAAAGCTTTCCCAGAACCAAGTAACCTCATTTTACAGATGCCTCTGTCTGGGAAGTGAGCTAAGGCCAAGAAAAGAAATTAGAAGGAATCCAAGCTTAATGCTACCTGAATTTAAACTTACAAAGTTTAGGACAAGAAAAGCTGTCTCAAAACACTCACTGTGTAGGATTCAACTAGTACTGTGGTCTCTAGTGCCAGTTTCTGCTCCTGTTCAATGTTGTATCCCACGTAACACAGCTTTTCCTTGATCATGCGAACAGTCTCAAAATCAGCAGAATGGTTGAACGCATACCCTCGCAGTAAGAGGAGCTGGAGGGAACATAGCAGTTCAGCAGTTAATGAGATGAACAGTTCAGATCCATTTATCAGTAGGTGTGTACATTCAGACATGTATCTTTAAAACTTTGTCTCCTTTTTTTAACTGCAAATTCAATATTAAGTCAAATCTGTCACTATTCATTCTTACTAGAAAATCAGAATAGCAGTAGCATGACCCCAAGTGGGAAATTTTCTTCGTCATCACAACTTTCAGTATAACTGTTACAAAGACGAGTGAAAAGTAACCGAAATAATTCTTATATTTAGAACTTCAGTTCAGAAAACTCCAATATTACAGTTTAACCATAACATTTGTCAGTTCAGAGTGTTGCTTATATTTAAAAAATCCAAACAAATAGCCTATAAAACATACTGTCTTATTTAATAATCACGCAAGAATAGCTACACTATTCTCCACACAGTAAGAAAGTCTTTTTGAAAACAGATGAGTAGAACTATTAGGATACAATTTTATTTTCGTTTTATATCAAGAAAGACAACTTACCAATAGTATTAAATATGGTTTAGATAAGGAAACATTATAAGGATAGACTGAAGCAACACCAAGAATACGCTTCTTTACGTCATTAATGTGAATAATACAGGAAAAATGTAAAGTGGTTTCTTGCTATCAAGGGATTTTAACCTGAACCAATGTGCCACCGATATCAGCCTCAACCTTATAAATTCTTTCCCTTACCTTAATGAGGTACCTAGTGATATCCCTCCCAGCGATGTCTAACCGTCTGGTGAGATGAGGGAGAGAGAAACCTTCATAAACTGGGCAAATATGAGTTACACCATCTCCAGAGTCCACAACAACACCAGTCAACAAACCTAAAAGAATGGGGTGGGAAAAATAAAAGGTACGACTTTTATTAGCACCTTCATAAATAGAGCAGGATAGCAGCAAGCTTAACACTTTTTTTTTTTTAAATTGTAATCTTAACACAACCTCAGTTCCCCCAGCCATCATTTTGGGAAAAGCAGTCACAATTTAAAATTCAGTTATTTCCATTCAGCTGGATTTTAAACTTAAGGTTTTCATAAGAGCTTTTAAAAAACTATTACCTCTCCTTTTTCCTAGATCCTTATAACTACCACTCACAATTTAATCTGGCATTTTGACATATTGACGTCTTAAATTGCACTCTAAAGAGAAGATCATCAAATGCCTGATGGGCCAGAAATTCCTCCTTAGATTCAGCTGTATATGTGTGATCTTATACTAATTTCTCAAATATGAAGAAACCTAGAGGTATTCAGGCCACAAGTTTACCTTGTTACAATTATTAGGACTTGTTGATTTTGGCTGGTATTCAAAACACAAAACAATGCTTTCATAAGGTTTGGACTACACAGCACGCACTTAATTTCTTTCCCACAGAAACAGTGTTATGCTGAATCAGATCCATGTTTGTATACTAAAGAAATTAACTCCAGTTAAAATAATTACCATAAAACCATTAAATTCTAAGGTGTAGAAAACAGGTTATCATAAGCACGTAGAAACAGAAGTTTCTATACTTCACTAACAAAATGAATAAGAATCAGAATTTATGGTAAAAATTCATTAGAAAACAGTTTTATAGTTTCTCGCAAGCCACCTAAAGCAAGGAAATCTATTTCAAGGGGACACCTTAAAATAATGAAGGGACATTTACTCTGTGGTGGCAAGGTACATTGGTTCAGTAATTTGCTCAAGCTTCGTGAACAGAAGGCAAACAAATTGGTTATTTGCCTTGATTGAACCAAAGAGCAAACCTTGGTTCAGTTGTATGATCAGATCTGCAGATTTATTAGTGAACGGCAATAAGCGCCAGGTAAACACAACAAGCCTTGCAATGGGACACACGCAGTGAGGAAGGAAACAGTCACAAGGGACTACACCAAGCTCCAACGACTTGTGAGGAATTGCCAACAAATTTCCTTATTAGAACTATGTTTTGATACATAAACCCCTTTGCCTTTAAAAGGTACATGAGCGTCCAACATTCCAGATAAAATCAACAGCAGTCTTAAGAGAGTTTTAACAGCGGCAACAAAACGTGGTGCACTGAAATGAGGCACGTCTCGGTATGTAATTTTAGGCACTACTTTAATGTAATGTAAATAAGTAGGATGTTTTAAAGTTGTGGGGTTTTTATTAATTTATTTTAACTTTGAAAAGCAAACGTTTATTTATGTGCCAATTGGTTTTTACATCTCAGAAGGTCTTCAGCTTTCTTTTAGATGATAGTTTGTGGAAACACTGTGGACTGTTCTAAGTTGTTTTACGTATTGTTATTCACAAAGTAGTTGAGCACTATACAGTAAAACACATGTAAAATTACAGTAGAATATAGAACTGTGTATGTTAGTCCATTAAATACTTATAAGGAACCAAAAAAAAAAGGTGGGGGGGCAGAGAAGGAAGAGATTTGCACAGATCGTAGCAAATAAAATTAATATTCAGGTCTGCAAAAGTGGTTTTGGTTGAGCTATTTTTAATGACTTGCATAACAAAACTACCCTTCCAGTATCCCACCACTTTTGCTCTTAGACATAGAAACTATGGTGACATGTTAGTGGACAAAGATATTTAAATATTTCCTGCTAGGTGACAGTTAAACACAGCAAGCCACAAATAAACAGATGTAAGAAGTCCTGTCATTAGAACTCCTGTGCTTGCGTTATTTCTTAAAATCCTGGATGGATTGCAGCCAGCGGTAAAATTTCTATCAAATTCAGTGAATCCACTATTTTCTCCTCAGGCTGAGGATCATTTATCTACAGCAAAAGGATCAACATTGTTTTTAACTGACTGCAAAGTCACCTACTTGAAATTCACTTGTAATCATGTTTTCCTTTATCAAAAGCATGTAGCTAAGGCTAAATGACTGTATCCCGAAACAATGACAGTCTTGATAAACCAGGTTTTTGCCATTACAAGCATGGCTCCACCATTGGTCCATGAAAATGCTCACAGTGGTACCTGTCAATAGTTCCTCAAAACAAAAAGCGAGCCCATAAGACAGAGCTGAGCTTGTTTGTAGCAGTGCTGAATTAAGCCCAACACCCGTTAATACCACATTAGAACTTTGGCTCAGCAACGTATTTATAAGATAATGGATTTTAAGTTATATTTGCCTACCTTGAGCATACAAAGTAAGAACAGCCTGAATGGCTACATATACCCCAGAAAACTGGTATGTCTCAAACATAACCTGTAAGATGGAAGCAAAAATTAACATCCAGACCAGGCCAAATACTTATACAAAATGTCATTTATGTTTGAAAACTGTATTTCTATAATCTTGTTCTTTTACTAATCAAAAACACTTTCCAATAAATTTCTACATAAACATTAGAAACCTACTTGCTTTATGGCAGTAAGTACCACATTCAGTTCTATACCTTACCTGTACATACAAGATGAGCCATTTGAAATATTCCACATCCCTTTAGCAACGAAAGTGAACACTTTCAAGAAACCCACACATCAATTTCTGAAGCTTTACTAAGCCATTTTCCAAAGTGCTTAAGGAGTGGGAGGCAGTACTTGTAGACCAGCCAAGTATTTCCTTACTTAACTGTGATTTGGGAATGAAATGTTTGTTAAAGGTGTATGCTGTAAATCTAATGAAATTCAAGGGCTTTTTGTTCTTCATATCAAGCCCTACAGACTTTGTACAACTGCAGATTATGCCAAGACAAGACCAAACAGAGTCCTAAGCATACGGGTCTAGAACCAATCCAGTGTCAGAGGTTGTTCACTTGCATCTGGGCCTTATTTTCCCCTTCTTTGAAGCACAACTGACAACAAACTTCTAAAAATCAGTGCAAAATCCACTACAATTGAAATAGTACAAGTAGGGCTACTCGGTTACCACATACAGAAAAACCACAGGTTTGCAGAACCTTACTGAAACATGAAAAGTAACTGCTTGTCTCATAGATTAGGTTCTCCTAACCACTAAACTAGTTTCAGTGAAAAAACAGAGTCTAAGGTTAAAGGATGCAGAGTTTATAGGATCTTCTTTCTAAACACAAAAAGGCCAAGTAAACAAATCACACTGTACAGCAGTTCTCCCCTCAAAATGCTTTACCAGGAAAAAAGGATGAACTCTGGTTATTCCAGCATATACGGAAGTTTTGCTTCTGCTGTTCTGCAACCTCCTGAGCACTTCTGCAACTTCCAGGATTAGAAAGTCATTAAATTCTAAGTACTCCCACAGCTCAAGTAAAAGATATCTAAATTTTTTTTTTTTTTTTTAAGAAAAGCTGATGCCTGACAATTTTAGAATTCTGAACTATTTAAAGAACCACCTCTGCTAGAATACTGTGATTTTAAACGGCTGGCTCATATCAAAAACCTGATCCTTGCAAAGTCAAGTTAATTATTCATAGCTGTATCGAGCACGAGGCAAAACCCCTGGGAAGAGTGATGCCGCCTTTCTCGGGATATTTGCTGTGAGCACACAGTACAGCAGAAGTCAAGCAGAAAGGAACACAGAGCACCCTGTCAGGAGAACATCACGCTTTGGGTTTTTATAAACCCCCAATGCAAACCGGGTAATATAAAAAGAAATTCAATACAGGAGTCGGGTGCATGGGCTAAGTGTGAGCAAGGCGTTTCCAGGTTGGTTGGTAACTTCCGTACCGGGCACAATTTAGCACATACGCAATCCCTTCAGAAACAAGAAGCAGAAGTGCCTGCCAGAAAAAGGAACAGCTTGAAGGGCAGCAACTCAAAAAGAGATCCCATTTGAGTAGCCATTGCCTAAAACCAGCATTATTCCAAAGGATGAGTTTTTCAAACAATCTAAGTGCTCAGAAAATAAGAAACTATTTTAAGAAAAACGCAAATTATCATTTTCGTGCAACAAAATTAATATCCAAGTAGCATTAGTTACTGCTTTCACATGTTGTACTAAAACACAGCACACTGCATAACACTGCAAAATCCTTTTATAACCTATATGCAGGCTGTCAGAGGGTTGTTGTGCTTTCCTTCAAGACAGCCAAGTCTGTTCTATTCGACATGAAAAATGCCTGGACACAGGACATATATGTTAACAAATCTTAAGATGCTAACACTGAGCAGGATGTTTGGAAAAGATTCTACTTGTGACAGCAGCTTTTGGATTATGTACCAAGTGATGTTCTAATTTGGCATGGAAAGGACAAACTAAAAATTGGGAAAAAAAGGATAAAACACACTAGGTTGGGATTATAAGAAGTGAGTATGCTTCAGCATCTCTACAGCTACGTAACAGGCAATTATAGTCTGGCTGCTCCCAACCATACTGCGGAACAAGAATGCAGCACATAATTGGAGGCAAACAAACAGCAAACACTCAGTTAAGCTGAGGAGCAATCGGTGTTTTGTACACACGATGAAAGAAACAGCACTTTTAAAATCTACATTTTACGATATAGCTGTCATGTGAACACTTGCTGCTGTCACTAAGTGGCTGGGTTTACTGGAGCAATGGGGTGAGGAGAGAGAATGACTGGAAGTAGAACGAAGTACAGTGTAAATAATTATACATCATCTTGATATGGTCCAGATGACGGAGCTTTTCTTTTAAAATGCTACCGTACTGTATCACAAAACGCAGAGACATTATTATATTTACTGCAGGCTTTAGGAAAAATCTTAATTCAGTGCTCTGCTTCGCACTCGGATAGCTTCCCTGAAAAGGAGGAGTCCATGTCAAAAACAGGAGTATAAATATGTGGCAGTTAAAAACTAAACATTGCTAGTCTTCATAACATCATGATCCATTCAAAATATTAATAAAAACAATGAGTTTCTGCTGAACTCAAATTTAAATTTACAAAAATGGATTTTAGGCCTCCCTAATCCTCTGGATCATGATTAAATATCTACAATCTCTGGAGTGATTTTTAAAAAAGCAAATGTAGCAATACAAATATTTTATCAGACTTCAGAGGCCATACAAGACCTTTAGATTTATGGTATATAATTACTTGATCCCAGAATAACTACACCCCAGCCTTTTGTGTTTAGCAGGAAAACAGAAACAAGAACACTATTGTAGACAGCTGAAAAGCAAAGAAGCCTGAACAGGAAATTCAACCATTCCCAGTACATGGAGGTCACCCAGAATAATCCACTATGTCCATCACACCACAGCTGACTGATATACAACAGAGTGTATTACTAATGCTGCATTACATAATACTTAGGCAATAGATCTCTAATGTCCACAATTGCTAAGAAATGTTGAATTTAGATTGTACAGTTTGATTTTTTTCACCTAAGTTTTTCCAACTTTGCTTGCTCCTAAGTCACCCAAAGAAAGATTAGTGCAAATATATTCACCGTCACATTGCAGAAAGCCCTACTGTAGCTGTGACAACAAAAGGGCTTAAAAGGAAAGGTCAGCAGGTAACGATAAAGGTAAATTTTTGTTAGACTAAGCAACAGATTTGGGAAAAAATATATACACACACAAGCTTTCACATTCAAAATTCTGATAAATGGATAAGGTTTCAGACATAAAATAAATTTTTCCTGCCCTATCAGCTACTCTTACAACACATTAACTACATTTTTGTTACACTGAATACTTAGATTAATTGGAAATACCTGCGATGCTTGAGGAAGGGAAAAAAAAAGGAAACTAAACTTCTTGTTCTCCTCAAATATTATTGCTCTTCAAAATTGACTTTTTGTTGTATAGCACTGGAGCTAAACAATATACATCTGACAACCTGACAGAGGATCCAAGAACCAGGTTTTCCTTCTTAGAAGGCTTTCATTGATAATCCCTAGCATTAATCAAAGATTACTTACTTGGTTGTCATCACACCTTTATCTCAGCTCGCTTCAACAACACTACTCCATCTGGTAAGCATCGTCTTGCTCAAGCCTCAGTCTCCTCTGAACCATGACTGGCTTACAGAAGTGTAAGTCATTCACAGTAACTACCATTAATCCAATAGTTAGTAATCAATATATCTTGGATATATTAAGATAAACAAGTATTTCTATTTCTGTGTCTTACTGGTGACACGGCTTGAGACAAGAAGCCAGCTCATAGCTTTTGAATTACATCGGTTTGTTTGAACTTCGCCACAATAGCCTTCATGACTATAGCTGAGGACAAGGTTTGGTTAGAAAACAGAACTGCTTTGCCTTAGAGTTACTAGGTGTTCCAAGAAGTTAAAATCTCCTAGTGATGCTTCAACATCAGTATACATATCAGTTTCTACTAGACACACATACCTCCACAATCTTCTCTCTATTTTTAGTTGGATTCATGGGAGGTTCCGTGAGTAATATTTTACAATTTTTTGTGTCAATATTAAGTTTTTCTGGTCCAAATGTGTAATCCCAGAGGTGCTTCATATCATCCCAGTTCCGAACGATGCCATTCTCCATCGGATAATTCACTTCCAGCATTGAGCGTAACTCACTTGCTTCATCACCCACCATGAGATCCTGTAAAATTTTAATACAGAAGCATGTCAGTGCTTGCATAGTTTTCCAAACATGAAAATCCTCAAAGAATGCCAGTGAACACCTCCAGTCTGTGTCCAACTGTCGTCTTAATACCCACATTTTGGAATCATTTTCAGACGCTTAGGAGAAAAGTGGAATATATTTCCTGTAGTATTTAAATTTGGTTGTTACCCATCCCAAACCTTTTCCAAAATAAACTTCGTTAATTCCATTGTCCAATTAACCTTGAGCAAACCAATAAACCCCACTACAGCTGGATACCACAGAGACCTCTAAAAGTACAGATGTTTCTCGACTGACGCCTCCAAAATTCTTTTATCAAATACTAATTTCAAAAGGCTGAGATGCAAAATAGCACATAAGGGTAGTAGGTGCGATCGGCAGAATACTTTTCCATGCATGTTGCAAATTTCTGTGCACAATACCAAAAAAGGAATAATGAGTGGTGAATAAGCATACTGAACAGTAGCAAAAGCAAATAGGAGATTAGAAGTTCCACACTGGACATTAAAAGTAACAATGGTTTACATATTGCCTGTGTCAGTAGGGTGTGAAGAGACACATCTCAATATAAAATATACCCTTGTCTGTTCCATGCCAAAACTCCCAAGTCAAAAACCCCAGTAATGCATTTTTACACAAACACAACCAACTAACGCATAGTTTGCATAGGCATTTCACACTGATTGAGCAATCTGTTTATTAAAGTTAGTTACGCAAACATTGCACATTCACATTAGTAGCATCGTATCTCCTCCTTTCCCACGTATTTCCCAGAGGAAGTATGCATGTTTTCTAAGGCAACCTTAACTGACTTGCTCATGTTTATCCTATAAGAACGTATTTCTAGGTACCAAATAGCACCACGCTAGTATTATATTCCTTTCATTGCAAAAAAACCCCAGCTACTTCATACAAAAATACGCCACCGCAGTTTGCAGTTACTGTGGCACAGAAAACTCTGAAGTGAGAGTTACTCAACCTACTGTTCAATGTTAGGGGAAAAATGATGCACAATGAAAAATCCAGCGTCCGGTTTATTATGCCCTTTTAAAGAAGTAACCTAAACTATATAAAAAGGAAGTTAATTGAAACTAGTTTAAATCAAACCATTCCTCTTCCAACCCCTCTCCCTGACAAGGCATTTTGTTTTCCCTTGCACAGTAGACACTGTACAGAAGTCGAGACTCTAACATTTTAAATCAAATGTACTCTACTGAAACCATACTACGAAAATCACACCATGCAGCCACGTTACTCCTGAGAATTTAAGATGACAGAAATTCCACCAGTTAGGAAAATCCCAAGTCTTTTTTTTTTGTGCATTGTTCTTTGAGACTCTATGCTGCTGAACAGGACGCAGCCCAGGAAAAGCTGCTATTCAAATGTGCAATGAAAGTTGCACAAAACTTTCACATCCTTTTAAAACAAAGTTAAAGGGCGGAACAGTTGTTCTCAAGAGCACTCCAACAAACACGCACACTTGGCAGGTGAGGAGGAAGGAGGACAGCACAACTGCATTTGCAGAGAGGAACCCGTATGACATTCAATGTTGCCACCACTTTGGTACTCAGTAATATTTGTCTAACTGAAATCAAAGTTTTTTCAAGCTCTTGGTTTGTAATGTTAAATATAGCAACTTCTGCTGTTAAAGGTGCTGAGTTCATGTTGATCTTTAAGAGTTATTCTTGCATCTTGCAAAACTACAGGTTGTGTAGCATTTAGAAGCAATACATAAAATATTCTCGTTAATTAGTTGCTAGTAAACCAAAGCAATGAACAACTTCCAAAATAAGTATGTATTTAAATGTAAAATGTAGGACAAGACAAAACAATGAATAGCATCAAAAAATAACATAACAGCTACTAAGTCCCATCAAGCAAAAATGGTAAACAAACAGCATGGGGGCACCTCACTTACCATCTTTTTGTTATTCTACTTCAACAGGTCAAGAAAGGTGAAGAAAGAAGGTAGAAGCAAGAAAGTCAGAAAAGGCCTAAATGAAATTCTCAGATTATTTTAAGTACACAGTAGAAATAGGCTGAAAAGAGATGCATGTACAGCGGGAAATGGTCCGAGTTAGTTTAGTTAGGGCCAGACTAGTGTTCTCAGGATGTCAGATTGAACTGTCTCTTTTAAAGGACCCTATTGCTACATGTCACTGGCGATTCATGTTTACACTTCTTACATTGCAAACAAGATCAGTATATCTTTCTCATAAATAAGAGTCTGTGCATAAATATTCTGTAACACTGGAGTCAGACCCTGGGCAAGGTGTTTATATGAACTAGACAAGACTCTGCACGAGGCATTTTACCATAACTAGCTCTGACAAACACTACATTTAAATATTCTGCTTTAAATACACAAGAACTGAAAACTGTAACTTAAAAGCATTCACCTATAAGCAGGCTAATCTGTTCATATATCTTGGAACAAATACCCCAAAAGAATCAAAAGAGATATTTACTGAAGTTATGGCACCTAATCTCAGAATGTAAATGAGTAATCATAAAGTGCAGTAGCAAAGGCCATGTCTCAAAGCTCTTTCCCTATAGCGAGCCACAGAGGTAGGAAGATAATTAAAGCAGCTGGGAAGCACTAGGAGAAATTTGAAGTGTAAGTCTATGAACATTGTCCAAAATTATACTAAAGCAATTTTCACAATTATTGAGATTTTTTCTCCTTCGATTAAATTTACTTTGAGTCACCTAAACTGTCAAAAGCCACAGGATAACCATCAGCACCACTAGGACAAATCTATTTATTCCGCTAATTGTGTCAGAGGAAAAGTGCGTAGAGTTTCTGGCAGCTGCCTTTGCACAGGCAGCACCAAAGAGGCTGGTTGGAACATGTCCCTCTTCCTCACTTCAAATCCACAGACTGACCTTCTCCACGCGCTGGCAGAAACGAAGCAGAACTGTAGGACACTGACTACAGCTCAGCAGGTCTGATCTACCCTAAAATCCTAATTGTTTTAACTTGTCAAAGCTACTCATCAGTCCTGCCCTCCCAATAAGGTTATTAAGCACCAAACCTGCTGCAAAGATTAATACATCAGTAAAAGCTAAGAGCGGCATGTATGCTTCTGGTTTTAGAGTTTTAACGTTGCGATATTAAGCAAAATAACCCCAGTAATAAGTGATTTTTTGTGTTTATGTCCTGAACTGGTGACTCTGTAAGAGTCCTATAGCCCTGCTGCTGGCTCAAATGAGAATTCAGAAGGAATACACAGACAAAGCAACTTGAAATCAGTAACTCAGTAGCTGGATGATAACCGGTGTTTGGCTCAGCTTCCAGACTCTTTTCACATAGTCGTTGAATTTCACAGGAAGGGCAGCTTTCCTGAACAGTTTTGAAAAGTTAAACTGATAATCTTCTTGACAGCTTCATTTACTCGGTTTTAAACTTATCCTATAAGAACTTGCAGTGAATAGCTAGAATTGAATTTTGGCATAAAACTCATCTGCTAAAATAGTTGTGTTTGTTTTGTTTTATTCTTTTTTTTAAGAAATCTGCAAGAGTCTCACAAAGAAAACCAGCACTCATGCTTAGTAAGCCTTTATACTGCATTATCCTGCTGGGATATCTGAAGTATCTGTGGCAGGGATTCCTTCTCTTGACACATTGTTTCCTTAAGAAAGAGTGAGAAGCTGTGACACAGAAGATACTACAACACTTTCAGGTAGAATCTAGACACAGTTAATACTCTCTAAAATACACCCATGTGATCCATGTTGAAGCAGAAGACAGGCAACACAAGTCAAATCACAGTTTACTGGTTCTTTTGCACTGATCTCACAGCAACTACCCACTTCCACCTCCTATCTCTCCAATTCGACACTGTCATCTGTAATTATATTAAATTATCAGATAATCAGAGGATACCAAAACTGGCAGGACAAGCTCTATCAGATCAGCTGGAAAGAAACATGACCTTAACAATGAGATTCCATGCAAGAGAATTTTTCTTGGACTTGTAAATCACAGCATAACTTCCATAAAACTTCACCAGGACTTCCTTGAATAAATTGTCACACAAAATTCAAGTAGATATCTGAAGAAACATCTCTCCCTAAGCCTTGCAAGAGAAAGATTTCTTCCCTCTCCTTACAAAAAACTCCTGTCTACTGTGAAGGATCTCCATCCTTTCAAGCAAATTGTCCTACTTGATGTAAGGTAAGTGGTACTGCAATGTTAAAAAAAAAAAGTACAGTTTGGAAAGGCTGGAAAGGTTTGATGTCTTTCATCCTCTTGTCTTCCCCACATGGCCTTCTGCTGATAATACTTTTTACAGGCAACAGCAGCCATCAGATAACTGAAGTTCTCCTTGTCACCCATAGATTCTGAAAATAATGTAGAAGGCTGACCAGATTTTATTTTTTCTTTTATGAAGCTGCTGCTCAGAAACAACAGGGAAGGCAAAATTGAAAGCCTGTACATGTGTGGTTCTACTTGAACTTCAGTGGCCTAAGTGAGGGCTTCTACAGTTCTGCATCACCTCCCACTTCTCCCTCAAGTTCCTGCTTCTGCCTTGTTCTCAAACTGGAGCTTCCTCAATCGTCTGGTGAGGCGGTCAGAACTCTGCCAGACAAAGAAATCACTCTTTTTCAGCTGATCAGCTCACTCAAGTGGCTCACCACACGACTACACAACCAGTACGGTCAGCACAAGGTGAGAATGCGTGGCTAGAAGCAAGAAAGGGAGGATGTGACCACAGCAGGGCCATGACATTTACTGAAGCCTGTACTGCAGAAGCGACTACTAACATTTGAAGCATTGCTCTGTAAGTATAAAATAAAGTGAGAAATTATAGCTCCCCAGACTTTAGAAAAATACTCTCAGTGGCTCCCCCCCCTCATTCCAAACTTGGAATAACAGCTCAAGATGAAGTAGTCTGAAGAAAGCCTCTCCATCTCTAACTGGTGCAGAGTACTATGTCTACTGACAGCAAAAAGAAAACAAAAACAACAGAAACAATGAAATGCAAACACAACCAAAGTTAAACATCTCATACAAGATCACAGATTATTAACTGTGAGCAGAAAGTAAACAGTATAGAAAGACCTGGAAGCTCCAGCAGTTGTTCAGCATTGTCTCAGAACCTCACAGTACAGCTCGGTGACAAATACCAACCACTTCTATCCAATTTCTGCCTTCTAATCTTGACATAATTTACATATTGGCATTTGAAGACCCTTTTTGCACAGAACCACTTGAGCCCTACCTGTTGCCTCCTCAGCCCTACTATCTGAAGGCCTCCAGTGCTTTAGATTATCCTCTTAATAACTTTGTAATATGTGACACGCTAAAACCCAATACAGAATTAATCAAGAGATACCAAAAAAACATAAAGGGGAATTAAGGAACAAAAAACACATCCAAACATTACATAAAAGTCAAAGGCTGCCCTGAACTTTTAATCCATCAGAAAGGAATAAACATTTTTGAAAAAGAAAATTACCTTGATTTCAATGTTTCCCACTTTAGCAGTTGATCTAATAATGGGTCTTCCAACCAAAGCTGGAAAAATGTGCTCCGGAAAATTTGAGCCTGCATAGCCACATTTCACAAACTGAAAAAGAATAAATATTTTTATTAGAACATGCATCACTTTTCCTTACTAACAGAGACCTTTTTGTGAGTAAAAAATTAAAAGCCCGGATTTAAGAGCATGTGCCCCATCAGAAACCAATTTGATTTATACTTTCAAATCAAATTTACATGTTTAAAATGATATGTAGACTTGTAACACTGAATTAAAGTATCTTCCAGAATGTTTTCTGAATCAGATTGTCAGATTTTTGAGAAACAGTAGTAAACCAACTAAGTACGTTGAGAGCTATAAAAAGGTCTGATGTATTATTCTGGATTTCCTGCCAAGCTATAAAGAAGTTCTCTAGCAAGCTGAAACACATCATCTTGTAATGGATCACTTTATAGAGCTTACCCAATGAGACCAAATTAAATTGCTTTTCCAATTAGAGCACATAGTAGCCTAATGAATTATACAACAGAAAAAATAAACAAACGAACCAAACAAACAAAACCAAATAAAAAAAAAAAAAATCCCCACCAAAACCACACACCTTGTGAATTCAGGTGTTATGCTGTTATAAACAGAGTTTAACAGTGAACTAGCAGATAGTCTGTGCAATTCAGATGGATTTCACAGAGTTTCATTATTTTCAGGGTTTCTTTTAAAGATAAAAATTCAAGTTTGCAGCAAGTACTTCTTAAAACAATAGCACAACCAAAACCTCAGCTGATGGTAGTTCGCACCAAACAGGACACTCTTTCAGAATGTTTGTCACCCAAATACGTATGAAACGAAGCTTTATATCATTGGGGCCCAAGATAGTGTATACACTAAGAAATCAGTGAAGATGAACTAAGCATTAAAAGAAAAAAACAAAAATACAGTCACTAGAGGAAGCTCAGTTGTAAAATGAGAACTTTAAATGTGTCAGCGAGAAGTTACAACTTTAGCTGGTGAGGATCAGCAAATTGTGCTCTTCAGCTATCCAACGCTGATCATAGAATGGTTTGGGTTGGATGGGACCTTCAAAGCTCATCCAGTCCAACCCCTGCTATGAGCAGGGACATCTTCACCAGATCAGGTTGCTCAGAGCCCCGTCCAGCCTGGTCTGGGATGTCTCCAGGGATGGGGCGTCCACCACCTCTCTGGGCAACCTGGGACAGGGTTTCACCACCGCCAACATAAAAAATTTCTTCCTCATCTCTAACCTGAATCTCCTCTCTTCTAGTTTAAAACCATCACCCCTTGTCCTGTCGTTACAGCTCCTGCTAAAAAGTCTGTCCCCATCTTTCTTACGGGCTCCTTTTGAGTACTGAAAGGCTGCAATAATGTCTTCATAGCGTCTTCTCTTCTCCAAGCTGAACAACCCTTAATCTCTAGCACGTCCTCACAGGAAAGGTGTTCTAGCCCTCTGATCATTTTGGTGGCCCTCCTGATGTTCACATGCCATACTCTGATGTTCTGTTGCACTTCATACAGAGTAGGTTTTTTTGAATGCACACTTAGTGTACTGTGCTACACCAGCATGCCAGAACAACATCCTGCAGTCCCAGACAAAACATTACACATTTTCATCTGCAAAATTACTCAACCATCTGGGTGTAACAGCAGTAGCACAGCAGCACAGGATCACTCAGGTTGGAGGGAACCTCAGGAGCTCTCTCATCCAACGTCGGGCTCAAAGCCATCAACACTGAATTCAGATCACGTTGTTCAGGGCTTTGACCACTTGGGTGCTGGAAGCCTCCAGGGACAGGCAGTTCACAACCTCCTTGGAACCCTGTCCCGAAGCTTTATTATCCATTTCAGGCTGTATTAAAAGAAATCTGCCAGAATTTCCCAAACATTCACCGAGTTTTCTGGAGGTCTGAAGACTGCCACTGAAACAATTATCACAGCAAGGCGTACAGCTAATTGCAGCTGAGGGGAATTCTGCCATTACACTAACAGTAACTTGAAGTCACCTTCTGTTGCTCAAATTATTTGCCTCACTGCAGTCAAAATGGCACCTGTTCTGAAAAGAAATGTATAAAGCCAGTTACAGAAAGACCCAAGATATATTTTAATTAAAGTTGAGCTAATACAGGGGAGAAGGAAATTTTTTTTGCTTATTGTGACCCTAATTTCTTTCACCCATTCAGGGCTTGCTGTCTCCAAAGGCAGAGCTGTTTGGAATACCCAAAGAATGACACCATACATACAACTATTTTTGCTCATTCTACTTCAATCCATTTTCTCCAAGAAGGCAAGTCCTTATCAACTCTTTCACTTAGAGGCCAGAAGTACCTTGGAGTTACATAGATCTTATCTGGTTATTCAAGAATGCAGTGCTGCTATGAGAAAGCAAGAAGTAGCCACAAGCATTTTTGGATCACACTACCTGAATACTCCAGAAGACTTCACCAGAAGTTTCATACCAGTTTTATACCAACAGTGTCCACGTTTAGTTTTTTTTTTAAATAAGCCCCCTTTCAGACTTAGAAAATTACTGCATTCAGGGCAATCACACAATTTTTGTTGCGACTACAACATTTAGGTAGACTCATTATAAATTTAATTGTGCAGGACCTGGTCAAGCGAGAAAGAAGCTCTATAAAGCAGCCCATACAATCAAATCCTCCCAAATAAATTGTTCTGAGTACAACCTCCAGGTAGCCCATGCACCTTTACACCCATATACTTAACTCACAGCTTTTCCTCCTTTTCTTTGCCCCAGCACAAAGCAACTTGCCTACCTGTCATCACTGTTGGGCAAGAGAAGTGACAGGACCAGTGACATCTAAATGAATCTTTACAACTCAAGCTACTGGAGCAGCCCTCAACAAGCTCCACTAGCCATAGCTTTAAATTCTGCCAAATGGACAATAAATCCTGAGGTTTACATAGAGCAATCACTGAGATACATGACCAAAATGACTACTGCATAAAATCAGTAAATACCTTCTAGCAAACCTTAAAAATACCTCTAAAAAGTCACATGCAACTCTGCTGACCTAAAAACCACCAACCTACAAAAGAACTATTTTAAGTTTTTACTATTTGAGCTATAATAGTAACTTCCAACCCCCCTTCTACATTAAAGCCATGACATACCCTCCTGGGTAGTTAACCATGTCGGCAATCAATAAATCTTAGATTTTTAATAGCAGATTGACATTTCTCCAACCAGCCTAAAACACAATCAAAACCAGATTTAATCTACGTGAACTTCAATTAGCAAGATTCAGCTTGGACATTCACAGTTCTTCTTCCCTACTTCTTTCAGGCCAGAGCAGAGAGCCTTAAAAATGACATTTGCACGAAGTCTGGTAAACTCAACAGTAGATAGAAGGGGCAAAACTTTAACTCTGTCTCTTCCTCTTCAAACTTGAAATTTATTCCCCCAGGCTACATGAAAATTTGGTTAAGATGATAACAAATCAGCCTTGTACATAAGTTTCCCCATCAATGAGAGCATCCTCACTGCAGTGTTCTCCCTGACACGACACTGAATATTCAGCTGGTTCGGTAGGTTCATGATGATGAAATTATGGCTGACGAACCAGACGTGGAAAAACTACCAAGAGGTAAATGCACCTAAGAAACACAAACATATCAATATAATAGATCTTGAACAGCTTTATATCTTTCAAGGTGTACAAGAAAGATAAGATACTTCGCCCTTCCTCACAGAAGATTGTCCAAAATCTTCAATTAAATGTTTTGAAGTACAATAGTTTGCAATATAATCAGCTTCCCTTTTCCAGTGCCAGACATTACTCACTGTTCTTTCCACTCTCAATTTGAAGCCTTCTAATAAAATTTAAGTAGAGTGCACTTGTTTCTCTTCCATCCCTCATTGTGCACACCCCCTGGAACAATTACCAAATGATTTCAGTACAATGCTTAGTATACACCATATCTCGAACAATAACACCAACGCTCAATGACTTTACGTATCTTTGTAAGGAAGCCAAGAGTTCATCATCGTTCATTTTTGCAAGCATTTGATACACATTCCGAATGTTTTAAGAATAGCTACTTAGCTTGCCTGTGTGCAAGGCCACAGATGTAAGAAGTTTTACCATATATAGTTTTTTCTCCATTTCACTGTGGTTTACACCGACTCTTTCACTTCCTACTGAGTCATCGAACAGTAAGAACTCGTATGTATAAGTGCTCTTTCAAACAAAAAGAATGAGGAAGCTCACAAACTGGTCACATGACAGGTATTAAAATGAATACTAATATCCTTATCAGGTCTCTGTGTTTGATTCTTTACGTTGATGCAACTCTCAAACACCCTAAACAAAATTAGAACAATTTGACGGGCCACAAAGTCACTTACGATCGTCCTGTACCAATAAGAACATCCACCTTTAATGCTCTAGACCTCTGAGGTGTCATCTCCTGCCTCTCTGCCACACTCCATGTCGCAAGAACTTCCTCCCCGTCACCTCTTCCTCAAAGATCGGTTGCAGCCAGAGACATTAGACGTCCTGCTGCAGCATAATAAGAACAGTAATTTTCAAAGACGAGTCTAAAATTAAAATTGCACCTGATTTTTCTAAAGATATTCTCCATTTTCATGTAGTATTTCTGGCACCTGGCAAAAGATTTAACTTCAGTCATGGTTTTAAGTATGACATATCACAGTGTATCAGAAATCATTTTGACATAAAGCATCTCTTATTTGTCATACTGAAAAACTATTCTAAAAACACTGGTTTAACAATATAGGACTAGTTGATAATCTCAATACACAGTTGAGGCTCGAAATATGTATTGAATGGAATTTTCTTCCACTTTATTTATCCCAAGTCAACCTAAATATTCCAAGCTTACTGATTTAATTATTTCTTGATACTTTGCTCCCCCAACACAACGAACTCTGCGGCCAGGGTACTTCCATACGTGTGTTATTCTGCTTAGATACAGAACACAACCCAAAGCTGCTGAAGTGATACGAGTCCACGGTTATAGTTATTTATATCATGCTGGTACAACTCACAGAGGGGGAAAAAAAAAAGTATCATTCCAAGATGTCTCTTGATTTAAAAGCACAAAGAGATGTGTTACACTGTACAAAATCTGTGTTGCAAACCCAGCTTCGGAAATTGGGTAAAAATAATGGTTTCAACCCTATGGCCCACACTGCTGACATTACCTGTATACTAAACATTTTACAACCCAATGATGTATTGCTATGTAAAGGATCATGCTAAGGGATGAAGCTTTAAATGTTTTGTTTGGTTTGGTTTTTTTGATACGGGCCTGACAGTAAGAGTATTAAACAATGATAATCTAAACAAACAAAACACCACCACACACACAAAAAAGCTTACATGTCCCTTTGTAAGAAGAAAATTGTAAATGCCTTCTTTTTTTCTTTCCTTTTTCTAAATGACAGTGTAAAAAGCACGCAAAGGCTCCAGATCTGACTCCAGCCCTATTAAAGATTTTTGCTTTAGGAGGAAAAATGAGAAGACATCAGAACTGTCAAATGTGACGTTCTTCCTCCTGAACCATTCCAATCATTCCAGATGCTAACTGCAAACCCCCCTAACTCAGGATGCTGAATCTCTAAGACAACAGCCTTTGTTTCAACTATTCCCTCTTGGGCTTTAAAAGAAAAAACAAACATGAAATCTTTATTCCATGTGTTTATATTAAAAAAAAAATCACTTCCTTTTTTTTTTTTTTTTGCTATTCAAGAGATCTTTACATGCTGTCAGCTTTATTAACTCTTTGCATAATATTTTTTACTGGGGGAAACCCTGGATTGCTAAAGAAAATTACCAAGGGGAAATATTCACCTAAAGCATCTCATCTTTTTGCTTTAAAATGGTATCTTCTCCACTTCCTGTTGAGGAGCCTCACAGCCTGCGTACACTGACAAAAGGATGAATTTCTAGTGGGTGCTCACACGGTCACAGAGAGCAGAAAAGGTGCAAGGACAGGGAGAAAACCTTTGAGGGGGGTCTCATGATTAAAAAAAATGCCAATTTTGAGTATATTGCAGATCGGGAAGGTATGGAGGAAAGGATGCTGCTCCATTTTGACCAACAAAAAACCCCGCATCGTTTCCCTAAAGCAAATAATCCTGCATGCATAGGACACATCCCTGGTTGCTCAGGGTATAATGGGCTCATTCAGAATTTTTTAAAAATGGGATTTTTTGTTAAGCGCCCGTTGCTACAGAGAGGTTGGCTCCAGGCATGGAGAGAAACAAGATATTCACGGTAAAACAGTAAAATGTCGGGGGGGGGGGGGGCGCGGAGGGGGGGCACAGCACTTCATCTGCGCACCAGACACAGCGCCCAAAACCCCCGCCACGGCAGGCGCTGCTCAGCCGGTTCAGCGACAACCCAACAACCGGCAGAGCGCCGGGATCGCCGTTTCTCCGCGCCGAGCTCCCGCCGCCCATTCATTCCGCAGGCCCGCACCGGCCCCTCGCACCGCGCAGCCGGGGCTGCAGAAGGACGGGCGCGGTGCTCGGCGGCCCCGGACAGCGCCTGGGCGCGGTGTAGCAGGCGGCCGGGCCCGGTAGCGGCGGCGCAGGCCGGGCGCGGCCCGCGGGCGTGCCGGCAGGAAGCCGGGCCGGGATGGGGGGGTGTCGCCCTGCTTCCCCTTCCCCCCCCTCCCCAACCCCAGCAGCAGGGCGGGTCCCGGGGCCGGAGCAACTCACCCCGGTGCCGTTGTCGCACACCACCACCTTCCTGCCCAGCGTGTCCATCCCTGCGCCGCCGCCCGCACCGACACCGACCCGGCCGCTCCCGCCGCCCTCAGCCTCCGCCGGGCCCCCCCGCCCGCGCGCCCGCCCTGCCGCCCGCCGCGCGCGCACGCCGGAAGCCGTCAGAGCACGCCACCGTCCAATCAGCACGGCGACACCCCCGCCCTTCCCGCTCTGCCTGGTCCCGCCCCGTTGCCATGGCGGCGGCCCCGCGGCCTCGGAGGCTTCAAAGGCCGGGGCGCTCCCGGGCAGGAAAGCGGCCCGAAAACCGAGCGAAACAACCCCATTTATTTATTCATTCATTCTTTTCGCGTTTCGACGGACGGACAGCGGTGCAGGACCGCGTGCACGGGGTGGCCGGGGCAGCCGTGGCACGGAGCTGGGCGGGAGCGGCGTCCCCGCCTCCCGAGGACAGCAGGCCGCAGCCCCGGGGTGAGGGGCTGCCCGCCCGCTCCCCGCACACCTGGTTCACCTGCCAGGTCTCCTGGCACAGAGCGAAATTAGGCAGCCTTTCAGGAACTGTTTGTCATTAATAGAAGGCTGAGAGGGGATCTTATAAATGTTTATAAATATCTCAAGGGTGGGTGTCAAGAGGATGGACCAGACTCTTTCAGTGGTGCCCAATGACAAGATGGGGGGCAATGGGCACAGACTGAAGCACAGGAGGTTCCATCTAAACATGAGGAGAAACTTCTTTAGTTTGAGGTGCCAGATCCCTGGAACAGGCTGCCCAGAGAGGCCGTGGAGCCTCCTTCTCTGGAGACATTCAGACCCACCTGGACACATTCCTGTGTGATCTGCTCTGGTGAACCTGCTTTAGCAGGTGGGTTGGACTGAGGTCCCTTCCAGCCCCAAACATTCTGTGATTCTGTTAATATTGTGTTATTTTATAGCTCGTCATCCTAGAAGAGCTTTTACACTCCCCAAGAGGTTTTGCCCAGGTCTGCTCGGCACATGGTTCGCATTTTTCCAATGGACTCCAAATAAAGGAAAGAATAAATACAATCTCCTGGTTTGCCGCTGGTGGTCCAGGATTTTTGACTTGTATTCCTCAAAGTTCCACTGACTTCCATGAGTCTTGAGAATTCAGGAACAAACCCCCACCTTTTACTCTTGTGCCACGAGCTACACGAGTCTACTATGAACAACAGCTTGTTACAATTAGGCATAACAGAAACAATATAAACACAAGGAGTTTTTTATAGTTGTATGAGTTATGTAAATAATGGTGGTTGTGATTTTTTTTTTCCGATTTGAACTTTACAGATTAGTGGAAAGAATCAGAAATTTTTTAAATTCCAGAATATAGACCATAATATTTGACTTTTTTTTTTTTTTTAACTTAAATCATAACCAGATATTGAGAATGAGGAGAAGACAGAGTATTGCCTAGGAGGGTGAAGAGGCTATGGAAACAAACGTGGACTAATCCAGTGCCAGCCAGCTCTAATGGAAGGACACTCTGGAGCCGTAGCAGCTTTACCTGGGTATGAATTGCTTTCTAATACAGACATGTTTATCATTCATATTTTAATATATTTTTCAGGGCATGACATCTTGATATTTATACAAGTAAATACGTTGCTGTTTGATGCCATATACATAAAGCAATTGCCTTAAAAGCCTGCTTTTTGTCCAGAAAAAATAGTTAAACTATGTATCTGAAATCACTCAGCATGTTGAACCCAGCATCAAGGGCTCAGGGGAACTATGCCCCGTTTACTGTTCTGCTCTAATTCTGGACACATCACTTAACCTGGAAAACCTTCCAGTAAACTGGAAGTGATGCCATGCCATATCATACTAATGCTCATGAATAAAGCATCTGCAATCTCTGAATGAGAAATGTTTGATGTTGGGTTCAAATCTCTCTTGATTTGACAGACAGAATGCTTCAGCTATGCCTCCTCATGTAGAGAGATGGCAAAATTTACTCTGAGACTAACTGTGTTTTAATTTGGCGACCTGAAGAAAAAAAAGAGCAAACTGAAGAGCAAACTGCCTTCACTAACATTTCTGAGATTAGATATTCACTAGATCCTTATATATGTTGAAGATTTTAATTTTATTACATTAATACACATCCCCTGTAACTTTTATCACATGGGTCTTTCCTACCTGGGATTTAGACTATTAGATAAAGAAAACTCTCTATGACAAAGGCTTATTTTGAGAACTACAGTCAGAAATCACAGTGTCATTAAAGTCACTCAAGAAATAGTGATATTGAAGTCTACCGATCACTGCAAAATAAATGGTTGATTTTCTGCTTCTAGCACAGCATATAAGATCACATATCAAAGGGATGCACGTTCTATGCTGGAAGTAGATCTATTAAGGAGGAACTTACATACTGCACAGTAGAGCCAGTAAATCCATCACTGTTCTTGCTACCAACTCTTGCTGTCAGTCGTTGGATAGCCTTAAAAGACTTCTGTGTTTTATTAAAGGTCATGTACAATGCGGGAGAGGAAATATAGTGTGGTTTGAATGGAAATCTATTTTAAAACTTACTTTACCGGTTTAGTTGAACTGAGATATTGCTGCTTGTTCTAAAGAAAAAAAAAAAGCAGCGTCTGTAGTAAGAAGGTTGCAGAGCATGACAGCAACCTTGTTAGTAACAGGGAGGGAGGTTTTGTTGTGGTCTGTACTTGTCAGTGTCATTTGCTGCGAGCAGAGAACGTCTTCTCTGTGTCAGTACATTCACCTGTGCGCCAGGGGAGAAGGAGATCTGTTGTCTGCACGGGTAGCGTTGAGGAACAGCGTAACACTCCAGAGATCCTGCGGAGTGTCAGTATTTGTGAAGTACTTGAACTGTGCTAATAGTACAGTGTACTTATAAATAAACCATAGCCGCAGAGATTTAATTTGACTACAACCAAAGTACACAGGAATTGGTGTTTGCTTTGTAGGTCAGTCAGAAGTTGCAAAGAAATCTTGAAGTGGAAAAGCTTAAAAATCAGTGAATTGATGGGTGAAAATATAGGACACCCTATACATTTGAATTACCTTATTTGTGTATCTACTGCACATATTCTATCCTGTATATTTTCTAGTTAGTGCAACTTGCTTAGAAGGGTGTAAAGAAGTAAGCAAACAGAAGCATATTTTTTTCAGAATAAGTTTGTGTATATGTCCTTCATAATTTTTTTTTTTTTTGCAGTAAGGTGAAAAGTAACCTTTAAATAATATTGTGTAATAGAAGTTTTCTTGCCCAAAAAGCTGGGGTCCGCTCACTGCTGCTCATAAAGCCGTGGAGAGAACTACCCACACTTCCCTATTAGAAGGCGTGATGACTTGTGGTGTCTTTTGCGAGGGAGCAAGGCTTCATGATAGAAGATAATAAAAGTATGATGACTAAGCAAAGTGCTGAAGCTTATCGGATAAAGTACTACAACTATCTTATACTGAGTTGAATAGATTTTTATGCACTTGCCGATTAAGTGCTCCAAACTCATCCTAATGTGCAGACATAGAGAAACCATTTGGACAGAGACAGGAATACTCAGAAGAGAAAGGGGAGGTGAGTTATTGGGGCAGCTGTCCCACAGCTCTGCTCAGTACAGCAGAGAAAGGAGGGTCTGAGAGGAACAGACGACATCCCGCACACAGCACAGCAAATAGTGTGTCCGAGTTCTGCTTTCACTCCCTGTGGAGCCCTCTCTCAGTGTAGGTATACAGGATATGCCCATGCCAACTCTGTGCTGGCTGGGAAATCTGAGGCCAGTTCCTACGTTGTTTTAGGCAGAGCATTAGAAAGACATTCTACTTAAGTATTAGTATTGACCTTTTTTCTTCATTAATCTGTTTTGTGTCTTATTGAGGCATTTTTTCTTTGTCTCACAATTATTTCATTATTTACCAAAGCCAGAGGATCACCAGTATTCACAGAATGAATATGTGAATGTGATTCTGTGAAAAGCGTCCCTTAGAATTGTCTAAACACTAGGTATCATTTGCTAGGTTTAAGAAACAGTGCATATAGTTAGTTAAAAACATCCAGGAAGTCTGAATACTTCTAAATAGATCATGGTTTAAAGGGCAGATAAGCCCTCAACAGACACACCTCCAACATTATATGACTAACTCATTAGCATTAAGGAACTCTGACCTTTACCAAATCTTGAATATCTAACTTGCCTGGTTATCAAAACCAACCTCTCTCAGGTGCCTGAAGCAGCGTGGCCATGGCAGCCTATGCAGGATAATTTTTCTGTTAAGAAAAGAAAACTTGGGTGTCAAACTGCGTCAGATTAGAGTGCTCAGCAGGCCTGGATTTCTGTGAAGGACAACAGGATCTGGGTTCTCCTCCCTGTACGCACCACCCATCCTGAGTCATCCGAGCTGGCATAATTGCAAAACATCTCCACACAGATGGTATGATCCCGTGTAGGTTACACTAGGATTCTCGAGCGAGGTATTTTGCTGTATAATTAAAATACGTTGAGAACAGGTTTTTACTATCGAGGATTTTTCAATAACATTTCTTCACGAGGTGAAGAAAATGTTTTTCCTCCTTAGTATCACAGGGTTACAGAGTATGAACTATTATTTTTGTTGACTTGTTTCCATATAAACATAAGCACATATCCTAAAGGTCACTTTGTTTTTTAAGTTCATCTCAAATTCAGTTCCATGGAGCATCTCTAGCATTTCACATCTGCCATTCAAAATTTTTAAAACACAACTTGAAACAAAGTTATCTTGTAGAGTTCAGACATTGCGAATCATAATGAATTCTGGTATATGTGATGATGCTTTGTCAAAAAGGCCAAGATCCTTGCAGGGCATATATTTATGTTGATTTGATGGAAAGTTAGGGGCTGCAAATAGTTCTATGCTAAAGAAAATCTGCCTTTTCAGGTATGGCTTCTTTTTTGAAGCACTTTAATTTCTGATGACCTAAGCTGAAGCACTGAAATGTGCAGATGAGTTGTGCTGGACACTGGACACTTCACGCAGGACAAGCTTCTGGATGCTTTGGACCCTGCTCTCCATTGCCCTAAATGTTTTGTGGTTGTTAAGGCATGTGCAGCAGATGCAAAGTATTAATAATTCTCCATTTATGTCACTGGTAACATTTTTTGGACATGTTGCAGAGATATAAATGGCGACCAACGGAAATTAAGAGTTTCAGGAATCTGATTTTCAGAGATTTTGAGTTTTCTTTATACCAGATGAAGTCAATTAAACCATTTTCTAAAACTCTGTTCCAGATACTGGAGTCTGGCAGGCAAAGCTGGGTTATGCACAATTAGGTGCCACCTCTGAAAAGGTAATTGTAAGTGATTATCTCATAGGGGAATTCTGAGACAGAGCTAAGACTAGCATCTAAATCATCTGATACCCAGTCCTGTGCGTGAACCGCAATCTAATTTTTCAATACCATGAGCGTGAACACTGACTTTTTAAAAAATAAATGCAGTTTTTACAACTCATCCACAGCATATGCAAAGTAGTGTTTTAATATAATTTGCTGATGGTAGAATATGGATAGCTGAAGTCTGTTTGCACCTCAGATTTTCAAAGAGTGAGTTTTCATATCAGTTCATTCTTTATTGCTGTCAAGTTAAGCCACCTATGAGTGAACGCTACTTTTAACAAATCAGTTAATGGCTTTTTTTTAGCATCCTTTTTTTCATCCTTTTTCTGTGTTTTCAAATTCAGTTTTTACAGAATTCTTTTACACGGGTATATATTTGATTGCAGTAAAAACACAATGATGGAATGCTGTTGTTTAGAAGAAAAGTATTGTTACATGCAATTGGATTTTAAGAATACCCTTATTACATTATTTTTAATAGGAATACTTAGAAAATAAAAAAGTTCCAGAGAACATGACACCTGAGGTAGCAGTAATTTATGTGTATTGCTTAACTAGTCTGTATTTGTTTGCAGTAATGACTGTGATAAAGTATGACCTGGACAAAAGGATGTCACCGGTAGTTGCACTCGCTTGCATTTGCATATGTGTATATGTGACAATAAGGATACTGAATTTGTGATCCAAAGTTATTGACAGCAAACCCATTGTGGCAGATTGATCTGTAGCGATTATTATGAACCTAATAATTCATTTATAGTTTCTGTAGAGATGGCATCCTGCAGAGTTTCACAGATATAAGTGATTCAAGACCCAGTGTGTATTTTAGGATGTACATAGAACTCTGTGGAGTCTGGCTCCACATGAGGATGATAGCATGGGTGAGTAAATGAAATATAGTGTTGAAGTGTATCATAAGAATCTGTTATTTTAATTAATTTGAGGGAAAAAAAGATGTTCTGTACATACTAGGAACTCACAATAAGTGAGTTTTTTTCCTAGAAAGCAGTGAGGTTTTCCATTTCTCTTATGAAGGAAATCTGAGAGACTTGGGGTTGTTCAACCTGGAGGAGGCTCCAGGGAGACCTTATTGCAGCCTTTCTATACTTAAAGGAGGCTTATAAGAAAGGTGGAGAAAAACTTTTTACCAGGGATAGAACAAGGGGCAATGGTTTTAAACCGAAAAATTATATTAGATATAAAGAAGAAATTCTTCCCCACGAGGTTGCTGAGGCACTGAACAGGCTTCCCGAGAAGCTGTGGATGCCCCATCCCTGGAATTGTTCAAGACCAGGTTGGACGGGGCTTTGAGCAACCTGGTCTAGTAGCCATGGCAGAGGGGTTGGACTGGATGGGCTTTGAAGGTCCCTTCCAACCCACACCATTCTGTAATTCTCAAATGAGGTGTGACCAGAAATTTCCCAGCAGAGCACACCATGGAAGTAGGACTTGTGGGCTTTGTAAATAGGCCGTGCACAAGGATATTAGAAAGATTGAATGCTGGTTGATTCAATACTGCAAGCATGCCGCATGCAAGAGGTTAAGAAATGAAAACATCTGTACCTTGTTTTCCTGGCCTGTGGGATGCAAGAAAGCCCACTATGCTGTGCTGCAGGGTTTTTCAAGCTCTCCTGCCTCACAGTGCTGGTCCTGCAGCACTAAGAGAGCTCTGTGTAGTACTTTGAAGATCAGAGAGGTTTGACTAAATGACAGACATTTCAGAATGAAGTGCAATGCCTTTTGTTAAGTAGCTTTTCCAGAAGGTGTAAGAATTGTCAATATATGATATTGCTATGTGGTTTGAACTGCACTTTTTTCAATACTTGATTATTTTAAAACCTTTTTAATAAAAACCAAATGGATTTCTCAGAAATACTGGACATTTGCAAAGTCAATTGGTTTATGTGCAGTGCAGATGCTCAGCATGATTATTTTTTTACCATACTCCATTTAGTGGTAAGAACTTTATTAAATCAAAGCAACCCATGACCTGCTTCAAAAATTATGTGCACTTTTTGCCCTTCTTTTTTCCTTCCTACTGCCATGGCACAGGGGAATTAATACATTCAGTGCTGAAGTGAGAACTAGTGAGTACTGCACCTGGAATTCCTAACTGCAGGCCTCTGGCAGCTATGCTCTTTAAATGAAGGCTGAAAACTTAGTAAGATTCAGAATTAAATAAGTGGATGTACCACTACTTTAAATTAAGGAAAGACCTTACACTGAAAAATATCAGAAACTTTCAATTATAAATTTTGATGAGATTATTTGCCCTGTATTTCAAACAAAATAAGGCAAAACAAAGGAAAGGAAATGAAGGCAATTTTTTTTTGTGAATTGCAGGTGAAGATTGAGGGTAGTCAAAACTGTTGTATGAGAATTTTTATACTTCCTTACAAGGAGGATATTGAGGTCTCAAGCTAGATAATAACACAGGAGTGTGCATTTACTTTGATTCCATTAGCCAGAAAGTCTCAGGTGTGAATAAAACACTGTGAGGTTGTCTCCTAGTCAATTAGAAGCAAAGAACTGTCAGACAAGTGTGCGAAGCATAAGACCGTCCTCTAATTTATCAATTTTGACAGTTTTGAAGCCGTATGTACTTAAAGTTAGTATTTATCATTGGGAAAAGATGCAACCTTTCTCCATTTAATCTTTCTCCCTTTAATCAACAGTTTATAAATGGAGTAGCACATTTCAGATGTCAGTAATATACTTTTATTTGGCAATTGATTAATGTGCATAATAAAATGGATAGGACTGTCTGTTGAAACACAGAACAGTGAGACACAGTATAGTGCTGCTTGAGAAGGAAATATTTTGGTTTTGGATTTTCATTAGATCTAATAGCTTTGGATAACCACGGAAATATAACTGTTCTTAAGATGTATCCAACGTATCACATAGTTGCTCTACTTCCTGTAATTTTTGTAAATATTTGTGTCTGATCATTTCTGAAGAAACAGCCTTTCTGCATAAGATTAAGTTTACAAGCAAAGGGCTTATTAGGAGAAGCAGCCTGATCAGGTTACTAATCAGCCAGTGAGTGACTAGGGATTTAAGACAGGAGGTGGCAGTCTCGAGTAGCAACTCACTGCAGTCTCAGTTTGGTTAAGCTCAGACCCGAACTGGAATCAGATCCAGACACAAATAACTCAGGATCTGAGCCCTTTTTCTTAAGCACTGTAATGACAAGCAGCTTAGGTATTGAAAATGGCAACAACTAGCTTTGTGCCTGATAATTAAAAATATAGCCAAGTTATTGAATAATTTGAATGTGGGGTTGCATGAGTTTTCCTAGTTTGGTTTTTGTAGTTTTGTTTGTGTTATTTTTGTTTTGGTTTGGTTTCTTTTTTTTATATATATATTTGGATCATTAGTTGTAGAGGAAAGACTGCAGTACGGTGGAGAGGCAGGATTTAGTCTGTCCCTTTCTCATCTGGGTTTGTTTCTTCTGACTAGGAAAACCATGTTGCAAACAACAATAACTCACAATAAAATAGTGTATTGTTTTATTCCAATAGAGGTGTGTCTAATTCTGGTGCTCCTTTTAAGTGTCCTGGAAGGCTGGGTGGTCCTTCATCCCCTGGCTGTGGTCCACAAGCAGATCGTGAGGTATTTCGGTCTGCCCAATGAACTACCACAAGTAGTGGCAAGAGAACCTGCTTTTATTAACAATATCACTGATAGAAATTTTCTAATCAACAAATCAGCACAAAACCTTGCAGCTACCGAGCCTCAGCAGAGAGAGGAGCTTGATGACATCGTTGTTTTTCCCCTGTGAAAATGCTTAGTTGGAAAAAGACAAAGACTGAGTGAATCACAGTAGCTCCATGCAACATCCCACTTCTAATCTTTTTGAAGAATGTGAATAGTACCATTCACTGGGACGATCAAAATGTAACCAAGAGGTTTCTCAGCATTGCTTATTTCCGCTCGGTATTCACAGTAGGAATTTTACTTGTAAATTTTGTATATCTATTGATTGGGTTTTCCTACAGCCCCACATTTTAAGAATATATATTTTTGGACCCAATATCAATTTACTTCTTTTTTTTTCATTGAGATGCACATGAAAATTCTTCCTTTTACAAAGCAACAAATCCTTCAAACAAAATAAGTTGCAGCTCTGCCCTACCTAGAAAGTATACATGCATGTAAGCCTTGATCCATAACAGAATTAATGTTCTCAACTTGTTTTATGTCACAGCCTGTAGACAAAAAATACAGTCTCTTCTTTTTTCCCTGTGGCTTGAATCCTTCAGTTAGCTTGTGCATGCACAAATCTGTCTGCTCCGCAGACACAATTAGTCTACCTGGATGGATCTGAACATAAGATCAGGTTTTCTGTAACAGTCCAGTCCTGTTAGGCACAGCAGACATTGTCATGAAACCTTTTGTTTAATCTTTTTATTAAGCAAACACTTTCCTAAGTTTGCATAAGTAGTTACCCAGCCGTGGCTTCCACATGGTCCTTTAATAACTAGCAGGGTGTGGTGATTAAATTTCCTCAGAGGGTTTTCTTCCATCTGACTACCAAAGCGTAATTTCTTCCTCAGTTAACATCGTTGCTTACTTGCTTTGTTTCTTCACCTCCTTTGTTTGTCTGAGATAGATCAGTGAGTTACTAGCTGTCTTTTTCGTGCAAAAAGGGAGTGAGGGACGATTCTTTGAGCCTGATTCCCTAAAGTAATAAGGCTTATGTGATAATACTCTGTCTGTCCCAGCATTCAGCACTAATAACATGGAACCCCGTTGGCCATTTCACTTCAGGCAGAAAAGAGACAGAGGACTCCAGTCTTGCAGCTTCCTAGCAATTTTATGAAAATGGATGGCTGGGAGGAGGAAAGAGATCCTGCCACTACCTTCTGCTAAGGGAAAACTTCCAGTGTGAACTCATTTCTTATTAGACAACTGAAAATTCATTCAAGCTCTCCTTCGAGGCACAGATGTCCGAGACAGCAGTCTTCAGTAGTTGCATTGCTGAGAATTTATTCACGTGGGAATAGCTCTCACTCCTGCGGACACCAGCGAAGACAAAGCACAGCCAGTATTTGTATATTGAGTATATGGAGGCTCTGCAGTGAGATGACGGCTATCACAATGTGAATGCCTGCTGCTAATTTGTAGTGAATATAAGACTGTGCCTCTTACGTATAGATGGGATATCTGGAAATCGTTGTCATGCTGCTCTTTCAGATAATAAACATTCCTGTGTCCTTCTGAAGGTGGAATATACTGTACTTGATGCAGAAGAGGTACGAAACACACGTTTTGAATGTCTGCAACAGACCAAGGTATTCGTTCATTTAGAAGATACATGCTAAGTTTCAAATGCCAAAATCATGCAATTTTATATTTATTTGTGGTCAAGATGAGCACCAGTCTTTTGTGTGTGTTTTTAAATAAGGCCACTGAAACTATGAAAGAATGTGCAAAACTTGCTGCATACAGCTGATCAGTACTGATCAGTCCTCTTAGGTTGAAGGCTGAGTCTTAACAGTTGTTCTTTGTATTAATTTAATTTTCACCCCTTCACAGTCATATTTATGGAATTGGAGAATGTGCTAAAAGGTATTTTGCTCTATGAAAAAATGCAATGTCTGTGTTGCTGGAGAAATATGGTGTGTTTCCTTCTTTAAAGTATGGGGTTTTGGAATCTTAAAGGCTCTGTTTCTGGTTTTTTGTTTTTCTTAGGACAACAGTATCTGCAGCCTTGGCTAGTTTAGAACATGGACAGATGTTTTGTTCCATATTCAGATGTGCAGAGGAAACAGATTTTCCATCCACAGCCACATGGGTCCCTCTGGCTGCTACATACTGGTTTTGTGAGTTCTCCCTAATTAATATTGAGCACAATTAGGTAGATTATTTTTAGCAGTTTAAAATCCTGGTCTGAGATATGGCAGCTGCCTTTGCCTCACCTGAGTTTGCAGTACTCCCATAAACTCTTCTGTTAGTGCATCTGAAGAGTGGTGGTTGTTAATCCTACCCACTGTTATTGCTAGATGTAGAAGAAATCATCTGTACAGAACCTGAAGCCCTGTTAATAATGCACAAGCATATGGCATCACAGGCAAGACTTCTGCCACCACAAAAGATAAATCAATGCCATTTGGGGTCTTGAATATCTAAACTAAGCAAGCAGAAAGAAAAATAATTAATTACTCATATGCTTTTTACAAACTAACACCAGTGAGCAGAATTGCATTTTCAAAAGGCCACATGTGAAAATGGTTTCTTACACTGAGAAAAAATGTAGATAGGTGGAAACAGGGTCTTTGAAGAACTGTTTAGTGGTTGGGGGCACTAAGGAGATCTGAGTGTGGAAAAAAGTCCTCAGTAAATATGCACTGGAGTTTTTAAGAAGAAGATGTAGTTGAAGCGTAGCTGGGACTGTGAATGGCATGAGCAGATATTTAGGGAACCCTTGCTCTCTGTGTGATAGGGAAGTCTGAGAGAAATGAGCAAGTAAATCCATGAGCAATGGAATCACTGAAACCTGGTTTCCAATGGATTTGTGTCTCATGCAAGTTTTTCCCCTGGCCTGGATAGTTTTTGTGTCTGTCCTAGATGGATTGTCTGATGTCCTATAAGAATAGGGCTTTTGCTACATCCTTTTCCATGGTTGGAGGCTCCATTTGGATCTCCTTCCTAGCTGGCTGCCCACTTCCACTAAATATGTAATAACTGTAGCTTGAGACCTATGAGTCACTTTCAAATTTGGTCAAAATCAGACACTGGATTCAAAAGTTACCCAAAGAGGAAGTGAAGACAGCAGAATAGGCACTCATACACAAAATATGATGACGAGGGCCTTTTTTCCTTAGGAAATTGGAACAGTTGGAGAAGGCACTTCCTCCAGATTTGGTGATTTCCAGTACTGGCAAGATCATCTCAAACTGGGGCACAGAAAGGGTAAATGGAAGCAGTACTAAAACCTGCTTTCATGTTGCAACTGTTGAAGCCATTTCATAGAGAGCTGGGGTACAGGTTTACAACATTGTACTCTTGTGGTGGGTTTGTTGGCATTTATTTGGAACTTGGTTATTTATTAGGTGAAAATATGTAGAGTCAGAATTCCAGGTGTTGGTCTCAATCTCTACGCAGATTACATATTTTTAACTATTTGTTAGCCAGGTGTTACTGATATGATTAATTTTGCTTAACCTGTTGGTCATCCCAAAGTAATCTAGGTGGGAGCTACAGTGGGTATGCATGAGAAAACAAAACTCAGTAACAGGTGCATAAAACAATCTCCCTTAGCATATCTCTAGATCAATTTTAGTACGCACATTTTGTGAACCAGCACCATTTTCTGTAGCTCTTATCAACATTTTTATCAAACCTTCACCCTAGCAGGTCAGAACTCCATTGTTTTGCTAATGCTTTCGATGACTTGAAAACTAATGCTCCTTGGACTATTTGAGAACCTGGAGCTGAAATATGTGGTAGTGGCAGCCTATGCTTTTGTCCTAGGGAAAAAAAATGCTTAAATGGAAAATGAAAGAGGACACTATCAGAAGAACTGTTCAGAATAAACAGCTGTGTGTTTTTCCCCTCTGCCTCTGAAGACTTCGTTTAGCTGCAGGCACAGGTTTGAATAAGCTACCTCGTGTTTGCTAGCACCAGCTAAAACTTCATTCTACACAGAGTAATGTATACCTTGTATCAGACTTAGTAAGAAAAAAAGAGTAGGTTTCATGTAGATTATGTCATTTCATGTAAAACAAAAATGTCTTGACTGCACAAAATGTTTTATCTAGGTGCTTAGCCAAGTGCAAAAGTTTTTCCACCAAGTACAAAACATCTGTTGAGATAATTAGGAAGGGAGAACCTGTATAGATAGCAGTGATAAAAAGATTTCTTTGCCTCAGTGAAGTTCTCAGTAAGAATGTGCCGGCCACTAGAGCTTGTAACAGAATAGTATTTTGGTTAAACAATAATTTACGCTTCTAGAAAGTAGTAATACTTTTACAAGCATTATATGTAGACTAAACCCTAGGATGTGTTGTCTAACAACACGGCTTTTATCTAGGGATAAGTTATTTTTAAATCTGAGGAAGTTAGTTTCTATTCCCCACTTCTGTGTCATTTCATACTTTACTCTAGGAGACAGCAGACTTGTGTATTCAGTTCCTGCCTTCCAAGCTGCACTTTTTCAGTTCTATAATAAGCAGGCAGCTTGCAGGGCACGAGCCCCACTTTCAAGAGTTGCAGTTTATAATATTGAACAACACTGAGGTAGTTAGATTAGGATTCCCTTCTCTAAGGAATTCAGGGTGATGTAAAACCTGCCAAATGACTCTTGCACAACACTCTGATATAGGTGGTGTGATTGGTGTGTTCAAATGGGTCCTGCCAGACCAGTGCTGGGGTTGTTGTAAACCAGCACAGGTAACTTTACTGTTCGGATCTGTGCTTGTGTAAGCATAACCAACATGTGAATCAACTGCAGGGCCAAGAAAGGCAGTAGTGGTGGGTCTTCAGGGTCCTTAGACCATTTTCCAGCATTGAACATAATATTTGGCAGCAGGTTAGAACTGAGCCTTGGGTATCACCATCTTTATGTGTGACGTTGGCAGCAGACATGGGTATGTGTTTGTGGGTTCAGGAGGTTATGGTAGCTGGAGACTGGGAGAGTACTTCAGAGAAGTATCACTACATGTTTGCCCTAGCCTGAATAGTTTTCCTTTGATGCTATGTATTTGGGAGTGTCTGTATCATGGAAAACAAGATCTAACCACAAAGGCTATGTGGAGTGTGGCCCTGGTGCCCGAGAGCACAGACCATACCAACAGCAGCCACGGTCTTCCTCTTAACATGCTTGATGTCACAGCATCTCAGATCACATTTTCCAGTACCACTCTTGGTGTTCCTTGGGTAGCATGTTGAATATTGTCAGCTTAAAAATTAACTGTTGATCCAGAATATTTCACTGATTTCATTGGTGAGTATGTAAGAAAATCTGAAAGCTACAGCTCATGAAAGCTACAGCTCTTACATCTGGGTAGCAACAACCCCAGTTTCCAGTATAAGGTGGGGAATGACCTATTAGAGAGCAGTGTAGGGGAAAGGGACCTGGGGGTCCTGGTGGACAGCAGGATGACCATGAGCCAGCACTGTGCCCTTGTGGCCAGGAAGGCCAATGGCATCCTGGGGTGTATTAGAAGCGGGGTGGTAAGTAGGTCCAGAGAGGTTCTCCTCCCCCTCTATTCTGTCCTGGTGAGACCACACCTGGAATATTGTGTCCAGTTCTGGGCCCCTCAGATCAAGAAGGACAGGGAACTGCTGGAGAGAGTCCAGCGCAGGGCGACAAAGATGATGAAGGGAGTGGAGCATCTCCCTTATGAGGAAAGGCTGAGGGAGCTGGGTCTCTTTAGTTTGGAGGAGACTGAGGGGTGACCTTATTAATGCTTACAAATATATAAAGGGTGAGTGTCACAAGGATGGAGCCAGGCTCTTCTAGGTGACAACCAGTGATAGGACAAGGGGTAATGGGTACCAACTGGAACACAAGAGGTTCCACTTAAATTTGAGAAGAAACTTCTTCTTAGTGAGGGTGACAAACACTGGACCAGGCTGCCCAGGGGGGTTGTGGAGTCTCCTTCTCTGGAGACACTCAAACCTGCCTGGATGCCTTCCTGTGTAACCTCATCTGGATGTTCCTGCTGTGGCAGGGGGGTTGGACTGGATGAGCTTTCAAGGTCCCTTCCAATCCCTAACATTCTGTGATTCTGTGACAAACAGGACAATCTTTCACTTAATTTCTTTTTTGTTTCTCTCCCCCTTTTTTTTTTTCTCCTTGAAGCTGGCAAAGCCTTGTGTATAGGGATTTGGACTCTCTGGTCTCATGCCCTGACCTCATCATTCCATTTGTGGGAGTCATTTAGAAGTACCTCTGCTAGATACGGGGATAATAAAGTTTAAAAAAAGCATGTAGTTTAACTTCTAGAACCCAGGCTAAAAATTTAGTGCCAAAACATGGAAAGTCTGGGGTTTTTTCCCAATGAAAATGAAAAGACTGAATTATTGAGACAATAAAGATGGAGTCCCACAATGGTATTGTACACAGCTTTGTTGTTCTTATTGAAGAGAGCTCAGAAGTAATTGACAAAGTAAAATAAATCACACCCTGAATTCCAGACAGCTTCTCTCAGCAAATGGTCAATAGTCAATAAAGAGAAATAGGCAATTCAGAAAATGATTTATTCCCTTTATCTTCAATACCCATTTCAGGACAGAGGACCTCATCCCTCAGAAGGAGGAAGGGATGCTGTCTCCTATGGGCAGCTATCATTGCTTAGCTTTCAAATTAATTCCACTCTAACCAGCTTACCCAACCTGTGTTTTTTTTACCAGAAACAAATGAAAATGTGATCAGTATTTGCAAATGCAAAATTCTGCAGAAATAGCAGTCATTCTGCTGTATTTCAGCCCGCCCCCCAGAGCAGCAGAGAAGATTTTTTAATTTACGCCATAAGAACAAAGTGCTGATTTGGCTCTGTAGTTCTTGGAAACTATCTTTGCTATTTCCTGTTATTTTCTCAAGCTGTGTATTTCAGATGAGAACAGGGACCCACCTAAAATCTCTCTATGTTTGTAGTGGCTTGACATGATTCCTTGGACAGATGTAGATGGGTGTTATCTGCCAGTAAAAAAGGGAATGGAAAGCGAAAGCACGGCAGAAAGTTTTCTGGTTTTAGTTTTGAGGATTTGGTGCTTTGCACCGGCACGGCACGGTTAGCACTCATCCCCGATGCCGACCTTGCCTGACGTCTCCAGCAGCGGCTGCACGCTACATCTCATTTCCAAAGACTTTCAGCGCTTTGTGTGATCGTTGCTCCTTTCACCCTGAGCCACGCTGTACATGGCCACACGGTGACACGGTCCGTGCTGGCTTTGTAGCGCTGGCAGCGGCGCTGAGCAGCTCCTCTCGCACGGCTCTGCCGCAGTCTGACGGTGGGAAGTTGTCTGCAGGCCAGATGGGGCTGCAGGAGAAGCAGACACTTCCAAACAACATTTCTGGCTGCATGAAGAGATGATTAAATGTAAAGACAAGGCATCGCCCCTGTGTTTGTTTGGATGATTGCAATGCTTCAGTGAATGGTAGCGTTTGTTGACATATGTAATTTATAGAGTTTTGTTTGTGTGTGTTGGGAGAAGGGAATATATCACTGCAGAGATCTGACACCTCATGTATATTTGTGACCTTATTTCAAACCGGTTTGGATGCCAAATTGAATGAAGTGCTTTCAGAGTCCGGATGACTTGACAGGAACTGAATGATTGTCCTTAAAACCATTTGCACTTTCTGTTTTGTGACCTTGGCAGATCAGTGATTGGGAAAGCTGTTGACATGCCATCTGCACCTGCTCGCTTTGCTGTGCAGCAACAGGTCATTTCCTTTCCAAACACGCCTGGCTTCTGATACCAGTGGGAAATTGGCAGCTCTTACATGAAAGCAGTAGATTCCAGTTTCCTCTTTTGGCTTCTCACTGAGATAGGAAAGGAGTTGTTATTGTTACGGGCCCAGTGCTCTGTGTCAGAGCTCTCTTGCCCACATAACTGCTTTTGCCGTCGCTCAAAAACAGTTTGTCAGCAGTATACGGCATCATCTCTTGTATCTGCATTGGATTGCCCCGAGATCATTCTCTCCCAATATCATGAGCTTATTCTAAACAGAAGGGTGAAAATATTTCCCTCTTTTTTGTCTGTCTTTTTTTCCTTATTTCTGTGAAAGAATAAGAGAGTGCAGATTAAAGTGGCTATCTGGTGGCAGGGCTTAAGAAACAACACAGTGGAACTGAAGTGTACCTTTCTCCTTATTTCTTTGTCATATCAAAAATATGAGGTGAAGTGGCATTCATTGTTCTTCCAGTTCTGCAGAAACGACAGAAAGCTGTTGCAACTTCTTCTTTGTAAGGAGTATTTAAATCAGCAGGTGTTGGGTATCGGTGGTGCTGGGCAGGATGCAATCACTTCACCTCCAACCTGAAGTATCACCTTTGCAGAGAACTGCAGAGGAGCTGTTAATGTGTTGCTGACAGTGGGGTTGTGAATTTTGTTTCCACTCCTAACAGCATAAAGTGTTGGCTTTACAAGTGATTCAACAATTTGCTCTCCCTGAAAGTTAGGATAAATTGTTTGTTGCACCCAATGTGTATCTTTATAAACATGCACTATCTTTTTTCTTCCCGTGAGTTACTGGAGATGGAATTGTGGTTTTGTCAGTGCTTTCATGTATCATTATCAATCAAACAGGTAACCCTATTTGTCTTAAAATCAAGGCAAATATCTCTTGTGTTCTGTCCATCTGTTCCAGCCACCGACAGCATGCTCATCACCATGGTATCAGAACAGCCTGGTACACAAATAGCAATCAGCAGTTATTAACATAATATTACTTGGTCCATAAAGCTAATATTGGCAGAGATACTAGACATCACACACTGGGAGATAGATAGTTTCTCATCTGATGTACTTTATTCTGCCTGAATATGATAATATTCTGTATAAAACTCAGTAAAAGGATGTAATTTTTATTATTTCACCCAAGCAGCATCAATTGCCATATTTATATACATAAATTTTCTCTTCATATGTGGTAATTTACAATCCATTGCTATCTTGTTGTAGAATAGCATTCTTTAAGAAACAAAAGGCATTTTTTTATATGCATTAGATCAAACCGAAGAAAGTTCCCTTTTTTCCTCCTTTCTCCCCCAGCTGTTGACAGAGACTGATACAGGAGCGGCTTTTTTACATGCAGAAGGCCATTGATCTCAAACTTGAACTAGACGAGTTAAGGTTTATTCAGCATGTGATGTTCTTCTGTAGCGTTGAAGGGGATGCACGTGATTGCAGCCTGTCAGGAAACTGTAAGACACTCTCTTTCTGCACACACTAAAGCAGTTGCTTCAATACCTTTGGGAAAGAGTAAAACTTGCCCTGTGCTTTTCTGGCCTGTGGAAGGAACATGGGCCTTTCAGACCAACATTTTCCAGGACTTAGCTTACCAGGGAAGCAGACTGCAGTCCCCCAAAGGATCCTGAACACCCTACAAAATCTGGAGGTTCCCTACCTGTCTTTAGTCCCCTTCACACATCTCATTTACCCACATTCAAAAGCCCAATTTCAAATGTCTCCTTTTTGTTTGGTCACTTTTCCTGTGACATAATGTAAATATTTTTTTTTCAGAGTTGAACAGCCACACTTTTTACGTTTCTGGTATTTAAATTGCTGGTTAAAATGAGAAGATTTCTCTCAGGTGGCATATTTGTGCTGACTTGGTTAAATGAATAGCTTATCTGTACATCATTTTTCTTCCCTGCTTAATCAGAATGTATTCCTGGGAGACCTATTTGCAAGCTTGTCTACAGAGAAGCAAGATGGAGCCTCTTCAGATTGCAGCTTCACAGTTGCGGTGTTGTAACTAAGAAACAAAAGTGAAACCAAGACATTATAGTTCCTAGTTTTTACATACAACAACTTTTACTTGTTTTAGATGGCAAATTGCTGCTAAACTAACATTTCTGTAAGCATTACAGTGTCCATATAAATGCTGCTATAATGAAACGGAACGTCTTTATCTGAGCTGATTGTGGTTATGTCAGTAGGCACCAGCAGATTGCCTCAGCCATTATTGCTCTTTCCGTGAATGTGAAACACCGGTCGTGATATTGATTCAGTCTCCATTTTTTTTATCAATAGCTTTAAAAAAATTAATAAAATAAAGAAAAAATTAATTAAGCTTGTAAAATAATCTAATTTAAAATTTAACTGGATTGTTAAGAACACAGTTGCCAAATGGGCTGTGTGTGTGTGGAGCCTAACTGAAACAGAGGGGAAAACCAACAGGAATCTTGCTATAAAAATGAAGGAACATTCCCTCCAGTTCGGCTCTGCCTTGAACACTCATCTTTTGGCTCAACTATGGGAAGGAGTCTGAAGTACTGGGTGAGTTTCATACATCTCTTGATGCAATCAAGGGCAAAGTGCAGCATTTTTATCCTATCATTCCCTTTTATCAATCTCAGTTATTAAGCAAGGGGTGGATATTAAGGTCAACCTCGATTGAAACGTTTAGTAGACATTTCTCATTAGACAAACTACATGTGTCCTATTATATTTCTTTCAGGGCCTGTCTCTCACTGGATGCATGACAGACTGTCCTCCCAGATATAGTCCAGTGAGCAGGAGTAGAAATGTGCTCAAACATGGCATAATTACAGTGAACATAAAGGTATAGTTGGAACTTCCTTGGAATGCTCTCTTCTGTGTTGCTCTCACAGACCAGTATCTTGGTTCTCTGCATTGAACTGCTTTGGAGCAATGTTATTGAGAAGAATGAGTCATTTCTGGCTCAGTTTAATGGGTTTATCGGGACTGAAAAAGCTATAGCTGGACTAAATGCCATGTCCACAGTTCATTTTATGGAGCTCTTTTTATCATGTGCAGTGACTGCCAACCAAAAGAAAACAAAGATATATTCCTTCAGCTTTTATAAGAAAGATCTGTAACAGGTTTTGTAGTGTCCATGAATAGAAAGTGGTTTCATTAGCTTTCTTGCTCCCATGGTTGCCATGTGCATCACAACATTACATGTTGCCACTGCAGTTTCCTCTTATCTTCTTAATTTTAGATCAGCTGCATCCTCCTCAGTAATCATTCAGGTTTATGACATGGAGCATAAAACATAACAGCTAAAATAGGGTGAATGGTTATTTTGCACAATTTTGAATGACTAGTCAAAGTAGGACTCGGGGGAGAGTATGGCCTCATATTTTGTAAAACTAAGTGCCTCCCAAAACAGCTGCTCTGAGTGGGGTGGTCTCTCAATTTATCAAGGGTGAAATTAGTACATGGGAATACTCTAGAAGAGATCAGGGAGACTGTATTGAATTAATGAGAGAGCCTGGGGTCTCTGATATTGTTAATTACGTGTTGATGGAAAGCACAGTAGTCCATTGTGGTTTTTGAACTATAGTATTAGAACGAAAAGAAACTAAACATTATCACAGTGGAAGCTGTCACCCTTGTTCCCATGTGTGCTATATCTCTTCTATGGGGATCTCTTGTGAATACCCAATAAGGAAAGCAAATGTAGTTGTCCTGATTATTTTTTTCTTCAAGTGCTATCTCACATAATAAGCCTCCGTGGCTTTTTGCCCCACCCCACCTTTTGATGCTCTTGACTTAGATATGATATTATTATGTCTTTTGAACCATGTATTTTAGCCAATTTCCTATTTGGACATAAAACCCTAGCAATGGAATGTATATTACATGTGACAATATTGTGTTAGATAACAGCTGAATTTGAATAGTTAATCTCATGTATTCAAAATCTGACCTCTTTTTGCATGGTACAAAACCAGTCTCATTAATTAATGAACACAGGCAATGCATACAGTGTGTAGTGAGTGATTGCATTTAACTATGAATTGCTTCATCTTTAAATAGCTTTTTATTCTTAAGGTAGGAATTAATCAAAAAAGGAGTAAATAATTTCAGTACCCTATCTTGAATAGCATTCTTTGTAATTATTTTTCACCACAATAGCCAGTGGATGGAAATAGCATTTTAAAAAATTACTTAGTGCTGAATTTATAGCTCCTGAAATTACATAGCTCTTCTCTCTCCTTTTGTTTGCTTTTAGGGAGAAAGAGGAGCTGCTTCATCAGTGCTGTTTCCATACTGTGGTTGGTCTCAGGAAAGGATTGCGTTGATGAATTAGTGCAAGAATGCTCCAGCCGTGGAAGAATACATTTTACAAGAAAATCCATAGGTGACTAATAGGCCAGATTGTTCATCCCTCACCCACAGTGGTAAGCACTCTTTTGAGACCTGGGAGAAGTGGTTTGGTATAGCTGGAAATCAGTCTATATCTAAATTAAATGAAATTGAGCTTTTAAATGCAGAATTTGAAGTTTAACATGATGTGCCGTATGAAGAAAAACAAAACCAAAAAAAAAAGCGTTTCCACCGTGGATTTTTTAGTCTTAAATCATGCTTTTCTACCACATTTTGGCAGTGTCCTGTATCTCAATACCTTTGCTTTCATGTTTGTTTGATTTTTAAGATTGTCAGCCATTACACAATGTAGTTTTGAATGAACTTAGCACCCTTCCATTGTGTTGAATGTTCTAGTGAATTATGAATGCAGTATCAGCCTGCTAGTAATTAAACGTTGCTGCCTCTTAGCTTGAAAATGAAAGACCTCTATGGAACTTAAAAGCTTCTTGCTTTATTTAGATTGTGTGTCTGAAAAGTATGGATAGGTGTACCAGGTCAGTGCAGACACAGTGCAGTCTTAAAAAAAAATAAAACCAAAAACAAAAGAGAGAGGAAGGGAGGGAAGGAGGAAAAAGAGAGCAAGAAGGTGATAGAAGGAAAACAAATTCACCCAATTATTAAAACTTCAAACTGCATGGAAAATTTTCCACACTTTGCAGAATCTGGAGTGTAGTTTCATAATTTTGCCTTTGTACAATCCCAATAAAGGGTTCATGTCTGTACTCATTTTCACGCACAGATCGGTCTTCAAAATGTGCAAGTGATAAGTTGTGTAAAATCGGATCTATTGCCTGTTTGTTGAAGCCTGTAGGTTGTACTTGTTTCAGTAAAGCAGAAGCTAGGTTCCTCACCGTTTGTGGACTGAAGAGCCCACTGAATACTTGCTTCTCATATTGGCTTTACTACTATGCAGAGTTTTACCACTTGAATTCCCTGATTAATATTTTAAGCAGAATGAAGCCTTAATTAATTTTATTTCTTTCAAAATCTGCTACCAAAAATCACAGTATTTCACCATTCAAGGACAGTTCTTTCCTTCTTCAAAGATTTTATTAAACTGATCTGTACCGTCCTCCTTACAGGACTGTTGTGGAGGATGTACCCTTGTACGATACAAATTATGAGCTTCCATCTGAAATAACAGGGATGATCGGTAATCCTGAACTGACATCTGAAAGGATTTTAAATAGAGGTTTTCAATGCCAGGTCTGTGAGCCAGCCTGTACTGCCTGTCCTGGGTTAGGATGAAGATGAAGGCAATTGACTGTTAACACATCCAGAGGCTGAGCTTTGTTCCTTGAGCTTTTGTTACATTTAAGGATTCATGCTGAATAACAATAATAAAAGATTATTCCCATCTGCTGTTCTGTTATTGTTAGTTTAATATAGTGTATGACTACTCAGAGTTTAGTCTGCCAGCCAAGGAAGGTATGCAGTTATCAGCATTACTGATAGGATAAACAAATTATGTAAGCTTATTTTCAGATCTCCCCAAATTCCATAATACCTAAGTGAAACTCTTGAGTTGAAATGCACCTGTTTAGATACAGCATCACAGGTATCATTTCGAGCTTTGGGTAGACTAAGTGGCCTTGTTGACTGATTTCTTTGCCTGTTGCCATTTTTAGCCATGAAATGCAGCAGGAAACTGAAAAGAAAGTATGGACAAGAAAAACGTAGAGTTGTAAGAAAGAATTTTGAGAGTTGTAAGACAGACTTTTGAGAGTTGTAAGAAAGACTGTTGTGCTTAGAAAGCTGTGGAGGCCCAAGCACTGAAAAGATCAGTATGTGCTATGTTTTGAGGGTCCAGTTAGTGCTGCATCTTGAAGCTGTAACAGTATTTCTCCAACTCCATGTGCAGCCATTGCAGTGGCAGGACTACAGATTAATCCTGTGTGGGGAAAGGAAAGTGCCCACGGGGATTGGCAAGAGTCGCTTGTCCTTTTCTCGTGAATATACATGTTTGTTCCTGGGTAGCATGGGAAGTGGCTCCTCCTTTCTCTCTGCATTTGTAGCCACCATGAAAACAGATAATTCCAGGAGACAAGTCTGATCTGCCATTGCAGACCCAAATGTCATTGTAGAAGTCTGAGACTCTCTCTCTCCTGACACACAGCTAAATTGTACATGCACATGCAAGTGTTTTCACAAGCCTGCTAATTAATGCAGCAAGCCAGGTTAGATAGAGCTTGCAAGGAATGAGTAGGGAGAGAACAAAACACCAAGGGGCAAGAAAGTGGCAAAAGCACAAAGAACAATGAGAAAGAAATTCAAAATTGTAGATCTTGGAAAGTGTAAAATAGTATCATCAATGTCAGGGCATGAAACGAGGGGGCATTCTGTTGTTGAATCACAGGTTGCAGGCCCCTGTAAGTGTGCAGCACACAAAGTAGAGAAGATGCTGTGCAAGGCAGGTGTGTAAAAAGGATAAGCAAACGGAGGAGGATCATGAACAAAGAAAAATTGAGAAGAAAGCTTTTGAAAAAGGAAGAGGTCAGATTAGAGAATAATGGCACAAGAACTGGTATTGAAGAAAACAGGTGAGACAGCAGAAGAAAACATGAAAGAAAGTAGAGCCACTGATCCCATTTGTTGTTTTTCGTTAGAAGTGTATCCTTTTGCCTCTTCTGGATGCCATGCACACATACAAGAAAATACAAGCCTTTCAGCACAGCAAGGTAAAACTCCCTTCAAAAAACACCTGTGAAACCAAATAGAACAGCCTTCAATATTAAATCTACGTCTGTTAAACAACATCCGGCGTCAAGCTGGTCCAGCTGGATGAATACATGCCAGAGCATGTAGATGATAACTGGTATGATGAATCGAACTCTTAGGCAAATAGGTACCTAGGGAAAGAGCAGAGTGGCCAAATTCCATGGTGCACTACCCTGCTGTCTCCACTGGGTTGCAAAATGCATGAGTCAGAGGTAGAAAATAGCCCTTGGCAGGTTCTGTGGTGAGTACTATGATCCCCACTTAGGCAAACCCGTGTGTTCTTGCTTCCTGATGTTTCTGAGCTCTTTTCAAGTGTGCTTTCTAGCAGTACTCTGCCCCAATGTCTATGTGGTAATCAGCCAAGGTCTACATCAAGAAGAAAAGGTTTGTTTACTAGAAGTAAATGGGTGCTGCAAGCAGGACATCAGGTGCTCAAGACACGGGCACCTCAGAGTCCACCCCCCTGTTTCACAGTTGTGGTACAGAGTCTGAGATGCCATTATAAAAACAACAAACAGGCCAGATCCTCAGCTGGTGCACAGCCACCAAAGTTCAGCATATTAGCTTGAGCTCTGTCTTTATCTCTTGTGGCATGGAAGATTACGATTAAAAAGATGTCCAGCATATAACAGATGAAGTAAAGTGTACATTAAGTAAAAGCCTAAGCTGCTTAATTTATCCCTGGAAACATTTTACCACTGAGCTTTTTTTACCTTTCTTGTGAGTGCTGTCATAAATGGCCCGTGGGAACAGTAGAATTGTCATTTCTGGATGTTTTCAAGAGTATCACTATTGGGATTGAAATAGATGCAAGTGAAGCAGAGGAACTGACAAGATCATCTCTTGGTGTCTCTTCCAACCTATTATTTTTCTAGAATTTTAGCAAAAGTGTTCAGTTATTGTCCTAAGCTTGCAGCGTTACACTACTTTCACTAGACTTGTGTAAGAAAAGCCCCAACTACCAAACCTTCTGCTTCCCCCACGGCTACTCATGCAATACAACATGTGGTATTGCCAGTTTTGCAGAAGGTTGGGAAATCAAGATCTAAACCATGGTGACAGTTTAAAGTAAAAAGTAAAGAAAGGTATCAAAGTTAATAGGCAGCCATCTTATTACGGTGTTTCATGTCCTGCTGAAAATAATTTTCTACTTAAAATTTAGGTGACAATGGCTGCAAAAGCTCCCACGTGCTCACAACAGTACAGAAGTACACCAGGCCTGAATTCTGAAGAAAGGAGCCAAACAAGGAGCTAGATCTTCTTCTAGGAGATTCCCAAAAGAGATGTAGCTCACCACAGTTGGACATTCACTCCCCAAGCATCCTCCTATCCCTTCACATCCACCAAGTGCTCTTCACACTTCACCCTGCCTGTATCTGCTTGGCTTCTGCCTGTGACTGGAACCAACGGGAAACCTCTGGCTCCATTCCCCTCACCACAGGATGCAAAAGCACAGGCTGTATGAGGCAAAAATGAGAGTGGTTTCCTGGTGATGTACAGACTGGTAAGATCCATTACACCATCTGGTTAGCTCCCTTCTATATGCAGCAATGTGTGATAGTGGACCAGCTCTTTTAAGCAGTTCCAGAATATCATTTTCCTCTCCACTTCTGTTTTTCTGACATCAGACTACAACTGAGTACGGGTGTTGTTCTGTCCCTCCTGGGGGTACCACAGGTCCATCAGCAACTTTACTTCCTAAATCAAGAATTAATAAGGAGAATAATTTGCTAACACTACTTCAGGTGTGCACATCAGAAATAAACTGGTTGTATTGTCAGAAAAACATTGGTAGCTGACAAGTCCTGCAGAGAGATTAAATACATGGGAGGGCTGTGAGCAACATGACACATGCAGCTATTGATAAGCTAAAATCAGTGTTTGTTCCTCAGAACTCCCAGTGTCAAAAGAGTCAGTTGCAACGCCTCAGCTCGCTCTTGTGCATTCCTGGTACCTGACCTTCTCCACGTGGCTGTTGCGCATCTGTTAGCCTGTGAGCTTCCCACTATGCTGAGAGGAGGGAGGGGAAAGGAAGAACCGAGGAAGGCAAGAGGGGAAATAAATACCTAAATTGTTTTCTTCTGATGTTACACATAGTCTAGGGAAAAGGACACTGGCAGGAGCTGAGTGATATCTGAACACTGCTGTACTAACATGACAGCTTTATGGGGAGGCAGTATTGGGTCACAAGCCTGATTCCCCCTACTTTTTGTTCAAAACTGTTACACAGGGGGAAGATAGACATTTTCAGGGTAACAACAGTGATAGAGAGCAGACCTGAAGCCTTCCTTTGCCCTCTGACTATGTGGTGTGGTTACACAGATAAAAAATATTGATCATTTCATCTGAAATAAGCGCAGAAGAGGAAGGTGGAATTAATCCTATGCAGTTCGCTGCTTTCTGCAGGCTGCAATCCGCACGGGCGATACCCTCTCCGTCCCACTGACAGCCCCGCGGCAGAGCAGGCATGTGGGCTCCGCAGTGCAATGCAAAACCTGAGCTTACGCAGCTGAAACATTCCTCCCCCATCATTTGTGCTGGTTTTCCTCCTTCCTCCCCTTTTCACAGCTGCCTGCAGCCACTGCAGCTTGCTTTCCCTCTCCCTCCCGTCCCCTGTCCTCCTGTCCCCTCATTTCCCGCAGTCTCCTCTGGCACATGCTGTTTGTGGCCTTGGGAAGAGAGAGACAGGAGCAGGGGATGGCAGGTCACCATGACAGCTCAAGGTAACCTGTACTCATGGCTTTTCCTGGCAGAGCACTGCAGCCCAAGCCAAAGGAAATTCTGCCGCTGATTTCACTAACAGGATAAAATCAGCCTCTATTGGCACAGACGGAATTCAGCCCTGAAGGTATATGAATAATGTTTCCCTAACTGGCATCTGATCTTGCTCCTTGCATTATGCTCTGGTTAGCGGGAGATGAGTGAGGCCTCTCTGACCATCCAGTGGTTCATGGTGTTCATGACAAACTATGCAAACCCACAGAAGGAAGGAGGAAAAACAAGACAGAAGCTGATAGGTGTGTCATAAATCACCACTCCACGCAGTGGTCCTGACCTGCTCCTCCAGTTAAACAGGTACACCTGCAGACACCGAGCTGCAGATGACATCACGGCAGCTGATGACATCACAGCAGCTGATGACATCACAGCAGCTGATGATCTCAGCCTCCAATATGGGCAGTGGAAAACCCTCCCTGCACTTCCCTGCAGATCCGAAGTAAACCCGCTTTTCGCCCTGCCGTGGGCTGCTACGCTGCTGGTTCAGTCATACAGACGAAATATGCTCTCAGACATGAAAGCTATTATTTCTCTAAGATGAAACAGCATCCCACACTCTTATTAACCTGTGCCCTACTTCAGAAGTAAATCTAATTTGTGGGTTTCGAAGTTAGCTCATGCTGGTGTTGGTTTGTCCCTGTGTCCACTCTGCCTTCACTGGATACATTTACGCAGCGCTATGTGTGGCAGAGCCCTATTTACTGTGGCCTGTCAGTATCATTCTTCACAACAGAATAAGGAATTGGGGTGGTTGGACCTTTTTGTTTCATTCGGGAAGGGAGAAATAAAAGCACAAATGTTAAAAATATCCCTACAAAAACGATTTTGTATTCAACAGAGAATTATGTGCTGTCTGCTAAACTAAGTTTGTCATCTGGGATATTCCTGTGTATCCGGTCACCTTCCACAGAGCGCCTCAAGAGTCATGCTGTGTGAGAGAGGAGAGAGTTTCAAAGGCTTTGCCAGATTTTTGATGGCAAACATCAAACAAAATGGGTATTGTTTCACATATACACAAAGTAACATGGAAAGGGAAGTAGAATCTTCAGCGATGGCCACCACAGAAGCAGTACATACAGTAATTTATGTGGCAGAGTCATCTGTAGATTATGTTACCTAACAAGCAATGCAAGAAAGCAAAAGAAACCCAAAACCTTTTGTAACCAATGCTCAATATTTTCAATTATAGTCAGTGCAGTTTATTGACTTCTTTTAAGGAATTAAACATATCTATAATAAAACCATGAAGATATGTGGAGCATGAGTGACTTTTCATTATCTGCTTGTGGAGGAAAAAACAAGGATGAGACCATGAAATTTCAGTTCCTCTTGGGCTTCAGCTGTGTTACTGTCCAATGGAAAGGCTCCTGTTCACGTGGGTTATTTCGGTAGTCGCTTGGTGTGCTGACATGGCTGGTGACTTGCAGCTCGGTGGAAGTCACAGGAACGGATGAGCCCCGAGCTGGCTGCAGGAGCGCTGCCCAGCATGCCGCACGGAGACAAAGTCCGACCCGCGCCTCCCTGCCCAGGATATTGCAGCGACTTCACAATCCGTGTGCCCATCATTCCTCCTGTCCTTTGAACCAGTTGGAAGATAAACTTTGGTCAATGTATTATACTATGCCCTTTGTAATGAAATAACATCAGATAATATGTATTTAGTGGGGATTTAAATTCCCGAGCTGATTACGAGGAGCTGTTAAGACTTGTAAGGTTTAGCGGTGCTCGGTGTCCGAGCCTAGAATGAAGTGTAGCGTTGCAGCGATGTGTGTTTTCTGACGATGTTAAGGAATAAATCTGAAAGCATGAACGACAAAAAATGACAGCGATGCAACTCCATAATCAGGAAGAATTTGTTTTAAGTGGTTGACCAGAAAACCAGGTGCTATATTCTGATTTCTTCCAGCTTTAACAAGTCGTTTGCTCCAAGATCCCAGGCGTATGACAATCTCTCCATGCCTCTGTTTCCCAGCAGTACAATGAGCGTAGCAATATTTACTGTGCCCAAGGAGTGTTATGAAATGTGACTAATTAATACTTGTAAAATGCTTTTGAAAAGACACAGCGGCAGCACAAAAAGGGATTGTTAGTTATTGATGGATCCAGAGAAAAGGGGTCTGACCTCCTACAGATCCCTGCTCTGCTGGAGATGTCGTTGTTCCACCAGACACCCCTCTTGTTCCTATTTTTATGCCAATGCCTCCATTTTCACCCCTCACCCCACAAGAAGTGGTACCGCAAGCAGCAGAGCCGGTTGTCCTGCTCTCTCTCTGGTCCCCACCTCCCTGCCTGTCCTCATTTTAGAGCTGGAATGTTCACAACGCTTCCTCTCCGGGCTCGTCCCTCCCGACAAACCCCCCTGGCCAAAGACCTTCGGGAAACACCCCATCGGTAACGGGCTTACCGGACACCCGCAGCCCCCAGACGGGCCCGGGGGCTCCTTGTGGCCCGGGAAAAATAAACGTCTGGCTGAGCCGTACTGGGGAGTATGGACCACGGGCGGGCGGGAGGCCGGGGAGTGGGGGAAGCCCCGTCCCGCAGCCCGGCGGTCCCGGCCGACCCCGCGGCTCCCCGGCCGCAGCGCCCAGTGCTGCCCGGCACCGCCCGCGGGGGGGCGCCCTGCCCTGCCCTGCCCTGCCCTGCCCTGCTCTGCCCTGCCCCGCCCCGCCCCGCCCCGCCCCGCCCCGCCCGCCGAGGCCACGCCCCTCGCCTGCCCGCGCGGTGACTCGTCCGAGCTGCCACGTCTTCCCGCCAACGTCACCCCGGCCGGCTCCTCCCCGGCCAATCAGCAGCGCCGCCCGCCGCGCCGAGCCGACGGGGCCGAGGGAAGAAAGGCCGGCCGGGGCGCATGCGCCGGCTCCGCCGCGGGGGCCGCCGGGAAAGCGAGTCCCTCGGCGCTCGGAGCGGCCGCCCGGCGGCGCTGGCGGGCGGTGGCGCGGACTCGCTTTCCCGGCATGCGCCGCCGCCGCCCCCCAGCCATGTAAGCGCTGCTCGGCAAGAGGCCGCCCCGTTTCCTGGTTGGGCTCTGGCAGCCATTTTGGGCTGAGGAGCGAGCGCGGAGGCCGCGGAGCGGGCAGGGTGCCGGCGGAGGGGCAGGCCGAGCCGAGCGCCGGGCGAAGGCGGGAGTCGTTGGACGCCTGCATCCGCGGAGCGCCCGCCTCGGCGGCGGGAGGTGCCAGGCCGCGACCGCCCCCCCTCAGAGCGCGCTCGCCGTCCCTCGGGCCGCGGGCCCCACGGACATGTCCAGCATGAATCCCGAATAGTGAGTGCGGGCCAAGGGGTCCCGCCGCGGGCTCGGGCCCCCTGCCCGATATCGGCAGGCCGGGGGTGGGGGGGTGAGGCCCCCGCCGGGCCTGGCGCGGGGGGATGGGATGGGAGGGGACGGGAGGGCCGGGCCTGAGGCCTCGGGCGGCCCCGCGGTCGCCGGTGAAGCGGGGGCCCTGCGGCGGCGAGGGGCGGGCGCTCGGCCCGCTGCTGCTGCTGGCCCCGGGGGGTCGGGTTACGGGCACCGGCGACGGCGGGGGGGGCGGCAGCACGGCGAGCCATGAAAAGTTAATGATGTGCCTGCTCTTAAACCGATGGGCCCGGCGATGCGGGCGGCTCTGGCATCCCGCCCCCCTTCCGGGAGCGCTGCCGGCGGGGCAGCGAACGGCGAATTTTCCCGGCCTGGAAAATGCACATCGGAGCCCGAGCTACAACAAGTGAGGGGGGAAAAACCAGCTCTTTGTGAAAGCCGATCTTCCTGGCCGGTCGCTGCTGGCAGCTTACTAGTCAGAGGTCCACCCTTCACTTTAGCTGCAAGTCATGTGTGTGTCACATGGCTCTTGCAAAACACTTCTTGCCTATATAGATTTTGCAACGCTGTGACTTGATAATGAAATGCTCTTGGGGCTGTCTTGAGCTGAAATAGCACTTGTCTAGAAAACCTGGTGATGGCATGGGTCTTTTTTGTTTACGAGGGGTCATTGTACCTCGCAGTGCAAATATGGCATTTTTCTCTAATTGGCCTGCTCGAGAGTGAGGATGTCAGAGCTCTCTGGTCAGTAGTTGTCTGTATCCTGGCAACTGTAAGAGCAGTGGCTTTCCCACCAGGATGTCAGGCACAATGAACCTCGTTTTGCTCATGGCTTTTTTGAGTGAATAAGGCTTGGGATTAGTTTAAAAAGCACTTTAAAAACCAGCTGCTGCACTCTCAACACTTTAGCGTTGAAGAGTGTTTTTAGGGTTCTTTCACCGATGCTGTCTCTGCTGGCACTCCCGTTTGGGATGATGGAGCCACTGTGCCCTCTAATGTAACTCAAGTAGTTATGGTACTGAAATCCCTATGTGGTAGGACACTACTGCTCTAGATACCCATTGTCTCCATTCAGGGATGGCACTTGTAACAACTTTTGTCCTCAAAGCATGCTTTTCCACACAGCTGAGGCTGCTGACTTGCATGGTCAGGGCTTTTATGCTCTCTGCTTGTGACAGTGTGGTTGCAAGCACTCTGGTCCCATTAAAAAAAAAATCACCTGGAGAGCAAATAGGAGTAGAAGGCAAAGTGTAGTCATCAGGTCGTGTGAGGGAGTTCGTGCAAATGAAGAGGTACAGCCAGGAACTCAAGTTACATCTTGGCAAGATGACATAACAAGCTTGTTCGTGTGGCTTTGGAAAACACCAAAACAGTAGCTGGATGTAGTCAGCGGGTGAAACACCAACAAATTGTTGATGCCTCCGAGATTGTAATGACTTGTGGGATTAAACTCAAATTTACTATGCAGGCAGGTGGTTCTGTAGTGTTAGTTTCAGACTGCCTGTTAGGCCACTGGCACTGTCTGCGCAGAAACAGGTTGAAGGGGTTTTTTCCATATCTATTTTTTACCCTTCCTGAAGCCTCTCAGCTTTCTAGAATCTGATGCTGAGTAGTTTCCTGCAATGAGATACTGAATGCTGCTGTAAAGAAGGGGGAAACGTTTTGAGGGAAACTCATTCTCAGTGAAGAGTGCTCATTCGTGGTGGTAATGATGGCTGAGTTCTTGAAAGTGAAACAAAAGAGGAAAAGCTGTAGTTTAAGATGAATTTGTAATATTAAATTGCTACTTCCTGAGAGGGTTGTGTCTGCATGATGAGGATAGGAGATGGAAAGGGTGTGGTGAGATGGACAGAAAACATTTGTCACTGCAATATGTATACTTGGATCGGTGTTAAACCAGGGATAAGACTTATGGGATTCTAACTTATTTCTTCTGGTTACCTGTAATGGGTATAGATGTCTGTTTGTCCTTTTAGAAGTGCCTTGCCTGTAATATAACACATGCTCACTTCCTTATCACAGCTTCAGATCAGGCTGTAGCCCCAAATCCTTTTTCCTGGGCATGCCAGAACTCTCAGAGGTCAGTGGGATAGCTAGTTAAAATTTCTTAGTAAAAAGACCTACCTCCTTCGGTTTTCTTATCAAAGTTACACGATTAGAAGCTGCTGTTACCAGGATTTACAGGAAGTTTGTGCTTGAAAGCTTCCTTGAAATGTCAGGGCTGCGGGACAACCTAGTGAACTAGTTTGTGTGCTTTTGCATTTGAGTGAAGAGGCTGAAGAGGGATAGATGAGATAGCAGTGCTAGCGTTTGGAAGGTAAATTCTAAAAACACCTGCCCACCTAGCACTGGGATGCATTCCTTCTGTGTTTCTCCCACTGTATGGTATTTAAATGAGGAAAATGTCAATATTGACTCTGCTGTGGCTAGGTCATGTCAGGTTTAGCATTTCCTACCCTTTCTGCAACTTGCAGGTAGTAGGCTGAATAGTGTAAACACTGAGTGAACTATCCGAGGGGGTATCAGGAATTAATCTTGATCAGTGTCGTATAGTGTCTGGATCTTGTTCTAGATACCTTCTTCAAGGGGTGATGAGGAAATAAATTGCTTTTTGGAGTAAATCTGGAGGTTTTTGCCCTGTTCAGAAGTGTTGGAGAATACATGTGTGGGGGTTTTCAGTCTTGAGTGATGGTGTTCAAGTGATGACAATCTACTGACACCTTCTGGGTTGCTGGAATAATCTGAAATTGTTTGTGTTCTAACCTTTCTAAACAGCAATCTGCAATGCAGAGTGGCATTATGTCTTGTGGATTCTGTTTACTTACACAAGCAGTGTGTAATCAGAGTGACAGTCATCCTCCTCTTCAAAATTTCTGGGGTGGTAGAAAGAAGACTGGGGATTTGAGGCTGTGAGTACCTGTTTACAGTGAACTTACTTGCAGCTGACATGAGTGATTAAAGCTGATTCCAGCAGTCCTTGTTGGAGACAGATGACTACTTAGTCTTGCCTTTTTTTGGCATAAAACCTTCCTAGTGTTTAAAAAAAATATCCCCACATGTCTGCTTCTGTAAACAACGGCATCGTGGAGACCCACAGGTCCCTTGTTCCACACAGATTTGCCAGATCGGTCCTAAACTTGACTTCCTGGTCTTCTACTGTGCTTGCTGACTATTGTGTGGAAAATGCATGTAACAGGAGGATGCTGCTTCACTGCTGAAAAATTTGACAGGGCTGTTCTGTTTGAGATGCCTCTTTGTTTTTTTGGGGTTCTTTTGCAAGAAACAATTAAACTTAACATATCTATCTTTTATCTCCTTGTCAAAAGGAAGTTACCGTATCCTTTTCCTCATGAGGAGGCTTTGAAAGCCTTGCTCTTACTGATGATACCTGCCTGCTTTGCTGCACTATTCCTGCAGCAGGCCAAGTGTGACTTGCTTATATAAATGGTGGGAAATAGTGTGAATTCAGATTTATCATTCAGCTATCTCCACATAGTGTGCAGAAGGCCACGCTGCATAGATTGGCCTGCTTTAAGAAGGCTTCCTTAACTGGAAGAGCTGAGTTAAGTCTTTAGGTTTAAAGACCAAAATTCAGTGGCTTCAGGAGTTAACCTGTGTGGCTTGTTGGGCACTTCACTACCATTGAACCTCTTAACACAAATATTCTGCCAGCGTAGTTTATTCCAGAAATAGATTTCTGCAAAACTTTTTCTACCTTGTTTTCATCTTCAGTTGATTTCAGCTGTTGCTGTCCCTAGCATCACACCAAGTGTAACAGGCTGCATATTTGGTTCTCTAGGCACCTACTGTATTTTAAAAGGTCCTAAAGGGTCTCTACTTAGAAAGGAAGACATTATATCATTGGAATATGAAATTATTTTAATTTTTAAAAACCTAAATAGCAAGGTTCTACTTTATTTCTGAACTATGCAGGTGTGAGCATCAGTCTTGCTTATCTGGCAGAACTAGGTTTTTGTGGCACGGCACCTGTTCCTAAGCTGGAGACAGATGAGGCTCAGTAGAGGCTGTTCCCAGCTGTGCTGCAGCCTGGCTGGCACTGGCCGTGGTTTTGGTGGGGGTGAGGCAGGTGGCTTAAGTTGCCATATGAGCTTGTGGTAGGGGTCACTTGCTTCTGGTAATACTGAAGCCCCAGAGTGAGGGACAATCTTAATAGCAGAGATGTCAATCTTAGTACTTAAGGCTCCTGGGCTCCTGTTGCTTTAACTTAACTGTAGCACTGTGTATAAATCATTATTGTTCTTGTTTGCTTCTGAACAGTGAAAGATTTAATAGCAGCGTAGATCTGTTTGGGAGCTGGTTTAGCAGTGGGAATAACAGAGGAAGATAAGTTACTTGATGTTTGGGGGCTGGGGGGACCCGAATTCCCCTTGGAAGCAGAAGGAGGCTCTTAAGTGGGTCTTTCAGACTCATAGCTGAAGTCTTACCTAGGAAGGAATTAATTTTTTTCCACTAATTTTAGTGAAGACAACATATTGGTAATATTCATGTGTTACCATTCTTAAGGGGATTATAACATGCTGCAAGCTCTAATACTTTCAAGTGTATTAGTGCTTACTGTAAGTAATAATTTCACTTCAGGATTGCTGAAAATTCTGGTTTTGCAGAGAACTGAACAACCCAAACTTCCTGCTGAAGTAGGGAGGAGCTGTTTGAAGGCTGAGGCAATTGTGCCTTCGGTTTCTGCATAATTGTGGGGGAGGAGGCCTAGGTTGAACAGCAGACCAGGTCTCAGCTATTGTACCTGACCTTCGTTTCCATATTACCTTGAATTCCTCAGAACTGAGTTATTAGTGAGGATTATGAGTTTTAAATGTCTCTTGCTACAGGTGCTGTTGTTAGCCCTTTGCCTTGGTACCTGTGTGATGGTGGTGGAGTGGCAGCAGAGCTGTGTAGCTGAAGATAACTGTAATACTTCAGTGGGCTTGAAACACATTTTTTTGTGTGATTTAAGAACAACTGTGCATCCTCAGCCACACTTATCTAGTGCTTGTGGTGGAGTTGCTGCAAATAGAGCCCAGGAAACACCAAATCTTTGAAGCACACAGGGAGGCAGCACTTGGGGCTCCAGGTTGTGAGGGGGGATTTTGTTGTCAATGTATGGGTAGGCCCAAGTTTCAAGAAACATGTATGTTGTCAGTAATGACCAGTGTAAGAATAGGAGCAGTAATAATGCCTCTGGTCAGTAATAGTGCTTCAGCTATCTTGGAGCTGTTAAGATATGTGGGTTGTGATGTAATGTGACTTATCTCCCATGAACAGTTTGGGTTAATAACTGTCATTCTACTAAAACCATCTTGCCTTGTATTAGTGCATGACATGACAGGTGGAGCGGTGAGTTCTGTGACTGTAAACTGCTGGGTATCCTTTGACTTTTTAATCTCTTGAGTGCTTTTAGCTTTACACTGTGGGGGAAGGTTGCATTTTTCAAGATCAGCTTATTAGTTGCTGCATTTACCACTTTTGACTTCTCTCTAGCCTTGAGAGAAGTGCTGTGGGAAGTGATGAAGGTTTCAGTTGAGCGTGTTCTTGCAGCCTGGGGCCAGCCATGATGACAGTTGACAGGGCACTTCTGCAGAAGAGTGGTGAGAAGCCGAGCGATGGACCATCTGCTTGGCTGTTATCTGGGAATGGATGCAGTTTCCTGACTGGATTCCCGCCAGCCACAGTCAGTGGCGATGTTGGGGAATAATAGGTGGGGACAGGTGACTTCAGACATTTGCGTACACTTTGTCTCAGTTTGGTTAAGTATACACAGAAATACATCTGTTGTAAACTCTTGTGGTTAAACGAGAACAGGACTTAATCCTGGATGCTACAGGACCGAAGAGTTGTAAACCTACAATAGGTTAGTCTAGTACTTAGAAAGCAAAGTAACTTGTGTAAGTGGTGGTTTCTTGCTTTTTCCCCGCTACTTGATCTCTAGTAGTAAACTGCTCCATTAGTCTCATGACTAACACAAAATCTAATGTTTTGCCAACAGTGAAATCTTCACTACTCTTTGAAATATAAGGCTAGGTTGGTCATTGATCCTGTGCTTGTTCCCTCAATGTAGGGAGGACTCAACATAAAGCAAAAAAAGAATTGACACCTTATCCAGTGTGACTTGAGAATTAGTAGTATTGCACCAGACATCCAGAATTACTGATATTGTACCTGACATCCCCTAGAGAATGAATGTATCCTAATCTGGCAATGGCTTTAGCTTTATTTTAATTCCTGAAAGGCAAGTGGAGTATGTGGTCACTGTCAGCTGTTAATAGTCTATTGTGGAAGGTGAATGTTCATTTTGCTTTAGCAGACCACTAAATTTAGCGTTCATAGTTTGTATATTTAAATTGCATATTGTGCTTTTGGATTCTTCTGGAACTTAAATTTGGGTAACTGAAACTGAGGAAAGAATTGATTGTTTTTGGCCAGCTACGTGGCATGGTGAAGCTTGACAGTGGAATAAAGCCTTTGACTTTAAAGAAGGTACAAAGATAAGGGCTCTGGACAGCAGGCTGTTAATCCCATTTGCATGTTATCTGAGTCACTCAACCAAACGATGAGGTTTGCTCTTAATTGCAAAGCTTGATTTTAATCTTAGCTAGACCACGAAGGGCTGAAGTAGGAGTGCGTTAGTCTTGGTGATAGTCACACTAATATCGCCAGAGCACCTTCCTGGGAAGGCACAGTTCTGCACAAAAATGCTGAGTTCAGAGCATTTACCTCACATTTCCCTTTCCAAGTGAACTAAGTGAATTGAGAGTGTCTAAACTGTACAGAGAAACTTGTAGTTGTTGGCGACTTCTCTAGCAGGGATGTAATTTACCCTTCTGAAACATAATATGCTAGCTATAAGGAATTTGGTTCTTGGTGGTAGTTTTTCATTAAGTGACTTAATTTTTTTTCCTTCTGCAGTGACTATTTATTCAAGCTACTTCTGATTGGAGACTCCGGTGTTGGGAAATCTTGCCTTCTACTTAGGTTTGCAGTAAGTGATCATGCTTGAAAACTTCATGTAACAAAGCTACCCAGTACTTGGCAATAATTTCTCTGCTACAAGAACTGTTTGAAAGGACTAATGGTCTGTCAGATCTGGTATACCAAGGATAATTAAAGTATTGAAAAGCCATCTTCTGCATTTGTTTCTAGCTGATGTATTTGTTCATGAGTAATATGGAAAGAAATAATATCAAGAATATATCCAGTCTCATTTACTTAAGAATGAGAAGATACATTAATTTCCACCATTATGCTGGTGATGTAATGCTAAAGATGGAAGAACATAAATTCTGGGGTGTGTGCCTTCAGGCATAAAGAGTACAAATGTGTCAGGGCAAAACTTGGATCAGTTACTGCTTGATCTGAATATTTTCAGCCAGATGAAGTTCGATATCTTCATTGAAATGGCCTACTGACTGCTTAGCCAGGGGGAGAAGTAATTTAAATAATACTCTAGGAATAACAAGACCTTATGCTTCCTTTAGTGAATGAGTATGTAATAAATGTAAAAGTTGCTGGTGGGCTGAAGCAAGGAGCTCTTGTTTTCCTGTCTACAGGAAAAGTTAATGGGTCTGACAGCTGAGTAGAAAAAACTGGACTCCAGTTAACTCCTTATCTGCATCTATGCCAAAGTACAGCTTTGTCATGGGAGGGGAGAACATAAGGTATTAGTTTAGAAACTAGAGCTTGGTAACTACTGCAAGATGATGGCGGCAGTTTCACAGCCTAAGCAGTTGCTTTAGGCACCTCTGGAAAGAGTCTGTGTTTCATGTTATTAATATGAAATGGTGATCTGGTGTGTACAAACAGCATCACCCAAGTATGCACAGTATTAGAACAGGGAGACACTAAAACCAGTATGAACACTAGAGAGATGTAACGTGCTCTGCTCACTGGAGGCAGTGGGTTGGAAGTGACAGCAAGGCTGGAGCAGCACTCCCAGATCAGTCCAGCCTGCTTCTCTGAATTGGTTTTGGCTTCATGTGAATAATCCAATGCTGTTTTTTTGATAGCCAGCTTAAGTTTGTGTTCAGTTATCTGGTGTGTTTTTTTTTTTTTTCAAATAAGTAGCTTTTTTTCCTTTAGAAATTTGACTTTCTAACTAAGCTATTTTACCCTGACGTAAGGAACTACTGCAGCATTCGCTTACCTATGTTCTTCCTGCTCTAGGTTAAATGGCATCAGGCTTTTAAAACATACCCTTGAGTATTAAAATGTTAAGGAAATAAATGTCATTCTTAAAGGCTTAATACCTTATTCTTACTTGCACATGTTACCTCAGACAGATGTATTACCTCAGGTGTCTTCCATTCACAACCCAAAGAGATCCCATGCTTTTGTGATAGCTGTTGGTTGCATAAAGCCTTTTGTGGTGTATTGTACCTGAAGTTCTATCCTACTGGTACTTTGGGAATAGAAACTACAAGCTAACAATTGCTAGAAGGTAGGAAAGACTGAGCCAGCGCTTCCTGTGAGCCTTAAGGCCTGGTGGAGATGCTGCAGTGAGGTCCCTGTGAGCTGCTAAAGCAGGGCTGTGTTTTCCTTCCTGTATTTACACAGACTGCAGAGCAGAGGATTCAACACAAGTACCCAAGCTGTGACTCTAAACTGCCTTAGCAGCCAGCTGTGGCAGCAGAGGGTCTGAAATTCAGATGTGGAGCGTGACTGAGGCACAGCCCTGACCTGTTGTAGGTAGCTGCCATGTAATAGAGATGAAAAACCATCAAAGGAAAATAAAAATCTGAGGCATTTTAATAACCATAATGGTTATTCTAAGTAGCTCCTCAATCTGCCAACATGAGACTTTTTTAAACTACAGCTCAAAAGGACTTAACACTACAGGATTTCCAGAAAAGAGGCTTTTTAACTTGTTTTTGGAACATAAGTCTTGTTGTTTGAGGTGCTTTTAAAAAAACTCTGCAGAATTTTTGAAAAGTAACTACTCAGTGAAAATACCTAGCTACCTACTGGACTTTGGCATGAAGGATCAGACTGGTTTTGCTCAGGAATTAAGTACTTTTGTTTGCTTGGTGCCTGCCTGTTGCATAATGAAATAGGTGAGTGCAGAAGAGGTGCAGCTGGCTTGACTTATGTTCACTCTTTCTCCTAGGATGACACGTACACAGAAAGTTACATCAGCACGATTGGTGTGGACTTCAAAATCAGAACTATAGAACTAGATGGGAAAACAATCAAGCTTCAGATAGTAAGTAGTATTTCTCAACTCCTGGGTACTTTAATCTCTTGAAGACAGAATTACATTCATAGCTGTTGGTAATTATCTTTGTACTTTAATCATTAAAAAATAAGTTATATTGTCCCTGCTGTAAGAGGCTAGGTAGTCTTTACAAGATTAGAAGACCTCCCATGACCTCTCCTTAAAGAAGGATGCTTGTCAAGGCTGTGTGCCTGGAAGAGGAAGTGACTTGTTACAAATTTATTTTCCTGGGGAGAAAGATGGAGTATTTAAAAGGCACTATGGGCTGTGAGCTCAAGAAGGGTGGAAACCCATGCCAGAGTGCTCTCATATAAAGACTGGTGTACTTCTGCAGCATTTAGCAAGGATTTGTGTAAGTGCAAGAACACCACATTGTTGTCCTAGATGCCTGAATTCCACAGCAGCTGTTAATAGCAGGCTGCAGTGTCTAGGGCTGGAAACTCTGCTTTTGTTGACCCGAATGGAAAAACTGACAAATGCTTGTAACTGCCCTGTCTGCCTTAGTGCTGGGTGGTGTTTTCTGGTTATGCTTTTGGCCTTTCACTTGGAATAAGCAGGGGAACAGACTTGGCAGTTCTTTCCTCTAATCTTGAAGCACTCTGAAAGGGTGGCTGGTGTAATGAAATCTAATATCTATGCAAGGTCACACAATCCTTGTCAGCCACTGCTTCCAGCTCAAGCAGAGGCTCTCAGGACTTGAAGGCAATGACTCAGGGATTCTAGGCTGTGTTGTGAAGCAGGAGTCCAGTTTATGGCCAGAAGACTCAGTCTGAGCCTCCAGACTCTGATGTAGCTGTCCCAGGTCCAGAGGAGTCCACTAGGAATGCTGTCACTACTGAAATCTGCAAGTTTGACTATTTTTAATATGTAGCTAGCCATATTCACAACATGGCTCCAGGCAGAGAAATGTTTGGGTGATTGCTGTTCCCAGTGCAGAGCGAGGGCAAGCACCCAATGTCCCCCCTTAACTTTCTTAGCAGGAAAAGGAAACCAGGTTTGGTTTGAGTTGTTGCACTTCATCCTCTGAAGTGGTGGTTGCCTTTAAATGTTGCCTTTAAATGCTTTTGCTCAGCTCCTGTACCAGGGAAGCTGAAGGAGTCATCGTGTTGGACACCCACATCTCTCTGATCCTAACAGGTTTTCAAGCTCTGGCTTGTATGTTTGTTCTTCAGACCACTGTGGCTTCTGTTTTAGGTCAAAAATACATGATGTTTTACTCAGTGAGATTTCTTCACTGTGCTTGTCTGAAACCAAACAAATGAGCACTTCTAGAAAAGAAGCTACTGATGTGTAATTCTTAGGATTTCAGAACATCAGGGTATTTTAACTATTTGCATACAGTTTCAGAGCCACTTCTGTGGCTGTGAGTTGGATATGCTTGTAGTGGGATGGCTGATGAGCTGAGCTGTGTTTCTGGAAACTCGTGTTAACATGAGTACAGCTATGCTGCAGTAACTGATCCTGTTATTTGTCTTGTAGTGGGACACGGCGGGACAGGAGAGGTTTCGAACTATCACTTCGAGTTACTATAGAGGCGCTCATGGCATCATAGTTGTGTATGATGTTACAGATCAGGTAAGTGTTAGACCTGTGCCTGGAGAGTTTCTCCAGGTGGAATACTCTAGGCTAATAAATAAACCTGGGTGTTTCACAGTTTCGCACTTCTTAAGGAGACAGTGACCATGTTCTTCAGGCTGCATTAAGGTTTATCAAGTCAAATATCTGTTAGTTTCTGATTTGGGGCTAAACACAGAAATAAAAGGAGCAGTGGGATCTGTGGCTCTAAAGCAGTTTTATCTTAGACTTAACATAAAACTTGCTGGGCAGGTAATTGGTTGTTCTGTGTGAATACTTCTCACCCTGCCTTTGGTAGCAGGAAGTCTGGGTTATCAGTGGAAGCTGCTGAAAGATTTCTGAATGTACTTTACCCTTGGTCTATAGTAAAAACTGGCATTTGAAACATAACTTTCAGTATGTGTGACAAACAGGCCAGTGTTTTCTGTGAAAGAATCTGTTGAAGATTAGTTGTGCAGTTGTCTTGTTTGAAGGGCTCTTAGGAAGTGTAGAGTTTCCTGAATTAATAGAAAAATTGGTTTCAATCACTAACTCGAATATCAGCTCAGCATGGCAGTTCTGCATTTCTGGAGTCAAAGGTTGTTCCAGCATCTCTACAACAATGGTTTGTACCTAGTGCTGGATACCTTGTAAATGCCTGGGATTCTTCTGGTTTCAGCTGCATCTTATCTCTGCTACAGGGGGAGGAGGAAGAATCCCAGATGGTAGAAGTTGTTGGCTATTCAGGGGTGGGAGTGCAATGCAGGAGGATAGACCGATTGTGTAGGGCTTGGAGCATGGACTGAGGAGCTCTCTAGACCCTATGGCGACTCCACTGTCCTGGGGCAATCGGGAATATTGCACTGCAGACAAATACAGTAACATTAAAGTTCAGTTCTCTCTTGTGGTTGTGAATCACACCGATAAGTACACGGCTTCACATTCTTTCCCAGTCATTACTGAACAGTGCTGAGCTTTCCTCCTGGTGAAGAGTCTCGCTTACAGTTCTCTTATCTCCTAGGAGTCTTTCAATAATGTAAAACAGTGGCTGCAGGAGATAGACCGTTATGCCAGTGAAAACGTCAACAAGTTGTTGGTGGGGAACAAATGTGATCTGACCACAAAGAAAGTAGTAGACTATACAACAGCAAAGGTACGTTCATATTGATGCGTTTGCTTGGTTGAAGAGCATTACAGTCCAGACTAGGTGCTCAAGTTCTAGTGCAGGGAAGCACCTTGGTACACAGATATCAAGGTGCCGTAGATGTGAGCTGTTTATGCAGTGCATAGTGATCATCAGACAGGAGTTTGAGTGTGGGGTGGTGGTCTAGAAACTTGTGATTTATCCAGCGGTGCACCGGGGAACAAGGTATGAACCTGCGTATGAACTTACTGTTCGCTGTTTCTCAATTTGCAGGAATTTGCAGATTCTCTTGGAATTCCATTTTTGGAAACCAGTGCAAAGAATGCCACAAATGTAGAACAGTCTTTCATGACCATGGCTGCTGAGATTAAAAAGCGAATGGGTCCGGGAGCGACAGCTGGTGGTGCAGAGAAGTCCAATGTTAAAATTCAGAGCACTCCAGTCAAGCAGTCTAGCGGAGGTTGCTGCTAAAACTTGCCTCCCCCCTTTTGTCTCACAACAATGAATTTGCAATCTGAACCCAAGTGAAAAAAAAAATTGCCTGAATTGTACTGTATGTAGCTGCACTACAACAGATTCTTACCGTCTCCACAAAGGTCAGAGATTGTAAATGGTCAATACTGACTTTTTTTATTCCCTTGACTCAAGACAGCTAACTTCATTTTCAGAACTGTTTTAAACCTTTGTGTGCTGGTTTATAAACGTGTAATCCTTGTTGCTTTTCCTGATACCAGACTGTTTCCTGTGGTTGGTTAGGATGTATTTTTGTTTTGATGTTTCTATTGGCATGTTTAGATGTCAGGTTTAGTCTTCTGAAGATGAAGTTTAGCCATTTTGTATCAAACAGCACAACAGTGTCTGTCACTTTCCATGCATAAAATTTAGTAAGATATATGTAAGATCTGATTTGCTAGTTCCTTCTTGTAGAATTATAAATGGAAAGATCACACTATCTGATTAATAGTTTCTTCATACTTGGCATATAATTTGTGGCTGCAGAATATTGTAATTTGTTGCACAATATGTAACAAAACCGAAGAAATGTTTAATAAATATTGTACTTATTGGAAGTAATATCAAACTGTATGGTGATAAATATTGTCTTAATTTGTACGGCTAAGGGGGAAATCAGGCTTGCATTGTGCACAAAACAGATGTGTGCAGCCATGGCTCTCAAACCTTTTAGTAGACCAGAGAGCTGCCCTGCAACTAAAACTAGTGACTATGGCCCAAAAGACTGAGTTGTCGTGGTGCTTAAGGCACATACGCTGTACCAGGAACACCCCACCAATGTTCATGGAGGCATAATGCACTCGGAATGTACAACAGTTCCCTAACTTAGTCTTGGAACTTAATTTATTTCTCAAGGACTCGATGTAGGGAGTTTCCTGTCCACTTTGTGAAGTAGGGGAGAGAACAGTATTTCCCTCACATGAACGACTTCAACATAACCTTGAGGTGGTGTAACTTTCTACCAGTATATTATGTCTTTTCTATATACTGTTAATTCCATCCTCTTTTAATCAATACTCTTAGTGCAACAGCTTAATTTCTATTCTTTTATGCATAGAGGCATCAGAGGGATGAAATGGGGCCAGCGAGGGCCCCACACCAGACTGTTGCTCACAGTAGGCGCTATGTCATGTCAAACAATTTGGAACTAACCAGCAGCCAAGAGGTTTTGGACAGTACGTGATTCTTTGTACAGAGCTAATCAAATCATTAGTGCCTGATGTCTAGCTAAAAGCCACAGGAAAGCTAGCCTATAACACTTCCTATACATGTAAAATTGTTCAGCTTTATCTAAACTCAAATGTTCAGCCTATTCTGTAAATAGTCTCATGTTTGAAAGACCATGTAACATTCCCCTAGTAGTAATACACCCTGTGATAGTAAAAATATAGCCTAGGTATGTTGTGAGGTATAAACTAAAATTGGTGCAAATATCCTCTTTTTTTTGGGGGGTGGGGGGATGACTTTGGCTAACAGCTTTCTTCAACATAGTTGCATCAATCAACAGGCAATTGTAATACCTAAAGTATTGTCATGGTTAAGTTGAACTCTTCCACTTGAGACCTCCACAATAAAGTGATGTGCTTTCTATTAGAGATGTGCTTGTTGGTATAATTCATTATCTAATGTGACTTGCTCCTCCTGGAGAGCGGGAGCAGTAGGAGTAGTGAGTGCTGCTGAGATCAGGAACCAGAAGGAGGTGTGTTGAGGGTAAAACATCTTCCCGTCAGAGAAGTGCACAAATGAACTTAAATGTCAAGATGCCTGCTGCATACTATCCAAAACAATGTTAATATATACAGTAATAAAAGCATTGCAAAACCAACTTGGGCTACACCAGTTGTTTGGTGGTTATTTTTTCTTTTCTAAGTCATTCCTGTGCTGTTAAATGCCAGAGCCTGTGGTTGTCCGGCTGAGCTGAGTGTAAGAGGGTAGAGCAGGTCTAGAAATCCTGCACAAGGACACTGTAGTTTCACCTGTGAGCTGAAATACTAAATGCCCTCGATGTAATGGGTCAGGCTGAAGACTTGCAAGGGGTAGCAAACAGGGAGCAGTAGCGTCTCCTTGCACCCAACTCCCACCTGTCCTCCTATAGGCTTTAAGCATCACCCTGAGTGCCTGTAGCTACAGGACCTGGTGCTGGTGAAACGGGTGTAACAATTTCCTTGAGCCTTTTTGCTGAACTCACATGGAGGTGTGAATTGTCACCTGCAACGTGACAAGAAAAATAACTGCCCTTTAATCTGAGGATGCGGAGGATGGCAGTACCAAAGCCCAGTGAATTATTTGTCACTTCAGTTTATGCTTTCACCTTGAGCAGTATGGAAACTGCACTTCGTTCTGGTCACAAGAATAGGAGGAAATGTTGCATTCCACATGAGAACAAGATGATAATCATTTAGTTTAAAGGTTAATTAAAGCCAAGAACCAATAGTCTGTAATAGCTGTAACTTTTTAGCCACTTACCTTGTTATGCTGCTTCAGAGACGCCCTTTTCTGTAGCAGAAAGGGGCTGGAAACCATCACTGCATGTTTTGGGGCTGCACTAGCTGTAGGAGGGCAAAGTCAATTCTTCACCCGAGGAAACCAGCGCAGCACAGCAAATAACTCATAACAGCAGTTTATGCATAACCTGGTTCTTCCCCGAGTGTACTCGGTTATTTTATAAAGCTTCGTAAAGCATATTGGCTCTCTGTGTTTATGCGTAAGAAAACCGAAAGTTAAACAGGCTGCACTTCAGCAGGGAATGGTGATCATAAACAAGAGTGCTGTTTTCTCCCAAGACCCAGGAGGAGTTGCTCACTTCTTGGCTTCTAGCACCTATTTTTGAAGAGCGTAAGCAAAACATGAGAACACGGCTATTGAAGTCACACGGCTTTACTTAGAAGTGAGTTGCACGGCACACTATGGATTACTCGGTTAAAAAACTGTGTCCTTGACGTTTTTGCTAATACATGGAAGAAGCCACTTCAATAAAAAAGCTACATTAAAAAAAACAAATAAAATAAAAAAAGGCCAGCTGTTCATTCCTCACACGCAAAATTCCCCAAGGCAGTCAGCACTATTAACCAGACATCCCAGCAGCCAAATAGCTGCTGTACAGCTCGCCTTCCTCAAGTGAAAAAAACCCACAACCTGAAGTCAGCCGGGCTGGCTCACTCCAAACAGCCATGGCTCGTATTTGGCATCTGCTGGAGGTGACGGTGGTGGTTTGGTTTTTCCTGTGGTTCTTCTCAGCCATCCCGAGCCTGGCTTACAAAGCCCAGCTCTGACACAGGCAGCACCTGAAATAAAAATCGGAGGTTTGCTACTGTGCAGAGGCTGCAATCCAACAAATAAAACCCCCTTGCCATACTTAAATCACCTCCACGTATGCTTGTGAGAAGAATATAGCTATGTATATTTAGCAATTAAAAAAAAAAAAATGCAATACATAAGATATTGTTACTCATGTTGTAAGTACTGGACATAACTTTTCCCCTTTGCAACTCCAAATTTTTAAGGTGTGGGGGGAGTGGGACATGGAGAAATCAACATTCTGAGCTAACAGGGTGGTGAGGAAGGGGGCTGAGGTTATCCTGCTGTTCCTAAATTCCTACCTTGTGGCCCTCAGAAACTTTTAAGAACCTTCCTGCACCTTGCTAACACACACAATGGTTTTGTACAGACACAGATTTATAGTGCTTCCAAAACACAGCGTGAAGGGCTGAGGGGCAGCACAGAGCTGACCCCGCTTACGCTGCTGTGAGCGCCCACAGCCCCCTCCACGCTCGCACTCCTGCAACACGCGCGTCTCTGTGCTTTTATTTGACGGAAGATGTTCAAGAAATCAGTAAACAAGTTTTCCAGCCCGGATTTTACCCCTGAGTTCACCTCCTTCCTTTTCCCAGCATAATGTGCCAAGCAGGATTTTCTTCTCTGAGAAAACAAAACCAAACCTGAAAAACAACCCAACCAACCAAAAAAATCCCCCTTTTCTCATCTTCCCGCTGCCGTCCAGGTGGTGTTGGTAGAACAGTGTCTGTGCCACACTGCTGATGTCCCCTCCATCTGAGTGGCAGTGACCTGCCTGCTCCTCCCAGGAGCTGCCATGGCTCCCCTGGTGCTCTTGGGTTTCATCAGCTGCTTCACCAACGCGCGGCTCTTCCCCTGACACACATTTAAAGATGGTTTTGGGCTCCCCCTCACTTTCTTCTCCTTTCAGGCTTTGCAAACATCAGATTACAAGAAACAATAACAAAGCCTGACGTATAGTGTTTGCTATTTGGGTGTTTTTCTCCCTATGCTTCTGCCCTCCTCCCCCTGCCACAAAAAGGCTGGTTTGCCCCCTTCTCTCCCCCCACACTTACCCACTGAGCAGCCGCCTGCTGCGCCCCCTCGCCCTCCATCGCGCCCTGGCCCTGCGCAGGACCCGCGGCAGCCAGAGCGGACTCGTACAGGTGCTCCGCGCGGGTTTCCAGCTCCTCTGACTGTTTTGCGATCAGGCCCAGCGTGTCTTTCAGAGCTGGAAAACAAAACGTGTGACGGAGACGGTAGTAAGGTGTCAATACAACCCCTTTAAGAGCAATAAGAGAGAGTTCCACTCGCCCGGGCAGATTTTTGAAAGAAATCAAGTGTTAGAAATCAACAGGCTGATCTTCATCCCACCCAAGTTGTGATGCAGAGTTTTGTGGGATTGGGAGGCGACCTAAGAGGCTCCAGGTGAAGAGTGAAGACACAGAAACAGAGGCTCCCAAAGGAAACCTTTGGGACAGGCTTTTACACAGTCCCAAATGCAGCACTCGACCACTAACACCCCTTGGTGACTGCAGACCCCGCCTGCCCTTTAGAGATTCCATGTGCGGGATGCACCAAATCACCAGAGCGACTGCTCCACGTGTGCCGCCCAACCGACCAGGCTGGGCCGTCCCCCAAATCGGCTGCCAATACCCACCCCTGAAGTGCACCGACTGCAAGCAGGATGTGAAAATCACCTCCTCCACTCTATGTTTAGGATGAAAACCTAAGAAGGGACTCGAAAGAGGCAGAACTGCCCCCACGACCCACTGGGGATGGCACAGCGCAAGGCAAGGGTCGAGGCACGGTGCAGCTGTCAGCGCTCAGGGGTCATGGCTTCAGCCCTCCAAGTCACCCCCAGGCCCCCCAGCAGAAACTGAGATGTAAAAGCCTTTTTGTTCTCATACAGCTGCTGAACAGCAAATTGCCCACTGCTTCTGCGCCCCCACACACGAGAGGCCAGGGATTTTGGGGGACAGAGGCTACGGCCACCATCACCAGCTGCCTCCAGGACCAGCCCCGCTCAAGTGCTCCTCCTCACCTGGCGAATTGGACGCCATGCAGTCGAGGAGAGCTTCTCCCCGCTCCAGCACGCTCTCCGTCAGGCTCCGGTGGTCAGCCACGTCTTTCCTGAACTCCTGGGAAGGGAAAGAGAGGGAGAGGGGAGAAGAAGAAGAGGGGAGAAAGAAGAGAAGAGGGGAGAAGAGGGGGGAGAAAGAAGAGAAGAGGAGAAGAAGAGAAGAGAAGAGAAGAGAAGAGAAGAGGAGGGGAGGGGAGGGGAGGGGAGGGGAGGGGAGGGGAGGGGAGGGGAGGGGAGGGGAGGGGAGGGGAGGGGAGGGGAGGGGAGGGGAAGAGACGAGGGGAGGGGAGGGGAAGAGACGAGGGGAGGGGAAGAGACGAGGGGAGGGGAGGGGAGGGGAGGGAGGAGAGGGGAGGGGAGAGGAGGGGAGAGGAGAGGAGAGGAGGGGAGGGGAGGGGAGGGGAGGGGAGGGGAGGGGAGGGGAGGGGAGGGGAAGAGACGAGGGGAGGGGAGGGGAGGGGAAGAGACGAGGGGAGGGGAAGAGACGAGGGGAGGGGAAGAGACGAGGGGAGGGGAGGGGAAGAGACGAGGGGAGGGGAGGGGAAGAGACGAGGGGAGGGGAGGGGAGGGGAGGGGAGGGGAGGGGAGGGGAGGGGAGGGGAAGAGACGAGGGGAGGGGAGGGGAGGGGAGGGGAGGGGAGGGAGGAGAGGGAGAGGGAGAGTGGGAAGGGGAAGGGGAAGGGGAAGGGGAAGGGGAAGGGGAAGGGGAAGGGGAAGGGGCCACTTAGTAGGGTTGTTTTTGTTTTTGGAAGCTGCGCAGGTAGCCCACGGAGCAGTTTGCTCCAAACTGGAGTTATCTCACACCAGTTGCTGCCCACAGCACCAGGGAAGGGGATGAAAAGCCAGCAGCGATACCCACCAAGCAGCGGTGCAGCGATGCCTTCACGCTCTCGGTGTCCGGCGAGGCTGGGACCCAGCTGTCGGTGATGTCTGCGACATTGTACAGCCAACGAATTAGCTCTTCCAGCTGGCAGCAAAACATCTACTTAACGAAGCACAAGAGGGGTTACTGAGCTATTTCTGTAATAACGTTATGGCGGGGACAGCGGTAGGTGAGGCAGCGGCGTTTGAGAAAGCACCTGCTCCCTCCTGCTCTCCCATCGCAGGGTTGGCGGCATCCACCTCCCCTTGGCACACGAACATCCCTCAGCTTAGGAAACCAAGGGCTGACAGAAAAAAAGAAAGGAAAAAAAGAAGGAAAAAAGCCAATTAAACCCCTAAATACACCCCAAAGCCACCGTGTGGCAGGAGTTGAGGGTCACCACGAAATGGTCGCTATGGAACGGTGTTGGGAGCCAGCGGCAGCCGGGCTGAAGGACACGGGTTGCTTCCACCACCTCGCCAGAGCCAGGCGGTTAATTTGCAGTTGCTTTTCCCCCGGGGCTTGTCTCGTTCAATTAAGCGCTTTCATTTATTTTTAAAGCGTCTCGGTAAGGGATTATTTTTGTAAGATGCTGCACAAGACCCAGGGGCCTCTGCTCTCACGGAAACCAGACTCCAGCCCTGCTCCGGCTCCTCGGGGATGGGGGTTTTGCCACAGAGCTGAGCTGCTTCTCCCTGGCACCGCGATGTGGGGCGACAGATACATCCTAACGCTGACCCTTTTTACATCAGCAGAGTTATTCCCCTGCAAGAGGGGGAATTAGTTGCACTGGTGTTTGCAGCTATGTGCATGAGAACAATGACTCCCTTGCAAACAGCCCAGCATCACTTCTAAATCAGCTTGGGGAGGAAGATGGAGGGGAAGGCAGGGAGCAATCACTGCTGGCTGGTGAGCACAGCACTGGCGGCAGGATGGCCACGAGGCATCGCTCACCCCAAAAATGAAAATTCATAAAAGAATCAGGTAATTCTTCACAGAAATCCCACCAGTTCTGCCTGGCCTTATCATATCCTTAAGCAGGACCCAGGCCAGGGAAGATGAGTGAGGCTGAAGGGCACTGCAGGACGGGTGGGCTGGGGGAAGCTGAGTGCCATGTTTCCACCAAGCCCAGCCCCATGGTGCTGAGCCCTGGAAAAGCAAGACGGGCTCTTGCTCCATCAGAGTAAATTCTCTGCTCCGGTGAGCCCCTCTGCATAAATCACTGCCAGCTGCCAGGCACCAAACACCCTGCAGAAGGGGAAGCCTTAATTGTGCCATAAACACAGGCACATTTCATGCGAGATCTTCTCATAATAAACTTTATTTCTGGTCTCAACCTACCTTAATGCACTGGGCAAGGGACTCATTCTGTTGGCTCTTCTTCTTGACCCGCAGTTCTTCTCGGTACGTCCCCTCAAATGCGTCCCCCAGGCTGGTCTGTAGGTGAAGCCCCCGCAGAGGATCCCTATGGATCCGGTCACACGACTCAGTGTTTTCCCCACTGGGCTTTCGAGAGCTGCAGGGGTGCCACAGCACAGAGTAACCCCCAATACTCCCCCTTTCACCCCTGCCACCCGCTTCTCCAAAACGAGCCAATTCAGATGAAGGGGGCTGCCTGCTGTCGCTGTGACGTGGAAGGTTTCGGTGGTCGTGCCCGGGCGTCCTTACAGTGAAGGAAATATTGGACAAAAACTGAGCCAGCCTTTCCAGCTCCCGCAGTCTCGGAGGCAGGGAGAGGAATTCTTCGTCACCCTCCCACTCTTTCCTCAGGGGGAGCACCCCTGTTGTAGGTAAAAACCTATTAGTGCTTTCCGCCTGCCCTTTGCAGCTTGGCAAGGGGCTCCCCCTGGTAAAGCAGCTTCTCCCACCCGCAGCAGGGCGGCCAGGTGGATCTGTCCCCACTGACTCTGTCGTTACATCCTTCACAAAACCTCTAGAAGGACGAGAGGATTCACTCTTTGCAGAGGATGCTTTTGTAATAGGTAAATATTCACAGTAGGATTCACTCTTTGCAGAGGATGCTTTTGCAATAGGTAAATGTTCACGGTATGAGCCACCTCCTGAGCAGCCTCTCTTTCCAGGCTCTGTGTTGGAGAACCTCTCTGCAGGGGTCAGCAACCCCCAACATCCATTCTCCCTGCTGCCCCAGGACTGCCCACCTCGGCCGTAGATGCTGGTGGACCTCAATGTCCCCTCGGGGGAAACAGAAAAGCTGTCCAAACCTATTCCCGAGTCGTGCAGGAAAGGCTCCGGCATCTTTCCCAGCTTGTACCTTGGCTTCAGTGGATAAGCATAATCCAGCAAGTCCTCGTACTCTTTATTGGGGTTCCAGTGGGGTGAACTACGGTCTGGAGAGGGGGGTAACGAATCCGGGATGGCACATGCCCAGTAATCGGCTTGGTAGGACGACATCTCCCTGATGCGCTCTGCGGTCGTGCGGCCATCCAGCAGAGGACGGAAGGGCTTGTGTGTCCGCAGCACCCCCTGTTCTGCCGCACCCCACCGGCGGCATGGGTCCCGGGTGGCAGTGGCCGTAGGAGAAGGCACGTCTGTGCTGGCCAGCAAGCTTCGGGACGGCTCTTTGGAGAGGCCGTTTTCTTCTGAAGACAGAGCAGAGAAGCTCGACGCAGAGCGGCTCCGCAGGGTGCTTGTGGGGCTGGGGGGCGTTTGGGGCCGCAGGAGCTCCGGGGTGGAGCACAATGGGGACTGAGCTCCCAGCCTTCGGCTCCACCTGCCCGCAAGGATGTTCTCCTCTGCCGAGCTGTGCCGGCTGGGAGGGCTGGACGTGGGCTCCCAGCAGCCCGATGCCTTCACCTGCTTGAGGACAGGGGGGGAAAAGGGAGAGAGAGAGACACGTGAAATGAAGCACAGCATGCAGACAAAAGGCTCCTTTGTGCCGGGACACGGAGCTAAAAGCCCAGCGCTGGCCCTGCTGTGAGGAGAGGCTGGAAGGGGAGCTCTGCTCTGTCTGTGGGGCAGCACGCAGCTGCCCGGTGGGGCTTGCTTTTAAAGAAAGGCGTCCCAAGGGCTGGGGGTGCTGCACAAGTAATTTGTCAGCAAGAGGCACTTATTTTAAGAACCCCGTCCCAAGCAACTTCCCATCTCCATGGCAGCAATTCGGGAATGAATGCAATGGCACAGGTATTGGAGGCCAAACCCTTTCCCACCGCACCGCTTAGCCCGGGGCTGGGGTGGGCGTGCTTGGCCAGAGCAGGAAGAAAGTCCTTGCTAGGACAATCCAGACAAACGAGTGCCCACCTCACCTGGGACCCCCGGTGACGCAGCAGCACCTGTACACGCCACCCCTCACCTGTGGCTCTCCAGAGGAGAGGAACCGGCGGCTGACGTGACAAAGCACATCGACATCGTCGTCACCTCTATAAATTAACGTCTCTGCCTCCGAGAGGCCTGCTCGTGCTCTGGGAAACCTGTGTGTGGATGCTGACAACACCTCTTGGCGGTGGCTTGAGCCTCCCTGGGTGACATCATCAATGAGGTGACCACGTCCGCTCACTGCCACGCTGCCTGTCCCCTGCGGGCAGGGTCTGGCCTCCCCTGTCCCCAGCAGCCGTCGCAGGCTGTCTGCGAGCTCCGGGTAGTCTGTCTCCACCTCTGTACAGTCCCACCTTCCATTGCCCTCGATCTCCGCGCTCAGGGAGGCTTCAGAAGGTGATTTCCTCACATCCACGGCCATCGGGTCAGAACTTCTTCCGCAAGATGATGCTGAGACTCAGGCTCTCTGAAACACACAACACACAGTAGCGGCAACTTGACATCCCCACTCATCTCCATGCCAGCTAAAGAAACTGGGTATGTCTAACAATGAAGAACTTAAACATGTTTGGGTCAGACCCCAAAAATCATAAAATTGCATCTTAGTGCATCAAAGTGGGACAGAGGAAGCAACAAACCAGCCTTTGTGTCTGAGAAGTACTTTCTGGTTTCGAGGACGTGACAGATGGGGAAAACCTAATTCAAGCTCTGGCTGCTATGCTAACAAACCTGTGCTTTATACCTTGTCAATATGGTGTAACTGTCTCCTGAATTAATGGCCAAACTCACAAACAGTGTGCACACCATCAGGTTTCTGGGCCCAAATGAGACATCGTTAGCCAGGACGTAAACACCCATTAGTGCGGATGCACCCTGAAGGCTGCTAAGGTGGAAAGTTGAGGCTTTTTTAAGAGACAAACTCAAAACCTTGAAATGGAAAGGCCTGTCAATATTCAAGAAAAGACCAGACAACACCCTCAGACACAGGGTGTGAACTGTGGGGTTGTCCTGTGCAGGGACAGGAGTTGCACTCGATGACCCTTGTGGGTCCCTCCAACTCAGGATGTTCTATGATTCTATGAAACCACCCAGAAGTGAGAAGTGCTTATAAAAAATGAGAGCGGGAGGTAGGAGGCTCTAAAATCCAAACTTGGCTCTTAGCTCCACAGCATCTACCTCAATTAATGCAATTAACTCTTTGTGAAATTAATTAATGGAAATACTTGCTCAACCGATGACACATCTTCAAGCGTGCCGTACAGTCAAGCCCATTTGCATCTTGCTGTGAATCCTTCTAACATGAGATGTTACTCTTGAAGCCTGAGCTCTGGGTGCTCCAGGTACGGGGATGCTGCACCACCACAGCTGCCCATGCTGGGCTCAGGGGAGGAGCTGCAGCGGGACAATCACAGAATCATTTTGGTTGGAAGAGACCCTCAGGATCATCGAGTCCAACCATAACCCAACTCTGGCACTAACCCGTGTCCCTAAGAACCTCGTCTAAACGCCTTTTAAACCCCTCCAGGGATGGTGACTCCACCACTTCCCTGGGCAGCCTGTTCCAGTGCCTGATGATCCTTTCAGTGACTAAATTTTTCCTAATTTCAGATCTAAACTTCACCTGCTGCAACCTGAGGCCATTTCCTCTTGTCCTGTCACTTGCTACTTGGGAGAAGAGACCAACACCCTCCATGCTACAACCTCCTTTCAGGCAGTTGCAGACAGTGATAAGGTCTCCCCTCAGCCTCCTTTTCTCCAGGCTGAACAGCCCCAGTTCCCTCAGCTGCTCCTCATCACACTTGTGCTCCAGACCCTTCACCAGCTTCATTGCTTCCTCTGCACTCTCTCCAGCAATTCAAGCAACAACTCAAATCACAGCGGCCAAACACGGCGCAGAGAGGACCTTGTTTTGTGAACACCGGTTGCAGCTGAGCACCTCTGCTTGTGTTCACCAAGCTAGCAGGACTCAGAAATACTCTTAACACAAATTACACCTCGCGGGCTCCCCGCAAACTGGCGTTGCCAAAACCCCCACGTGTCGGTCACAGGTGGGCGTCCCTGGGAATACTGAATTCCACCAACTCCAGCCCCAAGTAGGGCGCTGGCATTAGGCACAGTGGTTTGCCACGCTAGTGATGGAGGGGCCAGCAAACCCAACTTAAAAATAAATTGAAAAAAAAAGAGGAAAGAAAGTATTCCCAAACAATACTTGGAAGTAGGAAACAAGTCGATACTCACGCCCTCCCTCAGCTCTTTTGTCACGATCGTGTTTCACGACCCACCCCTCCAGCGACACAGGATTTCCCACGGGCAGGCGAACAAAGAGGCTGGGAGGACGCGCTGGGTCTCCAGGGGTGACCGAATCCCAGGCACAACCCGCAGCTGCCGTCATCCCTCCCTGCCCGAGCCCCGCTGCCACATGGAGCACGGCAGCAGCTGCGGAGCGGGCGAGGGACGGCCGGGGTCCCCCAGCCCTCCCCGCAAACCGTGTCCCTGGGCTGACACCTGGACTCGCCCCCTCGATCGCTTAAATCGCTGCCAAATACAACCCCGCGCACATCAAGCCATCCTAAAATCGATGGTATTGTTCTCTTTTTCTCCCCCCAAAAAAAGGCTGTGTATCCAAACAGAAAGGCGTGGAAATTGCAATTAACACAACTGATAAGCCCACCCCTGCTGAATTCTCTACATATTATACAACAATATATCACCAAAATACATGTAAGCATATACATCTTGTCTAACAGAAGGCAGATTTCTGATGCTGATGGGAAGAGTATCCCAAACCGGTCATGAACCCTTATGTGTTTCCCACACAGCGTGTGTGCCACTTCTTCACAGACCCATCATATGGATTTTTAAGGCCAGAGATCCCCCGAGCTCCAGGAGGGAGCCCCCCGTTACCTATTAGCCTTCACCAACTCCTTTGGTCCCTCTGAATTAGTTTTGTTCAGGCAGTCAGGCAAGTGAGTATTAGTGAATCAGATGCCAAATCCATCTTACAGGTGATTTAAATGCCCAGAAAATCCCCTGAGATATATTTGTTTATCAGCTTTGAAAGCCAGGGCCTCACCAGTTGGATTCTTCCTCTTCCAACCAAAACTTAATGAGCAAAAAGCCACCGGGGTGACAAACTGTAAGGTATCACATATTAAATTCCTGGATCCATTTCACAGCTTAAGAGGTTGCTCCAAATTCATCATTTCAGGCGCTTTGCGACAAGAAGCAGGTGATTCAGCAGAGAACACCACTAATTATCCCAACATGAACGAGTGTCTCACCAGCTCTAATCCCTCCTTGCATGTACCGGCAGTGCTGCGCATCCAAAAACGATCCAGTAAATACAAATCTTAACAGAAAGGATAACACGGGACACCCATAGCTTAGGACATAAATGCCTTGCTTGGGTAGTGATTTTAAAAAATATCTATTAACATGGCACCAAATCAGACTCAAAAGTTTTGAACTGAACGTGCAGTAAATAACGGTCAACCTTGGTACCTCTTTATTTTTAAGAAGATGACACATTAAATTCAAAGTGATGATGAACATCACTGTCTGCATCAGATTTAGTGGCCTGAGTCATGAGTCAGCCAGCCCAGTGAATATAACTATAAAAAACATATATAAGTTTGACTTTAAACATGAAAAGCACATGTTAAACAACATTAAAAAATTACGGGTCAGAACCCATTTGTTATTTTTGTAACTGTATGCAGGAGCGCAAAGGCTGAACTATTCTGAACTTCCAAGGTTATTTATCGATCTTATGGACGCAGCGTGCGGTGATGTATATTTCCATTATGCCATCAGTCTTTTAAAAAAAGAGCAAATGCTGGTTCACAGGTTTATTAAATCTTCAGAAGCTAATTGGAAGCTAAAGAGAAACCAGGAAACCTGCTTATTTCAGAATCTGTAAGGCTATTCAAAGGGCCACCAGTGATTTCACTGGGTTTTCAGAAGTCTCTAATTTCAATTAATTTCAGCGGGAAATTGGGCGCAAACTGGGTGGGGGAGTCGCACACATCCCGTACGCAGAATGACCAGGCAGAAAGTCGTACTGAAAAACCGACTGAAAATGCTAATGCCGCTTACTGCACCTCCCAACTACAAGAGCATCTAGAAAAGCAGATTTCTCACCATTTTCCAACAAAAACACAAAAATTCAGAGGTCAGGTTGCCAGCGGTGGGGACGCATCATGATTAACCCTCACGATGGGAAGAAGCCCAAATCCTCAGGCAGGACAGACACGGCTCTGAAGAGGGACGTACAACCACGGCTTTAGGCACAGCGGAGACTTTCCACCGGCCTTAAAAACACCAGAAAGCAGCCAGAAACCACCCGATCCCTCAATGTTGTCGCCAGCGATGGGGTGGCACAGAAACAGGACCTGCGACCAGTTTTTTAGATAACGGATGCAGACAGTGGCTCTTTCATTCATTTCAACAGAGGAAGGTCCATGGGGACCTCTCAGGAAATGCGATCCCCAGACGTTTTTCCATCACCAAAAGCAAATTTCCTGCCAAAGCCTGCACAGAACCCAGTGCACAACCACGGCTCTGTCCTGTGAGTGATGTCCCACAGCCCCTGCGTGTCACTTGGCTGGGGACTTCAACAACAGCAGCTGACACTGATAGAGTTTCCATCTCCCACCTGGTTTTGCTGGGGAGGCGGTTTTTTTTTGTTGTTGTTTTGGGGCAAAACCACACCGCTCTTGCCTTTCAGGCCTATGGGATCTGAATTTTGATTTTTTTTTTTTTCTCATTTTCTTGCATCCTTTCTGCCCAAAAAGCCTTTCCGCAGCTGGAAAAACACGTCGGATTAACCAAAAATAACAGCAGATAACGGCAGTGAAGCTGAGGGGGCCCCGCTCCCCGGGGATGCCACGGACTTGGAAACACGCACGCACCGCCCCGCGGGTAACGGGGACGGGTGGCCAAGGCCAAACCCACCCGCTTCCCCCCCCGTCGCCCCCCGGGACCCCCGAGCACAGCCCCCGCAGCACCCGGCGTTGCTCCTCGGACCCCCCGCCGCCCCAGGAACCGGGACCGGGACCCGAACCAGCACCCATAACCCGCACCTACCGACCGGCGGCCGCCACCGCCCCCGCCGCCACGCCCCCACCCCGCGTCCCAGCCAATGGGAGCGGGGGTCGCCACGTCAACAGGGGCACCCTTGCGGCCCGATAGCCAATGGGAGTGGAGTCTGGTGCTAGGCTCCGCCCCGCGACCCTGCCTGCCCCGCGGCGCTAGGCGGGGAGCGGCCGCCCCGATCCGGCCCCTGCTCCCAGTCCGGCTCTCAGTCGCGGTCCCGCCCCGTGGCCGGGAACAAGGGGGTGCAAATCATCCGCCCGCCACCGAGCACTTGCGGAGCCCCCCGGGCCCGGCGGGCGCTGGCGTTGCTGGAGCAGCGTCACCTCCAGCGCCCTTGAGTTTGTTGCAACTTTTCCTTCTATCCCGTGTATTCAGCTTCCCGGGGTTAAGCTGTGCACTCGCAGCCTCCGCACCTCCCCGGGTGTTACCGGCTGTTTATGGGCTGCACTGCCATCTAAAATATGTTATTGCATGGGCAGTGGCTGCGGGTGTAATGGCAAATGGGTTTGAGCATCCTACAAGCACAATGCAAATCCCTCTTCGACTCACTGCCACTTAAAAGAATTAATCCTGCCAGCAATTGCTAACCTAAAGATCTGTAAATCCTCTCAGTTTTAGGTCAGTCTGCTCCTCTAACAAAGCGTGACTTGCAGAACACCTAATCAGAAACTATGGAGTCTACTCACCTTGCAGCTTTTGACATTTTGAAGCCTGCACGATCAGTTAGGTCTTGTTCCAACACACATGTCGAGTTTGCTGGCTAAAGTGTCCTTTAGCTGAATGTTGCTCATTATACACTAAAATGATTATGTAAACAATATGCAAATGTGTAACCAGCTCTTTAGGACTGCCCTGAGTAGTGATAAGATTTTGTATGTAATGGCTGTTCTTTTGTTCCTGGTGTGCTGGCTTTACTCCAGCATCCAGACTTGTGCAGCTCTGTAATAAAGAAAATCTCGTCTCTGTGTGTAGATTTGGCCCATTTGCGTGCACACCAGGGAAAGGACTGAGGGACACCAGGAACACTGAGGGAACACAAGGAACTGGGGAACATCAGGGAAAGAATTGAGACCACACCTGGAATATTGTGTCCAGTTCTGGGCCCCTCAGTTCAAGGACAGGGAACTGCTGGAGAGAGTCCAGCGCAGGGTAGTGAAGATGATGAAGGGAGTGGAGCATCTCCCATGTGAGGAAAGGCTGAGGGAGCTGGGGCTCTTTAGCTTGGAGGAGACTGAGGGGTGACCTCATTAATGTTTATAAATATGTAAAGGGTGAGTGTCACGAGGATGGAGCCAGGCTCTTTTCGGTGACAATCAATGATAGGACAAGGAGTAATGGGTACAAACTGGAACACAGGAGGTTCCATCTAAATTTGAGAAGAAACTTCTCAGTGAGGGTGACTGACACTGGCCCAGGCTGCCCAGGGGGGTTGTGGAGTCCCCTTCTCTGGAGACATTCAAAACCCGCCTGGACACCTTCCTGTGTAACCTCATCTGGGTGTTCCTGCTCTGCCAGGGGGATTGGACTGGATGATCTTTCGAGGTCTTTTCCAATCCCTGACATTCTGTGAACCCTGGTTTTGGGACAACACCCTCAGCCACAGGAGGTCCCCATGCAAGACCTTCCTCCCCTGTCACAGAGCGGGGTTTGTTTCAGGACCGGGCTATGAGCATGTCCAGGGGCCGGCGGTGGGACCCAGTGGTGCCCTGCCCTTTGGACAGCTTTTTGGTAGATCCTTATGCCATGCTTTGAAGGAGGCTGCTCTGGCATTCGTACCTGGCCAGACCCTTCTTCGGTGGGTGGAGCAGCCAGATGCCGACACGTGCCCACACCCTATAGCTAATACAAACCTTTCTCCTTGTTCCTGTCTATAGGCTGGTTCTGGTTTTTGCCTGCATCATGTGCTCCTGGAGCTTTATTTCTTAGATAACACTGAGATTTCCTAGAAGTCAGTTACATGGTAAAGCACTTTATGAACGGCATTGCCACCAGCCATGAAGGACCAAATAGACGTCTCAGGTTCTCTCAGTGGGCTGGTGGCAGGTGAGGGGCAAAAACCAGGTATCTCGAGTCATTAGCTGGTGCTTTGGTCCGTCACCCCCACCCCTCAGCTGCACAGCGTGATCCAGCTCTGCCACCCCATGTATTATGTTCAGATTCCCAGCTGCTATGAACTGGGTTTATTCTACTGACCTCAATGGAACCGGCCCCATTTACTATCCTGGAGGATCTTGCTTTTCCTTTCCAGAGAAACAGAGTGGGAGTATTTTTTCCAGTGCTACTTCAAAAAGCAGATCTGTAACGCCGTGGTATAATGGTACGGCACTCTCAGAAGAAGTCTCAGCCACGAAAAAAGCCCACATCATCTCTGTTCCTGTGTAATATTTCTATATTTGGGGTTTCTTTGATGAATGTTACAGGTCTTCCAGAGGGCTGCACATCCCCCTGCCTCAGATGCACACTTTTGGGAATCGGCTTTTTGTCGGAATTCACACAGGCAAAGCCCTTGTGGAAGAAAAGTCCTTTAAAATGTTGTTTATTGCTTATTCTCCAGGGAGCTGGTTGCTTGCCAGTAGAGGCTGTGCTGATTTCAGGCAAGTCGAAAGGCTGAAGCAAACACGGATGGGTCATGATTCATACCCAGGCTCGGCTGTTTTTAGCTGGTTTAAATTACTCGCGAGCTGCCAGACATTGTTCTCGGGGCTGAATAGCGCTCGGCTGCGGTCTCAGCCCCGGCAGGAAAGGTTCGTGTCCTGTTCCGCCTCCGATCAAACGAGTGCCAGGCTGTCTATGAGAACAGCCAGAGCGCCAAAAAAATCATTCCCTTCTTCTTGGGCTCGCGCTGAGAGGGCGTCAATAAACAAGGAGGTGAACAAACTGGTGACCTAAAGGAGAGAGTATTAAAAAATTGGAAGGAAACTATACTGATTTTCTTCCGCTGACACCTGGCCCTCTTTGTTAGGAACTTTGCTGAAAAGAAACTAATTAATTCTATTTATAATATAGGGTCAAATCCAGCCAGGCTCGCACTCAAGATCACTCAAGGCTGGCAAAGACTAATATGGATATTTTCTTGCTGATTTGAGAGCTCCAGATTCTTTCAGTTGTGTGTTTTTCACATGACTCCAGCAGAGACAAATGATTTCACCCAGTGTGTGGATGACAGCGCTTCAACAATAATCCCCATGTTTATGATGTGAAGTATAGCTTGCTTACGATGATCAGATTAGAAAGCGGTGTATTTCTAGTATATGAGAAGCTGGGACAGGAAGACTTAATTTTCTTAAAAAAACTTCTACCTCCTTGGTGGGAATATCCATGTTTTTGTACAGAAACCAATCTATCAGGTGAATCAGCTGTATATATGTAGAGTTTTAATATGTCTGTAACTGATGATGGACTGTTATCCAGAGTTTTCAGTACACCGACTTGTAATTTCTTTCTGCCTTGAATGGTCTCACGCCACAAGCCAGACAGTTAACACTCCATGATGAAACCTGAAGCCTGCATGTGCACCACATGCTCCTGCATAGCATCTGCACTATCTTCAGCATCAAATTTCAGTCTCAGAACGCAAATGTTTGGGATGGATGAGATGTCAGCAAACGCAGGGCTTGGGCCTGACCTATTTTTTCCCAGAGCGTTGCTAGTAATATTCATAGAGTTCTACAGAGACAAGAAAGATTGGTTGCAATCACTTTGCCATCTTTTGGCCAGTAGTATGGCATTGTCTGTGGGGAGGATTTGCCTGAGTTTGGACAATTATTCTATTTCTGATGCTGTGCCTCAGACAGACAGAGAGTTAATATTACATATAACCCCTTAGTACAATTGCCTGTCTTCCAGGGTTAAGTTATCATCAAGGTGGGAAGGAGCTGACACAAGCCTTTTGCTTCTGTTGGCTACACTGAAGTGATTGACATTATTCCTCTCCTGTGTTAAAATTGCTTAGGCACTGATTTATAAAATACCTGTGTTGCAACCTGACAGCACCGCCTTCCTTACTTCTTGAGGACAGTCTGGCTGGCAAGCTCTCCCACCCGTGGTTCTGGGCAGGAGCTGTCTTTGTACAAACTGCTCAGGACTCTTCTCGCTGTGTGCTCTCTCCACCTAACCCCTCTCTGAAAGGTGTTTACAGGGAGGGGTCCTTCACTTTGTGAGGCTAACAACCCTTTTCTTTTCCCCAGAGCTCAGGATTTCCTCATCTTGGACCGTTCCCCTTGTTCTCCTCTTGATTCTCACTCTTAGGGCCACGTTTCTTTGAAGCTCAACACCTAAACCTGTCCCAAAACTCCCGTGTGGGTTTGGCTGTGATGCGGCAGAACCCGTGTGGTAGTCCAGGATGCGTTCCTGTTTCCACACCCTGGTGTAGCATCTGCCTTACAGCACAGGCACTGACTCATGCTTCCGACTGCCCGTAACTTCCTCATCCTGCTCCTCATCCTGCTCCTTAACCTACCATTTCCCACCAGTGTCGGTGCAGTTAATTACTCTCCTCTAGATTAACTCCTTGCAGCCTCTGTTTCCCAGACCTTCTCTCAGTTTTTCTGATGTTGCTATGAGTTTCAGCCCTGTGGTTTTCCATGTTCCCAGACCTTCTCCTCCAGGTGGGACCTGCAGATTTTCTCTATCCCAACAGTTGTGTCACTGATCAGCTACTAATGGTTCTGGACCTATGGTAAGCCCCTGTGGAATCCATTTGTTCAGCTGGACAGTCACTCTAGTAATGTCTAAATAAGCAAGTTCAAACTCAGCCATGTTGCTTAAGCTTCTTCGTAAAGTAATGAGAAAATTCATAGAAAGCATATAAGCTTTCCCTCATTCTTCTAGATCATCATAGCTACTACTGCACAATTACTAAATATTTTCTAAAAAAGGTATCTGCTTCTTTTTCGTCCTGATTTTGCAGAAGCACCTGAAAATATTACTTAATTAAGCACACCCAAGGCAGCTGACAAATGAAACACGTAAGGCAGGATTAATGAAGATCAGAGGGAAAACTAGAGTGACATCTATTTTAGTGTCAACATGGAAGTGCAAAGCAATGAACCCCAGTGCTAGCAGCTGGGCAATTCCAGTTCTTCACCACTTGGTTGCTCAGCTAGACAGAGTGGCAGGATTTAGCCCAAGAAAAAAGGTCAAATAGAAATTGCACTTCTTCTTTCTGGCCACACGATGTACCCATCACACCATGAACAGCCTGGTTGGACAGCCAGGAACAGGCGGTCCAGCCACAAAGGCAGGTGTTTCACCTTTCCACATTTCCCCAAAACATCTCCCTGGCAAATATCCAGGCCCTGGTGCAGAGGGGTATGAATGGGATGGAGCCAGTGTGGTCCAGATGCTTTGCCTTTCCTCTTGTTGGACAAAGGTGACAACATTGCTGTGAAACAAGCAAGAATCAGCTGGTAAAGAGGTGGTGGCAGCTTTTGATCAAGTTGAATTACAATGGGCAATGGATAATTTGAATTAATTTTACTTTTTAAATGTGAGGTTTTACTGCTGCTTTCAGTGGGGAATGTGAGGAATTTCTTTTCCATTCTAATTGCTGGAATGTCTTGGCCCTTTGTTGTTTGTATGTTGTCCTGAGCAGAACTGAAGGGCTCTTCAAAACTGGAGCTGGGATCTGCAGGAACCAGGTGTCAGCACAGAGATTTGTAAAGCAAATATTGGAATTGGTATGAATGAAAATCTGTTTATATAAGCATCAGGAGAAATAGCAGAGCAGGGGGGGTTAAGAATGGCTTTTATTCAAAACAAATTACACCATTCCAAGAAAAAAAATAATGGGACTATGTTGTTGTTGTTGTGAAGCCCAGAAGGTCTGCACACCAGTAAGACATAGCACACACGGCTTCATTTGTGAAAGACTCTTCTCTCTGGTAACGGGAGGATGGCAGCGTATCACAACTCCCATTCCTTCTCCTGGCAGCCCTGCAGGAAGAGAGAGACTGCAGCAAAGCACCACCAAAAAACAAAAAGTAACAATTCTGGAAGATTTTTAATGAACTCTCCACAAACTGGGAGGTTTAGTGAAGATTTGACAGCCATCATCCCTTTTTGTGTGTGTTGCATGCAAATGATCAGGGCCACACCACTTGAACAATGATGTCTCATTGCATGTATGAGTGAATGAAATCTATAAAAGAACAAACACAGGTAAAATCTGCTGAAAATGTAAATAAATACCATAATCTCCTACTGTAAGATCTATACAGAGTTTGGCTACACTGGTTTCCTAGCTCCACAAGAATGATACGGCTAACAGGACAAAGCCCAGTGCCTTCTGGATGCTCAGTGAGTGGAATTACTCAAGCCAGTTAATGATGCAGTACCAGGGAAGTTTAATTGTAATGACTCTTGCTGTTGGTTGGAATTTACTCCCTGGGCAGGATTTGAGTTGCCTCACTCAGACTCTATTAGCTCTAGGCATCGCCACCTAATGACACTGCAGCACACTATGATGAAGAGAATCCAGATCTGCCTGATTGTATACATGTTTTAGTGACACAGTAATTACAGTAATTTACATCGCATTGCTGATCACTGTCCTGCGGAGAGGGTGAAGTCCTGGTACTCAAGCCTGTGGAGTGGCTTTGCGTTGCATCTTTGGTCCTACGTTTCAGAGGCAGTTTTTGTATTAATAACGTGCCTGGTGCCTGGCATGTATTTTGCCAAACCCAGCCATTACAATCATGAGGATAACTTTCAAGATGTGGAAATAAATTCCAGCTGCTACTCTGTTAGCCCAGTCTAAAACCACAGGTATCTTCTGTAGCATGATGGCTCGACTTTGACATCCAAGACGCAAGAACTTGCAAGAACAGCAAGTCAGCTCACCAAGCTATTTTCATGCACATGGCAGCGCACAAGACTCTCAAGAGATACAACATGCTTGCACATCCTCTTGAGCACTCATAATGGGAAGAGGGCAAAGATTTGATTTTCAGCAAGTTAACATCAATCTACATATTTGGAAGATGACCTGTTAGTGCAGCTGTACCACACAACCTGTTTGGCTCAAACCATTAATTTCGCAGCAGAACAAAACAGCGTTGTCACCAGTTTAACTAACTCAGAAAGCACTTCTCTATAATTATATCTATCTTAATCAGACAAACTAAGTATTTTAAAAAAACCTAATCTGCTCCTTGGCCATAACTGGATTTCTTCTGCAAATATTAAGCTAAGACAATAGCGGAGGGGTTTGTTATAAATTTATTTTTAAATATTTTTTTTCATTTGAACTAGACAAATGTGTGTCATCTGTCTAGAGCTTTTTAGAAAGAAGTGTGGAGCATCTTCCTGAAAATTCTTTTTCTCTTAAAAAAAAAGATGAAATTATTAAGAAATTGGAAAGCACGAGGCTAGACCAGTAGGTGGTGGTAAAAAAACAAAATAAAGTCATTGAACTTTAATTAGAACTTCTTCCGACTTTTTTCTCTTTCTTGAAAGATCACAAGAAACTTTTATCTGTTTTGGTTGGCATTAATAATAATGCGTAGCAAGCTCTAATAATGTCTTGCTTGAGTCAGCTGGTTCTCAGTCTACGGCTTGACTCTTTTCTCATTAAAGACAAGCACTCATTCCATGTTTTTCCATGGGTCTGTTCATGTGTTTCAAATGGTGAGGCACTACAGCTCTGACAACCACCACTTACCTCTGAAGGCTTCAGAAAACCTGCTTGTTTTAGGCAGCTGCCGTCTCTGTATCCAAAGCTGATATCTCAATGGCGAGGGGCTGAGGTTCAAGAGGGCTTCTCTCTTAGCTCGCTGGTCTAGCGCTCTTCCAAGCATCTCCTCGGGGTTTCAGCTGGGAAGTGAGAAGACAAACACACAATCAGGGGGTCAGGGAGGCTTTTTGGCAAACCAGCACATTGATGGTTTTGTAAAATCCGCATGCCAAGACAAAAGTACCAGTCACAATTTGTAAATCATACATGGGCAGGTCCTTCAAATTATACTTTTCTCTTCTGGAGCTTGAAATTCTTGCAAATTTTGCACCCTTGTTTATTAGTTCTGGGAACAGAATGTAATGCTTGAAACTAACCAGACTATCATAGATTTTTTTCAGGATTTGTGATATTCTGCATTGTGCATCTCAGGCTAATATCTACCCCTTGAAGACATCTGAGTTTTTAATACAAAAATGATATCAAAACCACTGTGATAGCAAACCTGGGCACCATCACACTGCTCAGACTGTGCGTCCAGTGGAAAATTACCCTCAACTTACCCCTCCAGTTGCCTATGGCAAAGGATTTGCTAGATGATTTCTCCTGCTCCTCAATCCTTCTCCAGCGAACGCAAAACAGGCAGCAGGTCTGTCTGTCAGCCCTTGTACTCCGCTGTGGCACACATGGACAAAAAATACTCACCCCGCAGAGCTGAGCACCTGTGCAGAGGGCTTGGGGAAACACAGCCCTGCGCAGGCTGCCCTGGGCTCCAGGGAAGGCGTTAAATGGAGTGATATGTCAATAATCAGTGACAGCAGCATGCCAGCAAAGGGCATGATCTGGGCACACGGGCCCAAATACCAAGTTACACAATTATCATTGAGGGGCATTTTCAAAGGAGTCGCAGAGAGTTTACCAGCTGCCCCAGCAAGGCTGACCCAGCTAAAAGACTGGGTCTTCTCCAAACAAAGATGGAAACGTGAATTCTATTTGGGGCAAATTTTATTTCAGATTGAGAAGCTACACAAAGAGAGAACAAATATACATTTCCATGAGAGACGGGAAAAAGATTGGGAGTGTTCTATTGTGTCACCCTGGAAATACAATAAACTATCTCAGCCCAAGCCACAGGACTGTGCTCCTGCTGGGCAGGCAGGGACAGTTTTTACGCCAAAGGGTGCACAGCAACACAGTAAACATCTGTAATATCTACCCCAGGGTCACACACCCATAGACAAAGCAATATGGTCTTTTTTTGCACATGTGCACGTACATCTGTTCTTGGTAGATAATAAAAAGGCTGATACAGAGTCACATGGATTAAACCCATAGCTTTAAAAAAGGAACGGTTACAGATGTTGGTAAGGATCAATGCACCCACATAGCACAAGTACTTACTCAATGGAGTGGTTACTCTAAGCACTAGGTTTTATCTGAAGGCAGATACCTTTCTGTCAGTGATACTGGATTGTACTGGAGCAGATGGCAGTGAATTTCAGAGTTCATCTCTCTGTCATTTTATTAAAATAATTAATCAAATGGCTTAGCATATAAAAATACGAGAATCCTCCCCCCTAATTAGAGCAGTTTGTGTTCATGTAGAAACAAAAGCACACACACAGGCAGACACACATCAGAGGCAGGATTGCTGACAGAGAGCTTACAGGATAACGAAAAGAAAGTCACTTTCCCTGCCCCACACCAGGACATCACGTTCTCCCTCCTGTTTCCAGGGATAATGGAGTCTCTCACCTTTGGTGCATAGTTATATTCAAAAACCAAACAGCATATTGGAATTTGTCCTGAAGGGAACCAGGACAAGGCACCTTGAAGGATAATAAGGCAGATTGTGTACCTCTGCTGCAGAGACTCCTCGTGCCTTTGGGGTGGTCCTGCTGTCCCTAAAATCTAGAGGGATTAATAAAAATCTAATCAAAATCTGACAAAGTGATGAGTAAGTCGGTCTCAGTTTGCTATAATCAAGAAGCAGCTCAGAAAAAGAGGCTCATCTCCCATTAGCAGAGGTACGCTCAGCTCTTTGTAGCGCTACACATGCTCTCCATGCCGTGTACCATGTGCTTTGGGGATGACCTTACAAAGTGTGGCCAGGATAGTGACAGAGAAAGCCTATATATGACTATATTCTTAAAAGACTGCAACATTCAGGGACGGCAAACACATTACCTCCACCCTGGTCCTCAGGGTGAAGCAGGGAGGCAGCCAGAGCTGCACTACCGTGGTCACAATTATTTGACTTATTAAGCATAAAATGTCACTAAGGTATTGCCTTAATGAAATAGGGTTTTCTTCAGCCCAGCCCCCTCCTCCAAAATTGAAGCTACATCTTCATCCCCTCGTAACAGGATGGGAGACAGTCTATGTCCTCACATGGCACTAGAATATCTTAAAGTTTAATCTATGTATCATAGGAGCTTGGTCCTGCTGGAGTCTGGGCAGACTCCAAGGACCACAGCAGACTCTGCAAGAGGGATCCAGAGTAGATAAAACTGATCAAAAAACAAGGAAGCCTTGCTTCTGCATCATCACAGACCATCTAGCAAACATATTTTTCTTGTGGAGCATCTGTGAGCATCTGAAATACCTCTAGTTATAGCCACTGAGTTTTAAAAATATACCCTTACTGCTGCTTTACTGAACACGATCTTCCTAAGAGGACCAGATCAAGCCCCGATGCTGCTAAGGAGGTATCATCTCCACCAGAAGTCCACAGGCTATTGAAAGCTCAGGCAATTACATTAATGCACACCAGCGAAGGCCCAGGCTTGTCCATTTCGTGGCATTCCTTCTGCTTCTGAAAAAAGCTACAATCCAAACTAGTTAATATTTGGGGTATTTTTGTGGTTAAGCACAATTCTTTCTGTGGGAATGTAATCCTGGGGGATTGAGGCATGTGTAAACAGTTCCCTTCAGAGAAGATTTCCCTTGGTAATTTCTTTCTGCAACATGTAACTGCAACTAACTTGAGTTGAACCGATCTGCCATATGCAGCACAGCTTCAGTTACTAACTACATCCTTGCAAAAGAAGTGTATTACTCTCCCGGCATTGTTACCAGAAGGAGCAAGAGAAAGCTGTCCTAAGGAATATCTAATACCAAATTTCTTGGTTGCTGTGGCTTAAAACCACACTGTTAACTTTGCATTACTACAGGGTTGGCTCAAAAGCCATTTCCTCGTGCTGTTTTCTGCACGTAGGACTGCCTGCCTTGCAGTCAGCATCTCTGGCCTTGGGAAAGACAAGTATAAATATTTCCTTGAGCAGGACTTCAAGTAAAAGCAGTTGGCCTGCTGAAACATCCACAGTCCTCACCTCTTGTTGGCACCAAGATCAGTGGTTAATAGAAACAAGATTTCATAGCCACTGAGGATGATAAATCAAATTCTATCTCAGTGTCAGCAGATCAGTAACCACACTGTGAAGTCTTCAATGAAAAGGAGATTGTCTTTCTCCATTTCTATTAAAAAAAATCCACCCTGGAGGGAAGACAATTCTTCTACTTCTCCACTTCCATCTCTCCAAAAAGAAAAGCGATGAAGCTGCACTGACATGCTATTAATACTATGGTATCAATACTAAAATACACTTATACACCCCCAGATGTTAATTCTTTAAGGGAGGTGATAGTTGTTCGCTAACAATGAACTTGGCTTCAGGATTCGAGGTCGGCTCCTAGCGTGCATGATGATTCTTCACATGACTCCAGAAAGCGTTCTTTCAGCTTTTTCTGCATGTGTTCACTTTTGTAGCTGTGAAACGGTGCCTGCTGGTCGCAAATGCCTGTGAAGACCCCATGCAGAGAATGAATACGGTGTTAACGTTAACTTCCTAAGCTGGTGTTCAGATGTGAGGAGAGAGAACTATGGGAGCCAAATAAGGCTCTCGATCACTTCTTGTCAGACTTGAAATATTCTGTGGCAACTGTCTTAACGTGTTGCCCTATGTCTAGAAAAAGTTTCAGATCATTTGTCAAACCCTTTTCACTCCTCCTTGAAACCAAAGCAGCAAATGAATATGAATATGCTTGCATAGATAACAAGGTCTTCTTTGTCCTTGGAGAATAATGGCCACCACACATTTATCTGAGGGGCATTTGTCCCAGCTATCCTGCAAGGAGGAATGTGGGTCAATCCCCAATCCAGAACTGTACCGTTATTTTCCAGTGCTCATGGCGAGCGGCCAGCAGCAGCTTATCGGAGCCCCAGGCTGGTGTGCTCCATGCTTCCGCATTGCTCAGTGAATGATGCGCTCCAGGATCATCAGTGCTCAGCGTCTGGCTCTTCCTGCAAATCCTGGCCAGTCAGTGGGCAGGGATTTGCATTGTCTCTGCTACACGCTGGACAAACACCTGCAGTCTTTTTGATGCTATCTGTATCAAAATGCCAAGGAAAAGATGCTGCCTTTTTTTTTTTAGCTTCTTTACACACTTGCTTACCCTGTCCTCCGTGATGCTCCCCCTGCAACCCTCCTTATTTTGCTCCACCTTTTCGCCCATATTGCTGAGACAACTTGTCTTTTTAGTTGAAAAGCTCTTTCTTCAATGGAAACCGGACAGAAACAAAGCAACTCTGACTTTATGATGCATATGTTAATTATTTGATTCCCTTCAGATTTTTTTAAAGTCCATTATTTTTTAAGATTTAGTGCTCTGTGTCTTAGGAGTCCTTTCCCAAAACTGCAGCTTGCTATCCTCCACACTATTGCATGTGAGAGAGGTAAGTATCTGTAAACTTAATTTACAGAAAAAGAAGCACAAGCAGAGGATTTATGTGACCTGCCTAAATCTGTGCCGTTCATCAGTCACAGGATCAGTTATTACAGGCAGGTCTGAAAATGACCATGAACTGCCACGGCCCAGTGAAAATCAATGAAGATGTGACATTTTTTCCTTTGGTGAGTTTGTCTTCTGGTCCTTTGACTTTCTACCTGAAGCCCATTGCTCACTGCCTGTGGGAGGGGAAAAAAAAAGGTGATTTCCAATAGGAAGATGCTTTCCAATGGCTCCAGAAATGTGCTGTGCTAACAGAGGACCAGAGTGAAGATTCAGCCTGGATTGTTGACCAACACTGCAAATCTTCACAGAAAGAAGTGGCGATTTTGTACTTCTGGCCAGATCTCGAGGACATAACCTGCAACAGATGGCAGGGTGGTCAGTCACACAGATACCAGAGCCTCTGACTTGACTGAAAGGGGAACTACGTAAACACCTCAGTTTTCATTATTCCTGCTGTAAAATATAGAGGAACCACAGGAGGATGAATTTAAGAACAGTGACACTGGGTCACGTCCATCTCTGGCACCAACCACAGTAAATGTCCAGGGAAGAGTACAGGAACAGAGCAAGCACTCAGGAAACCTTCTTGCCCCTCATACTGTCCCTCCAATCTCTCACCACCTCCAGCTCAGGGCATCGCCCCTTCAGGCAGTAACAGGGCTGCTCAGAAAAAAACAAAGCAGAGGTTGTTTAACCAACTGATTTGGTACTTTGGCTGGCTCCACAGTTCTGTTGTGTCCAAAGGACACAGCCATGTTTGTCACATCACTGCAGGGGAAACCCTGGGTTTGGCCCTAGTCTGTTTTCAACACAAAAGCCACCGTGATTGCAAGAGACATCTCCAGAAGGGTCTAAAGCTCTTTGCAATTACTGAATCTTGTAGTGCAATTACCAACACGCCAGCTGAGACTCAGCTAAAGCTCAGTTCCTGGGAATAATGGGTCTTCACTGAAAATATCCTAACAGCAGCCAAGTGCTGGCACCCTCCATGGCTCTCCATAGCTTTTCAGGCACCCATAGCCACATCTCACAGTGCAAAACAAGCACCTTTCTCAGGATGAGAGACAGATACTGCTCCGTGCTCTCAGAGCAACTCTTTAAATTACTAAGTCTCACAAACCTCTGGTGACTTAAGGACAAGAGCAAGGCAGAATGCAAACTACTTTCCCAAGGACCAGTTGGAGCCCTTGGAACTCTGTCCACCCTTCCGTTTATACCTGAGCCACCAATACATAAAAACAGCATAGGGCATTCCAGGAAATGGGATGAGATCAAGCAGAGATGGATACAGCATGGAGTGGAGAGCCAATCCTGGAGAAGAAGAAGTAAAAGTTGATCTAGAACAGTCAAAGAAACTTTACTGAAAAAGGTAAAAGTGGCAGAATATATGGCACAGACAAAATGTGATTGTGCATGTCAAAGGCTTGCAGACTCTTCCATATTCCCATATCTTTCTCCCAAGAAGCAATGCTGTACTAGAGGGTAAGACATGAGCTGTTTGTAGTCTGCCTTCCTAAGGAGAGAATTTATACCTTCCAAAACAAAGACTAAAACCAAAAAGAAAAATAGTGTTTTCTAGATGGAATTTATTTCCTCTTGAAATTAAAAGCAACTGAGTAAAGGTTTCCAATTTTACAGTCATGTTGGGAGAACATAAACGTAACATCCAGTCAAGAGACATTGGAGTTAAGTACCACACGGCACCAAATTCATGGAGTGCCTGAGTGAGAGCAGAGCAGGTATGACCAGCTACACCTGCACTGCTACCGAGCACCTTCTCAGCTCGTAGCTTCCTGGAGTGAGGCAGGGACCCAAAATAGGAAGCTCTGGGTGTAACACATTGTGCTGCAGGTCAAGGACAGCACTTAAAATGCACAACCTTCAACAGCCCATTCATTTTTCGCCCAGTGGTCTTACCTGAAGACCATGACCACTTGAAGCAAATGGCAAGTCTTTTATTTCATCGGACTTTTGATCAGGATTCATGTTGTTACAAGGGCAGTTGTTGGAATGTGCCAAATTATTTACAGTTCGAGTGTAATATTGGATCTTTTACATTTGTACCTTAAAAACCAAAAGTGAATCCAGGTGGAGAGCCCTAGAAGATGTGGCATGGCCACCGTGAGGAATGAGAACATCACAGAAAAACAAGAAATGTAACTTCTGACACAGGTGATACAGAAAAGACTGAGAAGATGTTCTGACAAGCAGCAGTTACAGAGCATTCCTGTTTCCACGGAAAAAACTGGGATCCCTCTTGCGGTGCATGAACAACAAAAGAACTGGCACCTTTGTAAGTCTAAAGCAGGGCTTCTGTAAGACTACAGATTTCTGGCTGGTTAAGACCTGAATCCTCATGGTTCACATAAACCCTGTGGCACCTGGTTCCAGGAGAAGGAGTGTTAGATTTCCTTGGTTAAATTCCTGCTATGAGATGATTTGACCTCCTTAAATCTGACTGCTTTAACGAGCTTTACATGGGACTAGACATGCGCATTGATGCAAAACGTGGGAATCCACCAGTAGGGACTGGGAGGGTCATTCTTCAGCAAAGACTCTGAGCTTCTGCATTGCTGTTTGAAAATACTAAGACAACTCTGAGGTAATTTGCTTTAATTTACCATTTCTTGGGATCTACTGTCAGAAAGAACATGCCACAGTCTGCTGCTACAAGGACGAGGCACAATCAGGCTGCAGCACCACAGGGACGAAAGATCAGTACAGCAACGGCAAGGTGCTGCCCGCGAGGAAGCCCAGTCTCTTGGCTTGCCCAGTTGAGTATTTTTACCTGTGGGCAACAACAGCTTCAGGTGAGAAAAAAGCTGAGACATGTTCTAGTCCAAAATGGTGCTGTGATGCTCCAGAGGAGTTGTCATTTGAGTGCTGCCTGCTCTAATGTTCCAATACCAGCCTCATGTGTCATGGAGAGGGAGAGCATCATAGCAGCAAAATGTCTGATGCAGCTACAGAACCCAGCCTGCAAGGAACAGTCATGATTTTCAGCTTCCTTGAGACATCCAAACACTGCTTTAACATCAAAGTATTTGGGGCTCTGCTGCATTCAGACTTTTCAAAGAAATAGTTCAACTTGTTTAAAAAAAAAAAAAAAAGAAGTTTTGTTCAGAACCATTTTTTCAAACCTCCAACATTTTTCAAAACACCTCTTATTTGTTGGCTTTGATTGTCAGCCACAGAGTGCACTTTTGGTTTCCTGAGTTGAAAGGAGCTGGGATGATTCTAATGGGAGGAAATGGAAAGTTTCAGTGGGTCTTGATCTGCTAAAAATGAAATAATAAATACCGGGCAAAGGATGTCCCTAGAGAATTGTGTTTGTCTCCTTCCATTTTGAAGAAGAGCCAAGGAATGACCAAATTTTGTGGACATGGTTATAAATAAACTGGTTAAAAAGAAAATCCACCTGCAGTTTCTCAGTAGGCTGACTAATCCTTTCCTACTTTGATTGTTTGCATAGCCCTGCTGCACATGATTAAACAGTCAGTAATGACGCACTCACTGTGTTTTCCCTCAGAGGTAGCCACATCTCATTCTGAGCATCTTTTTGCAAAATTCATAGTGTCCTTTTACCAGTAAGGATGCTTTGCAAATGAAGGCTGCTGCTGCTATGGAATTGGAGCTGCCTCTTCCTAGTGCCATGAACATAATCATCAGCAACAGGAGATCTTTCCAAGATAGCTTCCTCTGAGACAAGAGAGGAGAAAGAAAAAGGGAGACTTACTATTACTTTATATCAGAGCTAAGTGTATATGTACATTATTACTGAATTAACAGTGTGGAGACTGACCATATGCACTCATCTTGATAAAATAGTCAAGGGAAAGCATCACAAGCCCAGGCAAGCCAACAGGATAAACCAACAGGATCTTTGCAATAAGCTTGCCAGACTTTGTTCAGGTTTGGGGTGCAAATTCAGGAAGTATGTTGTACAGGGGAAAAAAAAAAGGTGGAGTCAGAATCCAGAAGCATTTGGTTCAGCCTCAAGCAAAGGTTACCAGTTGCCACTAAGCACTACCCAGCACCACCCAGAATTACTAAATGTAAGCCACTGATAGAAGGACATTTATAGCAGGACCAAACTCTGAGCAGGAACAGGTACGGAGCTGCCCCAGCACTGAGAGGTCATTGAGCTACACAAGGTTATAAACTCACCTCCCTTCTTCCCCTTTCAAGCCAACACTTAGACTTGCCTGTCATCAGTTCCCACATGTTGTATGCTCGGATTTTTTTCCTGCCCTGTTCAATTTTGCTGGAAGAGGGATATGACTTAACTTGTTTGAACTGACCCATTAAACAAACACAAGCAGGACATGGCGTGCTGGCAAAGGAGCACGCATGTTTTTATGAAGAGAAAACTTTTAGATGTTGTCACAGGCAAGCTTCTTTCAGACGTATTTAGGCTGGAACACACTCTACATTTTTTTCAGCCCCAGAAGGATCACTTTAACAAGATTTGTGTTTCCTCTGGACTTTTTTCCTTAACAGCTTGGTTAGAGGAAAGGAGAAAACCAGTCCTTGATCTGCATGAAGATCTCCTATGTCTGGTCCCAAAGTTTGGGAGTTACTCATCAAAAGGCAGGAAAGCTGCTATGAGCTGCAATGCGGTGGGGCAATGGAAAAAGGGTTGGACCCCTATATATTAAATCAGATATTAATCAAAAAAGGAAAAAAAGCGCTAGTTTTCAGGACATGTTTAGACATTTTTAAGGGATTGGAGAATGGGAGACGAAGGGGAGTGGGAGAAAAATGCTGCTTCATATATCGTCTGTAATGGTCAGTGTTTCCAGACCAGAAACAAAATTTAAGCAACATTTTCAGCCACTCTGGAGTTTCTAAATTGCATGTGCATTCGAACAGCAGTACAATAAGCTTACTAATTTTTCCCCTATGATAAGCACATACTGGGTTTGTCTGTTTCCTCATCTCCAACCCATATGAGCCTTTACTAACAGAAGCCTTGTTAAACCAGAAGCCTCAATGGCATTGTTTTCACATACACATATATGTGTGTACATGTGCAACACATATACATGTATACATATGAATTATCAAAATACTATTATAAAGCGAGTGTTTTTTCTCAACACCCTTTCTCTGCCCACCCCACCTCCCTCCCCTTCCCCAGGCCAGCATATTTCAAAACAGACTGGAACTGAACACTTCCAAGAGCCATCCAGCCCTCGTTAGCACTGCAAACGTCTAGATGCGTTAACACGTCCCTGGTCCACCTCTAGGACGTGTGTTGACGAATGGCGTCGAGTTCACAATACTGATTCCTTGGATTCAGGGTCTGCTGTACTGGCTGTGTTGTAGACTTGGGTTTTGTGGGTTACCAAAGGCGATGTTTCCCCTTCAGCCTTGCTGTTAGCGACTGCTTCTACAGTGACTTCCTTTAGATCCTGCTCTTTTTCTTTCTTTTCTTTTTCGTTCAGGTAATTGAGGATGCCCGCTCCTAGGGCATCCCCTTCCACATTCACAACTGTGGTGGTTCGGTCCCTGGTTGAGATCAGAAACAAAAAACAAAGCGGCAGTTTTTTAGCTTAAGAGAGTTACAATACAATAAGGGGAGCTGATTCACACATGCTGATCCACTAACATCAGTGGAGTTAGACAAGGGAGATGTTGTTACGATAGGTATTTTCCACATAAGTATCATCACCATTTCAGAACTAAAAATGCACACCAGAGCTGGTTTAAGGTGGGGCCACGTGTTACTGTGAGCTGGTCCTGGTCTCTCAGTGGGTTGCAGCAATGGTACCGCTCTTTCTAAGGCATCTTTCTTTTCCCAGCCCACCTCCTTCCTCCTCCCCCTTCCCCAGACCAGCGTTTTTTCAAATGTGAGTTCAGAGCAGGAACTTATTTTGGGCTTATCCAGAAGGTGACTCAGAGCACCCAGCTCTCTTTTTTAGCTACAGAGGCTCGTACCTTAACCCAAGCTACTTAAAGGGTCCTTCCAAAAGCAGGTCAAATGACTGTGTTCCCTGGATTTCTTGCTAGTAGCACCTCTCCTAATCTCTGGTCCTACAAAAGGAAACTACCATGTTGCAGGGTCTAATGGAGGAGGTTTATGGGTCAAAGAAGAACAAATTCTTCATGAGCCTTTTGAGACTTCTCTTAGTCATTCTGCAGCCTAACTTCAACATGTGCTCAATTTGTAACTGTGGTCCTCTCTGGTAATTAAATGGCTGGCATTAAAACATGACATGGGACTCTTTCCTCCCTCCTTCCCCTTTTTGTTACCGCAAGGCTGAGTTCCTTGGCTAAAATAATGGTGTTGACCACAGAGGGATGTTACGTATTTTGAAATGAAGGCAGCCCAGAGAGAAAGGAAGGGCAAGCTTTTCACTCTTGCCTCCAAGCACTTGCAAGTACAGCTTGCGGAATGCACAACTACTACTGTAATCCCTTAGGAAAATGGGATACTAAGGACTAGCCACTGCTTTACCCGTCTCTCCTGTTCTTCGGAGCTGGCTGATCCCCAAGAAGTGACAGCAAGAAAGAGTTTGATGGCCCTAATGAAGCTGTAGGAATATGCACCACAGCATGTGTGGTGTCGGAAGGGAAGAAAGCAATACAGTTGCCCCTTTCCCAGCCTCTGGAATTCAATACTGTCCTTGGGCCTCCTAACATCTGCTGTGGAAGTTCATCATCTATACAAAGAGGCTGCTATTTCCAAAAAGCAATGCAGAGGGATTATGTACAGTCTAAACCAGGAACTGCCCAGAAACCCATCAACTGGAAAAAAAACCCCAATGGGATTCAGATTGCTTGACCCGTACTGACCAGTGATTTCAGCCCACTACCGAACTTCAACCCAGTGGCCTGAAAGCAGATAATGCTTTTAAATTATCAGGTTGTGTTTACTCCACTAGTATTTAAATTCTAATCATGCTGTAATTCATGAGTGCTCAGATGCTTGTTCAAGAAAAAGCAGAGACACTCTTTTCTACAGGGCTCGTCTAAGCTATAAGAAATCATCTGCACATGGCATTTACACTTATCGTGCACCTGTGGCTGCATCCCCAATAGCTAGAGCAAAACAAATTTTCTAGGCTTTCCTTAATCTAATTTAGGTAGTACAGAAGGTAAATTTAGGCCTTAACAAGGACATAACTAAGCTAAGTGGTGAGATAAACTTTTCCAAACAAAGCTGGGCAATGAGCTAATCTCTGATATTTCAAGAAGGGGAATGGCTCTTGCAAAGAAGAGAAGGAGCTGAGCAAAGGTTTGACCTTTTACATCTTTCCTAGAAGACTGGAAAGGTGATAATAATGTGTACTAAACTTGGGACTCCGAGCAGCATGTTCCAGCTGTGATGAGTGCCATAAATCCTGTGTCCCTCCCTGCCAATGGATGACACCTCTCAGTGACGCTTCTGTTGGTGCTTTGACCAGCCTTGAACTATAAAAACAGTTCAAACAGTAGCTGACAACAGCTTCTGATGGAGACTGCTTCAAACATGTGACCAGGAAAGCTTTCCAGCATTATTGAGACTCAATTTCCTTTTTCCCCCTCCCCTCCTAGTGTTCAGATAATTTCCAGAAATATCAACACCTTCTTCAACAAACTCTTAACAATCCTTCTATAGGGAACTGAAATCAGGAAGAAATATGTTTCAATAAAGGCTGAGTAAAAAAGCTGAAGAGAGATTTTAGCATACTAACTGCTTTAATTGAGAAGCGACCACCTTTTCCATTATCTGTCAGGAGTTACTTGTTCTGTAGGCAGCCATATTTTGTAGGGTTTTATTTTATACTGTGCTACTTTCACTACACTGCCCCATGCTTCCAGCTGAACATGCTACATGTCATGCAACAGCAGATACGAGTGGCCTAAAGTACTTACACAATCCAGTCCACCGCTAATATCAAGGAGAGATCATTGGTTGGAAGTCCAATGGCTTCCAAGATGATGGCGATGGTGAGCACTCCTCCGGCTGGGACCCCAGCTGCACCCACACTGGATGCGGTCGCTGTCACACTGCAAATCAATATACAACCCATTAGCAGGAGCTCTACAGCACTCCTCTGCTACACTTAGTTACATGTTTCCCCGCTATGGGAATTGAAAACAAACTCTACAGCATGGGACACACAGATCATTTGCTTCCCAGGCAAAGCCTTTCCTTCCTCTTTATGCAAAGTAATGGGTAAAGAGCACAGTTGCTCAGCAGGTGTCCACAGCAGCTACAAAGGCAATGGCTCTGTGTTTAATACCATGATTGCCCTTTCAGAAAACAACAACACAAACCACACACAACAAACTAACACAACTCTATCCTGCTGCCTTACTGATATATCCATTTCCAAGTCACATATCAGTTCGGATAAGCTGAGTACGTTTCATCTCCTGGCCCCAAATGTATAAAGGTAAACCCTGCCATGCAGAGTACTGTCCCTTCTCTGTGTCTGGTTTGTACTCAAACATGGACCCTAAATCAGGAGCTGGAAACCTATGGTGCATGTGCTATAGACACGGACCACACACCTTTTTGTGTGCAGATGTCTGCCATGGAGTTTTCCTTGGGATGTCACTGCATAATCCTCAGGCCTGCGCTAACACCTGATTTAGTAAGAGTACCTGAAAAGCTGATTTGGCTACCAGCAAATAAAATAATGTCCCAGACCTGCCTTAAATAGACAAACAGTATACTAGGAAATGCAATAAGGAAGGAAATAAAACCTGGCAAGGGAGGGTTAAAAATGCCAGGAATCAGACCTAGGAGGCATCTGGTGGATACAGCTGTGGCCTCTTGGCACAGTGAAGGGCTACAACTCCTTGTAGGATCCTCACTTAGGGGATTTTGAGGAGGGAAAATGAAGAGTCTGGCACTTCATGGGATACGGGTCATAGGAGGGTATTCCGGGCACAGAGGGGAGAGTCCTGGAGAAGGAAGCAGGACTGAGGTGGTGGAGGGGGAAAATGGGGCAAAGCAGTCAGGAGGGGAATGACAATGGGTGCAACCTGGGAAGCCAGTGATGTAGTGGTAGGAAGGGCAGAGGTAAGCAGGACCAGAGTCTTTAGTATAAAATTCATACATAGAGGACTGATGAGCTGACAGGACGCTTTTCTAAGACATCCTGAGGGAGAATCTGGGGTAGCTTTCTGAGTAGAGCAGCATGCCTCAATTACCCAGCTTAATGATGAGCAGAGGTGGGGGAGTGAGATGCTTAAGGAAGCAGAGGAATTTCTTGTGAGAAACAGCTTTAAACAGCTCAAAGTCTGTTTCAGAATTCCATTGCCCCTCCCAGGTTCCACCTTTTATTAAATCGAGATTCTGGCAAATCTTATAAAGCTTGAAAGACTCCATCCTTTAATCGCCCTATAATTATGTTTCATAGCAGTTCGCAAGCTTTAAGTCAGAGATGTGGAATGCAAACTGCTAGCTATTAACAGAGAGACCACAGGCTTGAATGTGTCTGGGAGCCAGAAGGATGTGGTTGCAATACCAAGCAACTTACAGAATTGTGAAGATTTGCCCAGGGTTGAGGTCGACGTTGTTCAGCTGAGCAATAAACACAGCTGCCATGCACTGAAAAATAGCAGCTCCATCCATGTTTACAGTCGCCCCAATAGGAAGGATAAACCTGCTGATCCTCTTGTCGACTCCATTGTTCTCCTCAACACACTTGATCATTGACGGGAGAGTGGCTGAGCTAGAAAATGGAGAACAGGGAAAAGTCAAACCCTAAGTGTCAGGCTGCACTGAAGGGAAAGTCACTATCTCATGGCTTTCATGTTTCTAACATGCTGCAGACAGGACTGTCAAGAAAAAGATGTCATTTTATGGTCCCTCTCTGTCATGATAGCAATGAGAGACCCTACTTGTTGGTCTTGAGCAGTGGTATTTAATAATCTGCTTCCCTCCAGACATAGCTGATAAGGAGACTAATCTCTCAGGGGCAAGAACTCATGACTTAACACAGTATGCAGCCTAACAGGGCTGTGGAATGATCAAGTCTCAAACCACAAAAATACACCAATAGATGCCAATATAAACACAATGGGAGCAACAGCAATCTCTGTTAATGTTGTACTAGTGCCTTCTCAAATGAACAGACTAATAATAGTAAACAATTGTTGGATTTATTTCTTGCATTATAAACTACATGGTTTTATTAATAAACCCCTACCTACTTCATGTACTTCAGCTCCTCTGACAGATATGCATCTACTTTTGGAGATGACCTGAAATGATTTTATATACTTACAATATTTGATCAGGCGTTTGCCCCTTGAGAAAACTGTAAATGACATGCTTGATAGTTTGGTTATGACAAATAAAAGCTCATCAGTCCAAATCTTTGAAATCAATGTTAAGTCCCTTTACACTAGCTAATAAGTCTGCTTTGCCTCTGCAAAATTAGTCTAAACTTGTTCCAGATACTTCTGAACTTGGAGAACTAAACTCAGGGCAAAGTCCATCACTTAATACTGAAATGATAGGTCGCAGGATCTTTTAAGGTAAATACTTTCACCTTTTCCCAAAAAAAATTTCCAGCTCAGCATCATACCACAGTTCCAGTATTTTGAGGAATTGTTTTCAATGGCTAATTATCAGTACATTCTGTGTGGCAGGCTGATGACAACAACGAGACTCTACGCTCAGAAGTCTCTTTTTGCAATCTCAGGAACAATATTCACACTAAAACTCAACAGAGTTTGGTGTTTGAGACATAAGCAGTTTACAGCGCCAAACATAACCAGGCTATAATACCAAAAGAAGCACAGAAACCCACCTGGAGGAAGTGGCAAAAGCAGTGGCAAATGGTGTGATAAGGCCCAAGAGAAAACGGTATGGATTTTGACGGGTGGATGCAAAATAAATAAGGGGCAGAATGATTCCTCCATGGATGCAGTGGCCCAGAATAGAGGCGAAGATGTATTTTCCCAGACTGGTCACCAGAAGCATGATATCCTCCATTTCCACAATCTTGCTCCCAACAAGGAACGTAATGCCAATAGGTACATACCTGTGTAAAGAAATATTGCCTGTCATTACGTACAAACAGAAAGCCTTGAAAAACATGCCATTTTCTGTCCCTGAGATAACATTCTTCTGAAGAATATGCTGCTCCTACTGAAGAGTAGTGCTTAAGCAAATCTGGAAGGCCTCTCTAACATTGTTTCTTGGTGGAAGGCAAGCAGTCCAAGTGCAAAAGCTCTGTTCACCTGGGCTCTCAAAGAGGCAGCTAGGAGAGTGCCAAAGGGACACAGAAATGCTGGCAGAAGCTATCAGGCCAAGACACCGGTGTGGAGTTTTAGTCCATCGGGGAGGAAGGCAGGCAAAGACCCAAAGCTAAAGTCACTGCTGAAGGGATGGCAGATGGTAGGAAAGAAAAAGGAGCAGTATTGTGTCACTGGAGCAGAGTGGAAGAGTCAGGTCTCACACATGTGGTGACTACCAGCAGAAGTATGAAGTTAGGTCATGAAAATGGTAGACATACTGGGTGCCAAAATATTCAGCATAGAAAAGAAAAAGCTAAGCCCATACCAGAGAGCTCGGTTACAAGCTGCTGATACACGTGCCAAAGATAGCAATTAACTCTGCTATTTGCCTACAAAACACTAAGTTAAATGACCACGCTTCCAGAGCTTTGCTTAAGCCAACAGCCATGAACATTCCCATGCTTCCTACCTAGAAACATGCCACGTCTTAGGACGTCAGCATTTGTTTGAGGTTTCCTTTGTCACGAACACTTGGAGCTGCTCCAGGGGCAGGGCCACCTGCGGGCCACAGCCACACCTCTGGTCCTGGTAGCGCAACTGGGAACAGCCCCAAAAAGACAGAATTGCCCTTGCACCTACAGCACAACAGCTATTAAGTGAACCGCAGGAATCATTTCAGGTCAAAAGTCAGTTCCTCTGAAACTCTACTTGGGACGTCTGTGTCTGAATAGCTCTGCTGATGCTGTCCATGCTCCATTCATTTCTGCTTCTAGGATTAATAGATTCTAAAAGAGCTCTCCAAAACCATGCCTCAGGCACATGTGACTACAAAAGATCTGCTTGTACATCTCAGGAATCAAGACTGTTTTTTCTCCCACTCTCCCCTCCAATCCAATGCCCATGTTCAGAGATGCTGATCTGTGAAGTTATGACAAACTTCAGGAGGTTTGGTTAAGCATGCAAAGGTTTGGAAAGGTGGGCAAGCCTTAAGGTTGCCCAGATCACTCACTCCTTCTGAGCCTGCCTCTCCCTCAGTGGTTCTGCAGCTCCTCTGCTCTGTGCAGAAAGCACCTCCTTATGTCCCAGGTCAATGTGAGCATCCCCTCTCTGTCCTCCCTTGGCCAAACCTCTAGAGAGGCCTGTTGAACCTTCCCTGCTTAGCTTCTACCAGTTCCGCAACATACTGCCTTGGAACTATGTTTCTGAGCACCCTGATGAGCCAGATCTAGCTGAGCCCCAGTCCCGTGCAAGCTCTGCAAACACATACACTGGATTCAGAGCTGAGGCTGGATCCCTCCCCTTGAAGAGCAAGGCTGGAGAGGAGGAAGGAACTGAGAGTTGAGACCAAAGTGCTGCTAAACCTGAGAGCAGCTGTTGAATGTTACTAGATATGAACTCAAGCTGCCTTTTCTTTTGGTAGTATGATTTCACTCATTTCAGAGTATCCTTTGGGAAGTACATGCATCTTGACAGATTATGAATAAATACCACGACGACACAAGAGCCTTAAGGAAGGAAAGAGAACAAGTAAGGGTTATGGTGCAGTGCACCGTTAAGAGTCAGGTGTGGCCCCGATAATCCACAAAGTAAAGGATTATATACCAACTGATTGGCTTGAAGTGTTAGCACTGTAATCAGCTGAATACTCGAACTGCCTTTCATCAGTATTCAGTGTCCAAGGAATTACACTCAAGAGTAAAAGTCTTAAGCTGCTTTGAGACTTCGAATTTTTCATTCCCTTATGACAGCAACTAATACAGAGATCTGCCTGTGTAAAATCCAGTGTTTTGTTAGAATGTTTCTACTTCATAGAGGGAGGAAAATAGTAGGAATGAAAAATGCAGAATGAAAGGGGAAAAAAATACTTCTGCTAAGGTAAGCTTACAGCTTTTCCAATAGCTTTGGAAAGGGAGTGAGAAATGTCCGCCCTTAATTTGTTAGCTAGCAGCCCTTATGAATATTTTGTGTGTGAGATGTTAGTACTGTTGGTTTCAGAGGAGCAGCCTAGACCCATCCAGCTGCACAAGAACAGCCATGCTACTGCTCTGAGGCCCAGATGCATCCTACCTGACAGAAAACATGGTCAGAAGGCTGGTCCTACCTCAGCTTAGGTGGCCTGAACCACTCTCTAGAGGTGCTTGCTGCGTCCTCTAACAGTGGTTTCTTGCCTAATGAGAAAGTTCAGTGTACTCCAGTTCCTAACTTACAGACTATTCTAGGTGCCAAAAGGTTTGTGAAATTGGTCAGAGCAATATTCACCCCATAAGTATATCTGGATTCAAGGGAAGTAAGTGAAATAATGGATTTGCTCATTAATAGGCAGAAGACAAAATAAACAATCAACTTTAGGAAATACCTACTCTCAGGGATGTGAAATGGAAAAGAGAAACATCTCTGAAGAAGCAAGCACAAACAAGAAACAAACAGTTGATCATTCTGCTAGTAACACTAGCTCCTGCTTCATCCAAGAAAATGAAAGAGATCTTAGAAGAGGAACAAAGACTTAAAGATCTGCTGTGTAACTCAGGCTGTGCTGGTAACAATGACAAAACACTCAAGAGCCAGCACTACTGTTTCAGTAGGATGAAGAGCACAGCCCTGGAGACTGTTCCCCACTTCTATACAGAGGAACATCGGTTCTCTGTCATTCTTTGATGCAAGTAAACAGGTGGGGTTCTGTATTCAATGCACTCAACTGCATTTCTCCCAAATCAATACCAGTGAGTGGGTTATCTTATCTTCTGATGTCCCGAGATATCTTTCAGTTCACTACAAACAACCTTTTGACCAACAGAAAAATCACGGCATGATGCTACAAGTATTATTTTAGTTATGCATTGCATTTGCAAGTGCACTCCAAGCACAAACATCTCTGGCCTTCACATGACCATATTCCTCACTTGCTCACATCTCCTTTTTTCACTCAACGCCAGTGCCTTCAGGCACATGATGGCAGCCAGCCATAGGCTTATACTACTTTGAAATAGAAATACTTCTTTCCGCTAATTAGTCAAAAAGGAGTCCTGAAGAGGATTTTTAAGCAACCCTCTGAAGTGTTCCAGACTGATACCTTAAGCTATGCATGACTGTCTGATTACTGGGCACAAGCAATAATTAAAGACCCCACCATGTGACACCATGACATCCATTTTTGCTGTGATGAGGGATCTTGTAGGAAAAAGCTGGAGATGAACTGAACATAACATTGTACCACAGATGTATCTTGAGTCACACACTTACCACATAATCCAGGAAACCAAGACCATAGTCGCCTCATTGAACGAATTAAAGAAGCGAATCAGATCTTCCCCTTCCTCACCAAGCTTTTTCAGCGCCACTCCTAAAACCAGAGCGAACAGCACCAGTCCCAGAATATTCATCCCTTCAATCTCAGTACCGACAGGGATCTGTAGAGGCAAAAAAGGTTTTGTTAGACACAAGACTGGCACAAAACCCAACAGAAGGGTCACCTCATTTTGTTGCTGCCCGACTGATCTGAAATCAACAAGCAGAACCTGTTCTGGGAAGGAAGAACTTATTTTGTTGAAGGCAACCAAATAATATCTGGATGCAGTCCAGATGCAAACCTCCCTATTTACAAGCTGGCATGGATTCACCGGAGAAGGACCTGCTATTACCTCCCCTCATACCCTTCAACACAATACGTGTGCTCTCAGTGACCTGAACGGGAAACCTCCCCAGTTTATTCAGGACAAGCTCCACTGTAGATGCGAAACAGAATGGGCACCAATCACACACACGAGATTAAAAGACAGAAACTTTCCTCCCTGTTTCCCCATGAGGGAAGACTCGTGTGGAAAAGACCATAGGCATAAATGGCAGAAACTTGTGATATTGACTGCCTAGGTTTGTTTATTCCACCAAGCATCATTCACTGTCAGTACTTTTACTGCCTAAAGAAATCATACCTGCAAGACGCTTGCAGCAGTTCAGCCCCAAACATGCTCTTATTATTTCCTGACACCTCTGATGATGGGAATCTGCTGGGCAAAAACTGCCAGCTCTATCACTTTAGTGCAATATTTATACTAAGGTGAAAGCCACAAGAAAACAACCAATGTTATGAAGTGGGAAGAGGGGCAGAGGAAAGTAGCAAACCGTGGAACGTGCTTGCTCATCTGCCCACATCAGCTGTGTGAGATACAGAGAGAGAACAGAAGAAATACCTGTTGCCCTGCTCAGAAATCATGTGGCTGCATGGTAAAAGGAATAGGATAAAAACAGGATCTACCTATTGACAAAAACTAGTCTGCTCACAGGTCTGCTCTGCTGGTCCTTCACAGTTTGTTTCTGAAAGAGAGCTAGAGCCTATTTGGCAGTGTAGTATCCTATAAACTGAATGAGTGTTCTTGTGGCTACATAAAAATATAACTGTTTTGACAAACTTCCCCCAACCCCCTTCCAACTTGTCAGTACAAGCTCAAATTGTTGTTTTATTTGGAAGGGCTTCTAAAACAGATTAGGTTTGTATGCAGGTTTTGGCCTTCTGGCTAGTTTAAGTAGACACTAGCTCAAGACTAGGAAAGAAAAACATATTCTGAGCTAAAAGCTTTAAATGAATATTGACTGAAAAAGTCGGGATAATGATCTGCTAAATCTGATGGTATTTTGGTTGGAAGTATACTGCTGAACTGGACTGTCTCTTAGTGGCAGGTGGAAACTGCAGGGAAGGGAGTAAAACACAAATTACACACGAAAGCATGAAGGCTAAACCACTGTTAACAAAAGTGTTTACAAACAATTAAGGTTCTGGGTTTTTTTATTTGCTAGCTACAAAGTAGTTACATATAGGATCTACAATTTTTAATGGTACTTGTTCAGGGCTAAGTCGTCACTATTTATTTGATTTCCGATTGAAAGAACTGAAAACATGGCCAGGATATTAAGAATGGGGCACAGTGTTTCTCCGGAGATGTCTCAAGAAATGTGCTCAATTTTTCTACACACAGTTTTATAGTTCTAATAGTTTTATCGATATTCTGTTTAGTGCGCATGGGAGCCCTAAAGTCTTATGTGGTTAGAGAAGTTAGACAAAAAAATAAATAAACAAACTATCTGTGTACATGGTATGCACACATTTTTCTATTTTTCACTTCTGTTGGTAAAACATAACCCCAGGGTGGGTGATCAGGTTTCCCATAAGGCTGAATAGAAAGTGACAAAGGTTCAGTGATAATTTATCAGCAACAATGTACAAATCAATATGCAAGTCTCAAATGTTTTACCAGGAAGAAAGTAAATATGTAGTAAAATAAAACTGGTATGCCGTTTCATCAAAATCAAAGCTTTCTCTGGGAAATGTCAACTTGGGCAAAATGTAAAGTTTTTCTTTTCTGGTGTAAAAACGTTTATTTACATGGAGTGAACACATTTTTTCACTTTGACACAACTTTTCACCTTGTTTTGTTTTCTCTACTCATTGTTTTAGAATATAATATCTTTTATCAGGTTCATCTCATACAATATTAATACAAAAAATTCAGCTTGAAATGGAATTTTACTATAATAGACCCCAACTTTTTCCACAAAAAAAAACCCCAACAAAACTAAAAATGTTTAATGCTATTTAGGTTCTCATTCAGAAAAAAATAGATATCAAACTTCGCTATGAAACAGAAATTAAGCATAAGCATTTCAAGCCACTGAAAGTTCCCAGCATCCTGACCTAGATGTTACTGTGAGGGAATTTCACTTTATACTGATGTTTTGCAAAGCATCTCTGCCCTTTAAACTCCTTCTACCAGAGATTTGCTTCTCAACTCATTAAATGCAGCGATGTGAGCCTTAAGCCCAGCAATCGCTACCATTTGGGCTTCTCAAAGACCTTGTCCCAGGAACAAGGCAGAAGTGCAGTGAATCTGCAAGGGGACTGCTCAGCATCCCACCGCTGTGTATGGCACACAGGTCCCAGAGCAGGACAAGGCTCAGGAGGCACACAGGAGAACCAGGGTGCAGCTCCTAGTGCTTAATTTGGAAGGTGACTTCTCTGACTAGAGGAGCTCAAGACTCTTCTAAGTCATTCAATTCCCACAAGCATCAGCTGTTCCACCTTCTTCACAGCCATGGGTACAAAAGGCTTGCCAAAGTTTGTTCTTGGGAAACTAGGGGAGGGCAAGAGATAGCATCTCCAGTTAGTTATAGCCACATTTCGTCTTAACCTCCTCAGTAGCCTACTGTGCTGAAGTTGGCCAGTTCTCCTCAAACTCCCCTATAGCTCTCCAGAATGACATCATATGGAGTTTAGTCTTCGTTCACCCTTGGAGATGTCTCTCTCCACCTTGCTCCTGGCACTGCGATCACTGCTGCTGCTGATATCCAAGTGCTCACACTTATTAGTCCTTCAAGCCTAGCCCTTGTGATGTGGGGACCCCTGAATTCTTGGTGGCAGGAGGGAGGACTCTGTGCACAGCCACCAAAAGCTTCTCAGCTGTTTCCTTCTATTCACTGTCATCCAGCGACTCCTTTCAGGTCTCACTCTCCCGTTCTCCCTCTTGAGCCAATTTCCTTGCAGCACACAACATTCACCATCACCTCCCATCACCACAGATGCAGGCAAAAGGTTTCACCATTTGCACAGTGCAGTAACTTACTGCAAGAAATTGCTCCCTGCAAAGCAAGGGGACAATCTGCAGCATTCAGGGAATTTCACCTCCTTGCAGCACAATATGGAAAGAGTCCAGCAGTAAATCCTTAGCGGAAGATCCTCTCAATCCCAGCCTCTAAAACTGGCAGATGCTGAACAGCCTTTTTGTACTCTAACAGAAGAGTGCATCACCCCAAAGGAGCTGCCAAACCAAGCAGCATTGTAGACACCAAACAAAAACAGCTTTAATGAGAGCTTTGTTCCTGGATAAACTATGGGACACGTTATTGTTTGCTTGAAATTATGTGTAGGAAGATTCATGGAACTCTCCTGGTCCTTGAATCTCTCTGAAGATCTTATTGTTTTTTAGCTCTTGAAACAAAATGCTTATCAGGGAAACAACTGCTGACATTGAGCTGTCCCAGTAGTAGGTGGCTGAAAAGAAAATGCAGCCATGTGATGTGAGGAAAAAAAGCCATTACCAGTTTGTGTATTTTTACTGCTGGCAAAAGAGGAACTTTGAGTCCCCCACAGTCTCCCTGTCCTGCAGATGGGGATTTGAGATAGCTCGTGCCCCAGGAAGCCTTGCTGCTGAAGAGACAGAGAGGACATAGCCATAAAAGCTAGGTAAACACAAGGGAAGCATGTGAAACAACAAAAAGGATGTGGCTGAGCAGACATCTAAGTGCCCCACTATTTATATCATCAGTCAGAGAATACAGGGCCTACTAACCAGTGGGGGGGAAAAGAAATAATCAATGGAAAATTTTGCTCTACACTATTCATATGGTAAGTAGAAGGAAAACATTTCTCCTCTTCAATCAAGTATTCTGCTCATGAAAGAAAACATTAGATAGGAATATCTTTTTTTTTTCCCCTGGAACCCAACTTCTATCACAATAGTATTTATACTACATATTATTCAAAAATCATACTCTTCCTTTCCAAACTTAATCCTCATCTATCCATAAACAATATGGTCATACCAGTCCTGAAGCTAAGCTAACAAAACTGAGATGATGCTTTCTTTTTATTTGGTCCACTCTTCTCTAGAGACAGTAGGGCGTCTTCTGGAATTAAAGCAGCTCAGCTCTGGTTCCGCTCCAACAGCCAAAGAAAAGTTTTGGAAAAGTAATAGTGGAAAGAACCTTTACATCATAACCGCTGGCAAAAACAGGCACCGGTGACAAATTCAGAATATTTTTACAGATACTGCATCAAACAGGAGTCTGATAAGTGGGAAACAGAAAGAAGAAAACTGAAAAAGAATCTCATGTTTTAAATTGCAAAGAGAGATATTCTTATCTGTTGAGGAAGAGTGATGGCCTTGAACAAGCATTCAAAAAGTACTTGACAGTCAAGCCTATGTCCCATGGACATGGTTGGCCCTGATCCATGCTTGGTTGCCAAGGAGCCTCTATCAAACTTAACAACGAAGATGAATAATAACAGTCTTACTCACCTTTAATTTACCTCTAGTTTAAATGAAGAATAAGCCTACATTCTATAAGCAAATACATGTGTCCAAGTGCCCATTGTTACAGCCTTTCATAATAAACTTGGTTTTTAGCGGCATGAGACTGCATGGGCATGTACTGCCTGAGGATATAATGGCAAGAGAAGAGAAGAGAAAGAGCCGCATCCATGTCACATCGGGGCCAATGCAATCTCACAGGCACGGGCAGAGTACGAGCAGAGCACGAGCAGATGGGGCTGTGTTCTTTCTTCCCCAGTGAAACCGCTCACCCTGGGACAGCAGGCTTTCCCCTGACTTTTACCCCGGCTCGGTCTTGTGCCACCCAAGTCACCTGTCACCCTGCCTCCGGGGCTGGTGAAAGTTCAGCCCATCAGCCAAAAGCAAAGTTCAGAAACAGACTGTTCCGCAGTGCCTGTTCACACACCATGCGTGATGAGGAGAAGGTAATGAGGCCGGGGCTTCCAGCGCTCAGGAATACACGTCAGAGTCCCTCTGGATGAGCAAAAACTGCTTTTTCCTTGACGGTTTTACAAACTGGTGGGAAAGCAACAGCTGAGCCCTCCCATGACAAATACCAACATTACAAATGTCTTGCTCTAGGGACATGCAAATTATTTTAAAAACACAGTAGCCCAACATCCGATACTGATTTCAGATAGTCAGAACGAGCCTGAGAAATAGAAAATAACCCTGAAAGTAATTTTCAGTCTCAGACCTGTCTCCCTGAACCCCCATGAAAGCACACGAGATACTTAATTTGGAGTGAGGTGATACATTGCGAGCTGGGATACTGGGTCTGTTTCACAGCATGTTGCCTGTAAGACAACATTAACTACTGCTGGACCTGCAACATATTGGTACTGGCCAATAATAAATACGTTTGATAGCCCTGTGCTGCATGAGAGATGCCACTCAGTGGGACATAGAACACCTCTGGAAGCCCTACAAGCTACACATGGAAGATAACACACTCTACCTCAGCTACAGCTGCAAATTAGTTTCCTTTTTGACACCATGGCAAGAGCAGCCTGTTTGTAATGTTGTGTCTATAATTTTTACTCCTTCAGACCACTTGTTACTGCTTCAAACAAAATTTCAGCAGCATGGCAACACGAAAAGATTCTCAACTAAGTTTTTTTTTTTTTTCCCAAAGAACCTTGGGCAGTGGAAAAAAGCTCATTCACTCCAAACTGTTAATGAAGAGTAAGGTTTAAGGGACATATTCAGCCAGCCTGATTGCTATTTAATCCCATGTCTGCAGAAAGTTATTTGGAAGCATTAGGCAGAGCGACTTATCAAAATTTAGATCAAGTGAGACCAGGTGTAAGAAAGCATGGCCTAAAAATAAGGTCTCAAGGGTCAGATCAGTTGAGCCCAACGCTCCTATCCATCCTAGCTTTCTTGTGTGGCTGCAGGTAACTCAACTGGCTCATGTGTGTCTCCGTTCCAGGCAAAGAACTTGTTTCTTTCCAATGACTGCTGGAAAGGATTAAAGACTGTGAAGTAGTCAAATATTACATTGACAAGGGTTTGTATAAAAACCTAAGAAGTGACCATACCTTTTCTGTTGTGACATTTCCAGAGGTAGTGTTTCTGAGCAGCACCTTATATTCTGTCGCATACTGCAGGTAAGAAAAACAAACAAAAACACAATGTTTGCCAGTCACATCATCAATATGACCATATCATTTCACAAGGAGGATACTACTGTTAGGAAGACTTTTTCTAGAGACCATTCTATGGAGGCTAACGAGTCTGTCCTGTGCAAGAAAAAGGAGTGACCTCATATGCAGCTCCTGTCCCACGTGGAAACAGAGGAGCGCTCCGTGACCCCCTGAGCTCCCAGGTTTGGGTAACGACCAAAGAATTCATCCCCTTGCTCTGGCAGGGGGATTGGACTAGATGATCTTCTGAGGTCCCTTCTGATCCCTAACACTCTGTGATTCCGTAATTCCCCTCCCCTCCACCCTGCTGTTGCTCACACCCCACGCTGTCGCACTGGCTCCTGCAGAAGGCAAGTGGCACTTGTGCTGTTTCACTGTTAGAAATGGTGAGGCAGGCATTAAAATTGTCAGTAAAATATCTAAAATCTAGGGCAACAGTTTACTTTGATAAATTAGCAAAAGCAGGGCACTTCTTCGGGCTTGTTTTCTTTAGATATAAAATAGGGGAAAGAAAATCTTATGTACTTGCCAATTACCTGTGACAACAGCAGTACAGAGGAAAGGAGGACTTTTTTATTTGATTCCTGGACATACCGAACCCTGACACTCAAGACACCACAGAATATCCTTTTTTAATGATATTTTTGTACTGCTCCTATGTTTATTTATAGACTTGTACTATGTTGTGTATACACTCAAAATAGGACTTGATTTTAAGAGTTCGACCTTGTTTTGATACAGAACACCATGAAACCAAAAACTATTATTTTGCTCCTGTATCATGAAGAAGCACTCTGCCTCATAGCAATATTCTTAATAGTGTCTATCCCAACATCCAAAATTAGTAATAAGATCTAAATCAAAACCCTCTTGGAGCCCCACAGCTCCTCTCCATCAGTTTAAACCACACTATGTTCTGGTGCAACTTATCATCCTACCACACTTAGTCCTCTGTTAGAAGCCAGGCTGAGCAATTAATCCAGCAAGGAGTACAATGGAAAATACTGAATAAAAGCATCAGGCAACAGGTAATGCTTACACACACCACAGGTGTAAAAGTTTAAAGAACATTTTTGGTGGAGGTACAAAACACAGGCTACTAATTTGCCCCCTTTTTTTCTTTTGAGGAGTATTTTTCAAAATCAAACCATGTTGTATGGAAGTTGTATGTATGATTACATCAGGTGCTTTTAAAAATCTCACCTACTGTAAGCAAATTAACTTTTGGTATTTTCTGCATCATCTTTCTAGTCCTTTCTAAAGAGCAGTCACTTTGTCTGTGTACTGTAGTTCATGTCCAAAGTCCACACATATCTTACCGTTCGGAAAGCTGCAGCAACAAGATTTGCAGGAAACAGGTTTCTGTAAAATAAAAACAAGAAAATTAAATATTTCCTGTAGAAATTCCAAAACAAATGCACCAATGCGTTTTAGCCTCAGGAACCGAATTCCTTTTGCAAGGCAAGCATATTGGCATTAGTGAGGTACGTACTACAGAAGACAGTCTGGCAGCAGGAAGCAGATGTCTTGCTACACCCCCAGGGGTATGAACGCCATCTTCTCTTGCTCACATAAAAAGGTCCCTGCTTGTCTGCCACACGTTACCATTTGGGCAGGGACACCAGGGGCAACGGGACATGATGCTGGTTATACACACCCAGTGGTTACAGAAACTGGTTTAGCCACACCAGCTGCAGCAACAGCTGATAGCCTCCAGGGTCAGGCAGATTTTTACCACTACTCACGTGATTACACTTTGCTCACAGCCTCAACATGAAGGACAATCCAATCAGCAAAATCCACTTAAGAGAATGGCATAACCCTTCAACAAAGGGTCAGCTTCCCTGAACACTGAGGTAAAGCAGACCATCATGAGCCAGAGTTGTCTGCAAGCGCTGAAGGGGTTAAACAGCACAGATGAAAGTAGGGGCAACTCATGTGGAAAGCTGCAACATCCGAATTTGGTAGTGCCTCCATACAAAAATGCAAATTGAGCACTAGGTTTGTGCAGAGAGTGTGGCACGCAACACGACACACACTTCTACTGGGCATCCAGTGTATTTGTGCATCTGTGAAGCAACAAGAACAGGAAAAATGGTTAACTGGACCATGCAGGGAAAAGTTGCTTATTGTTGTATTTTATATTTATTTTTAACGCCACACTTCCTTTCTCCCCTTATGGTGGTAAAGAGCATGTGTTCCCCTAAGCAAATGGCAGCTTTTTTTGCTGTATCAGAAAGCAAAACAGGAATAACAACTGATCTCTGGGGTGACAGCAGAACCCTTGCTGGCAAGGGTAGGAAGGTTATGGGCATGAACTGAATATACTGCCAGCCAAACGCATCCAGGAGGCACGAGAACTCTTACGGTGAGGAAACCTGACCCAGAGTCAGTTAACTGTGGCAAAACACCTTTGGGGAGCTGCTCCGCACCCTTTGCTCCTTGCGCTGCCCTGACGAAGGCCCAGGCCATGCCTCATTAATCTCCCCCCAGATTTTGCTGTAGTTACCCTGGCAAACACTTTAAACCAGGCCTTCGGCTGTGATAATTCCATGGATGATGTGGAAAGCGCAAACCCAAACCACAGCAAGAACTGGAGCAGCAGAGTCAAATCTTTGAAAGCAAGAAGAAGCTTAAGATATAGCACAGATAAGGACTTTGGTCTTTTCCACTGCATAGCTCTGTTATCCTGCCGCCCAGCCAGGGCTTTCCCACAGCCTTGACAGCAACGAGAAGTACATGGACCTTCCCAGACGAGTGGCTGCTGTGAACTACCTCAGCCTCGCTGCTGCATTACATTAGGAGGCAGACGCAAAAGCCAAATTTCTGTAATAATAACTTGGCTCCTAGAGTCTGCGTTTCACTGAGCATGGAAGAAGTAGCAACTTAAAATTTAACAATACAGCTGTCTGAAAGTAGGAGAGCAAGCTCTAGCTTTGCAAAGATGCTTAGGAATTGGTCAAATAAGGTCAATGGAACAGATCGCGTGCACCAATTCTTGCACAGCTGGAACTCTCTGGTGCATAAAAACCTCATTTAAAGTAAAAACAAACTTACTTTTATCAGGAATAAAACATCACATATATAAATGGGCCCAGCTCAGTGCACAGTTTTAACCAAAAACAAGTAAACATGCTGTTGCAAAAATAAGGATATTTCTTTTCAACTTTTCATAGCAGGATGATTACTTTAAAAAAAAATTTGACTGGATTTTGAAGAAGCAAAAAGATGAAAAAAGACTGAAAACCAATCAGAAATCAAATTACTCTTTGGGTTTTTTTAAATCAGCTTTCCATCCTGATGAAACAAAGCCAAAGGAAATAATCCTAAAGCCTAAACAATATGGTTCTCCAATGTTTAAATGTGGCCGAGAAACCAAACCCTCCATAATTTACACAGTATGTCAGGCATGGGCCTCAGTAATTAAACACTAAGTTAACCCCAAGCCTATACTTAAAGCACATGGTTGGGTGATGCCAGAAGCCCTGCCACAGCAAGGCAAAGGGCAGGTTCTTACTGCAAGCGTGAATAGCACTAAAGCCGTTCAAATACGAGCATGTAACAGTCACTCTTCTTTACCTCTGGAGCACCAGTTACAGGACTCGACTCTGACTACAGTAAAGAGAATTTTTGACAATCCACCAAGTAAAAAAATCTGTATCTCAATTCAGCAGCTCAGAAGGAGCTTTGTGTTTTGTTCAACTTCAAAGCACACCTGCCTGAAAAGTCCCAACAACACATAAAATAATGTTTTGATCCTCTTTGTTTTAAATCCCGAAGTTTAAGAACAAAATGTGTCAGGTCACGAAAAGCAACCAAAAAATAGACGGCTTATCTTAGAGGCATGAGTTCTGCACAGACTACACTCATTGTTCACCTAAGATCAGTCAGCGTGTGAATTAAATTAAGCTGTAATTATGGGTGCGTCAGACCACAGGTTTTTACCTGAGGATGGATTTGCGCAAGAACGCCGTAACAGTGCCTAAAAAAAATGAACAGGTCAGGATGCCTCATGCTCCAGGGAGAGCCAAAAGCTGGCTGGTGATCTGCCTGGGCTCATTGTATGCTGGTGCCCGCAGGCTTTGCTCATCATGTGAGGCGAGACAAAGTTCACCCACCGCAGAAATCCAGACCCGGCTCTGTCCCTGCGAGTCCGTGTTCGCCCCATCCCCAAGCCCAAACGGAGGAGTCGCACGGGGAAGCGCAAACATCTCTCCTATTCAGGTGAACCGGTGAACAGGAAAGCTTATGAGTTGGGTAATTGCGCATGCAAATTAAATGTGGGTGTCTGCCAGTTGGTTTCTCTGCACAAACCAAATCTTGAGGGTTTTTTTTGCTTTGAAAGCCCGTACTAGATGCAAATGTGGAGTATAAAAGAATCAACACAGTTATACCACTGGATTTCTGACTATTGCTGTTGTTTCTAATGGCCCCATGCCTGCTGCTGCGATGCCCTGTGCTAGAGAACAGGGTTGCCTTTTCAAAGCAGATATGGGTTATCACATGAGCACAGCACTGAGCAAACACTGAGTCTGAGCGATAAGGAGCCCAGCACAGGGATCTGGGATCAGGCAGCTTTGGCGCTGTGATGCAGAGAGACGAAACCTGCTCTTACGTGGCAAGAATGAGACAAGCCAGCGATGCATGACATCATGGCAGGGGGACAGCTGTTCTGCATGCACCCCAGGTGCTCCACTGCCGCCGGAATCTCGCTCCACAGAGAGGGATGGATTATCCATGCATGGACACAACTGCCTTTGTGGCATAAAGGTGAAGTAGGTGCCACAAAGACAAGCACAGGGCAGGAAAGTGTCTTTTTACCCGTTGCAAGTTGTGTACAAAGCACCACCACCCCCAAAAAAATAACGTCAGAAATCCATCAGACAGCTGTCAAGGGTGACAGTTGTGTCCTGGGGCTGGAGCAGCAGCTGGGCTGAGCCAGGAAACCTCCACGTACCTGCGTAACACACAATGTGAGAGAGCACTCATCTCGGGTCCTCTTAAAATAGGAACCAGAAAGCAGCAGCACCAAGGGCGGCAGTTTCAGGGTCCAAGTACTTTCTGACTGAACACTGTGCTCATCACACCATCTTCCCATGCACAGCCAGAAAAATGCAGCTGTTTCCTTCTCCCCAGGGAAGAGCTGCTCCCACCAGATGGGAAGGGACCATTACTCCTCTAACCAAGTTCAGCAGGAAGGTCTCACCGTAACTTTTGCTGTAACAGAAATCTTAGTTTAGCTGCAGCAATTAGTGCTGGTAGACCCAGGTGACTAAGGAAACCTGGAGCTGTAAAGGGAACAAAAGCATGTTGCAGCTCCCATCCTTCTCAATTTTGATATTACAGTCAAATTCCTCTCTTCTTTACCCTATATCTTTCCACCAGTGGAATAAGGATGCACAGGAACTCCTTCACTGCATGTGTAATGGATTTTTATTAATAACTGTTTCTAAATTATTTTTTTGCTAGAGCTCTGCAAACAACTTTGCTCTGGCAGCAAAAGCATGAAGGGAAATCCAGGCAAGCAGAACCTCTAAAATACTACGCATTCCTCTTGCACTGCTTCTCACAAAAAAGTTCCACTTCCAATGCCAAAAACCTTGCTGCTGGAAAACATATTTCTGTGAAAAAGCCTATAAAAAAGATTCTGTATTGCGTTATCTCCTGTTTGGGTTTTGTTTTGTTTTCTCTCAATGAAGTGTTTTCAATGGTAGGAGTCCACTGACAGCAACTTTATTGCCATCTGTGGCAACCTGCCAGAGCCCGGTTCAGATTGCTCCAATACCTTTATTTTTCTTTCTGTTCTTTCTGGTTTCATTCAATACCACATAACAATTTTTCTCATCTTTTTGATAGATATGTGGATGCACAATACATGCCCTGGACGTAGACCGATTTATGTGTGCATTTGCTTTAACACAGAGAAACCTGAAAATGTGTTTACTTATAGCAGATATTTGATACTTTTTTGCTTCAATGGTGCCATCTGCAGCTTTGTTGCTTGGAAAAAACAAAACAAAATATAGGGGAGTCAGTAGTAAAAGGCAACGAATATAAAGAGCAAAAGAAAGGAGCAGAAATGTTCAGAGGCTTCCTAAAATAACACCAACCAAGACAGTGCAGGCACAGGAACAAAACCACTGAGTACAAAGATCAGTCAGCAATCCCTACACTTCAAGAGAGGATACAGGCTCAGAAAATGAACCAAGTGAAGGTGGACAGTAACACTCACTAATTTTCCTTTGGCTGAGGGTACCCCCAAGTTAAAAGCTAGTTGTCCAGCTACGAAACCCAGTGGTTAGCCTACACCGATGGTGGTTCGCCAAGGTAACTGCAACTATTCTCACCACTTTTTATTCTATTTATCACTACAAAGGTGGCATCTCCCTCTCCTCTCCTAACGCTCAGGTTTTTCTCTCTCTTTCCACATCACGATTTCAGAGACAGCCTTCACGGCTGATGCTTTTGGCTGACTCACCAGGAAGTCCAAGGCTTTAAGAAACAAAAGCTACTGGAGTGATCGGTGACCAAGCGAGGGTCACTGCACCCCAAGGTCCACCCTGGCCCTCTGTTCCACAGCCTGGCCAGCAGAACGTGACCGGCGCTTGTCCCCGATCTCGAGCTCACCCCCACCTTCCCTCCGGCTCCGACGCTGCTCGAAGCCAACGCACGGGCTTGCAGACTGCGCCCTGAGTAGCCCCGTTGGCAGCACAGCTGGTAACCTCTGGCGGAGAGACAGAAAGGGCAGTGAGAAGCAATGAAATTTAAACTGTTTTAGCAGACTTGCCCGGCAGCCTGAGGAAACTTGACCTCACCACTCAGGGCAGACACCTGGACCTCTCTGTATCCTTTCTATAAAAAGCAGATGATGCTACTACCTCCTTTCCTCCCTGGACTGTTACAGCTGGAGCTGGATTAAAACCAGAATTCCCTTCCCAAAGCCAATTCCACAGTTTCAAAACATGTTTTCATCCCAAAATTGTGCAAAGACTGTTCCAGACCTTTTTTCCCACAAAAAAAATATTGTAAAACATTTTGTTGAAATGTTCCTTCTTGATGAGTGAGATTTTCTACTTAAGTCTTTTGTATAAAATTACAGCAAAACATTGACCTCACTGTAATGAAGTGCCAGGATCACCCACTGTTGGAAATTCTGACAGGATCAATAGGTTCCTGTGAAACTGTTTGATTTTGTTGAATCAGCAAATATAAATCAGAGCCAAAACAAAACTCTGACCTTATCAAAACATGAAGTCTTGACAATTGCCCATCAGAAGAGTTAATAAATCAATGGATTCTTGCAAAACGCTTGACCCTGCTGTCTCAACCGCTTTTCAACAAGCTGTGATTGGGCTGTGTTAGCGGGTGGATGGAGTCACCTCCTGGTCACCATCTCTCTCCTCCTCACCTGTTTCTCCCTGGTCAGAAGCCCAACACGATCAGAACCAAGCTTGGTTTCCACTGTCATCTGCCCAGGTGGGTGTTAAGCCCCAGAGCACCCCATTCCCTCACTGACTACCCACTTCATAACCAAGATGATTAGAGTTCTTTATTCTCCATTGCTTTGCATTCTCCACCAAACAAAGTAGTAAGGGATGACACCAGAAATGCTAAAATTTCCCGTCATTCTCCTCATCTTCTGCTGACACTCGGTGCTCACCTGTTAGGTACAACTGAGCTGTTCTCCATGCCAGATGCTCTGAAGATGTCCATGAGGTCCACCTTCAGCTAGGACCACATGGAATAGGAGTGCTCCAGAGCCCAGCTTAATGCAAAAGCCTGAACTGCATGCTCTGGAGAAGCCTGTCTTTCTTCACTGACAAGGGACAAAGTTAAGGAAATCCAAGGTCCCCCCTGGGTTCAGAGCACACCGCACTTTCTGCTTCTTTTTGGCTTAAAAAAAAATAGGAACAAACCAATCAGCCTTGTGGAAGCACCTCTGAACTCTTGCTGGATCCCTGCCATGACCACTGAGCTGCAGCCTCCCTCTGCCTTTGACCATGCTCATCTTTTAGGGAGCTCCAAAGAGCTGCCCACATGACAGATCCTAGATGAGACAGGCCATCAGCAACCCCGCTGTGGGGCACAAAGGCACCTTCAGGTCAGCTCTGCTGTCCCCACCCTGTGTCCTGGGGAAGGGGACAGAGTGCCTAAGCCTCTTGCACTTTCCAGGAGCGAAACCAAGAGGGTGCTCCAGCAACTCAGGCTGGAGGAAGGCAGACAAACTAGACCTGGAAGGGACACACCAAAACAGAGGCAGCCTTTTGGCTGACCACTGAGTCATCATCTATTAGCTACCAAAGCTCAAGATAAATCTCTTTTCCAGAGGGGGTGCCTGCACGCATAAGTACATGTTTGTGCAGAAGCTTTACACTTGGAAACTGAAGACCTCAGCCAAGAATTAAGCTGGCCTCCAGACATCACTGTGACAATAGATAGCAACATCTTTGGTCACTAACTAATACACTTCCCAAAAGCAGAAGGGATCTGAGTCCTGGGAAAGGACACCCTGTGTCATCCCTGCAGAAGTCATGGCAAATACTGACTCACAGCTCTGATTTTGCTGTTTCTTACTTGGGCCATGTTATTATAATCTGTTTTCAGTGCTGTAGGGGCACTCTGTTTACCTGCTTGCACCTCACTTTTACCTTTTATCTGAAACTAAGCTGAGTAGTGAAGCCTTGAAGGATACGGCCAGTCCTGTGACACAATTGAAAACAATTTTTTTTCCTGTATCTCATGGAAAGCTTCAGCACCAAAAGAGAGAAAAGGAAAAACAAAGAGCAAGATGCTGCAACACCCACCCAACCACACTGAAGGCAATGGTTTCAGCTCTCCAAACCTACAGACATTAACTGAAGACAAGGTTACTCTGGTACCTTCCACCAGAGCAAGAGAGAAGATCGATGGTCAAATCAGAACACCCACATTTTCAAAAGCAGGTTAAAAAAAAAAAAAAAAAAAAAAGGAAAGGGAGAAGAAAAATCACAAAACTTTGGAGTTAAGGATTCAGTCCCACCACCATTATAACTTCTTTGAAGATGAACCCTCCACCTGCCTTTACAGACCAGAGCGAGAAGCAGCTTTCTGCTCCCAGCTTCACAGATATTACCTACAGCCTGAAGCTTGCTGGAGCATCCCTGCCCCGTTTCTCAGCTACATCCTACTTGGTATTGCACGGCAACACAGGAATGAAACGCCAGCTACAGCAGCCATGCCAGAATGCACATGGAGCAGCCACTCCTACAGTCATCTTCCCAACTCTCCCACTTGTACTGACTCTTTTTTGTATTTTCCTTCACCTGCCTACACTTTCATTCCATGTCACCTTCACAGCCAGGACACCTACTCTCTATGTCCTATTATTACTTCTTAATGTGCCCTGTCAGGAATTGCTGGTCCTTAAGAGAGGACCTTACTTGTGAGTCCTTAAGAGAGGTGGGCTGAGGACACAAAGTACGTGGCTGCCAATGGGACAAACTGGAGTACACTTTCTGTCCAAAGGGAACATGCTTCTCTCTGGGGCACAAAAGGACATGAACATGGATATGTAAACACAGGCGTTCTAAAACTCTTTTTATCTTTGTTGCCACATAGGTTTACTCAAACACAGTGAAAAAGTCTCTCAGCTGAAAAACTGAACTCGTAAAAGCAAAGCAAACAATCTAAATAAAAATCTCCCACTTAGCTTTGCAATTACCAAGATATATCTGCTAAGCACAACTCTCCAGCCACTTCGCTGGTATGGTCGCCTCCTTTAATCTTCCATTTGCGTCTTGGTAACAAGACTCACCACCTCCAAAGCCGTTCATCTTCCAATGTTTCAGCAAACCTCCACACTCCCTATTGATGCACTATCACTTCCCATCACTTCCTCAACTACACTCATCATGAGAGTTCCAGCTGTCACTTCCCAGTATTCCTTTATTCCACAACTTTTCTCAGGCACCTGTAATACACTTTTCCATGACTGTCCAACACTACTCAGGTGTTAAAAAGTGGTACAGCCAGAGCCGGGATAACAAAGCACATCAGCTGTCCACATCTGGGGTTCTGCACCAAGATTATCAAAGCACAAGAAACCACAGTTGGAAGTCTGATACTCAAAAAGCTGGCTGGATGTCTGCCTCATTTGTGTAAGTGTTCCCCTCTTATTTAAAGAGCTGGACAGATCTCAACAAGACATGAGCTGTAAGAAAAAAATAAAAGGTGAAGCCTGCAACTTTGCAAGTAGGAGTAAGGATAAAACAGAAAGACTACGATCTGAGTAGAAGTGAAAGCCTTGCTTTCAGGTAGTTTTGGGGAACATAAGTATCATCTTTGCAAGATGCAGGGGTGGGATGGGAAGTTCACAAATAGGGTGTCCTCATGCCAGACTATGTTTAGGGTATGTCTTCAATGGAAATATGGGGTTGCATTTCCCTGCCTTAAGAAAAAGGTGCTGTGTGAGGGATGGGGAGAGCTGCCCTCCCCTGCCTGCAGGAGATGGGACAGGACAGGCAGTGGGGCAGCAAAACACACCAAGCAAGGCCATGCCTGCCCTGCAGCCAGCATCCAGGAGCTGCTCTCCCTCCGAGGGGGGACCAAAAACAGACCCAACCACCCAGACCTCTGAGCAAGCCTCTATTCATTCTCACAGCCACCCAGCTAGAATTAAAGATCAAGGGGGGACAGGCAGAGCACAACGCAGCCCTGGGCCTGACCGTGCTGCAGGTACCTGGGCAGAAAGCAGTGCCCGTGGAGAAGCCAGGATGATGAGGAGAATGGGGATGGGAAGACGGAGAAGGGGGGATGAGAAGACGGAGAAGGGGGGATGAGAAGACGGAGAAGGGGGGATGAGAAGACGGAGAAGGGGGGATGAGAAGACGGAGAAGGGGGGATGAGAAGACGGAGAAGGGGGGATGAGAAGACGGAGAAGGGGGGATGAGAAGACGGAGAAGGGGGGATGAGAAGACGGAGAAGGGGGGATGAGAAGACGGAGAAGGGGGGATGAGAAGACGGAGAAGGGGGGATGAGAAGAAGTGAAGGAAGGGGCTGTTCCCCGGCCGCCCGCTGCAGTGTGCAACACGGCCGAGTCTGTCATCATCCTCCGGCGGGGAGGGCGGGAAGGAGGGGGGAGGCGGGGGGAGCAGGGCGGCCTCACCTGACGAGGTCGAGGAAGGAGTCCACCGTCTCCTTGTTGGTGGGCACGTCACCCGAGAGCCCCAGCCCGGGGGCGTTGAGTGCGGAGGCGCCGGCGCCGGGGCGGATGATGAAGCCGAGAGCGACGGCGAGACCGGAGGCCAGCAGCGTGGTGCCGAGGAAATAGGCGATGGCGATGCCGCCCAGGCGGCCGAGCGAGCGGGCGTCCAGGCTGGCGGCCCCCGACACCAGGCTGCAGACCACCAGCGGCAGGATCACCATCCGCAGCATCCGCAGCAGCAGCTCCCCCGGGAAGGCCAGGTAGGTCACCTGCGCCCGGCTCAGCGCCGCTCCGCGCACGGCGGCCCCCAGCGCCACGCCGGCCACCACCCCCGACACCGTCAGCACCACCAGCGCGTTGCGCCGCAGGAAGCCCCAGCAGCCCCTCAGCCGCCCCCGGCCGCCTCGCTCCGCCGCCGCCGCTGCCGCCGGGCCCTCCGCGTGGCCGTTGCGGCCGTTGCCCGCCTTCTCGTCGCCCGCCTTCTCCTCGCCCGCCGCCTCCATGCTGCCCGGCGCGGCAGCCAGCAGCGCCCTCCCCGCTCCCCCGCTGCCGGCGCGGAACCGCCTGTCCCGCCGCCGCGCGGCTGACTGATCGTCCGCACCGAGAGAGCCCGCCCCGCCGCGTGCCCGGGGGGGCGGCACCGGCCCGGCCGGGCCCCGCCCACGGGGTGGTGGCAGCGCCCGTAGCCCCGGGGCCCTGTGGTGCCGGTGTGCGCGGCGCCATGGCCGCCAGAGGGGCCCGCACGTCACCTCCGCGCCCCGGCGGCGCTGCCCGCGTCCTGGCCGCGGCCCTCGGCCTGCTCACGGGCTGCACACGGGCCCTGCGTGGCCTCGTGGTTCACACACGGCCCCTCAGTGTCCTAGAGCTCAAAAATATCCCCTCAGTGTTCCTATGGTTCACACATGTCTCCTTAGTGGCCCTCAGTGTCCCCACAAATCACACCTGTTCCCTCAGTTTCACCATGGTTCACGTCTCCTTACTGTCCCTCAGTGTCCTCACAAATCACACACATCCCTTCAGTGTCCCCATAGTTCACATGCCTCCTCACTGTCCTCATGGCTCAGACAGGTCTACTTAGTGTCCCCGAGTGTCCCAACAGATCACACCTGTTCCCCATGGCTCACATACATCCCTCTCAATGACACCTTCAGTGTCCCCATTATTCACACATGCCCCCTCAGTGTCCCCATGGTTCACACACATCCCCTCAGTGTCCCTCAGTATCCCCATGGCTCAGACACATCTACTTAGTGTCCTTGAGTGTCCACACGGATCACACCTATTCCCTTAATTTCCCCATGTCCCCATGGCTCACACCCATCCCTCTCAATGACACCTTCAGTGTCCCCATTGTTCACACATGTCCCCTCAGTGTCCTCATGGTCCACACATGTCCTCTTAGCATCCTTCAGTGTCTACACAGCTCACATATATCTCTTTGGTGTCCCCATGGTTCACACATGCCTCCTTAGTGTCTAACACGTCTCCTTAGTGTCCTTCAGTGTCTCCATGGCTCACACATGTCTCCTTAGTGTCATCATAGCTTGTGCATGTCCCCTCAGTGTCCCCACAGCTCACAGAGTTCCCTTCAGTTGCCCACAGATCACATGTGCTCCTTCAGTTTTCGCATGTCCCCACAGCTCACACATGTCTCCTTAGTGTCATCATAGCTTGTGCATGTCCCCTCAGTGTCCCCACAGCTCACAGAGTTCCCTTCAGTTGCCCACAGATCACATGTGCTCCTTCAGTTTTCGCATGTCCCCACAGCTCACACACATCCCTCTCAATGTCACTCTCAGGGTTCCCATGGCTCACACATGTCCCCTCAGTGTCCCCATGGCTCATACATGTTCCTTCAGTGTTCCCATAGTTCATGCACATCCCCTCAGTGTCCTCCTCCATGTCCTTCTCACTGTCCTCATGGCTCACATATGGTCCCCTCAGGTTTGCCACAGCTCACACATGTCCCCTCAGTGTCCCACAGCTCACACATGTCCCCACAGTGTCCCCCTCCTCTCTCCAGGCACCACTTGAAGAGGTGGAAGCCATCCTCTGCAGCAGGACAGGTCTGTGGCCATGCCTCCTCTCCCCATGGTCAAAGCTGCCCAGCTGGTCCATGGGCTTGTCAGCGGCAGGGTGGCACAGACCTGTTGGCTCCAAGCATGCTTGCTTGCGGAACCACACTGAAACCCATGTCTGATCACACGAGAAGGTTGTCTGAGAAGCAGACAATGTCTCTGATGGTGTGAGGGGCTGATAAGGACAAATCCGCAGGGATCTTGGAGGTACAGTACTTTCGTGTTTGCTCATAGAGCCCGTTGCATGAGCTTCAGCCAACGCCTGGATTTCAGAAGGGGCTTCATTTCAGTTCATTCCCTTGGCATCAGCAAAGCACAGCCTAGCAGAAAACTCGCTGTGAAAACAACCAGCCACACATTTGCTTTTTGAGTAGACCACACTAATTAAAGAGACTGACAGGGCGTGATGGGACAATAATCCAAATTTAATAAGAATCTTTTATGCTTTCTAGCCTTGTGGATAGACTCAAAGATCCCTACATTATGGCTAGAGTTCCTGGGAGTTGTCTCTGTCTAAATTGGTTAGCACCACCACTGACAAGCAACTCCATCCACCATCACCCACCTTGGAGCTCAATAAAAGCCTTGACTCATGTCTTGCTCTTGCACCAAAATTTGACCCCAGATACCAAGTATATTCTTATTGGTTTGTTTTTTGTGTTTTGGTTTTTTTTCCAGATAACTTTCCTTTTGAGAAACACTCAGTTTGTGAAAGTCTGGGAATGAATGTTCCATCAAACTAGGATAAACAGAGAGAGGAAACAGAGACTAAACTAATCAGGAAAGCAAGTATCTGCAAATACTTTCAAAGACATTCAATTGCATCAACCTCAAAAGGAACAAAAAGCTGTATGGATGTCTTAAAGTCAGTTTTGAATTCTTTTTTCAAATAGGTTTGTGAATAATAAACAATTAACCTTCCAAAGTAATTGTTTCTTTCCCCATCAGAAGGATTTCTAAAATAGATTTTTAATTAATATTTTGAGAGTATTCCCCATGAAAATATCATGCTTTGTTTTTCCTTTGCGTCTTTTCCTGCCATTCTTTCCTGGTCTCAGACTTTTTTCTCTCTGTGAAAAGGGGAAGAAAAAAGGGAAGGAGAAAAGGCAACAGAAAATAATAAAATAAATATAAAAATACAGAAGTCTTTATTCTCTCTTTTAGTTGAGAAAACATTCTAAAACCAAACAATGAGCAGGAATGCTGTTTCCACACATAAACTGAAAAGCAAGGAGAGAAATTCAGGGAAGGGTGAACAAGAGGAACACATGAAATGGGAAAACTCACGTGTAGCAGCACATATACAAGACCAGTGCGAGAGTTAAAACAGAGCCTTTCCCACCGTACGAAGTGACAGTAGGCTTCTTCTCCCAGAGGATCTCCCCATGTCCTTGCAGGGTCGACTTTGCTCAGAGCAGTGCCAGGAGAACAGCCAGGTGAGCAGCGGGAAAACACACATCCAAAATTGTAGATTCCACTGCATGTTTTTTAACCTGTGCTAAGGCTGGTTGGTGATGACCAACCGTTCATGAAGAACACCTTGATGCAGGGATACCTGTGTAAAACTTCCTGGTCAACAACACCATGAGAATTTGGATTCCAAATTTCCCCCCTCTTTTTCCCTCTTGATATTCTGATTTAAACACCGATACAAACAGTTGTTCTTCTTCTCTTAACATATCTTCAGATGACAAGGCTTTTGCCAAGAAGAAGGCAATAGAGCATGTGAACCTCCCACCATATGAATGGACATTATCCCAAAGATGTTTTTCCGCACCCTGTGAGAGTTCATGGATGGCTGCAGTCATTAACTCTGAAGCCTGCTGACTTATTCAGTAGTAATCATTGACTGATCCATTGTGTCATGTTTTTATTCCAGCTCTTGTAGATCTTGGGAGCTTTCCAGTGAGTGAGCCTGCATGTTTCCAATGTCCACCCTGCTGGTGCTTCTAAATTACAGTTTTTAACTTTCCCTATTGCGACTTGAACAAATTTGGTTTTGTCTTAGATGCTTTCACCTGCACAGGACTACAGTGCTTCCTCCAGAAATCAGCAGAGGGATCATAAACAGGCAAAACCAAACCAAAACAGAGTAAAAAATACAGTACCTTTTAAATAAAATTAAAGAATTCATTTTGCTTTGGATAAGGAGACAGCCAACATTGTTTTCACCACTGGTCCAGGAAAGATGAAATCCTGCTGGTTTCCAGTCAAATTCTGCTTGATATCATTTTTTGATGTTGGGTATTTGAAACTCCAGCCTTAGTGAAGTGAATATAAAAATACCGACAGCTGTAAGAGAATCAGGTCCTTCCCCTCCATGTTACAGCACCAAGCAAGCAGAATACAGGACTTATTTTGAGCCATTTTCCTCAGAAAAGGTCCCACTTTGTGGAGGGAAGTTGATACTGAGACCTATCTGAGGAAAGGCTGACAATTCCTTTTTCCTACTGCTCATTCATTCCCACTGTTACTCTTTACCACACTCTTGCTGCAGATCAGTGGGATGGACACTTAGGATGGGATCTATGTAATCTAGCTGTTGACAGCTAGAAATTAAATGTCTAATTCTTGCTTTTTCCACAGTCAACAGAGATACAGGGAAGGTCATTCCCTTTTAAAAGATGTGTCTGATGCAGATGAGGTGAAATTTTCATCTACTTTTACCCCCTGGATAAGGAGAAGACCTAGACAATTGGTTTAGGATACCCAGGTTCCAGGTGATTTCTGTCATGTGACATCCCTGACTTACAACGCAGGTCTCACCAAAACCAGACTGTACAACAATATCACAGAAAACCATCATTTTCCTCCCTCTGTGACTTCTGTATATGTTATACTTACGCAACATTACAACTCAAGATGATTCTTTTGTTCCTCAGAGGAAATTTAACCTGGCAACCAAACTCTGTCCTAATTTTTTTCTGCCCCACTCTCCAAAATATAAATGTACGCTGGTCCTAAGGACATCCACATCTGGAGCTAGCTCTGAACTTCACGGTGGCCTCTGTAATAAATTCAAACCTCCAGACAGCAACACCTCTGATCGCTGGAGAAAGACAGATATGATCATTTACTTCACAGTGCTGCTCATCTCAGCCAGAAATGAAGGTACCAAAGATGGTTTCTGCCTTGTGAGGTTTTTTGGAGAAGAAGGAAAAAAGTGGAATCCACTCTGCATTACTACGTGGTGTCTATCTGTCCTCCTGCATATGTCAGGTATTATTATGTACTACCGCGAAGCACGAGCATAATAGACTATATGCAACAAGTACTTCTGAAAGGACAAAGCCCATGTAATAAAGTAGCACACAAAAGCGCTCCAATGACATTGATTTTAGAGGGTGGAAAAGCCCGTAAGAAACAGAGAAGGAGGTTTTCCACACCTGAGGAAGGCCAACACAAGGTCTGAAAGAAATCAGACTTGAGTTTCTTTGCAGGGGGAGGAGAGGAAGGCCTTCAAAGAGCTGTTTCTTTGGGTCTTACACCTGATCCATGCCCTCTTGGCACAGGTTAGAGTGTCCCTCAGGCCATGTTTCCTACAAAACCGTAAACCAGTTGTGTGCAGCAGGAGTGCAGTGAACACTCATGGTGCCACCTCGCTTCCTTTGGTCTTCCTGCCACCATCTCCCTCTTCATAAGACCAGCAAAGTCATCTTCGGCTTTCAGGAGTTTCCTTGGCTCTGGCTGCTGTTTACCCTCTGTTCTTGGGAGACCAAGCAGAAGCCTGTAGGCTTAGAAAGATGTCATCAATCAGACCATCTCCCATGACTGCTTTAGTTTGAAGTAGTTTGAAGACTGACACCTAAAAGGCATGGTGGGGGGAGGAGGGAGCAACATGAAAGGGGAGATGGCAGGAAGGAGTTGAGGTTTATACTTGTGTTTTTCAAGAGAATCTTGAATTAAGGTGCTCCCAAACATCCCAACAGAGATGTTCTGGGCAGCCTGCACTGTCCCAAGGGTCTTTATTACAAAGTGGCCTTGTTCTGAGGAGAACACATGAAAAGTGTGTGGGAGAGAGCTTGCTTTCCACCAGGCAAAATGAAGTCCTCAGAAAAGCCACAGCACGCCATCTGAGTCAGGATGGCCTAGAGCACTTCCTTGGCACGCAGACTTTAGCTTGGCAAGTGGACTTTGTTGGGTCTGGGATGCCAAGCAATTTGGACAGACTCCAGCCCCATCACAGATATGCTCTCTGCCTGCCCTGGGGAGGAACATGAAGTGTGTTCTTCAGCTCTTCCTGGTGTCACTGGCCTCATCACCCTGTTGCAAGCTGGATGCAGGACCAGCCACCCACACGCAGCCACCTGGACTGAAGAGAATGAGCCTGATTTCAAGATATCCAAACCATGGAAAGAAAACACCCTGGCCCTCAGTGATGCCAGATCCCAAGAATATTCCTCAGGTCCTGCTGCACATATGTTCCTGGCTAGCAACCTAAATAATCCCATCCCAAACACAAACCTACCACAGTGTCACACATGGATTTACTGTCTCTCCAGGCTAGGTAAGCTCTCATGCCTAATAAAAAATATTCTGAGGATGAAAAAATAAATAAAAACACATCACCTTTCTGAGTGCATTTTCTAAAAGCAGAGGCAAGTAAGGAATTCTGCAAATACCACTTGCTTGCCCAAACTCCAGCAAAGTATGAACTCTGCAGACAGGGATGGTTGACCTAGGGTAAATATTTAACTAATCCTCCAAAGGCACATGCAGTTTTAACAGCAAGGAGATGAAAAATATAGAATAATACCCTCTCACATGCTTTGTTTACTCTTTTGAATTACTCTGGAAAGAAAGTTGCGTTGAGCCAAGAGTAAATTTAAAACTAAGTGTCTTGTTTTCAAAACCCTAATCATGTACAAATACGAAGAAAAACAAAGCAAAAAGGTGTTGAAAAACAAACAAAAAAGCTGGAAAACAAGAGCTCTGACTGCCTCCCAAGAATATTATTTTCTCCTTTGTAGTGTCTCCCTGAGATTTTTCTTTGAGGGGAAAGAGAAGGGAAAAAGGGCAAAGATGAGTGCAGATGTTCCAGATCTTAGATGTGTGAAATCCTGCCCCAGCAGGGGACATTGCCTCTGGCTGGCAGGGAAATGCAGAGTCAGGGTCTCAAAACAAGCCAGGATGATCCAAACACACTGTGTGATCTCCTCTCACGGTGAAGCTTTGCTACTGAAAAAGCAAGGGAAACGACTACGGAGAACATGCTTGCATGAAGAGCTCACAAGTGCTCTAAGTAGAAGTGCCTGCTGATTTCTCCCATGGTTGTGGGTTGGTAAAGTGCCTCGCCGGCTGCAGAAGGTTGGTTAGACAGCTGAGGGTTTGCCTGGCATTAACATTAACACCTCGTGAATACATTTAGTTTTCCATTTAGCTATAGCTTTATTCAGCATGGCTGTAGATAAGGTTATCAGCAAACAATCATTGAAGCTTAAAGAACCTTTTAAAAATAAGTACCAAGGCCTCATATTTGTTCTGAAGCTGTTTGTTTTATTTTCAGGGAATACTGTCCCAATGGCATTCAGGAATTAATACACAAGCAGAGCACGACTTGATTTGCATCAGTTGTATGGAATATGCTATAAAAACTGCGTTAGGGAGAGAAAAAAGCACAAGCAATTTCTGAACATTGGTTGTGATTCAGTGGCTAGAAGCAGCAAGGGGAAATCCTTGCTTTTACACATTTTATCCCTGATTACAGTATGACAATGAATGCTGTATCCCTGGTTATGTGTGACAGTAAACTGGGATGACAGCGAACAGGAGTGGTAAAGCTTGTGCCAGGGAACACAGGGGACTGTGCTCTTTGCCCGCTGGCCTGTGGGGATGTCTTCCCATGCCCCCAGCTTGCTACTGGAGTGTGAGAGCGGCCACACCAAGGGGCTGCGGGAGAATTGTGTGGACCAAACAGGCCTTTGAGACGTAACTGCAGCTTTAATGATCCTTGGGGCCATACAAAAAGAGCAGCAAAATATCAGAAGAACAGTCATACTGGAAAGGAAGAACATAAGAATAAGCAAAGCAAGAACATTCTGGGAATATTATACTTCTGAAGTACCAGACATTCTGCATCTCTGATGCTTCCAGGTGCAGTCCTTTGGATTTAAGAGCCTTCCATGCATTCGCTTCGTGCAAATTTGTCTGCGGTTTTTTTGAACCCTGTCATCTCTTTTCCAGAGGTGGCGTTAGTCCTGTACAGAGCTCACTGCCTGCTTTTGTCACCCTCTGCACCTTTCCTGGCTCTTCTGTACGCCTCGAGACCAGAGCACACGAGTGTGGCACGAGCTGATGATAGGTGGAGACTCCTCTCTCCCCTTCCAGCTACAGCCAAGGCAGCAGAGGCAGCAGGCAGGAGCTAACAGAGGCAGCCTGTTACAACCAGAGGAGTTGTTTCCCTCCTTGATGCTGCTACATGCAATGCCGCCAAGGTCCGTGGCTGCAGATTGGCCAGTAGTTAGAATCATAGAATCATAGAATCATAGAATCATAGAATCATAGAATCATAGAATCATTTTGGCTGGAGGAGACCCTCGAGATCATTGAGTCCAACCACTAATTTAACTCTGGCACTAAACCATGTCCCTAGAAACCTCATCTACATGCCTTTTAAACACCACCAGGGATGGTGACTCCACCGCTTCCCTGGGCAGCCTGTTCCACTGCTTCACAACCCTTCCCATGAATAAATCTTTCCTAATATCCAAGCTGAACCTTCCCTGATACAACTTGAGGCCATTTTCTCTTGTCCTGTCACTTGCTACCTGGGAGAAGAGACCAACACCCTCCATGCTACAACCTCCTTTCAGGCAGTTGCAGACAGTGATAAGGTCTCACCTCAGCCTCCTTTTCTCCAGGCTGAACAGCCCCAGGTCCCTCAGCCACTCCTCATCAGACTTGTGCTCCAGACCCCTCACCAGCTTCATTGCCCTTCTCTGAACTCTCTCCAGCACCTCAACCTCTCTCTTGTAGTGGGGGCCCCTTGTAGTTACAAGGCCCCTTATGGCTGTGCATGGATTAGGCCGAAAAGTAACCTGCCTGGAGCAAAGAAGCACTTGTTCCGCGTGTGTACGTGTTGCTGTAATGCAGTAACAGGAGTAAAAGTGCCAAGGAGAAAGCAGGTTACTTCCATTTTCCAGACTGCTATTTTAGCAACAGACCACTTCGCTTGAGATTGTCAGATGTGTTGTTACTATAACAGCTATACTTCATCAGTGCGGGTATCTGAAATAATGTTATGCCAGTGGCTAGCGTAGAGCCCTCCCCTCCTCCCTGAAAAATTATGTTTATTCCTGATTGGTATAAGAAGTTGAAGAAAAAAATCATTTGGTCATTTATGCCAAGACCCCAGGACTGCATAAATCTCTTCTAGGGCAGTGAGAGGCAAGTAGCTACCAGGACTGCATCTGACCTACTGCAGAAGATGGCATCTGGCCAGCCACGTGTTCTGCCTTGGCTGATTAACCGAGTGGGTGTATTAACCACCTATGTAAAGTATCAAACCACTAAAAACTTGCTGTGTTTGCTATATCCACGAAATACAGATTTAGGAAAGTGTTTACAACTTCTTTGCCTCTGTCTTCCAAGGCTGCTGTTCTGCCACTGGGTGCAATTCCCTCCTTTGTGACAAAGGGAATTTGGCATTCAGGCCCAGGAGATGCCTAAGACCAACCCATCTAACGAGGCCCTAGATCTCTGAGGCTGTGAATCCTCAGATTTCTGCTGAGAGGTAATCTCAGACAGCTCCTCAGTGGAGGTTTCTCTTTGGCAACCTGCCTATTTTTATGAAACTCACAGCAATGCACTTCCCGTGAGATCTCCACCCTTTGGTGACATTTTGGTGAAACTGCATGCTAGAATCAGGATCTGCTAATGAGGAATAGATGGATGGAGCCACATAGAGACACATATCCCAGTGCACGTGCCAATGCACAATGTTTTAGGAACCAGGCTAAAACTTACCTTGTGTCTACTGTTGTCCCAACTGTGTGAATCACAAAGTAGTTGTCCTAATATTGGAGAAAAGGGGAATGCAGATTTTCTCCTTACACCTGAAAAGTTACATAGAAATATGTGGAAATGTGGAGGAGTCACATATACATAAGGAAAATGGTAAACACGTACTTGATGCTTTCCTGGGCAGTGAAATTAAAAAAAAAAAAATTATAAAATGATATTTTTTTTAAAGTTAAGAGAAAGCGGAAACACAGAAGATCGTGTAATGAGAGTGCAGTATGAAAACAACACCAAATTCTTGAGAAGTCACAGCAGCATCTTGCATTACCACTCTCTGCCTTTCTTCCCATCACACTTACACCACAGCAAACAAGCTTTTCACTGCCAAAGTCCACAGTTTTGGATGTTTTTCTTAGCCAGATCTAGAAGAGTACAGGGGTACCTAATGTCTGTCTGATGGTTGTGATTCTCATTGATCTCAAAACCTTTGAGAATCTGAGCTTGTCTTACCTATTGTACCATTTCCAGAGCTGTCTAGGGTACTTGCTAACGTAGGTATCTGAGAGTTTCTGGGAGCTCCAGAGGCCCTTTTATTAGCCTGAACTAAAGCAATTTTAGCTCCCTAATAAAGTAGCATCATTATCAAATCCAGGAGAAAACAAACAAACAACATACTCGTGCAGAGCAGATTACACAGTACTCTGGCTGCATAAGAGTCCTGTCACTGCAAGTTTCGCATTAACAGCCCTGCTGGGATTTAAGGCGAGGAAAACAAGGCAGGAGGAGCACGCACTTTCCACCTGCCATAAATCAGAGCTGAGACCTCCTGCATCAGGGAGCACGAGGTCAGGCTCTGGCACGGTGCAGCCCCAGAGCAGGATGACAGCCCTGGGCTGAAAGCCCCTGGTCCTGTGTGGAGGCTGCTGACCCACAGGGCTTGTGTGCTTCTCAGTCCTGACTCAGCCTTGTAACCCCCAGCTTGCAAAGGAGCTTTAAGAAAGATAACCAGAGGCAAAGCCATCCTCCACTCCTTACACGCCACTCCTTTTTGGAGGTGGGAGAGTGGTTCTGTGAGTGGCAGAGGATATGCTGAGCAGGGTCACCCCATCTTTCTGGGGGATAAGGAGAAGCAGCAGAGGCGGCAGCTGGAGCAGGCTGAAAGCCTTTTCTGAGTGCGACAGGAAAAGAAACCATTATGCAAGCATGCTAAAAGCCTATTCATTGCTAAGGAAAGGGCTACTGAAAAATGTGGGATGCATGCCGAAAGCTGCCAGCCAGAGCGACAGGCAGATTATTAAAGTCCTTTGCAAAGACCCCTGTCTCCTTCCTTTGGCAGTTGCAGTTCTGGACATGGAGTCATTTCAGACCTACCCATTGAAACCCTGTAAATAGCTGTCTGCAGGGAGGGGGAAGCTGGGTTACAGCTAAGGGGGTTTCGTCGTGTGGGAACTGTAGGTAAAACAGCCATATCATGACCAACTATGGTTGTGAAAGGAAGGCGAATGTGCACCCCGGAGAAGAACTCCTTGAATTATCAGACCTTACAGGGAGTGACTTAAACTCCTAAAGGAAGCAAATGTGGCTGTTTTCAGCTGTGCTCCTCAGCGGGGAGCAATGCCGACCTTCTCCACGCTGGCCGCTTGTGCAGAGTCTGTGCACACAGGAGGCTGAGGCTAGGGAAGATTTTCAGTGTTCAAATGGGAATAATTTGCCTTGAGCCAGCAGTTACCTGTTCTGACAGACAAGAGAGCTGTCTCCTGCTTTCTGCCTCCAAACTTGTGTCTTTCTTTTCCATCTCCTCTTCCATTTCCTTCCCTTATCCCACCTCAGCTCTTTATCTTCTTGGGGCTGTTTGGAAAGAGTGTCTGTGAGGCAAACCCTGGGGAAGGGGCACCCATCCAAGGAACAAAGCCCCAAAGAAATGCCTCCTACAAGCCAGGATATCCCCTTTGCTCTCTAAGGTGATGCTGATCCCGTGGCTCTTGAATGAGATTGCTGTGCCCATAACTATTACCTTTTAGGACTCAACATCGTCCCTCCCTGGAGGATACAAGCTGGTGGAAACCCTGTAGTGGTAGGTGCTGTACAGACATGGCAGAGAAAAGTCCTACCATCACAGGTTTCTGTGGGGAGAGAAGAGAAACTAAAGCATGGGGAGGTAAAGCAACTTGCCCAAGGTTAACCAGTTTGTCCAGCTCTTTGATCTGCTTTGTCCCATGCTGTCTCCTCCTTGGACTTGTACCACATATTTGGAGGCAATAGCATAGCTCCAGTCTGGGCGCCTTGTGTTCCTGCCTCTAGGAAGGGCTTGGCAGGGAACCAGCAGGAAGGAGGAGGTGAAGTGGTACCCTCATGGGGTTGCGGTGGTCTGTTGGCTAATCTTGCCTGCAAGGAGACTCCAACATCAGTGCTTTCATACTCAAGGGCTTCAAAGTCATGAGTCTGTCTGGTCCCTCCAAAATCACAAGGCTTTATGGTTTAAAAAGCACAAGGTTGAAAAGAAAAATAAGTGCATGTTCTTAATCTGGCTTTGGATTTGGAGCCCTTGGGTCACATTTTTGAGCTTTCCCCCCAAAAAACACAGTATCTATTCTGCCCTTTGGCTAGGGAGGAGAGTATCTTCCTTTTCTGCTCTTTCACACATATTCATGAGACTTTGCAGAACCTGAAGTCTTCAAGCTACCTAACTCTCTGTCCACCTTCATTAAATTGGGCCAAGGGGTCCAAGCTATGGGGTAATCAACTGGTAGACATATACATATCCACACATAGTACATTAAATATACCCTGTGTCCTTAGAAAACAGGCAACAAGTAGAGGTGTAAAAGGTTAGTGCTACTTTTTTGAAGGACAAAACTAAATCTTCTCAGAGTGGAGGAGAGGAAAAACATGAAAACACTTAATGTGTTGGAAAAACAGCCCAGGTACTGGACCGGGCATCTCTCTGGAAAGAAGAAAGCACATTCAATAACCAAGCTCAGTTGAAGCACAACCATAGAAAACAAACTGCCCGCACCAGGAATTTGGGGAAAGGGCCAATGCTGGGAAAGGGGGAGAAAAGAGCACAGAGAATTATGTAGTCCAAGTAAAAACAGAGCAGTACACCTGAAAAACATAACAGGGAGGTGCATGTTACAACTGGCCAGGATGAAAAGAATCAAAAAAGAAAGGAGAGACAAAGACAGCTTTAGAAGTAATGACAGTGAAATCAGATTTTCAGGCAGAGCTCAGACATGTCAGCTAAGCAGAGCCTTGTGAGTGCTGTGCGATGCTTAATCCGAAAGGAATCCCAAATTCCAGTAATAATATCCACTTCAAGCCAGCAGATGCACTGTCTCACCTACACCCTTGAGGCACAGAAAAATGCTGGTGTTTGGAGGTTTGCCCTTCCCCGCATCCATCCTGAATCCTGACTTACCTGTGCAAGGGCTGCAGCTTCTAATGAGGTAGGAAAGGAGATGTTCAGCTGGGTCTGGCTGAAAAAGGGGTCAGAGATCTGCCCACAGGGCCTGTTATGATAAGTCAAGGGGTAATGATTTTAAACTAAAGGAGGGGAGATTCAGGCTAGACATAAGGAAGAAATTTTTTACAACAAAGGTGGTGAAACACTGGAATGGGCTGCCAAGATTGGTGATAGATGCCACATCCCTGGATGGGGCTCTGAGCAACCTAATCTAGGTGAAGATGTCCTTTCTCATTGCAGGGGGTTGGACTAGATGACCTTTGAAGGTCCCTTCCAACCCAAACTATTCTATGATTCTAAAAGCTTTGTGGCATTTTCACCACAGTGTGACCAGGAGAGATGCATGGTTGAGATAGGAAAGTCACTTTGATCTCCCCAGTTACCCTCCCCAAAATTAAAAGACTGAGCTCTTATCACAGAATCACAGAATCACAGAATATTAGGGATTGGAAGGGACCTCAAAAGCTCATCCAGTCCAATCCCCCTGCTGGAGCAGGAACACCTAGATGAGGTTTACCCAGGAAGGCGACCAGGCAGGTCTTGAATGCCTCCAGAGTAGGAGACTCCACAACCCCCCTGGGCAGCCTGTTCCAGTGTCTGTCACCCTCACTGTGAAGAAGTTTCTTCTCAAATTTAAGTGGAACCTTTTATGTTCTAGTTTGAACCCATTACCCCTTGTCCTATCATTGGTTGTCACCGCAAAGAGCCTGGCTCCATCCTCGTGACACTCACTCTTTATATATCTGTAAATGTATCAGTTCTCCCCCAGGCCACCACGCGTGCTGCCAGGGAGAGCTCAGACACTTCCAGTTCTGCAGCACATTTATGGAAGTGGTGGCTGGGTGGTACTTGGTCCCCTAATGTTCTGGTGCTGAGCAGAGAGAAAGGAGAGCAGCTAAGGTACCCCAGGCCCTGCACAAGGATGAGCTATGGCCATGAGCCCTGTGACCAGAGACTGACTGCCCCTTGCCCTCAGCTGGAAACAGCCAGAGAAAGGGTTCAAAGCAAATTGTGAAATCCAGCCTGAGCCGAAAACATGAAGCTGATGGGGACAGGAGGTCAGTACTGTGGGTCTTGCAAGGCAGGACATTCCTCTGAGGTAAACCACCACTGCCTCCTACTCCTGCTCAATCCAAAGTGCAGCATGAGCAGCTGGGCTGTGCTACCCACGGCAGCACACTCGCCCATCTTGTTGATTCAGTTCATTCCCAGTGGGGCAGGATGGGGCAGAATTTGGCCCTTTGTCTCTCAGTGTCTGCTTGCAAACAGTGAACCGTGAAAAAGGAAGAGTTGGCAATTAAATGCTCAAAATCTGCAAGGACTTTGTCCGGAGTGGGCTAAGCAAACAAGTACAGATGGAGCGACCTATGATCTGCACTGTTAAGGGTGTACTCTATGCTGCTTCGTTTGTTTTAATCACACTAATTTACGACCCAGGTTTCTTGTTTAATTAGTCAAATAAATAATGAGAAGTGAATGCTTAGAAGTAAGCCTCAACTTGTTCAGCTGGCTTATAACCTCTATTACTGAGCTGGGAGGGTTGATTTGATTTTGTCTGTAAGGTTTTATGGGCCTGTTCTCATGGTGCAGAAAATGGTGAAGAACCTAAAACAAAGGAAGGGAGTGAGCTTTTCAGTAACGCTGGACTTGGGGGCTCTCTTGAAGACCAAGGCAGTGACCATGGGATGTTCTTGGAAGGGTTATTTTGGGCAAAGAAGGATGCAAGCCTTTGAGATGCTGCTGTGCATGCCACAGCATTTGCCTGCAAACCTGTTGCAAGGTTCCTGTTTCATCCACAAATGATCACCCCAGGAACTCAAGGAATTCACCACAGCTTAGTGTCTCTCCCAGGAGAGCATCTCCAGACAGCTCCAGCAGGTTCCAGACACATTTTTCTTCATAGGACATTGATCACTGTTGATGCTGCTCGTGTGGAACAAGGCGATACCGTGTCTCATGTGCCTCCAGGCAAATAAAGAGGACCGTGGGGAAGACAGGAAAAAGTCTTCCCTGGGTCAGCGTTTTCAGACAGAAAACTGTTTTCAAGGCATGAATTCTGATGATAAGGCAGAGTTGTTTTTTTCTACCATGAAACCATTCTTCGTATAGCTTCAGAGGGTTGTTTCCTCCATACCATCAAATAGAAAAAGCAATAAAAAAAGAACTGTTGCAAATGCCTCCATTTGTTTTTTTCCATACCCTCTTTTTCTTTCGGCTGCTTTTGATTTTTTTGGACCAGCTCTACTATTGGATAATTGCACTATCTAATCGCATTTAAACAGTTTTATCAAGATTGGGTAATTACATTCAGAGCAATTGGTGCACAAAGAATCTGGTGGAAGTATTTCACAAGAGGCTGAGCTGGATAAATAAGAAGGGATGTGTTAGTTTGTGTGAGATTACACGCACACATGTAGGGTACAGAGCTCTGACTCAAACAGGGAAATACTATATTCGGGACCTTGAGCCCTTCTCCAGGACCTGGGCTCTATGCAGTGGGAGAACTAAATTTATGCTTAAATTTTCATTAACACCAGATAAACCAATTCCAAAAACGAAAATCTCACAAATATCTTAGAGGCTTCTCTTGTCATTGTATCAGAGGCCTCACTGGCAAATATAGCTTTTATTTCTGAATACAGCCAGTGACATTCACATTTCTAATAATTAAACTGTTGCGTCCAGGTATGTAACTGTACTCTCACCTCTCTTGTAACCAGCAGGGAGACAGCAATTGCCTTTTAGCCTTGTGCATATTAAAATATCATTTCCTGGGAGCTTATAGCCCACCATTTGTGAAGCAGGTATCCAGCATGAAGGGGACATGGGGCAGTTTTAGCCAACCTCTTGTTGATGGTTCCTCCCTTAGCCCTCCCTGTGGCTGGTTACTGTAGAGTTTCCACCTCAGGCAGATGGGAAGGCTGGTGGGAAAGGTTACAGATTTTGGTGAAGGGTTTCTGGACAAACCTGGAGGTTCACCAGCCACACGGAGAGCTGTGATGGAGCTTTGGACATATCGCATGGTCGTGCTGCTTGTCAGGGCCCCACGGCACACAAACAGGAGGGGTCATTTCTCTTTCCTAGCACTGTGCCTTGGTCCTGGTGAGGAAATTAAATCCTCTCATTTTCTGCTCCCAGGGAAGGGTTAACCAAGGAGCAGGCAGGTATTGCATGTCAAAAGCCCACTAGCAACATCTCTGATTTAGCCAAAGCAATTTGCAGAGCCTGGGACCAAACCTGCACCAGTCTGCCTGTTTACCCATCTTTCCTCTATCTCCCTCTCTCATCTGAAAGTGAGACACAAGTTTGTGAGTCACAAGCAGCCTAATTTGAGAAAAGCCGAAGCCACTTCTAAGAGCTTCTGGCTCATGGGTGAGACTCTGGCCCTGCTGGAGCAAACCTCCCGCCAGTCCCACCAAGGCAGCTGACCAAGATAAAACATCGCAAAACACTTCTCATTAAATGATCCTGGCAGAAATTGTTTCATAAAGGGAATCTTGTTGATGGTAAGTCCTTCAGGCCAGGGCTATGAATCCTCCGCATTAACCATGATGTCCACACTAGACATGAAGAGGAGGAATGGAGAGCAAAGCTGGGTGGACAGGCCTGAGCCAAGGGCTTCAGCCTTGGGGCTTTCTGAGCGTTGCAGCCTGTGTGGGCACTGGGCAGGCACAAGTCCGGGCGAAGCTTGACATTTCTCAGCTGCGTGGGCAGAATTTAGTTTTGCCACCAAAAGGATGAGGAACTAGGGCATATGCTGCATGGGAGGGGAATGGTGGGGACAGCCCTTGGGCAATGGGCTTCTGCTCCTGTTGGAGGGAGAAAAATGGGGGACTAGTGGGGCTGATCTTAGGAGAAACTGGCCCCTCAGGCTCTGGCATAGATGACGAGACCATGGTTGCCTTGCCTGCTTTTCCATGAAGCCTCATCGGTTTCACTGTGAGGGCAGAATTTGGCTTTTATACCAGCAAATAGAAAAACCACACCAACATCAACTCCTGCAGCTGCAGACGTTGTCACGTGGTGCTCTCCTGCTATTGAGCACTGTCCATCCAAACAGAGCAGATGCTGTGAAGAAGAGGCTGAAGGTCTGGCCCACATTGCTCATGCCCCTGAGCGCCAGGGGCTCTGTAAAAGGGAGCAGGGAGGCTGATGTTGTGTTGAGGTCTTCGCCAGTTTGGATGCTGAGGTGCATGAAGGCAGCTTGCTGCGGGGAAACTGCTGTTTTCTCACACCCAGACGCCTCCCCTGGGACAAGAACCCCTTGTTTTCCCAGCTGGTCCCAGTAAGATGAATCGTGCTGGAGCTACACTAAAACATATGGCACTGCTGTCAACAAGCAGGCTGAGCCAGCCCCTAGCTAGCATGAGCTAATGTAAACCCACTGGTCTCTGAAGTTAGGCTGATGTAGAAAGTATAAAGTGCTGGTGTAAAGTCCACGGAGTCATTTGCTTTAAAATAAAGAAGCGCAGTGTACGACCGTGACACAGCTGTGAAAGGAGACACACACAGACACATACTGTAAGCACAAGGTGGTCGGGATTGGTCATGGACTGGAGTTGTAGGAGCTGTCATCCCTTGAGGTGAATGTAGTGGTACCTGGAGACACCCGTCACTTGCTCTGATCTGCAAAAGTGGACTCTGCTTTGTAACTGTCAAAGATGGAAGTGGAAAAAGAAGTATTATCCCAGCGTGGTTGTGTACTTTGCTGGTGTAGATCTTTTGGGGTCTGCAGTGAGTGTCCATCAGGTTGCACGAACCCTGTGTGTGCTTGCCCAGCCTCCCACTGCACATCGCTGCTCCCCCTGTGTGTAGGGACCCTGTTTGTGAGTGCTGCGGAAGACTCCTTTTCTCTAGTCTGGTGCTGCAAAAGAAGCATGATTATTGTCCCCAAAACTTCCTCCAAACATCTAAGAGAATGAAGGATTAGCTCCTGCACAACTCCAAGACAATCTATAGCTGCCGGGGGTCTTGGAGAGGCTCTCTGTGGAGGGAAGCTTGGTCCCACATAAGCAGGGTCATCCCAAGCCCTTCTCATTGCCAGTGCCAGCTCAGGCCCCGTCAAGTGAGACTAAGTATTTCCAGTTCACAGGCTCTGTTTGAATTTTATTTCCCAGGCATGACTTATATCCTTGCTGATGATGGATGTGTCCACATGGAGTGCCAGGCTGGGCACGGTCTGTCCTCTAAACTGAGCCTGAGGTGCTGTGGGCACAACCAGCAGCCCCCAGAGTCACACAGTGTGTTTTGCTCTTTAAGATGTTTGTGTTCCAGTTTCCTCACTTGGATCTTCATCTGCCTCAGGGAACTTGAACTGGCCAAAATGTGACAGAGAGTGGAGGACCCCTGGATAAAATACCCTCCAGGGAGGCAATGTATTGTTGTTTTACAAACCCTCCATCACTCTGATGGGTACCACAATACTTGGGCTCCCTGAGTAACATGTGAGCACAGTGTTTTGCTCCTAACATCTTACTTAGGGGTCATTTCCACTCAGGGCAAAAACAGAGCTTTTGCAAATGTGGATATACCCTTGTCCTATTTGAAGAGCCAAATAGAAGTCGTAAATCCCCTGGTGAGCTCTTTAAACATTGCTGCTTTGCTCCGTGGAACACAGAAGCATAGAATCATTTCAGTTGGAAGAGACCCTTAAGATCAAGTGCAACCATAACCAAACTCTAGCACTAAACTGTGTCCCCAAGAACCTCATCTATACATCTTCAGCTGGTCCCATTCCAGGGGCAGCTTTCCACCGAATAGCTCTCAGCAGCACAAGTCCCGGCTGCAAACTCTGAGCAGCTCCTACCTTCAGCCCCTTGCAAGCTCACAGAGCAGAGGCAGGAGACACTGACACCTCCTGGTACAAGGCATCACTTGGAAACGGCTCACAAGCCATCACCCGAGAAACTCTGGTTTGGGATATACCCAGCACCACACACTGGATTTTGCTCTGGTGCGTGGGCCACCTTGAAACTGTGTCATCCTTTGAGACATCGGGAGATTCGGCATGTTTGCCATGAATACATGGTGGTTTTCTCATTATTTCTGTAGCATCCCACTGTTTCCCTGCCAAAGGTGTGTATTAGGTAAAAAATGCCATTCAGCTTTTCAACAGTTTGCCATACAGCTCAATGTTTGCTAATATCACAGGAACTTTACTAATTTCTTTGAGAAGGTGGGTTTCATGCAGGCTTGAGTGCTCTGCCAAGCCCAGCAATCTGGGCAAATGTTTCTGTGTCCTTTCCCCGAGTGATGAACCATCACACGTAGGAAAACACACTGTTACACATGGACCGCACCATCTCACTGTCGTTTGCTTGCAGTCAGTTCAATTTAGCAAAAGTTTTGCAATGGGAGTTAATTATGGAAAGCCTGCTGGTGAGGAAGTCCTAGAGCAGACAAAAGCCAGACCCGGATATCTCCATTGCATTGCTAACAGAAGAGAAATACAAAATAAAATTAATGAAACAGGTGCAAATCAAGTTCCACATCAATCTTTATCAAGATTCAGTCACAAGACTGAGTTGCAGTATCTTAAAGCTGTTTGTAGGAGAGTGTGTCACAAATCAATACCATCCTGAAAACGTGGACTAGCAATTATTCTCGGTGTTTTACAAGAAAAAAGGGAGAAAAAAGTATCAACCATACTCAGTTTTTCCTAACAGACACTTCTTGCTCCTTAAATAAAATTTTAAAATAATAAGGAAAAACCAGTTATGAAGAGCACAACTCAAACCAGGCTCAGCCTTCAGAGTAACTTTGCCGTATCTGATTTTCCTAGCAGGCAGCTCGCAGTTTGCTATACGAGTTCCCCTCCGACCCACCTCTTTGAGACGCTGTTGGTGTGAAACCCATGCTCCCTGGCCCTCCGAAACCGCACGGCTCAAACCCCACCAGGCTAAAAACGAAAATAGTGGAATAAAGGGGAAGCAAAGCTATTTTGATTGCATAGTGCCACCCGCTGTCGGAGAGACAGACAGCACCGTGGCCACTACTCAGGCATGGGCTGCGCTTGCTACTCAGATAAATAACTAAGATGTATCTAAGACAAATCATTCAGATGTCTAAGACAGATAGGATATCTATAAAGCAGCTCTCTACATACCGTGAGCTACATACACACAGCTATATACATACTGCTGGGGCCAGGCAGATGTGCATATTTATTCAAACAACCGTCCTGAGTCTGGATGGGGCAGAGAACGTCAGTGTGAAGTGAGAGGTCCTGCACTGGCCTCACTGGAAAAAGCTTTGGGTGGGTCTAGGGTTTGCAAGGGGCTGAGAAAACTTGTCGCTTGGGTCCCAGCCCCTCTTGGTGGCCCGCAGACATAGAATTGATGGGCAAGGAGACTGGGAAGGGATGGAGAGATTAGGTATCCGCAAACATGCGCTTATGTGCATATATCTTTGGTGAAGATGCTTGGTTTGTTGTTTGGATTTTGTATGCACTTTGATTAACTGGAATGCAGGATGTTCCATTTAAATATGAGAAGAAACTTCTTCTCAGTGAGGGTGACAGACACTGGCCCAGGCTGCCCAGGGGGGTTGTGGAGTCTCCTTCTCTGGAGACATTCAAAGCCTACAGGGACACCTTCCTGTGTAACCTCATCTGGGTGTTCCTGCTCCAGCAGGGGGATTGGACTGGATGATCCTTCGAGGTCCCTTCCAATCCCTAACATTCTGTGATTATGTGTATTGGGACAAAAGGAATTATGTGAAGTATTCCCTCTGTCTGGACATCAGGTGGAAAAATTTCACCCAAAGCATCATGCCATGGTCTGGACTATGCCATTGTACATTTACAGTCCATCAGTCTGGCGAGAAGCTCAGATCAGAGCATCCCAACACATCCCTAAACCTATGAAAGAGAGTATCCTGGAGGAATACCAAGTTGTATTTCTCCGTACATCCACCACCCATGGCCAAGGGCAAGTCAAGCAGTCGAATAGCAGGGCGTACGCTGATGAGCTGGGAGCTCTTGTAGGCTGGTGTACTCTTCTGCAGAGATGCCCTCAGAGAAGAGATCTTTCATTAAGATTGTCACTTGCTACCATTTCCAGCCTGGCAGAGGCTGCTTCCTCCTCGCCAGGCACTGGCCCCAGCGGGGAGCACTTGTGAAATATTAATGCATTGGAAGAAATTACATTTGTAAGCACGGACTGCAGAGTGACAACTGGCTGGAGGGGCAAGCGGGGAAAAACAGTAGGAGTGAGGAAGCGAATTAAAAAAGCCAGAACCCAGGAAATGAAAGGTAAGCTGTGATTTCCATCTGCAGAAAAGCGCATTGAGTCTCCCCAAGGTGAGGAGCCTCCTGGGCTCTGCTGGGGTTCACTTCTGGTGGTCACGGAGATGCTCCAGTTCCTGTTGGGGTTGGGAGCGCAGCTGGCTCTGAGCATGTGAAGTAAATTGATTTTCTCCTCACTCAGGGATGGCTAAAGAGCCTTTGCATTTGTGCTTCTGTGAGACTGGAGAATAACCTCACCTGAGCTTGTGCAAGAGGCAAAACCATCCCATTGAGTTGTTTGGGCATCTCTGCAGGGGCTACCCCAGTTTTAAAGAACTAAAAAAAACCCCAAACCCACATTTTGGGATCTTTAGTCAAATTGGATTGAACAACGGAGGAGAATGCATAGCCAAGCTCATTTAGACCTTCACAATGGGAGGCTTCAGGTCCGTGATTCGTAGGACACAGCTGGGTGCTTGGTGCAGCCCTCGGGTATCTCCAACACGTAACTGCAAATCTTTTACACCGTGTTGGACCACTATATCCCCACGAGCATAGTGTGAGACCTCCGTGAGAAATGCATATTCCCTCCTAAACCACCTGCTTTCATTTCCTCTGCTCTCCATGTCTCACACTGAGGACTGGATTCCGTATCAGAGCTGGGAAGCTAAGATCTCTAACAGTGACAATAATAGTAAAAACAGGAATAATCAGGTTATTTTTGTGCTGTGATCATTAGGATCCCCTCATTGCTGCCGCTGTCTGTTGCCTGCTTCTGCTTAATTTCCCCAGATACCTATAGAGGAGGAGTCTGAAAGCATCCTGTAGATGCTTTCTCAAGGTTTTTTCCACCCCTGCATAGGAAGAATCCTTACAGCCTCCCTAGCTTGGTCCTCGCCTCCCTCGCAGGAAGCATCACACACACGCTCGCATGCTGCAGGAGCAAGTTCTGACTATTTTAGGGACTGAAATTTCCCTGTCGGCATGGCAACTTTCAACTCCTCACCTCTGACGGAAGCTGCTTAAAATAGAAAATCCAGAAAGCGAGCATCACGCCCCGTGCTCAGCAAACCCGGCTCTGGTACGGCACGATCTGGCTTCCAGGGGCCAGAGAAACTCCAGGGCTAAGGAGGGCGACCCGTGGGCCATCACAGCCCACCCGCTGCAACCGCAATTTTTAAAACGTCACCTAAATCTTCACGATCTCTGCTGTCTAAAGGTACTCTCTATCAGCCCTTCTTTGCTCAGCAGAGCTTTGTCTGGTTGTTCTCAGGTGCACCCACAGCCATTGAACCTCCATCTTTCCACAGATGCAGAGTCCATCTTAGATATATTTTCCCTTGGACCTCCAAGGCTGTCCAGTGCCATGGGATTGTCATTTTGATAAAGTCTTGCCAACCCCTCAAGTTCCTTTTGATCATGACTTTTGTTTGCTTTGGAAAATGCATTTATTTTTGTGACTGTTTTTTCCCCAAACCATTTTTTTTCCAAGCTCACATACAAACAATGGTGACTGCACAGGGCCAAGCAGGCATGTGGTGTGTCTCCTCTAATCCCTGCTTAACCTAATTCATTTTCTGCGTAAGAACAAAATTCTGTGAGATTCATTCAAGGAGCTTGGATTATGTCTCTCTCAGCCTACAACACTCACGTAGGATTAGGGAATGAAAAAACCTAGAAGTCATCGGTGAGCCACTAAACCTGCAGCAGCCCAAACACCTAGAAAATCCCTTTCTGAGCCCAGATTTCAGCTGGGACCCAGGATGCACAGGAAGACCTTCTCCATCAAAATGTCATTGTCACCTCAAAGTCCAGTCCTCAGAGATATTTTGAGGTCTTTGAGGATCTGGAGCGACCCTGCTGTCGTGTTTTGTTTCTGAGGCTTTTCCCTTTTTTCCTCCTCTCTCTTACCCAAAGTTTTCTGAAGAGTTCAATGGGGGAAGTTAGGATGTCTAGGGGGTTTTGTTTGTCTTTCTTGTGGGAAAGGTAGGTGATCTGAAAGTGGAAAAACAAAACCAATATTCTATGTAGGGAAGAAAGGCTTGTTTTGTACAAACACAATCAGTGCTGCTTGTTTTTGCTTCCAGGAGAGCTTGTTGACATTTTTCACTCAAAATACTTTCCACTCTCCCTCCAACCGATGTCTTCTTTTCCTGTCCCCAACTCCCTTCAGTGTTGGCTGGTAAATAATATTTAAGGCATGCTGTTTTTTTTAAACAATTTATGCACTTTCACTTCAATGGGGTTTTGGAAGTACAAAAAATGTCCAAGCATTTCCCCCCCGCCCTGGGGAAACTGGGTACTGAATATTAATATAAGGAAGTTCTCTCTCTCCCAGCTTTATTTATTCCCATCCTTTCCCACTGCTTCCCTCCCTCCCAAACTTGTCAAAGCTGCTTCAAGCAAGCAAGGGGCAACCCCCAGTTCTTCTGCAGAGATCCCGAAGCACCCCGCCAAGCAAGGCTGGGTCAGTAACCTTTGCTTTCCAAGGTAAAAATGGATTCTCTTCTTAAAGGATTTCACTTTTATTTCGTAATTTGTGACCTGCAGATGCTCAACTGAGCCACATCTAACAAGGCATCTTTTGCAAGAGCCTGATGCAGGCTCTTGGCTCCAGGGGGAAGCAGGAGACAGCTGGGAGGAGAAGTCACCTCCACATAGAGGAGCAAGCTGAGGACACTGTCCCCTGCAGCTGTTTCCAGGTTTTTAGTGTATACAGGCTCCCTTAAAAGCTGCCAGTGGAAATGGGGATCCCTGTGTTTTACCTGACTTGCTTTTCTCATCACTGTCCACAGGTTCCCTTAGAGGAAAACCAGGGATGCACATTACCCAGACTACATAGAAAACCGAGGGTTTGCATTTCTTACACATAATTCCAGAGGACATTTAACGCTTTGCTACCATGAGTGTGTGCCCTTGTTTGGCCTAAGAGGCAGCAAATCCCCATTTTCCTGGCAAGGCTCCTCCTGAGCTCCTCTAAGCACAGGGGAGATGCTACAGCCTCCAAAGAAGACAAGGAAGAGGCTGGGATATCAAGAAAAAGCAGCCAAGCTGGGCAAGCAGGTACCAGATATTCACCCAAAGGACCTGTGGATAAGGGAAAAACAGCCAAAGAAATTCCAGAAGAAGAATGAGAGAGAAAAAAAAGGCACTTAGAGTCTAATTTCCAGGCTATCATGGTGTGAGCCCTGCCAGGGCAACAAATTAGGTGTTTGGGAGTGATTTAGCGAGGTGTACTCATTCCAAATGAAAGCTTTCCTGGAGCTATTGAACAGAGAAGCAAAATGAATGTATTCATGTAGATGCGTTTATATGTGTGTCTACAGTGTCATTATTAACACAGTCAATCCCAGGAGCTTTATTTCTTGATTCCGCTGAAAGGGACATGAGTCCTGAGGTGCCCTGGACACAAAGCCCATCAGCCTGGTACTGTGGGTGGGTTCCTGTAGGGGCGGGAGGGCTACAAAAGGTGCCTGTGCTCGGGCTGCCCAAATAGACAGGGTAAACACCCTCAGCCCTGACTATTATAGGAAAGGGTGAGCCCACAAGTCCTGACTCACTCCCCGAGGGACACCGGGCAGAGGAGACCGCGGTCACCCGCACATCCCTCCTGCCCCACCACGCGCCTTTGCTGTGGCTGCAGCTGGCCCCTCGGAAGAGCCGAGCCTCGCCAACCTCTGCTCCCAAGGGAGCGCACCCCTCCTTTCCCAAATTCACCCCGTTTGCCTCCTGCTTCTCCTCCCACGCAGTCCCAGTTCCTCCTTCAGGTGCTGCCTCCTCTGTGGCAGGGACTGGAGGTGATCGAGCTCCCACGGAGCCATCCCTAGGTTAAAATTAGTGCATTGCTCCCTACTCACGGTGTTAATCCTGCTGTGTGAGCAGAGGTGGAAAAAGCTCATGGAAAAGAAAGAAAAATTAAATATGTAAGTCCCCTCACTGGTTTCAAACTTCTCCACTAGCCTCACAGCCTCACTAGCTGGTCAACTGCTGGCCACGCAACCATGTTGCTTTGAGATTCGACACAATGGATGGGATAGAGACTTGTGTGTGTGTACAGAAGAAAGGGGATGAATACAGTGAGGAGAAAGGGTTGAGGAGCAGTGCAGCAGGTTTGTTCCAAGGAATAAAGCTCTTCCCTTGCATCACCTTCATTCCTGCTTCCCTCCTCCCAGCCCTTCTCCATCCACCAGCTGAAACCCAAACCAGTTTGAGTACTCAGGCTCTGTCTGAGGGAACAGAAACATGCCATGAGAAGCACAAATACTGGGATAAAGGGAGAAGGGATCTCTTTAAATTATTTTAAAAGGGCAGTTACTACTTAATATAGAATATGTTTCTAAGGAGAATTGCATAAGTGGATTGTACTACTAGAAAGTCCCTTCCATACCTCAGGATAAGTCTGGCTATTTATAATCCCCTCTCCCCCCTCCCCAGATACCCCACTGACTGCTGCTTCTTGCAGGACATCTGCCAGAGAAGGATGGTACGACAAAGAAGCAAACATAAATCACAGCCACTAATTGCAAAGCTGTATGTATCAGTCCTTGCCCTTTTGTGCCTTTGCCTTCAATCCATGGCTAGCCCGTCCAATCTGTTTCCCTGTCATTACTGCTCTTTCACATCTCTCCATGCTGCTCCCCTTTATGTTTTGAAGCACAGCCTCTTCTTTTCCATAATCAGCTTGACTTCTTGTGTCTCCATCCTTAAGCACCTCTGGCGTTCTCCTCTTTGCCAGCTTGTTCGCTCCTTTTGTGTTTCTTCTCTTCTTCCTCCAGCATCATCATGCTCCTCACCTCCCTGCTTGTCCCTCTGAACAGACACAAAACATTTCACTCTTGCCATGCTTTCCAGACATAAACTAATTACAGTCTACGAGCCAGCAGGCCAGCAGTATGATCCTTATTTTTGCAGTCCTTGATCCCACTATGTCAATGCACACATCAGTGTGCACAAAGAAAGAATTAAGGTCTTTTGGGGAGATGGTCAGACCCAGCCACCACAAACATTTAAAACCAGTAAAAAAAAAGGCTAGTTCATACTGTAGAAGCACCTTATTTTCAGCACAGGCTGCTCTTGCTGCTCAGGAGAAAAGCCACATCAGCTGCGCTTTAATGTCAGTGTTAGAGAAGTTCCTTTTCCCTGGGATTCCCGTAGCAGAGACTCAGGCATGGATTCCAGAAATTCTTCTAAAATAAATAGTTTATTCACAAGGTACAGTGCAGAACAGCTCAAGCGGGGTGCCTCCTGAAGAGGGACCCTTGGCAGAAAAAAGCTTAGACAATTATACCCCCACAATCTAAGCTCCCCCCATATGCCAGTCCGAGCCAACTGCAAAATTAGAGACTGGGGTCTCCCCATTCTTCACTGGATCTCTTCATTTTTGTCAGGCAGGCTGTCAATCAAAGTTCTGACCTCCAGGTGCTATTTTGCACCCGCAACTGGGGAAAATAAATTATTGGTAACAGCCAAAACAGCAAATAGCTTCTTTTAGATGCCATTCTGTTCCTTACTTATCTACAAGGACGGAGCTCCCCTTATCTTCTAGCTTGGAAGACTCTGGCCTTTTTTACTTAACGAAGCAAAAAGTTCAAAGGTTCACAGCTTGCAGAAGTTATGCTAAGCAAACTTACTTATGCTAAGTAAATTCTATATAAGCAGTTTCTAAACAAGTTATATAAGAAGCAGTATACCAAATAATTCAATAAACTAAGGCACTCCATTCCCTAACAGTCCTCCTGTGGTTTTTGTTAAGCGTCTCTGCTGATATGTGAAGCTTGGGATCATGTCCTCATCGTTAAACATCAGCCAGCTTCCAGATTTCCAGATTTCTTTACTGGCCAGAAAAGTGTTGGAGGGCTAAGAGAGGCCACAGTTTTACTTTCAAGTGATCAAAAAATCCATCAGAAACAGATTCCGGGGGAAGAAGGGAACCTGTTAGGGACAACTAGGAATTAGTTTAGTGCTTCCCTGAGGGGAAAATAAAATGCTGGGCAAACCAAGAACCGTCTCCAGGACACTGTTTGACTACCTGCAGAAAACAATGCCTGACATTTGCTGTCAGTGCTTCGTTCAAGCCTGAACCACCTCCACCTGAGCAAAGTTGCTCCACACGTTTCAAATGCTGAAAAATCAGAGGGGAAACAGGGTTAAAATGTTTAGAAGAACAACATAAACTGGGGAGGTTCTTCCATAAGCAAAATACTGTTATGCTTTGTGGCATCAGTGGGAAACTTCTGGACTATGGGACCTCAGTGTTAGCAAATCTTGTTAACAAGCTGCTCAAGTGTTTGCGTGAGGCAGCAGAAGAATGGGTTACGTGTCTTATTGATTTAATGACAACTATTGCTGCTAGGAATTGATGCTTTCATTAGAGAAAGCAGATTAGCAATAGGATTGTGGATGTTTGGCCAACTCAGGAGACGGCAGGGTACGAATGGTTTCCTCTATTGAAATATAACTTACAGGAAAGATCTAACAGAGGAGGACGCTGCTAATATCATGGTGCTATAACACAGCCTCAGTTTACTGGATTAAAAATTCCACAGTTGCTGATACCCACTGAAGATTATTATTATGATACATTCCTTTAGAGAAGAGAGGTGAAATATCTGATGAAATGTAGTGCTTGTTGCTGAATATCTTGTTGCTGAATATCTGTCTCTGAAGCTTCGGGAATAAGATTCAGCTTTCCCATATTGGAAATCTTGACTGATGATTCCAAAGATCTTGGCTGATGATGCCTAGAAAAAAATACAGGCAATGTGAGGCAGAGAAGGCTTCCTCAGTTGGGGAAAAATAAAAAAAGGCTGAAAGGGAATCAGAGTCATAGAAGGGTTAAGGTGAACAGGGATGTCTGGAGGTCATCTTGTCCTACCCACCTGCTCAAGCAGGGCCACCTAGACCCAGTTGCCCAGGACCATGTCCAGACAGCTTTTGAGTATCCCCAGAGATGGAGACTCCACAACTTCCCTGAGCTACCTGTGCCAGTGCTCAGTCACCCTCACAGTGAAAAAGCATTTCCTGATGCTCAAGAAGAACCTCCTGTGTTTCACTTTATACTCATGGCCTCTTGTCCTGTCATAGGGCACCACTGAGAAGAGCCCGGCTCTGTCTTCTTTACAACCTCTCTTCAAGTATTTATATACACTTGTGAGATCCCCTCTGAGCGTTCTTTTCTCCAGGCTGCACATGCCCTGCTCTCTCAGCCTTTCTTCCTGTGAAAGGTGCTCCAGTCCGTTTATCATCTTATTGGCCCTTTGATGGACTCTCTTCAGTATGTCCATGTCTCTCGCACGCTGAGTACCCCATAGCTGGACCCAGCACTGCAAGTGTGGACTCCCAGTGCTGAGCAGAGGGGAAAAACCACCACCTACCTCCACCTCCTGGCAACAGTCCTGATGATCACCTCATCCAGCCCAATCTGTTGGCCTTCTTCAGCACGAAGATGCATCGCTGGCTCACATGCAACTTGGTGTCTACCAGGACCCCCAGGTTCTTCTCTGCAGAGGCACCTTCTAGCCAGTAAGCCTCCAGCGTGTACTGGTACCTGGGGTTATTCCTTCCCAGAGGCAGTACTTTACATTTCCCCTTGTTGAACCTGACGACAGCTCAGTTCTCCAGCTTGTTGAGGGCCTGTTGGATAGCAGCACAACCATCTGGTGTTCCAGCCATTCTTTCCAGCTTTGTGTTGTCTGTGAATTCACTGTAGATGCATCATGTCCCATCACTGAAGTCATAAATGAAGATGTTGAACAGCACTGGCCCCAGTTTCAACCCCTGGGGTGCCCCACTTTGCCTGCAACACTGTCTGCAACCTTCTGGACTCAGCCACTCAGCTGGTTTTCACTTCACCTCAACCATCCACTCATCTAACCCAGGTTTTTTCCTCTTGCCTATGAGGGTGTTATGGAAGACAGTGTCCAAAGCCTTTCTGAAGTCAAGGTAAAAAACATACGCTGCTCCCCCCACATCCACCCAGTCACCTTACAGCAGAAGGCAATCAGGTGGGTTAAGCACAAGCTCCCCTTTGCATTTCCATTTTTCTGCTGAAATAACAGCAGAGCTCAAGGATGTGATATTTTAAGAAAACTACGAGATTAAGAGACGGATGCTAAGTGTTTGCAGTGCTTCTGACAGAGATAAACTGCAGTATCAGTTTCTATCAGATGGAGAGCACGCAGCCCTCACTTCAGGGGAGAGGCTTAATGATTTAACAGGGCTTTCCCATCCCTCGCTAGCAAGCTTCAACAGCACATACAGGTACATAGCATCAGGCAAAAACAATCGCAGCTGTAAATACATAATCAGAAGACCTAATCTGGGGACCAAGCGCTGGAGGTATTGCTTGGGCATATTTCATGCAAGATGCAGGGTTTTCCTGTGCCAGTTTATGCCCCACACCTCCTAGAGGAGGGATAATGTTCAGCTCTCTTACTTCTTTCTACCACCCCTGGGGCTACAGCCTGTGCTTTGTTCAGTGTTTCAGGCTGTTTCACTGGTATTTAAAGTCCAGGGGAGTGTACAGTGATCGCACACAGGGCAGGAGGGGGGTTGAAGAAGAATTTTCTGGCTTCTGCTTCCTCTCTTTCTTCTTTTTCTTGCCTGCCTCCCTTTCCAATTTGGCTTCAGTTTCTGTTTCCCAGTGGAGCTACTCCACGTTACCCTGCCGAACAAGGACATCTCACAGCCTGGCTTTGCAGGGGTAGCCTCCTCCCTGACCTTCGATTTGGTGGCAACCTCCAATCTTCAGTTAGATGGAGAACAAAGAAAGAAGATAAACTTCCACATGGTTGCTTGTGGCACAGGTTGTACCATGTTTGCTGGGGACCAGGGACCTGAACCTCTGGCATCCTCTCTGTCTCCGTTAATGAAGAGGGATGTCCTCTGCAAACTTCGTCTTTACTGTACAATACTGAGGCTTTGGCCACTGAGAACCAGTGTTTAATCATTTAAACATGACAGCTTGTGTGGATCCAATGAGACCTACCAAGTTTTATCTACAAGGAGAAGGAAAGCTTGCAATGGTACCAACCGCTCTATTTTGTCTTAAATCAGAATTGTCAACATGTATTTACTATGGCAGCTAATAATCAGGGTTTATCTTGCTAAAATTAAGGAAAGGGAGAAGAACACAGCTAAAGATCAAGTTTACAGATCATCAGAGAGGAAAAGTCCTGAAAATGCCCCCAAACCTACCAGACTTCCTTATTGCTGCCACTGGGGAATGATGTTTTTAAAGTACAATGGTAGATGGCAGCGAACAGGCCAAAGAAGGAAAGAAAAAGCTATGCTTTCAATGACCCCCTAAGAAATCCTCCTCCTTGCAGAAGCCTATGTGAAGCCTCACTGTCCTGATTATTTTTCAACATCTTGCTTAAACCACCATACTGATTGCAAACTCTGTTCAGTTGCTCCTTAAAAATCAGAGGGTCTACACTGATTTGCATCCCAGGAGGATCTGGTCCCAAATCCCACAGAAGCAGCTCTGGCACTCACACATTTCACAGGATTTTTGGGTGCTCACCAGCCCCCAGGCGGGGTGTGTCCTCAAATGACAGAGCTGAGAAGAAAAGAGAAGGGAAGAAAAAAAAAAAAAGGCCTTTCAAAATCCAAGTAAAACCTGCTTGTGATGCAAAATTAACATTTGGCAGAGAAGTGACTCACGGGGGCTTCGTGCATCCCTCCTCTGAAGCAGCCAGGATCTTTTTCTGGCTTGTGAATCACCAGAAAATGGTAGATGAGCACGTCTTGACCTAAGCAAAAACTGAGGGTGTTAAAGAAGATGAATGGCTCTTCTCTGCTCTCTGAAAAAGCACTGCTGGCAACCTCGTGATGCCAGGAAGAGGGGAAATAGCATTTCCAGGGGTGGGTTAAGACATGGAAAGCCTCATTTAGAGTGGATTCTTGGGCTTTGGAAAGCCAGGCTGTGCACGAAAGGTGGATTCAGCTGTATGCAGAGCAGGCTCCTGCACGAGAAGGAGATGTCACTTCCTCCGAGGGCATTATGCCTTCTTTTCGTTTGTTTGGTTTTTGTTTGTTTTGTTTTCTTTTTCAGGACCCCAAGCTTTAGAGGGCCTGGCATATTTTCCAGATGCTTTTGTGACCCATAACCCCTCCCACAGTCTAAAAATCCCATCTTCAGGCTCTTCACAAAAGCCCTACAAATGCTTTTGGGAAGAAATAGTGGGAGTGGGGGTCAGGAAAGCACCTGAGCATCACCCTAAACCCCATGTATACTCTCTCCCTTCAGACACAGCCCTGCATGAGCAGCACTGGGTGAAGCAGAGCCAGAGACTCGAGGACACACCACATGCATTACAGTTTTGCCAGATAAATTGCTATAAGATAGAAGGAAGGACACACTTATGTATTTATTAAGTACAGTACATGAATTATTAATTTGGGTTAGAGGCTGGCTATGTGAAACCAGGGCTCTGAATGTCCCACAGGATGACGTGCCACCAGTAGACCCAGCAGCTAGTGGTGCGCAAGCACAGTATCACCTGTTCCACAATGCATGAAGCCAACAGACACATCTGGCTGCCCAAATATTACCCCAAATGCCCCAGATATGTTGCTCTCTTGCTTTTTGCCCGTATGGTTGTGCTTTGCAGAAGAATGTCCGCAGGACCCCTGGCTGTCCAGGCAAGGAAAGGTAGGAAATAAATTTCATTTGTGATTGAATAGCCGTCCTGACCGGGCTTCCTGATTACTGAGGTGAAAACATCAGCCCTTTTTCTGCACATTATTTCATAATTATCTGCCTTGTCATACTTCATTCCTAAATCTCCTTTAATTATTTTTTAAATCCAGTTGACTCTCCACAGCAGCATCCTTGACTCAAGCAGTCTCTTGTCCTGTAGCACAGAGCTGATGATATTTTTTTTCTTCATTTCATGTAGAATGAAGTTTTAGCTTTTGTCATGGCTACAAAACATTCTCCTCTCTCAAGAGAGGACTCCCTTTGAATAATGGCTCATCACAAAATAGCACCTTTCCAAGCATCCCTCATTAATTATCTCTCTGGTTAAGATTTCCAGGACCACCGGACTGCAATAGCATCATGACACTGATCTCATGGTTTAACCTAAGCTCATCTTAAACAACCTAGCTCAAGTTTTGCGGGAAGCATAGCCACGACTACAGAGAAATACTCAGGGTAGTGGTGGGGGAAATCTTATCTGAGCTCTGTTGAACGGCAGTGTTATGGTATCGATGCTGCTAAAGGCACCTGAAGGATGCCTGGGCAAGAGGGTGAGTGCATTGTTCCTTGTGACTGCAGACGTACAGGTGTGAACGTAGGTGTGCAACTTTGGGCGTTTGTGTTTCCCTTCATCATACATGAAATGAAGGTGAAAATCACTTCCCCCATCACAGGAGAGCCATGTGGCACTGCTGCTGAAGGGGACCCAAGGAGGAACCCATGAAGGCTTTCCACAAGGATGCTATGCTGTAGGATCATCCACCTGCCCTAAGGTACCTGCTGAACCTTTTTGCCAAGAGACAAAAGAGTGATTCACCAGCAACACTGGGCCAGCCACACAGATCTGAGTACAAAACACTGCTTTAGAGAGGCTGCTACGCTGAGCTCTTCTGCTAAGCACGGCAACAAAGACAGGAAAAAAAAAAATGACTAAAATTCAAATACTGCTATTGCTTTCATGGTAATGAGCACAGCATTATGCAGAATGATTTGTAATTTTACACTGATGGCTATTATCTTCTGGCAGCCACCATGACTTAAACAAACGTCTGATATTCCAAGGGGCTGGGTTTTTTGTGGCTTTGACAAGAACCTCACCACAATAAGGAGACCAAAGAGAGGGAAACACTGTTCTGCAGTGTCTGTTTCTCTCCTGATGTATGAATCATGGCAGCCCTTCCTTGGCACTTATTATGCTTGGTGCTTACAGTAGCACTTTGATGTCAAACTCCCTTGAAGAGCTTTTGCATAGCAACAGAAGAAACACACCCGGTGGACTCGCTTGTAACATTCTCCCCTTTCTTCAGATGGAGAAGTGCTTGGAGTGAGAGGGGATGCAGGGATAAACTCCACAGCTTGACTCAACACAATGTTAGGCAAATTCTGAATATGAATAAGCAATGTCAGAGCAATATCCAGGCTCTCAGCTGAGCAAAAACCTTTATTTATTTATTTATTCATTCTTTCTTTTATTTTTAGAATGCTTTTGAGATGGACAAAGCAGGTAGCAAGTGCCTGGGTAATAAGTGACTGAATGACTGACTACACAGGTTCACTGCAAATCATCCAATCTTCCTTATGACTCATAACACCAAAAAAAAAAGCCAAAGAAAACAGAAAACAAGAAGCATGAAAGAATATCGAGAATGAGAAATACTCTATTTTGCCTTTACTTTTTTCTTGCCTTTTACATTATATTTCTTAGAAATCCAAATTTTGAACTACCCCAGCGACTGGGAGAGCTTCAGACTCATAAGCTGTCTGGTTCTGGATAGGATCAAACAGAAAATCGGACGAGGCTCCAGAGCTAGAATTCTCTAGTTTGGGTTAATTAATAATATTAATATCTCCTGCCATCAGGTCTTGTTCATTCAAGATGCCTGGGTTGCTCAGGCTCTTTCAGCAACCACAAGAATACCCTGTCAATCCACAGGGATTTCCTACAGTGCTATTTTTAGCATTCCACCAGTGTACGCCTCTCTGGTTTTCAATCAATCTTTACATTACATTTTCAAGTTTTGATACAAAATAAAGGAGGACTGAGCACACTCTCTAGGAAAATTTTGTAAGGAAAAATTTTGCCTTTCAAGCGAAAGGGCCATAATTTGCCCAAAGCTCATCCACAGTCGCAGAACCTCTTTGGTTTCTGGGGATATTTCTGTTTTTCGTCTGGCTACTTTTGATGGTTTATTTAAGGTGTTGTTGGCATGAATGAAATATTTCTGGGCACTTTTTTAAAGCTTTTAAGGTTTTTTTGCTTTTATTCTGGAAGCATTCGCGTGCTCAACAGCTGGCAAGCTGCTTCCAGCTCTAGTAGCTTGTCCAATAAAATATATTAACATTCCCTACGGCCTTGATACATTTCTGGGATGCTCAGAAAAATAAACGGCTACCAGTCCCACCTCAAAGCTTCTCACCAAGTACTCTGCCTGATATGTAAAACCCTGCTGTCCTGAGGCATTTGTAATTTAAAGTTGAGGGGATATGATGTACTATCTCCTTCGATTTCCATTGGGCCAGATTCAAGGTCATCTCCCCAGTATCTTCAGGAGACTTTGGCACAAACCCATGGCTTCTTGTTTTATAATTATAAACTGCTTTTGAAAATCTTGCCTGATACCACTCAACGTTCCTTAGCCCAAAGAAAGATGCTCTACAAAGTTGTTTTTTCCTTGCAATATTTTATCTTTTTTTTCTTTTTTTCCAGGTAGGGGAGGAGTTAGCACCTCTTCAAGGCGATGCATGTTGGCAAACAGATGAAAGCCACAGTGAGGTGGTCCCCCAAGACAGAGGGAGAGACTTCTTGGGTGGCTACGGCAAGTCTGTCTGGGGTGTCATGCCTGGTGGCCCCTTTCATCTGGAGGCAGGCAAGCCTGGCCAGCTGGCGGGTCAGAGCATCAATCAAAGCCCATCCAAGTAAAGCCATTTTTGCTTATTTTGAAGATGTGGCCGCTCTCCTCAGCCACTGGCAGCAGGCTTGGCTCAATAGCCTCTCCATCCCCCTCCTCCTCAAGCCTTGGCTGAGCCCTGGGGTTCTCTAGTGTTTGAGAGCTTCCTTTTGATCTCAGATTTAGCCTTGAGAAGGGTAAACTCTTCCCCGCCAGGCCGGAGCCAGCTGGGAGCTACTCCCCAATAAATACCTTCTCCTTTGTTTCTCCCAGGACTGTTATCTGGGTCATTGTTTTATCTTTCCTGGTCAGCCATTCTTGAGGTAACCCAAAACCATATATAAGCCATAATACCAGCAGCTCCCAGTTTGCAAGGTCTATTTTCACCCATCCTTTGGATGCCCACCTCACCTTCTCCATCCTATTTCCCACCACATTGAGATCTTGCGAAGTTACTCACGTCCTCGTGGTGATGTGTCACCAGTACCCCCGTGTGTAAGATTTGCTGGGGTAACTCTGCACAGGGAATGTGGCCAGCTCCCCACCCCTCTATAGCATTTTGGGGGAGAGTAGAGTGTCCATCATCCATTTAAACAGGATTTCTGTGAAAAAAAAAACAAACAAACAACAACAAAAGAACAACCAAACCAAACCAAACCACAACCAAACAGCCATAAGGCTCAGCTCTAGAACAGTGAAGATGCCTGTAAAGGAAAAAAAATACACATAGAGTCGACTTTTATTTCTCTGCTCAGCTATGTGTTTACCTCTGAACAGGCACTTATGGCAGGGCTGCGTTTCTATATAACACACAGCCCCCTTAGATAATGCACTTAATTGCTAGTGTTGGTGACTCAGACGTCTACCAGGCTCCGTCACGATTATGGTGATGATGCTTGGGAGCCTGGCAGGTCCAGCACGTGTTGTCGGAGCTGCATCCCGAGGATGCCCAGCTGCCACTCATGTCCCCACCTGTTCCACCGGCAGCTCTGGGAAAATCAAAAAGACCCACGTTCTGCTAGGGTGGGATGTAAAGGTCTGCTCCAGCGTGCAGGCTGCTCAGCCTAGTAGTTATCTAGGAGGTGGGAACAGCCCCTTTCATCTCAGCAAATTAACTCTGAAGGATAAAGACAATGACGATGAAGGAGCTGAGAGCAGCTGAGTTTATCACAGCTTTTAATTTAGAAGAAACAACCCGCTAATGTGTGCTCTGAGCAGATGGATGTCACACAAGCCAAGAGTTTTAGGAAGCATTCCTGATTTTTCCAGACTTCTCTTCTTAAGACCTTCCCACTACCTTTTCTTTTAGCCCCATGGATATTGGCAAGGGCCAAAGTGATATGGTAGTAGATGGGCAGCCAGGGAAAAGTAAGAGGGACTGGTTGGAGCCCCTCTAACACAAGGATGGGGAGCACTGAGGCTGGTGTGACTTCTTCCCTGTGGGGATCTACAATGGATAACCCTCTCCCATGAGCAGAGGATTTGCTCCTGGAGCTGTTGTTCCTGTGCTCATACCGCTTTTCTCACCAGGAAAAACACCCTCTTTGAGGGAAGGACCTCACAGAAGCTTTATGGAGGCAATAGCTTGGCCCCAGCAGATAATTGAGATGCCAGATTTGCAAAAGCCTCTAAAGCATTTCATTTATTCCTCAGATGGAGTATAAAGAGAATATCTGGTTTTCTGCCCTATTTTTCAAACCATTTGCTTGCTCTCAGGTTAGTTTCTGAAATACCCAACCCTGCAGGAAGGTTAGCAAGGGCTTGGTGTTCATGCCTTAGACTACAAGCCTTTGTGCGCAGGCACACAATAACTCAGAGCCTGCCTGGCTGCTCACTTAGGGATTTGCTCCTTGATGCACATAGCACCAGGAATAGGGTTTCACTGCCAAATAATCCTTCATTCTTTAAATCCTCTGCCATGGCACTCTGAAATATCAAGCAATAAATGCTAATTTCAGTGATTCCCTGAGCCACATTCACAGAGCTCGTTCACAGCGTTTATCTGTATCACTTCAGCCAAAAATTGTCGTAATACTTCTTCTTGGTAATTATTTGAAAAAGCCATTGCAATGTGCCACCTGCCCCTTCACACAATGTGCTTGTCCTGTTCTTTTACTGGCAGCTACAGGAACCAGATGCCAAGGTACGGAAGATAATTTCCCCATGGCAAGGAACATCTGGCTCTTTGGCAAACTCAAAAGACCATTGCACCGAACAACCTCTCCAGCATCACTTTTGGTTGTACAATGAAGTTGTATGTGAGCTGGCAGTAAAATCACGCAATTCCAGGTACCTTCTGTCTTCAGGTGACTTTTGCATGTAGAAGATCTGTTGCTTTGCTCAAAGGACGTGGTTTCTTAAAGGCTTCTCAGCTTATCTATGTTGTCTTTGTTTCTCAGCTGAACTTTTTTGCTAGCTTCAAACCTAACCACTTTTCTGCTATTTACAGCGGCCTCTTCTTTAATTGTAAAAGGTTTATATTACATACGACACCAACATTCACAGAGCTTTTCCCCATATATCTCACATTTGCCTTGTGTTTGTCTCACTCAATTTTAAGCAGTTCTCTGAAAAACCTAAATAAGTAGTTTTGTCATCCTGGGGTGTCCCTATAGTCAGTGGCCCAGAAGATGCAAGAGACATTTCTCCCAACAGGACCTATAGTTAGGCAGGATTGTCCTTTATAGGGTCTCTTTACACTGGTTCTAGATAAAGCCTTGAATGACCATGGCCCTACCTTGGGCAGCCTGGTGATGAGATGACACCAAGGGTGCTTTGACCAGACCTCAGCCAGGCATCACACAGATATGCAAAATGCTAGGAGCTATGGGGCAGGGTGGGATTCCCCAGGTCCCAGATCAGAAGGACTCTGTGGATATGTGCTTTAGGGAAGCACTATAGGTATAAACTCAAATCAGCTTGGCTCAGCTTGAGATCCAACAGCCATATGAGGTATGACGTGGCAAAGAAAGTAGCCTTCCAATAACATTATTTTTTGGCTTATGAAAAAAAAGCCTTCTGTCTTCTATCAAATGCACTGAAATGTAGAGGCATTACATTAAATAATTTTCTCCTCTTTTTTTTTTTTTTTATACCCAGCAGGTTTTTTCATATGTTAACATTTGCTAAACTAGAGTGGTGAATTATTGTAGTAGAGCTAAACTACTGTGGCTTGAAGAGTTTTGCAAAAATAGTTGTTTTATATTAGCCAAACATGGAGCATTGGTTAGTCTGAGGTAGCAGTAAATGAGGCAGAAATAAAAAACTTGGAAAGTTAAGAGACGGCTCTCTTTGGTTTGCTACTTACAGAGGAAGCATTCTTGATTTTGTAAGAAACTTTCTTTACACCACTCCTTGAGCTGATGTTGTTCTTTGCCAGGACCTAGAATGTAAAAACTAACAATAATGGACTGTCCTGCATCAGTTCTGAGACATTTACATGTTGAATGTAGCCTATTGCTATTATTAATCTATTATTAACCAACCTTTTCCCAGTACAGATTGGGAAAACCAGGCCGTTTTGAAAACAGGCTTCCCCTGTGCACTGATAGAAAGAGGGATGCCGGACATGGTTTTCTGGGATCCTCATCTGGTTGTTCCTGTGGCATCTCCTGCTTGCAGGGGAGAAGTCCAGCACTGTGAACAACAGGCCAGAAGTCATGGTCTTCTTCAGCAGGTTCTTCCCAAAACCCATCGAGATGCAGGAGGGTTTCTCCCTCAGGGCTTTTGTTTCAGCAGCTCTAGCTGAACAAACGGAGAGAGACTGCCAGGTCCCTATCACAGCCACAGGCAAAAGCCCCAGGAGACCAGGCCTGTGAAAAACTAGGTGTGGGAGAGCTGCTCTTGTGAAATGGCTGCGAGTTAAGTGTCTGAGTGGAAAAACTTTACTAAGAGGTGCATTGTGCTGCCTAAAAATAACTACTGCTTCGTTATCCAAACCACATCCCTCCGGAGAGCTCCAGTATTTAAGCACATTTGGATGCTAAGAGGAATCCTAATCAGTGAGACATTTTGCTTTGGCCACAGACCTCTCTGAAGTCACTGGGAAGCATCGGCAGAGGCGATGGGAGAACTTGGCCGTCACCCATGCCTACGCACTGCAGCCGCGAGTTTGCTGTTTTAGTGGTTTCCTTTAATTGGGGTGATTGCTCGCATGCAGAGGAACAAATTAAAATCCTGTGAACTGGGCTATATAAAGAAGCTCACAGCTAAATGGACAAGGCTGGATGGACTCTGACAAGCAGGAGGCACCACTTGCCACCCCATCATCTGCCCCATGGGAATACTGTGTGCAGTTCTGGTCACCACAGGATAAAAATTATATAAAGCTACTGGAGAGTGTCCAGAAGAGGGACACAAAGATGGTGAAGGGTTTGCAGGGGAGGCCATATGAGGAGAGGTTGAGTCACTGGGTTTGTTCAGCCTGGAGGAGACTGAGGGGAGACCTCATGGCAGCTCCAGCTTCCTCACAAGGGGAGGAGGAGGGGCAGGTGCCGATCTCTTCTCTCTGGTGACCAGGGATAGAACCCAAGGGAATGGCAGGAAGATGTGCCGGGGAGGTTTAGGTTGGACATTACTAGGAAAAGGTCCTTCACCCAGAGGGTGCTGGAGCACTGGAACAGGCTCCCCAGGGAGGTGTCACAGCCCCAAGCCTGACAGTGTTCAAGAAGAGACCAGACAACACCCTCAGACACATGAACTGTGGGGCTGTCACATGCAGGGACAGGAGTTGGACTCGATGATCCTTGTGGGTCCCTTCCAACTCAGGATATTCTATAGTTCTATGATGAAAAGGCCTCTCCAGACACTGAGTTTGCCTTTTCAAGAGTCTTTACCTGGAGGGAAGAGGCTCCCAGGGATCTGGTGTCTTCCCATGGGCTGTCCACAGCATACTTTGAGAGGACCACGACCCGGCACACTAAGCCTGTGCCTCCAAGCTTGTTCCTCATCTGCCTCCCTCATCAGCAGGACTCCTGGATCGTCCCTTCAAGCAGGCGGATGGAATTTTGGATGGGAAAGGTAAAGGTACAGTTGAATCCAGCAGTTCCCATTTCTCTGCCACTCTCACCCTGCTGGGGCTACCCTTTATGGAGCTTGGCTTTGTTCCTTCCATGACAGCAGAGGATTCAAACATTATTACCAATAAATAAATAAATAAATAAATAAATAAATAAATAAATAAATAAATAAAGATTTGTCCCACAGCACTTCCACTCCCTAAAGCACCTCTTTTTCTTTCTTCCCAGTGACTTTCTCTCTTTAAATTTGAGATGGTGCTGGTCACCTTTGCTCCAAAAATACACAAAGCTGCTGCATAACTATTTTCCAAATAATTAATCTTTCCAGTGGAATAACTTAAAGCCCCATGTTTCCTGTTATGTTATACAGCTGCAATTTGTAACGAGAGATCCTGCACTGTGCTACGTGGGCAGAGGGCCAAGGACATGGCGCTTTACCTACACAAGAGCCCTACACAAATAATCCTTAGCCACAAGTTAAACAGTCAGGTACTGTTCGGTTCAAGAAAAAAGGAGATGGAAAACAAAAGCCTTTCTTCTGGTTGTAATTTCACAGTTCAGCATTAAAATTTCAGTGGTACTTTGTTTTATAAGTTTTGGTGTCTGGGAATGCCCCCTTCTCATGTGGCAGAGAAATACACGCATGGTTCAATCACCAAAACGTATTTTCATTGATTAATTTGTGTTCCAAACAATTTTTTTTTTTTCTGCCATAAAGGTTATAGCCTCCTGCTTAGCTGGGAGATCAAGAGACATCAAGCATAAGCATAGCAATCCTTGTTTAACTGCCCCAAACCAGGCTTCGGGTGGAACCCATGGGAGATGGCCAGGAGATAAGGGAAGCGCCAGTTGCCCTGGCTGGGACAGCCCTTGGAGGGCCACCAGAGCCAGGCATAAATCAGAGCCACCCTGAGATGGCGAGAGAGGGTGCCAAGAGCCATGCTGGTCCCCTGCCAGCCACAGCACGGGGGCAGCCCCGAGATGATATAAAGCCTCCATCGGTAAGGCTTCCTCCCTCCTCCGCCTGGCACAACAGGCAGTGCTGTCACACCAGAGCATGGTGGGTCTGGACTCCTGAAATTGCGGAGTCTCACTCGCCACGTGTGTTTTATACATCCATGATAACGGCATCACATGTTGGGGGGTGGGGACAGAGGGCTTAGCTGCAATAGTAGCTGTGTTTATAAGTATCATAAGTCATTGTCATTAGTATCATATGTACCGCTGTTATATTTCCCGGATAATGGTGAGAAGGACTGGGGTATGGCAAAAAATCATTTGTTAATCCTTGTCTTCCCAAATAGAGTGAGAGTATTTCAAAAGCTTACACTCCCAGGTTCCAGTTCAGCAGAACACATAGACATGGTGTGCGTGCTCCTGGGTCAAACTTCCAAGGCTACTTCATCCCTAAAGACACAGCAAAAAGCTTGTCAGAAGTTTGCTTTGGGATGAGAAGGTCCAAAATCATCTAAGCCAGTTTGGCATCTAACTCCCCATGCTGTCACTGGGATTTTAAGCATCTATTTGCATTTCCAGGCCCCTAAAGATCCTTGGAGCACCTAACCCGTGGTTAACAAAGGGTAACGTGAGCAGGATGAGATGAAGTGGAGGATGTATAAGAGGAAACACTGGCTGCTTGCCTCCTGTTTTTGGCAAGGAGACAAGGATCTGAGTGCACTCCCTAAAATCACAGCTCATCCAGCCCAGCAAGAGAGCAAGCCCAGAAAGATTACTGCCAGCCCTTGCCAAATTTGCAGGATAGCCCTACATATTTCAGGGGGTACCATCAGACCCCCGGGTGATGGAGCAGGCTTGCTGTGAGGAATGAGCGAGGAGACCAGAGGCTGTGGTTTCCCCTCGGCCACATTCACAGCTCCTGCTCACACTGAGGGGACTTATCCCAAGTGATGGAGAAGGGTCTGGTGCCCATGTCAGGATCAGATGTGCTGCCCTGGTGTCCAGGACACACAGTGTCACATCAGCTGCAACGTGCAGGAGTAACCCACCAAAAGGGAAACAAATTGAAATTGGGCGAACAGGAGAACGGCTTCCAAAAGGCATGAAAATTATCTTGTTTCATGCTTAGAATAACCCCATTACCACAATATCCTGAATGAATTATGCCGTACTTTCCATGCACACACATACACAAAAAAAATCCCCCTTTGGGCTACTTAACAACAGCGAGAAATTTCAGAAGGGGAAGCTCCTGAAAAGAGGGAATTTGAATAAAAATTGTCCTTTGGAACGTAACTACAAAGTGGGTATCATCCCTCTTTGATATTTATAATGGCAATCATTCTCCTCATTGTGAAATACGTTTCTTTTGTACCAGCAAATTCTTGAAAAAAGCTTAATCTTGCACACATTGTGCATTAGGAAACTACTCAAATTAAGACCTCTTTGAGACACTGATCAATGCAGCCATTAGGAAGGCCGGGAGAAAAAGAAAAAAAGCAGCTCAGAGAGGGAAAATTATTTTCTTCTGACAACAGAGGGCTATTTATTGTAAACATGGATGGTGGTAGCTTATGGTGTGTTATGAGCAATAATGTTTGTGCCCTGATTTTTCCTATCCAAGACCATAACTGGTGAGTTTGCGCCCAGGCAAGCTGTCCATAGATTCAATCTCTCCTCAAGAGCATATAATGTCCTTCTTTCACAACGGTAAGTACCCCACATGCTGTTAAATTCCAGGTGTCTAACAGAGCTGCCATTGCAGAGCTGTAGAAGCAGTTAAATCATGGTCATCGCTATCGTGTCTCAGTGGCCAACTGGGCTGTGATGATGGAAAAATGAAGCCCTTGCAAGCAGGCTAAGGAAAGAGATGTTCGGAAAAGAAGAATGAACATCCACCTTGTTTCATTAGCTGGCTTCCAGCGGCTAACAAGAGGGTTCTGTCACATCAGCATACTCATCAAAATTTATAGGTGCTGCCTAAAGCTACCAAAATATTGACTGAGCTATCAAAACATGAAGGTTATTAACAGAAAGACCTCCTTGCTTTATAAGAAAGCTAATTTTGGGGGACTGAGAGTGCAAGTTCTCGGGGAATTGCCAGGCATGGCTGTGACCTCTTGGTTTTGGCAAAAATAAATAGCAGAGCTGGGGAGATGTCTTGGAATTAACATCATGACCTGACACGCGTAAAATCAACCCTTCATGGTGCAGGACGGACCTGGTTCCTGTACAGTCGGTATGTCTGAGGGGTGTGTGAGCCCTGGGCTGCGCCCTGCTCTGTCCTGGGCTGAAATACTGCATGTGGAGAGGGACAGGCTGGGGAGCTGCTGGTGGTCAGTTTTGGGAGCTAAGAAGAAGTGTAATGTTGCTAGCGATAAGTGAGCCACTTTCGGTAAGTAAGCAAACAGGTTGGTTTTAGTACCACTAAGGGGTTCCTTTAGAGATGGGGCTGTGGGTGAATGTGTTAAGGAAGGATATGCCTTGTAAAATCAGGTGTGAATTCAGCTGAAACATCGCACGTCACCTTTGGGGTCAATCATAAAGGGATCCTCTTGGGTTTTTTTAGCCATTTGAGCTTTACAGGAAGTTTTCCTACAGAAAGCCAAAGGTCCTTAAATGCACGTCTCTCTCCTGACATCCCTCTCTGTCCCATGTCCCCAGCAGAAACCAAATTCAGCAGATGGAGAAGGCACGCAAAGGCTATGTCTATGCCATGAAACAGAAGCAGACCAGCAGTAGGATGCCTGACTGGCAGCACTGCCGGGCTGTGAGCTGGTTCCCTGGCCCAGATGGGATGGATGGTCTCCCAGGACAGAGCCAGGCTCAGCTCTGGAGCCACTGGTCCCCATCCTCCCACGTTATCACAGTAAGGTTTTGCACCTTGAACACCCTCATGCCCTCCCACCAGAGGATTGCAACACCCCCTTCTCAGTCATGCCATGAAAACACCTTGTTGGCAGGTGGCAACAGAGAGCTCACACAATTTTAATAACCAAAAAAACCCAAATGAAATATAGAATGGCTTTGCACTATATGGGGTGCTGCATTCAGGGCTGCTCCTGACTGAGCACTGCCCATGGATGGTGAGGGCCAGGACAGAGTAGCTGGGTCTGCACAAGTCCCTGAGCCAGCCCATGGGCAGAGCACACCACGGTGGAATTCAGCTCGTGCCTGGAAACAACATCTAAATGGAGAGTCAGCACTATACTGGAAGCAGGGCTGCTGGTCCAGCCTACACTTCTGATTTAATAGAATTATTCAGGTGTTCTATGAAGCTTTTCTCAAAAGTAATTGATTTGTTTTCATTTATTTTAAATTTAACATCTTCTTTTCCAGCAAGGAAAAGACAGAGGGACAGAGCAGCAAAACCAGGTGAAGAGACAGAAGCCAAAATGCTTAAAAAGCCAACCATGGATATTTTTTGTTTCAAGACAAAAAAAGCACAGAGTAAAACACTGGACTCACATGAAATCCCTGTGTTTCCCTTGTTCTTGCTGTTAGTTTCTTCTTCACATGTGACAAAACCATGAGTCCACTTTTTTCATCAGAGTCATCCCAAAGACTGCGGAGCACCTGGAAATGGCTTAATGTCAGCACAACTCTTATTAGACATCAGAGAATCCCTGTCAGCAAATTGCCCCAACCCTGGAAAAAACTTCTGTCAGCTCCTGCATGTCATTAGACATGGAAGAGACACAAATCCAGGGTGAATTTGGCTTTATTTTTTCCACCATTTACAGTTGGGTAGTTTCTCCCAAGTTTGAACCAATTGGTGGCAAACAGGCAGAGAAACGTGAGAAAGAAATGGAAAGGACAGGATGAGAGATCATGTACGGCTCAGGGAAAGGTGATGAATTGATGAAAAAAAAAAAAAGGCAAACTAGCCAAAAAGTAAAATAAACTTACAGAAACGTGGAGGAGTTCCAGTAAAAAGGGAAAGAGAAACAATCTGAAATGGCAGGCCACGATGCAGATGGTATATTTAGTTAAGCCACTGGCACTTTCCTCTGGTGGGAAAAGTGACAATTGCAGGGCTTAGGTCTTAATCTCACAAGGGAATTTCAACGTGGTCTTATTTTTAAACGTGTGAGTAATCCTCATCATTTAAATTCAGGAGGGTAGAACCCAGCTTGTACGAAGTGTGTTGCCAGCATGGACCTCCCTGTTTAAAAAAAAAAGGATCTCTTTTAAGTCACGTTTTGTTTTCCACCGTGAAAAGACATACATCACCAAATTTCTTTGGATTAAGAAGGACATGGAGGAGGCCGCTGTGAGGTGGGGAAACAGGGTTTGAAGTTTCTTTGGGGCTGCCTGTGGAGGCTGCGCTTGCCCTGGTTGCATTTTTGGGACCAAACCAGCATGATGGAAACACTTCCAGTACAATGGAAGAATGCAAACAGCCAGCAGAACATGGACACCCAAGATACCACGTCCTTGGAAATTGGGCTTTCCTAGTGCAGAAAATATAGAGTAGGGCACAACTGACTCCACTCCAGCCTCTTGCAGCCTGTAGAGAGCTTGGCGGGGGTGCGAAGGGATGCAGAAGAGCACATCCAAGGGTGAGCCTGCCTCCCGCATTTGGAGCTTAAGCTGTGCCTGGGGGCACACACTTTATCCCCAAATCCCCTGTGTCCTCTTAAAAGTCAGCCCAGCAGAAGTTTCACGTCAGTAACTTTAATCACTGGATTTTAAGGTGGTTTTTTTTGGAGAGGGAGGTGGGATCACCAGTTCTTTCTGCACTGATCCTTTGAAAATGCTCACAAAACTAAGTGTTTCAAAGCTTAAACTTTTTGGACATTAGGAAAACAGTGATGCTTGGAGTCAAATGCTCAACTTGGGAGTGAGTTATTCCTCCATGGCGATGGTCCCGCTCTCTCTCAGTGGCATTTTATTACCTGCTGTAAGCACTTCAGTCGCCCCTGACATGGCAGAGCCCACCGTGTGCTGCTCTTTAAGTGCTGGTGACCTCCATCAGATTAACCCCAAACAGATTAACCTCATCTCCCTCTCTCTCTGATGGGTTTTGCACTGATAAACCCACAGGGTGTTCAAACATTCACAGAGAACTGCTCTTAGCCAACTTCAAGCTGTGCTGGGCCATCAAAATCTCCAGGAAATATAGGACATAAGGATCTCTGGAGGGTTCTTCAGTTGCTGGATGCAGTGCGGTTTCACAGAGAGATGGTTCCTGCACTGGACATTGATGTCGGACCCCACAGAGAGTCCCAATTCTGGGAGAATTTATGATCTTCCTTGAAAAGGAGAGTATCTCATGGCATTGGTTTGGTAGAGAGGTGTGCCAGTGTCAGCCTGGCATCTTTTTGTTTAACAGGTTGATTTTTGAGCAAATAGACCCTGATAGGTAGAATTCACCAGCAGATTACTCCACTTGTTTTTGTTGGATTGACATGAACAATTTCCACAATGCTCTGCAATGAAAAATTTCTTTTAGGACATGGTTGAAACCAGTGACATTTGGACAGTCCATCCTCACCCTTTTATCAGTGGCATTGTAAGTCACTGAAACTGGTGTCTGATAAGGAGACCTCCATTAACTGTGCTCTTGGAAATACACATCAAATTGCATCTGAGTTTGCAAAACCTACCAGGTAACAATGAATGAATATAAAGCAAGTGGAGAAGAGAAGGGACTGAAATAAAGCAGGTCAGGATGCTCAAAAAATATGGCAGTGTTGCTCATATTTATGTAAGCATTTTATACCGTCTTAGATGGGAGCTCTTTGCAAGAAGTGCTTTACCATAGCTTGCTGCATCTGAGCGGCTGATAGCGGGAGCTCAGAAAACGAAGGCACCAGGTCTTATAACACCCCAGCCTTGAAATCTCTGTTAGACAGCAATGGTTTTAAAAGACCAGGTAGGAAGAGCGGCCTTATTTACGAGTGGGTTATCTCCAGCGGTGTGGGGAGGTGGTGACGAAGGGGGGAAATTTGGGCTAGAAATCCCCTCTAGCATTCCTCAGACTTTTGCCTTTAGTCACCTTTGAGAGCAACATTTAAACCTGCAGAGAAGGCATCACTGGCTGGTGGCACTGAACCAGCCTGCCCATCTTGCTGAGCTTACTCTATCACCTCTTCTTCCCACCCCGATCTTAGCATGGGGTGAGGAGGAGCAAGGCAGGAGGGCAAACAGCACAGCAGGACTTCAGAAATCCCCCCAACATCCAAGTCAGGCAGAGATGCAGACCCTGGATGCCCATTTACCCCAGGAAGAGGTATTTCCCTGGTGGTGACTGGGCAGCCAAGGGACCAAGAATCAGAATACGCTTTGCAACACCCAGGTGAGGCAGCTTGTAAGGATGTGTGGCTCATCTTTCCCCCCCATGATCTCCCCAAGACAGACTGCAGCAGACAGCATGCAACACTCCTTGCACCTCCCGGCCCCCTGCTCCCAGCTCCTTCCTGCCAGGCCGAGCTGCTCAGCTCTGGGTGCTGCCACAGCTCCCGCTGGCGTGGCTGCTGCCGAGCAGAGCCGGGGAGGGCCATAATGACGCACCCTATTGGTATTAGAAGACTTCACCAGCTATTTATAGGCCCCCGCCGACCGCAGAAGGCTTTCGGCCTCTCTTTTTCTCTCTCCCTCCTTCTGTCTCGCTCAGTGGCTTTAGCTCAGCAGAGGAGAGGGAGCAAAAGAAACGCTGTAAATAAGCCGGTGGGTCCAAGCGCAACATTCCCAAGCACTGCAAGGTTTTTGCCCCTCCATTATCGAAATCACTTGGCAGATTCAGACTGAACAAATTATTTCCAGCACACCGGGCTTTTTGCTCTGGTGTTCTTTCCTCGCAGCTTTTCAGCTTGGATTTCTTTCTCTTTTTTGCCTTTTTTTTTTTTCCTCACTCTGTCTTTGCACAGTTTCATGTTCCAGTTCCTGGCACTGGCTCAGCTATTCCTCGGCAGGGCTGGATAAAGCCCAGAGAGGGGGAGACCTCTCTATTGAGCTCAGCAAATTTCCCCAGTTCCTGCCAAGCACATCCCCCCAGTGTCTCTTCCCATATCCAAGGCTGAGCCTTCACCGTTATTTAGGCCTGCAACATCTCCTGATGCTCTCCTGACCACAGGGCCAGGCCACAGCCCTCTGAAGGACAGACCCATCGGTCCAATACCCTTGTCACCCATGCGTCTCTTCAGCCACTGCCCTGTTTCCATGATGGTGGTCAAGTCGATGAGGATCAAGCTGAACCATGGGTGGAAATGGTACCCGTGCGTTGATCCTGGGTGCTCCTTCAGCATGAATAACCACAGCAGTAAGTTTCGAGTCACTGTTGCAGAAGCACAGTCTGCCTCAGTTCGGGGCAAAGGCAGCATGTGGAAATGTGAGTAAAAAATTCAGTACACCTGGATATGGGCAGTGAGGTAAAAACAATGAATAGTGTCCAAAGCAAAGGCGTTGATGGAGAAGTAAAGCCATTTATAATCACTTCAGTGAAGTGCAAAATAGAGGTCACTGGAGGTGCACATCCCTTTTTTTTTTTAACAAAACAATGCTGATTTTCACAATATTTATTGTCAGAAGCATTTCTAACAGAAATGCTGCTGCCTGCATGCAGGCCCTCAGGTTTACAACAGAGGTAAGGGAGGACAACTGTGGGAATGAAATCTGTAGCAAGACATTTTCTTCCTGCTTTCATGTTAAATTAACCATTACGGTGCTTGGGAGACTCGGTTCCTTGCAGCTCCATCAGCACTGCAGAGATAAAGCAATCAAAGGGCGGTAGTGTCTTCTCAGGAGAGACCAGTTTTATCCTTAAGTAAATCACTTTACCTCTCTGGTTTTGTATGGCACCCAGCTCCATGCTTATCTGCACAGACTTTCAGGCTCTGGGGCTGCCTCCTGCTGCTGGGTAGGGATGTGCAGCACCAAGCTCAGCCACATCCCCCAGGGGGCTTGAGGCTTGTAGTGATGCTGGCAAAAAAAATAATCGTGTCTGGGCCTTTCTCCTTGGAGAGGAACCACATACCCAACTGCAAACAGCTAGTCCCAAAGCTAATGAATTACGCTTTTAAAATTATTTTTATTTTTCAGCAGTGCTTTCTGATCAGGTTTTAAAACCTCAACGTGCATGAGGCTCTTGCTAAGGACGTCTTATTTGGAGCTCTGTCACGACTGGGGTTATGGGTCTGAAAATTGAGTAAGAAAAATCAAATTATTTTTACCACTATGCAGCTCCTTTAGAGGTCTCACAAAATTGTGCTTGTTCTCCCTGCTAAGGTGAGCCGACTGCAACTCTTCAAAAACAAGTTGATGGGAAGGGGATGGGAAGTACCCCAGCACAGGGAAAGCAGTCCTTCTCATCTGACCACACTGGATGGTGCACAGTTTGATACTGAAAAGCCACATAACCCATGGTCCGCCCTCCTCACAACACTCCACTGCAGAGCTGAAAGCCTACACACCCTTTTACAGAGGTGGGTAAGCATGTATGGATTCCCCCTGGATTACCTCCTGCATGTACACATTCCTCTTGGAATGCTGAACACTGTGCCATGACTGACAGCCAGGATCGCCTTTTGCATCCTTCTGATCCTGGAGATTCTTTAGCCCTGCCTTGAGAACTGCATGGTCACCCTACAAGTGTGGGATGAGCCAGTAAAATGTCAGGATGCCTCCCGAAGGCTGTTTTAAAAGGAGATCAGAATCAACAGCCTAAACATGAAAATTTTGTTTTGTTCTCCAGTTCTTGGTTCTTCAGTTTTGGAGAGGCACAGTCATAAACCATAACAGCAAATTATCCCTCCACCAACACAGATCTAGCCTTGACCTTTCTGCAACATAATTAAAATGTGAAAGTGCTTTGCCAAATTGCCATATGACTAAAATTGTTCCTTTCATTTATACCCCACTTTCTGCCAGAACCAATGGGTAAGGAATTGGTGGTTGTTGTTCACAATGACTGTCTGAGAGCTGTCCTAAAATAAAATCCTGATTTTGATGAACTTGTAATTTAAGCTGGACAAACACCTCATAGGATATAATTTCCTCTTGAATTCAGTGTGCTTGTCCACAGGCAGCTTAATTTTCTTGAACTTTTGTGTTTGATATTTTCTCAACAGGTATATACTACAACTAAATCGTGTTACTATGGACCATGCAAAAGCATCCCTGTCACAAGTACTTGACACTTGGTGTTCGGCACAGGAAGTGCAACTGGTTCACTGCTACTATTTATTGTATTTTTGTCGTTGTCCCAGTTCTGCCACTCCATTCCTAAGCAGGAAAAAAACATATGGCCCCTGCCCTGAACAGGCTGCAGTCAGATGACAACTGGAGGCACTGAGGTGCTGCAGGTAATTTTAAACCTTCTGGCACACTTGGCTGTGGAAGTTTGCAAACAAATACCCTTCAAGCATTTAAGAAGCCTGTGTAAAAGTTATGCTAGTTTTTATGATAAATGTTGGGGGAAAAAATAAAAGAACATATTTAAACTGTGGTTCGGACTTAAGAGTGAAGTGTTCAATATTGTATTTTAATATAAAAAGTGTGATGTGGTTTCTGGTAATGGAGTAATACAAGTAACTCAGCACATTATACTTTCTTGTATTAGATCAGAAATGTTTGTGAACTAGGTAATAAAGCTGTTTGAGCAGAAGTACTTACAATCTATTAGTGAAATAATTTGGGTTTTAAAGTTACATAGAAAGTTGGTGTTTGACAGTGTTGTCTGGGAACACAGTGACACTGGACAGCAGAAACTGTTGACCAACAGAAGCAGCACGGTATGAGGTGTATGAGCAGCTTACAAACACGTGTGTAAATGGCATGCTTTAGGGATAAAAACCACTACAGATTTTTTTTCTTTTTAGGTAAAAGAGGGTCTGTTTTCTCGCAACCAGAGCTCTGGATCTTTTCACTTGGGCATTTGCTAAGCAAAGGGATTGGGAATGTGATGCTAAAGTGCAGGAGCATGCACATTAACCTAATTATGTGATGGGAGTAATGACTTTAAACTTAAATCTCAGTCTTTTAAGCTGCACAATTATACTGTATGTCCTGTAATAAACCTGGTAATTTTCATATAACTATTTAGAAAGACGAACCTGATTTAAGAAAAGTAAGTATGCTACATTGGTATACCTTTGTTTCCAGTTCTACCTAACAATTGCAAACAGAGAAAGAATAAAAAAATATCTGAAGATCTACATGAAATTATTAAAATTGCAATAGACTCCATCTCAGCACTCAGTATTGTTATTTTTTTGCTAAATTCAGATGGTGTCCAAGAATCTATGAGCTCGTTGCAGCTGGACAGTGTTTACAGACATATGGCAGAGGATGGTTTTCAAAGGAATTTAAATATTGCAGGGAGCGGTTTTATATTGCAGGGCCCCAAGTTTGCTTTGTGATAGCGGTTTACTTTCACTGTTGCTCAAGAAAGGAGCCCTCTGTGCAGAGAGAAACACAGAAGGTGTGAAGCAAAGAAATAAAATGTTATATTTTCCATCCCTGGCACAGCAGCACAGCAAAAAAACAGATGAGACTGGATGAACAGGAGAGATACACGACCTGAACAAATCATACATATAATACTGGTTTGCGTTCCCTAAGTTGATGAACACAAATTAACACCCAGTAAGATGACTGCATTCCTGAGATAAAATTTTGCTTTCCATGAATACCCTCTAAAATGGGCTTAAAATTCTTTCCATAAACATTTCTAGCCGCTAATCTAATTGACTGGAATATTTTCAAAAAGCAAACACAGCTGAAGGAAATTCACTGCTTTTATTCACATATAAGTGAGTATTTGCAGATTTTAAAGGTATTCCCTGAGGTCAATAACTAACTAAACCACCTTATTTTGTAAACAACTATGGTGCAGTAAAATAGCCAGGCTCTGAGGTCTTTGCTTCAAACTATCTACCAAATCATCTCAGTTACACTCAAGAGAATAAATATTTTTAGCAAGCGTTCCCCTGAACACAATACACACCTTTTGATGCTTCGTGGAAGATGTAGCTGAACATGAAGTTTATGTCACCAAGGCACCTGCACAAGGAACAAAGATTTCTGACTGCTCCAGATGTGCATGGACATGAATGGGGAAAAATCAAGCCTCTCTTGCCAGACTTGGATTTGGGCTTTGAAACCTCAAATCCATGGGCTTCAGGGGAATTCCTCCCTATTCAGAAGGATGGGAGAGCTGCATCAAGCTCCTGGGAGCTACCGCGGCTCCAGGCACACTGTGAACCTCAAGCAGACCCGGTTGCCTCAGCTCCTTTTACTTCTGGTTTTGTGGTTTGTTTCTTTAACGACTTCTGCAGCAACAGCTGTGGAAACCTACAGGTAAAGCTGGAGCCAAACACAAGATGCAGGACATTCCTCCAGAGTTTTGCACCACACACAAATTGCGGAGGGAGAGCTACTGAATTTCCAAGCCAGGGACGGCAACCACCGCTGCTGAGCTGATCCTTGCCTAAGTGGCACTAGTTTAACCGTAAGCAGATTCGAAGCAGTTTGCTAGAAACGCTCTAACTTCTAAACCCAGTCTTAACTGAAGAGTAGCTTGGCTCAGCTCAGCTGAAGCAAACATGCTCCCTGAACAACTGATCCCAAACAACCAAACTCACAAAAAAAAAAAAAAAAGGCAACAACTCACCAAAAAACCCAAAACAAAGCACTTCAATCAGAAATTGCCTTGTAGCAGTGGGTCGCACTTCCAAACTTTTATCTGTAACTGTGAAATTGAGATTTTAAAAGTAAAAGCCAAGATCATCTTATAATTGCCTCCTCACCAGCACTGGCCCTGAAGAAAAACTGCTGTACATTGGGAAAGCTGCAGCACTGCAATGATATGAAATATTACCTCAGCTGATGTCCCTGGGAGCATGCACGCACAAAGCCCTTGTAGTAGGTTGTAGCAGCGAAGCAGGATGATTGCTTATAGACTTTCACCCTCCAGAAGCAATCATGCCTAAAATCACCAGCTGAATTTCTGTCTCAGTTCTGTTAGAATATTGCTGTTAAAAAAGATACAACTATTAATACAAAAAAAGGCAATCTACTCAGAAAGTCCCATCCCTTTCAGTTCTTCGAAGAGGTGGGGTGTGTACATATATATATAATTGAAAGGTAAATATTCTGTTCTTCATTTTATTTGCCAAATTGCATGGAATCTGATGCAAAGCCCTCTTTCGTGCAGCATTCACAAGTTGCTAAGTGCCAATCAGCATTGCTGAAGGTTGTAGAACCTTCCAAGTGTTTTAACCTCTTACCATGGCAAGAAAAAAAAGACAGAAAAAAAAAAAAAAAGACAACAGATCTTAAATTCTCTGCTTTTGTTATTAAAATACGGGCACCACTTATGGAAATCCTTTGCTATTCCAAATGATTAGCTGAAATGAATCCCTTACACCAAGGTAACCCTCCTGGGTTTCAAAAGAAACAGGCCTGTGCTGAACAAAATGCATGTTCTTATGAATAAGTTTTAATGCAAACAGCCAATCACTCCAAAGAAGAGCAAAATACAGTACGTGTAAGATAAAACGCAATAAAATAACAATAGGGAGGATTCAGTTTATTCTAATCCAAGAGCAGTTAAAGCAAGAGCATTTACAATAGCAGAGCTCAGCAGATTCCAACAGAAAAGGAAATATTAATCAACAAATCCTCAAAGTTTTATGAACGTGCCAGTCAGGGTGGAGAAGCCTTCAGATGTTTTTGAAGTGGAGTAAAGAAACAGGGAAGACGTGGTAGTTATTAACTATTTTCCCAATATTATGTTAGAATTGAAAGGTTTATGGCATTATGCAGCCGATGAGCAGAGCAGTGCCACTGCCCAAAGAATTCTGCATGTAAGAAACTCCCTGGACCCTCAGCATGATTGAGAAAGTGTTTGCAAGCAACACTGTAAAGCATAAAATCAGGTATGTTTCATAGTGTTTGGGGGTAAACTCAGAGCATCAAAAATTATAACTCATTTCTTAAAATTCACTGTGTGCCAGCACTAGATACTCAGGAAGGCATAAGACCCCACTTCTGATCTTTCCTTGATGAAACAAAAAATTCCACTCAAAACCTACATCTGTAAGCCACCACTTTCTTTTTTCCTCCTCACCCCACCCCGACATGTTGGCCTCACTGGTCTTGTTTTTCTTTCCTGTTCATAGCAGAGCAATTTGACTACTGTCCATCTGGGATTTCTTGCAAAACACTATGGACTATAGGACAGCTGGCAGGATCGTGCCTTGGATGCTCAGAGACAACTCAGACAACTCAGAAGGGCATTTTTTCGGTGTGTGATTTAACATTCCTGTTTCAAATGAGGAACTGTGAAATCTTCACTCCATCTCCCTGGATCTTGATAAGAGCAAGCAGGAAAAAGCTGTAATTAATCCCACTACTTCTAAACTGAAAAACAAGAACAAATTATTGCAGGTTATAGTTTTTCAGCTCTTCAGTTACTGTGGATGTCAAAATAAGAAAAAAAAAAAATCTTTATGGCACTCTGTCCAGGAAACAAGATGTAAAGCAAACAAAATTGTGTATTTTTGCAGCCTGGGAAAACACCAGTGTAGTCCCCTATTTCTATAGCATTATCTCTCTATGTTACAGAAGTCTATCAGTTATTTTATGCTTTTAGTGCAAAACCAAGCTTTAGTATAAAAGTTTGTATGTAGAGACGAAGAGGTAAAACACAATCCAAGTATCTCATTTCCTTCACAAGCATTATATTTTTGGTAAGGCTCCAGCACTTGTTGGAAACTCCTAGCAGGCATTACTTCCTCACCCTACTAGAAATAAATTCTTCCAATAGTAATCATTTGTGAAAACAGCGTTACTTTTTTACACCACCGATACTGTTCCTCTCTGTCAATTCCCTTCAGCAGCACAAGAGGAATTGCTCTTTGTCAGCTGTCAGTGCTATTACTTTTACTTTTTCATTCATCTGGTCAAATTCTGACATCACGCCGGAACCTGAGATGTGCTTTGTTCTGTCAGGAAAAAAAAAAAAAAAAAAAGGAAAAGATAAGGTGGGGGAGGGACGTGGAAATACTCAGACCTTGAGCTGTGACACCTGTCCAACACAAGCAAACCCCAACTTCTTAATTCGAAACCCCGGGGTTCTTTGGGAGTGGGGGAAGCCGAGGCTGTCACAGCCTAGCTGGCTGCAGTCAGCCCCCCCCCAGGCTTTTTACCCCTCAGCCGGCGCCCGCCTGGCCCTTCCCCGCCCGGTGCCGGCGGAGCCACACCGCCTTCCCCTGGCTCAGGCCCCAGCCCCAGTCTCCTTCCTCTCGCGGGAAACGACCTTGGCTTCGCCGCCCTGTCCTGGGGCGAGCCCACTCCGCCCCGGACACCTCCCGGCCGCCGGCCCCGTTCCGCACGCAGCCCCGGGGGGAGCCATTCCCCACCCCGGCGTCGCGGAGGAGCCGCGCCCGCTCCCTCCGCCCCGCCCGACTCCGCCTCGCTCACTGAGGCAACTCCCGCCTCGGCGAGCTGGGTGCCCCCGTTCGCTGAGGTAACCCCCGGCTCAGCCAGCTCGGTGTCCCCCCTCGCTGAGGTAACCCCCGCTCTGGCCGGCTCGGTGTCCCCCGCCTCGCTGAAGTAACCCCCGCCCTGGCCAGCTCGGTGTCCCCCCCCTCGCTGAGGTAACGGCCGACTCGGTGTCCCCATTCACTGAGGTAACCCCCGCCCTGGCCGGCTCGGTGTCCCCGTTCACTGAGGTAACTCCCGCCTCGGCCATCTCGGTGTCCCCCCATCTCTGAGGTAACCCCCGGCTCAGCCAACTCGGTGTCCCCGCTTGCTGAGGTAACCGCCGGCTCGGTGCCACCCTCCGTCCACTCTCTGAGGTAACCCCCGCCCCGGACGGCTCAGTGCCCGCCCCCGCCGCTCGCTGAGGTAACCCCCGCCCACGCTCTCACACCGGAGCCGGCTCGGCGCCCCCGCCCGCCGCCCTCGGGGCCAGCTGGATGCCCACGCCCCTCCCCCGGGTCGGGCCGCCCGCCCGCTGGCTCCAGTCAGTCACGCTCCCTCCCCCGCCCTCCACTCTCTGCGTGACCAACTCCCGCGGAGGGGGCGGGAGGAAATACTTCTCCCCCCTCCTTCCTCTTCCCCCGCACCCTTTTGATTGGGCCGGACCGGACTGCCTATCAACCCAATCTTCCATGCTGGTTGGCCGCGGCTGCAGGCCAGAGCGCAGCTCCCGCCCCGCGGTGGTCCCTCCAGCCCTCCCCAACACTTCGCGGCAGTGTCCTCAGAAGACTCATTGGGCCGAAGGGGCCGCTCCAGCGCTGGCGGCAGATCCGTGTGCCCATTGGCCGGCCGCCGCGCCAATCCGCCGGGCCGCGGCGCCCCGTAGGCTGGCGGGTGTCCCGGGGGGTGGGGCGGGGCGGCCTCCCCCCTCTCTCCGGTCCCGCCCTGTGACTAACTCCCGTGTGTGAGTCACGGCGCGGCCCGTCAGCGCCGTTAAATGCCGTGTGCGGGCGGGCGGCGCTGCCTGGGCTGCCCCGGCCCCCTGCGCGCGGGCCGCCGCCTCCCCCGCCTCCTCCTGCGGTACATGGCTGGCGGGCCGTACTTGTCACGGTGTCACATCCTCCCCGCCGGCTGCGGCCCCAACTTCCCCCTCAGCTCGGCTGCAACCGCTGCCCGGGGCCACCGCAGCGGCATGGGATAGAGCACAGCCGCCTCAGCGCCTGGCCGCCGTCTCCTCCGCCGCGCACCCCGGCGCCTCGCCGCACGCTCATTTTAAATTAATTCACCCATCCGGTTTAAATTCTTCACCCGTGTCCCCCTCTCCCTCCAGTCCCCCCAACTGTCTCCTCACCCCCCCGCAGCGTCCCCTCTCCGTTGACTCTTTTTCCCGCCCCCAATTCGGCCGCCCCCCGCTCCCCTCAGCGCTTCTCTCAGCGGTTCTCCACAGCCCTCGCCGCGGAGCCCCCCGGAGCGGGTGAGTGCCGGGCACGGCCTTCCCGGGCTCGCTCCTTTCTGCCTGCTGGGACTGGGGGGTGCGTGGTGGTGGGGGGGTGAGGGGTGGACGGCGGGGCGGGCTGGGGGAGCGCGGCGGCGGGTCCGGGTGTTTCTGTCCGCTGCCAACTGTTGGAAAGTTGGGGGCATTCGCCTTGCAGCGCAGCCTGGCACCGGCCGGGGCGATACTTTCCACCTTCGGACTGGAAAAGAAAAGGGGGGAAGAAAAAAAATAATAAAAGGAAAAAAAAACCTGGCGTCGTTGCCGACTACAAATGCGTGTCATGCTGCTGGTGACACATTTGATTGTAATTTTTATGTTATTTTTTCTCTGGTTGAAAGCACGATTGAGGCTGCGTTGAAGGTTGATGTGAGGGGCAAGGGGCTCCTGAAGGATGCTCTCCGGCCTGGGCTACTGTCCCTCTCTGAAGAGTAGGGAAACCCACCTTTTTTTTATTTCCAGGTGCACCATCCTCCTCCCCACCTTGTCATGTTTCAGTATTAGGTGGGCTTGACTTGGCTTGGCAGGACAATCCGTGGTACCGTAGGGTGAAGCCATGGTCCACAGTAGGGACTATTGGTGGCTTGAGTTGATATTGGGAGCACTAAATGTAAAATGGTTTTGTCTCTGTTTCATTGCTATTAATTTTTTTTCCCCCTTCTTAATGTATTTTCAGAAATGTGAATGTGGTGTATGTTCTCATGTGCTGTACGTTCAGAGTAGCTAAAATAAAACAGATACATGGAAAACCCCAGCAAGCACAGCAGCATTTCCATACACAGGGCATCTGAAGCCTTAGTACTTTACTGGGTTTAGTTATTAATATTAATTGCTTGGTCTTTGTAATTCATATCATACGGAAAGTAATTGCTGAATTGAAGGTTTACCAAACCTCACAGCACTCCAAAATCATCTTTCTTAGACATCTAAAAAATAAATCTACTGAACTTCTGTTAAGATGAAAGGCAAATTCTCTTGTAAATGAGAAGTAGAAAAGTATGGCTTTAAGTCAGTGACTACTTAATTGTAGTTTTAAGTATGCTTAAGATCAATAAATTTCTAGAGGAAATCTTTAACAAAACTTATCTTGCTTCTATCTATAAAGAGAGGGAGGGAAAAAAAAAAATCAGCCCTGAGATTTTTACGAAACAGTAAATCAGCCTTTATCCCAAAGGGTGACTTGCTCAATGTAACCCAGAAACTTCCTAAATGTCTGTTATTTTGCCTTTACGGGGGGGTCCTTGAGCTGTGGCCTGTTAAGTCAATATGAAGAGGACCTGCTTCTCCTCTGGTACCACTTTTAGCACCAGTGTAACTTCGTTAATTTTAACGGACCAGATTTGCATTCATGTGAAAAGTAATCGAGAAACCCATGTTTTCAGAAAGGCCCCTATAGTAGTGATGTGACAAGCTCTGATTCATTCTCTCATCAGACCCAATTACACCACCCTTACTCACACCGAGTGGTACTTTACTGCGCAAGAGCTCCTTGCGATGCTTGTATGACTACTTGTGTACTACAGTACCAATCTGGGTGAGGTAATGGCGCTTATTTTTTTATAACTATTTTTTCCCTTCCCTTGAAATAAGAACTTATTGGATAACTATTTTATTGGGGTTGTGAAGAAAACTGAGGATTAAATGTAAAGCTGCTCTGTTAAGTGACTATACAAAAAAAAAAAAACACCCCGAGATCTGTGCCTCCAGTGAAAAGGGGCAGGTAAGTTTTCTGTGTGTTTAGCTTTCCCTTGTTGCTGTGGGAAGTAGGAAAAAGATTGTTGAGAAGTTCGTTATCTTGTCCTGAAATTTCTCTGTGCCTGAGGGAACCCATACCTACATGTGGTATTCAAGTTAGGGTTGGGTTTTGTTTTTTTAATTCCTCTCCTCCAGAACCCCCCTAAACATTCACATCACATTGTTTAAATGTTTGCTATCGAAATCACTGGCAGCAGGATCAGGCCCTCAGTTGTTTTTCTTTAAAGCAGTTGATAATGGCTTGGACATGATGTTGTAGAAAGATAATATTATCTGGTGCGTCCACAGCTCAGATCCACTGTCTTACAGTCTCAGAAGAAAGCTCCCTGCTAAGCAGCTTGTAAAGAAAATATGTCTAATAAAGCAGAACTGTCTTCTGCCTTTATGTTCTTATTTATAACTCTCTTGAAAGTTTGCTTGGTACTCTTTCAGAACAAGACACACTTCTTTCGTGTTTGTTTCATGTTTTTACTTCCTTGTATGACTGTGTTCATTGCTAAGCTTTTGTGTCACTGATTGAGATGTTATTGTAATTACCATTAATTAAGCAAACTAGATTGTTTTTAGAGGCTCTCCAGATCTGTATTGATACTGTCAACTTGTTTGTTGAACAAAAATCCAAACATTTCACCATTCTCAGAGGAAATACGTTAACTGGTTCCAGATCAATATATGCATGGGAAACCACAGCAAAATTAAGCCGTTTTTCCTCAAACTGCATAATGAATCTTGATGGAGGTGCTGAATACAGTATGGTTGGATCTGAAACATCATGGCAGGGTAAATGGAGGGGAGCAAGAAAAGGAACTTGTGTACAGCCATTTGGGGAGGCTTATACTGCAGAGTTCCTCCACATTCTTTCCAGATAGACAGTACTGGATTAGTTGGGCCAGATTCTGCAGTCCCTAATTCAGCAAAACTTTTGCTGAAGTATCCTGGAGCTGTCTGCTTGGTTGTGGACTGCTGGATTTGTTTGAGAAATGGAGAAAAATGGCAGAGTTTACTTCATGAATTATTTAGGGCATTTTGGATTTTAGACTCAGAGAAGATATCTTCCTTTAATTTGGTTTAGAAGGTGTTCCAGGTTTCTTTTTAAAGAAAAACTTATTAAAAAAATCTTTGAAATATACATTCACTTATAAAATATTCCCTATAGCAATGGTAACATTGTACAATTTTTTTATAATGTTAATTATAGTGACATTCACAAGAGTCTCTATGATTCCGAATCACCCTCTTGAAACACTTCTGAGCTGAGAAGGACTTCAGAATCTCTCCCTAGAAATTGTAATTGTTGCAATATTTATATGTTGTATAGTTGTGTACTCTTAAGGAAGAAAAAGCAAATAGGGATAGGGAGAAGAGCTGAAACAAGGATTTGTTGTCACAATATCTGAAAATCTATGCAGACTAGCAGATAATTCCCTGCCTTAAAAATTAAGTCTGTCTAATTTCCCATTTAAATAAGCAGAATTTGGGTTGCAGTTTGCTTTGGGTAATGAAAGAGAGGTTTTTTGTTTCTACTTTTGGTTCAGTGGTCCTCTGGAAAGTTAGAAACAGCGCCCTGGGGCTCAGCGAAGTGGAGGGTGTATAATTATATGGGAAGGCTCCATAGCATCAGTGAATTAGCATTAGCAGCTGAGTGAGTTTGTTAAGCTGTAGAGATGGTATTATGGAAATCAATAAAATGCTGATTTCTTATTGCAGATTCCATGTTAAAAGGAAGATGCTATTTGTTCATCTGCCTTTCATGTAGACATGCCAAACCATTAGTTGATTCGGAAAGGCAGGTTTTTCAGTTCAGAAAATAAATAGTCAGATTATTTTAACTCTTTTCAATCTTTATTAGATTGTCTTCCAGAAATCACACTAACATCCTGGCCTGCAAGTTGCTTCAAGTGTGTCTGTTTGTCAGCAGAGGCAAGAGTGAAGGTCACTTCTTTTTCTTATGACATGCTGGTGTGGCATTGTTTGTTGTAGACCAAATCCTGTATGTTCCTGACATTCCTGTTTCTGCTTTAAATTAGAGTATCTCAAGTGTTTGTACGGTTCTGATGAGATGTACTGAAATCCGCGCTAAAAATAAAAGAGAAATGGTGACCTTAACTGTTTTCAGAGATATGAGTCAGGAGGACTGATATTAATCACTGTGAAATCTGTAATATGCATTGGCCTTTATTTCTTTGTCTCAAAGCTTCTCCTGCTTTTATACCAGAAAGACAAGTAACCAGATCATTCATCACATTAAGCGCTTATAGAGAAATGACAGATCGACAGCCTTGTGTTGAGCACTGTGTAATGTGTATGATACATTAAGTTCTCATGATCTATAGAAAACATTTTAATTGAGAGGAATAGTAAATGGGAACAGCTGTCTTCTAATCCAAGGACCTTGTTGTTTGTTTGCTTTTAATTCTTCCTGATTGAAATTAAACTTAAGTTCATGTTCAAATTATTTTATATTTAAAAGTCTTCATGCTATGACCCTTGATAAAATACTCTGAAATGTTCTATTAAAGCGAAGATGCACTAAGGGGTTTAGGGGAACATGGGAAACTTGGCTGGTGGATAGCAGAACTGACTGTGATCCAGGGGACTTTATGGAACTTTGAAGGTGCAACTTGACAGCTTCTTCAGGGATGCGGCAACGAGCATCTGTTTTGTGACATGTGAGCAGTGCATGTATGGAGTTCAGATACCACGAAGCGTGCGGAGCATGTTCTTGTATGAATAGAAACAGTTCAAAATGCTGGGTTTATGATGCAGGCCACAGTAAAGGTCAGCAACTTGGAAAATTAATAATATGGTTCGTGTTGACATTTTAGAGGGAATTCTGATGGGGGCGTGTAAGCTCGTCAGTCCGACAGCACAGATAAATAGGCAGCCTTCCTCTTATCTCTTTGGTAACCCAAACCTTTTTACTGAGAAACTGGCAACATCATGTTTATATTCTCCCTGTGCTTTATTGTTTCTGCTAATCTCTAATTAAATAGAGCTAGTGAGGGCCAGCATGGTGTTTTTAGTCCTCGACTGCAGCTTAGAGATGACACTCTGCTTTCTAGTCATCATGAGCAGGTGAAGTCCCAGGAAGGGCAGGGGAGTTGGAGTAACATAGCATGCAAGTAAATTCCTGATTTGCTAAAATATTTGCCTGTAGTTGTAGCGATCCACAGTACTTCATATCTCTGGTATTACCGTGGGTGTCCAGTTAAGGGCAGTTTAAGAACACAGAAATGGAAAAACAAACAAACAAAACAAAACTGAAAAAACAGGGATGAAGAAATATCAGTTGAACCTGGACAGAACCTTTTTAGCTCCTACCATGTTAAATAGGGAGGAAGGTCCCAAGAAATAACAAGGATAAAGTCTTTTGTAGCTGTAAAATTACAGTAGTGATGGTGACTCTGAAAAGTAGCTTCTAGATAGAGAATTGTAGTCACTTTACTGTCTTTTTGTAAGCTGTTACTAATGTAGTTAAAGCATTGGTTCTGAGAACAAGTGTGTTGATAGTTTGGATTCTTCCTCTTTAAAATTTAGAAGTCTACATTTGTATGTTTTCTGTGGAGGAGAATAAAATACTGCTTGTTTGATTATGCAAATTCGCTGTTCTTATTAAGAGAAAAACATGCACCCTGTTTTTTGTTGAAATGAAGTAAAATATTCCTGTGGATGCCTTTTTCACGTTTGGGTTTTGTTTGTTTGTTTCCTCTCTTCTGACTGTCTTTTCATTGCCCACTCTTCTTCTTTCTGTCTTCCTGAATTCCTTTTCTGTCATTATTTTTGATTCCCTCCACTTCTTTCCAGCAATTTTTTCCCTGTTTGTTGTTGTTCTTTCCAGTCTTAATCAACTACTGGTGTTGCTGCTTTCTTATAGAATCACATTAACAGCTCTGAATAACAGTGCTCTACACAGGGTACAAATAAATAGCAACCAATACTTCCTTAAAAAGCTTACAGTGGGAATGTGAAATCTGGGGGACTGACATCCAACTCCTGTTTTTCGTGGCCTACACTTCTTGGTTTTGGTATGGAGAGTGGTTGTGCTGCTGTCGTGCAGTGCTAAGGCACGTGTTGAGGTATGGGATGCCAGCAATATTTAGTGTCCTCTGCTCTTGGCAAGGAAACGGTTCACCAATGCTGACCCTTAGTCCGAAAGGAAAATGTGAAGGGAGAGCCTGTTGGAGGTGTGACATGAGCTGGTACAGTCACCCAGAAGGAGTCAGGACCACAGCCAGGAATAATACCCAGGTGTCATCAGCTTCAGACACATGCCCTGGCCTGTAACAAAGTTAGTTTTTTACTTCTCCTATGGTTTGTGGAGCTGGTTTCTATATTTTTTTTCATCCTTCTGCTTCTATTTATTTGGCTGTCTTCTCTAGTTTTGGTCTTTTTTTTTTTTTTTTTTTTGTCTTTAATATGTCATGGCTACTAGTGATCTCTCAGACTGCAGCACAGGGATGTAAATAAGACTTAATGGGTTTTCCCTCATCCTGCGCTGGAATATTTGGCTGTTGCCGAAGAAATTGAGGTCAGAATCAGGACCTCTTAAGTACCATGTGCCAAAAAGTACCTATGTATGCATTAAAGGTATCAAAATACTCTTAAAAAAATAAATTGTGACATTAAAAATCTAATGTGCTGTTTGTGATGCAATATGAGAACCAAAATATAAAATGCAGTAGGTTTTCTGGGGTGATGTAAAGGTAAAAGGTGCAGCCTTTTTAAGAGAACCTTTAAATTATTAAGTCTTTAAGGAACACAGCAGTCCTTTGCTGAACCTGCTAATTTGAAGGTTTTGGAAGTTAAGTGGCCCTCCTTCTTGTGATAGGGAACATATGGGACAGTAAAGTTTCTAAAAAGAGGTGAAGTCTCTAGGCCTGGTGCTGGTGATGGTTGTTGCCTGATATCAAGTGAAAGATGTAGTAGCCAGATATGCAATGGGAAAATGCCCAGGAACAGGGCATCCTTCCAGCATCCAGCCAACGCAAGGAGACTGTTTTAACTGCCCTTTGATTTGGAATATTTTTTATTTATTCCCTGTTATTATTTCAGTGCAGGTTCTAGGGATGGGCAGTTCCTGTCCTTTCAGATTGGCAGATTTTTGTGGCATTCCTACCTTGGAAAGTCCAAAGGGGAGGGAGTTCAAATCTCGGGTATCTTCTTCTACTCTCCCCCCTGCCATGTTCGAACTGAAATAGTCTTTCCTTGTTCTGAATAAAAGCTGTGATAATCGATTTCCTTTACTGTGATAATCCATTGCCCAAATGTCCTGGTAGCATAATTTGATTGTGGCACTTGGACAGCTATCATATCACTCCTGTAAAACAACATTGTTTGAAATTTTATAATCCAAGAAATCCAGACTTAAAGTGCTTACAGCAGTGACTAATTGCATGCTAGTGAGCGTTACTATATCTTCCTGATTTATGTCCCTCATTGGCCAAGACAGACTTGTGTATGAGTTCTCAACATGTTATTTAACAAGATGGTAGTGTGCTGTGTTTAAATTGCTTCTTGTTGTATGTGGGTTTTTTGTTTGTTTTGTGTTTGTTTTTGTTTGTTTGTTTTTTAATTCTCCTTTCCCAATGTGGGGTTCAGACCTTATTGGTTTTATGGGAAAGCCACGAATCCATATTCCTTCAGGAGCTGTTGCAGCACGAGTGAGCAAACTGCGTAGGGGTTCTTTGAAGAGCTGTGAAAGTAGCCTGTGCTCCTTACCCAAGAAAAGTTAAGAATTGTTATGAACTCTGGGGTTTTGGTGTTGTTCGTTGGTTTGGTTTGTATTTTTTCTTTCCTTTTCTTCCCCCCTTGAACTCTGATTCTAGAGGAGTGGGAGCAATTACCCAGCTTGTCTTGTATCTTTCCATTCAGAAGAGAGTAGGATGAGAAAGGTCTGTGTTGGACTACAGGTGTTCTCTCTAGCCCTTTTGCCACCCACAGGTCACATTTCTTTAACCTGCAAAACAGCAGAGGAAAAAAATCCTTCTTGAACACTTCTACTGGCTTTAATGAGAGATTAAGGAAAAATCCTTCTTTTAGAAAGAGAAGTAGTGTAGGTGAATGCGTTTAGCACCCTTTGGGAAAGGGCCGCCACCACAGGAGTGCTGTTAAGAAAGGTTGCCAAATCCTCCCAAATTCTGCATCAGGTTGTTATGAAAGACTCCTATGAAATGAAGAAGTTCTATAGCTAGTGCATGCACACATATTTCTGAAGGTTATGCTGGATTGCTGCCATGCCACAAAACTGATTAGAATAATTTATAATAAAAAGTGGATTTCAGAAATGGATAGTGTGATGGGGGAAGGAGGGAAGTGAGTGGCAGGGGATGTAAATCTGAAAGTTTTTCCTGGTCAGTGGATGTACCCCAACATGTAGATTTTCTATACTGTCTGTAGGAAGAAGCTACTGCCATCACTTTTCTTGTCAGAGATGACTGCTATATGCTTGGCTTAAAATGTTAATACAGATTGTGTGCTTATGCATTGCTGTTTATTTACTTGCAGTAGGACTCGGGATATTCCAGGCAGTTTCACAGTGCTTATGGATGTTCTCTGCTCCAAGGACTTAACAAATCTGAGAAGGGCCAGGGGAGAGTAAAGAGGTAGGAATTTACAGCAGTTAATATGGAGAAACAGAATGAGATTCATAGGATGTGGGGCCCTTGAGAGGAGTGTGAGTGTGCGGCAAAGGAACTGTGCAGGTGAGGTGGGGAGGAGTACACATGTGGTGCCCTCCTTGAAAGAAATGGGCACCATGCAGACAAGTGCTCTGGCTGCTGAGCCTTCTGTCTGTTCTGCATTTATCAGCTATCTAGGCCTAGTAAATGTGTGCATTTTGGTCCCTAGTGTGCCTGGAAAGAAAAGAGATCCTTTGCTTTTCTTCTGCATTACAAGTCAGACCTTGGTCAGTTTAGAGCCCCTGACACCTGATCTGTCTCTTGGACGCTTTCCCCTGTATTTGTCATTGTGCGATGTGATGGCTGTGTAAGTGGAGTTATTCTGTCGTGTTCTGTGCAGAGAAATGCTGTCAAAATGAGAAAATGGGGGAATAAGGCACGTGAGGTGTGTGTGTGCAACATGAGGCTTGACAAGGCCAGCACTGGGGTTTTGCACATGCATTCCTTGGGGCACAAAGTGTCATCGTCTTCAATTCAGTTTTTGCTGCAATTAAGGCCACTGAGCATGTCTGTAATACAAACAGAAAACAAAAAGAAAATGTTTTCTCTCCATCCATCATTCTGGCATTGTTTATGTGTGTATGAATCATTCCTCCTCCATCTGGAAGGATGAGATGCAGAGCTCTTCTAAGGAGGTATCTAACGTACATCCTCATAGCAGCCAGCAATTGGCATGACAAAAAGGTTACAGCTAGTGGCTGGCGCTTTTCCCATCCATCTTGCCACTGGAAACATAATGCTTTTGCAATGTGCTTGTTCTTCAGGCACCAGCATGCAGAGCCAGTCCTCAGGACACACAAACGGAGCAGTTGCATGTTGTTCGCTTTTGTTTATGGTGCCTCCTTGGTGACCCCAGAACTAAGAAGCGGGAGTAACAGCGATGAACTGTTTTGCTATTAGAATGTGACGTGGAGTGAATGGGAACAGTGGGGTACTTGTAGGACATCCCCAGGTGTGGGAAGAGGAGCAGCAAGGGATCTAGCACTGCCAGTGTAACATCAAGTGTGGCACAAGACCCTGTTTTGCTTTTAGCCTTGTATGCTTTTCACAGGACAGGACAAAATTTAGTAGTATTGAGTGCGCAAGGAAAAAACTATTAATTTCTTTATTAAATGTCATATGTTATTCGTGTAAACGGACTACCTTTTATATATATATATATGTTCTGTCCTTCACTTGATTTGCAAGAAGACTAAGGCCCTAATTCAATTAACTGAGTCTCAAATGTTCCTGTGGTGTCAAGAAAGAATTTTATTGCCTGGGATTTTCTAGAGGGGTGTTTAAGGTGGTGTCAGAATAGGCAGTAGAAAGAAGGCCCCCTTAATACTCTGCTTTAACAAATCTTTTTACCTTTCTCTGTTGCTGAGTGTACCTTGACATCTCATCTTGCACCAGTGATGAACTCAATATGCAGTTCAAATCTACATGTAGAAGCTGGATGTTCTGCTGAAGCTTCGTGAGGCACTCTTGAAACTCACTGAATGCATGCCTGTGGGATTGGACGTGTCTTCATTGCTTCCTTCTTTTGAAGGACAGTTGGTGATGAGGTGGGGGAGAGTCCAGGATGTGCTGCCTGCCCCCAGGGCCTTTGGTGCATTTAATGAGCTGGTGTTTGCACTGGTTGTTCATAGAGCTGGGACCAGTGGCTCTTTCTCCCTGGGGAGTGCCTGTGCAAACAGTAAGAGCCTCTCTGCTCCCCTTCTCATCTCTGCATTTTAACCAGTGTCTGTTCTGCAAGGCAGGCTCATTAGTGCTGCAGGAGCTGAGAGTCGTCTCCCCATCGTCCACCAGATAGTCTGCAGGTTTAGGGCACTGTTCTTTGCAAGACCTCAGCCAGCTTAGGTTGAGCTGGGAATGGCAGGGACGAAATCCATCAGCCTGCCTCACCTGAAGGAGCTAAATCCTGCTCTGCTGCATGGAGGATACAGACTTGTGGCTGCTGCTGCTGCTGTCTTGTATATGAAGTGAGGAACTTCAGCTTTTTGAAGGACAGGTTCCTGTCTTAGTGTATGAATGGAGGAATCTCTTTTCTAGTTTTTTGTAATGGATGGGTTTAAGATGCAGCCCTGTTCTTAATGTCTCTTATTAGCTGACTCTAGACAGCGATATGCTGATCTCAGGGGTGCGAAGTACTGGCCTGTTGTTCCCTAGCGTACTTTGCGTTTGGGTAAGAGAGAGATGGCTGATGTGGCCTGTAGGCTTTCTGCAGTGGAGTTAATGTTCTGGGGTGATAAGAGCTATGCCACGTCCTTTGGAGTTGTTGTGGCAGCAGGCAGGGACTGTGAAGCCATCCTATGGCTCTGAAGCTGGACACTGTTTGCGAGAGGCTATCTGCTCTCTCCCAAAGCGCTTTTGGGAGGATGCTCAGGGGCTGGGGTGCAAAATGGTGTAGTAGAAAGCCCCTCTGCCCTGGAAAGTGACATACTCCTGCATATTGGGGCTCAGTACTGGACTTTGTATCTGGGGAGAGCTTTTCTTTCACGATGACTCAAGCTTCTGCTTTTATCTTTCCTTGATACATAATAGCCTGGAGAAGACCCTTCAGGTAGGTATGTTTTGTTACTTTATTTAGCTTCATGATTGATGTTTATACTATAGTGTAATAAACACAATTACCATGTCTACCTTATTTCAAGGTGTGTGCTTGTGTGTGAAAAAGATTTGTATACATTAACTCTGCCATCTTTCCTACCTGTGCCTGAGATATTATCTGCTTGCAATCTTTCTTGATATGTAACAGCTATGGAAAGGAAGTACCACTCCTTATGCTCTTGGAAACATTTCAGTAGCTTGACTTCGGTAAGCAGTGCAGTGGTGATAGGAATGAGGGGTGACATGCTTTGTCTTGCTTTGCAAACTGTCTTCTGGATCCTGCAGAGCATGGTTGGCAGTTGGAGATTGTTCACATTGCACACTTCACCTGCTGTGTCCACTTGCAACATGCTCTGTGTATATAAATTTGTGACAGGTCGGAGTTCGAAGTCTGGGGACCCCTGAGGCGGAATGGTTGTGTATGCATGTGTGTTTGTATGTGTATGCTCAGCGGGTGTATGTTCTCCAGCTTGAGTCAGCTGTGGCTATTTCCACTTGCTGAGAGGCTGAAAACCAGGTTCCCATGGCCTAAATTCCACCTTAGGCTCTGTGCTTGAAGGCCAGGAGTCAGCTGGAAGGAAATAAAAGATACAGAGACTTAGGTGCAATCTAGGGCATGTGAATCTGTCTCCTCTCCTGTGATACCAGTGTGCCATAAGCATCTGGTGTAGGAAGCTTGTAGTGAACAGGCCAGGCCAATGACTGTATCTTCACTTTCAGAAGTGTTTCTAGACATACCAAACTGGAGTCCCCACCTCTAACCCAGGTCCAATTTGAATTCTTAAGCCAATCCCATCAGTGTTAGACAGAGCAAAGAACCTGATCCAAGCAGTGTTGCTTATTCCTGGGAAGATCCAGACATCTCACAGCGTTTACCTTCTAGAGGGTAACTACAGGGCTGGGGGAGAGGCCTGGAGCTATGCTAGTGCATGTGTTGTATTCTGGCTCTGGGGGAGGTGGTAGTTTTTTTGTGGGTTCTGCACCTGTGGCCTAGAAAGACTAGAAAAGGCTGTTACATGTCAGCACCAGATCCTGGTGTTGAATGAGGAAGACTCTTGGGCTCTCAGACATGGGGTGCTGAGGGTGCTTTGCAGCATTTCCAGCATGCTTGGTGGTGGGGGAACTGAGCCCTCCCAGGCTTACCTGTGGCCACAAAGAGTGTGATCTCTCACTATGTTGGCCCTGGTAATCTCTGACTATCAATCATCCTCTTCTCATTTGGAAGAACTTTGACTTAATAATAATGAGAGATACATCAGCTTGAGTAATTTCTGTTTGAAGATATTAAGCTCTGTGAATACTGAAGAATATCATATCCTAAGCTTTTGAGCAGTTCTGACTGTAATGTAGTGCTGTTCTTGGAATGATTTGTTTCAACTATAGGCCCAGTTTAAATAGAGCTATTTAAGTATATGTTGCTGTTCCTCATACATCAAAAAGCGAAGTTCAGTGAATAATGAGTTATCATGGGGCACCACAATGAGATAAGAACTCATCATAGCTTTGCAATAAATGACAATGTCATTAAAGGAAAAAAGACTTTTTGCCTGTAAGCTTAATTGGAAAAGCCAGAAATCATGAGTGGAGATTTTTAGCATGCTAACCAACTGGAATATATTGCAATAAGAGCAAATTTCTGTGTGCAAAGAGTATCCAAGATTTTTGATTGCTGTGTGAGCCACATAGCTGTGGGATATTTTCCCGTGTGCCTTCTATGTAGATAAGTGACAGTACCTGATGACTGCTCCTGGAGGGGAAATGTAGTGCGTTATTATTGAACAGCTTTCCAAGATGCAGCAGTTGTCATTAGAACTCAACAGTGGACAATGGAGCTGTATTTGGCAGGTATTGACTTTTTTATTTGACTTTTAATCGCGATGACTTGCAGTTATGTCATGCTGTAGTTTTAAACTCTGCAAGACAGTTTGACTCATTTATGTTCTTATTCAGGTCTTTAATGTTCACACAGAAGATGATGACTTCTGGGCTTGCTGATCATATGGGTTGGAGGTGGGGATAACCAGCCATGGTGTACAGGGCTATTAGGCACTTGTTCTTTCACTGGGCTTTATAACAAAGCCACTATGCTTGAATTTCCGTGTCTGCAGAACGAGTCCATCCTGCAGTTTATAAAGAATTTGTTGTGCTTACTTTAATTTATTGCCTTTAGTAAGTAGAATCATTGTATGACTGTGGTCTCAGTTGTAGTTAGCAGGACACCGCGACTGGCCCATCTGCAGCAGCTCTGCTGGAAAGGTCTGGTCTGCAGGAGCCCTTGTTTGCTCTTAAGAATGACATGCAATTGAGCATCTGGGAAAGTCTGCTATGGTAGAAGTTAACTATAAATTTATACCTGAGGATTTTTTAATTGTTAGGCTTAAATTGTTTATTTCCTACCAGTTGTAGGACTTCTAAAACTTGCTTTTTCTCCTTCCATAAGAAAAACGAGTTTGGGCAAATGCTATGCTATGGGTAAGATGTGGCAGCAATAGCACATGAGGAGAGGTGCGAGGAAAAAGACAGCTTCCTGCTCTGTGTTGTTTCTGATTTATTTTATTTTTTTTTTCCCCTTCCTAATTACATGGAGTTGGAAGAATGAGCTGGTAGCATATGAATGTTGCCATCCCATTATAAGAATTGTGGTCATGGGTGCCATGCAAGCATGAAGCTTCAAGAGACCGGGATGTGTTTTGAGCACAGACCAGGAATAAGTCAGGCCTGCACATGGCTTTCTCGGGTAGAAGGTAGTAAGCTAAGGGAATGTCTACAAAGCTAGTGCCCAAAACTGGAATTATGCTTCCCGTTCCAGTTAAACCAATACATAAACAAACCAGCTCACTTGATGTTCTCATTAATTTGGACTGCTTACCTTTCCAGTTTTTCCAGCTTGTGATTTGAGCAGAATGAGCCAGTCGGAAAAATGACAGTCTGGAACTGGCCTGACTCGTCTCTGTCTCTCCCCAGAAAGCCAGTTTCTTTTCTACCACCAAAATAGGGACTGGCTCCACAGCTATTGTTTAGGACACCTGAGACTCCACAGCAAAGTCATCTGCCATTGCCTAGAAAAAGGACAGAAAAGGAAAACTTGTAATCCTTTGCCAGCTCCTTCTGCGCCTCTCTACCTACTAAAGGCTTTTCTCCACTGTACAAATGGTGTAGCAGCTGTGGCTTGAAAACCACTGGGGCTTTCCCCTCACCCTGGGGTATATTATTGTATCCAGCCCTGGCACCTTCACAAGCCCAGGCAGCAGAAGCTGTGTGTGGGGCCAGTGTCACGTCTGTGCTGAGCCTGCTGCTTCTGACAGACCTCTTCTGCTTGTGTCTCCTTCCAATGCGGCCACAGCGCATGAAGCGGGACAGCCCACGGGAAGATAAGTTGTGCTGTTCTTCTGAGTTGAGGCCTTCAATGACCTTGAGCCTCTTGCCCCTCAAGATGCTACGGTGTAGCACAAATAAAAGCCTTTCCTTTTTGATGGAGGACCAGACATTTGGGTTACTGAGGGATCTCTGGAACTGGTTGGAGTGGATTTTCCCACCACATTTATGTGTAAGAGGGAGCACAGTACAGAGGAGGAGACTGGGTGCTCAGTACAACATTTAATTGTGTAACTCCACTGCAGTGGGCTTATGACCTGTGTCTCTGACTTAACCAAGAACCACTGAATGTGCAAAGGCCCCCTGTGTCCTCCTTCTTCCAGGAAGTTCTGACAAGCTTCTGACTAAACAGTCAACAAGTCCACAGAGTCGTTTTGGTGTTTTGATGCCTGTGGAAAGAGAGGTTGGCAGTGGGAGCCATTTTCTATCTTGTGTTGCTGACCGTGACAAAAAGAAAGTTGGCTTTCTTGACCTAGAATGATGCCAAGGCTGCGTGCAGGCTGGAGAATGAAGCCAGCAGTCTTCCTTCATGCCTTGGGTCTTTTGAAAGAGATTTCTTTGGTATCAAAGTAGACCCTAACCTTCCATGGGATCTCCTGATGGAATCCAGAGGTCTGTTAGTTGAGATCTCAGGCCTGCCTCCTCCTCAGGCTCACCTTGCTATCAATTTTTATATGGCTCTGCATGGGGCAGTGGTATAGATTTTGATGTGCTGAATTCTCACCACCACTAAGGGCTCCATGCTTTTGGATGCTGCCTGTGTATCAGGGGATGCAGCTGGTGTGCTCACCTACCAAAAGTGTTTTGTTTCTTTGATATTGCTAGAAGCCATTCTTAAGTATGTTCTGCCAGACAAAATAAAACCTGTGAATCTCAAAAACTTCGAATCTTGAAGAAGACCAAGTAGGGAAATTGTATCCTTGGCAGCACCAAGGCCCTCTGACACAGCAGTGATCCATGTCTCCTGAGACTCCAGGGATCAGGGGCTGGATTTCTCTTTTTACACTAAAGGTTGCCAACCTGTGACCAACAGAAAGGGGGGGGATGGGTAAAGTAAAGAACGCAATACAAGTTGGTTTAATTGGTGAAAGAAAAAACAAATATGCTGGAAACCTGTAAGTGAATTGGCTTGAGCTTATGATCGAAAGTCTTGCAGTAATTGGCTATGATCTGCTGTAATGTTCACACGTTGTACCGGGGTGGGTTTTTTGTTTGCTGCTGGCTTGCTTTTTAGTCTTACATGTGCCTGAAGAGGAGGGAATAGCCTGTCAGGTGGCCAGAAGTGGGAAACCATCTCCTACATGTGCATGTAAGGTGCTGATTTTCAATAACCAATGTTGAGAGTAAACTGCATCTTACACCAGGAAAAAAATAGAGTAAATGAAACTGCTGGAGTTGGTGAGTGTGTGGAACCGCCTGGCAGAGGAGATGTTGGCTGCAGCATTGCACATCATTCTGGCCTGAGTGATGTTGTGTCGGGGAGCTGGAGAGGCTGAAATCCTCAGTGTTGGTTCTGAACCTGGCACACGTCATAACTGAGATTTACTGTAGGCTCCAGTGGGAGTGAATGGGAGAAATGGAGAGGATCGGAAACTCCCAGAATGTCGTTTGGATGCTGTGTGTACTTGCGTGAGGAATACCACTTGGGAAAGAGGTATTCCTCCTTCTTTAGAGGGAACCAGGGGTCAGCTGAGAGCATTTACTCTAGCATTTCACAGTAGCGTAAAACTCAGTCATGGGATTTTTATTTTTGAATAGTTAGCAAATTAAAGAGTAGTGATAGAAGTGATCAGAGCCGTGATTAACTGTGTTGCTTTTGATTTTGTGGCTGAACCAAAAATATGGAGTGATTTGAACTGAAAGATGAAAAAATTCTTTTGCTAGCATAAAAAATTAAGATTTTGGGTAATCATAAAGCTAAGTATTTTGGATTGCCTAAAATTCTTCAGGTTTAAGAGTAAATGATTGAAAACCATTTTCTAGTTTTAGAGAAACAGGAATCTTAAGGGCCGTTCATCGAATAAAGATTTATTTCAGTGCTCCTGAATCCGCATTTTGCTGAACATCATGTGGGACAGATTCACCTGCAGAGGGAAAGGGAGTTGTCCTCCCAGCTACTCACTACATTAGCAACTTGAATATCTCCTATATCAAGGAAGTGCAATCACAACTGTTCAACTCCCTTATTCAGAGAGTGCTGTGCACATCCTTGAAATAATTCCTGAGACCAGAAAACTTCCCAACATAAAAGACAGATAAAACTGAAAGTCAGAGTGAGAAATAGAGGGGTTTTGTTTGTTTGGGTTTGTTTGTTTGTTTTTCCTGAAGAGTGGTATGCATGTGGAAGGCAAGTGAAAATTATTCCCTAACGAAAAAGCAGTAAAAGAGCTGAAGAGCACAGCTAAACAAAGCTCAAATCGTGTTAGACTGAATGCAAACAGATACTAAACCTTTTTGCAGTACATAGAGTGCAGTATAAAATGAAGGTGGCCAGCCCAAGAAATATTACTGTGCATAGATAATACACATATATGTAGATAATATATGCAATCATACGTTCTGAAAGCCTGTCATCAGAACAAATTGCAGAGCACAGAATGCGCATAGGAGGTCAAAAAGACATAGCTGGAGAACATAATACCAAGATCACCACAGAAACTGTGTTCCTTGGGGGTTGCTTTGTTTAAAGCAACCCTTTAAGGCTTTACAATACACAGGCAAGCAAATTCACAGAAAGTGAATTTCCAGATAGATGCTGAATCTAAGTCCAGTGAAATTTCAAAGGCATGAATACAGAAAGGATTTGTGCCTTACAAAATCGAAAAAATAAGCCCCCTCAGATTGAGCTGCTGGGCACAAGGTCAGCCCATGTGGCAAAGCCTGTGTTGGCAGGTCTGTATAAAGTTTGATACTATTCAGTAGTGCTTTGTTATGGAACAGAAAGTCTCATGAGCCTGATTGGAAACACTCTGCAAACACGTTTTTATAAATTTATGCACTGAGAAGAGTTTTCAAAGAATACAAAAGGCATTTCAAGGAAGAGTGGATTAAGGAAGTTGTGTGAGATACTGATAGGGGCCCTTGCATCCTAACAGTGTATATGATCCATACTGCAACCCCCTTGTCCTTGAGACATGAAGCAAAAGGTGAAAGTTTTACAAATAAGTGTTGCTGATTGAATGTAGTTATCAACCAATTTATTAGCATATGGTTCTGGTTTAAAGAAATAAATGCTATTTTTAACTGTTATCTGTGTACAGAAGGCCTAAATGAGGCCACCTTGAGAACTCTTTACCCCAGTGTGGTTACATGAGAAAGGTACAGAGATGAGAAGACTTCCAAAAGAGGAAATCGTGTCTAGACTTCAAAATGCCAGTTCTCATTTTTGTTTGAGGTGGTGATATCCTGTTTGGTATCTTTGAGCCTGTATGGAGGAGAAATAAGTGACCGAGAGAAGGAAACAGTAACACAAGAAGATGCCATGTATCATTTCAGAGTAAAAGTTCCCTAACTTTCATATTGAAAATTGTCACCAGCCCTCAAAATTTGTCACAGACTAGAAAAGCAGTGTGTATGAATTTAATACCACTAGCCAGCAGTGATGGAAAATGTTCTTGCAAAGGTGATCTGCAAGGTCTTGACTAACTTGCATGCTGTAGCCAGTGTGCCTTCTTCATACATTTTATGTTAAAGGTTAAATATTTTGGCTTCTTTCATGTTTTCTTGGGGGTTGGGATGGATATGCTGGTTCCTACCTAGCTTTTGTTTTTCATAGGTGACTTGATGAATGTAAATAGAGGATATTGAACCTAAGGGATTATAGTCTCTGTTTCCAGTAGTTCAAATAAAGTTCCCCCAGTTTTGCATATTTTTTGTGCTGTGCCACTGATGTTGGGGGGGGTGGATCTCAAACTCAGCGATTCCCTTAAATGAGGAGGAAAACAATTATTTATGATGTTTGTCATTAACCTACACAGCAGTATTAATGGTATGTAAAACCTCTTTGGATAGCAGACTCAATAGAAAATTTTGAGAAACTATTTGAATTTGAAAGAAGTTCCATGAGAAGACAGGATAACACAGAGTTAAAATCATCAGGAAGGCAAGTTGGTGTACGTATGAAGATTCTCTTGTGGTGTATTTGTGGGAAGTAAGAAAGCAGAGGAGTGTGTATTTAGATGCTGAGGGGAAGAAGCCATTAAGTGGAACCAAAAATCTTCAGTGCAGTTATTTCTTTCACTCAGATAATAGTGGTGGTCCATGCTTGGATGCAAATGCTGGAAATTTCACTTGAGGTGCAAATAATTGCATTTTGTATTCCTCAAAGTCAAATATGCTGGAGTGTTTTTCCAGGTAAAAATAATAGTGTAGCACTTCAAGCTTCAAATGGGTCCTTACCAAGATAATGATATTTTTAATGTGTAAAAGTTGTGCTTGAAAACAGGACTTAATGCTGTCGTCTATCTCCTGTCCCTTCCCATCTGCACGCATTCACTCACAAATGAAGTCTGCCTTTTTACCAGGAATAACATAAATGAACAAAAGGTGTGAAAAAGTCAGACTTGGCTGATTTTATTCCCTCCCTCCCCGCAGACTCTTAATATGTTTTAGCATATTTTCATACAGCAAATTTTAATTAAGTAATGTTACTTTACAGTGACTGGGGGCTTTCCTAATCTTAGAAGAGGAAGGCAGTGCAGTTATTCTGAAAACTTAAATAGTCCTAGTAAAACTTAACTATTTTCTCTATGCTGTTGAGTATTCAAATTTTCACCTCCGTCCTTTTATTGATGGACAGGCGTTCTTTTCTTAATTATTTAACTGTGTGAGCTTCTTTGTAGGAGTTTTAGGGGTATCCCAAGCTTTCTTTTACTCCATTATGTTTTCATGGTTATTTTCATCCATACTCTGATAGTTCTTTCAATAAACTGTCAGTGCTTCCCTTTCTCTCCTTTGCAGTTTCTGAGAAGACAGTATGTTGTTGTTTTCACTCCTGATATTGCAGTGGGGGAAAAAAAGAAAAAGGCAAGTGGCTTTTCCCCCACATTTTTGTGTGACCACAAATAAACACACGTGCAGAGTCTTTTCTCTCCCACATGTGTGCATGCATGCGAGCACACAGAAGGAGTTTCGTCTTGCCTGTGCGCAGGCAGAAGAGGCCGGACACGGCTGTCTTCGGCTCCGTGGAACTTGGCACCATCCCATCTCCAGTAAACAACGGCCTGACGTCAGCTCACGCAGTGGCGATAGCAGGAAAACTTGAGAGATTTTTTTTCAACTGGCCAAGCTGTTGAAAGGCTATCGCTGGGTTTGATAATCTCTGGCTGCACTTGAGAGGAATCGGTGCAAAGGTGGGGGAAGGAATGGTTGGTTAGTGACAGAAATAATAGAGCAATTCCTGATAACTTCATGCGGAGTGGAGAGGTGATTTTTAAGTGTTACACCAAAGGGTGTTTTGATTCCCACCTTGTCAGCTGTAGTTGTTCTCTCCAGTGTTATTCCAGGTTTTGAAATCCTGGCTGCTCTGTATAATTCACATTTGTTCTGTGTTGGAAGTCAGAGAACAATTAAAGTACGGTATAACAGTCAATCAAGCAGATGATGAAATTTGACTTTCCTATTGTGTTGAATTAATCACTTTCATTATGATTTTAATTCCTGATGTTTGCTTTATTCATCTGTAGATATAGTTCAAAGAACTGAGCCCAGTGATGCTAAGATTTTTACTAGTTTCTGTATATTTGATTTTTATTACTGGCATATAAGTAGGTAAGTTTTTGAGGCCCTAAATTGCGATGACAACGTTCAGAAAAAGTTTACTTCAAAAATACTTTGTTATTCGTCATTATCAACTTAGGCTAGAATAAAGGTACCATTTTGTGGTGTTGGTGTCAGGCCTTTAGAAAAGTGACTGTTTTCCTGCAATGCTGCAAGTGCCTTGACTGCAAAGTTAGTGGAGCCTCCATTGCATTTCTGAAACAGAGCCACTGTGACTTAAATTTAATAACAGATGGTTCTCCTCATAACCCAACAGTTGAAAGAGACTTTTCTATTGTTCAGTACTACCGCTGAAAACACATTTCCATTATGAACTTACAGTATTCTTATGCCAAAACCAACAGTTAAAAATGAATGGTTTGCTCTGGTAACAAGACAAAACAAACACGAAAATCATTGTGTTGTGTGACAGAGTATCAGAATATTAAAGTAAAAGAAGCTGATAAATCTACCAGAATAACTATTTGATGGGCTATTCTTGAATCAATGGCACTTCTCAGCAAATATTTCAAGGATATAAAGAATAGTGCATTGACTTTTGCTTTGTTTCTTCTACTGCTGCAAAGATAGCAAAAAGTTGATATTCCATTTATGTCCTGTCATGAGGGATTTACAGAGTTTTGTGAAGTCCTGGAAGGGAATGTGAATAACTGCCAATATTAACATTTTCTAATGTACAAATTTTTACATCTGTTTTTGGGGTATATTCAGACTAGGTTAATAATAAAATCTCTTTTAGTGGGGAGGGAGAAGAATCCAAGAGACAAAGGAAAATTGGACTTTTTCTAGGATGGTGTCTGTCCTGTTAGTAGCTTTTTAGCCTTTTGACCAAACCTGATGAAGATGCACAAGTCCCTAAGATTCACAGCTTCTGTGAAAGTGGGCAACAAGGCAAGGATCTGTCTGAGCCCATACTTCTTAATGAATTCATTGAGATCAAAAGCAAATGCAGGATAGATCTGGGCATCTTGTTAAGAGAATGATACAACTGGGATTGCTGATCTTGCAGAGGGGAATGAAAGGGTGAACAGCAGCTCTTTCAAAACCAGGAAAGTCTTGACTTTCCACGAGTCTGACTGACCTTGGAGACTTGTGTGACTGCTTAGCATCCTGCTCCCCAGAGGGGCTGGCATGTGGCAGGGCCTGACTGTTCGTGATTTAAGACAAGAGACCAGAAACCAAGCTGTTGAAGAGTGTCTGCTTGAGAGCTTGCCGTAGCACAAGAGTTAACAGCTCAGGTAAGGAACTTGTTCAAGAGGAATTGGCTAGAGCGAAACTTTCCAAAATCTCAGGCTAAGCAGCTGGGCTGGCCATAGGTGAGTTAACAACTGGCTGTGGGCAGCACTGAAGCTCTGCTGCAGGGCAGATGTTTCAGGTGGGTGGGGAGGTGACCTTCCCCCAGCTGCAGACTTCTTACACTTCAGGGTCCACGGGCAACTCCAGCATCACAACTTGGGCCCCATGCAAATGTGAACTTGCCAGTGTGTCCGGTGAGTCCAGCGCAGGGCAACGGAGATGATTAAGGGAGTGTAGCATCTCCCTTATGAGGAAAGGCTGAGGGAGCTGGGTCTCTTTAGCTTGGAGAAGAGGAGACTGAGGAGTGACCTCATTAATGTTTATAAATATAAAAGGGTGAGTGTCATGAGGATGGAGCCAGGTTCTTCTCGGTGACAACCAATGATAGGACAAGGGGTAATGGGTTCAAACTGGAACACAAAAGGTTCCACTTGAATTTGAGAAGAAACTTCTTCTCAGTGAGGGTGACAGACACTGGAACAGGCTGCCCAGGGAGGTTGTGGAGTCCCCTACTCTGAAGGCATTCAAGACCTGCCTGGACACCTTCCTGTGTAGTCTCATCTAGATGTTCCTACTCTGGCAGGGGGATTGGACTGGACAATCTTTTGAGGTCCTTTCCAATCCCTAACATTCTGTGTGATTCTGTGTAGGAGAAAGGCCTCTTCAGTTGTCCTTCCCAGGCAGTGTGACACAGGCAGGACAGTGTTACCTGTGCACAAAGTTTGGAGCAGGTTGCCTAAGGTCTGTTGATTATCTTTTTCCTTCTCTGTGGTCTGGAGTCAGGCTGCTCAACTGTGAGGCTGTCACATTTTCTGGGGTCTCCCTTGTGCCTGGGCAGGGTGAAACTCTGATTTGTAGGACTGTGAAACTCTTACAGTGGACTTAGCTGAAAAGGGATCTCATCCCAGGTCACTTCAACAGTATTGTGTGTTGCACAGGGCTTGCCACACCCCTCAGCAGAACTTTCCCTTCCAAAAACCATACCAGCAACTCGCAAATGCAGTTAATCTCTCAGCTGCAGCCTCACTGAAGGTCTGTAATGCCATGAATGGGAGCAGATGTGCAGTAGGAAAGTTCCTTTTTTTTTTTTTCCCCTTCCTTTACTGTCTCTCATCTTGTCCAGCCAGCCTGCTACTACTCTAAGCAGGGCTATGAGCTGGTGGGAAATACCTGTCCACTTTGCCTTTCCCTCCAAGTGGGTAACATTTGCATTTGCTGCCAGTGATAAGACTTACCCAGAGCTTCTTGCACTGGCCTTGAGCTAAACCACAAGTCAGAGATGCGTTACAGCATGTGTCCACTTGCTGGGAACCTGCAGAATGGCCTTTTCGATAGCCAGCCCTACTTGGCCCTTTTCTTCATGTAACAAAAGTTACTGGATGGTGGTTGAGGTTATGGTTCACTTTGTACTGAGTGGAGCATTAAGTTTACCTTTAATGTGGCCAGGGATCCAATAATACAGAATTTTAACCAGTTGCAAAAAATCTTGAATTTGCTTCTGGTTTTATAGAGATAGTCCTAAAAAGGCTCCTAAATAGGCTGGTCTGCTATCAAGGTGTAATTTTGGTACAATTTTGTCATGCATCTTAAAAGGAATTATCCTTCCAGAAAGATTCAGAAAAATCTTGTGGTCAGCCCCATCAAAGTAATGTTGTGAGGCTTCCAAAGGAATGATGCTGAGTACTTCTTTTTGTTCTCAGGTTATTTTTTTTTATACTTGCAGGTTTATATTTTCAATCTAATCTAAGGGGCTAAAAAAACAAAAGGTTTTTATTTAATCACTTCACAGTACTTGGCAACACTGCACGCTCCTGCCTTTGCCCCTTCTGTGCTTCTCTATTGGTTACAACTTTTCTGAATAGTGAATAATCATCGTAAGGATGGCCTTTCCCCATGCTTGATCATGATGTGAGGTGGGAGCAAACTGCACAAACAGCTCTGGGCAAGACCAAGGGAGGGTTCTTACCAGCATTTACTGCTGGAGCTTTGCTGCTTTATAAGGCCAGAGCTGTTCCCTGACTTGTCCTGTGTCTGCTCCAGCACTCACATCAGTGAGTTTACTAAGGTGAAGGTCAGTCCCCAGTAGATGTTGTGGATTTGGTATTTTCTTGTTTAAGACACTCCTACAAAGTTGAAGGAGCAGAATAAATCTGCAACTCACGTTGGCTCCATCTAAACTCAAAATTTGCAGATTTGGTTTCATACCTTGGCCAGGTCATCACAGCTTGTTGGCATAAAGTCTGGGTTCCAACTTATGGAGACCAGCAGGAGCAAAAACAGGGGGAGCCACAATGATCTTGCTTCATAGCTTAGAGATAGCCACCATGACCTGTTCCTTTTTTTTTTTTTTATTTTTTTTTCTTCTTTATTATTATTATTTTCCCCCTAGAAGGCACAGGCTTCTGTGAGGCATGTGGCACCTTCACAGTCCCTCCCTTGCTCATAACTCATCAAACAGGAGACCAGTCCCACCCAGAGGGATCCCAAAACTCCCCATAGCCTTTTTCTCAGACTGGAAAGGTTCTATTCCTTATTGGTCTTTCTAAGGGCAGTATTAAGCACATAAAACTTACTGATTTGTTCTTGTTGGCAATGTCATAAAACCCCAACAGGGAGGAAGATGTCAAGAAAACCAGAGCAGAGGGTGAAGTAAACTGGTGAGGGGGAGGAATCTGACTTTTATGGATCTACAGAGAGCAAAACAGGGATTTGTGCGTTATTTGGACAGTCAGGTAAAGTACACAGCCCTCTGTTCAGCTCGATGGTACTGTTGCTCCCTGTTGAGGCCTCCCCAGCTTTACCTTTGCAAATGCCCTGGATAACACAGTATGGTTTAAAAAAAAAACCACAAACACAACAAGCAAGCAAAAAAACCCACCCCAACCAACCAAAAAAAAGTCTTGCAGCCAAAATGCCTGTTTCTACCGCTAAAAACTCAATTTTATCAGTTCTACAATAATATGTTGAATTAAAATGACCGAAGACTTTAATTATAATACTGATTTTATTTTTCTTTTTGGTAGCAATAGCAGTCAAGCAATGGCACACTGACAAAGACAGCTCTGAATGAGTAGCAATCCTGAGGGGTGCCCCATCTCCCAAATCTTGACAAAGAAAGCAAGTTGCTGCCTCTTCAAGATTTTTTTTCTCGTCCTTTCTGTTGGTGACAGGCGTAAGTGTCAGTAACATCTGCTGGCCTCAGCTTGCGTCTTTCTGCAGCTCCGCTCTCTGGCAGGGCTGCGTGGAGGGGCCAGGAGCCCCGGACACCCTGTGCCAAGCACCCAGGGTGGCTTTGCCAACCAAAGCCTTCATCAGAACCTCGTCTGCCGTAGCCGCAGCGCTGGCTTGGCACGACTGGCAGGGCGCTGCTTATCTTGTGGTAGTTTATTAGACCCCGATGCTCAGAAGTGGCAGATTTATTTTTTTTCTTATTTTCTTTTTGAATAATGAATGTTATTTTAAGCAAAATAGCCAAGAGGGCTAAACAGATCAACATGTGAATCCGAAACCATTTTCTGTTAGCTTTGACTTTGAGAGTTACTATAAATGATAGATATTACAGAGAACACACTTCTTTCACAATCCATTCTTTAACTTGTTTCTGCCTTTCAACAATGTTTTGTGAGTGACTAGTTTTCTTTCTTTGCTCTGTCAAGTTTCCTTGATGGTGGCAGTATTTCCCAGAGCAACTGGGAGGGGAAATATATCTGTATATATTTTAGCAGGGACATGGCATCTATAAAGTCACAAGAAAATAAGCAGACTGTAAAGACAGATGCAGGCCCTGCTTTATTTATTATTTGTTTGCTCCAGAGTTGGCTGGGTTTCCCTTTGGAAGGATGGGACAAAAAGTATTTTGGTTTGCTTTGCTTTTTTGAAGTAAGGCATAGATTTCTCTGCTGCCTCCTAAGACTGGTTGGTTACTTTTAATTTTTCAATTTAAAACAAAAAACACAACCAAAACCCTAAAGGAATATGTGGGGATTTTGTCTATTTTATGTCATGTGTGAAAACAGTGGAGAAAAAAAAGTGCATCTAAGAGTCAAATTTACCTCAGACTTGTCAGCTGCTAGCAAGTAGTGATCTTACTGCTTGCACTTGGGTTGTACAGTGCCTGTGATACACAGAGGAAAAACAGGCAGTAATGCAATGCTGTGCTTTAGATCCATTTTGTGGGGGGAGGGAAGGAGGTGATTTCCCGACGTTATTTTATGTGCAATTTCCTGATGGTGAGAAGTTTTAAAGACTCTTGTAATGATTTATCTGGAGACTTTCTTCTAAGAGCAAGATGCAGCCTGAAGTTGTACTATCCTGTACTTCACACAGAACAGCCTTATACAATAAACCAGTTGTTCCTTCCTTCTGAGCACACACCAAGTGTGTGCAGCGATGATCCTGGAGTCTGCAGGCAGCTGCAACACAAAAGGACTTGCGTGGTTTGCTTTTGCTTTCTCTTCCTTTCCCTCCATTTTCATATATGTTTTTCAGAAGGCTGAGTTTCTGATGGACTGTTTACTGCAAGATCAGTGGAAAGTGAAACTGTGTTTTGGGGCTTGTTTTGTTAATTCTTTTGGTTTTCATACGGCGCTCAATCAAAGGCACTGTTCTTAATGTTAAAAACAACTCAGTGGACTGAGAAATTAAAAATGCCAATCGATAAAAATGAAAATCTGAACTTTATCTATAGGAAATATTAATGAGAGGAGACACTCAGTGTCATCCCCCTGCAGAATGCTGAGCGTAGCCACTTTGCATAATTTAGGAGTAACCCTGAACTACCTCTAAGTAGCTGGAAGTGAGAAGATTAGAAATAAGTTGATAATACAGTTTCTCTTCAAATGCTTCTTCTAAATGTTCAATACTGTGTCCCTGAGGAAGTCCCATTATTAAAGCTGAGTGACTCTGAAATCACCTTGACTGTGAGGTGTAGATATTTGAGAGTTCTGGGGATTTTCCTCATCTCACCCTTACAGCTTCCTTTCTGTGGTCTTTGTTGCGATGATTGCACAGTTACTTGCAAAACTTGTCCCTCAGTTTATATTATCTGCAATCAAGGCTAATTGACAGGGGTGATAGGAATTACTATGTGTAGTCTCGACATATAAATCCAATGAGGTTATTAATTGATCCTAAAGGTTCCTGTAAACTTTCTCCAACTTGTTCACAAATAAATGATGAAGAAGAGTTTCTGTGCTTTTCGGACACCTTTTTCCCCTTATTGCATTAATAATGCTAACAAAAATAACAGTGCACACTTCTAATTGACTTACAGAAGATCCTAATGCACTTTGCAAGTGATATATACTTGAACATGGGAACTCTTCCTCTCCTCTCTGACACAGCCTGGCGTGGGGTGGAACGCAGCAGCTGTTTGACAGCATGACAGTAGATGCGGCATTGGGACGAGAAGTAGGAGAACTCCGCTGTGACCCATAGAAACTATGAAGAATTTAAGGTAACCCAAAATTAGAAGCTGATCAGGACATGAGGATTTAACAGTTGGCTGATGGAGAAGTTTCATTTCTCTGCAAAGTGCATACTGTTGTGTTGTTTTGTTTTGTTTTTCCCCGAGGTATGAAAACCTGCTCATTTTCTGGTTCAACTTTACTTACTCCAGGCTTGGTTACAGGGCAGTTAGTGAGCCAAGGCATGGGCTACACAAAGTGATGCGCAAGGTGTTCTGCCTTATCCCTACCTATACGGATAGCGTGGTATCTGCTTTTAAAGTGCAGTTATCCGTGTTGCATAAGCCTCCTTCGGTATCTACACAGAGGGCTGTTAGGCTGTAAGATACCGTGCCGTAGATATGCAGTAAAGCAGCTTCCCTGGGGGTAGGCAGTCCGTGAGAGAGAAGAGCAGTGCCCCTGCCTCAACACCACCTCTAGTATCTGCAGCACTTGAATTTTTCCCTGGGGGCCTCTCCATTGCGTGTTGACCCAACCTGACCCTGCTTGCCTTGCAGGAACTGCCTAGATCACAGCTAAAGGTGGTATGGCTGTAGGCATGAAAGCGTAGGGTCTGACACTGATTGTATCAATGAGCAGGAAGCCTTATACTGCTCGATGTGTTCTTAGTGAACGCTGAAGCCAAAACATTCATGCATTTCTCTTTTCATCTGTTATCAGTAGAACATATTTAACAATTGTCTGAAAACTACATGTTTAAAAAAAAAAAAAAGGCCAAACCCCCTCAATTAAACCGTTTCTAAAGCGTTCTCCTTATTCAGGATGGGCATGAATAAGGGCAGAATTCTCTCATGATTTTCTGACAGGATCATTCAGCCTTAAACTGAAGTGACCTCATTCCGGAGGGGCACGAGGAGCCCAGGCTCTGAATTTTTTCTTGCTGTGGCTGCTGCTGCTGTTTATGCTGTTAGCAAGACTTCTGGTGAGTGGTGTACCAAAGAGTTTGCAGTGACAAGAATTACCTCTGAATTCACCAAAGGAAAGCCATGTGTGCGTAGGTTCAAAGGAGAAGAAAATGTCTTTGGATTTTGGTTATTTTGGCTTGGGCTTTGGTTTGTAGTTTCAGTCTAGTCCCTTGAGCTGCCACTCTCTGACAGTGAGTTCACGTTTCAGCTTTTTTTCAGTTGATTTGATTTTGCGTAACAGGTCAGATCTTTCCTTAGTTATGATCAGACAGTGCTGATGGGTTTACTAGGGCTGGTTTTGAGGTATAACTCAAGGTATAATGTGGTCCTTTGTGTTCAGGTATATGTGAGAACAGAAATATTTTTAGTGATGTGTGTTCCCACTTGAAGTACATACTCTTCTTAAAGCATTTGTTTTGTTTGGTTGTACAGACCAAAAATGTTTATCTTCTGTTTTCCCTCTTTCTGTTGCAGAAACTGACTGGTCAAAGATTGGTTTGACTTCAGATTATTTTTTTTTTTCAAAAATTTTCCCTTACCTTAACATTTCCTGGGGTGAACCGGGGCAAATTTCAGCAGTGATTTCAATGAGCCTGACACAGAATTAGGCATAAGTGTCACAAAATTCAGTATTTGTGCATGATTTCAAAGTTAAACCAAGCAAAACTGAGCAGCTTTGTGTTCAGAACTGAAGAAAACTCAAATTGCAATGCAAAGCAAAAAGGAAGTCTGGTACTTCTAATGCTGCTGAAGTTAGTGAAGCTTTTGAAGCCACCAGCCATTAAAACATGCTGATTACTCCAAAGAGATGATAATGTTTTTGGGAGTCAGGTGAACAGTTGGTATGAAGCTTGGGCCCTGGAAAGTCAGCTGCTACTGACGGTAATGGAGTCAGTGTCCCTTGCTGACCTTTTTTAAAGGGTTTGGACACTGTGTGTAAAGAGAGTAGAATATATTTTCCTTCACATAACTGAAGATATGGGTGTGTGACTGTAAGAGTTGCCACTGCCCAGGGGCAAAGACTTGGAGTAATTTAGCAGGAGCACAGACACCTAAAGAGAAAGAGACTTACCAATAAGTAGACATAAAAAAATTAAACCAAACTGGTGGTTCTGGTTTCAGGTAGTGACTGTACTGGTTTCGCATGAGAGAGACACTATATACAGGGAGCATTAGGTTATAGTGCTAGCAATAGCCTTCCAAGTACCGCTCAGACAGCCACAATTGATTGATTTTGTACCTCTAATTTTGACTTCTTTTGATCAGTGGGAAAAACAGATTATTCTAGGCCAAGGGACCAAACCCCACTATCTTGCAGTCATGAGTAAAGCCTGATTCTCTCCAAGCTGCACTGCAAGTTCTATCATGTGTGACTCATGGCCTAGTTAAACAGTCGCAAACAGAACACAATCCCAGCATTAGCTGCGTTTTCACTAAGCATATCCAAGTATTTTCTGTCTCTTGGAAAGTCAGATAACGTGGTATTAAATCATCTGCCTGCCTGACATTGGGTTGCCAAACCAGAAGTGATATCTGTCGTGAACGTGCAGGACTGGGTTGTCCTGTGAGCACGCTGGATGGCTGCCTGGGATGACTGGCTTAGAAGGGGAAATTTCTGGGTGTTATCAACAAGTACCAGCACCGAAGTGTTAATTGGGCCCTTACTTCTTAGATGTGCATGTCTGTGTTAGCGTATGAGAAAAATCAGCTATGGAAAGTAAAGCTTCCAATTCTCTGTGTGAGTATGATGGAGGAAGGAAGCAGCAAAATGTATTTTGCCCAGCAGAATAACCTGAGGAGGCTCAGCCCTGTGTTTTCAGTGAATAACTACTGGGTAGTCAAATGAAGTCAGGAAAAACATTCCATTTTGACGGGTACTGTGCATCTGAAATACAAAACCTTGACATAGTGTGTAGGGTGTTCCAAGGGATGCATAGCCGTAGTGCCTTTTTTTTTTTAATATGGTCCTTGGTGAAAAGCCAGATGTGCTATAGGTAAAACTTCCATCTGTGATCCTCTCGTTTCTAACCTGGATGAGCTCTTAGATCTGCTAACGTGTAGCTTTGAGTCTCTGCCTGCAGCAGAGTGTTGTTTGTGCATCTTGCACTCCTGTTCCTTCATCAAAAACCAGCTCGTGCCAAGAGAAGTGTCTTTCCAGGCTGAGGTGCTCTTAAATGAAACACCTAATTTTTATTGTTTGGTACCTAATGTTTTATGACTACAAACTGTTATGAGAATATCGATGACTTCAGAGACTTCAATCCCTTTGAATTATTCTCTTTTCAGATGTGTTTGCTTTAACTCTCACCTGTTACACGGCTTTCCATCTTTGCTGCCCCACATTTGTCACAATTAGGCTATGCGAATACCTTTTTGGCTTTCAAAGCTGGCTTGTGTTGTTTTTTCATTTGGGTTTCACAGTTTCTTTAGAGGGGGAATTTTTTTGGTTAATACTGAACCTACCAAGTAATGTAGATGCTTTGCACAATAATTTTTTAAAAATCCCCCCAAAACAAGTGTCTCCCAGTGGACTGGAATACACGAGAGGAGAGCAGGTGGTGTGCAGAATGGGAGGGCAACTCAGAAGAGCTATGTTCAGTGCCCACCCCTTAAACATTCCCTTTGCTCAGTTGCATTTGCTATTTCCTTTGCTGTGTTTAATTTCTAATGATTGTATTTCCTTTCCCCATCCCTCTGACATATCTGTTTAGCTTCTGAGATGTGTGGCACAGAACTGTGTGTCCAGGCATGGATGTGTGTGCAGAGCAGGACCCCAGTGAATCTCCCAGCTCAGGGAGAGGACAGCAGTGACTGCGTTACCATCCTGCTGCTGACATGATTATATTCCCGCCTTGTGAGCTCTTGCATTTGAGGTTGCTTGTCTCTAGGTAACTCCTCAGTGTAGGAGCAAGAAAAACACACTCTGCAAGTTGCTGCAGCACATACAACCATAGAATCATAGAATAGTTTGGGTTGGAAGGGACCTTCAAAGCTCATCTAGTCCAACCCCCCTGCCATGAGCAGGGACATCTTCAGCCAGATCAGGTTGCTCAAAGCCCTGTCCAGCCTGGCCTGGGATGTCTCCACAGGGATGGGGCATCCACCACCTCTCTGGGCAACCTGGGACAGTGTTTCACCACCCTCAGTGTAAAAAAATGTATTCTTTATGTCTAGTCTTAATCTTCCCTCTTTTAGTTTAAAGCCTTTACCCCTTGTCGTATCACAACAGGCCCTGCTAAAAAGTCTGTCCCCACCTTTCTTACAGGCCCCTTTTAAATACTGAAAGGCCACAATAAGGTCTCCTTGGAGCCTTTTCTTTTCCAGGCTGAACAACCCCAACTCTCTCAGCCTGTCCTCCCAGCAGAGCTGTTCCAGCCTCTGATCATTTCTGTGGCTCCTCTGGCCCCTCTCCAGCAGGTCCATGTCTGTCCTGTGCTGAGGGCTCCAGAGCTGGATGCAGTACAGGAGCATCCTGCCACATTCAGTCATCTCCTTCCCTGAGGCTTCGTAATCACTTTGTCCCATATTACACACATGGTCTGAGGAGGCACAGCACTGATTATCCAGGAGTCCCAAACTCCATTAACCAGACCCATCAGGGTGACTTTGCTGTTACCCTTTTTCTGGTGAGGTTTAGGGGATTTGCTGGCCGGTCTGCAGGTGTTAAAAGGCTTTGCTACTTCACTTCTGTCTCGACAGATTTCCCTCTGAAAGCGTTGGAGCACTGCAGCTGCATCTGGCTCAGGGTGACGTTGCCTAATCTGCCTGCTGCTGTGAAGCCTCCTGGCCTTTGCCATCTCTGGGAAAAAGACCTCTGTAGTAGTAATGTGCTGTGTCTGACTTACAGCTGCAGGATGCCTTCTTTTTTTCCCTGCTGCATCCTTCTTACTTTTATTCAATAACCAGGGAGTAGGTGTTTTCTGTAGCCGGTGCTTTCGTCTGCTGTTCCCTCGCTATCAAGTGCACATCACATGATTGCAGGCCTCACCCAGACCCAAGCGGCTGCAGATCGCAGCCTGTCGTCAGCTGGCACTGTTCCCAATTCTCCAGAGCTGGCAACTGTCCTCTTTTCTTTGAGCTCCGTTAACGGGAACAGATTAGCGGTGGGAGCAGCCGGAGCACTGCTTTGTGGAGCTTTACTCCTGTATACCTCCGGTTTTCCACATATCTTGCCAAGTGAGTTTCCTGATCGTGGGCTATGTCATTTGCTGTGCTCCCCTTCCCTGCCCCCACCCATTTCCTGACATCACTTTTATTTTAAATCCTTCTGTAGCAGTGGTCCAGTTCTGCTGGAGCACTCCACCCAGGACTTCCGAATGTAGTAAATCTTGCAGGATCAGGAGACTCATGTGGTGTACGGAGCTAGAAAAACTACAAAGCTTTGTCAAACTTAGGAAAGAAATCCTAATAAAACAAAGAGTATTGAACTTTTTTTTTTCCTTCCCATACTGTGTAAACTTCATTTGGTGAGGCTGCTCTACCCTAAGTAGAAACAAACAAACAAAAATCTAAGTTTGTCTCTACTGCAATCTCCTGCAGCAATTTTTAAATGATTTGGCACAAAGGAATAAATAAAATACATTCTCATTGTTTTAAGTGGTCCACTCACAGTGCCTTTCTAGACTGTCATCGTCATCTTATGAAATGCCGTGGGCAGTGTTTAGTTTGCCAGTGGTTACACCGTCTGGCCTCAGAGGTCATTCTGCAAACAGTCCAAAGCAAAGGTTTGCAGTGCTGCTGATTATGATAATCTCTTGGCAATTTAACTGCCATATACCATGCTAACGGAGGCTTTTTATTCATATGGAAAATGTTGGAGCCCCCACTGGCATTATGACCAGCTACTTTTCTGCTGGAGGTCTGTAAGATCCAGGATTTCCTTACTTTGGTGGCATTTAGGCTTGTCCCGTGTGCTTGCTGATTCAAATCATAGAAATAGACACAAGCTGGATTTTGCTCTTTGCTTTTCTGTTAAGCATGGACACTGGGAGTAAAAGGACTTGTCAAATTTTGAACATCATTTTTCCCCAGTGTAAAGTCAGAGTCTTTCTAGCCACATAACTGGGGGAGAGATCGGATGGATTTGAGTCATGTGTGTTCATAACTGGTCCCAGCATGCACCTGTTCCTAAGAAAACTAATTTATTTAAACAGTGGGCAATTAATGGAATTTATAGCCCAGCACTATGTATACAAGATTAATAAGCAGTGTCCTGTAGGACACCTGAAATTTGCTGCCCTGAAACACTGTGTGGGATCAAAGTGCCCTTCACCATATTGCCCATGAGCTAAGAATGCTGACCAGACACTCCTGCAGCCCAGGGCATGTTTGCTGCTTTCACAGGGAGGAGAGGAAGGCTGAAGGGGGTAGTTTGTATATGAAATGCCCTCAGGTCACTTCTTCCAGATCAGTTCTCTGATGCAAACATGGCTACCCCTTCTGCCTACCTTTGCCTCCTTTAGCCACAGTTCAATTTCTGCTCATTTTGTATCTGTCTGAAGATAGCAGCCCTGGTAGTGCAGTGTCAAAGCCCTGGAGAGAAACAGTGCCTGGCAGAAAAAACGTCTTGTGTGGACTTAAATGGCTTTGAATACTGCAGAAGGAGTGATGGTTGCTGGTGAAATTTTTTAGGGGACCCTGACTGTTTCTTGGCAGGGGACGTCGCAGTTCTGGATGTTCCACCATTGCGATCAGGCAAATGCTCCTTTTAATTTTTGTGTTGCTGAGGATTTTGCACCTTTTTTCTTTTTTTTTTTTAAATTTTTTTTTAATTGACTGTAGTTATCTCCCTCACAGTAGGTTGAATAGCAGCGTGACACGTGATCTGAATTATTTTTGTGTCCTATGTCAGAAGACAGTGGTCACTTGCGAGCAGAGCATGTTTGTGTGACACACTTGACACCCTCATCTTCCGCACTTTATTGTGGCTCTCAGGTTACTTGCAGGGGAAATTCTGAGGACTGGCTGTTGTGGGGAGCAATGTCATGAACACACCAGGATCAGTCTGTGTCCAAGGTGGTCAATTTCTGCGTGTCTTCCCCAGAAGTGACACACAGTGGGGATTTTTCTGCTACTTATGCAAATTAACACTTGCAAATGATACTGACATGGGAGGAGCTTTGAGCTTTCTAGAGAACAGGTTTAGGATTCAAAATGTTGACCAAGTAGAGAAATCACCTGAAGAAAATAAAAAGTGATTCAGAAAAGGATGAGCACAAAGTTGTAAACTTGGGTGAGAATAAGGGGCTGCCCAGATACAGAATGGGAGACGGCTGAGCAGCAGCACTGCAGAAAGGGGCTGGAGTTGGTGGTGGATTCCAGGCTGACCATGAGTCACAAGGCTTGTACACTCATGAAAAAGGTAAGCTGGGGTTTATAAGGAAGAAGGTGCAACAAACCTTTTACTCAGCTGAGCTCGGTGAGGTCTCAGCCTGAGTCTTGAACCAATTTTCTGCTCGCAGCTGTCAAAACCAGCGATACATACAACTCAAAAGTGGGCCAAAAAAACCCCCAACAAGCTAGAGGAAAATAGCATGAGTGAATGATTCAGCAGACATGACCTCTGAGGAGAAAAGGAAGGTATTGGGGTTGTTCAGTCCATGGAAGAAAAAACTGAGGGGATGGATGGGCATGATAGCACCTGTAAAATGTAGGAAGGAATAAACTGTTCAGCACAGATGCTGGAAACAGGTCTGTATTCTTGTGTCTCAGGGGAGCTTTGTGCAGAGCTGTCCCCCTGACCGGCTGTCACCAAAAATCCAGATAAGACTCTTTCTCTTTTACCGAATGTATTTCTCTGGGTCTGTGTTTCTGTGGCAATGTCCCTGCTCCCGCTCTGTTGTGCGGTGGTCAGGAATATGTGGTGCAAAGGGATCCTGTGCTTCCAATGACGGGAGAGCCGCTGACATGCACCTCTGATCGATACGTGCCATGGCAAAGCTCGCGCTGTGCTGAGAAGGCAGCGGATTAGTATCCAGGTGTGGCTCCACAAATGCTTGGTCAGAGGTATGCTCTGACATCAGGCAGCGAGATTTTTGGCTCCTAATGTGTGGAAGTTTGGCTTGCACGAGAAGGCCAGTCCTTTTTCTCCAGGAGGCTGAAGGCAGGGGAGTTGACTGGGGGAAAGCAAGAATGCTGCTTTAGGCTTGCTGCAGGACTTGGTGCTAAGAGCACACGGCTACAAGCTCTCAGGGTATGACAGACGTGCCCTGGTAGATGACCCTTTAGCACCAGCGGTCAAAGGGTGGCGGTCGTGTTGTTGTAAGGGGTTTGTTCCCATCTTTTAGGGAGATTTTTGTCTTGGGGACAGGCTCGCTCTCCTCCATCATGTGGCAGCTACCGCAGCAGAGCAATATTAGGAAGTAACATTTTAGCTGTCTTCCGCGTGATTAGTCCTGCTTGAAGGAGGGGGAAGGGCCTCATACTCTCTATTAATCATTTCTTCTTCCCTCCTCCCATCTGCTCAGTGATTCCCCTGCTCTTGCATACACCACTAATATTTGATCACTTTATTTCTCTCCCTGCCTCTCTCCCTCTCCTTGTTGATTCTTTCTTGCTCCCGGCTTCTTGCAGAGATGCTACTCAATGACCTGATTCTCTCCCATAGCTCCCTTAAAAAGAAAAAAAAAAAAAAAAGAAAGAAAAAAAGAAGGGAAAAATGAAAAATATATTCTGAAGTGTCCAGTGTCTCATTCCCCTCTCCCTAGACATTATTTCTTTTCCTAGTGGTCAGCACCTTCAGCTGAAGTTATGGAGCACGTGTGGGCAGTGCCTGCTTCCCTCTCCTCGTCTTTGTGCCCTCCCCAGCAGCAGCAAGCCTGACTCCTCCTCCACCTCCTTCTCCTCCAGCTGCTTTCACCAGCCTCCTAGCTCTTCTTGGCAATGAGGAGCCCGGACATCTGTATAAGCAGCTGGAAGCAAGATGGGAGAGCCAATATCCTGCAGCTCACCAGATCTCTACAAACCTCAGCTCAGGAACCAACTGCTTAATTCACTGTGTTTCTGTACTATTTAGTTTGCACTGCACACTTCTTGTTTCTCAGCATCCTGACAAAGCCATAGCATTATTGATACATGTAATCTCATAGCTATGGCTTGCTTTTTTTTTAGAAATCTTGTAGCCAGTCTGTAAAACGGAGTGCTCCTATGCTACAGTGAAAGAAAGCAAATTTAAACTTTGTTTCTGCCTGGATCTTCAACATTACCTACCAGTGTTACCATGTGGCTCTAAGGACAGGGTTTAATCCTGCATTAACTAAAATCTGACCTCTGTCAAACCACCAGTGCTACCACAAAGTCATATGCCTGAGAACGCAGCGAAAGTATTTTGCTGGTTCTCTGTCGCTTTCCCACCTGATTTACATCAAAACCTTCTTGTGAAGACGACTCTGGTGATGTTCTGAAAGGTGACAGAGTTATCTTTGCCTGTAAACACTGGAAGCCAGCATTAAACTGAACTCAGCAAGGCTGGCCTTCCTACAGAAAGGAGAACGAGAGGTGCAGAGTTCCTGCTACCGTTGGCACAGAAGTGGGAGAAGCTCCCGGGTGTCGGGAGTTGCAGCGCTTTGCAGCAGGGCTTTTGGGGATGGGCCCCTGAAGGGAAGCTTGAGAGTCGTGTTGCCGTGAAAAGCCTCACAGCGTGTTACATGATGCAAGCTACTTGGCAAATGCTGTAATTGTGTCACTGGAATGGCTGAGCCACAGTGCTCAGGGAGAAGGTTTTGCCATGTGAGTGTGCGAATGCACGGTACCCTCCCCTGGTGCAGGAGGGCATGCTGCAAACTGCTAGGATTGCTGCGTTTGTGTGGCATTGCTTGTATTCTGGTTTGGGATTTGAAATTTGCCGCTTGCGTGGCTGAGAGCATGTAATGACATATAACTAGAGAGATGCTTTAAAACCGTCTTTTCAAAGGACTCGGAAAGATGAGCATGACGATTAGGGACATTTTTATAAAGCCTTCAGCCTGGCGTCCTGTTTTACTCTTCCAACAAACTGCACTTATGCAGAAAGCAGCTATTGGCATTTTTAATGTCTCATTCCCTCAGCAGCTAGTGGTAGCTGTTTGCTTTTAAATGTCATTATTTGCACCCACAGCAGTTGGAACTGAGAGGTTTAAGATGAAGGGGATGGCGTTAGAAATCAGGCTTCAAACCACCAGCTCTGACATGGCTGAGCAGTGCTGTGTAGCACGGACATGGGTAGGATGTGTGGGTACACAGAGCCTGCATGGGGTGTTCCTGTCAGGTGTTAAAGTCCAGTGTAAAGCAAATACCATTACAAGTAGCCCCAAAATGTGTCTCTTTTTGTTCCTTGTCTCTAACCCTTTGCCATGAAACAGAGCTCTCATATTTTCCATTCCTAATTCAAGAGCTGGAGGGATCGCTAAAGCCAGGTATCAAATTACAAGAGAAAGAGTGAGGACATTTGGTTGCAGCTTCACCGGCGCACACAGTGCACCCAAGCGACCATTTTCACCAGCCCCCAAGTCAGTGTTAAAACTGTGTAAAGGAAATCATCTTTTCTCCAAGTCTGTCCTTGAGAAGGACAGTGTCTGCAAGGAAAGTTCCTACAAATAGAGGTGTGTGAAGGCTGGGAAGAGGAGGAAGAAAAAACCCTGTAATGTTCAAAAAAGCATCTCATCCATAGTACAGGAAATGTTGTTCCTACTCATCTAAGCTACTAAAAGAAAAGTTTCAACAATAACAATTTTCAAATTAAATCCTTTGAATGGCTCATGTGTGTAGTTTTAAATTAAAATGTGACTCAGCCAGGAATTGTTACTATTACTGGTACTGTTTTAACTTTTAAACTGAGTCTACTTCAGATATTTGCCATGTCCTTGGTTGTCACAGGAGGCTGACTAGAGGTGGTGACAAAATATCCTTTATGGCAGGGGTGTCAAACTCATTTTTGCTGGGGGCCACATCAGCCTCACGGTTGCCTTCAAAGGACCGAATGTAATTTTAGGACCATATAAATGTACATTCGGCCCTTTGAAGGCAACTGCGAGGCTGATGTGGCCTCTGGTGAAAATGAGTTTGACACCCCATGTTATGGGCTGACCAAATCAAGCTTGGATCTCTTCTGCTGAAACTGAGATTTGAGACTCTCGTCTTGAAGTTAGACATGAGCTTGAGCGAAGATTTCAATGTGTAAAAGAAAACCAAACGCCCGTATTCTGTTTTTCCCTTCTCATTGCCATTTTTCCACCTCCTTGCTAGCATTTGTTTCCTCGTTGGTTTTCCTTTCGCTGATCTCCATGTGTTACTTCTTTTTGTTTCTCAGATGTACTTGTCTGGCTGGAAGAGATCTGCAGCCAACTCCTCTACCATTTCCCCACCTTGCCTTTCCTCCGGTAGAGCTGATGGGAAATGCCATATTTCCCCCTTCCCTCCTCCCACTGCTGCCTTCCTCTCCTGCTTCTCTTTCTTGTAGAGCTAAGTGAAAAAATGCTTAACAAAAAGGACTTTGGCTAAGAGAGGAGCAGAGCAAGCTCAAGTTATTTCCCTGTATTTTCTACTGTCTGCCTGTTCCTGTGAGCAGGCACTCAGCCTTTGAAGCTGGATATTCTTAGGAGTCAGTTGAGATTGATTTTGGAAAGGGTAGTAGTGGACTGACATTTGATTTCCTTGTTTAAGTGTGACTGTTACCCATATGCTGGAGACCACATGTGAGTTACAATGCCCACTCTGTGTTTCCTCAGTTTTTCTGCCCAACCTTCAGTTCACATTTTGGTGGCTATCTTCACCCTGAAAAGCGGTAGTAATTGTGTTCCCTTTCACATTTAAAGCTTAGGTTAAAATTAAAACATGTACAGAGCTGCAGGAGCCCTGGGACGCATCTACAGCCCCAAAGGCCGCCTTATACTCGACTCGGGGGCTCTTCAAAGAGCTGAAAAGGAGAATGTCAGTGTTGTACACAAGCATTTTGCTTCCTGCTGCTTATGTTGGCAGTTGTGAAGGTGCCCCTAAACTGTAGCAGTTGTGAGTGTGTGATTGCTGTATTGAGATACTTTGTGAACTACGTGAACCCTAAATGCAAACCAAATATGTAAAAGCATGCTGAGATGAGAGGGGAAACGTAAATGAATCTGTGTATTTTCAGCCTATCTGTCTTTATTTTTCCCAGTGTAGCAGACAGTGATTTGTTGCGTGTGTGTCATTTGTGTGCTGCGTAACATGAACAAAGAGTGTCCGTGCAATATTAAAGACAGAAATTGAACTAAAACTGTCCAGTTCTTCTCCTCCTCCTGCCACTCTTCCAAGCCATTTTTTTTTCCTGTGTGGGCTGTGTGTTGTTGCTTGCGTGCTTCCAGAGCTCAATGAAACATGCAGCGCTTCTGGATAACAGACAAAACAGAATTAGGTGCTTTGTTGTTATGCATGCGCCGAAGACCAAGGATAAGAAAAGACTTGTTGTCTCTTCCCTTCCTCCTCTCCACAGACCTTCAGCACAAGGAGCCAGAGATTGAAGAAGTTGACTCAAGGGAGTCTGAGCTCTTCTTATGTCTAAGTCACGGTGGGAGTGATGTGATGTAGGACTGAGCAGAGGCACTGTGCTTGCCTAACTTTGGACCTGGACAAGAGGAAGAAATGCTGTGAGACAACCTCTTGTCAGCAGCTTTTCCCTGCAGTCCTCCAGGCAGGCTGGCTGTATTCCTGATAGACAGGTCATATCCTGCCAGACATGAAAGACATGGAGTGAGGCTGTACAGCCTATGCTCTGCAGGCCTGCAGGCTAGATAGGTCCTTTGAGCCTTTGCCCATGAATACAGGAAGGATGCACTGTGAAACATCCGTTATGCAGGTGCCTTCATATAGGTGAGGAAAAAGGAAGCCTAAATAATCTGCCCCTTCTTCTGTCTTGCTCTACAAATGCTTCCCATGGTTGCTAGCCTGTTACTGAGAAGCACAAGACCCATCCCTCCAAGGGGCTGTGGACTGGGACTGGTGAGTGCTTGCACTAGGGCAGCCTGAAAAGCCAAGTCACCTTTGAGAATGAGAGGAGGATATGTGGATGGCACTGTCATGCCCCGTCATGCACCCTGGTGCTCAGGAAGGGATGTTACTAGAAACCTGTAACAGACAAAGCTCAGATGAGCAAATAGAGATGTCAAACATTCTCTAGCTATCCATGCTGCCCCTTACCATAACAGAGGTATCAGAAGGAAATGTGCATCTGTACCTTCTGTAACTGAAAACATAGCCCCAAACTCCAAATTGCTGGTTTAGTTGTTGTGTCAGATGGATAGTGTGAGATACGAGCATGTGTTGTCTTCCGTCACTGTGGGAGGTTCCTGTTGTGACGTGGGAAGGATGCTTGAGGTGAGACAGCTTAAGAAGGCTCTGCAGAGCTCATCTACCTGTGCTGTTAGTCACTGCCCGTCCTTTATTCATGCGAAGCCGTGCATAAGTTTCAGGTTGGCTGCTGTAGCTCACAGCCTGACCCCAGATTCACAAAGTTTACCTTTCTAATGGCCAAATGGAAATAACACCATCAGATTTCCTCTGTGCTACCTCTTGATGATTTCTGCACCAACAGTACTTGGCTTACCAACTAAAATCCTGATCCTAACTACTTTTGTGAAGTATCAGTGTCCATAAGCAACCTAAGCACCGCAGTGTCTTTCCCTAGGCCTGAGCCTGGCTTGCAGGCTTTGCAGGCCGGGTTTTGCTCCCCATTGCCCCCAGTGTGTCAGGTAGTGTTAATGCAAAACAGAGCACTTAGGAGAGCAGTTAGCTGTGCTGGAGATGGCAGGTAGGGCACAGCTGCAGGAGGCCAGCCAGCTCTGGCCCTGCAAAGATTTCTGGTGGTGTTGTGGCCATGGGACAGGACACATGGAACAGCCACCTCCTACTTTAAACATGAGGGAGAGATGGTTGCGAGCAGGCAATACCAGAATTGCGTTTTAAGCTTCGCAAACGTTATGTGCATTGTTCAGATGTTTGCCGAGTGGTTTTTGCTTTCGGACCCCTACGGAACTGCTGCGTTGGAGTCTGAATCTTTTATTTTCCTACACGTGTTGGCAGATGGTCGGAAGAAGAGCCCGCCGAGCGTGGTGCATGCTTGAGGGCAGTGATTGTGAGGCAAGTTGTTGAGATTATCTGATGTTTCACATTTTCTGTAATTTAATGTGTGTGTGAAGGGAGTATTTAAAACTTGTAGACAATAGTTTGCTGGGTTGCAGGGAATGAAACCCCTAATGAATAGTCCATTGTTTACACCAATTTGAGGCTGTTTCTTTGCTGAATTAGTGCCATGAAATCTAGCTTGCAACTCTGTTGTTTTTAACTCCCTTCTCCTTACCCATCCCCCTCCCATTCCTGATGGCTGCTAAATCCTGCTGTTATCTTCTCTACACAAGTTTTCAAACTTCCTTCTCTCCTCTTGATTTCCCTCTGCTTAAACCTCTCATCCAAACTGGGTCATTTTCTTCTCCTAATTTAGAACATTTTCCCATCCTTGGCCTCTTGGACTCACACATCAGTCGTTATTTTTATCCAAATGAATGTGGGGGGGGGGGGAACAAAGCACCAAAACTGTTTCATTCTGTCATAGTTAGGTCTATATCCTGCACTTCTCTTTGCCTTTCCCTCCTCACCTCCTTGCTTTGGAGCTCTTCCTGCGTCAGTTTGCAGCTGTGTATATGTATTTTTATTTGATCTGATATTTGCCTGCAAGCCCTCTGCCCAGCTTTTAGGTCTTATTTCTATTCAGATACTTTACTCCCATGCTCCATCCATACTGCTCCGTGCTCTGATCTCTGTGCCTTCTTCTGGTGACCCCTACCACTTGAGGTATGGATCAAGCATATCATGAAGGTACTGGCCCTGCGGCCAGAGCATTTGCACAGCTCATAGAAGAGTGAGGTCAGGACATGACAACTGCCTTGCTAAATGTTTTTCATCCCCATCTCTGGTGTTCCTTTTGCGATTGAAACTCATTCAGTGGAACGTGGCTTCTCTGCTTGTCTTGAGCAGCGCCTACTGGGGGGTAGCTGCCTTTTCCCCCGTTTAAACAGATAAGCGTGGATGGTTGGCAGAGTTGTAAGCTTTATTTTCTGTACTCGATTTGTAGGTGACCCTTTCTTTGCTAATTGGGGCTGTGTAGCTGTTTACCTGCATGACTTGCTGGAGTGATTGCTCAGACTGATGCATACCACACTCTGGGACTGTTTCTTCTCTCTCCAGCCCTGATTTATAGATAACTGAAGAAGGAATTCTTGGTTGCCCTGTTCTGACAACTATTACACTGCAGAAAAACTCATGAAATGAATACAGCAGCTGATACAAAACCAGGCCTATTCAGGTCTCTAGTTTTCCCCATCAAAAAAACTTCCAGGCTGCCCAGGGGGGTCCATGGAGTCTCCTTCCCTGGAAACATTCAAAGCCCGCCTGGACACATTCCTGTGTGACCTCACCTAGGCGTTCCTGCTCCAGCAGGGGGATTGGACTAGATGATCTTTCAAGGTCCCTTCCAATCCCAAACATACTGTGATACTGTGACAAAGGCTTGTCTGCTTTTCCGTAATCAATAGAAGGAATAGGGTATTTTGGAGCCAGCTTTTTCTGTTTATTGTATTAGGTTTCTCTGGATAGGCAGTGTGCATGTGCGACATAGTACAAACCAACGACAGCTCTGTAGGGGTTGTGTGCACAGACCGAAGCGCCAGGACAGCTTATCTACCGGGATCTACACAGACTTCCCTGTGGTTGAAGATAACGGCAGGTTGGGAGGGCTGGAAGGCCCCGAAGATTTCAAGAAAGTAAATGCAGACCAAGCAACAGTCTCCTTTAATTGAAGGAGTGCTATGCCCTGTAGAAATCAACGTCTTTTGCTCCCCTTTTCTTCACAACCTCTGGATTGTGACTTAGGTCAAGAGTGTGAATTTGTAAATATTGTTTGTATGTGTAGGATAGTGCTGGTGTCCTTTTGGGTTGGAGGAGCTGCTCTAAAATATGGCAAAATTGTCAAGTGACAAGAAAACCAACCATGCTTCAACCCATGCCAAGAAAAGAAAATCCTGCAAGAGGGAGAGTTGGCCATGAAAATTTACCCTGTTGCTACAGAGCTCATCTAGTTGTGTATGTCACATCAGAGAGGAGCGATGGAAGAAATACTTCACCTGGTAAATGAACAGAGAATACATCTGCCCCAGTTAAGGACAACTTATACATGCATAAAACCTGGGACATGTGGTAGTGGTGCTGGGCAGGTACTGTCTGTTTCTGTTCAGGTGGGGAAGCAGACAGTTTTTTAATGAACTGGCTCACTGGAAGGCTGGGGAGAAGGGAATTTCCAATGTTTTTAAAGTGTTATATTATTATTTTATTATTATTATATTTTGCCTTTGTGATGCCATGTGCCGTTAAGGAAATCAGCTATTTGGGAACATGGGTGCTATAGGCAGCAAAAGTTTCTGCTTCACACAGTGGGGATGCTTTCTCCTCCAGATTGGTGGTGAGGTCCCAAGACAGTGACACGGTGCCTTCAGTTTGACCTCTTACCTTCCCCCTGACAACACAGGGCTGGCACACAAGATTTAGGATTCATTCCTGCCTTTCTTATGATTCACTCCTGTTCCCCTCCTCCCTGTCACTAGACATCGCACAGTCCTCTCAAACCAAACTTCTGTAGCCCAGAAATAGGTCACACACCAGCACCTGGACAAGAGGCATTGCTTGCGTCATCTGTCGGTGTGATGTCTGCCGAGATGCAGAGTGTGTTGTATGAACGCTCTGTTTGCAGGACCAGCCTTCTCGGAGAGAACACCCCTCGTGATACCTGCCATATGGGCGTTGATGACGGGACAGAACTCCGTTTACTAAGGGAAAATAAAATTTTAAAAAAGTGTAAGCTAACTCCATCAGCACATGGATTTTCTGCTGGCTGGTTTGGATGATTTATAGTGATATACAGAGCTTTGTCACCTTTATGCTGACTCGTTCCAATGCTGCCCAGAGGTCGGCCCGTTGGCCTGTAAAAAATGAGTTGTTGATCTATGTTGCTTTTCCGAGCGGCCACGGTACTGGGGCTGTTGTCAGTCCTACTGCAGAGCTCAACTGGGGGCTGGAGGGGGCTGTCCAGGATAACCACTCAGCCTCTCCATACTGCTGATTTCATTTTAGGCATCTTTACAATGTGACCCTATGGAGGACATAAACAAATCTTTTTACTTAACAGGTAGAAGAGCAGCAACGCCCACAGCTTGGACTTGCAGCCTTTGTGCAAGAAAGTGATTTCTGGTCTGCGTGGTTACTTTGGGAAGCTCGCATGAGAGGAGCATGCTTTCAGGTCTTTTCTAGTGGGGTTCACGTGGAGTGACAGGGCCAGTTGCTGGAACAAATTAGCTGCAAAGGGGATGGGCACAATTGGCAGCAGAGATGGAGGTGTCTGCGAGTGTCCAAACTTTTTCTTAGGACACATACACTGTGCTTCTCCTTCCTGAGAAGTGCTGATAACAAATTGTCATCGAAATGCAAAATACGTTCAGTTTGTTTTGGGTTGAGGCAAGAAATGAGGGCCCTATAACCTGGAGAGGCGTGTGTGAGTCTGCGTGAGGAAAATTCCCCTTAATTAGATGGGTTGACATATACTGTTTCTCCTGCTCCTTCCACAGTTAGCAGCGTTCGGTCTAGGAAACACCTCCTGAATTTGCCCACTGATGCCCTTACAGAAGGCCTGACACGTGCACCCATGGTCCTCTGTGCTGTACAGCTGGTTGTCACCAAGACCCAGTGTGTGGCCTGTTTGGCCCTGGGAGAGCAGCCCAACATGTCCCATGCCCTCCACACATCGTGTTCTTTAACACTTCTTCCCAGCACTGGCTGGTTTTGGTGTAGAGGGGACGGTGTCTCTGCCAACGGGGCCTGGCCAGGCGCTGGGGTCAGGGCTGCATCCCCTCCTCTGGCGCTTTGAGCAGCACTTCTCTGAAAGTCACTTAATAGACACGCTAGACTCTATCTTGACAATACACCCTTTTCTTGAGAGAAATGAGAAGTTTCAATTTCAGTCAGTAGCCTGTTTTTCATTAACCTGTTTTAGTCAGCAAGTCATGGCTTTACTGTGCCACCCTCAAACTGCCGCTCGTAAGCCAAGCGAGATGGTGGAGCAAAACTCCTGTCCTCTGCAGAAAATGCAAAGAGCAAAGAAGCAATTTTACCCCAAATGTTAGAGGAGGCTCAGTCAAATTAATTGTACAATAAATGTCAAATATTTTGAATTTACAGGGTACTTTAAGCCCCAAGTGGGTGGTGAGAGGAGGAAGGGGGGAAGGGATTGGAGGGAAGTTAATAAACCTTTTACAACTTTTGACTTAATCTTTTATTCAGTGTTTGTATAACTCAGTTATCTGCTAGTTAATACCAGTATTTTTGATACCTCTCCAGAGCCAATACACTGCAAACCTTCAGCCTTGTTGGGTATTTGTGCTACAGCATATTTAATAGCCATGACAACAATTCAACAATTGTATAGCAGCCTCCCCTCCCTGTCTGAGTGTTGCAGGCACCAGAGTGTCTCCATTGGAAAACCCCTAAACATACAGTTTCAGCCAAAACTGGTTTAATGATAGTCTACTGAGAGCTTGACAGGCTTAAAAAAAAAAAAAAAAAAGAAAAAGAACAAAAAAAAAAGGCACTTTTTTCTCTTCTCCCCCCCACCCCCTGTTTTTTCTTAACTTGGTTGCTTCTTTTGAAAAAGCTGCCACTGTAAAATACAAGACGAATTAGAAAAATAAATTGCTTTAAATTGCTTAACAGGCTTGATGAGACAAAGACTGGTGTGTTGGAGTGGCTGCAGGGAGCTCTGCGGCTGCTTTTGTATGATTTCAGAGGTGAATTTAGATGGCTGGAAGATAGATGGGTGCCAGATGCAGTTTGACACAGATTCCGGCAGCTGCTCCTGCGTGAAGTTTCATTAGCAGCGAGTTAGCCAGCAGCAGAGCTCCGGCGAGGCCCCAAACGCTGAAATGACAGCGAGAACAGTGAAACAATACAATATTCGCTAAGTGATTTTAATCTAGGAGATTAAATGACACCCAGTCGGTTTCCCTACTTAGGAAGCCAACAGGGTATAAAGCTGTTCATGGCACTCACTCTATCCAGGCCCTTGTCACATATGTTTACATTGCGAGTGCTTCCCCACCCCCCCAGCCCTAAAATGGGAAGAGTTGATTGTGTGTCGCAGTTATATTTTTCCATCCTAACTGTATAATGTGTTTTTAACTGCAACAGGAAATATTGGCCTCACTTTGACAAATGCTTATATTGGACTGAAGTGCTCGTGTGCTTCTGCTAAGCACAGGCCTAACTGTTTGAAAGATTAGAGCCGCGGTCCGTAAAGCAAACAGCTTCCTTTTTAATGGATGGGCAAGTCCCCAAAATCAGGAAGTCATCGATATTTACAGGCTTGGGGCATTGGGTTTGGTTTTAAGTAAACCAGTGTACTATGGTGGATGACTTAACAGAAATGGCGGTGAAGCTGCTGTTCTTGTTCTTTCCCATATGAAGGGACACAAAAAGTTAGGATTTTGTGAAGGGAGAAAAAAATGTTGTAAGACTTATTTGCAATACAACCCAGGCTGACTGTAGTTAAAGATTCTTCTGGGGTGCTTTGTGGGCTGTGTTTTTGGAACCCTCGCTGTGGCACACTTACTATGTGGTTATTTGGGGTATTTCTGATTGCTTTAACAAGTGAATCCCTGATTAGCGGAAGACGTTTTCTCTCCATTAGTCAAGGAAAAGTATATAGGGAAACAAACAAAAAAATCTCTTTCCTTTCATATGTGCCACCTGAATATTGCCCTTACTTATTTAACTGCTGATGTCAAACTACTCTGTTCACTTTGAGTTATTTGCACAGTAAGCAAACAAACCAGCTTTTTTTTTTCTAATTAATATGCAAGTTGGATGTTGTCTTTCAGTCTCAACTGTTGGTTGTTTGTGAATGTTACAATTCTGTATCTAGATGCCTTTGGTAAGTACCCCATGCATGGCTTCAATTAAGCTTTCTATATCGAGCAACTATGCCTTAATTTAGCAGGTTAAAGATATCTCTGTTACATCAGTTTGTTCACAGTGTGTTGTGACCTAATCAACTAGGGATGTAAGCCATTTCATGAGGAGTAATTACTCAACAACAAAAAATGTCTCTCTTTCCTAATAGCTGTGAGTGAGTTGGCTAATTTGAATCCATTTTGGTGGTGGCAGGTCAGCAATCAGGAGGTGACTTTCCTGGCTGGCTTCTAGGTGGGAGGGAGAAGCCGGCAGAAACTGAACCAAAGAGCTACGGCTTCCCGAGGCCACCATGAGAGCATCGCTGCCCTTTCCTTTACTGATAATGCTGTGAGGGGTTTTGGGTCAAAACCCTTTCCTGGAAAAGGGAAAGAATTTGTGAGTGGGTTGGAACTGCCAGATCTGCTCTCAAGACTTGCAAAAGGGTGATGGTTTTAATATCACTGGGGGTAGGGGTTTGCATTGAGGACATTATCATGTGACAAATCTCCATCGCCTGGTTAGGCCTTGGTCAGGAGATGGTGGGAAGTTTAGGTATGTTGGCTCATTGTGTCTCTTTGGGTTAACTTATGACAGTGACAGAGCAATTTTTGCTTTCAGTGCTTCACCACTCAGGAGCGTGGGCTACCAATCTTGCCAGACCCCACTTGTTGCTGTCCTGTTTTTCTGCTTCACCAAGAGAGAGATCATTGAGGTGCATTCTGATTTTTTTTTTTTCCCCTCCTTGGCTTCAAGTCTTGCTGAGAGGGAGGTAGAGAGGAAAATCCTCATGAATTAACATTATTTCCCTGGTGGGCTTTGCTGCCATTTTATCTAATTACGCCTGCTGTTTTCCAGATCACATTGTAAGCATTTGCATGAAGGGGCTTTCACTTACCTCCTCAAGTAAATTAAATAACAGCCCTTAGGCTGGGCTGACAGCATAATGCATTTTCATGTGGGAGATCAACAGCTCCCATACCTTGAGATGGGAAACTCTGAAATGACAGGGAAGCTCTGCGCTTTCGTCTTGAATTAGGGCAACTGGACCGAGTTGGGGCTACTTTGCAAACGCCTGCTGCTGACTCTTGCGGTGTACAGGGATCAGTGGGCAGAGAGGGGTGCACAGGAATCTGACTGTGGCACGCACGGAGAACTGACTGTGGTTTTAGGCTCCCGGAGATCCACAGGCTACGTGTAAGATGTGCAGGAAAGCCAGGGAAAGCAAGCCTGCTGTCAGCAGGTTTAAACGCACAGCTCTGTTGGAAAGCGTGAAGGGATCTGCAAATGAGGAAGGACTGGAAGCCACAGACGTGAAGCAAATGAGAGGTGCAGGCCCTGCCCTGAGGATATTTATAATGTGACTTTGCAGATGAGGAAGGCTGGACTTGTCTTGAGTGCTCTGGAAATCAAAATGCATGGGCTTGTCTTTCATTTCTACAATAGGCCATCCCATAGTTTCCCTGTGCTTCATTTCTTCAATTTGCAAAATGAGGCAGTAGTCCGTCTGCTGAAATGACAGTCTGCTGATTTCTTTGCCTGACCCGTTACTCCCAACAAGTATCCAGCCCCAGGAACTACCCTCCTCCAAATGTTTCAGAGCTCCCAGGGCCCTTTGTAACCTCAGACCAGTGAGATGATCCAGTTCCTTCCTAGTCATGTGTGGTATACATCGGAAATGTACCTCAACCCCTTCCTGGCTATGATCAGTCCTCCATTTCTTTGGCAGAGCTGAGAGCTTCTGAGGGGGAGAAGAGATCAGGAACAAATGATTGTGAAGAAAATTCAGTGTATTTCTTCAACTCCTGATTAGCCCACGCTTGTCCTGGTGGAAAAGAGGAGGTTGGTGGGAAGGCAGAGAAAGGAACTCCAGCTTCACCAGCCATTAGGTTTGGACAGACTTGGGGGGGCCCAAACCTCTGATGTCCTCTTGCCTCTGCCTTTGCAGGATGGTTAAGTGTGCCCAAACTGGGGACATGTAAGTAAGTGGGCTGACCAATAGTGCAGCCAGACTGAGTAAGCATTTAGTGAGTGAGGAGGAGGAAGCAATGGATCCCTTCAGCAGGTAGGGAATTTAATCTCTGCTCCAGCTTGCTTGTGTTGGTCGTAAATGGGGGTCAACAACAGGAGAGGCTGCTTAGCTGAGGGGGGTGTGTGTGTCTTACATGGTGGGGAGCCTTGTACACGTGTTTCATGTAAATGGAGAAAGACTGTATATGTCCTCTGAGTTTGCTGTAGCTCTGTGGTGACAGCAACCCTCAGTATTTTATCCGTAATGTTGAAGTACCTTCTAGCTTTCAGGGCTAATTCTTCTTTCCCTGTGTTGTTGGTTAGGGATTAAGGAAATATTGCAGATCACTAAGATCTGCTTGAAGGAGTCTGCAGTGACTCACTTTTGTCTGGGGACATTTGCTGAAGAAATGCAGTTGACTTGTTTTTCTTTTCAAATCAAGATTTTTGTTCCATCAAAACACAGTTCCAGGTTGAAGGTGGGGGAGAACTAGAAATGTTAGTGTGATGGGGGTGTAAACACCTTTTAACTTGCATGTTAAAGCATCTTGGCTCTTCCAAGTAACTAGAGAACTACTTTGTGATGCGTTTCTGTGTCTGAGATGAATTTTGAATGCCAGCGAGATAATGAGATTTATCAAATAAAAAGCCTGTCTTTCACTTTGTTCAAGCCTGGCCTCATGCCTCAAATACATGGAGTTTAGCTCAGAAGCCGTTTGTAATTTGTATCACAAAACCACCGTGTGTAATTCGTGATGGATGGTAGCCACTGGATACGAGAGGTTTGCAGTTAGGATGTGCTAACGGCGTTCGCTGACGTTTGTGCTTGGTCAGAGTCGCTGCCACAGGATAGAGGAGAAGTGAATGGTCACTACAAGCTTACTGTGGGGGAGAGGCTGAGGAGGTGTTCTCCTTTATAAATCAGGAATTCAGACTTAATGTCAATCATTTTTTAGCATGAACATGCATGATATTCACCATGCAAGACACATGGCTGCTTTTAACACATTAGGAGAGATGATTCAGGATTGAAACAGCTTCTTCAGTGATCTGGTAGTATACATCTCATTATTATTATTCTTCACTCCCCGTAGATGTTAGAAAGCTTTCTAACAATTCACAGTATCTCTTAAGCTCTCATCCCTTCTCTCTCTTAAAAAAAAAAAATTAATTTAATTTCATTATTATTATTATTATTCAGATTCCTGCTGTACACATCCCCCAAGCAGGTGGGAGGGTGAGTTGGTGGGAGATGACTTGGCTTTGTTGGAACTTCACTTAATGCAGGGTGGGGGCAGAGAAAATGAAGCTAAATTACGCAGATCCTGAAGGCACAGCGAGTGTGCTACATCACTTGTGAGCATGACTAGAACTGAAAATGAATCACAGCCTTGTTAGACACTGTATGTGTCAGTGCATGTGGGCAGAAATATCATTCAGTGAGAGAGAGAAAAAGACAGAGCGACTACATCTTTTAAAGTGTGCTGGTCCCACTGAAATTGTAGTATTTAACCTAATGGGTGAGAGCTGGGAAATGGTGGGACAGCTGCTGTAGAATACTTTGCTATGTTGATTTTTCTTCCTTTCTGAAAGTTCAAGCGGAGTCTGGACCTCTCATCTATTTCCTAAACAAGAAAAAGGCTATAATTGCAAGTTCAGGTTTGAACCCACTTTCGAGGACTTTATAATACAACCACCAAGATTTATTCTGGGCTAGATTTGAATGTGGGCTTGCGTGTTCATTTTGCATTAGGAAGCAAACTTGATTTACTCTTCCTGTAAACTTTTGAAGGTGTACACGCACATGAACACACAGGCACACCCACGTGCACACCAAGCCAGTTAACATATTGCAGCCACAAAAATCTAGTCTGGATCTGTAACCTTGATTCTTGCAGCTGCACCATTGAAACATGGCTTATTTCTAAAATGGAAATTGGTTTCACAGGTTGTAGTGTGACAGAGCCACATCAGGTGATTTGATGGAGAGATGCTGCAAACAGCTGACTACTAAAATCTGCTGTTTACACGTTCGTACTCCAGAAGACACCGTAAATAATTGCAACGTTCCTAAAGAAGCTCTCCCTCCTTCTGCAGAGACCTGTCCGTGGCAGCTAACAAGCAGAAGCCACCTGAAAAATCCCTACCCTAGCACATCAGACCTCAGATGGAGTCAACTGCTGTATTCTTTCAGAATTTTGGTTGTGTGTTTTTGTATGTTTTGCTCAGTCCTGCAATCTGAATTTTCTTTTACAAACCCTAACTCTGCTACTTCTTCAGTAAAGCAAAGGGGCCCATTTGTAGACTATCAATCAGATTGCCTGGTGCTTCTGTCTTCTGATCCAATACTGACAGGTTTTTATAGCGATAGTCTCCTCCCATTTCTTATAAACTAAGGTGTGTTTGCATCCTAACAGAGATGAGAGAATCTGGCCTGAGTCTGCAATATACATGTTTTGGAGTTGTACTTCTCCAGTGAGAAGGCAATCTTACCTCTCTTAAAGGGATTGCATTTAAGTTTCTTTGAGGGTGAAAAAGGGGGATTTACCCTTTCTTGAAGTCTGGGATCATCTTTGTTCAACATAAACTGCAAGCTATGGTAGGACTGAGGTGTGTTCCCAAATGACACTTAAGGGAAGAGCTTGCTTGTTGACACCACCAGACTACAAGTGAAAACCTTAAGAAATTAGAAAGCAAAACAACAACAAAACCAACAGATTGTTCATGCTGGTTTTCCTCAGAGCCCCATTACAAGAATATAGAACTGTTTGTGTATCTATTGTGGGCACTATAGGCTCCTGTGAAAGCAGCTTTAGATGCTATTGCACAGCCTGAGGTTTAACCAGACCAAACTCTTGTTGTGTTTTGTTGTGTCTGGGTTTTGTTTGTTTTTCTTCCTGTTTATATTCCCTTAGTTTCTCATCCATCCAGTACTGGTATAGCTAACTTTAACTAGAGGTTTATATACTGTTCCAGGGTGGTCTGTGCTGCTTTTGTCCCGTGAGTAGGCTTTTACCCTACTCACCCTTCTGCCTGAATCCACACTACACAGGATTTCCTCCTGGACCGTGTCAGAACACCTCCTCTTGAGCAGAGCAAGGTGCATCTTCTCACACTCTCCTGCCTGAAGAAGCTGAAGACATTCAGCTCCAACCAGCTTTGCTAACACCTCAGCTCTCTCCCATAGCTGGGCACTAGGACTGTTCCTACTGAGAGGATGAACCACAGGCTGGGGGGAGGGAGAGAACTGAGGAGGGGGATCAAGTGGGAATGCTGTGGTCCTATCTGCCTGCTCCATACAGTGAAGGCAAGAGTGGCCTGTCAGCCCAGCAGGGTTAATCTGAACTGTCAAAACTCCAGAAATCCTGAGGTTGTGCTTGAAAATGTTTCCTCCACAAAATGCAGCTGGTGCTTCCCATGTGTGGCACTCATCTTATGGCTGGGTCAGATCCTGGTGCCCAACTGTTCTGCGGAATTTGGGAAGACTATGCAGAAGACAGGTGGTCTTTGCTGGTAATGTTTGCCCGTGAGTCTTCTATCACTTCAAAGCTGATGATTCTAGACACTAGCTTCATTTTTTTTTTCAAAGTGGCTAGAGATACATGGTTTCTCCTTTACGCCCCTCCCCACAGACCAGGTGCTCTTTACTTTCTGAACATGAAGTGGTTTCCGAACGTTAAGAAGGATGTAGACTGTTCACAGCTGAAGACACAATAGCGTACGTCCTCCCTCCTCCCAAAAAAAAGGTAAAAAGAAAAAAGCAAAAACCAATCAATAACTTTTGAATATCCTGGTCCTGTGGTGTTCCTAGAATGTCCTTACTTACTAAATGAAATGGGAATAGCTTATGATTTTCCAGTTCTTACATGTGACTGTTTTGGGAGAAAGGCAAGGAAGGTATCCATATTTGTGAAAAGCAAAAAGTTTTAATTACTTAGACCAAGAACATGTTCAGAAAAGTAAAGATTTTAGACTTAATGTGCATGGAACAAAAGGCCGTTGTAAGCTATGTACGAGAGTTGCTGAGAGTTTGTATTCTGCTCTTTTTTTTCTGTGGGAGTTATTTCCTGTTGTTGACGAGAGTTCTTTATTTAGAACCACCTTAGCTACTGAATGACGGCTCGCTTGCAAGAAGAAAAAGTGTGATTAAAACTTGCTAAGGCTTATTTCAAGATCTCCCCGCTTCCATTTATTTAAGAGTAATCTTTGCTAAATGAAAGAAAAAAGTTCAAAACAACAAATGCATTTCCTTCTCATGATTTCACCCGCATCAGCTGTGACAGGTAGCAAAAATATGTTGGGAGTCTGAGGTCTTTCACCTGAACAACTCATGGAAGACGTCGTTTCTGTAACAGAGGTGGTTTGTTTTAGGTGGTTCTGGTTTTGAAACCAAAACAAACCCATCAAATGCCAGGCCTCCCTTCTTGCTTGGTAAGAGTAACACACTGGTGTTTTTGGGAGGGGGCGCATCTCTTTCTAAGAACCCCACAACTAGAGTAGGAGTGGGCACTTGCACTTTCCCAGCTGCTCAGATGAGAGAGAGTTTCCTTTGAAGAGCACAACCAGCAAAAAAGGGGTTCTGTCTGCTGACCTGCATGGGAATAGTGGTGTTTGTGTGTGTGTGTAGTCAAATTATCAGCACCTTGACATCTGCTTAACAACTTCTTTTGCTCTCATGACAGGGGCTGAACGTCCCATTAAGAGTTAAGGAAAGTTAGCAGAAGACCAGGTTGCATAGGAAATTAATTAATAAAAATATTTAGCCTGGAGGTTAAATCTTGCTGGACTACAGGCGTAGGTAAGCAAACAAAGTAACTGGGGGTTTATTAGGCCTTTTTTGCTTAGCAGGACTCACACTAGGAATGTCCCTTGCATGTGGATGATTAGAAAATGCCCTGGGGCATGAGGTGGAGCAGATGGACAATCATCCCTCCTTGACTGGGCTGGCCCCTGGCTGGCTGTGAGCCTCTTGGGGGGGTGCCTGTTCCTGCCCAGCTATTCCAAATAGGCCTTTCTGGGAGTACCCGGGCAGGTTGTAGGACAAGAGTTATGGGTCAGGACAGCCACTCACATCTTTCCTTCCACACATCAAACTGATAGCCGCTTTGTAAAGCTGGATCTCTGCAGGAAAAAAGGCACTCTTCGTAAAAGAGAGAGGGATCTGGGAGACTTCTGCCCATCCCTTTGTGCTGGGAGAAGAAACAGGGGGAGCCTCAGTGATACTCCTCCTGGTGTTTTCTTCTCCTGCTGCTGTCCAGAGATGAAACCAGAGAACGCCTCGAACTCAGTAGCAGCCACATCAATGGGGATGCAGCTCTTCCCCTTTGTTTCTTGGGTCTACTAATTTCCCTCTGCCCTTTCCCCTCTGTACTTCTATCATATCTCTGTTTTGCTCTCTCACCAAGGCTAAAATTTTTAAAAAAGGAGGATTATTACTGTTTGAGGTACTTATGGCTATCTCAGAAATCCACTCCTGGCTTTAGGCAGCAGTATGCCACATGTGGGATCTGCTTCCCTAGCTCAGTGCCATCCTGCTTGTGCTCACATGTCTTCTTTTCCCCCTCCACCCATGCTGTGGTACAAGAGAGAACCCCTCCCAGATTTCAAGGACATTAGCACCCCAAAGCCACTGATGGAGGAAGAAAGAGAGCATAAGAGGTGTGAAAGGAAGGCAGAGATATATGGACTGTGATGATCAGCGGTTGATTCTCAGCTTTTTCTTTGTCCTGGTGGTAGATCCTAAATACTGGGTGGGTTTGCAGTGACTTAGTGTTTCATCTTTGCTTGGGAACACTAATTAGGTGTGAACCTCTTTTAGCCTTTCGTTAATGGTTACTATGAATGAACAGCTTCCTTTAAAGTGCAAGAGCATAAAAAAGATGAGAGGAGAACCTAAATTAACTTGTACAGTTCCCTTTTTCTTCAGAAAGCTAAAATGCGTTTCTGACCGTTACAGGGGTGGTTTCAGGTAAAGTTAACAAATACAGACTTCACCCACGGTCTGTTTACCTGCACGTACAGTACGAGCATTTGCTGACTCTTAGCTGTGCTAGCACTAGGGAATGTAGAGAAGCAAAATGAATCATCACCACAGGCGCAGTCAGGAAAAGCATCTGATGTACTCATTCAATCTTTATTTTTTTTTAATCTCTGCACATAATCTAAGAAATCACACATTTTGCGAAGGGTTAAAACAGAAAGACTTGTGCATTCACTGCATTGACTCAATGAGTTCAGTTCTAGATGATCTTCATTTATTTGTAGTAGAACAGAATGGCAGTGGGAGTTTATGCTACATTTGATGTTCTTGTGCAAGATTTTTGCCAGCTTAATTTTTTTCCCCTTCTTCTAAATTTGGCCCTGCAGATTCAACTTCTGCTTTATTGTGTGGGGTTGTTTTTTTTTAAAGAAGTTGTGTAGGTCACTCACTGTTTACTTAAAATTAGACTCTCAGGAACCTCTCTCTGTACAGATAAACCTCGTCTGTAAAGAATTTTGCACCTGGGACAGTCATTGCAACTTTGAATTACCTTGAAAAAGGCTCTATCTTACTTGGTAAGCATTGCTTGAATCTAGTGGTTCTAAGCAGCTGCAGAAACTAGTTTTAAACAAAATACCCAAGCCCCCCAAAAGGAGTAGAAGCATTAATATGCTCTACAGGTTGTATTTCAGCCAGCAAAAATGCTAGAGGTGGGTGCATTCATTTGGATGTCAATGTATTAACTCATGTTTCTGTATAAACAAGGATTGAAATAGTGGTGTGGTGGTGGGGGGGGTTTGTTGTGTTCCCCCTGCCCCGTCCCCCTTTAATTCATCTGCGCATGAATGCATTTAACTCTAGTTACATGGTTTTAAGTACTATGTAACATATTGCGATGCTACATAACTCCCTATATCAACACAATAGCCACACCACCATTTTGGCTTTGCCCTCCCAGCCTCGAACACATTGCTACTGCTGTACAATGTTTCAATGCAACAAATCTGAGGAGGAACATCTACTTCTAGAAGCCTCCAGTAACCCTGCTGGCGGCCCTGTTTGGTCTGTCAGGCCTTTGGCATCTCAGCAGGGTTGAGCAGTGCCGAACGTACTCCAACTTGCCTATGCAGCCAGGCCTCTTCCAGGTTTCAGGAGTGTTTAAGAAGAGTGTGGCGGGGGGCATCTGCGCTCCAGAAACGTATGGATTCATGGAGAGCTCTGTTAGAGCAGCTTTGCTTCAGAAAAGGGTTGTAATATGTGCAGTGCACGTGGTAAGCCACATTAGCAGAGCCGCTCTCCCCTGGAGAACCAGGAGCAGTTAGTCCATCGTCGTAAGGGAGATGGTGACGACCTTTGTGCTGAAGCGCCTGTGTGGCCAGCATGTTTCACAGCCCCATATTGTTAGGATTTTCAGGCTCATGTTGGGTTCGTGCTCAAGACTAGTGGGTGGCTGAAGTCTTCTGGCTTGATTGCAGTGACATCTATTTACACCAATGGTTAATTAGGCCTGAAGACTGGCCATCTCTCTGTATTTTTCCCCACTGTTCCTGTGCTTTTTTCTTTAAGAACAGTATTCCCTCCTTGGTTGTAAAACAGAGCCTTTGGTTTTATCTGCAGATTTTTTTCTTTCTTAATCCACTGGCCCCAGGATGAGATGAATATCAGGACACCAGCAAAGCCTCTCTTCAAAAAAGTAACCAAATGTTCCAGAAAAGAATGACTTGTGCTTTTGATAGAGACTGCAGAGGGAGCACTGAAAGGGAAAGAAAAGCAGCCTAAAATTGTTTAAAACTCTGCTCAATGCAAGGTACAATCCACTGCGTCTCAAGAAGCAAGAGTGGAGAGGAGAGACTGTTTTAGGAGCCTGTGTGCTGTACAGACTGTCAGTGTGAACAGCCTGGCCTGGGTCAAAAATGAAGCACATCTTGCAGGTGATACAGCCTGAATGGGATTTGGGAAAGAACATGGATGTTTACAAAAAGGCAAAAACGATGTGAGAAGATCTGCAACAATGGTAGGCAGCCCGAATGTCTGCTTTAGGACAGAGTGTTTCAGCTGGAGCGAGGATGATGCACACCAGCAGTCTCCAGAGGACTGGGAGTGCACAGGGAATTACAGAGGGAGGGAGTCATCTCCGTGCATGAGGGAGGAATGCAGCAAAACCTCCTCTGACTAAGCCAGCTAATGCACGCTGCGTTTTTTTTCTTTCCTGATAATCCTGTTCCATAATATTTCCTTAATAATTTAGTATGTGAAGAGTAGCTCTTTTGAAAAGCATCTAAATCACCAAGTCTGACTTTCAGATGAAATCTTGCCACCCTTGTCCTTGACACGCGCTGGGGATTTTTAACGGGCACGACTGTTTGAGTACTATCTTGGCATTAAGGTTGTTTTTTTTTTTTTCTTAATTACTTAATGAATTTACCATGTGGCACAACCCTTGGTACTGCCAAGCAACAGCTTTCTATTACTAGACTGTATGGGCCCGATCCTGCATTACTGAAGCCAAAAGCAGTTATTTGGGAACAGACGTTGGCATCGAAATCTGTAGGAAGGCTTAGAATAACTATACAAAAGGGGATAGTTGCACTCAGAATATTGATTCATGAGCTCCATGGTTTTTTGCCTCTCTGTTCATTTTACCCAAGTAAGAACAACTGCCCAACTGGACATATAATATATGATACTGCATTAGAACTAAGGCTGCATTTGGTCATACTCATTAATTAAACTGATTTCTCCTGTAGGTTTTTTTTTTTTTTCCTAGAGAACTAACAGAGAATGATAATTAAGCATATTATGCATTCTAGGGAACGGTGTTTCTCCTACTGCCACAAAAACATTAAAGGAGAAAAACATGAGCTAAAGCAGAAAATGAAGGAAGGAAAAGAAAAGCTAAAACTGGAACGAAAAGGGAGGGAGCATTCCTTCATTCGGTTTTCACCGGTTCCTCTGTGCCTTGGGATGTGTGTGGCAGCCTTGTTACAGTGAAGAGTTGCACCAGCAAAAGAGGGGAAAAGGCAATTGAAATCTCAAGGAAAGGAGCCCAGCTCACAGGTGCAGCTCCCTCCCTGCCAAGGTACAGGTGCAGACTACAGTACTGCAGCACCCCAATTGTTTTTTGAGGGGCTTGCTTTTATTTGCGGCTGAGCCTCACGTGAGAAGGGCCTCGCAGTGGAAGGTCAGTATTGATCCCTGAGGTGGCCTGAATGGAGATGGCATGAGGTCTTAGCAGTGTTTAATCACGCCTTTGCTTGTAGCATGCTTACTTCCCTACCCATGAGACCCAGGTTGCTTGGTGGGGAGTGCTGCTCTAGCGGAATGAGCACCTTTGGCCCTTCCTTTAGCTTTTGCCAAGTTATTGGTGCTGATGGGGTCTTTCTTTGCAAAAAACGTGCCTGCTCTGGGCGCAGTATTAGGTATTTGCCTGCAAGCTTCTGCACGCACTGAAGCAAAAACATTCAGGGAGAAAATGGAGATGTCGTACAATTACCAGATGAAATCTCACAGTATTAACCTGTACTGCAATTAGAAAGAAAAAGGCTAACGATGCAATTAGAAACATAGGAAGCAGTTCACTGCCTCTTTTTTTGAAAAACATGAGGGATGCCAATGTTCCAGCACACTAAATGTTGCCTCTCTTTTCTAATTAGCGCATGTGTTGACAGGCAATTGCCCTATGAAGTCTGGTGTCTGTTTCCCCCATCCCAATCTTTGATTTTTGTTTGTTCATTTATTTATCTTTAACACAGGAGGGTTTTTGAATGATCTACGAGAGACCTGGCCTCAATCAGGCAAGCTTTGACCATCCTTGCTCAAAGAGAAGGCTGCACTCAGGCTATGCCTGTGGCCCATGTCAGGTCAGTACCACTGTAGAAAAATGCAGTTTGGTTCCTTCACCTTTAGCACATTGTCGTCATGTGTGAGCAGTTGGATGGCCTGTGTCAAAGCTATGACTACACAATTACATGTGCGCTACTGCTCCTTGGGAAGCCCTTGTGTGCACCTGTTCCAAAATGGGATGCACTTCGGGTGGCTCCTTGTTGCAGACACAGACTTCTCCCTCGCTCCTGCAGGGTCTGGAAGCCTGTGCTGACCCACTTCCTCATACAGTGTTTTGTGGCTCAGTTGCAGGCTGTTTCTCTGCACTTACCAACACGTTTGGGCCTTGCAGACACCTTCTGGTCAGATTGCTCTGGGGCTGCAGAGCAGAGTTGCTATGGCCAGAAAGGTCTCCTTAAATCAGGTGTGAGGCAATGTGAGAAGTGGTCAAATTATTCATGTTGCACAGCCTAACGTCGTCCCACCACAATGGAGCCTCTGCTGTGGGCAAAGCATAGGAAGGAGCTCTGCTTTTATCGATTTGTATCATGACCTGTGCTCAGCTGAGAGTGCTTCTGAGTGTGGATGCAGGTTGTACTAGTTGTGTTCAGAGGAACAATCTGAGTTACAGCGTGACTATAAACTCCTGCCAAGAAAGGCCCAGGGGAGTTACAGTAGGAAACAGAGGGGCGGTGAGTTTTCTCTTGCGCTAGTGTAAAATTGGAGCAACCTAACAAAGTCAAAAGCATTTAAAACTCAGACGATATAGGCTCAAGCCTTTTACTGCTGAGTATAACACGGCAAGACTGGGGCCATGGATATCGGACTGGAGCCCAGCTGCTTATTTAGCAAATGTTTGTGGTTATGCCTATGGTGCTGGCGATAGCGTGCACACACCCAGGCACAGGGACTGTAAACCTGCTGTGGACTTTGAGCTCCGGAAGGCAGGCGCTGCTCAGCTGGATGCATCCACAGCACAATTACGCAAGGCCAGATCCTGCTGCGTTAGAAATCTGGTGTCAGGGAGGGCAGAATGTGGTCCTGAAATTTGGTGGATCTGCCATGCAAAAAAAAAAAAAAAAAGACTCCTGTAATTTCAAGAGGAGGCTTGTTTTCCCGAGTAGAAGGACCAAATTTCAGCGCCTGGCTGCTGGAAAGTATCTAGCCAGGGGAAATTCTGGTTTTAATTTTTGACAGCTCCTGAGCAGTTCACAAGTCACTCGTCAAAATTCAGTCGACGGCTGTGAATTGCTTTGCAGGTCGGGTTCGGGGCTACCTCTGTACTGCAGACAGAGGATGAGGGAGTTTGGATCTCGTCAGAGATCCAACACCCTGCTCTGGTAGCGCGGGTGGCAGGGGAAGGTGTGCCGAGGCCTCCAGAACTGGCCAAATCAAACACCAGTCTTTAGCTCTTGATGCTCATTTATCCTGTTTTAGTGGCTTCAGCAAAGTATCACCTGAAATACCAGTCTTGGTGTTAAACCCCAATTAGGTGGGGTCTTTTAAAGTATAAGAATTTTTAAAAATCATCTATTTAATCTTCTGTTTTGGCAGATTCACCTTTTTTTTTTTTCTCCTTTGTGGATTTTTTGACATAAAACTTCCAGGTTAAAGAAATCTTCCCTCTAAAAGTATCCCGCTTTTCTGTTTTCTAGCTGAAAATGGAACTTACCTTCTAACAAGACCATCAGCTTGATTGATCGCAAATCATTACGAACCATTTCGAGCATAATACCTAAACGAGTCGTGGTATTAATGACTAATAATCGCCTTTATGTTAGGTCTTAAAGCTTTATTGTCCCGAAGTACAACCGGTTTAGTGGAACATGAAAGGCTGGAATGATTCGAGATGCTCCTGGGGCTGCAGCCAAAACTGTAAGGTGTTTGAATCGCCTTTTACAGCGCTGGCTGGGATTACAGACCCTTTCGAAACACAGGGATTTGAGGTAACTTAAAATAATCGTCTTCTTTCCAGATAGCGCCTGGCGCCCAGCTCTCCCCTCCCTTCCCCCAAGTCTTCGTGCGCTCCAACATCTCCGTTTGGCCTCATTTTTGTGCTTCGGTGGTATCTGCACATCCCAAATTAGCAGCGAGGATCCCACAGAGGGGGATCTGCCGCCTGCCTCGGCTCCCAGGTGAGCTCCCGGGGCGGGGGGCGGCCGGCAGCGCCCCGGGTTTTCTCCAGCCCCCCAACACCCGCTCTGCTTGGCCCGGCCGGGGGCTGGCCCGGGGTGGGGGGCGGGATTCGGGGTGACCCGGGGGCCAGGCCCGCGGGGAAGCAGGGCTGGCGGGGGGCAGCCGAGCCCCGTCCCCCGGCCGGGTCCTCGCCGCCGGATAGCAGGGATACTTGTCATATTTGCGGTCGGGGCGCGTTGGCACCCGCCTTTGTCCCGGCGCGGGGCCCGGCGCTCCCCGGGGAACCCCCGGCGGCGGCCGCGCTGCGGGGGCCGCGCCGCCCGCCCGGGGCACAGGCTGGCGTGGGCAGCCAGGGGAGCCGCGCCGGCAGCCGCGGAGCTGGGGGAGGAGAAGGAGCAGCAGCGGGGGTGGGGGGCGGGGGAGGAAGGCAGGCCGGGGCGAGGCGGAGCGTTGACGCGGGGCGGAGGGCGAGGAGCTCGCCGGAGCCGCCCCTGTCGTCAGTGCTGGCGGCAAGTGCTGGGAGCCGGGGCTGGTGCCTCCTCCCCTCTCCTCCTCCATTGTATAATGCTGCGTGATCACAGCCGCCGGGGCACAGCAGAGGCTTAAATCCTCACGCCGCTTGCGCCTGCCTCCTCCACCTCTTCCTCCTCCTCCGCATCCCACCCGGCCCCTCCCCGGAGCGGCGCGGCGAGGGAGCGACATATGGAGCTGCTCTAGGGCGAGAGTTTGCGACCTCCCCCCCTCCATGCGTTAGTTCTCAGGTGGAGCTGCATGTGGTGAGTGGGGCTGGGGGGCAGGGGCGGGCGGCTCCGAGGGGGGTGGGGGGACCGCGGCACCCACTCCCCCCGCCTCGGCTTTGCGAGTCACCGGGGCTTGGTCTATCTCTACCTTTAAATTTGTGCCTGGGCAGAGGATCTCGGGGCGGGTGTCCTCCCCCTCTCTGGGGGCAGATCGTGCTTCAGATGAGCAGAGGAGGGAGAGCGGCAGAGTTGCTCTTAAAATACCTCCCCCACCCCAACGCCGATGCGCGGGGATCCCGGGCCGGAGCAGGTGCGTGTGTGTAGTTGTAATACTTTTTATTGGGGCTGCTGTGCCGATAGTGCGGGCGGTTGTGCTCTCAAGAGCCACGCTCCATCCCACTCGAAGAAAACGGCTTCACCCCGGTAAGTCAGCGTGTGCGCCGGGGGGGCCCTTAAAGCGGGAGGCTACAGCCTTGCTCCGTTTTCTCAGCCAGAGCGGCGACTTCAGGGTATCCCTAAAAGTGCGTGCGGTGGTGCCGGGGGAGCTCAGAGGGCCTGGGGGAGACTTTCACTCCGGTGGAGCGAAGCTGACATATGGCTGGGCAGGACCCGGCTGGCTCCGCTGCTGGACCTTTCCAGGGGCTGGTGTTAGGGCGGCAGCAGGGCAGGGGATTAGCTGGTCTTTTCCCTGAGCAGTACCGCACTTGCGTCTTCCTTGGGAGCACCGCCAGCACGGAGGAACAGGCGTTTGGGGGGCTTTTGTGAGCAGGGTGGTTCATCTTTTGGAAGCCATGGCAAAAAGAGAAAAAAAGTGTTTATTGGGATTTTCTTCAGAGTGAGCGAAGGCTTGAAAAAACTCATTTTGCGATGCTAGTTTCATTTAGAGCGTTTGCTACTTCACTCATGTCGGCGTGTCAGGATCTGGAAAGATAAGTTCTCCTTAAGCTTGAAAATAGGAGTGCAGTTACCTGCTGTCACTTCTTGCATTTGGTGAAGCACAGCTGGAAAACCCAGGGCCACTTTTGTTGAAAATCTATGGAGGGGTTTGTGTTCTGTCCCCTTGGGACTCTTGGTGGCTGATTTACAGCTGCGGGTCAGCTGCCAGTGTAAAATAAAGCGAATGTGCCCATTTCATCTCTGTCTGGGGGGGCTGTCAGCCCCTTTAGCCGAGCTTCAGCACAACTCGCCGGAGCTGTTGCGTGTGGCAGTCTGTGTCCAGACAAGTCTCGGGATCAGGAAAGTCCAGGCTTTTTCAGCTGATGCCGGGTGAAGTCAACAGGGTGGCTCTTGCTGCCATCAGTGGGTGCTGGATTTGACCACTGTAGATATTGCTCAAACAGTGGTGGTAGAGGGCTTGGCTGCCCCCTAACATCACTTTTTTTGCTTGTGTCTTCTCAAATGGAGTAGACTGTTTCTACTTGTGAGAGTTGAAATGATGCTTCCTTTTTATTCTGATTTTTAGGGATTCACCTGCATAAAATACTCAATCCAAAATTAAGGTGATTGTGTCTTACAGGCTTCTCGCAGGGTACAAAATTGACACGGGCACCTCAGTTTCCATCTAAGTGGATGGGAGGCTTTCATATGGTAAAACAAACTGTAGAAATTGTGTTTTCCTAAAAATTGCTGCTTCATGTACTTAAATTGCTGTAGAAATGAAGCAGTTGATTAAGCAGGATAAATTGAGAGTATCCCTTTCTGCCTGAAGTTAAAATGCATACGTTTTTACATCATAAGATGGTATCTTTGGAATCTGATTTAACATAATGAGCTAGTGGTGGTGGTAGAGATAGGAGGAGGATTAGCAGTTTGTGCTGCCAGACAGGTATCTGAGAGCGTGTTCTAGGGAATACTCCCATTGTCCAGGCAAGTACTGCAGCATCTAATGAAACAGCTGTAGCTCTTCCTCCTTTTGTGACCGATCCTGCTTCCATTTAAGTTGGTAGCAAAAACCACCCACTCCTTTTCTGCAGGAACCGGATAGGACTGCTAACGAAGGAAGCTAGACTTCGTGCATATTAAAACACCACTTTGATTTTCATGTCAAGCTGATTTCTTTCTCTCTGAAGCTGATTAGAAACAAACAAAAATAAACTTGCTAGCCATAGGTACTTCAGATTTTGTCTGTAGATGAAGCAGTCTTAAAGAGCATTAAATATGTCTGTAGGTGCTGGTTGTTAAGAATTGTAATTGTATTCCTTTATACACCTGCTCTTTTTAATGCGAAAGATGAAAAAATGACAGTTTCTCAGTGTTTTGGTAGAAATAATAATATAAATAATCCAAGCACTGTAATTGTCTACCTGAGTAGCATCAAGGAGTTTGAGATAATGCCCTAATATCAAGGAAAACCTCACATTTAATATTCAATTTTTTTTTTAGCTTCCATGAAGTACAACAGATCTTATGCAATATCTAGTTTGAAGGATTTTGCCATCATTTCCACAAGCTGCTTTTATTTTTCCAATAAATAATTCATAGGGAAAAAGATCTTTTTTAGGAACTCTGACTTTTTTCACACTGATGTAAAACACTCCTGGCACAGTTCATCTCCAGCAGTGCTAACACTAGACAGGTGATCCAAAATACTTGTGACTATTTTTGCTTTTATGTAACATCTTAAAGTGTAATCTGTCAAGCAAGGAGAATGCAGTACTTTGAAAGTGTAAGTAGTCTTCTGGTGATCTACTTTCTATGAGGGCTGAGTAGCAAGAGAGACACCATCTTTTAACTCAGCTTTGTATGTGTAACCAGTTCATAATGAGGCAGCTCCAGTTGCAATGGTTCCTTCACACGCACACAAATGTGTGCCAGAAGCGGCAGCTTTCAGTTACCAAGTCCAAAGATCAGGAGTGTTCCAAAGGAGAGAGCAAGGTCCAGCTTAAATGTAAGCAGGTTGGCAGTAAGCACAGATCTTTAGTGTAGATGAATCTCTTGCTAATTAATAGTTTGTAGAAAATGGCGTTTGTCAGTCTGAGAACAGTTCTCCTTTTCTTCGGGGAGGTATAATTACATGTTTTCTGCCACTTGTTTTATTTCTAAACTTCGATCAGTCAGAGAAACTGTGCTGTCATGAAGAAGTGCATGTTCTCTGTAAATGGAGAGAGACCCTCAACATGTGTTAGTTGTTTCATTTTTATAAACAAACTCATTTTTTGTGTTTGCTGTAGTGGAGGCTTCAGGTTTGTTAGGCATTACCAGGGCAAACACTAGATAACAAAAAATAGCAATGCTGATTATTCAACGCAAGTAGGGAAAGAAAGCCTTGTAAATGCAGTGCTCACTTTGTTGTTGGGTTGGGCAAAACAGAGTCCAAAGCAAATGTGTTTCTGGGAGACAGCACAGATATTGTGGAAGAAATAGGCCTGTATGTCCTGAGTCTGTACAGCACCCATCACAGCAGGTCCCTGCCCTCTGTCTCATGGTCGCATGGGTATTAAATGGTGTGGTGTTGTGTAGAATAGAAAGTGCATGGCGACGTTTGCTTTGCTGGTGGCTCCAGATGAATGTGTCAGATGCTGGGTGTCATTGCAAAGTGGCCAGGACGTGGGAGAGTAGGACCCATCTCCATTGGCATGGGGCAGCTGGCAGTACAGCCTCATGGGTCTTTGGAAATGGCTTTGGTGAGGAGCAAGATGGCTTGACAGGACCAAAGAAGCTGTCAAGTCACCGGAGAGCAGATTTTTGGTTTACACGTATCCCTTCTTTGAGGGTGGCGGCTCAGCTGACTCAAGTGAGACAGCAGCCACCACCACATCAGAATGACTGTGGACTCAGGCTGCTGCAGTGATACTAAAACCGCACTCGAGTTCTGTCTTAGGCGAGTTCAAGCCATTATTCTTCCAAATAAGGGGCTGCTTGGTACCTAAAACCGGAGCTGTTGCCATATAACATCTGAAGTTCCCAACCTATATGACATGATCAGTGTCTTGAGGAGCAGTGGGCTTAAAGAGGAATTTCTCATTAATATCACTCTGGAATTGAGCTTTAAGTGGTGTTGAATGACATGGGTCTCAGTCTGTGTAATTATTAGGAGCCAAAGCCTGTTTACTTTGCTTTCACACCAGTAAGATATATTGAATTTCATCTGATAGCTTGTGTTTCCATGAAGTTAGGATAAAAATTGTATTACTGATATAGTAGAATACAAAGAGAAAAGTGCAAACGTGGGTTGTTTAATGTTATTTTTAAAACTGGGCGCTATGTGGAACTAGCAGAAGTAGTTCCCTTTTCAGAGGAATGCTGGGTTGGTGGAAAGATCTGAATCCACCCTAAAACTTACTCTGAAGATCTCTAGCGAATAAAAGTGTTTTCTTGATCCCGGATTTTCAGTCCCCTGCAGGAAACCCTTGTGGTGTTTGAGTCACACTCACCTTTAATGGAAACGTGACGATTATCGACTGTTTTCTTACAGGTTCTTACAGTAGCCTGTAACATTTATTCTGTTAAAAACTCCTGTCGTGCCAGGCAGGCAATAAGATTGAGTGAACTGTGCTATAGAAAGAACCACCCGTGATTGGAGGTAAACTATGCGGATATATGTTGGGGTGGAGGTTGAAAGGAGCGTGGAGGGCATATTTGAAGCAGACTGTGCAACTGCTACAGCAGGTCTGACTAGTTTGAGATGCCTGAAGGCAGCTTTGTCTTGACTTCAAGTAGCTGCAAAGTGAAGTTTTAGAACCTAATTCAGAAATACATCATCATCTTCCGGTGCCTGCACAAACTCTTTACTTTTCACGTGTTTTCACAGGCAGTCTTTCAGTCTTAGAAGAAGTGTTTAATAGATACATGTACACGTGCATGCATATCATTTGCGTATTTTTCAAATATACATTTAATCAAGATAGGAGCCTGGCATTCATGCAAAAACCACAGTGTTTTTTTTGAACAGTGGTAACATTTTCCTTTCTTATTGCTCTGTGTATATGTGTGCATGTAAGACGCTACTCTATTTAAGCTTTTTTTTTTCTATAGCATGGTTTGTTGCCGCTTGGTTCTTGTACCTTCATCTGTCCCTGTATAGGAGGAGCGACGTACACTTTAATAGTCTGTGCTGCGGCCAACGGGATTTTGATCAGGACTACTTTCCTTCTGGCTGTCCCAGGGGTGCAATAACCTGCTTAGGTTACCCTCCTGTGGTCGAGCTCAGAGTCTCCCTTCCCCTCCTACTCCGTCTGTTTGGCAAAATCGGCGTTTCTAAACAACCCTTTCCTCCCCTAGCTAAAGTATTCCAGAAACAGCTTGCGAACAAGTAGAGGAGAAGAGAATATTTTGTGTGTGTGCCACATATAGCGCAAAGCTTCCTGTTGCTGCTGTGCCGCCCCTCGCTGGCAGTGGAACGTACGTGATATGTGTGTGCTCTAATGCTTTTTTTTAACATTGTGGGGAAAATCAGTGTAATAGTATCTTGGGTGAGCTGAGTGGGTTGTGCCTGACTGAATATGAAATGAAGTTTAACACGCTGAGTTTCAGTTTCCTGATCTCTTCTCCTGTGTTTTCCACTCCCAATTTCCAAAGGCTTAGTTTGTGGTTAAGTGTGTTTGTTCCATGTTAATTGACCCTGTACTAAGCCTGCTTCAAAATACAGGTTTATTATGCATGTTCTTAAAATGTGCTATTAAAAAGGTGTCTCCATATAAGTTAAAATGATTTATTTGAGAATGCTTGAATTACTACACATAAAAGTTATGTGAATCCCATGGTGTCTGTTTTAAAGGGTATCACTTTGGTGTAGTAGTTTTTATTGTGAAATAAAGCGGGTGCCATGAAAAATGGTATCTCTTTCATCTCAAACTCAGAGCTGTTACAGGTTGAGAATAGTTCAAGGCTGGCCAAAGTTCCCTTTATCAGTTTTCGGAAGGCTCCTTCATGAAAACAAATGCTGTATTTCAAAGCAAGAGCTTTAGTACACTGGATGGCAAGGCCAACAGTTATCATCTCGTCTAACATCACTTAATGCCATCTTAGCAAACTTTTCATGTCAAACTTTAACTACTTTTGTTTGTTTGTTTTCACTGCTGGTGGAACTTTTTCACCTCTTTAAGAGAAACTTGGGGGTGAGCGGATGCTTTTTCACGAAACAGATATGTTTACAGGGCTGTGTTTAGTTCGTTTAAGCAAAAATGTTGAAAACTATTCATGCTGTATAGCTGCTTGAATAAATGCCAGGGAAACACCTTTTTCTTGCCTCCTTTCTTAACTCTCAGTAGCAAGAAACTGGTTAGCAAATAAAACCTGCAGGCAAGAAACTAAAATGGCTTGTCATTGCTGGGATGTATGTTACATTTTGCAGTATACATTTCTTTGGAGGTGTTTTTTTTTCCCTTATTTTCTTCTTCGCGCTGCCATTTACTGCTTTTCAGTTTGACTGTGATAATTTATTCAACACTGTTTTCAGAGCAATAACCTACTTTTTGGCAAACCATTCAGTTCTTTCCACAGTAGCATGGGTATATTTTTTTCCCCATGTGTTTATTAAGGGTCTACAACAGGGGGAAAAACAAGGTATCTTTGGGGAAAAGATGCCACGATACGCTTGAAAGCAAAGATTCAATCCAAGTAATTATACATACACAAGAAAAACTCATTATACACAAAGGGGTCTCATCTCCCTTGGATGCACGCACATTTCTCATTAACCTTTGTAGGAATTATACACATCCAGTGAAGATGGGTCTACAGTAGTCAGTCCCTAAGTATGCTAAAAATATCAGCTAGACCACGACACGTGTGTGCAAACAGAGATGTCTTGTACAATCTAACACAATATTGCCGTAATCTATTGTTCAGAGCGACATTGGAGGGAGGGAGGGATGTATAGCCGCTCTTGCCATTTCATCATTCTCCCTTACAGTCTGACCAGTAGCATCTTGTCATTGCAGGCGTGTGATTTTAGCAGTGAAATGGAGACTGTGGTCACTAGCCTGTGTGACCGCACTAGCTTTTTCGGATTGTTTTGAATTGTGATTTACAAGTAAGTTGCCTCTTTTTTTGGCCACTGCTTCTGCTGTGCCGATGCCTGCCGGCTCTGCAGCGGGAAAAAATGGAAGCAGTCAGCCCTTGGCTGAGCTGGGCCCTGGAGCGGTGCACAGCTGCCTTAATTGCTGCTGCTCCCCGGCTTGAAGCAATGATATCCCTCGTTCTCCCAGCGCGGAGCTGCGTGCCGTGGGCTCCTTGCCCACTGGTGTGGAGATTTCATTGTGCCGTGGTCCTGCTTGCAGCACTGGTATCTCTTGCTTCTCTCCAGGGAGGCCCGGAGTGCCGGACTCGTGAAGCGAAACCATGGTGTGGAGCAGGGGGAGCTTCTTGGCTGATCCCGGGGAGGCTTGTGCGTAGAAACCCTTGCATATTTTTCAGGTGACAGCAAGCAGAGTCTGCTGAATAACCAGCTAATCACGTAGTAAAGTCTGAGGAGCTGGCCTAGTGCTGTGCCTGGTTTTATTTACTGCAGCTCTGATTTCCTACTACAGATGCCCAGGTGTGTAACGCAGCTCGCAGTCCTTGAGCTTTTGAGATTGGCAGCGGAGTTGCTCAGCCTGTGTGTACACAGCACAGTGTAATTTGATTCACGCTTGGCAAGCCTGGCTGCTTCCTTAGTGCTGCCACGTGGAGACACAAATTTTGGAATAACCTCACCCCAGCTCTTCTGGGTGGCTCTTTGAAGCCCAGAGTCTCAGCCAAGCTCATCCTGAGTGAGGAGGCTCCTGTGCAGTGGCACGGGCACTGTTGGGAGTAGATGGTGCGTATGACCATTCTGGAGAAGGTTGTAAAGAGGATTCGGCACAGAGGTGACCTGAGGAGAAGGCAGCTTTGCCGTCTTGCTGAAAATCTCTCTCCTCCAGTGACTAAACCCGACGAGACAGCTCCTGGTAGTGAGAAGGGGGAATCCTACATCCTAGTCAGGCTCAAAGCAGCTGCTGCTGGGGTTGGTGGTCAGCGGGGCCACGTCTGCACCAGGCCTGCAAAGAGCTGAGGTGACATTAGCAATTGTGGAAAGCTTGTTTCGTAAAGCTTCCAGTTAAGGACAGGGCCAAAAAGGAGCAAGCTGGCGTCTTGTTTGCATCTGCTGGGTGCTGTTGTAAGGATGCTGATGGGAAGTTGTGTCTGAAGCAGAATGTGTGAGAACTGACATTTTGGCTGTGAGAGACCTTTTGAGGTAGAAATGAGGTAGAAATGACTTCTGCTGGGCAATCCAAACCTTCCACTGAAGATGACTGCTTTCCTGTACATGAATAAAACCTATTTTGAATAAATGTTTTCTAGCCTCTGTGTGTTACAAAGCTATATCACCCCCCTTGCTTCGTACTGAAAAGTTGTCAGAGTTGCTCAGAGCTTTTGCTCTTGACTTCAGCCTTGCAGGCGGTTTGAAATCCGCCTAACCAGCTTTCCACGCACAGAACCTGTGCAGTCTTGTTCACCACCTAATTCTGCCAGGGTAGTCTTTAATGGTTTAACGAGCTAATAAGTGCTCGTCTGATTTAAACTTGCATTATGTTCTGCTACCCTGATAGAATTCCTAATATTATAAACACCCTTAATAACACACCTATAATCTAGCAAACCTGCTCTCTTTTTTCCAAACAATTACTTAATGAGGCAGTAATTTATTATAAGCTATATTTATAGGAGCCCATTCCAGCTTTATCAGACGTACTCTGCTTGGTGTGTGCAGTTAGTCAAAAACATTAAAACTGTTCCACTTCTTCCAAGAGAACATGTTACATTTAGCAAACTGACAGCATTAGAAACTGTTTCCAATTTAATAGAAGCATATGTTTCCTGCAAGACTTAACACACTACAGAGTCGGAGATTGCCTTAGACTGCGGCTTTGCCTTTTTTGAGCAAGATAAAAAGGAGCTGGAAACTGAAGGCAGAAGTGGAGTTTGTAGCCGTGTTTTTGGTTGTTTTGCTGGCTTTTGTTTTTCAGAGAGCCTTCTAGCAAGGCTTCGATGGGCTGCAAGTTTTAAGAAACTATCAAGAAAGCAGCGTGGGCGGCGCACGTAGAGCTCTCGCTCGAAACGCAGTTTCTGATCATTAACAAACAGCAAGAGCTTGCTTTGCCCTCTGGGCCTCAAATAGTACAGTATGCAACAAGGGAGAGCAGGCAAGGCACGAGGATGGAAACAGTAGGATCAGATTACAGTTTCAAAATATCGCTGGAACACGTTGGCTGGCGTTACACTATTGACTGACTTTATAATTGCATTGCTTATTTGCTAGGGAAGGCTTCACCTTACTCTCTGATTAACATGGACGTTTCTTCAGGGACCTGGAGTACCAAAGTCAAACCCCTCAAGAACTGCGTGACTTCAGATGCTGTTCGAATGAGAGCGAGTTTCCCTGGATTTCTTGTCTCCTGTTTGTCCGGAGGTTTCCTTGTGCAGTAGCTACCTCATTATTGCTTAGATTAGCCTCTGAAAGTCACCCACTATGCTTTCCCCTCTTATTTCAATTTTAGCTTGGGGCTAGAAAAGATCACTGTCAGCTTGCTGATTGCTCTCCCCCAGTCTTTACTTGTGGATGCCTAAAGCTGCGTTTCCGAGTGTGTGTGGGGGGCACCTTTCTTGTTAAATGTGGGGAGTGGGGGGCTTCCCAACAGGGTGCCAAGTGGCTCTGCTTGCCTCTGTGCTTCTTCTGGAAGAGCCGAGGTTCACCCGTCCACCACAGGAGAATGGGAAGAGTTAGAGCCCTATAAAGTATATGTGAAAAATACCTGCCAGAGCTACTGCTGGCACTGACAGCCTTGCAGCGAAGGCTTGCAAACATAAAAACAATTCCCTGTACTCTCTGGAAGCACAGAGCTACCCAGGAGGCCAATTTTTTGATACAGCTCTAAAGGAGAGTTTTGTAAGTGCTTATTAAACCTCACTCAGTTAAAAGAAAAAAAAAGGCAGCCAGAATTAGTGTAAAATGTAAGTGTCAGGCAAAATAAACCTCGTAAATAGGTAATGTCTAGCACTGTGTCTGGAGAGGGCAGAAACCCCAGCACTGCTCTGTTCCCTGTATCTCTTGTCTAGGGTGGGGGGGGTTTTGCTTTCTAACTCGCATGATGTGAGACCCAGCTCTTAGCAGGCAGCAGTTGTCAGGAGCCCTCTCTAGTGAGGCAACATGGGCACATTACCCTTGAACAAGTAAAATCTGCATCAGAGCCCGAGAGGCAGCCTTGCAAGAGGGAAAAAAAACCCAAAAAACAGACAACCCCATGCCACCCATCAGCGTACAAATCGTGAGCCAGCTGCAGCATATTGAACGTAGCCGTGTGTTACTGCGTGGTACATGCTGTACTAGCTCCCAGAGATGCTGCCGTGCCAGGATTTAAAAACCCTGGTGTCAATGGGTGAACTCTTCAAGGAGGGATGATTTTCATCACACAGTGGCTGTCGGCTCTGAAAGTCCACATTACTTATTTGTTCCAGTCCCGGAGTTTAAACCTGGACACCTGGGCTCTTCGACTTTCTTCCTTGTTTATTGTGAGGCTGGGAGAGGGTGCCAGATTTATACTGGCGTTCCCCTCCTCTGTTTCCCTTCCTTTCCAGCTTTAAGCGGGAGGAGGTTGCCTGTACTCTCAGAGGGCAGGCTGACTGACTCCCAGTTCACAGGGCAGGTTTGCTCCGCTTTGCCAGGATCCTGCAGGACAAGGAACATTGTTCTGTGGCCGATGAGCCTATGGTCATGCCCCGAGGGGTCTTCTCAAGATGTGACTGCTCTCCCTCTCTCTGCTGTGGCCTTAGGGATGCAGAAACAAAGATGGGGAGAGAGACGCATACCTGTTTGCCTCCCTAGCTCTAGGGTACAGATGCTTTGAAGTCATGGGGACTGGCTACAAGTTCAGGTGGTCCCTCAGGCTGGACCCAGCGGCACTGAAATGCCTCGTGGCAACCCGGGCCACCTCTGCTAGCTCAGAGGATCTAGCCCTGTCTTGCCAGTTGAACCCAGTTGGCACAAAAGGCCTTTTTATTTTGGTCCTGCAGCTATCTATGCCAAATCCTGATCCTGCTGAAGTCAGTAACAAAACACTCATTGACTACCGTTGGGCCAGGATACAACCAATGCAACCCTCAAGGATGAGGAGTGAGGGATGGAGGAGAGGAAAATAATATTTCATGTGCCAGAAGTGACACAGAGCGCTTGCGTAATGTACTGGATAGAGTCTCCAAGAAGCCCTGGTAAGGTTCATTTACACCTGAGGTTTGGAAACTTGGTTTTGGGCATGAAATGTGCAAATTGAGTACTCTCTTGTTTTGGGGAGCTTCTGTCGTGTTTGTTTGTTTGTTTTGTTTTCTGTACACGTGTGTGTGTGAAGTAGTGGTTCTTTTTAATTCCCCCAAGTTGCCTTTTTTTTCTCTCTCCTTTTTTTCCCTCCTGTGGTTTTAATTACCCAAGAAATCAGAACGTAACCGGTCCTGCTTTAAACTCCGCTTTTTGCACAAGTCCCTGCGGTTCACATCTGTCCTTTGGCTTTCGACTGCGTGGAGAGGAATTGTTGCCTGTGGACTCTGGGGTTTGATGCTTTTACCTTTTTTGAGCAATGTGGCGTTTGTTCTAAAAGTGAACCTCGCTGTATTAAGCTGTTCAACCCCATGACCAACTGAAACGGTGGTGTAAATACGTGAGTGAAAATTAACTTCTTAGAGATCCCTTTCCGCCGTCCCTCTTGGTGTTTGGTTCCTCTTTTTTTCTCTCCTGTCTGCCTCGATGAGTGGGGAGGGACCTAGTGGGTTGTGGAATTGATTTCCAGGAAGAGCCCTTAGTCTTGAGAGATGTTTTAAACTAAACTGTTAAAAGCCTTTGAGAATTAACATTAAGAGGTATTTTTATTATTAGTGAGATAACAGATCACTTATTTTCCTCCATTGTTATAAATCCAGCGCTTCCCTATGCCAGGCTCCCAATTATTAAAGACACCAGAAACAGTCCAACAGTGACAAGGTATAACGTCCCAAGTACAATCGATAAATGCTTCTCTCACAATGTGAACGTACCTCTGTCCTCTCGAGAGCGAAGGATTCGTCACTGAGTGGGCTCAGAGACATAGTCAGGCATTGCACAAGCTTTTTTGTGTTTAATCGATGATGGTTGACTCCAGAGAACCACCCGCTCCAGGCTGATTATCTCTTCTGCTGAGCCCCAACTGCATTTTCTTCCAGCTCTGTCTGAAGAGCATGCAGAGCCAATAAAAGGAAGCTAAACGGCATGCAAATGAAAAAAATATATATTACTTTTGTTTTTCAATTAAGAAAAGCCAACTCCCAGACAATGCTGGGGTTTCTCTGGCTCTGAGGCGCGTGCAATCACCCTAAATGGGCAAAAAAGCAAGTCGAATCTTTCTGAGCAACAATGGTTCAGCTTTTGGGTCTGGGTCTTCCAGAGCTGAAGCCAACTGGTGGATAAAATTGGGGAACATCTCCAAGTAACTCCCCCCACCCCAGTCCCTGAATAAATGCAGTTTTTCCATTGCCTTTCTTCAGCGTTCTGGTTCCGCGTACCTAAGTAACATTGAAAACTCACTTGTATATCAAAACACCCTTTATTGAAACAACAAAACCAAAGTGACATCTCATCTCAACTCTTAGCACTTGGCCCCAAAATGACGTTTGCTGGCAGGCGAATAGGATTGCAGCAGAAATACATCTGGCTGGGATTGTTGCTCAGCCAAAATAGATGCACAAAAGACCGTCCACAGATGTGATCCTTTGGCATGTCTTGTCCAGTCTGGTGTTTTGGTGGGTTGCTGTTGTCTGGCTGTCCCCGGTACGGCCGTATGACTTAGTTGGCCAGTTTGGGAGGGTGCGAGTATATCTCATCTCATACTCATCTTTGGCCAACCCGATTTCTAAGCTTTTCCCAGCAGAAGCTTTGTCTGGAAAGGCTTGAGATGAACAGAACTGAACCAGATCAAATGTCGGCATTGTACAGCTTGCGCCTTTTTTCTTTAATGTTGTTTAGTATCTTGAGATGTACAAAATCAATCTCTTTAATGTAGGCATGAAACTGTTGATTTGGTCTGAGCTGTAAAGAACAATCAGGCAATGTTGTCTGAAGCTGTGGCAGTCAGAAGCTATAAAATTCCTGTATGGAGATCCAGAGAAAGGCTTGCAAGCCCAAAAGCCTGTCTTGTTTTTACCAACTCTATCAGTTGGCCTAAAAAGATACTGCCTCTCTGCTTTGCTTAAAATGAACAAAGTGATTTATGGAAACTGGAGGAAAATGTTTTTACAATTCCAGTTAGCATGCCAGAGGAGAAGGGGATAAAATAAAACTCTATAAAGCTGAGAATCTGGAGGTGTTCACTTGATCCCCCTGTATTGGGGAATAAAATCTGCTTGGTTAGGTTAGCATCCTTGTTTGCCACTTTAATGGTTAAACTTGCTTCAGGGAGAATTGCTGGGGAAAAGGAAACCGAAAGCTGCGCTGAAAAGCTAGTGGGTGAAATTGGAAGTTGCCTGATCTATTTTATCTTTTAAAAGAACAAGCTCTGAACCACACTACGTGAAGATCAAGTGAGAGGTGAAAGCTTGACAGTCATACATACAGGAAACCTTGAATCATTTCTGAGCTTCCTGGAAAATGACGTAGTGAGTTGTGTTTACTAATGATGATCCTGTAGCCTTTACCGATCAGCTTGAAAAAATGTTTTAACTACGAGCACCTCAGTCTTGAATGCAAATGGGCTCAATTGGGTTAATTCGAAATGCCTGCTGGCGTCTCTTGACAATTCATAATCAAGTGCAGGGAGCAGAGCGTGGCCACCCGAATGGGCTGTTTTCTTTATCACGGGGAAGGAGGTTTTCTGTGTGCAGTGAATATTTTTATACATTCCTTGCAGAGCCTGACAAACTTCAAAACTCTCCTAGTCCACAAGCCATTTAAAAATTTCTTCTTTAAATAGAGCGTTGCGGAAGAAGCATTGGTATGTCTTTAGGACAGAGTCTGTCTTTTTTCAGGGGTAGGAGATAGTAGGAAGGGACAGAAAGCTGCTAGTTCTCCTCCTAACCCATCGATGCTGTGAAAACGCGCTGGACTTGGGCAGGGGTTTCGATCCTTGCCAGCCCGGTCCTCCCTTTTTTGCTCTGTCTGTCCGAAGTGGAAGGAAGCGTGTCTGTCGTGAGCACTTGAACAGCAAACCCCCCCCTCGCACCCCAAACCCACGTGCAAAGCTCTGGAGTAGTCCATGGAAGTGACACCAGGGAGCAGAGAAAAACCAGACTTCATCAGTAGTGCTAAATTTCAGAGGTTTTGTTCACCCGAGATTCCAGGCGCGGGGATCGCTGGTAGCTGGCCAAGGAGCTTGGATGGCAGCCTGCCCGTTCCTCAGCTCTGCTCAGCTTGCTCCCTCCCTACTGCCTTTCTTTTTTTAATTGCATAATATGCTAGAAAATGATCTGGATTTGGGGACTTATTTTTAACCAGAAGAGGCTCACTTCACCCAATCTGATTTTGGATTTAACATCCAGCAAATGCTTTCTGAAGCTCTTTTTGCGTTGACACCTTGACTTCTTTTGCCCCCTCTCCTGCTTCTCAAGGGCTCTTTGCTTTTAAATGTTTGTCAGGCATTCTTTGGGATGTTTGCAAGTTCTTAGCCACTGGGGAACTGGCATGCGATGATAAAATTGGTGTTAGACCTGCCTGCTGCAGGCATTTCACAGGGGTAGGTCCCATTGGGAGAACTGGGAATTGTACTCAAATAAGAAAGGTGAGTTTTGTCTTGTAGACAATAGCTAGGCAATAGCTGCATAATAAAGCTTGTATGAGAGGAGTCAGGTTTGGGGTTAAAAATCTATATGCCTGTTACAGCTTCTCTCTGGGTAGGTGGGGCTGGAAAGCATTGTCTACTTCTTTTTTTTCTTCATGCCATTTCATTCATGTTTTCTTAAAAGGAGGGAGGGATGCAGGGATGAACAGGGAGCTGTGATCCTATTAAAAAGGTGACTGGATTAGTGCTCCAGCACCTCGCCACTGTACCCAAGCAGCCCTAAGACGTGGAAGACACACAGGGTGCTGCTCTGCAATCCTACCCCTGTCTCTGCAGGACTTTACCTCATCTGATTTGACGCAGCCCATTGGAAAGGCGAGTCAAGTGTAGTGACGGCCTCTGCTCCTTTTTGGTTTAGATGTAGATGTGATGGAACACCCTGTCTGGTGAACTCAGTCCATGCAGGTAGCAGTGGAGAGAGTCAGAGGGAACCTGCCATCTCGCAGGCACCGAAAGAAGTGCCTGTCACGGGGACCGTGCTGTCTCACCCAAGTAATCACGGATATTTCAACAAACCGAACCCTGCCTGTTGGCCAAAGATGGATGGTAGTGTGGGGCAGAGGGTTTCTGACCTTAATGCCCTCCCCCTAATGTTGGGTCGCGCCTCTGTCACAGCGCAGCAATTGCTTCGTTCCTTTACGTTTGGAGGGATCTTCATGTTACAGAAATAATGGTGACAAAATGAGGCTGGGACTGTGCTGTGTAGAGGAACATATTCAGGCGCTCTGAAACATCCTGGAAGAGACAGCACCAGGGATTCAACTGCCCTACTTACTCTTAGCTCAAAAATGATTTATGACGCAGGGCAAGTTTGATAAAATTCTCTTTGTTTCCATCTTCAAAATCTGCCATCTAACCAGGAGAAAATCACATGAATTTATGCCGACTTTTGTTCTTTAGAAAGCCCTACGGCATTCTTTTGTTCTCAAATGAAACCTGACATAGACTTAGTCCTGAGTGAGGACCACACTTCTGATGGGGGAGAAGCGAATTACAAATGGTGCATCTGGAGTGATGCATCCTTGCTCTGGTGCAAAAGCTTTTCTGCTGTGGCTGGCAGGCTCCTGAAACTGTTACCAGAGGAGGCAAAGGCTGCTGGCATCGCCTTAGCCAGGCAGGAGTTGAAGATTTCAAACACTGCCTTGTGAAAATGCTTCCCATACCAAGAAGAACAGGGGGGCATGTGCAGGTGGGGATGCGGTGCAGGGGGGATGCAGCACAGCGGGGCAGCAGCACAGGTGGGATGCAGCACATCCTCCCCTAGTGCAAGGGGCAGGCACAGCCCCTGCTCCCATGTGGATTCAGGGTGTGGGGCTGGGGGTGTTGCGGGGGGCCTGGTTCCTGGAGCGAGATGCTGAATGCTTCAGGAGACAGCAGACTCCTTTGGAGCTTTCCTAGGCAGATGTCTCCATCCTCAGATGGAGAACCAAGCACTGTCAGGATTGAAGGCCCTGGCTGCAGCAGCAGAGTGCAGTGCAGAGAATGGTCTTGGAGATTAGACTAAAAGACCTGACGGATCTTCTTCATCTGTAATTTATCTAATTCTGAGTGTAATAATTGAATTTCCTGCTCTAGTAGTTTAGCCTTTATGTGATCAGTTAAATAAACCCACAGGGTCAGATATGCATATATGCTGGTGTGCCAGAGGGTTGAATCTCCTGACTTCGTGAGCTTTCTTGCCATATACAGTTGCTTGAGCCTCGCTGCCCTTCCCCTTGTGAACACACTTTCAAATAAAAAGGGTGATTAGTTGTAAGAACTTTGGTGTATTACATCTGTATTGCCAGACATAGTAGTGCATCAGTCAGGAAATTTAAAGGAACGTTTAAATAGTATCTGTAGTTTGTCCACCTAATGCACAGATATTTGGGAACCATACGCTTAACATATGCAACAGTGAAATTCGCCACCAAGGGTGCAAGAGCTTGAGTTTTACATGGAATTCCTGCTTGGAATTTACCAGTGTAGCTGTGCTTAAGCACAAGGGACCAGAACACTCCGTTAAGGCGGCTTCTGCCTCCTCATCATGCTACCGTGGGCCTGGAGTGAGTTACTTACGTGGACAGATTTCCACTTGTGAATGTTTGGGGTGAGCAAGGAGGGGACAGAGTGGCCGATCTGTCCACAGCACCTGTGCAAGGGAGATGGTGGACGGGGGGTGGCGATTGAGGTGGGAAGAACAGGTTCCAGGCTTTGCCGGCTTCATCAGCCTCTTTTCTTTCCTTTCAGATATATGTTGGGGAAAGGAGGAAAGCGGAAGTTTGACGAGCATGAAGATGGGTTGGAAGGCAAAGTGGTGTCTCCCACTGATGGTCCCTCTAAGGTGTCTTACACCTTACAGCGTCAGACTATCTTCAACATTTCCCTTATGAAACTCTATAACCACAGGCCATTAACCGAGCCGAGCTTGCAAAAGACAGTTTTAATCAACAACATGCTGAGGCGAATCCAGGAAGAACTCAAACAAGAAGGCAGCTTGAGGCCCGTGTTCGTGACCGCTTCGCAGCCTGCTGACCCTCTCAGCGACAACTTCCGCGAGGCCCAGCCGGCGTTCAGCCATCTCGCCTCCCAGCCCCTTCTCCCCGCCGACTTCATAAGCACTACGCCCCTGGAGTCCTGCCTCACCCCGGCCTCTTTGCTCGAGGACGACACTTTTTGCACTTCCCCGACTGTCCAGCATGATGGTCCGACGAAACCACCACCTCCTGCTCTCCAACCAGTAAAGGACAGCTTCTCCTCAGCCTTGGATGAAATCGAGGAGCTTTGTCCAGCACCTACCTCCGCAGAGGCAGTAGCAGCCGAAACAGCAGCCGATGACTCTAAAGACCACCCCAGTGAGTCCAGTGTTCAGAAGCCCGAGGGCTTCCCCGATAGCAGAACGGCCGACTCGAAACTCATGGACTCGCTACCCGGCAACTTTGAGATAACAACTTCCACAGGTTTCCTCACAGACTTGACCCTGGATGATATCCTATTTGCTGACATTGATACGTCCATGTATGATTTTGACCCCTGCACATCTGCCACGGGGGCTGCCTCAAAAATGGCTCCCGTCTCAGCAGATGAGCTCCTAAAAACTCTAGCTCCGTACAGCAGTCAACCAGTAACTCCAAATCAGCCTTTCAAAATGGACCTCACAGAACTGGATCACATCATGGAGGTGCTTGTTGGGTCTTAAAATATAGAAATATAGCAACCTTCTTTTTTTTTTTTTTTTTAAATTTTAAATACCAGTACTTGGTAGTATACACTTGGTAGTATTTCCGTAGTCCCTCCCACCCCCAATTCACAGCACTGTGCATGCGTCCTTGCTTGCCTTTTTTGAAAAGAAAAGGATCACACTAGTTTTTGCTTCAAGCAGAGTTGGAGTGCCTTCATCCATGTATGACCACTTCTAATGTATTTTTTTTAAAGTGGTTCCTCAAGGAAGACTGAATATCCTGGTATAGGAAAAGAATATGTATTGTAGACAATGTTATGTTATTACAAAAAAAAAGAAAAAAAAAAGTAAAAGCTAAGCACAAGGATTATGTTGGGGAAAGCTGTAAATTGCATGTGCATATTTGTCTATTTTTTCTATAAGTTTTATTGCAAGAGGTAAAAAATTTTATTATTTAGATAATCTCAATACCATTTTAGCCCTGTATAGGTTGACTTAGCAATTCAGCCTTTTGGAGGCATTAACCTGCTCCTCTTTAAGTGTTGCATTTACATGGCTGTTTAGAAACTGCTGCCCAAATTTATTTTATATTTTTGTACAGATTCTGCAGTTTATGATATTGTTTTTTCTAAAAAACAAATGCTGTTTATACACACAAAAAATAGCTATTTTGATAGGATTTGCTCACATAGTTCCTGCATAATTCAGATGTACAAGAACCACTTGTACTTTTATACAGAGTTGTAATGTTTTATATGTGTATGGTGCAAAGAGAAAATTGGATCAAATAAGCCTGCAGTCGGTTTCCCTGAGTGCAAACAAACAAACAAACAAACAAAAAAGTGCTTTAAGAAAGGGCTGGGAGCTGCTTCTGTAGGAGTTTCACAAGTGTTTGCTCCCTGCTGTACCCACTGCACACTACTGTGATTCCTGAAACTTAGAGCCATGTCCTTTTCCAACACCTACGTGAAGCAGTTGGCAGGAAACAGTTGTGGAACTTCACCCCAAGAGGTCCCAAGTGCCACCGCGGCTGCAGCGTCCCCGGGCCCGTCCATCCCGCGCGACGTGGAGCGGTGTGGATCAGCGCTTCGCCCCCAGCTCCTGGGAAGGGTTTTGAGGGGGGATGTGCCCATCACTCACCCAGAACCAACCTCTCGTGTCAACCTTCCCCCCGATGGGTGCGTGTGCGAGTGGGCAGGAGCCGTGACAGCGCCCACGAGCCTTTCTTGGAGCATTTCTCCTCCCGTCTCCCACACCTCACTGTGCTAAGTGCTGAAAAAATGGCAACTTCAGTATTACTGCAGTGAAGCTCATCTCTGACCTGCACTGGATGGACTCGCTTTAATATCCATTGCTGTGGAAACTGGAGCTAGTCGTGTTACATCACTTGGCATCTCGTATAGGGTTGGTTTCTTGTATCAACTGTGTTACCTGCTTTACACTTTATAGACCTGTTCTACAACGAATATACAGACACAGCTTTCTATGCATGGTCCCATTCCCCGTAACACCCGAGAAGTCTTCTCATTACTGCACCAATAGCATTTTTTTAAGTTCATTGCGGTGTACATTTAATTTAAAAAAGAAAAAAAAAAATATTTGCAATGTATCATGCCTATTGCTGAAGTTGCTATGGCATTTTAGTTTCTTTTCAATGGTACTTTAGCTGTTGAGCGCCGGTTACAACCTATATTGTTGACATGCCTATGGCTTCTTTAGGAATAACTTTTATATTTATTTAAGAAATTTTAAATTATGTTTTACGTCATTTGGCAATATTCAGTCAGTTCTGCTCCCTTCTTGTCATGGATGAAATTGGGTCTTGTCTGCCTTTTTTCAGGAGGCAGCTTTTTATAAATTGGCACTTTAAAACAGGCCATATATATATATTTATTAGTATGTAGATAGAGAGATGTAACATAGATATGCACACAGACACAATATAAAAGCAAATACGTCTTTTGCAATGAAGGAACTCCTCACCGAAATGACATGCAACATGTACAATTACGAAATGCGCTTCTGGCTCCTAATTCATCTGCCAGGGTGAGACGTGGGGCTGGGGGAGGGAGGAACTGGCTGAGGGAGTGCGTTTGTTTGCTTGTTTTTTCTTTTCCAAGCTGAACTCAGTGAAGCAGCAGGATGCTGATGGATTTGCAGTTGTTTCCTTAAACAGATTTAAAAAAAAAAAATAAATTTAAAAAGTCATTGCTTCATACAGAAAACCATTGACCAAGTGTAGCTTTAGGGACCATCAGAAGCAGGGGGTGGGGAGGAGGGGGCTGCTCCGTCTCACCGCGGCAGCCGTGGGACGTTGCTCAGTCCTCGTAGGAAAACCAGCAGCCCTGCCGTGCCCTGCGCTCTTGTAACCGGGAAGATGTTTGTGTGTCTGTCCGCACACGGTAACATCAGCAGTTTCACATGGTAACTTGGTAAACGCTTGCCTTACCATGGTTAAAAACTAGTTTGCAGTATGCTAAAGCTGCCCTTTTTATGGGGGGGGGGGGGGGAATTAATGCATTTAAACAAATACTGTATGCTAAGGAAAAGTTCACATCAATGCCATTTTTGGAGAGCTACGCTGTTAGGTGGGATTAGTTGAAGTTTTTGTATCATCTGCAGAACAGGAGATGTGCTCTAAATCCCCTTTACCCCTGGGAAGACTCTGTGTATCATCTGTGTCCCGGGGCAGCGGCCGTACGGGAATCCCATGGGACACAAACGTTCCCAACAGCAAGTGGTGCTGGTCTGGAACCGCAGCAGAAGGGCCCAGCTGTGGCTTTGTCCCCACACCGTCACTCACTGTCACCAGCGTGGCCTCCGCCATGGTCCCAACAGCAGCCACGCGTGGCATTGCTCCGAGACCTGCGCCAGGGGTGGAGATTGACATTAAATGTGCAATGAAGTGACAAGATGGGAGCAGAATAAGAGCTTTGGATTTGAAGTGATTTTTTTTGTTTGGTTTTGTTTTTCATAAATTATTTATTCTTTTTTTTTTTTTCTTCTGTAAATATATTTATTTTATTGTGAAGCTAACAACATCTGGATTGTAACATGTACAGAATGTATGGTAGGAATGTATTCTCTTGTAGGAATGTAAATCTGTATGAAAAAGGGTATGGGAGCCAGATTCAGAGAAAATGAATTGAGTTCCAGTCAGGATATGCATGGTTCACATGACCTCCCCTCCTCTCCCTCCCTTTTTTTCTAATATGGGTCTGGTTGTTTGAAATATGCAAAAAAAGGTATGGATAAGGGGCAGTTTTATGTTCAAAATCAGTCCTAGCCCGGCTCCTAACCCTGTCAGCTTCTCGAGACGGGGCCTCCCCTGGCGCTCTGCTGGAATCTGTGACCAGAGCCAGGAGCAAACGCAATGGCCTCCAGCCTGCTGGCCTGCTAAATGTTTGAAAAAGGTGATTTTTTTATTATTATTTAATATTTTTAAACACACACGGGAAGCCCAGCCTGGGGCTGGAGGGCTGAATAAGGTTGCAGGATGTCACCTCCAGCCCCTGAAGTTGTGACGACAGAGCTGACACCACCTCATTGCCAGAAGGTAAGGCCAAGCAAGAAGTCAGGAGCACACTTTGCGGAGGGTTCCAACTCCCTGCACTGGTCTGTGTGTCCCTCCACCTGGTCCTTGGCCACCACAGGTCCCTTCCAGAGCCCAATGGGACCCCACAGCCCTGTCCAAAGGAAGGGGAACTTCAAGAGAACATCCTGAGCGACTTCATGTTCTGATGCATCCATCTGGCACCTCCTTGAGCCCGCCAGAGCAGCAAGGCGGTAAAGCCGCCCTCTGAAGCAATCACTGGAAGAATAAATCTGGACCTTGTGAAAGGTAATTTGGTTTTTCCTCAACGCTGTGTGGTAATAACCTGGGTTGTTTAAAACCGATGTTTTGAATCCAAAGTTTACACTCTTAGCACCGTTAAATTGAGTAAATCGTAATGGGCCCTGTCTGACAAACGGTTTAATTCAGTCTGGCATATTGTGAACTTTGTTACAGGGTTTCTTCTGGTTTTGGTTTAGGGTTTGTTTTTGTTTTTCTTCCCTCCATCAGGTTTCAGTATCCTGCTTCTGTGCAAGTCGCTTTCAGTGCTTCTGTTAATTAATGAGACTGAACATTTTTGAATAAATTACTTATTTTTATAAGCACTTTTTCTTTTTCCTGAAAATTAGCCTCATGTAAGTTCTGGAACCTCTTTGAAAACACACGTTGCAGATAAAAAATCCTGACCTCAACTCCTGTCTAGTTCTGAGCATAATCCATACTAGCGCCTGTAAAGGCCAAATTCTGGAAAAGGTGTAAATAGTGTGACATGTTCAGTGCATGGTTGTTCGAACAGGGCTTGTTATTGTAAAAAAAAAAAAAGAAAAAACAAAGAAAAAAATGAAAAAATAAGGAAAAAATAAGAAAAAAGGCTGTATTTCCCCTCCCCTCCCACAGACCTTAGAGCTGTGCCTTTTCTATGCAATATTACAGACATATACATCTGAAACCAGATTACTGTATTCACTTGTAGGTATGGGCTGTAATCAAAAACCAATTGGACAAATGTACATGGAAATGAGCAGTCTTACTTTTGTAGTTTTATATTATACAATAAACAATTAAAAATAAAACCTGGCTTTGTTCTTTCCCTCCACAAAATGGGACGGTAAGGGAGAGATGGACCCCACAAGTCAGCAGCCTGCGGGAGGTGGCAGGGGACAAGTTGGGGACAGAACAAGAGAAAAGTCACCTTGTGCGAGGCCTGTTCTTGGTGTGGGGCTCTCGTCCCCGACACCGATGCGTGCCCTCGGTGGCCGCATCCTTCTGTGGCTGATGTTGGGCTACGAGGATGCTGAGGATGCTGCGCTGGGCTGTGTTTGCAGCTCAGCGGGTGCCGCTGGGCCAGCCGGGAGCACAATCCCTCAGCTTTTAATAGATACAACGCGCTGTCCTTCGGGGCACTAAATCGCAGCAGGAAACACCTGATACCTCAAATCGCTGCTTCACCGAGCAGTGCCGACCCCCCGCACCTCAGGTGACTGGTGTTTGCTTCCAGGGCCAGCCAGGAGGGAGATCTCACCCCCGCCTTTGGCTCAAGCCTTTTGTGTCACTAAAGCGGTGAGTGTAGCCGGGGAGAGCCGCTGGGGCCGGCCGCAGTTTGGGCTGGCCCCGGCTGTGGTGCACAGTGCATGAGTCACCCCCCTCCCGCCCCCCCAGCGCACGCTTCACCCGGCCTCCCACACCCATAGGAACACGACTGCTCCATTTTGCATTTACGGCGAACCAAAAACCAGACAGAAAAGCGGCAAGTTTTCCCTGTCCCGACATGCCGCGCATAGCATCTCGGCTGCAGCGAACTGGCTCATGTTACCGGCGCGGCACAGAGCCCTGCGCACCAGCTGCCGCTCGGGGACAAATGGCTGCGGGGACACGAGGCACAAGAAACGCAAAGAAAGGAGAAGTGCAAGAATTAAAACCAGCCCAGGGATTGAATTTCTGTCTGCTCAGCAAGCTCAAAGGGGTGAAACACAACCGGGACTGCGGACTGAACGCTTGCCCCAGCAGCTCCCTGCCTTCCGAGGCTACTACGGTGCTCACCCTGCACCAACCGACTGCCATCTCCCCTACAGACATTTCCAATTGTCACTGCAACAACCTGATGCAGGACATGTGGAGATGCCACTGTTGGGTTCCTAAAGGTGCTCCAGTTTTGCTGCAACTTACCTTTTAAGATCTCGTTTTCTCACTTGGGACTTGTTAGTAAGAGATACCTCCAGCCCAAAACGCCATGGCTGCAGGTGGAGTCCTGCTTAGCCCTTTCTTCAGCGAGTGACTTCCCACCTGCTCCAACCTTTTAGTTTCCCAGTCCAGCAAGGGCAAGCCCTTGCTCTGGGCTTTTTAAATGGGGTACCTGTGCTCGGAGCTGATGAGCTGCACCTCCCTCTCGTACCTGCTCTGGGCCAGAGGGCTCCCCAGCTGCTGCCAGGCACTTCTCCACAACCAGCCCCTTCTCTGAGCTCACCTATGCGGGGGCACGAGAAAGCAGGTTTGGGGTCTGCAGTGGACGAGGTTCAGGCCCGAGGTAGCTCATACTGATGCCACAGAGGAGAACGACACTTACCTTGTTTCTTGGGGTGACAGAAGTCTGGGGTGCCCTCAGGACTGAGGGACAGTCCCTCCCTCTCCCAGATGCACAAGGCTGATGTGTCCCAGAAGTGGGGTCTCCAGGCAGAGGAGCCACCCCAGCACGGAGCAGCAGCTCCTTGCTGAGATCGATGGCCTGGAGCTGGCCCAGCTCTGCTGCTGCTCCGTATCACGTCAAGCCAGTGCGGCAACTCCACAGCCGATGACAGCCACTAAGACTGGAGTGTCGCAGCCAGGCAGAGTCACTGGCTTTCATAAACCTTGCTCAAGCATGTGCCATGTGGACAAAACCACACTCAAACGCAGCACTGAGGCGAGGAGGGGACAGCAAAAGGCACTCACTCCTGGTGCCCTTGCCTTGGGGGGATAATGCTCCCTGCCTCCAACCTGGTGTCCAACCCAGGCCGGAGGGACGTGCATTCCTCCCCTTGTTGGCAACAGCAGTGACCCCCCAGCCTGCACAGCAGAGCTGGCTTCCCTGGACCATCTCATACTCGCCAGAGAAACCACAGAGGGGTAAAGCCATTGGGAAAAAAACCAACAAAATGCCTCCAGCCACAGGCAATGCTTCGTAGAGCTGTTCTGAACCACAGCTAATTGATCAGCTGAGACAGGTCCGTAGGGATGCTGGCTCCACGGCAGAGCTGTTTCTCGTCACCCCTCATGCCCCTTTCCACTTCACCCCTTTCCTCTGGGCTCCTCCACCTCCACTCCAGCTGAGCCCACAGTCCCATTTGTCTCCATCACTGCAGGTTCACTGTGTGCATCGTCTGCCTTCTCTCCAGGCAGCTCCCGCCTTCCACAGCTCCTCTCTCTTTTGAAGAAACTGCCTTAGCAACTGGCAGCAGGCCAGCAAGATCATGGGTTTTTCCTCCCACTCCCCCTCTCCTCCAAATAACGAGACGACCAGGGAGGGGGAAAGATCTGTGAGACCAGGAGCCAGCATCCCTATGGACCACAGCAGCGGGAAGGGACAACGCTCCAGGTACACCAGCTGCTTTGGGTTCAGGGGCAGGGAAGTTTCAGGTCCTCTCGGGATTCCCATTTCCAACCAACATGCACCCCAAAGCCAAGCAGCTCCTCTCCAGACATCTCCAGATCTAGAGCATCTGCCAGGGAAGGCACATCACAGGGCACAGAAGGAACAGGTTTTAAATTGCCCATTTCTGCAAGGATTTCCTTCCATTCTTCTGGCCCTGCCTTACCCACCTCATGCTACTCTCCCCAGACTGTTTCCGCTCACGTTTCCTCTCCTTTTCCCCCTATTCACTGGGCTTCCTCCCCCTCCTCCTGTTCCTCCCCTTGCTTTCTCTCCCTTGTGCAGTTTGTCCTACAGCCTTTGTTACTCGCTGCCTTTGCTTCTCCCTTCCTGGTGTGAGTGGGAATGACATGGATTTTACGCTTGCACCAAGCTCTGCACTTATTAGAGAGAGAAGGGGAAAAAAACCCCACAAAATCCCGAAGTTTGCTACAGGACAACACTGAAACATCACTCTCAGTTTCTTTGCATGCTGCCTTGTGTGGGGAAGGGATTTTCAGGCTGCTCCAACCAGCGTTTATTGTATCACTCGCAGTTCCTCGGCAGAGCTGAGGTGGGCAGGCAGCTACTGCTGCCCGCTCCTGCCTGCTGGGGGGGTCTGCACTGGGCTGGGAGGCACAGAGGGGTGAAACACCCTTCCCTCTGCCCTAATGTCATCGCTTACCGCTGCCTTTTTCCTGCCTCGGGCCTGCCAGGGGTTAATATCATTGCAGCCAAGGTGGCACCTTCCTTCAATCAAGGGTTTCCTCCTAAACCATATATAAATTATACAGTTCTAAAATTACATTCGGCCCTTTGAAAGCAACCGTGAGGCTGATGTGGCCCCTGGTGAAAATGAGTTTGACACCCCTGTCCTAAATCCTTCAGCGCTGTACCTCTTAGTGCTCTGCATCTCTTCCCCTGCCTGCCCTCTCGGTGGGAAAGCTTGGTGAAGAGATCTGCCTAATATCACCTTAAATTAAGGGAGGGGTGTAGGGAAGCAGGAGACCCCACTGGGAAAAATCCAGAGAAATTCAGCATTAGGGCCCACGAATCTGGGGACTGTGGATGAGGGGGGCTTGGAGTCCTGCCTGCTTTAGTAGACAGCAGCGTTTCCAAGCAGCTGGCTCGGAACATGGACACGAGTGGCTACTGATTTCATTAGCCATTTTTCAGTACAGCGCTCTGCTTTCACACCTCCCGCCTCCAGCAAACGTGAAGAAGGTGCTTCTGCCACCCTGAATGGGACTGAGGGTCAACTCTGCCACTGATGGCTGCCCCCAGCAAGAGAACACAGACAAGTTAATGCTCTAATTCCAGGGCTGAGGAGCACCTGTTCTCCATTTGGGGAACATCTGCCCTGCATGTAACTCCTCAGCTTGTACTGGATGAAAGCAAGAGTGGGCTCTGGACTCAGATCATCTCCCCAGGAGGAAATACATTCAAATGGAAGCAGCAGCAATACCCAAAAACCACAGAGGGGCTTGGCCAGCGCAGCCCAGGAATAATCCAGCTCCAGCAGCAAGGCTTGATGCCAGCTGTGGAGCTCTTGTCCAAGGAGGGGCTTGGAGGTCAGGACGGGAGCAACTCAACTCCAGGATCTCTAAAGCCTTTGGGGGTTACCTGTGGATCCCAGTGGCCTCCACAAGCAGCAGCTGCTCTGTCTCCTGCCCTCGGACGCTGCGAGAAAGCAAAGCCCACGGTACAGCACCAGCACGGGGCCGAGCTGGCCGTGCTCCAACAGCGTCACGGTCACCACAGTCCCTCCAGACCAGTTCCTCCTGCTGGCGAACCTCGCGAGCGCACTGACTCACAGCTGCCTTAGCCAGGGAGGGAAAACTGGATTTTGCTGCTCTGGTAGCCGGTTGCTCCCGCCGAGGAAAGGAAAAGGATTCAGGGAAGCAGCAGGGCAGGGGACTTGGGGAAGAGCTGAGCTTGCAGTTTGCTCGTTTTGAGGTCTCAGATGCAGGCGACAGCTCTGGCAGAAGCGATGCTGGCACAGAGGCCCCCCCTGTTTAGATGGCCCTCTCCACCATTTGGCAACAGGCTCAAATATAGAGAGCAGAAGCAGCTCTAAGCAGAGTTCAAAACACCACCTCCATCCCTCCAGTGCTACAGATTACTCCTCAAACACAGTGTGGCTTTGCCAGTCTCACCGGAGTGCTATAAACTGAGTTCTGGATAGTTAGGTTTATCCAGTTTAAGTGAATAACCCTAATGCAACCAAAAGGAAAAAAAAATTTAAAAAAATCACCTAATCACCTCTGCCACTCAAATTCTGTTACTGAAAAGCTTCGACTTAATGTGTCAGGGATCATCAGGACACACAGAATTACTTGCAGAAAGGAGTACGATTATGGTTTGTACATCCCTGCTGTGCGATGGGGCAGCGCCTGGTGCATGGCGGGGGCTCCTGGGCCAGCAGCGATACAGAACAACATCCAGCACGCCTGTAAAAATTGCAAGCTGCTGACAGACGCTGCGGGAACCACGCGAGGGCCGAAACGGATCCCGTGAATCATCCACTACGAATCGGTTCAACCAGTTTTAAGTCCCACACCCGAAAGCAAAGACACCCCGGGACTGTGTAATCCCCGCCGAAGGAGTGGGGGAGATGGGGAGAGAAACGTGCCGGGCAGGAGGGACGGCTCTCCGACCTGGCCCTGAGGGTGGGCTCAACAAGTCCCAGCTTGCTCCCTCCTGCCAGAAACTCCTATTCCTGCCTCTCCTCCCACTCCATGCTCCTGCCGTGACCTTCCCCGCCCCGGTATGGCTGCCGCTGCCTCCAGGCTGGACCTGGCACCTGGAGGGCAAACGGGAGCCTAAAAAACAGGTCTCCAGGAGGAGAGGAGGTGTTGGGGATGAAGTCAATGAGACCAGGGAAGGAGAACTGACCTTTCCACAGTTCACAGGCTAGTCCTGGGGGGTAGCGAATCCGCTCGGCTCCCACTGACTTCATTTGTGCTTTGACCTTGAGCCAGGATCAGTGCTCTCCAAAGCGATTAAAAAAATGATGATTTAAAAATAAAGAGTGCCCCTCTCAAGTTAATCCCCACCTAGCTGGTGCCTTCCTGGCCCTACTTGCCAGGTTCAGAGCGTGCACGGCAGCTCCGGCCTGCCCAGCACCCGCGCCTAGCTAAGCCTGGCTTTATGCCTTACGGCTGGGCGCTGGAATGCACCCCGGCTGGCTGGTAAGTCCTTGGTGGGACAGCGGCACGAAGGAAAAACTGCAGCCTCAGGAGCAGTTAACACACCAAGCCCGTTTCCTTGCTCCGCTCTAAATGCTAAAGGCCTTCAACTGAGAAATATCAAGATTTAAGCTTCAATTAAGATTTAAGCGGAACAGCAAGAAGAACCTATTCATTGTGACTTCTTTCTCTCTGGCAGACTTGCAATCCGTACCAGGGAAGAACCAACAATTTCTGGTTACGGTGTCTGTTCTGCAGGAATTAATCTAAACTTTTTTGCCATTAGCTTCAGTAAGACTGGCAATTTGGCCCTGTTGTTCCAAAATGCCCTCTGCAGACAAATCTTTATACAGAGAGAATGCATCCTGTGGAAAAGGGTTAAAACAACCAGTTTTAAATAAATAGCTTCATCTGATATATAATCTATTGCCCAGAGTAACCATAGGACAAGTACATTTTAAATGTGGTTTTTAACTGTGGTTAACCCTGAAATTAGGGACTTTATTTTATTATTATTATTATTATACTCATCTTTTTGCAGTACAGCTATCCCCAAAGCCAAGCTCAACTCCTGCTGCTTTAAAATAGTTCCTAACGCGACGCCTTCTCCTAACACAGCCAAGTCTCCAAAGAGCTTAACTTGTGTCTTCTGCACAAAACAGGTCCTGCAACTGTACATCAGCCAAAGTTAATACCTGCCACACAATGGGAATAAAGTTAGAAATGTATTTTGTAAAGCATTGCCTCCTTGCTAACCCTGGGGAGAAAAAACAGGCGCTTACTCATGGTTTACTATCTCACACAACCCTGAGAAGCATAATAATTTACCAATGTATAAATGGAGGGCTTAGCAGCAGCTGCACTACATAAACAGTCACTGGGGTGCTCTGAAGTTTCTATCAGTATATGGTATATAAAGCTGGGTGAATAACTGATTTTTCGGTTCGCTGGCAATCCTGAAAAAAAGGTTAAAAAAAAATAAATAACCATTTGGGGTCGACTGAAACAAAAGTTTCACTTTGACTCTTCAGCCCTTTACAAAAGTTACCTCTGAAGATCATTCAAAAGGAAAAGTTGCTTCAAAGAGGAAAAAATTTCAAAGCCTTTCATTTGGAAAACGCTGAAACAAAATAAGTTTTCCCACCACCCCCCTTAAAAAAGTTTGGCAAATCAAAACAACTCATAAAATGTTTTCATTTTGTCAAAATTTGCCTTTTTTGCTCAAGATTTTGCCCAGCTCCCACAAAACCAATTTACACCTATAACAACTTACACAGAGACATTAGTAATCCTGATGAAATATAGGTTTAAAAGAAAAAAGGCCTCAGCCACTGTACAAATGTCCCGAAACTGAAACCCAGAAGAAGAAAGTGAGCTAAAAACCACTAAGCTCTTCTTGGCTTGGCAGGAGAATCTTATTAAGTCCCTGAATTGTATAGCCACAGATTTGGGATGTTGTAAAAATTAAATTAGTCTTACTTCTTATTAGCAAGGCAAGAACAGAACCAGGAGATTATGATACAGCAATGGCTATTGTGAGCCAATTTTTCAGCGTGTTTCTGCTTTTCTCCTGTAGACCAACAAATCACGGGCGTTCTCGCTGCTCTCATTAAGGCGGTGTTATTTGTAATCGCTGGGATGCAGGTTCCTGACTTTCCACTCGGACTAACACAATTCAAGGATTTAACGCCACGCCGCTGTGAGGTTCTAATTTCGTTTCCCTGATTTGTTTTATTTGAAGCCTCTGCTTTATTTGTGCTCTGGAGCGGCACCTACCTCTGCAGCAGGACCCAGGGCAGGCAGGAGTTAAACCCTTGGGATACAGAGGTGGAGAAGGCATCTAACATCTGTCTGTCCGTCCGTCCGTCCATCCATGCACACTCCCAGAAAGCAGGATGGCCTCACCCCTCCTGTTTTGCCTTTTTCTGGGAGTTTAGTCCAGGCTGCTGGATGGCTGTGATGCCTCGAGTGGGGACACAGCTGGGACAGGAGTGGCGCCTTTCATGTGGGACCAAAGCAATAGATAGGGTTTATCCAGATTTCTCCACATTTTCATTCAGAATGCAATTGCTTCACATGCCGGGGAAGAAGCGGGAGTGAGGTGATGTGTTTTTCTACCTGCTGTATTTTTAAATTAAGCCAGGCTTTAGCACTGCCTGCCTTCGTAATTCACAGCTTCCGGACATCCCACCGTGCTCCTCACTGGAAATGGCAGAAAGCAAAGGGCGGATATTCCAAATGTCACACCCAAGCCTGGTTTTAAAACAGTAGAAAACAAGATAGAAGTGGTTTTTCCATTTCATAAACACACAAGGATGGGCAGCAACAGTTTGCTGGCAATTGTTTTAACAGCTCACAGCTGAAAGTGGCTTCGAACCCAGAGAAATCCTTGGAAGAAAAAGAATATATAAATAAAAAAAAAAAGAACACCACTACAAAACAAAGCAGAACTTGGCCCATCTCAAATCACAACTACACTATGAAAATGCAGCCTTCCAAGGACCAACTCCAAAGCAATATTAAATGAGCCAGTACCTCCATTTATTATGAGTTGATTTGAATACTGGAGTCCCTTCAAAACACTGCAGGCAGGTTTGATTTATTATTATTATTTTTGAACTAGCACTTTTAATCCCTGGACAGCTGGCTATGAGCACAGGGCACAGCGGGGCCAGAGGCTGAGGTTCTGTAAGCACCCCAAACACCACTGTGACACTGAAAATGAGCCGCTCCCATGTGCTGCAAAACCCTGAGCACGAAATATCTCTGCACCAGATCCTGGCACCTACCTGAATTGCATCCAGTACCTCACAGAATAATCCCAACTGCATCAAATGTCACACGTATCTGTGTATCTATTGGTGTATTGTGTAACTGTATGTAACTATATGTGGTCATTATATGAAATCAGCTCCTAATGGAAAACGGTAAATGGTCTGGGTAGCATAAATTATACGAACAAAAGTAAATGCAAAATCCCTATTTAGACACTTAAGTTGAAGTGTTTCGCTAGAGAAGCCAGTCTTGATTTTATCAGTGTCTTCTTTGACCAGCTTCGAAGCAGCAGGTGACAATCACGCTGTGGCTGCAGCATCTCTCTTGGCCCTGGCATTTGAACCAACTCTCCTTGCAGGGAAAGGTCACCTGCAATTCACAAGCTGCACTTCTGCAGCTACAAGAGCAACTTCAGGAGAGCCTTTTCCTCCCCGTCTCTAGTTAATTAGAATTTCCCCGGTGTGGGTTTGTTCTGCAGGAGAAGAGCAAGGCCTACCGCTGTCTTGTTTTCCTCTTTCCCAGCTCTATTTTTGGGGAGCGTACAGCAGCAGCGGGGTCTGCAGTGCTCTGCCAGGCAGGAGAGCAAAGCGAACCGCGTTGAAAGTAGAGCATGAACTCCCTTGTGATCCTGCCAGCGCTCCCTCATCCGCCTCTACCTGCTTGGGTTGCTGAGAAGAAACTAGAGCCCATTATCAGGCTTGCCTCTTTGTCAGGTGTTTCTTTGATGTAAATTCAACCATGATCAAATGTGCTGATCGCAGCAAACAGCCAAAGAGTAACAAACATGCAAACTGCACAGTGACCTGCAGAGATTAGAGCAACCCAGGCTGTAGACAAATCAGGAAGATTAAACACAAATGAGCTAAGAAGTCTTGGGAGAAGTACCCAGGGAGACGAAAACAAGCAACGCAGACAGAAAATGAGAGCACAAGGCAGACCAAAGATCGAACAGACCCTACTAGCGCATAAATCAAAGTCTTTCCCCGCCTCCCCACGCTTTAGCTTTACCTTAATACTTCTGTTTCAAGAAAGTCAGCTAGGCTCCTGCAGGGAAGCAGGCTGAGAGAAACCCTTACTGCATCTTTGCTGTATTCTGCCTGTCACACCACTGTCACTGCGGAACCAATGCAGCCCACACAGAGCAATGCACAGGCTTTTTTTCCCCCCACTTATACATATATATGTATATATACATACATATATTTATTTATTTATTTATTTAGGTTAAAAAACCCACCCCATACTTCTGGAGAGCTGCTGAGAGGACTTCCTTGCAATCAGAACCACCCTGCTAACCTCAGCATCTGCAGAATTCACCTTCACTTACAACCCTGCAAATTCAAGGAAAGCCGACCTGGAGCTGATGGCATTATTGATATTTATCTTCTCGCAGCGTAACTTTCCCAAGCACAGAAGACCAGGAAGCTTGCACGGCCAGAAAAATCATATGCACGTATATATAATGTGATGCAATTCCACGGCTGTACAGCTTCTCCTGTCGCTTTACCTCGGGACGCATGTGCTGAGGTATGGTCTAGAGTTCTTCGCGTGCATTGTGCTGTTCAAACACACCGCAAATATGTCCCTGTCTGCAGCACAACAGCATCTCGAAAGCTTTCTTTAAAATTGGGAGAGTAGGCCCACTCTTTTGAAGATAGAAATATTTAATTTGGGGGAGCAGAGCACAGCGTTACTTCGTTTTCATCTGTTGCCAGTAGCAATGCCATCACTTCACGAACTCTCAGATTTAGGGATCGCTTAGCAGTGTGCCAGGTGGCAAAAGGGTATTAGACACCCAAATTAACGGAGAAAACAACAGAGCACCTAAAAAAGAAGTAGTTTTTCCACTAGCCAACCTTTCTGTAGCTAAATGAGATCTGCTGCCTTACTACAGGCGTGTTTATTTTTCCAGGCCTGTAGTTGTAGACAGCACTTTCTGTCTCCCTCAAAAAAAATGAAGTTCCACAGCAGCAACACTAGGAGATCCGTAAAATTCCTCCTGCAAACATGCTAAAATCCCCCTTGGTGCTGCACACAGCTCTTTCCACCATCACTTGTAAACACGGACAGTGACGCTGTGTTCACACTTGCAAAACAAGAGTGAGTTTTCAGCTGTGCTGATGAGAAGTGGCAGAATAAGATCAAGATGTCAGCAAGGCAGAATTCAGCACACAAGGCCTATTATTTGCTAAAGAGGTTTCACCTCCCCACTCACTTCTCCGAGATCAAAACACACCTCACAGATCAGAACACTTAGGATCAGCTTGGGAGCAAGTCCCGAACTATCCCCCCTAATGCTGCTGTGCCATTAGCCTGGCCTGGGCAGCACTAAACCTCACCAGTGCTAGTCTAAGTGTGCATCAGTCCAACTCTGGTCTATTTTTTCCTAGGGGTTCAGTATATTTTCCAGCACATATAAATGGCACGAGACAACCCAACACGTAACATACCAGTTCCATATGCAGTTTACAAAAAAACCTGCAAAAGGATCAGCACACATTTTGGAATGCAAAGGCAAATGCCATCTTTCTTGCCAGGACTGAGGTAAAGCCTCCACGTCCTGCAGGTATCACCTGGAGCTTCTGGTATTAACTATCCCTGTCCCTGCATGCAGGACCCCTGGCCCATGCAGGCCATGGGGGACTACAGGACTAATAGCACCCAAGGGGCTGATCCCATCCATCTCGTTTTATTACAACCTGCTCAACTCAGAGGTCTAAGTCAAGCAGGGTTCAGTTGGAAAATCCAGATCTCCTCCTTGCATTCACTCCCAGTCTCAGGGGAAGGTGGGTTTCATGAAGGGGAGGGAATTTAAGCATGCACAGCACAATATTTCACTAGTTTTCTGAGAAAGGCTAAGCTCCAAAGCACCAGTGTAGCCCTCCAGTGCACTACATGAATGAGACACTGGGAACAGGAGCCTGTGCCAGCTACAATGGTCCTGCAAGCTGGAAAGGGCCAAACTCCCCACCTCTTTGGTCCTGGACTGGGGGAGATTTGGCTCAGGCTGCCTCCTGAATGAAAGAGCAGCTTTCCTAATGACTGAGCTCACACTGCCAGCCTGCTAAGCAGCTGCATCGATTGGAAACCTAAAGGACAGCTGTTTGTTTCTCCCATTCCACCTTGCTTCCTCCTTCCCGGCCGCACGAGGAGGAACGTTGCCAGAACAGGCTTCATCTAGGTGGACAAGGATAGAGAGAAAGGGAGAGGACACCCCCTCAAAATGGAAAAGGAGGGAAAATTGTACCCTTAAGAGTACAAAGCAGTCATAGCACTGCTCATTTTGCCATTGTCAGAGAGAGGCAGCTCCGTCCAAGAGAAAGCAGAGTAACCTGTACACTCCTAACAGCTGCAAACGCCCGTCACCAGCTGCATGTTGATTCTTAACACACTCCAGCATTAACTACATGACAAGAGGCTTTAGTGCTCCTAATGAAAACACAGTCCCTGCGCTCAGTAAAATAACACAGCAATGAAAAAACCCTTTCTGGTAGTAGAATTCACGTGCAAACAGGCTTCATGTCCAACTTGCTGAGATTTGGACAAAACATTTGATGAGATTTGGGGCTTGGAGAGGGAAGGGAAAAGGAACGGTTTGAAGGGGCGTGTGTGACACTTCATGTCTGCTTTTGATTTGTTTCCAAAACAGCCACACTTTTGTATTTGTGCTAAGACTCCTGCAGTTTAAGAGCCAATCTTTGCTTTTTTGAAGGAGCCTGTTAGACACTGTGCTCTGCACTCCTCTGGAAGCTGCTCCCAGACTCTTCTCCAAGGCTGCTGTGGGGAGCTGGGGTGCCTTTAGGAAGAGATCCAGCAGAATTTGTTGCCTCATCTTCCGTAAACTCCTTGGACTGCTGAGCATAAGAGAGTAAGAAAATCAGCAGCCCAACTACTCTGTGTCTGAACACAACTGACAGTGTTCACTTGTTCTTTCCAGACAGTCTCCTGACACCCTTCTTTTCCTTAGCTGAAAAAGACCTGAAAAACCAGCTCCAACCACAGCAAAAATTACAATTCAGCCAATATCACAGCTCTGCAGACCCAAGTGACAGCCAGAGAGGACACCAGCACGAACAGCAGGCAGAGCCAGGTCTGCCATGGCCACACACATCTTCTGCACATCCCACCACACATCAGCTTGCTCCTCTGACCACACAGCTGTCCACTGACTTTGGAAAAGCACACCGGGATGAAGTTGTGGGGCAGGAACAGCAGGACTGGCTTCCCTTTCCCTGTGCCACTGTGGCCAAGACTTGTTGCTATCCCAATTAACAGGGCAGATCCTGCCTAGCGTGTTCTTTTGGATATTTACACAAACAGGCTGCCGTTAACAATGAGAAATACCACCAGGACTAGCCCTGGAGAAGCCAATTTGTCTGTTCCTTTTTCTACTAGAGCTGGACCCTGTTACAGATAAATTCCCCAAAGATGTGTGAGGTGCCTTAACAATGACACCAAAAGTGGTTGGTGTGGGATGGGAGGGCTTGTTCTCCTAAAGACACAACTTGAGTCCAGAAGCCTTACCCCTCTGCAGTGCCAGGCCTGCTCCAACACAGCACGGCTCCTTAGGACGGAGCTGAACACCACGGTGGTCTTCAGGGCTTGTACCACAACCAGGTTTGTGGTGGCAGGAGGTCACAACTACCTGAGCTCTTCCTAGGAGTCATCCTGAGCAGCTGGAGGCCAGTCAACAGATTAAAGTCGGATCCAAAGAACTTGCTTTTCTCCCCTTGTAATGCTTTCCGAAGAGCAGCTCAGGTGAGACAACACTTCCTGCCGTTTGGAAGATTAAGGCTGTCTTGAAAACCACACCTGGCTTCAGTAAGCTGCCCTCACTGCAGTTCTGTCTGAGGGAAACAAGCGCCAAGTGTTTTACTGCTTAAAGATTTAAAAGCAATTGAAGCCCATTTCATTGGAAAAGCAGGGACAAAGGCACGGAAAAGGCTGCTGAGATGAAACTCCCCCCCGACTCCCCTCCCTCCCCATTTAATACCTTCACTGCTTTAAATACAGGAGGCAAAGCTCACACAATGGTAACAATCCTGGTAAGAAACCTTGTATTCTGAGGGGATTTTCTTGCTAGACCTGCCACCAAACATGCGACACTTGCAGCATGCATGTGTACTAATAAACCCCTACGGTCCAGCCCTAACGAGTAAGGATCAGCCGCAACAGCCGAACCGCCAGCATCGGCACAGGTGCAGCAGGGCAGCAGCAAATGCCACCCTGGTGATACAAACAGTGAGGACACAGGTGGACGCCCAGCAGAACACACCTTGGGGCATACAGCCTCCCAGGGTCAGCTTCATTTTGATGCCTCAGTTCAGTTTACTGCACACATGCACATGCGAGTACATATTCTAAACATACAAAGCTATGCCAAAAAGATGATTAAGCACATGGAAAACCACGCCAGAAGGATAATGAAGTCTGCTTAGAAATATCTATGATACCTTAATTTGATTCTCCTTTGAATCAGTCTTTAGTTACAGAGTCTCGTTATTTTGTTTTCCACAGGACCATGGTGTCTTTCAGTTCAACGAGAAGTATTTTTTCTGCCCCTTCACGTTCTATATGTAGTCCCAAGCCTTATTTAAGGCACATAATCTAGTTTTTATATGGAGTACAGTATTAAGCATCTCTGCAGGTATATGCCCTAATGTTAAGTGAGTACACCATAACCAAAAAAATAAACAGTGGATCTGCAGAGAAAGATTCAGAGCTCCCAACCTAGGATCATACTTCTATTTGGTGACCATATTAAACTTGGACATAATACACTGAGCACTTCCCTAAGCCTTTGAGATGTGTGATACGTCTGTCAGCCGAATGCTTCTGAGATCTTGCTGACAAACTACAAAGATGAGCACAGCATTTCAAAGAGTTGATCTTTGCAACCCTGCTATAACGCAGGGATAACAACATACATCACAGGTTTAAGAACAGGTTGACAAGGTGAAAACAAGAGCTCCAGCAGTTTTGGGTGCTTAGCACATGCACCTGACCCCTGGTGTCACAGAGCCCTGATTGTATATCAGACAAGCAAAGCTCCTAACCCCTTAAGCTACGTCCCAGAGCAATTAACATTTCTGCACATCCCAATCAGGCAACTCATGCTGGGCACCAAGTGACAGAAATGCACAAGTGACCTCCTGCAGAAAAGCCGGCAGGGCCAGCTGCTTCAAGCCAGGACAGCGTTGTGCTCCACTGTGCCTTCTCCGGAGTTTCCACATAAGGCCATCCTTTCTCTTTAGCTATACGGAGCAGGAGCCCTACAGAGAAGAGTTTCACTGCACTACGCTGATTTGGAGAATAAATCTGCGCAGGGCATGAGGCAAGGATCAAGTGAAGACAGGATGATATGTAAGTAACGACTGTCACATTGCAGATGCATGACAGGACTAAATCTGCAGTTCCAAATCACAGCAGTGGAGCTTATTAGCTTTTGAGGACTTGATTTTATACCTACAGTCTGGATTCACAATGTACCCCCTTATTTCAAGATATTTTTTAAAAAAGGTCTTCTAACATCTGGACTTGTATCAGTGTTAAAACGTGCACCAGTAGCTGCATTTAAACCCCTTATGTCTGCAGTCCAGCTCTCTACCAAAAATAATTGATAGCAAGAGCAGGCTGTTGCGATGCATGCAACTTACACTCACCCCATGGGTTTGACACATTTTCTCTGTGGTATAGTAACACAGAGACATGGGTCGCTGAGGCTCAGGTCCAGATTTTGGAGAAAAGCAGCCAGTGAGCACAGTGTGAGCGCCTGTAATCCATCCTAGGCTTTTTCTCCTCTCCAAATGCCCCTGCTCCTCATGCTTGTATCCCACTTTCTCTACCACCTGCTCTTCCTATAGCTATCCCAGCTGCCTGCACTCTGAGTCCTGCTTCACCTTCTTATTTCCCCTGCTCAGAGCTTCTCTGAGCTCTTGCTCTATATTTTCTTCCAGCTCCTCTTCACCCTGTTTTTAGCCCTCTGAATTGGAATGTGTTGTTTCTCCCCATCTCCCTTGATGCTCCGGGTTCACCAGGCTGCCTCTGCCTTTAGCGGCTGCACTCTTCTGCACAGAGGCCAAATTATGAAAATTTCTCTGCATTTGTAGCAGACACTCCTAGCAGATGCTATGCAATTATTAGATGCCATATGCTTTTATGAACTACACTCAAGTGTATTTTTCAACTACTCTGTATTTTCAGACTGCTCTAAAATGTAAAAGATAATTATGCAGAGGTACAGAACCAGCACAAAAGAGTTGCAACGAAAAGTAAGGAGTTGGGCCAAGGCTGATCCATCTTACATGCACTGAGCTAAGTCTCTCTTGCATCCTATAAAGACTGCTAGATATTCAGTCCAAATGCTGCAGTCCTGCGGTCCTACAACAAAACTTTGCATGTGCCAATTTGATTACCAGGTAAAACTCTGTGCAACAATCCAATGTGATGAAGGGTTAACTTCAGTACATGCTAATTGCATTTGAGGGCATCTACACACATTATGTGTAAGCTTTATTTTTGGCATCTCAGAATGAATCTGTCAAGCTAATGATATTCTGAGGTCTTAACGTTTCGAGTGCCGTGGGAAGCACAGCACTGCCAACACCTGCAGCAGGTGGTAATGCTCCCGATACATCAGTGCTGAACCACTGAGTGTCAGCGTGCAGCCTTTTGGACAATACAAGCAGAGTCCAGCTCTTCTGAGGGGCCTGCAGCTCGCTTCACAGTGGGAGTTTTGGACTTGGCTTCATGGCCACGTTCCAGCTCCGGCAATTCCATCTGAACCGGGTGTCCTCTGCCGCTTCTGTTGGAGGAACACGGGAGCGCCTCGCTATTAAATGACAATAGTTCTCAAGTGAACGTGATGCACGTTGACATGTCTGATGACAATGCACAGCAACACGTATGTGCAGAAAGTATCAATTACCATCCTGCCTATAAGCCTACTGGCAAGATTAAACTAGATAAGGCATGCCGTGTCAACGGCAACAGCATGGAAGGACAACTCCAGCACAGCCGGATCTGCTAGACATAACCTTCTGCATAAGAACAAAGCTGTCTGTACAAGACCGGAGGAGAGACATAGAAAAACCTGTCTGTCCATCTCACGATCAACAAAAAAGAAGCGAGCTTAAGCTAGGAGACAAAAAGCAACGCTACATTTTTAAGGCAAGCAGCATCACCTCAAAAGGCCGAATTCCTGAATTTTAGATGGAAGATTTACGTCTTTCAGCAGTGTGAAGGTCTGCGGGATGTCATTTTTTTTTAGACTGTACGTAGTACGAGGTTTCACCAAGCTTCAGGTTGGTACATCAGTCATAATAGAAATCTCCTTTCCCCCTGCCATTTCTTCCCCCTCCCCCACCTACCGCAGGCCCCCAGTATCGCACTTGGAGACTGGAAGACAAATGGGCAGCTGCCTCTAGAGGCAATTGTGAGGAGACTAAAGATCAACTCGCAGCTGGCACTTCCACCCCCACCTCTCCTTAATACTTCAGTCCACTTGCTGCCAGACAAGGATCATGAGTCAGCTCCTAAACATATTCTCCTTGAAACAATAGCTATAGCTCTCCGCTGCAGCTATACAGCTCCGAGGGACACGCCACGGCTACAAAAACAAAAGGGCTGATTTTAACCTACAGCAGCTCAACACCAGAACTGAATGATATGAAAAGCACGCACTAAAGAATACTACGCTAAACCTGCAAGATTTGTAAAGCCAATTCTGACATGAAACAGGCATGAAGTCAGTGCTCCACTGAAAAACCTGCAGTAGCAGCAAATACAACTGTTTTCAGGGATACACGGTAAAGCAGATGGCTTTTGCATAAACCTTTTCAGCTACAACAGAGTGCAGTTTGATACCACAGCATTGTACGCTGCAGCACTAATTGGAAGGCAGAGGAGCCAATTTAGCCTTTATAAATTAGCTTTATCACAACCACAGGAGCAGCTACCTCAATTCTGAGTGGCCACGACTCACAAACTCCTGCGTTCACAAAGGTGGAACTCCAGTGCTCATCTCCTGAGGACATTTCGAGAGGACTCCCTAGAAAGGAATAAAGCTTATTTTTGCAAGGACAACATTTCAGCTTACCAGCTAATCACACCAAACTCCTAACTTTTCTGTCCCAGGTGCTGTCAGATGATAAAGAATTCAAAGAAGAGGTAAGAAAATGCACTGAAGATTTCTTGGAACTAGATGTTAACTGATGAACCAGTGGTGACTGTGAAACACTTAAAAGAACTATGCACATAGTAAAGGTTAGACATGGAGAGTCTATGCCCACGAAAGGCACCTTTAAGAAATATCAGTACCCAAAACATGCCTTATCCGAGACCCTCTAAAGAGGAGAGAGCTACCGTGGAAGCTAACATTTTAGGAAACTTCAGTGAATGCTACACTTACGTTTTTATTTCTAGGTAAGAAATAGGCAAAACCAGTTGTCCTCGCCTCACCAGAATTTTTCTTACGGCTGAGTATTGCCAATTACTTTGAAGAAGTCTCTAGCCCAAAACACCGACATGTCTTGAGTCATGTTGCCCTCTAAGCCAGAAGGCATGTTGGAGAAAGAAAGAAAAGACTAAATCATAACATGTTCAAAGAGACAGGACAATTAAAGAGAAGTCTGCTCCTGCAGGACCCCAACAGGTGTGTTTTGTGGAACTACACAACACGAATTAGAAAGTTCTACTGTTAACGCAGTGCATTGATTTTACCATCCAACAGAAACGTGTAGAATGTATTCATTCTGTATAAAAAGACAGCAGACTATATACATATGTATCTTTTAAATTATTTTATTTTATGTAAGCTAAAAGGAAATTTACACACTTAAATCTCAAAAGACCTTGGGCATGCACATTGACCTTTTTAGAGGTTCTTCTACATAGCTCTCTTTTTTCCATAGGAATTTCCCCAGACATTTACAACCCATAGTTTTTACTGTATATACAGCCTAAAACCATAGCAATCTATGATTATGTCATTTTACACTGTGCAAAATCAAACAGGAATAGTGGTACAACAGAACATAAAAAATTTCAACAGGTAAATTTCATTGTAAGACATTCATATAGTTTTGGTCCTTCTTTTCAAAAATCAAACTGATTAAAAGCAGACAACCTTCTAATGACCCCCCAAAAAATCAAGTGTTTAGACAGGGATCCGTAACTGGAACAAGAAGTTACTGACAGCATAACTTTCAAAAGGCTATTATATAGTGACAGAGCCATACTACTGAAGTTTAAGAACATAAAAATTGATCAGCCAACCAATCAACCAGGGAGGGGGGAAGGGGGAAGAGAAAAGGAGAAACACATCTTAAACTGGTTAAAACAAAATAGAAATTATTGGCTTTTAAAGAAACAACAATAACTGAAAACACGCAAAGGGACAATGTAACCTTGTTTTTTTTTTTCCCCAGCAACATCCATTTTAATATATGCAGGAAAGAAAAGATGCTCAATGCACTCTGAAAACCTTTAAGGGGGACTTCACAGATTGTGAAGAATGAAGTTTTTCATTATGTGTTTCCAGGATTTTTTTTTTTTAAAACTTTTTAAAGTTTTGTAAGAAGGACACCACCAGTGTATTTCACAAAGACATAAATGTATACACCCCAGCACAAGAAAAAGAATAGATCTTCAAAAAGATTTACCCCCAATTATTTACATTTTTCTCTAATATAAATTTAGGACTCCAGTATGTAAATAAATATACATTACTATGTATACCTTTCTAGTGCTGCTTACCAACAAATCAGCTGAACTTTTTTTTTATTAAAGCAAGATTGCTTTTATGACCCACAGAGGGAAGAAAAAAAATCAATAGAAAACGTCCAATTCACATCACTTTAGTCTACCTTTTCTTGGCAGCTTGTTGAAGGTGTTAATGTGGCTGGGAACATCAACACCTTGGCATGCATGAAAGTTAAGTCAGGAAGGCTAGAAATCACCTTGGCAGCCTCTTCACTAAGATGTTCTTCCTTTTTAGGCTTCCTGTTGAGAAGAAAAGAACAAAGTGCATTAATCCAGTACCTGATATCCCTTGGATTACTGAAAGAACCGCTGATTGAAGCAGTGTTCTGGCAGTTTGTCTCCCATTGACAGGCACTTCTGTAAGCTACTTGAAGGTAGTCTAATGTTATAATACCTGCTCGCCTACCAACAAAATGTTAATATAGAAAGTCATCAAAATGTTCTTGAATATTGTTAGAATAAGGAGAAAAAAAATTCTATTCATATGCTAATTTTTATTTTTTTTATATATATATATATATATATATATAATTTTTTTTTTTTGGCAGGTTCCAGTGTGCCATTCTGGGAGTGCTTACTTGAAGAAGTAACCATGCCCATATTCTAGGAATAAGACAATAGGAGCATTAGTTCTAAACTACTTAAATCCAGTATAATCTTTCAAAATAAAATGGAAAAAATCTTGAAGTGACATTAAGAAATTCCTAACTTACTTCTTAATACTTCTAAAAGAAAAAGAGTGTACTTATGCTGTGTTTCTGACATGACTGTACCCAGATTACGCATCATACCACTCTATATCATGATCCACAAAGGCTTGTCCCCCTAGGGCTCATCAGCAGCAAAAGGTGGCTCACAATTTGTAGCTACTTGCTTTGAAGTGCAGTAATACGTGTAGCCATAAGGATACATACAGCAGTTTGGGAATCACTGGAGTTTACTTTGCCTTTTGCATTATTCACAAGAATTACTGAGCGCAAATGAATAAAGAGGTCTGAATCCCACGTTGCTTGATTCTTACTATTATGCAAGAAACTCACATTTCCGAAGTAAAATGAAGCTTGGCTCAGCCTGCTACAGAAGACTCCCCCCTCCCCTGCCCCAGCACACATTTTACAGATGTCTGCCTTATCTTTGAAAAATGCTGCCTATCACTAGAAATACTCAGTTTTCCATCAAATGTTATTCCAGTTCCAAAAAAGCACCTGTTACATCCTGTAATGACACTAGAAATGCCACCTAAATAAGCTCCCCCACGGTTGGGGCAAAAAGCTGATACAGGAGGTTTGAACCAAAAACTGCTTTTCCCCAGAACACTTCAGACATTTCCTTTCTATATCTTTTCTTAGCTATAAAACTTAAACGGAGCCCATGAGAGGGCAATCACACTGATCATGAAGCAGCATGTACTTTTATTTTCTTCTGTCAACACACATCAGGATCGTTTCCTGAACTGATCAGAGATCAGGGAAAAGCAGGGGGCTACATGTTTGCTTCAGCAGCAGCCTCAGACTTTCTTAGCTAGGAGAAGAAGAAAAGATCTGGAGTCAAACTCATCCTTGACTTCACTGATCATCGTGTTGACACTGAACTATCACTTTTGTTTGCTACTTGAAATTTCCTCTTGATGAAAGATCTCTAGATGAGGCAGCCTAGATACTAAATCTGACTTTCCTTCACTAGAATAGCAATATTTTTTTTCCTCTGCTGCCGTGGAATTTCATGAGCCACTGACTAGGCAGATTACCAAATTCTGGAGGATAAACAAAGCTGTGTGCTGGATTTACTGAAGGAAGAAGCAGAGAGCCAATATGTGCCTCCTTCTCTAAAAACTTCACAGTCGGCTCTGTTTGCACTCCAAGGACTATCTCTGAGCTGTTGAAATGTGGCTGTCATCCACCACTGTGTTATCAGTATCTGGTGCCACTATTAGTAACCACTTACCACAAGCCTCTTAAAGGTACAAACTCCTGGTGATCAAGGACTAACAGCTAACAAAGGAGTGTTTGACAGAGGAAGCCAAAGAAAGAGGGCTGACTCAGAGATCTGCATTAAAAGGAGTTCCTGCAATTGTTAATCAGGCACCGAGATGGAGCTCACTCACTCCTTGCTATTTATATGCCTCTTCCTCCGCTGTACTGCTGGGTCACAGAGGCAGTGCTGCATTTTATTCGGTGATGGTGCAGAGGACCTTTATCACAGGACGATGCTACTGCTCCTGCTGCACCAGCCGGCCTCTGCAACATCCCCACGGAACACGCGCACCAGTGAGCAGAGTCAGGTGTGGATCCCACCACGTTACTGAATGCTCCCCTTCTGGCTGGAGGCTCTTTGCAATAATCGAAATACTTAATGCGCTCTGTAGAAAGTATCTATTAAAGGATGAGCTAACACACCGAGCAAATGTTATTTAACTATGACCAAGTTACAGCTATAGATACAATCACTCGGTAATGAGACTCAAAACCTTTTTAAAAATCATCTCTGTGCAAAGAGGGATGAGACAGCCTAAAGTTTCATTGTTCGGTCACGAGAGGCAGGTTTCTCTGCAAGACAATAAAACTGGACACTGCATGTACTCTTTGTAGGTAACTGTCAGCACCTTCAGTAGCAAATATCACCACAGCAAACCCTAAACAATTACTTACTAACTCTCTAAAATGAAAAGACAAAGTAGCATCATCACTGCAGACTGTTTTTACCCTTAAAACTTATCAAACTGCCTAATAACTGTGATACCTTTTGAGAGAGGCAAGAACCATGTCAGGTGCATTAACTACAGTCACCGCTTTAGCTGAAGAGGTTCCTAATGCCAAGAGATTATTTTGCTAAACTTTGGTCTGTGGGTGGCCGTTCCAGAGCTCCTCCTCATGCACTCTTAATTTATAGCTACCGTGGCTTACAGAATGGACACCCAAGGGGATTGTCAGTGGCACCTGTACTACCTCTGCCCACTTGGGAACCAGAACTTGCAATTACTAAATCTTTAAAAGGACCCAGCCCTGGCTCAAAACAGGGTCCCTGGCTATTCAGGTATTAAAACTACCTTTTACAGGATGCTTTGCCCCCACACGTCTTCTCTTGCACTAGGTTACAGTTCCTCCCAAGAGAGGGGATGCCCTTACGCAAGCAAATAATTGCAAGTCCCTCTACCTGTTGGCACAAGGTTTCCTTTTGAAAGGCATGTTAACAATAAACTCCAAGAAATTAGCCAGAAATAGGGAATGCTTTGTCGATGAGTCACTGACACTTCACTGTTCTGTTTTATATTCCGACCCCTTCCTGAAGCATTCAGTTCTTTCAGGACTGCAGAGAACTCTCATGTTTGCAAAGGGCTGTGTGGATAGCACCAGCAAGGCCAGGCTCTGGTAGCAACAACGAGCTGATTAGAGAAAAGCACTTTAAAAAACAACAATCACCCTGTAATTAAGAGTTAGCCTGCTCCATCCAACACCACCCACAAAGAGTATTTCCAGCTTAAATGAGGGTTTGGGGCACTTCTTGGAAAGGCATCAGTGCTCTGCTTTCCTTCAAAAAGACAGCAGATAAGCTTTTGATCTCTGCCAATTGCATGGAACTGGGCAAGGCTGCAGAGTGTCTCCGTGGAACTGTACTGGATCCCCAACCTTCAACACTCACAGATGCCAGCAAGGCTTCAAGTTCAAGCTCCTCTCCCAACAACTTCCTTCTGAGAAACTGCATTTCAAGCGATCGATTTGCAAGCAAAAGACTGAGATATTTCAGACAAAGACAACTCTTCCGGTGGCTTCCTACAGCCAAACAACAGTATTTTCACTCTAAACTTCATCCTCAGAGATCCTGAGTTCAGACAAGTTACGGACATCGGGTGGCCTTAGCACAATTGAAGTTGACACTGGCCACATCTTCCCTAATCAGCTATCATGAATGGGTAATAGTCCATATTCCCAGGTTGCTGCATAAATGTCATCCTTGTTGAGATGGCAGTGGTTCATTAAGAATTAAAAAAAAATTGAAACAAAACCATTTTTATTGGAAGAAGCTAACATACTGCAACACACTTGGCATGCTGCTGAGATAAGGCCTCATATCTCTGAAGGTTTCTAGCTTGAAAAAGAGAACAAAAAACAGACTGCTTTTCTTTCAGAGAACATGACATCAAAAAAGAAAAATACACTTCAGTTTTCTAAAATTCAGAGTTGACAAAAATATACAAAATGTACTGAACAGTAAAAAAAAGGTGCTTTAAATCAGGTAATCCTTGTGTGTGTCTGAACTTAATCGCCAAGTCTGAGGTGCCCAGCCTCTTCCTACAGAACATCTAGGACCTCTTCCTATCAGTAAGCAATGCTCTCCAGAGCAGGGGAAGAACTTTGACACCTAGATGAAGAGCTTTAACAGTGCAAATAAGAACCTTCAAGCGCAGCATAGAAGCACTGGAAAAAACCTTAAGCCCTTCATATCGAAAAACAACAACAGAGAAAAGTGAAGGTCAACATACATTTAAGCGAAGCAGACTTCTCTGTTTCCTTGTAAAGAAATAGTAAGCTAAGATATCTTAAAGCAAGCAAGTAGGTGCAAATCTAGGAATAGAGATAAAATAATCAATAATGACACATTTGGAGTTTGTATGACCCTGCTGTGAATTTATGGCTATCTTTAAACTAGACTTAGAATATATTACAAAAATATTTCAACTGCAACTATGTTTTCTAATCAGCAGAAGTCAAACTTTCCCACTAGTGTATCTTCAGAAAGAGCCTATGCACTCTGTGGACAGAAAAATAGGCAATCCAAAAGCCGAGACACAAAATGAGCACTGAGGTGTGGAGTTCCCTCTACTGGTCCTCTCTTGAAATTTCATGGCTCGTTGATCTTTTTTATTCGGTGTTCACTTTGAACACTTACTGTAGGAAAACTAGCAAGATCATTTTCTCTATGAAAGAATATGTTTTAAGAGAGCTCTTGAAAATTATAGTTCTAGTCATTTCAAGAAAGCCAGTTATCTCCCACCATTATAAATCACTATATTTGCCATAACTCTCTTCAAGCCGGTTTCCTCTCTTAAGCGCTTTGCTGCATGGAAACTTACCTATTTAGCTTTAGAGTGCTGAATAAACCCTAAAACTCCCTTATGAGTGAGGCTATGTTACTATCTATTAATTGCAATGCAACCAATACTTGTTCCATGTCAAGGCACACACTTCCTCAACAATAGAAACATTTTAATTGGTAAGAATCACTCAGTGATTCTTTAATAGTCATAAACATAAATTACACATTAAGACAGTCCAGGATCCTACTGCTAAGATACACAATTCAAAAAATAAACCCAAAGAATACAAGTTTGTAAGTGGAGAGACTATTCTGTACCCGCTCAACAGACCAGACTTCAAGGAAGACATTTGACATCTAAAGCCTCTTTACATAGACTCTACCTATAAAAAAAAAAAGCACAGAACTTCACATGAGATTCATGAAGCAGAAAGGACATGCCAAACCAACTACAGGCTCATTCCTTAACTCACAACACCAAAATGAATCTGATGTTAGGTTACTGAAGTTTTGACAGCTGCTAGAAATCCACGGGAAGGGACAAATATAGTCATAATTATTAGTCAGTTTTATCATTTTACTTTTGGAACACTCTGTATCTATAAATTACACAGCGGACTATGGAGAGTCTTCTGTGAAAGTCCTAGGTCACTGAACTGCGTGGTCCAGGTTACCCTTCCATTCTTAAGAATTGGCTCTGTTCCTCAGAAAGTCACTTTCTGCAGTTCAGTTTTTGGCTCCAGCTTTTCAAACTTACGTCCTGGTGACCTTTTTCTTTCAGCTCATGAACTGTTTCCTGTCTTGAAATATGAACTACAGTACTATGAATTTAATATTTAAATTGAATTATCAAGTTTAAGCCTTTTGATCATTTAAGAACTTCTGACCTAGAGCAGCACACACATTCACTCCTCATGTTTCATGCCACCCTCAGTAAAAGGAAAAAAAAAAAGTGCAAAAATGAATATTTACCTTGTGGATGTGCTCGCCTTCTCCACTGTGGACATGAGTCTTGCAAACGCATCAGTCACTCTGTTGTTTGCATTGGAAGTTTCCAGTTTTGAGGTTGTCAATTCATACAACTCAGGATCCACACCTTATAGTATAAAACGATAATCAGTGATGGTTGGAGGCATGTATAGCCATAATTAGCCACAGACCAACTTGCTAGAGACTGTTTTCTGTAAACATCTGAATCATTTATAATTTCAAGATACACGAAAAGAACATGACAGAACACGTCTGCGTTTCTGAATCACCGTCCTCTCTCCCCACCCTTTTTCAGTAGCTTTTATAGTTGTGCTACAAAGCACACATACATTGGATCAAGTCTGGCATACAAGGTCTCAGTCTAAGAGTAAATAAAACAAATTTGATTTACCTTTTAGAGTGAAACACCTGTAAAAGTGTCAGCTGTGCTAGAATAGATTGTTTCAATTACTTGAACTCAACTGTTCATATTAAAAGAATGGTGCATGTTAACAGGGACCAGTTCTTTAAAACAAGAGATCACACACAACACTGGTACGCATTAGAGTACATTTAGTATCTTGCTTTTCACAACGGGTTGTGTTAAATTTGTAAGTGGAACGGCATTAAAAATGTTATATACTAATATGTATAACACTACCAAACTTTTAGTCTGTGCTTCCTTTTCATCTTTCAAGTATTTATAAAGCACGAAGCATCTGGATGTTTCAGCCTTGATTTCCTAGTTTCAGATATCTTAAGTCAGATGTTAAATTTTGACATCACATATATTGTGAATGGATTTCAAATCTTGTCAGCAGAGGTAATTCTGAAGACAATGCAAACTACGGAAACCTGCATCCAAAAAAATACATATGTATGGGGGAAATTCTACCTGTTTAATATCAAGCATCACATCTCAGTAGGAAGTAGCTCTAGAATTTGCAGATATTAAGTATCTTCTCTTTAAAAAGTCTCTAAGAATTAGAATTATCAAAATGAATCAAGAGAAAAGACTGTTGAAGCACATTTTGTTGCTCAAAAGCATTTTAAACTGGTGATGTTCCTTTAGTTACAGCTTCAGCTAGTTTACGCTTTATGGATTTAGATGAAGAGTGCATATGCATCATCCACGAATGTTTTTCAAAAAACAGTGTGGAATTTTTGCACAGAAGCATTGTGTTTTATAGACACCTACATTCTAAACTAATGTAACACTAGTGCCAGCTGGTTTGGACAACACAGAAGCATTTCATACTACTGCAGAACAAATGCTGCAAATACTTGGATGTGATGATTCCACGTAGCTGCCTAACATAAAAACAGCCTTTATAAACTGATGTGCTGGTGATTTTACTCAGTTTACTTGCCTGGATCAAGACACTTTTAGAAGTACTCCAGAAATACTGAAAGATTACTAAACTAAGAAACAAAACAACAACAACAACAACAACAAAGTCTGTGCCTATTGTTTTGCCTTTTCCACCCAGTACTTGCAACACTACATGTGCGAACAGATGAGGTTAATAATCCTCATGTCTCCCCAAGCAGTGTCTTGACCATTTGCCATGTGTGCACACATTAAGTACCCTTTCATCGTTAGGAAACTAAGCTGACCAAAAAGAAAAATTAAGAAAATCATCTGGTTAAGCTGGAGGGCAAGATTTGCTCCATTTAATAATATGAGTTGATTAGAAATTTATCAGCTCTCCTTTCAACTTAGATTTTTTTAAGTCTGGATTTTCAAAGTTAGTTTCACCCAGTTTCGTGCAAAACATCAAAACACGTGCTGTCCTGAGACCAGTATACCAAGACTTCAAGTATTGTCAGATGTTTACAGAACTTGTAAATAGTAAAAAGCCCAGCTATTCCATAAAATATTCACTTCCAAATAGGGAGAAGAAGACTTGAAGAAATACACTTTGACTTGCAGAAGCCTGCGAAATCCCATTAAGGTACAAATTGTAAAACTAATTGAAACAAGGCATCCTTTGACATGCAACTCTGCTACAAATGTTAAATGCAACCTTCTAAGTTACATCATCTAGGTATTCACATTTATGGTCCTGAATTCATTTTAATTGTAGTGCAATGTTACTGCTCAATTTAATATTCTTTAGGTACCTCTTACTCAGCTACATCTATGTTAAACTATAAACATGAAAAATAAAACAATACACTAAATCTTTGGGAACATACTAGAAATTAGTTAACTCCCTGTCCATGATGTAGAACACAAATGTTAATTAAAAGTGGTTTTGGCTACTGATGAAATCAGACTGAGAAGAACACAGCGCAGATCTATAGTAAGTAAAATTAAGGTCTTCAGAGAAAGAATAAACTTCTGTTACTGATAAAAGTTTCTTCTTTAAGCCAAAAAGATCTAACAATTTGTCTTTCAATTATTTTTGTTGTTTTTAAGAGTTGCATATTCTCCATTTTATTCAAATGATTAGAGAATATTTAAGGAAAGCACTGCAAAACCTTAATGAGATATTGAAGGAAAGGTTAGCCAACCAAACCCCACCCAAAGCTCCTGAACACACACACAAACACACGAGCTGCAAAGCCAAGGAACAAGTGACTTTCCCAGAAACAAGTCAGGAGGAAAGTAAAGCCAAAAAGGAAAAGGAGAAGAGAAAAGAAAAGAAAACCAAAACAAAAAAACACACACACACAAAAAAAATCAACCAATCAACGAAACCAAAAACCAACAACAAAAATACCACAAACAAAACTAGGCACTATAGGGCATACCGGGGAAGATGATAATACCTGTAACTTGATGAAACAACAACATTAAAAGAAAAAAAGGCAATAAAGGGCTAATAAAGTATTCCTGCAGTAGTCACTTCAGGACACAGGAAGGTACCCGACTGCACGAGCAGTACATGTGCTGGGTACTGACAACTTCTGTGCCAACAGACTCGTGCACACTTAGAAAAGTTATGTAAGACTCAAGTGACTTTAATTTGCTACCTATCACTTCCGCGACAGAACCTGCCATCTTTCATTTGATAATGACATTTTCCAAGGGTGGAATAAAAAGACACTCAGAATGTGAAGCCACAAAACTGCCTTCAATGATCAGATTTCAAAACAAAAAAGCAGGTTTTTTTAAAAACAAAAAAATACAATAATTATTTAAGGTATTTTTTTTAATGTGGAAATACTCCCAAACCTCTTAAATTTTTTTTTTTTTTTAAAATTAAAAATCACTAAGAGGAAAAGCCCCTTTCTATGAAAAAAGTGATTATCATGGCTTCAGGCATTGTACTGAAAGAGTATTTGCCTTATTTACTTAACCTGTGCACTGGCATAAATCTCTCAAATGTTCTCTTGAATTCCTACAGAAATTTATTCAAAGGGTAGGTTTTTACAAGCTTACGCCAAATACTTTGAGCAGGTAGAAAAAACATGTGATAAGTGAATCCAACTACTTTCCCTTATTATTCAATGGAGAGTGGTGTTTTTATCTCCTTTTTAAGGGAGTAAGTTGCAGATAAAGCGCTCTCGTTTTATAATTAACGTTCATGAACTTCTAATGTCAAAAAAACATGCAACTATCCTTGTTTTCTATTATGAATGTTGTTAAAACACTTTTTTCACTTGATCATTAGTATTAGTAGTTCGCACAAAAAGAAATTTACAACTCCCTGGCAGCAGCAAAGCCCAGTGGGGTTGTGATATGTGAAGCTCCATAACTTCATATTTATACATAACTTCCAAATAACATCACAATCTATAATTTGGAGGCGCTCATTTAGAGGAGAGAACAAACCTCAATTTTTGGAAATCATCGCCTCTACAGCATTTTTCAATTAATTAAATTAATAAATTTAGTTAAGTGCTTAGAAAAGTTAACTTTCCAAATTTTTAATTTGAAACAAGTGTTTTAACACCTTAATTGCGAGAGCGTAAGAGCCATTCATTCCTCCAGCATGTGGCAAATACAGACCTGACAGTACCTTTGAAACACTTTGCATCCGATACAAAACATCAGAAAACAGAACACAGATTAAAGGAAAAACGCAGCAGAAAGACATTTAAGCGAAACGCAATGTAAAATTTCTCCTTGTTTATAGGAAAGTCAAGTGATGTGCTCATGCTTTTAGCAAGTCCTTATAATAGTACAGTTGTGGTTTTAACACTCTGCTGACCTGGGATTGTGGTGGTGCTGCTAGAGCTACTGTCATCCACGGGCCCAAAGAAATCAAGGTTCAGAAGAGTGGAACCTCCACTAGCTTGAAATTCAGTGACCGTGTTGGTAGGCAGCCATATAGAAGGTAAGCCAAGGGAGGGGTTTATGTGTAAAAAGGGGTAAGACACACACTTGAACATGCAAGTTATAATTAGTACTCAGTACGCAATTTAAAAATCGACATGAAAACAATGCTTACAGTATTAGTTTGTACCTTCTAAAATGTTAACAACTTAATTCAGTGCACATTTCCTCATGTACAATGCAGCAAGGAAATCAACACTAGTAAATTTAAAATAGATATATTTATTTCAATCTAAAAATGAAAGAGAACCAGCACGACCCAGAGAGAAAGACGTCATCAGTTAAAGGGAAACAATATATAGGTCAATATAGGTAGAATATCGCAGGTTTTTTCTCCCCTCACTGAAATTGAAAGCAATTCTTTCCATCAGGAAAACTTAGCAGATTCCCAAATACCAAAGTACAAAACAAAATAAAAATTTAAAGTTTTGTTCAGCAACTTTAAGCTATTAATTATAATTATCCTAAAGCAATGTGAACGTAGGGTATCAAATGCCACTCTTATATCCAGTTCCTCACTGGTAAATTATACTGTTCCCCTTTAGGACTAAAACAGAAATCAAACCAAGATACATTTTAAAGAAGTTGTTTTTTTAAAAAGAAAGCATGATGATTGACTGAAGTAATAAGACACCAGACAACAGCAAAAGGGTCCATCCAGGCTTTCCTTCAGCACCATGATATTTCTATCAAGACTCTAAACATCCCACTTGTTCTGAAACAACACCATGAGGCAACACCAGTGCAGTACGAGGTGTGGTTTATTTTAGCCTGCTTTGGAATGACTTGTATGTTATGAATTAATTGCTGTTAGCAGGCTCCTTGTAAAGGTATCAGTTTCCTTACAGGTTTCTAGTCTGTCAATCAAACAAGTTTTCAAAACTTGCTTTATTTCCTTTGCATGCACTTACATTTCTGAGACTGGAGGCGACGGTACAACTCACTTTGCTATTAAAATAGACGTAAGTGAAGAGTCTTTTATGTGAGAACTATATACATTCACAGATACAAATAAGTGTGTAGCTACCTCTAATATTTAGTTATAATTAGCTCTTGAGTGTAAGCAAAAGTGATAACAGATGACGTTTCTGAAATATAAAATTATCTGTAAATCTGAAAACTTTCAGCTCAAGAAGTGTATCTTTTGCAAACTGTTTGTGGTTAAAATATTGTGCTTTGAAGTAGCCACTATACACAAGTTTGGCATTCAAAGGATGGCTAAAGAGATAGTTCATTGGTGAAAAATAATTAAGTAAAACTTGTAAATCTAAAATGCTCATTGGTTCAGTTTCATTATAATCTGCAGTTATGTATATAACGAAGTGTTAATATTGCCACTGTGTCATTAGCATGTGGCAGGAATCTAAAATACGTAACTTAGTATTTTTCAGACTACATAATACTTCATGTAGGGGCACAGTTAATCAGAAAGAAAGCCTGAATTTCCAAAGTTAGGAGTAAGAAATAAATATTATATATATTTATATATGTGTGTGTATATTTAAAAAAAAATAAATCAGCAGATAGATGTTTGTCTGAACTTTGTAGGTTTCTTATCTCTAGCTCTGGTGCTAGAGGCTCTACGGAGAGACGTACCATCTAAAGGGTTAGTAAGGCCACTGCTACTCCAGTCAAACTGGACAGGTGGTAGAGATTCCTAGAGTTGAAAAGTCAGAAATCAGATTTCATAGTCAGTTCAGGTTACAACAATGCAAAGCAGTTCAAACAACAGATTCTTTAGTGTCTAAATATTAAAAAGACAACTAAACAGGCAAGCCTCAACTTTTGCAAGGCGTGTATTTTTATAATATGCACTAAAGATTCAAAGCAGATTTGTTCTACCACAGGAAATCTCATTAAATTCTGTACAGTACAGATTAGGTAACTTCTAACTCAAACAGGATTTGCAAATTAACTAAAACATATGAATTGAATAAAATACCTTAAGGGATAGTTGAAAGTTAAATTACTACTACTTCCATGGAAGACGAGGCATTTTGCATAAAAAGTTATGTATACACAATTATAGGGCAAATTTAGAATAAGGTTATCAATGAAAATTGTCTGCACACCCACACTTTGTCCTGAATATACATAAAATCAGTCATTTACCATCAAATAGACCATGATTCTTTTGTTTTGTTTTGCTTCTAAGAGACATAATCCCTAAGTGTGAGGGACCAACTATCAACACCATCTCCACTCCACCCCCTTTCAAACTTTAACATCTTTCATCCTTTAACAACTAACTCATTCCAATATATAAACAAACCATTGGTAACAATGTTTGAACAAGATGAGCATGTAAACTTCCACTCCTGGGAGCCCATCCTTGCCTTTTTATTTCCTCTTATTAAGTTTTTTGCACACACACAGGTAAACCAAGCAAGCAGCAGGGACCATGCTTTACAGGGAAAGTGTGTTCAAGGTGCAGTGTTAACTTGCAAGTGCTGTCCTCCTGTATTCTCAGGACATAAACTGATGGGACAGTATCAAAATGACTGAAATTAGTTGATCTTTCTACTTCTGCGCATTACAGTTCTGCTCCCTCCCCAGTGAAGTCAACTGTCAAGAAGTACTGGGAAAGGATGTATCCTCAACCTCTAACAGAACAATCACACTTAAGGAAGAAAAGCATTGGAAGTTCCCTGCAACATTATTCAAATTTCATCACTAGTGGTCAAGGTTGAAGTGGCTGAGATATACATTCTCTTTGTTTTCTTAGGAAGTCAGGCTTTATTTTTTTTCCTACTTTTAAGACTTTCAGCTATCCAACACTGAAAAAATATGCAGGTTCACAAACCAAGGCTGTAGCAACCTGAGCTAGCTTTGTACAATTAAGCTAACTGTAAACGGGCTTTTGCTAGGTGATAGATGTTTAGAGAAAGAAAAATGAAGGGAGCTGGACATTTCCGTATTTATTTACAGTAAAAGCCTTGCTTAGAAAAATCTTTCCTACCTAATGACTTGGAAATATTTCCAGTACTGAGCACAGCTAGAACAGTAATCACTCCATGGAGCTTAAGTAGCTGGTGCTATGATTTTCACTTTGCTTTGGTAACGGAATTACTAGCATTGAAATGATTTGCATGGAAACAATGTCAGCAGTGTGGAAGCTACACCTGATGAAGTAATGACCACTATTATCAGTAGCTTGTTTACAGTTTGTCACATCCAAAATACATTAAGATTAAAAGGGCTTTGCACAAAAAACAAAACAAAAATAAGCAGGCAAGTATGATAATTTAGTAGCTTTCTGCCCTGAGGAAAACGAACCCAAATTGAAGCAAAGTAACTTCCTACCAACTTTTACTTATTGAGGAAAACACCCACTACATTTTGTGTCAAAAGACTGAGTCAGAACTCATGAGTGTGACAGAATTGCATAGAAAAGGAGGTACCAATGACTGGCTAAGCTTTTCCCTTTAAGGATGACTTCGATTCTCAAATTTGCCAAGGATGTGATGAATTCTTCCTAAAATGGGGATGGAAAAAAACCTCTGTCTCCAAATCAGTAAGGGTGTACTAAGTGTAGCAGTCTGCTCTGTGGGATGAGGCCATTCTGCTGGCTTCAACTACTTGCAAAAAAGGCGGGGGGCAAGTGAAGCGGGCCCCATCTATACAGAATGCTGGCAAGCCCTGGTCTATACAACAGCAAACAAAGTGAGAGAGCAGAGGCAAAAAACAATTAAACAGGAAAAGTTCTCAGTTTTTAGTGAGCTCAGCTTTAAGAAAAGTAGCTATACTGGGACACCTTAACACAGCATTGAAATGTCAAACAGTGGGAAAATGCCCTGCAAATTGTTTTGTCTTGCAGACATTGCAAGGTTGCTAGACTCCTCTGTTTATGACCAGTATTTTAATAACATGCTTGAAAGGAAAAGTGCCCAATCTAGAAGGATATTGAGAATCAGGGCAAACTGTTCTCACTCCTCCATCTTAGATTACAGGACGTGGTAAAGAAATGAAAAAAAGTATACTTGGCTGTCAGAGTACTACTCTGAACGTTAAGGAAGTGAGAAAGAGGAAACTAAAATGCCTGCTGGCTTTACTGCATCATATTTCACTTTGATAAAAGCGAGAGATGTTTTCACACAGTAATTTTAGAACGGTACTATGTAAGAACTTTTATAATCCAAGGGAGCAAAAATATAAATGTTTGTTTCTGTGCCAAGAATTACCTGTGACCCTCCCCGCCCCCCGCCCTGGCAGCATGTAGTCTTTTGCTGTCTTAAAGCTGGGGGGAAGATAGAAGGGCTTGTAATACAAATATAATAACAATATTTAGATAGATCCCACAAACGAGCATCACAAACAATTCAATAAAAGATTTACATGAAAGTAATTAATACATTTCATTCTCTATATTCATTGGCAAAATCACAACAGTTTTGAAAGTTATTTTTCTTAGACATCACTTTTAAACGCATGTCACATCTGATAGAAAAGCAAGTTCTGTAATATCTCTTACCTGCAAACCTTTCTCTCTTACTCTGTCAAAGCTACATATATTCTTGGATCTTCCTCATATGTATAACTGGAGAACAGTTCCATGATGGAGCCTTTGGCTGGTGGCCAATAATATGGTAGTTTGCATCTGTCATTGTTAGAAGTCCTGATGGTCCCTTATGTAATTAAAAGTGTTTTAAAGACTGTCACCCCATGGGGTTTAATTCAGGTTCAGTTCCTAATGGCCAGCAAGTGTAAGATACATATTCTACTACAATCTGATCTCTAATTCAGTGGCTTACATGAAGGCAGATGTGGTGTAATAGGTACCCACAGAAAAGAATTACTAGTAATTTTCTCCTAAAAAGGTCTGGGTCACTACAGATTTCTATTCCAATATAAAACTTACTAAGCAAAACTAGGCTGGCAAGAAATTCTGAAGTTATCCAGTATGCTGGGACACACCTGCTGATAGGTTCTACCAAAGAAACAGTCTCAAACTGAGAGAAGAGGATGCTTTGGAGCAATATCAAAGAGCAGAAATATCTAGAGAACTTTAAAAAAAAAAAACAAACTTACGAAAAGAAGGTAAATAAACTTTATGACTATGGTAGCCAGAGAACAGTATCAAATCCAGAGAAAGCAGTCAACATTAACTCCAGAGAGCAACCTTTTCAACAAGCAGTGGAATATATTTAAATCATACTGCTTAAGGCTTGGCTGTGGTGTAGAACCCCACTGTAGCAGATGCTGTAAAACAGAAGAGAAGGGCACCTATCTCAGGTTTCACAATCACAGGTTGCCTATTTGAGCTGCCATTCTCTCTTACACCTGACGTGCCTTGATAGAGCCTTTTACTCCAGACCTGCAAAGTCTTTGAGACACTGTGCTTAGAGGCAACAATATCTGGGGATTATTTCCTATTTGGTTTACTGCTTTACAGGTATGAGTACAAAGGAATAGAGAAATAAACCCTGTGACTGTTGAGATAAACAACAGATCAAAGAAGAATTTAGACTCTACCTTCAAATATAGAACAGAACGAGTCTACAAAAGTCATCTTTATACAACAAACTAATGTGGTAGATCCGTCAGTAACTTAACTTGCTTGAGAGGAGAAATCATAGTTTCAAAAACCTTGTCCTTTCACAGCTTAACTAACCCAGTGAGATCCTTTGCACAGAATGAGGCCAAAATGTACAGAGTTAATCTAATAACTAGGAAAAAATATGGGGGCTCACTTGCTGCTTTTCTCCATACTCTAATGCTATTTTGAATCCCTGAATGCTTTCCTCAGTCTACAACAAAAAAAACCAAACTTGTGGCATTACTGTGTTTCTACAAATGTTCTTCTGACTCCAGCTTTCGCATCAGAGTCTTTCTTCCAATGTCTTATTCCCTTAGCAGAGAGTCCTACACATGTAGGCACATACAACTGATCTGTATACAAGTCCCATCAGTGTCAGCCTTTCAAAGGAGAATCTTGTCTTTTCCTTAAGCAAAGCATAGGAATCTACTAACCACTCTCCTTCCAAGAAGAAAGTTAATATTCTGAAGTTTCTGAATATAGGAATGACTCATCATCATCATGATCTGAAAATGGAGGAATTTAGAAGTTTTAAATAAACAATTACACATGAATTGGGTAAGCTTAAATACACCTAAATTGTTGCACCTAAATGACCTATGTTTAGAAGTTCTGAGGTCCACTAAAACTGCCTGTGTTTCTACCGCATATTTACCAATGTTTACAGCACAGTTCCTAATGAAATGTCTACCAAAGTTTGGGCACATGATCCTAATACTACTACAATCTGGAATATTCCTAAGAGGTAGTCAGCACAATGGGAATGAAGCTGGATTTTCCCAAAAGCAAAAAGAAGCCACTAAACATTAACAGGAGATGAAACCAAGAAAGAAACAAGGTCTTTGAGGTGGAGAGCTGATCGTTCATGCCCTGAAACTTTCTGAATGTCACTTAACTGTTGCTTCTTAGCATTCTTAATGGTTAGAGCTCTAACTTGTGTCTTCCCAAAAAGCTTATTTTAATATTCATCTTTCTGACCTCAGGTCAGCAGTGCAGACAGACAGTATAGTTGCTTCTCGTATGTATTAATGGACAACTACTGAACTGAGATGGTCTTGTCAGAACAAGTTATGGGACAAGATTACCAAAGTGTGACAAGTAATGGGAAATTCTGCTGCAGGAGTACCCAAAAGTACAAATTCATAATTAGAGAGGGAAAAAAAAAATACATATATATACTTTGATAGGGAGAGGTTCTTATTTTCAGCACTCAGCATTACGGCTGCAAAGCAACTGAGCACATGTCAGAGATGCTGCTACTTGAGGCCCTTACAGCTCTGTAGACTATGTTAAGTGCATGGTTTCATTTACGTAAAAAAGGCAACTTTGAAGGCTGCAGAAAACCAGTGAAATTTTCCTATTTTGTTCATATATATAAATTCCACAACTGATCTGTTCAGCTCAGACTAGTTACAATAATTATTACTGTTACCTTTTCTAATACTCAGTTTGGCTGCTCAGTTCCACAACAGCATTTGTGAGAAGCAGCATATGAAGCATCATCAAACATCTGTATTACTATATAAAAAACCCCTCGGTTCTGAGCCCACTTGACATACTGTTATTCTAAAACAAAGAAAGACTTCTCCTCTGGTGCAAGCACACCAGAGCTCTGCACTATGTCAAAGAGTGCAAGGAAATGACTATAGCCAGAAGTACCTAGGGTTAAGATTAGGTGTAGCACAAAGATAATTAATTTTGGAATGCATTCAATCAGAAGACACAAGCATAGCAGGTAAATAAAGATGTTGGGCAGGTTAAACAAGACCTGCAATAAGGGACACAGTTGACTCTCTGAATGTGTGCCGAGTACCGCTGTAGCGACACCAAAAATTAAATGTCTCTGCATAACCCATTAGCTTCTTGACAACCACACATATTGCAACATACATGGCATTAAGTGGTTTTCTAATATCATAGTATCAAAACAACAAAGCTCCAAAAAAAAGCAAAGATGAAGAACCTTAGCTAGAGGAAGGACAAGTCTAAAATTACATCTAAAATTAGTGGAAGTAACTGTCCGCTGTCTTTTAAAGCAAATTGCTGTGTAACAGCAGATATCATCAGGACTTAAATGCTGGCCACCAACTGCTCCAGTCTTATTGTAGGGACTCCTTTCCAGTCACACATGAAAAGCAGATCCAAGAGCAGGACTTCAATGTGACACAAGGTGACTTTGAACAGACCATGTAGACGTATTAAGATATGAAAAAAGTGGCAACGCATCCCATTGTTTCCCTTATTCTTTCTTTTCCTCTCCTCCCCCTTCTCTCTCTATTTTTTACCTGGAACTGATCAGATGTACATGTGTTCATCTCTGGTGATACAGGAGGTGTCTGCCCTATTGAAGCTATTTTTTCTGCTGCAGATATTGGTTTCAAAGGTTCCTTGGTAGGCTCTAACATGCCCTAAATAAAGAAATATTTTTTAAAAAATTATTAAAACCCCCGCCCACATGTGGACACAGACACACACTTATATATGTTCCAAGAACTACAGATGCAAAAGTAGAAAATACACTACTAGGTAGTACTTCCCTACATCAGAGTCTTGGGAATAACCATCTACCCCTGTGAGGGGGGCAGAAAGAGATGGGGCAGGGGAGAGAATCATCATGGTTCCTTAGGCCTAAGAAACATTTTAGAGCCCGTAACAGGAACTCAAGTGCTTAGCTGGAGCCTGTTTACAACTTTCAGTAATGTAATTTAAGCTGGAGGAAACAGTTACTTGATAAGGTGACGACTTCTCCTACCAATTGTGTATAAACTATTCCTGAAATATCAAATGGCCCCATCAGAAAGGCACAAGTGCCTTCATTTTATTTCAACAATTAGGCAATTCAGAAGAAATGAGTCAAATTATCGGTTTGCAGAATGACAGCAAGGACAATAATTATTGACATAGAAATAAATGCATTAAAAAGCATTAAAAAAATACTTAAAACACATTTTCAATTTTAAACAAACTGTTCAAAGCTAAACAGCTCTATGAAAAACATCTGAAGACTCTGGTGTTCCTGAATAAAATTGAGGCTGAGAAAGAGATCTATAGAAAGACCATAGTTTGCACTGGGACATGCAAACCACCTCAGAAAAATAAGGTATGAGAAAAGAAACCCCCAACTAAAACCATTTGATTTGCAACTAGTATGTTTTAAAATAATTTCAGGAAGCCAGCCACCAAGATCAGCTGTCCCACAAATGTTCCTACACCATGCTTGGGGAACTTAGAATTTAACCACCAGATGAATCAATTACTTTGGACAGTGGAGAAACACATGAAGCAGTGTGGCAACAGAAAGCAGCAAGCCACTTTACTCTCACCATCATCTCTAACCAGCTTGTTGCGTGCACAAGTATATAAAAAAATTAAGAGATAATTAATCAGCAACAACAATCTGTTGCAAAAAATAACTGCACGTGTTGAGTACCAACATAGTCTTGCTCACAAATACATTACAGGAAGAAAACAGCAATTTCTATGAGATGTTTTATCCTCTGTATGAGAATACAAGTGCATGAGCTGACCTTTGACGCATCAGAAAACAACAGCTCTAGAAAGTGATTGTAGAAGTCACTCTACAAAATTAACCTACAGATCACATTTGTTTAAGACGTACCAAAGAAAACTGTAATCCTTTTATTTTCCATTTGTGAATGACCATAAAAAATTGTATGTGTGTTTGTATGCATATATATACACACATACGTTTCCAGAAAATCTGAAATGACGCACAGGATTTACAGAATATTGGCTTAAGTGAAAACAGTTGATCTTATTGCACTAGGTTACTTGAGTTTCCTTCAATCTACAGAAATCTAAATTATGCTTGTTATTTTTATTTAATGCTTTGGGCAACACAACAATACTGGCTATGCAATGCTTTTTGTATGCATAAATAGCCTAATATACAAATGTGAGTCCTTTATTAATACGCCAATAACACTGCGAAGCATTACTATGCATCTCTCTTGACCTCGGGATATCGAGATGCAATCAAGTAATTAACGGTCTGTCAGAGAAACAGTTGCACAAAGAGGAATGCTCGAGAGAGCTGAGAGAACTTCCTACACAGGTTTCACGGAATACCGTAACTATCTTGCAGTTCTTAACCTTCCTTCGAAGCATCTGGTCTTAGTGGCAGGGCTTCCCTGATGGCAGGTGTGGATGCGAATCGATGTTTTGATTAATTGCAATGTTCCTTTGTAATATTTGACAACCACTGAATGATCTAGTTTCTTGTGTCAAGTTTTAGTTGACATTTTTATGCCCATACCCTGTATTTAATAGCTAAAATTCAACAAGAACTTTTTATTGCTGCATACACATTACTTCAGTCACTTTATCCCTTTTTTTTTAGGAAATGCCTCCAGCTAAGCTTAGACTATCTAGCCCACCTTATTAGACAAATAGCTTGCTTTATGAAATGAGTGAATGAATAGTTTCTTCACTTAAAGCATCTGCTTGCACACACACTGAAAACTCTGCATTTGATGAGTCTTTTCCAGCATTTCTACTGATGCTTAAGCTGTAACTGTACTTACAAAAATATCTTGCAGCATACTTGGTGCTTAATGTGATTTAATATCTTTCATTATATAATGTTGTTGGAAATATAACAAAAAGTAACACTAAAAAAGCTTACCAGTCCAGCAGCATACATGGGTACTATAACAGGTTGTTTCTTGTTGCCTGTAAAGAGCTGATAAAACAACAACAAAAATTTACTTAAGTGTTTCCGTGTCAGTGATGATAATACTTTCCCAATATTTTATAACTTGTATAAGATTAATAACAGAGAATAAACACTATGTTAAAAATAATACAATGGTTAAAAACTAAAGCAACTTTTAATATTAATAGGACTTATAAAAAGTTGTCAGATGGTCTGCCATGAAAAGCCATATTCAGGACAGTTACACAATTAAGAGACAAACAGTCACAAAAGAAGACTTCCACCTGACAGCTCCACCATTTAGAAAGCAAGTTTTACTGAGAGACTCACAATATTTCTTGTGTCGATTCCCAAGGAGCACAAAAGCTTTTTGTTGCTGTGGGAGCCACCCCACTGGTATCTCAGTCCATATGCATCATGGACATCCTGCAGCTCTGTCCAGACGTCCATCAGTTCCCTATACAGCCCGTCACAAATCAAGTTATCAAGTGGAGTAACAGCTTAGCACCCTTGAATATTTATTCTAGGTTTTTTTTTTTGTGACTTATTATAAATTCAAATTAAACTTACGCCCAAGCACAATACCCAGGGGAACATAGTGTTCTGAGAACAATTATAGTTCAGACTTATTGGGAAATGATGTCCACAGCAGATAGGACAAGGCCTACTTAAACTTCATAATCACATGAATAAATATAGCAATTTTTATCAAGTGTAACTAATAAGACATATTTTAATTAACTTCAAGACATCACTTAAAAGAAGATGATAGGCTGCTGACTAAGTCGATATGCTAAGTGAAATACTCCTGGCATATGTTGTCACTGAAAACAAGCATTCTGCTAGATAGCTAATTTTTACTCAATAGTTTTTCAAAACGCTTGACGCAAACAACTAATTTTGAATTTCTGCTATATGCTTTAAGTTCCCAAAGACACGTTTCTACTTCAAATTAAATTGGTTGCATTGTGGCTTCTTACCTGCTATCTGCCAAGGTGGCCTCAGTTGTCATCTGCTTTTCACCTGCTTCCAACAAATGATTCAACGAACTTATTTCTTCTTCAATTTCAAGAACAGGCATGGAAGGAAAACAGACTTCAAATATTCGTTCCAGACGACTTAGCAACGTTGTCTGTATCAAAGAGCGAATACCTATGTCAAGTTTTGTTAACTTATTAAAAAAAAAGTAGTCCAAAATTATAAAAATATGTTAAGATGGAAAATAATAGGTGGCTGATACAAAGTTTCACTTACCACAAAATACATAGTTGTCAAAGGATCACAAGACCTTTTCTAAGCACCAAGTCCAAGCTGCTAGTTACTGAGAAACAGTAAAGATCTTGTCCTCTGCAGAGTGAGTTCTTACAGAAGAATTCACAACAGTTCTTACCAGAGTCACTCTTTGTTATAAACTAGCAGAAAATATGTGCAGTAAGTATTAAGCTATATTTATTTAAGTGTTGAAGTCTCCAAATTTACACATCCTAAAGGTTTTATTGAACACTTTTTCAGCAAGCTTGGTATTCAACAATATAATTTCACATAATGATGATGCACTTCAACCCAAACTTGAGACATAACATTGATTCAGAAGACAGTTTCACTCATAAGATATACACAGTTAAAGGTCTCACAAAACTCAGCCTGATGTGCAACACGCTCATGGTGTGATAACAACTTCAAAAATGGTAAGCAAAAACTATTTAGAGTCCAAAGACTGCACACTTCCTAAGAAGCTGTTAGTAACAATGACTCAGATGTAGGAAAAATATAATCCCCCAGCTTCATTTGCTGCAGTTCACGTGATAATCAGGTATAATGCAGAAGAGTCAAGGCTAAGGCATTTAAATATGTCGTCAAAAAAAAATTCATAAGATTTGCTTTGTACTTCTCCAGACAAAACAAAACCCAAAAAAGCCAAAAGAAAGAAGAAATATTAAATGCCTCGATATCTTCCCCCAAACCAATTTGTATGTTTTTACACATTAGAGATTGCTTTTTTAAATAGAAGAATTACTTTCCTCCAAGCAATTCCCCCTTCCTCCCATTCATGATTCAGACACTTGATGCTGAATGCTGTGATCCTTCAGGGGTCAAGAAACAACCTTGGGAATGCTTCTATCCTAGCCAAATAAATTAAAGAACAACAAGAACACTAAACTTTAATTTCAGCTGCACAAGAAGCCAGCCAGATAGCAGCATGGTTTGCGTAACCACAACTTTATCAATGTTACTCTCGTCTGACCTTTTTTCTGCTGCCTTACATAATAATACAAACTCACACCAAGTGTGCAGAAATGCAAATACTCAGAAGTTTTGCAGGAAGGCTACAGATCTACGTTCCATGGTTCTGAGAGGCTAGGTAGGGTGTTCTGCCTGTTAAAAGTAGTTGCGACCATGTCTTGATGTCACCATTATTTTAGCGACCCTCGAGAGAAGGGTAACTTCAGCTTCTTAGAAAGGCAGACAGTGTTCTTAAGTTTCATAACACAGTGTCCTGGTTTTGTTAAAAACAAGTTTCTCTTTTAGCGAATTTTTGCCTGTCAGCTAAAGCCTTCATATTACCTGCATTTTCCTGGAGAACCCGACACATGTTTTGGTTAAACCTAGCAATGGAATGCAAACTCATTGATAAGCACGGATGGACATCTCATGAGAGGGGGAACGAGAAACTGGTGATCGAGAGACTGACCAACGGTGTATAACATTCCATTCACGTGAATACTTCATATAAAAGTGGGAGATCACGAGGATCTCGGCCCTTTTGCCCTCTTTCCCTTTTTTCCTCATGGCTGACATTAGGAGAGGACCTTGCTGGTCATCCCTGCGAACTGAGGCCTGGTGACAGACTGAATCCAGCTCCGGTTGGCTACAGAGTCTAATCCACGACTTTGGGTGCTGGCTCTGCAGTTGCTGAGACTTACAAGATTGGTTTTGTATATTTTGTATTATTTTCTCTATTCTTATCAGTAGCGTTAGTAAAACATCTTTAACTTTTCCAACTCTCTTCTCTCTGTCCTTCTTTCCCTCCCGATCGCCTGTCCTGAGTGTGAAGGGGGGAGAGGGAGGGGCAAAAGGGGGAAGTTGGGGGGAGAGGAGGTTAACAATACATCTGCCAGGGTTTGATTGTCACCCCGCAATCTTAACCCTCGACACACAGCAAATGTCTCCTGTTTTTCTCTCCACCAGTGTCACAATCACTGCTGTTGGGTAAGATAAAGTCCCAGTGATATAAACAGCACATATTGGTACTAATGGTTTCCAAGCATTTTAATTCCACAGCATGTACTGGGACTTTGCAGCTGGATTAAATATTAAAAACAAAAGGACCCTCAGACAACCTTCCACCCTCACGGAACAAAAAAATCTCCCTTTTTTCTTGACAAGTATAGTATATTTTCTTCTTTTTAAGCTCTTCCCCTACATTTCTGTCTCTTCTCTCTGTTGTATTTCCATACAGACACAGAATTTCAACTTCACTATAGCTCTACGAACTGTCTCAGACAGACATACCACTGACACGGAGTATATTTTTGCCCCAAGCTCAACTCATTAAAAACTGGTAACCAGCAAGCTCTTAACATATATTAAAAAGTACCAATTGCAAGATATGCTCATAAAAATGAAATTAAAGCCTTTTAAAATGTATTTTACCAGAAGCACCTGGATATCTCTTCTTGCTAAGGGAAGCAGACACAAGCCTGGCACAAAAGCAGTACTTTATCTTTCTAGTTCGGGGTTCCTCAACAGGCACTTTTTCCAATGCTGTGCTGCACTGCACACAGGGCAGCATCCAGCAGCTCCGACACCTGCTGACCTACTGGGAAAATGGGTAAGAAATAGCAGGAGAAACTCCCACGAGCATCCTCCAGTGTCTGCTGATACAGTCTTGCCAGCAGAGCCCTCCTGTGGAGATGCAGCGTATTCCAGCAGCAACTCTGCATTTACAAACATAAACCTCAAAGATTGGGCTTTTTTTGTTACAACTGAAATTATTTAAGGTTCAGAGAAACAAGTAGAAGTTACAGATTTTAATTAGACCAACCCATACTCTGCATAATAGTTTGTCCCAACTGCACCTGCTTCATAACTATAATAGTTATTTACAACATTTCTCATTTGAATTTTTATCTGAAAATTTGCCTCATCTCTTGTCTCAATTAAGCAAACCACTGACCATGTCCATCGGCAAACACAGTACAGGAAACACAACAGAGAGGCAAATACCACATTATCATAGTGTCTTGATTCTCTATCGGAGTCAGAGTGATGAGTTGGGAACTGGGAACCCTATTCAGCCTCTAACTGGAAAATGCAGGAACATTAATTTGCTTAGAACATCAGCTCTTCAGTTTTGCTGCCTGTGAAAGAAAGGCCTGATGCAGACAGCCACCAGGTTCAGTTATTTGCAAAGCCTAATGTCAAAATGCCATAATTATTATACTATAAAAGGATGTGAATTACACAGCATACCTGACTCACTTTTTTTTCTTTTCCTCTTCGTTAACTCATTGGTATATACTGGCCATAATGGCTCATGTTCTACAGTATATAATTCTTTTAATCATCTCTTAATGCCCAATCATTTTGACCATACTATAAGTTATAATACTTGTCACATTGCTTGTAGGCTATTCTGTGTTTGTTGAATGGAACTAAGACACTAATTTATGATTTTGGGAAGTAAAACTGAATGGTATTCCAGATTCTACTGTGACGTTTCAGCAAAGTAAAGAATGCTCTACTTAAGTTTTAAAACTTTGCCTCCAGTATATCACCTGCCCTTATTTTAACATGAACAGCTGATGCTCACTTCATTTCTGTAATACAGTAGGAATACATATCCCCAGTGAAAAAGAGGTTGATGAAAGGCACTGCACGGTGAAAGCAGCAAGGCATCACGTTTCCTGAAAAGGATTAACATTTGAGAACATGCTAGTGACTAAGAATATGCTTGCTTAGGTAATGAAAGAATTACCAGAAAGTATCCAAGAACCAAGCAGCATCTCAGTCAGCACCTAATTTCAAATTCGAGCTTAAGAACTGTGCCAAAGTTTCAGGAACAGTTTAATTATAGCATTCTTTACACTTCCTTTCATCTTTTCTGCATTTCCAGAAATGCTTAGGCCTTATTTATATACAACAGAGAAGAACAGTTTCCATAGCAAACCAGAGTAATTAATTCTATGTGTGCAAAAGGACACAGGGATGCTCATACAAACACACATCCCATTGGCAGCGGCAACATACCTAAAGGAAACAGCTGAACTTGTTCTTCTAATTGGTAGCGAAAGCCTGTGGTCACAGCTCCCCTGCCTAAAGGGCATTACTAAGATTTTGGAAATTAGTGTAAATATCCACTTTTTATAAATGTCAGTCTGTTGTTTACACAAAACAGACTGTAAGAAAATATTACTTCTGCCATACACAGTAGTGTCATGTCTTTCATTGTGAAAAATCCTGGGGGGGAAAAAAAGACACAAAGGAAACAAGAACTTTTCTCCACTTTTCATGTCACTAAAAATATTTGATACCTGAGTGTTCTGTACTGCCATTTGAGAAAAGTAATTCTTAAAGGCACTTACTGAAGATGTAAAGAAAGGCTACAGTTGCCATTCTACAAATTAACTATGATTCTCCAAACAGGCCCATAGTTTCTGGGAAAGAATAGAAGTTTTTTATCAAACCCTTAAGACACATAATAATCATCACCTGAAACAACAAAAATATCACCAATGTAACAGAATTTCAAATGAGAATGATAAGCACAGGATTAAAATTTATCTCCTTGGCTGTTTAAATAAGAGACAATGCCCAGCCCTCAGAGCTGAAAGGCCAAAGTACTTGCTTTACGGAATTTGTTTTTCTCTTCTTCACCACCACGATACTACAGAATCAATGAACTTCTTCAACATAGCAAATCTACACTGCCCACCCACCATACTAAATCCTCCCCAGCCACCTCCACGTGAACTCACCGGCAACAGGGCATTGCCTTTCTTCAGAGCTTTTAAAAGAGGAGATACTAAAACTTGCCATAAAGACAATATACTTGGGCCACAGTTGATAGGAATTGCAGTTTTCACCATATCACTGCTGAAATTTCAGGGAACTCTGAGTACAAGGAAGAGGGGAAGAAACTCGCTTCTCTCCACAGCCACAATCACACAGGGGCAGTGGAGCAGACGTGAGAGCTCCTCCAGTGACCTTCTCCTCACGCTGGAAGCTCAGGGGTGCAGCGGTGCTTTCTCTCCTTCCTCCCCATTTCCCACAAGAGTGGACAGTCCCATTCCTCAATGCAAGCCCTTATCTCCCCCATCCCACTCTTGCTTAAAACCCACAGCATCTCTGGCAGCCTTCAGAGGTGTTTTAAGAAGGGGGAGAGTCAAAAGTCAAAAGCAGAGCACACCTTCAGCCCTCCTTCTCCTGCTGCCAGGAGGATGCAAGACTCAAGATCTGTGCTGTTTCCATTTAACAAACACAAAACTGGAGAATCTACAAATAAATAAAGCTCATGTAATAGACAGATTTTTGAGACAATTTAGATATCTGATAGAAAATCATAAGAAAGGAGACAGAAATGAGCACATGAAGAATCCAAGATGCTAAATGCATGATTTAAGAAAGGAATAAAGTCCATATGGCTTCTAGTTAGAATTCGGAAGATGAGTGAAGGCTCTCAAAAAAATGGCAGAACAAAGCTCAGGGGGCAGAAGCCAAAACCAGAAACGGATTAACCAGGGAGTTACTCTAGAGAGTACCTAATACAGGTATTTATGACTATTTAAAAAAAATAAAGTGGAGGCTAAATGAGAAACTCCCTTTGCTGTGTTTTTTTTTTTTAACAATCAAACCATATTTTCCAGCAACAGCTTTGCCAGTGTGGAGCTGAGTCACCATATGCTCCTGTACCTTCACCGCACAGGGACTTTTTTGTGTGCGTGTGATATTTTTTCCTTCTTTTATTTAATTTTTTGTTCCTTTTTTTTTTTTTTGTCTTTAAGAGATAAACAACATGGCCATGCAGATAACACAGGGGAGCTGAGACACCGATTTCGATGGATGCAGCTCGCCATGGGAACACATCAATCAACTTCAGTGGGTCTCAAAATCTTTAAGCCAAGCTAACAGTTAATTAAACACACTTAAGCAAACGAAGTTCCTAGTTAAATGGGGGAAGATTTTTCTTTGGAAAGGTTTATGGACCGCTTAAACTAAGAATCGCATTTGCCTTCCACGTAGCAACAACTCCCAAGGAAAAAAATGAGAAGCAAAGCTTACAAAGCACACTAGTTTAACTTCTCATGATTCAAATGCGATGGTTTTTCTCTACCAGCATTAAAAAGCAGGTAAATTTAAGATGGTGCCATAAATTTCTTAGAGGTAAAAATTATTTTCCATAGCAAAACAGAAATGTTTCATTTTTATTACTGCAAGTAATTAATAATGAAAATACTGGTCCTAAACTGAGATTTACAAGCCAAGAAGAGGATGCCACAAGAGCTAAAAACCCTCACCAACATGGAAAGAAGAGAGAATTTTTACAATAATTCAAAGAATTAAAGAAGGCAAGGATAGCCCTGGATATGCCAAAATAATTTTTAAACAGTAACTATTAAGGTCTTAAGCTCAGCTGCAAAGCAAATCTGAAAATTTGGTGGATGGAGAAAGAAGACGATGACATCTCTGCTCTTTTTCTTGCTTGATATCAAAGAGTTACAAACTGCAGGGAAGTTCAGTGTAGAAATGTGAAGCAGTCTCCCTCCTTCTTGATGTAAGGCTTGCACATTAATTCTCTATCAGCTGAAGAACATACCAAATCTTGCATTTTCCATGCAGGTAAAGTAAAGTTCATCAGCTATTTATCTAGACTATACAAAATTTACTCCACATTTCAGTTGGTCATGTTATCTAGTGGTGGTGTATCAACTTTTCAGTCGGGATCTGAGTGGAATTATGGTGGACAAAACCTATGCGTAGAGGATGTAAAATAATTTTGTTCTATGGAATATAAACAGAAACACTAAAACAACCCCCTCCCAAATGATTTGTTTTTTCTAAGATCCCCTTAGTCAGCCTGTTCTGAAATACAGCAATTACTGATACACTTTAATGGTCTGTTTTTCACTGTTATTCAGCTGCACACACTTAAGAACCGTGCTATGGACTTAAACCCCAGACCTTTCCAGACAGATATATTTACTCTGCAAGTTGTTTCCCAACTGTCAGAACTTAATTTAGCCAACACTATCTTAAATTTATCTTAGTGAACTGGGAGGCTTAAGTCTTTATGGTCATAATTATTTTTTCCAAGAAGATGATGTCATTCGTTGCCCAAAACAAGTACCCTCTAAGTAACACTGATCCAGGGTTTTCTTTGTCTCGATGCATACCTATGGCTTAGTAACTGTACATCATCCACACTGTCTGATTAATCTGAAGAGGTGTAGCCCGTCAGTGCAGGCTCTCTAAAAAGCAAAGGATCTTAAATCCCACTTTGAGAGCTGCTCAGGTTTCCCTTCCTCCGTTTTCCAGGATTTGTTAAGTCTCAGCTACATCAGGGAAGAGTTTTTGGCCTTCCAACCAAGCCACTATTAATCTCTTTCTCCTCTAGCAATGCCTATACACCTTGAACACAGCAAGGCACAGCTGTATTACCCACCCATGATTACCACAGGTAAAAACTGCTTTTGTGCTTTTCCACCTAAGTCCTATACATATTCTTAATGCACAACGTAGCAGAGTAACACCCTCAGCTGACTCACGTTCAACACTATCTCATGGGAAAAGCTGTGCTATGCGCCTTATATTCCTTATAAACACAACTCAGGAGTGCGTTACGTCATCACACAAAGGCGGTTAACGCATATGGTACAGTGCGGGTTTGCTCTACACTTGTTAGATCAATGAGTTCACCCACCACTACACCCTAAATCAGTTTTAATGAACACAAAGGCAAATCTATATTTAATGCAAACCCACAGCCATACTGAAACCAAGTATTACATATTTTTCAGCTGAAGGCAGACACTAAATGATTAAGGTATACAGCAGTATTACCATGGGTTCAAATAACAGTTTGCGTATCTGTGTCCATCAGCCTTTGGAACTGGAACCTTTCCTAAGGGGTTACAAATTCTTTCAGACATTTTATCTGAATATCATAACACCATGTCCTTTTTCTTCTCCCCTCCACCCAGCTGTTCCACTACTGAATAGAAGCAGTCAGCGTGTTACAAATCCTACGCTTCAGATCATGTGCAGGATTCAGAGAGACTGAGACCAAAGGCAAAAAGACATCTTTTTGCCACTACATGTCACTATATAAGGCAATTTTTATGACCTATTAACTTATTTTTTTATAGTCTATATATCTTAAGAAAAAAGTGGGTTTATTAGTTGAATTCTAGCAAAGTCTATTTTTTAATTAAACATTATACCAAACCTACAATCTCTAAAACAGTTTGCTTGTTTACAGTTTACATTATGATCAAGACCACATTCAGAAAGTAGAAAATGTTGCTGCTGCCTCTATATCCAGAACACACAAACTAAGGAAGCAGAAAGGAAAATACACAGTGACCACTGACAAGGGAACTTGAACTACTGGTAAATAATTTTCCTTTCATGTTGCATTCTGGCTGGAAGAAAGCTGCCATATACAGAATTTCCATATTTAAACAGTAATGTTGCTGGCTAAGTATACAAAAGCCAAAACCTGAAAAATGAAGAATTACATCAGGGTCATTCTGTTTATACACCATTCAAAATTATTTCACTACCACATTACAGTGACTCTCCTAGCCTCAACATTACAGACTAGGTATACACAGTATCTTGTAAATGATCCCAGTTCACCTTTAGCTTATGCTGAGGTCTCAATTTTCACATCTATCTCAAGTGTCTAGCACACGCAGTCTTCCTTGCACAGCCTGCTCCCTTCACGTCAAGTTGCTACAGCAAGTGCTTTTTCATTCTGCTAGCAACACACTGATGCAAGAGATCTGCTCCTTCTTACCCTTCTTTGGTCAGGGTAATAAAAACAACTTTGCTCACCTACCTCTTCCTAGCTTTATTTTGTATGTGTTTCTGCTTTTGTATCAAAACAGCTTCAGAAGTCAACTTTTAATACAGGAGAAACAGAACATAAGCAATTTTTTAAACATAAAAAGGTTTCAATAGATCCTTCCAAAACTTAAAGCACCTACAAAAAACAAAGTAAGTTTTGAAAATGTGTAGCTATTGTGTTAACTGAAAAACAACAACAAAAAAGTAGTAGCAACTGTCACTGCAAGGCTAAGGAAATTATTGCAACAGAAAAAACATATCCAGCTCAACTTCCTCTACAGCTTATTTGTGTAAAAAATTCTCTGAGTTGTACTTCCTCACTGGCAGGGGAGGCAGAACATCACTTTATATCCAAATGGTCACAACTGGCTGTAGCGTAAAGAGAAGGAATTCAATGAAAAAATAAGTCTTAAACCTTGCTTAACAATCTAACCAAACTACTGCACGACTTCATGACAGATCATCAAACCACCTCCATTGTAAGTTGGCTTTTATCTTTTGTTAAGGCAGACCTGGGGAGGGGAAAACCAAACCAAATCAAACACACATAGAAACTGAAGGTTCTGCTTTTACAAACATCACATTCAGAAGAGTTTTCTATTAAAACTCCATCATAAAATTACAGAAAATCGTACAAAAAATAAATGTTTGAAGCATTCAGACTATACCTTAAAAGCATGATTAAATAGAAAAATGGATGATTTACTAGAATCATCTCCCCACCCCACTTCTTTGTCAGATTCTGGACAGTCTTTCAAGTGGCAATAGGAACAATTTAGATTAATTGCTCTAATGACCTTAGTACTCTCCAATTTTATGGGTGAGCAATCAACAGAAGAGGTAACAATAGACTCGTGTTTTCAACTTCAAAAATGGACCCACACATTCAGGTGATGATGAGCAAGGTTTTGCATAGGCACAAAAATCCACCTGCACGTCCACTTGTGAGCCTTTTTTTTCCTCATGAAGCCACTTTGAAATTTGGTGTGTTGGTCATCGCACAGAACAGCAAGCAGAAAGTGTCAGGAGCTGAGGCCCACATCTTTACCATGACAGGAAAGCATCACTAAGTCTCAAAAGCTCCATTCTACTTGTTGATGCTTGCAAAGCTCCAGCTGGCAAAATTTTCTTCTGAAAAGCCATTTCACCTGTCACTGGCAGGAAAGGGAAAGTGGCTGGGCTGTCACCAAGCCTACGCGAGGTCTTGTAAGGAGGAACTCACCTCATTTTCTTTTATTGCCAGAGAAGATCCAAACCCTTCTGAGACATACTAACCACTAACACTCTTTATTGTTGGTGTTGCTGCATGCTTCAAAAAGACAGAGCATACTCTGAACTACGCACACGGGATGATAAGGTTAAAAAGAAGCATTGAAAAGAATTTTAAACTCAAATTGTTGCTCTGAATTTTGTAAAAGTAATATTAAAAATTATGTATAAACAGGCACAGATCTCAGAGATGACTGGTGAAAAATCCACGAAGGAATTAGTCAGGAATTAATAAATACTTAGCAACTAAGGCAGAAAACCCAGGGGGTGGGGGTAAGAAATAAATCTACTTCACCCTCCCCAAAACTTCTAATTAGATATAGCAACAGCTTTAAGAAATAATCAGTCCTATTTTTGTGGTGTTGCTATAACATGGAGCGAGCTTCCCGCAATTAACGTACAGAGACTTATTTTTAATTAACTTTTAAATGCTTAACTTCCCAGGAGCTGGAATACCAGGGAACAAAAACCATAGGTCGTATTTTATTGTGCTCCCTGCTTTAAGCAAATGAGTGCAGCTATTTACAAATCAAGTTGTCATTTTAAATCAGATTTTGAAAATATGATAGAGAACTATGATGAAAAATTTTGGGAATCAGTAATCTCAGCTTCCAGTCACACCACTAATTTATGAAAAGGCAACATCAGAACACTCCCCTCAAAAGGCAGTAAACCAAAGCAAAGGAAGAACTATCACAGGCTCTGAAAAGTTTATGATGGCTTATTCCTTTGATCAGTTTATGTAAAGGCATACGATCATCAAAACAAATGCATACAAGTTCCAGCACACTTCCTGCAGAAAAAACGAGCGGTGTGAAAGTGCAAAACATACAAAATGCAAACGCAGCATACTATTTCATATCGGCTCATCTCACCCACAAGACAAAGGAGGACTATCCAAGCATTTGTTGTATGCAGAAGCAGGAACCAGGAAGAGCTGTATGCACAGGAGTAGAACAACACTGAACAAACAAAATCAAAATCACCCTTACCTGAACTGAAGGTGCTGGCTCTTGAGATTGATTACTGGTAGTTCCTTGGAAAGATGACGAAGCGCAACTGTCAGTCTTTTGTAATACTGGACCATCAATCCTAGCAGATGCATCTGTCCTATGTGACTGCCATGTCTCTTTTCTGTGATGAGATTCACCCGTTTGCTCATCTCCAAAGGCAGCCCAAGAATAGCTGTCTTTTTGTTCATCTTCAAAAGCATTCCAGTCCGTAGCCTGGTTACAACCTGCTGAACTGAAGTCAGCAAAGTCGTCAGAGTCCTGGAAAGCAACGCTCTGGTCTTGAGGTTTTGGCACCGAATCAAAGTCTCCAAATTCACTATCATCACCATTTTCTACTTCAGTAGTGTGCTGGAAGTTTAAGCCTGAAGTTTTACTGGTAATATCACATTCTAAAGTGTCAGCAGTCTGATTTAATTCAGCTTGATCCAACCTTGCTGGCTGCTGAGAAACAGTACTTGTGTCCCTGAATTCACCAAATTCATCATTAGGTTCACTAATACGTGCAGGCTGTTCAGAAGTTCCTTCTAAATCTGGAGCATTTATTGATTCTTGAGCATTAATGAAGGTGGGAGATGCACTGCTGACTTCACCAAAATCATCATGTGTGTCACTGCAAGCTACAACTTCAGTACTACTTCCACCATTCTTAAGACCTTCAGAATCACCAGATTTTTCTTGCGCAAGATCACAGCTTAGGCTTTGGATCTTATCAATCTTGATGTCCTCTGTTCCCAAAGAGTCATTAGGCTTAGTAAAATCTTTGCCATTCTCTATGCCATGTTGTCTTCTCCTCCCACTGCGTTCTCCATTTTCAGTAGTGCATATTGAAATTCCAGTTGTTCGAGATGTACTAGAAATTGAAAATTCATTATCTTCCAGTGCTGATGGACTCTGTTCACAACTAATTCGTGCAATGCAAACCTCTTCTTCAATACAAGTTACTCTGTTTATTCTGTTGTTCTCCTGAATGCTCAGAGAGTCTATTTCACTAACAACACCACATATTGTAGGTCCTGTTCCCTCTAAATGGATTGGTTTTTTGTTTGAGAATGTAGCAAAATCTGCAAAGTCTTCACCTGAGCTGGGCATTGAGTTCCAACTTTGCTCAGTACTATGGGTGCTAACAGTTCTCAGTCCCTTTGAGTCACCAATACCGTCTAGATCTTCTGTTCCCTGAGGATTTACAGGGTTCGATGCTGCAAATCCGTTTGTTAGAATCTCTAGACATGGAAGTTTCTCACCATTACAAGTGTCTATTTGCTCATCCTGGCTCTCAACTGCTATACCAGTTTTAACAACACAAGAAGAAAACCCCTCCAATTTCCCAGTGTTGTCTCTTTGTTCCCCTCTTCTGTTTACATCTTCTAAAGCAGTACCTGAAGTTCTAAACTTAGATTTCTCTTTGCTGGTACTAATAGCTGATGTATCAGAAAGTTCCTTAGTAAGAGCAGGAAGCTCCGCAATGCAGTCTTTATCTTTAACGTTTTTAACAGATGTGAAAGTTGCAATGCTAGCTACATTGTCAGAATAATCATGGAGCGGGATGAAATGATTTGTGGGTATAAACTCCTCCTTTGGATGACTGTAGTCTGGTGTATCAAAATCAGCAAAAGCTACACCAGCAGTGCTTACACCAGAAAATCCTCCAAATTCTCCAAATTCGTCTTCATCATCATCATCTGCTCCATTGTCTAGTGGTGGAGGGGATGAAGAGTACATTCGAATAATGTCTGGTTCCATTGTTTAGTTTCACTTCAAAGTTAATGTATTTCTATAAAAAAGAAAAAAAGGATATTAGAATTTGGCTGATTTTGTCATCTTTCATATTATTTTATATTTTTTTTTTCACATTTTATTTTATAATTGTGCATATAGGTCACGTCCACACTAGATATGAGAAAGGAACATATCCTAAAACCATTCTTCTGTTTTAGGAATCAGAAAGAATCTACCTGGGATAGTTCAAGTCTCTTGTAAACTACTACATGATCATATTCTCAGTAAACAATGCTGAAATGCCAGAACACAACACACATTTGTCTTGAGCTGTTTTGCAAAACGCCAACACAACTAAATTGAGTTTTAATTCATCAGTTCTCTGCCTCCTGCCACCAGCAATTTGTGAAACAGCCCATGACCCTAGTCCATCTTTTCCCACACTCATTAGTGTGCTCAGCTGACTCTGCAACAGAAACTAAGCCACTTGATGGACAATGTCATGTCATGTACTTGAGGCACCTTTAGACAGTAGCTCCGAAGACTTTGCAAGGTGCTTCCTTAAGCTTAGGTGGAAGAAAGAACTGCTGCTACAAACAGCTGTAACCTGCTGCTCTACTGTTTAAGTTTGTGCCTACGAATTCCTGGGTTTCTGTTGGGTCTCCCTGTCCTTTGGATTTCATAACTGCAAGCCCACGTGTGCCGTCTCCGCAGCTGCTGCCACCAGCCAGCTTTTGTCTTACAAACTGCCAGTTGGGAAATGCCATTATCAGCACCAGCAAAGCCTAGAGCAAAACAAACTTCTCCATCAAAGCTTATTCGCAAAAGCACAACAGAGCAAGATCATCCATAAAATATTTAAAGGCAAATCACTAAATCAGAGGGGAAAAAAAAGAATAAAGTATTCCCATGGCCTAGATAGAAATAAATTGAAGACTTCATCCTAATCTTGCAAACCATTACAGTAACAAGCAAGGTATGGATAGAAAATTATTTTTCCTAATGAGTGATCTTGATTTTTTTTTCAATATTGTGTGCAATTAATGAAGCAATAACCACTACTATTTATGGATTCACAATTGTACACATCAGTTAACTAGTTCATACCTTAGAGCCCTTAAAGTGAGAGATACAACCAAGCCCTTCCCATTTCAAATGATGTTTGGCCATGAATAAACTGTAACAACACAGTAAGCATTATCTACAGAAAAAGAGTGGAAAAAAAACTATAAATATTAGCAAAAATTTGAATTTCTAACCACCAGAATAAGCACAGACTTTACAATACTAATTCTGAAAGGCAGATGAAACATGATTCTTAACTCCAACATCTTCAAACAAACAACTTTATACATGCACCTAAAGGGCAGCACACAAAGGGTATAACAACAACAAACGAAACTGGTCTTGCAGTTCTTCTCAAGCACAACACACCATAGCACTTAAGCCAAACTACTCTTGGTATTTGCCAGGAAAGTCTGGCATCTTTATGTTGACTAACGTACCTACAGTTTTTTTTAAAGGGTATTTTGCAGTTATGAAAAACATTGTGCTTATCAGATGAAACCATGAAGTAATTTGCAACATCACATGCAAACTGAAGAAGACTGCAAAGGAATTTTGTTTAGAATAATGAATAAGTTGTCAACAAGCTCCCACGTAGGCTTACTCAGCACCAGCTGCTTCACAACGTATTTGACAGAAGAGCTTCACTCATCCCAGAGGCCTCATCTCTCAAGAGGACGCTCCCTTCTACATCAAGGTCTAGCAACTGCTGTTTAACGTCACATATGAACGCAAAGATTCTTTCCAAGATATCTGTAGAGCATAACCTTGAGTTCCCACCAAGATTACTCCAACCTGTTCACCTTTGAAGCTTCTGGATTTTCAGTCCACTAACTACGATATTAACATTTATTTTTTGTAACTACCAGGGCAGACATTCCTCACTTACATCCAAATTTCCAAGATCTACTGTGGCTAACCACCAACACTAAGATGAAACACTGGGTACATCCAGACTACAATTGCTTTTTGAATGTTTTACTGCAGAGGAAGATCTATGTGCTATATACAAAGATACACCCTGGTAGGTGGAACTGCTGGTTACTCTTTTGTAGGAAAAACAAACAAAAAAAGGCGGGTCAGGTAGATATTTGAATATATTAGCTGTGCTTATCTTGAGGTACTTTATCGTGGGGATAGCAGTAAAGTCACAGGGGTGTTGGTTCAGCAGTAAATGGCATTTTGTCTGGAATTTATAACTCCTAGGGTCATGAATCAGTAGCTCTTTAGTAACACTGACATTTAGGAGAAAGCACAGAGAAAACTGCAGCAATAGGGATGGGACTCCTTTTCCCTCTCTAATTCCTGGAAAAAGGAAAGGACTTTTTATTTTTTCTTTAAGTAGTGGGTTTATTTACTTACAACTAATTTTGAGTTCATGAGTCTCCAGTTGCATCTCAGTAGGCAAAAGCATAAACTTATTATTAAACCTCCTGAAATTCAACAAGAATTGTTACATCTATTTGGAAAATTCAGTTGACACAGTATGTATCACTTTAGCCCATGTGACAAAAGCTGAAAAGACTGTAAAGGCAAGAAACTAGTTCTTGAAAGAAAGAAAGAAACCCTCAATGCTATTTCAAGCACCGCACTGACTGGATATAAACATTCACCACCCCAGAAGTAAAAGGAGCTTCAACAGAAACAATGAAATGGTTGGTAAGAAGGAAGCTGAAAACATGATTGCTACAATAAACACTTCTGATCAGCTTTTGGGGAATAATACTGAAGGGTGGGATCAGCAGCTCCTTGACCAAGAACAAATACTATGGCTGAAGCCACTGCAAACTCAACAGTAATTTTATCATGATTAGATGCTTTGTTTTTCATTAGGCTGAGATGTACGAGCCCTCTAATACACATCTCCAAAACCATTTAGAAAGAAAAGAACTTAAAATAGAAAAATAAAATCAGAAAATAACTCCAAATGGATATAGATTAGATGATTATTGTAAAACTGTTTCAAAATAAAAATAAAGTCATGCAAACAATCATATTCAGGTAAAAAGGAGATTAAATCTAGGTAGACCAGCCTCCTCTCTCCCAGAAACCTTATTTTTATTGATGAGAAGTCATGAGACGGCGAGGAAAAGGCTGGAGACAGAAGCAACCTCGAATTTGCTTTCAATTGGCAAATATATAAACATAAGAGGATGACATTAAAATATAGTTCTGCTGGTTCAGAAATAAAACAAATCCATGTTATACTCCTACAGCATAAAGTTTTCTGAAATCTTGGAAAGCACTTTGATCAGCTGCAACTCTTCTGCTTGGCTAAGAAGCAACACCAGTTCAGTGGCCTGCCTAAATTACTAGAGATTTATGGATAGGAATTAGACGCAAGAGGATGCTGAGGAGCCTCCTAATTTATGCATTATAGAGGCTACTGTTACTTAAACTAAATAAAAAACTACAGACATCACGACTAGGACTAAACAACAAAGCCTAGAAGTTGTTTTATTTTGTACTGTATTTCAAAGATGTATCCTGACACTATGAAACAGAGGCCTTGAAAAAAACTGCTGAACCTTCCCATTTAAAAGAAAACTTGTCTGTATGTTTCATCAACAGCATGCATGCTTCATTTTATTTTTAATTCTTCTCAGATTCATAGGCTTGGATAAGTTGATTTGCACTTGACTTATTTGAAATACCACATTCAGCTCTGTATTAGTAACTGCTCCACCACTTGACAGTAGAAGATATTATGCAAGAAATGCCAACAAAAATAAATTCTTAACCTGCACTTATCCATCACAACAACTTTAGCCATATTTTTTGTTGATCGTTTACTGTATTATTACCTTAATTTCAGTTAAAAATAAATCATAGAGTTGATAAAATCCTAAGGGGCAAGGATGTTCTCTAAAAAAAAGATGCAGCATTCAGAAAACAAACTAACATGGGAGCAGCAAACATCACAGTTAAAGGGAATTTACCTACAAGACTCTCTTTCTCTGCAGTTAACGTAAAGAAAAGGAGGCAAGGAACAAGAATAGTAGGGACAAGCACAGGTCAAAGATAGCGTGAAGAGGCTGCACCGGGGGGTGAAGCAGACTACCAAAGCCCAATAAAACATGTAGGAAGGTCTCTGACCATGTAAAAATTTTCCTGCACTTTCTGTCACAGAGAAGAAGCAACTTCCTTCAATTTATCATTTCAAAGCACTTTCAAAACATCAGAGAGATCATTTACACAGCAGCAGTCCAGTAGCACAATACTCTGCTGCAGATATGCTTCAGTGACAGTTGCCAAAACAGGATCAGCAAGGAACACTAATTGTGCATTTAAAAGTCTGATCATAGGTTTGATAATATACTACATGTTTAATCTGTTTAAACCATAAGAACCAAATGCATAATTGATTGTATGGAACCGTGTATATATTTCTGATGATGTTACAGCTGTATTTTAAGAGCCGAAGTTAAAGAGCTACAAAATGTATGGTTCTGTTTTATAGGGAGTAAAGTTATGTTAACACAATGTAATAGTTGTTTACAGAACTAAAAAGAATATCATACTCAAAGTGTAACAGAAGGAAAAAAAATCATACCAGTATTCCCCTTCACTGGCTAATTACTGAATTTTTTTAAAATGGGGCATAATCCCAATTCTCCATGCAATATAAGAAACAGCATGAGAATTTTTAACCCTAATGTAGTTTTCTTTAGAAATAACTTCATTACAATCCCCTTTTTTGACTTTCAAAAGTGTTCCACCTGCCAACCATAAGATATTGAACCAAATTCATTATCATCCACTGGAACATTAACATGGTGAAAAATCACAGGTCTGGCAGAACAACTTTGTTCATTAATCTATTTAGTTAATCCCTGCTTTGTCTGGCATCTCAGATAGGGGATAAGAGCTGGAACAGTGGCTGCATCTTTTGTAGTACTTTGTACCCAACTCAGACATACTCTTGGTCCAGACTTTAGGTTATATAATTTTGTAAAACTGGCATTTCAAGTGATTAACTTAAAACATGATTTAACTCAAAGTAGAATTTGAACCAATCTTTGACCAAAATGTAGATTAATTATCTTCCCCATATTTTTGAGGGAACCAGATCCCAAATTTAAAAGTCAGCTAAGAGTTAACATGCTCTTTTGCACTTCTCTGTTCATTTAAGCCTTCTGGAAACATGCAAATTTTAAACAAATGGCAACCACCAATTTTTCCAGCACACTATATAGTAAAGATTCTTCTCAGAAGGAAACTGTCACTGTTTTTACCCACACATAATAGAGCAGCTACTGCTATGATTTGTAATATGCACCAACCCAGGTTTCTGGTATCAGACCTTACACCTTGAAGTGAAGAATCTTAAGTGTTCATATTAGACTGGATTATTTTAGCCACAGTCACAGATTTGTGTTGACAAATGTCAGCAAGTTTTTCAGAATCACAATAGTTTAATATTAGACTGATGACAGATTTCAATCAATTCCTCAAATCACGCAGTTGTCCAGCATTTTCCAGAAAAAGAATTGCGTTCTCTTTCAGATGCCATTTCCTGCAGTCTTTCACCTGCTGAAAACACCAGTTAATTTCCTTGCTTCCATGTGTTTCTTTATATTCGTACTTTGATACTCATTATGAAGGAATTTCACAAACAAGTATCAGTATCACAAATAAGACCCCTGTTGCAGTCATGCTATATGCATAATTCACCAGCACAATTTGAGCACACATTGATATTTTAAAGAAAAATTTAAAAAAAAAAAAAACTGGTTATTTTGGTGAGATTCAATTCTGTTATTGCAACTCCTAGTTTAAACTTTTTTTTTCCAAGGTCACAAGAATTTAAGAATGCAACTCAGGTTAATTTAAAATACTTAAACAGAGACAGAAAACAGAAATTGTCAACGCCGGAAAAGATGAAGAGTTGTAGTTGACTTAAGTTTTGATAGGTCAAGAATTCAGAAAGACAAAATGTATACCCTTCTTTTATCTCATATCACTAACCACGTTTCTAAAGCATTTATTATCAAACCAAGGTATCTTATTATTTGCTTGCAGTAAATAGAGAACAATGTTTGCTTTCCTCATACACAGATCACATCCTTGTTTGTTACCTTTTTAGTAGAATAATAGCAACATTCTAACAAAGACACGGCAACAAAGAGAACAATGCAATTACAATACACAAAAGCAGGTATAATTAGTTCCTTCTCTGCCTATCTTCTAAGGCAATACTTGAAATAGCACGTTTGGTTCTTACATAATACCTAAAAAACTGGGAGGCCACAAAAAATCTCTCTAAATACATACTTAAGGCATGGGAATTCAAACGAAACTCCTTGTAAAGCAGAATGTTCACTTTAGACAAACGTTAGCAAAGCAAAGCAGAACGTGTTGGCTGTGGATTATTCTGAAAGCAAAGCTGAGTGAAGCAACCCATCACTTACAGCATAAAGAAGAGAAAATAATCAGAAATGGCATAAAGAAGATCTCCATGACAGAAACAACGTCACTGAAATGCCCTCAAGTAAAAGCCTTGCAATGGCAAGGAGATGGATTCAAGTCATTAGCTGCAAGCATCTGATCCTTCCCAAAACATTTAACTCTTCTACTTCATGGAATTCCTCAAGCAGAAACCAAAAATACCAGATTTAGACTTTGCATTACAGCAAAATGTTGGCTTTCGGTAGGAAAAGCTGTCCTCTTCTGTTATAATTTTGCCTATTCTTTGGTCTATGAACAATGGAAATGGATTTAGAGTCTTTCTGCATCTGAGAACTTATTTCTAGATGGGCTGTTGTAAATGAGGAGAGCCTGTCTGTTAAAACCGCATTCCTACAACCCAAATCTACTCCAGAGAGTCACTGTCCAGGCTGAAATCAATATGTTCCTAAATTGCTTAACCAGTTTACTTTTATTTTTTGAATGTTGCCAGCAAACAAAACACAGCAAGAAAATGTTTACTTCATAAAGCCTCCAAGAAATCAATGTTTTCGATTTTGAACCTAATGCTCTTCCAGTGAGAAGGTCCATTACCCAAAGCAGGAGTTTCAGAGCAACTCTTTTTCACTTCGACATACATGAGTTGAAGAAAACAATGTTCTCCAGTTCCAATGCAGCCAATGTATCTAAGCCTTATTTCTCATTACCTCGCATTTTGAATTAATCAATACCACGGTACATTACTGTGGTTTCAACAAACACGGAATATGCCAGACACCTTCTATTAGAAAGTATTGTATGCAAAAGAAACGTTAAAATAACAAAACTCGGGAGACTTCCATGGATATTCAGGCACTTATCTCAGGTAGCTCATTCTTCCTGTTCTCCTATCCTCCCCAGGCCAGCAGTAAACACCAGGTACCCTCAGATAATCCAGCCTGTGCAAGACTCAAACCTCCGGGACAGCACTGCTCTTCCTCTCATCACCGACAATACAGGAAGACTAAATTAGGTGGTACAGCTGTGAAATGTAAAACAGATCTTGGATATAGCTGTCTTCCTTCAAATTTTGTTAGATTATATAAAGCAGCAATCAAACACATACTTTCAGTACCTGTGCTGCTTCACTTCTCTCTGTTTCATATTGGCTTAGCTGTGGAACCAGAGGAACATTTGAAAAAATAGAAATCTAAACCTTGTGTTAGTTTATTAAACTCTTTTTTTTAAAAAACCAAGAATAGCATCACTTCTCCAAAATCAAAACACCAGGTTATTTTTATAAAGGTACAATAAGCAAAAAAATGTAATGGTTCAACTCTAAATCTACTGAGCTGCTTTAACAGCTGCAGATAAAGACACTGTCTATACCTAAATCTGTAAACAGTGGGGAAAATGTTACAAGAACAAGCATGTTTTAAATTCCTATAGGCAAACACATCTGGCTGGGAAAGTCAATCAGGTTTAAAATCTGGCTCAGTGGGAAAACAATATTTGTGTCCAATGTACAGTACACATCCACATAATGTGTAAAGACAGATGTCATAACTAACACATAACTGGGATGTTTGCATTCTTATCATTTCTTAAATTCCTTTGAAAACACTGTTCAAGCCGGTGAGAAAATGTACTTCTGGATATTACCCTGAAACATGTTAGCTGAGAACTTGTTCTAAATTAAGATGAAAAGATGCTGGATTAGAAAGTATTAGAACTAGATTACCTAAAGTCAACTGTTCTCAAGAGATTTATTTACAGAGCAGTATGTTCTCCATCACATATAAACCCCTCAAACTTCACAAAGACTACAGTAAAGAGCAGATTACAACAGTCCAGACGTTCACTCTTATGAGAAAGGTTCTCTCACAGCTTGGCAGAGGAAATACACTTGCACAGGGAGAACAACCATAGGTCTTCCTTCTGTTACTGCAAACTTTTGCTTGTTTTTAAGTGAACAAGTATTTGCTTCAAAGTGCAGAGAGCAAGTAGGTGAGGGGGGTTGGAAAAAGGAAAAAAAACCTAACCTGACTGAAGCAAATTAAACACACTTAGGAAGAACATGCCTCCATTATTCATCATTTATCCCCACCTACAGACATTATCTCATATTAAAAACACAACACAGGAAGGACACCTAATACTCAAAACAATAAAATCTATTTTCCACCACTTTTCAACACACATATGAACTTGAGGTTTCATATTTTCTTTCCCCCGGTACCTACTTTCAAACGTACTAAAGCAAAGACAAGATCTGCCCTTCCTTGTGGTTCTTCCAAAACAGGACTCTTGGTTTGAAAAACCCAAATGATTTGCTTTAAAGAAGCGGACTCATTACATTACCTTGCAACTAGTACCAACACAGAAACATTCTTTACAGTATCAATCCAAAACCTTTCATTTCTAAAGACATGAGCACTGAAGAAAGTCTGCTGGAAATGAGACTGTCAGTTTTCAAGGCCTTTTTTTTGTGTGCATAGAAGCAGCTTGCACAGTGTGTTTCCTGCACAAAAGAAAACTAAATGTAACAGACAAAACTCCTGAAAGCTAGCAATGGGTAGGATCCAAGACACTTCTCATAAGAGGACTATCCAGAAAAGTCATGAGTATTTAGAATCCCCGTGAAAAGGTTACCATGTCATTGCACTGAAACGTTCACAAAGACATAGTTTAAGTTGTCAAACAGTACAATAGCACAGAAAGGAATGAACATTTTGTTGAAAAAGATAATGATTATCTGAAAGATTATGCTCCTGAGTATAGTGAACACAACCAGATCCAGCAACAGTTTCTTTACTGCAAGGTTTCCAACTGATACCACCATGCATCTGTAAGGAGAGCTCTATGAATATTTCAGGAGGAAAGGGCAAGGAGTTGACAGAAGTCCATCTAAGCCGCTCTATTATTTCCACTGTGAAAGACAACCCTTTTCAAAGCCCTGAAACTTTCAGAACATTATTTTATGTAATTGATGTGTTAAAATGCTGGCATTAACTTAGTAAATTACTAAAGTAATTTTTAAGTATAAGCATAACATCACACACTTCCTTCGTCAACAGAAATTATGTAACACAAATGCGATTCACTATGTATAACTGAATTTCATAGACTATTAAAGCCTTTGCTAAACGAAAGCATAAGTTTACTTCAGAGTTTGCAAAAATAAAACAAAATAACAATACAACAAAATAAATAATCGGCCAGCATGAGCTGATCTATTGAGGCCGAGATCCTTCAACTGCTTACTTATAAATAAACTAAGGAAGTAAAAACAACAGGTCATACTTTCACATGACCTTAGAAGGTCACACAACATGTACTTTATGCAAACATAATGTAGAATGGAAACACCGCAGCCACATTAGCTTTTCTGAAGTCCCTTTAATATACAGCTAATTCATATTTTTAAGTTTAAATTCTCGTATCCTCACATTTAAGCTATTGATTTTCACTGATAAGAAATGAATGTTTTTTTAAAAAAAAGGCACAACAAAAAAAGACCCCCAACAACAACCCTCAAAAAAACACCAAGCCAAAAACTACTGACAGACTCTCAGTAGCCACAGGCACTTCACCTCTCCCCTTGGCTCTCCCAATTAATGTTATGTTCCTCCAGCTACAGCTCCAACTTCAGGAAGAGGAACTGCTACCTACACATCAGCTGTATGAGCATGCACACAAACTCCTGTGTGCGCCAGCAACACAACCTAACGTTTTTATGCTTAAACTAGGCTAATTGGTTTTCCAAGTCTAGTTCATATGTCCAGAGGATGAAACAAGGAGGAAAAACTTTTAATTCTGTTCAACCTCTAAGGACCACCTAGTTAAAAACCAGCATTCACCAAAGACACTTTACCATGAACTAAACAGCTGAAGAAATCGGTTCTAATGAAGCACATCACACTAAATCACGCATGAAAACAAAACTTATATGACCAACACAGTACAGCTCTTGTCAACAATACTTCTTCTACACACTCCATTTATGAATAGAGGTTTGCTTTAAAAGGAGTGTCAAACTTCTGAAGGTTTCAGTTTCTGTGCTGAAGCTGGAAGGAAGGGGCTGTCATTATCAAGACACCAACTTACTGATGCTTTGAAGGAATCCTAAGGTTTAACCCTTGGTTTAAGGGATTGTATTCTCTAAGGGAAAAGCATATTTTGGTTCATCAGGCAGCCACTTACAATAGCAAATTGAAGTGTCAGGATCGAATAAGCATTTCAGCAATTGTCCCCCGTTTTAGAATGGCATTAATTGTAGATAAATTAAAATCATAACTCTGTTTTAGCATGGCATCTTCAGATGTATTTAGCAACTGACACACTTTACGCCCCTTAAAGAAAGCAAGCTTATCAGGAAAAGCCAAACACATGGGGCAGCTTAACTTCTACCACACGGCAAGCGACCGAGCCCTCTCCTCCAGCTGCGGCCCCGCTGAACTCCACAGGAACGCGGGGCAGCCACCCCGCCCGGGGCCGCTGCGAGGAGCCGCACAACGCCGCCGAAGGACAAAGCCGCCCGGCTCCGAGCCCGTCCCCGTCGCGGCCCGTCCCCCCACTCCAGGCGCGGCGGGGCAAGCCGAGCAAGAGGCGCCTCCGCAAGTGGAGCGCTGCGGGGCTTCACACCCCCCCGCCGCCCCGACAGGGCGGCCCGGCCTCGCCGCCCTCCCCTGGGGACGAAGGGGGAAGGACGGAGAGTACGCTGCCCTGAAAGGCCCGGCCGCTGCAGGGCCCCAGGTGCAGCCCCCGGGGGTCTTCGCACGCCGCCGCGGGGCAGGGGGTGCCCTTCCCCCGCCAGGCCCGGAGGGAACGAGCGGCCCCCCGCTCGGCGGTGGCGGCAGCGCCGATTCTTACCTGCGGGCTGCGCGGGAGGCGGCGGGGCCCGAGCGGGCATGGCGGCGGGAGGGAAGGGGACAGGGGACGCAGCCGGTTATCTGGGGCCTCCCGCGGCAACCGCCATCGAGGGGGAACCCATGTCACGGCGACAGGAACCGCGTCGCTGCGGCCCGGCCCCCTCCCGGCGGCCACCGCCTCCTGCCCCGCCACCGCCCACTTGGCCTCCCGGCAGGCACCGCACCTCCGCCCCCGGAGTCGCGTCACTTCCAGTGGCAGCCGGCGGGGCGGGCACGTAAATTAATAAATAAACCAGCTACTAACGCCGCTGTGGTGCTACCCACCCATGGCTAGATGAGGAGGATGGTGGTTTAACGGCGCTGTCGCCATATTAAGTGCTGGCAAGCCGCCTCTACCGCAGCAAGGCGGCCATCTTGGACGAGGGGTGAGGCGGTGCCGTGGTGACGCCGCGGCGGCCATGTTGGTCTCGGGAGGAAAAGGGCAGCGTCGGCTTGCGGTGTTTTCCGTGCCCGGGGCCGTGCGGGCGTTTGCCCGGGGAGACATAAAAAAAAAAACCCATCCAAAACAGAAATGGGGCATTTGTGGACAGTCCCTTCTGGCAGGTGTCCGGAGGGCTGACTCCCTAGGGGAGCTGCGCTGCGGTTCGGAGCTCTGCCGCCAACACGACCGTGGTTATGCCCGCGCTGCGGGAGTGTTTAATTTCCAAGTCTTGAGGGTTAGGCTGGCAGAGAGCGGGTTCTCCTCCCCCTCTGCTCTGGTGAGGCCGCATATAGAGTACTGCATCCAGTTCTGGGCTCCCCAGTTCAAGAAGGACAAGGAATTACTGGAGGGAGTCCAGTGGCGAGCTACAAACCTGATGGGGGTCTGGAGCATCTTTATTACAAGGAAGGACTGAGAGAGCTGGGTCTGTTCAGCCTGGAGAACAAAAGGCTGAAAGGGGGTCTTATTTATGCTTAGGAATATCTCAAGGGTGGGTGTCAAGAGGATGGACCCAGACTCTTTTCAGTGGTGCCCAACAACAGAGTGAGGGGAACGGGCACAGACTGAAACACTGGAGGTTCCACCTAAACATGAGAAACTTCTTCACTTTGAGGGTGCCAGAGCCCTGGAACAGGCTGCCCAGGGAGGCTGTGGAGTCTCCTTCTCTGGAGACATTCAAACCCACCTGGACACGTTCCTGTGTGATCTGCTTTAGCAGGTGGGTTGGACTGTCTGGAACAGGCTGCCATGCCACTCACGATTCCACCTTTATGTCTCCTTGTGACCAAGGGGTAAGTTTCTCAGCTTCAGAGTTTGCAAACCTCTTAGTCCAGGTGGAATCCTCAAGGGCCTGTCTGCATTGTGCTGAGACCTCGGCTCCTGAGCATCAGGGTCTGACGGAGTTACCACCTTCAAAGAGTAGTTTGGTACGAATTTATTTCTGGAAAAAGATTCATATGTGCCTACACTTTGTAGGGATGGTGTTACATAGGCTAGTTGTCAGTCAAATCATGCTTTAGTTGAACTGGCTTTTTACAGTTTTGTTTGGGTTTTGGTTGTGCAAATTCTGTGAAGTGGAGTAGAAAGACTGTCAAAAAGACAGAGAAATACTCTATTTTTTAAACAATTTTAATATTTTAAAAACATATATATCTTATTTGTTCTTTTTCCCAAGGAGCGCGAGTAGATAGTGGTTTGACCTTATAGGTGAAAGAATGCTTACAGCAAAACCACTAAATGAAATAATGAGAAATAACATTACATGCATGTTTTGTTCTTCAGATGTGTTTGCTTTCTAATACCTATTTACACTGTATTGGTGAATATTGTCAGAACTACCAGCACATTAAAGCTTTGAAAATGCTTAACATGTTTTTAAATTACGTGCAAAGCCTGCCATTCATCCTTTGACAGTAGTGAACTGAACACTGTAGAGCTGTTACAACATGCAAGCAAATTACAATAATAAAATAGTGATCAAAGTGCAATATTAAAGCTTTATTCCTAGAGAGGCTTAATCATGTATTTAAACATGCTGAGGAGGGCTTAAAACAAGGCTATTCATACAACTTTTCATGTTTGCGATAGGCTCGTGGAATAAAAATGCCTCAAACGCATTTAAAAGTTATTATAATTAATCTGCTAATTTAATAATAAATATAAGGGGAGATTATATTGTTAATACAATGTTTCTGTTACTTTAGGAATGCTGTTACAGTAGCTGAAGATAATAATAGGTGACTATTAATGAGACTGTGTGACTGTTAATGAGGTTGTATGAGTATTAAATTTCGCCGCCTGGTGGCTGTTTCCTTTTTTTCAGCTTAGTGTCAGAAATGGCAGAGTAAAGCTTGTGCTGACCTGGTAGGACAAAAGGAGAATGGTGGGGGAACTGGAAGATATGGCAATTTAGCAATCAAAAATCTTTGACCTTCACCCAATGTACTGCAACATGTTTTACAATCCTAAGCATGCAGAGAAGAACCTATAAAAGCAGTGAAATACTTTGTTGTAAAGCAACAGACAAACTCGTTTCTTCTTCTTAGCACCCTAAAAGAGCCCCCAAACAGCTGTAAAGTCATTCTGTGGAAAAGACCAAAGCCACAAGCACAACCATGTACTGCAGGAAGAGAGCAAAAAAGATCAACAGTGTCAGTAATTATGTCCTAGAATAAAAGAAAATTTGTTAAGTAAAATTCCCAGATGATTTGAGGAAGTGACTCATATCCTAAGCCACTAAGAAGGGAAGAAAAATCCCTCTCTGTCAGTTTGACCAGAGGAAAATTTCCTTCTCTTTCTTGGTGATATTTGGTAGTTCCTAGGACCACAAACTTCAATGAGTATGCCATTGCGAGTCTGTAATATTCATTTAACTTGAATGCAGGATCAGATGAGAGTTAAGTGTTCCACATTAAAAAAATAAGGTGATCTTCACTTAGGCATAGTGTGTGTGATTGACAAGATGTGTGGGATTTCTTTAGTCATTCCTGCACAAGCTTTGCTGGTTGAAGGAGATTACATTTGCTTATGAAGGCAGACTATGATAGCATTAGCCATATAATGTATTAGTTCTGTGAGACAGAATCCATGGGTTACAACACTGATTTCAAGGTTATATTTTCAACATACGAAAGTTGCCTTTACAGAACTGCATGGATTGTAAACACTATGTTATTTGGAGATTATTCTAGAGTGGTGGTCTATTGATTTTCAAACATATGGTGGATTTTCTTTAGAGTATACTTCCAAGCAATTTCTTTATTTACAGCATGGTGAAAAAAACTTGTAATTTTGAGATATTCGTCTCAATCTGAAGCCCCTCTGCATAGCGCAGTAGAGGTTTTAAGTCAAGCAGGACTGGTTTGGATAACTCCAAGGTCTCGCCTTGACTTGTTTGCTGCAGCAGAGCGGCTTTATCAGTCCCTGCTGCTGAGTCCCAAACTGTCAGGAGAGGGCGCAACCTTCCTAGAAGTCTCAAATGGAAAAGTGTGGTGTGTCAAGATGATTCAGAAAGGCTGTCTCCCGAAAACACGCATGATCTGGAGTGTCAGACACTCCTGCTGTGTTGGGAATTGAGGATGGTAGGGATAACTTATTACAGTTTACATTTATGTCCTTCATAAAACTTAGTCTTTCATAATTCTCAAGAAAATTGAGCATTTATTGGGAAACAATTCAGCTTTTTATTTCCCATTTTGGAGTTTACAGCATTGTTCCTGAATGTAACTTTTAGTCATACTCTAAGCTGTTTCATATATTGTGTAGTGTGATACAGAATATCTTCTGAAAGATGCTGGATTGCTAACAGTGGATAGTGCAGTTATTTTTATTTCTGTTTTTTCTTTCATTTCTGAAATATGTACAGTACAACATGGCTTCTGGCAGTGCAAGCTTTTTCTGGCTTCCCCACTCACAGTATGGGGATGAAACTTGCGGTAATCAAAGACTAGATAAACCTTCAAACTTCAGGCAGTTTGCTTCCCTCTGCTGAGCCTGGCAATGCTGCTGATCAGAAGCTAGATAGTCTGTTTCCTGATAAATTGTGATGCTTGATTTTTTAAATTTTTTAATTGAATTGGACATGTGAAGATTTGAAATTATCCGTAGAATGAATTTTAAATGGTCTTTGGACATACCAGACTATTTCATTTCACTAATGCTAAAGGCTTTCATTTGTGCTATTGTCAATGCAATGCTAACTAATTTAAATTTTTCTGTGGAAAAGAAATACAAGAAAATCAAGCAAATTGAAAACAGGAAACCAAACCATTGCAATTTATCTTCACAGAATGTGAAGTAAAATTTTTCCCATCCTGACAGGGAACTGAGTTGGTACATTTCTCTGAAATGCTTTTAATTCAGTAAAACTGCATTTATCTTCTACCATTATAGCTGAAATAACCTCTACTACCATATTATCAAGCAGAAAGAGCTTGTCCAACTGAATTCACCAATCAGCCTCAAAAGCTTTAAGTGAAAACCGTGGCTGTGGTTTCATAAGGTGGGCATTATCAAAGCCAGCTGAATGAGCAAGATGCACTTTCCGCTGGCTTCTAAATGAGCAACAGTTAGTGAAGAGAAGATTTGTGCAGTTACTGTTAGTTAAGTTAAACAAAGCTGCAGCTGAGGAAAGAATGTACTAAGCAGCCTATTACTAAGCTCCACTGCTGATCTGCCCTGTGGCATGGCAAGGTGGTGCAGCAGATGTCTAAACAGCTGAGACTTGTTTCTTTGAGCAGTGGTTGGTGCCCCCAGCTCACGCAGAATCAGTGCAGACTGCCCAGCTCTTCCACAGGGCACTGCAGAGCTCTCGGCTGTGATAGGGTTGAGGGACCTCATGGTCCCCAGCCACATCAGACACCCCACCTAGGTCTGTGAGCTGGCTGTGCAGCAAAGATCCTGAGGATTCCTTGCAGTTCTAACAGTGTCTGAATTAATTCCTGCTCCACGGGGTCTCCGCATGTCTCTCTGCTGACAGCTACAGGAACTTGCTGAGCCTGGCTTTGCTGTGCTGGGTGTTAGCGCTATGTGGCAGTCCCTGTTTCTTCTCAAATCTGTTCAGTGGCACTGGGATACTCATCTGAACACCTTAAGTGCCCTTGTCTTCTGTATCACTGCCACTCCCATTAGTGTTGACCTCTGGGCATGCAGAATAACCAGGCACTGGTTTCTCTTGTTTTGGGGATCTGACAAAAGTGTCCTAGCTTTTCCCAGCTCTTCAAGGAAGGGACTGTCTCCATCTGTTCTAGTTGCAATGGCATAAAATATAAACATCATAACGCATGTTTTAGATGCAATATGTAAATCTTCCGTTTGGAGTACAAGTTTGTTACTGTTTTATACAAATCTCCCTAGCTGTCTTTACTGGAGTCATAGTTATGAAAGCTACAAGGCATTACTACATCAGCAGCCCATTCTCTTGTGGTTCACAAGCCATTAAAAGTCCCTGAATTGTCCTTAAACAATCCTAAATGTGTTAACTACAAAGAACCCTATGTAATTACAGAAAACAGATGAAATGGCAGTTATTTTAGGTGGGTCTTGGAAATCTCCTACACCCGAAGGGCATGTAGGTTCTTTGATTTTTAGCTGAGACTTATTTGAGCAGGGATAGGGTTGCTGACACGCAACAGTATTTGTTGGGAGGATTTTTTTGTTGTTAGTGGGTTTTTAAGAATTATTTTTTCTTCTAAGGAACTCTTCTCTTAGTCTCCACCATGTAGCTGATTTGGAGCCTCTAACAAACACACAGGCTCACATTCTTGCCATATGAGGGCTACCCACTGGATTAAACAGCTCATGAATTTCAAAACAGCCCCATTTTTTCCTGCCATGGTCTAGACCACCTCCTCGAAGTGGCAGAAGTTAATGACTTCAGTGTGGCAATACTACACGCACACCCGGCCTTAATGTATTTTTGTATGTAACTCATCAGCAACATGGGCAAAGTGTATTTTAGTGAATGTACATTCTAATGACAGCAAGGCTCATCAGAAGAGGCAACAGGCAAACTAATGTAGCTGGCAAAGGCTGGTAAGCTGTTGGCAGTGCTGGTATGTTCAGGTATGGAGATACAATAAACGTTAAGACAAGTGCAGGGTGAAAACAATCTGACCTCAGCCTGAATTTGACTGTGTTACTCAGGCAAGCTGAGAGGGAAAAAACAGCTGACAAGCGTAGCAGCCCAGTGAGCTATGGAGAGGCAAAATGGTGTATAGGCAACACATAATATTTCCTCTTAGGTCTGACAAGACTTCCTTCTTCTAGAAGATGGTATTGTGTGTGTACCTCAACTGTCAGTAGGAAAGCAGCATTTGTAGCTTCTTCAGTGGCAGAGCAAAGCTTTCCAGTGGTGGTTGTGTGGGTTTTGTTGTTGTTTTCTTTTTTTTTTTTTTCCTCCAATGCAGGCTCTAAATATAGAAAACCAATAAGGAAATAAATCAACAATATTGATTTGAAGACAGTCCTTTGCCTTTAAGAGGCCTGGCTTCTGAGTTTTGGACATTTAAGATGAGAAGTGCTAAAAATGGTTATTCTGTTGTATTTATTTAGTTGGCAAATGTGAGTTGTTTTCCACAGCCATCCTTCTTCCTTGTGTATCAGCTCCTCTCTGTGATCACAGGAGTCAAAGGCCACCAAACACCCTTGTAGATCAGCTGGTAGGAAGTTCTGAAGTACAAACTACCAACTCTGTGTATGGGATGGGCACTATTACCCCAGTCTCTTGCCTACTGAGCTGTTCAGGGTAATAAGATATATACCCATAATCTCTATTAACATCTATTTTAAGGATTTTTCATTTCTAAGGCATTTCAGAGGTCTTTTGTTGTTGTTGTTTGTTTAGGTTTTTTTGAGGGTTTAGGAACACTAAAACCGACCTCTGCAGCTGTTTTTTTTAATGTACGTAAGAAGACATGCAATATCCTGTCTTAATCGTACATGTTTGTTTCACTTGTCAACACAGCGAAATTCAGGTGCCTGGTTTGGATATTTTGGACGAGTTGTCCTCATGAACCAATGTCGCGTGACTGGCAGTGATGCATATCAATAATAATAATTTGAGACTTTTTTTTTTCCAAAGATCACACCCTTTTCTCTTTGCAGTGAATGACAAAATGTCCATTAAACATAGCTGAAAGTAGGATTCAATTCCAGGTTTTAAAATGGAAATGGCTGAAGTTTCGGTGTGTTAATGATAACTTCTGCCTCAAATGCAACTGCCATGCCAGGAAAGATACTTGCAGATACTTGTCAAAAACCTTCTCTTTGTGTTTCAGACTCATAGCTGATGCCTGTTTTCAGTACCACATATGTCAATTTCATCTTCTGTTGTATTTTTCTGCAATGGGTTTGCTCTCTTGATCTATGTTCATTAAGTTGCAAAGCATCTGGGATGTAGGCACGTAGCAAGGTTAGATCTCAGAAAAACAGGATTGATTTCTGGAAAGCTCTTACATGAGAAATATGAGAGATTTGCCATATCTGGTCCTAAACTACCTGACAGGGTTGTTGTCATAGGTAAATGGAATCTAGAGAGAAAATATCGTGTTCCAAATAGCCAAAATGTTTCTGAATGCTAACAGAGTATCAGGATGAGACCTTCAGACAGAGGGTTCTGTTGGACTCAGTGGTCCCCTGCTGTTGTCTCACAAGCAGAAAGAAGCAACACTGAACCTCTGACATTTATGCCAAAACAGACAAAATGCGGGAAGGAGCCTCCAGAAGGGAATGTGGAGAGCTGGTCAGGGAGGGCGGCAGCAGAATGACAGAGGCAAGCATGAAGACTGTGGGGTGGGTGAATGTCAAGGGTTTTGATTGCGAGTTGACAATAAAACCGTGGCAGATTTATTGCTAACCTCCTCTCCCCCACCTTTTCCCTTCAGCCCCTCCCTCTTCCCCCTTCCCACTAAGGACAGGCAATCGGGAGGAAAAGAAGTACAGAGAGAAGAGAGTTGGAATAATTAAAAATGTTTTACTAATGCTACTAATAAGAATAGAGAAAATAATACAAAATATACAAAACCAATCTTGAAAGTCTCAGCAACTGCAGAGCCAGCACCCAAAGTCCTGGACTGGACTCTGCAGCCGACCGGAGCTGGATTCAGTCTGTCACTAGGCCTCGGTTTCCAGGGACCTCTCCTAATGTTGGCCATAAGGAAAAAGGGAAAGGGACGAGGTCCTCGTGATCTCCCACTTTTATATGAAGTATTCACGTGAATGGAATGTTATACTCCGTTGGTCAGTGTCTTGGTCACCTGTTTCTCGTTGCCCCTCTGTATCAATTGTTATCATAACTTTGCATTCCATTGCTATGTTTACCAAAACATGTATCTGGTTCCCCAGGAAAATGCAGCTAATATGAAGGCTTTAGCTGACAGGCAAATTCACTAAAAGAGAAACTTGTTTTAACAAAACCAGGACAGTGAGCAGGGGAGGTTCAACCCTCATCCCTTCAATAACCAGGATCAGTCAGAGATCTCTTGAGAACAGCCAAACTAGTTCTGTTGCCACAAGGAGATCTAGGAAAGATGAGATTAGGTAAATCCAGGTGCCTGAGAAATCTGTTTAAATTCACCAGGCTCTAAGTAGGAACTCTGTAAATCATGGCTAACTGGGATTCAGCTCCGGGAGGGGGTGCTGTCTCTGAGCCAGCTACTTGGTTCTAGTGAGCAAATATGATCCCAGCAGGCTCACGTGGAGTCACTGATGTGCTCTGCAGGAGTCCTTGCCAGGGCATGCGTCCCCCTTGCCATTCCTTGTGTCTCTGCACCAACTGTATGGTCAAAGTGCATTTCAAGGGAGATAATGTGCTAAGTGAGCTGCAGCCACCCCATCTCTAACCTTGTTGGGGTGTGCATTAGTGGTGAGTTTGGCTCATGGTTTTCAGTTTTTAACCACTGAACTGAAATAAAAAGTTTCACAAGCACAATAAATCTATAAATTTACAGGGTCTAGCACTTGTTGCAAGCAACCTTAATTCCCACTGTAGCCGAGTGAGGGCTATTATTGTAGCATCAGCTTGGGTCCTGTACCCTCACCTGGCCACAGAGAGGACTGAGATCAAATCTAGATGTTGAGGAATTCTCATGCCTCTAATATTAGAATCACGGAATCATTTAGGTTAGAAAAAAACTTTAATATCATCGAGTCCAACCATTAACCTAGCACTGCCAAGTCTACCACTAAACCATGTTCCCAAACACCACATCTACATGTTTTTTAACCATCTCCAGGGATGGTGATTCAACCATTTCCCTAGGCAACCTGTTCCAACGCCTGACAACCCTTCGATGTACGCAGTGCTAGTGAGTTGGAAACATGGCTATGAACACCAAGACCCATATTCCCAGCACAAGCCGATTGCTAGATGTTTCTAGAGAACAACTTTGTCTCCATTTCCCTGCATTTATGGGATTGTTTATAATGTAGGCCACAGGGTATTTGCTGTTTGCTTGGTCAGATGTAAGTCAGCAGTTCAATGGATTTAAATAAAAGACTGATGGCGACTTACAATCGGTTAGCATGGAAATGGCATTGGGCCAATTGCCCAGTTGTGGAATGTCATATGAGCAGAGCAGATATAATTATTTCCAAATTTGGCCACAATCCATATTTTATCCATATTTATCCATATTTTGCTGCAAAGGGGGTTGTCTCCTTCAGCAAGAAATCCTCTGGGCGGAGAGCATATCCTCAGTAACTCACTGTTTACCCCATACTGGTGGAGTTTTCAACAAATTCTTCTTTGTGGAGGAGCCAAGATGCATGACCCTTGCTAGTGATGCAGCTGTTTCCCAAAATCAGACCTCTGTCTCCTTGGCAGCCTGTCTCGCTTAGGAAATGTTGCAGCTTATGAGATCATTCACAGCTCTCAACTGAGCATCAACTAATTCTTGATACAAAACCTGTTGGCTATAGCCTGGATTTTTTTGAGGAGCAAAGACTCTAGCGCATATCATCACATGGAGCAGGAGGGATTTTCAGGAGCACTGTAGAGACCTCTCACCAGTCAGGTGCTTGTTCTGCTTATTCAAAGAGATGGTGGGATTTGAACGAGCTCTCGTTCAAAAATAATGTAGGCATTTTAGCACATGACTGGCCTCCCCTCTAGCATGTCCTCTTGTACTTCCAGGGATCGCTTTTTCTGAATTGTGCTGATGGAACTTGACTGCTATCAGGTGGCATTTTACAGGGTCACTTCAGAGTTGAGGAACATTTAGACTGAACCCGCTGCAGAAGCTGTTCTGAACTGACCTACTCTTCTCTTGCTTGTAGCCAGCCGGTCCGGGATGGATGGTGTATCCACTTTGTGGCTGCAGAGCCATGAGTCTTCTGATCTTTTTTCCTGTATAAATGCCTTCAGATGCAGTTTGACAGCAGGGTACACTGAGAGGATTATTTCCACTCTGCAGTTCTACACCATCAAGACATGCTTAAATTATCCTACAGGCTGCATCTTCAGAGAGGCCTGTGTTACTTACACATCTCTGGTTTTGGCTGATGATTTATACACCGTTACTCACTAGGCCACTTCTCTAGAGAGTCCCACTTTCTCGATCTGACAGAAATGCAGGCAGACAAAGCTACAACTCTGTGCTACGTAAAAAACCCCAGGGTGATAACCCTCTATGAACCATGGCAAAGAGTCACTGCCTGCTCACATTTGCCTTTAGGCCCGTTTGCTTTTACGGAGCTGGACCAGTTTCTACTGAGTCAGATTCTGTTATATGTGTGGTGCCTGTAATTCAGTTTAAGAGTGGATCAGATAGGTTTCTTCCCCCTTCACAATTATTACCTTGTTATTGCTGTTTGTTAATGTGTATTCTGGTAGCATTGCACAGCCACAAGCACGCCCCAGGGCCCGGTGCTATAAGCATCTGTGGTGTGTTTTTCTCTCCTGATAGTGTAGCAGCAGTCATCACAGCATTATGAGCTTATTTCTGCAGCTTCTTGAGGCTTATTTTTGCCTGTGGGAAAGCTTTGTGCACAAAAAGTGTCAGGCCTGGCTTTCTGTGAACCGTTCCACTGAGCTGAACAATGACCATTTCTTTTTCTGCACTGGGGCTGATATGAGGGGCAGATAAAGGTAGGCCAGAGCTGTGTTGGACCCCAGTCTAATGCTGGCCCTAGGTAAGGCCCTGCAGCAATCGCCAGGTTTCCCTTAAAAGTCATGATTTGGTTCGAGTGGATATGATGGTGAATGCATAAATGCCATGAAGAACAGGGAATAATCTCTGCAGTTGTGGCAGCAAGTGCTAGCATGTGGAAAACATGCACCTTTTGTGTGAGCTTTTGAATACTAGTTTTATTTCTGTGATTCTTTTTGGCTGATCTAACATGTTGATGTTGAATTCAACCATTTCACATCCCAGAAGCAAACATCACCACCACAGGACCTTCTCCAGTGCAGGAAGGTGCTGTTTGCATTTCCCATTGCACTGATATTGCTCAGCTATGAAAAAACCAGAATCTCTGTTTTACCAAAGCAGTGGTTGCTGGAAGGGAGGAGTCTCCCAAGGGTTGCTCTGTTGCTAAATGGCAGTGATATTTACCTAACACACATATGTAGGCTTTGGACTCATTTGCATTAAAAACATTTTGAGGGTCAGGAATAAAGCTGTGTGCGACTGCCAGTATGTATTTCTACTTTTCTTGCAACAGACAAAAAGAAAAGAAAGTGATGCCTGTTTTTTGGTGGTTTTTCTGCATGAAGACTATTTTCTCTGAGGCTTTTGTGCATTGTCTTTTAGAGCTAGTGGGCTGCTGCTCTGTAAAATTCCTTCAGAGGATACTCCAGAGGAGCCAGCTGCAATTAAAACCCACAAGACTCTGTCCCAGTCCTTCTTTGACATCTCCTTCTTCGACTTCCATTATCTTTAAATCACATCCTTATTGCTGTACTCTGTCAGAGTAGGACCACCCTTGCCTAGATCTTTGCCGGTGAAAGGTTTAGTAAAGCCCTAACCTAGTTAGCAATCTGAGTTTCCCCATAATTTCCTTGGGTTGTATTAAAATGGATTATCCTGATGTGAAGAGTATGAAATAGGTGGAAGTGAGAAGAAAAATAAAAAAAGATTCAGGCTCTGAATGCCTAAGCTCCAAAGACCTCACCACCCCGAACCCAACTGGCAATAAAAAAATACCTGTAAATGCAAAGTCATATCTCTGAAGTCTTCAGGTTTAACAAAAAAGGTGAACATGTTGTCCCTCTGTTTCTTTAGTCCATCGGTGTCTTTAACCCCAAATCTTTGCTCAGTCTTTAGCTGGACAAAGCAGACAAGGAATTAAAAGTGAATAAAAACATATCAGGACTTCTGAGTTTAGCGAAGTCTGCGTATAAAAATAATATTGTCTTAGAAAATGAAAAGCCCATGTCCTGCATGTGCTGAGCAAGGGGTTTCATACCCATGGTTTTTTTTTTCTCCTTGTGTGCTGGCAGATCCACAAAATGGGATGCATTCTGACTGTCTAAATAAGCAGCTGGAGGGCTGTTGTCCCAGCACAGAGACACGGGCCTGTTCCCTTTCTGTTTTCAGGCACTCTGCCCGTTCGCCCTCCTTTGTAGAGGCTACAGCCTCTGGGAGGGTGAGCACATTCGCACACGTCACAGAGTTGGTGCTAGCTGAGACTGAGCTCAACAAATTGTTTCTGTCCCACTCCCCCAGAGGTGGCCAGTTAATAATTCATACCTGGTATTCATATCTTTTGGTAAAGCCCTCTGAAACACCTGCCAGGCTGACTCAGACTTTGCGTAGCCTGTGATCATTCACGCATCTCTGGCATTCAGCCATTTCTGAGTGATAAAATGTAAGCCGTGCACAAAACTGGCAGCCCAAAACAGCTCAGGTCAGATTTGTTCGCCGTTGTAACCACCTCAACATCAGTATAGCAGCATTGTTTCCTCTCCATACAAGAACAGGAGACCACCAAGGAATGAAGGCTGAATACCGAAATATTTACCATTCCCAGTGCCTTTTGCAAAGAAAGCCACCAGCCATGAGCTGTTTGGTAGCTTTGGTTCTGAGAAAGAGCTGTTCTGTGTCTTCCTTTATATGCCCATGTTGAACAGTTCAAAAAAGACAGGGATAAACAGATTCCATGGTTCAGTCTAAGCAAAATGATAACACTGCTCTCTTGAAATGCAATTCTGCTTTATCCAGTTTTACTTTTGGTGGGAGGGGAGGGGAGGAACATGGTATTTTCCAATTACCACCTGTTTCTGGCAGTGCAGGACCTGCTTGGAATTCACTGAAAGTTCTCATAACCAGTAATTACTTTGGATCCGGCTAATAGGAAACTGTGCTCTCAGCAAAATGGGAAGTAATTAAAAATATAAATAAAGTTCACATGTTTATAGAGCCCTTTCCACATCATTTAGCATTTCTAGTTTACAGAGTATATTGTGTTTCTTACTCCTACATGTAGAAGATGCTCGCATCAACTGTGGGATGCTGAAGAGGGATGTTGTGCAGCTGCTGCCCGAAGTGCCACGGCTCCTCCTTCCAGGGCTTTTTATTCAGATCTCTTTCCCAGCCTGGCAGGACAGGTGAATTGCTGTGACAGCAGAACTGCAAGTGTCTTTTTTTGTAGTGTGAGTGACACATAACTCTCTGCCTTTAGCACTGAACACCTTTGCTGTTTTTCACTTTCTTAGGCTGGTAGTTTTCTTCCTATTAGGAGGTGCTTAAGGAGACATCTGCAGTCACCAATCTGTGGCCTGTTGTTTCCAGCTTTTTTTTTTTTAAAAAAAAAACCAAACAACCCAAAACTTTAAGCACAGGGTGTGTATATATGTGAAGGGAATCAGGCGTCTACATCTGAGTGTTTGCTAGGAGGCAAGTGTCCTCAGTGTCCCTTTGTGAATATTGGAGCCAAATCCTCTGGAAGACCATTCAGGGCATCAGAATTTTCTCTGCTAAATCATCCTCTGGAGAAGTGTCTCTCTTTGCACTGCCTATATAGGGAACCCACAGAGAACAGACTGAATTACCACAGCTGAAATTAGATGCTGCAGAAGGTGGTATGAATACCCCTGCAGTTTCAGCTACTACTCACCCGCTAAAAGGCTTCCAGTTTTCCCATTAATGTAGTCACTCAGCTGGCCTAAGCAAATAAAGCTGTCTTTGCGGAAAAATTGTGTATGAAGCATCAGTCTTTATAGCACCAAATAGCTCTTTTAAATCCTCACCCTGGGAAGCTGTTGACACATGTTCGAGTCACTCTACCACCTTCTCCCAATAAATGCGTGTGTAATTGTGTTTGTGTATACTAGTTACATGTTGCTGTGGAAGTTTTGGCATGCTGATATGTATCTGCATGCCAGCCGTCGCAGCCCGTGGCTTCATGGCCGTATATGGAACTTCACCTGTGAAGGTATTTCATCCAGAACTTCCCTTTGGATCTGTTTGAGGTCTAAACTAAGCAGCTCAGAAGAGGGCAGGTGGAGCTGCTACACGTCCGAGATGGGTGGGCGGTCTCTGGCGGTGAAAATTGTTGCCTCCTGTTTGAAACCTGGCTCACATCACTCTGAATGCCTCGAAGGACGTTTCTTACTGCCATGCCCGCTCCAGAACAAGATGTTCCCTGGGGAGTGGTATGCTCTGAGAAGCCAAATCTGACTACTCTCTTCCACCACTGGAGATAGAAAAAGATGGCTTGAACATAAAGGAAGCCACAAAAATTATCTTGGACGCTGGCCAGAGGCAGGTTGGAACAGGCTGAGGTCCGTTTGGTCTGGTGGCATGACTATGTAGATGCAGTGTTTAAAATCCCTTGTGGGGAAAGAATGACATGGAGGGAGTGATTGCCTGCAGTTAACTGGGGCTGTTCCTGGAGGCCAGGTGTAGGAAAGCTTGAAAGCACACATTTCAGCATAATTAGAGGCTTTTCTGAAATGAAGATATAACTTAATATGCAAAGTCTGTACGCTTGGATTTCACGTTGCAGTACACCCCCTGGAGCAGGCCTTTATCTTACATCAGGATGTTAGGCAATATACCACCACCTGCAATTTGCTTTGACTGTGGTGACTGTTAATTCTTATATTGCGGATTCAAGCCATGTGCTAAAATGTTTTAGAAAAATTTCCAGTCTGGTATTTGGTCATTAGGTTAAAAGGGACTATGTACCTTGAAGAAAGTGGTAATAAACATGATGAAAGTGTGTAGAAAGCTAAATGACACTGAGAAGGTCGTTTAGGGTCTTCTCTTTATTCATCCACCTATTAAGGGATAAAAGGACATATCATGAAACAGAAGAGTGGTATATTGAAGGCAGACAGGGGAATTTTCTTTGCATGGGGTATATTGCCATTCATGAACAATACCAGCATACATAAACATAACAGGATTCTGAAAATGATTGGGCATTTAGTAGCCTCCAATACCAGCATGTCCTATTGCAGTAATAAACACATAAAATTCAAGACTATTGAAAAGGTTTCAGGCCAATTCTGCTCAAAGAGAATGGAAAGAAAAATCTACCTGGGGCAGGCTATGCTATAGCTGTTTGCCACAGCATCCCTTGTGCTGTCCTCCAGAACACATTCCAGTTAGCACAGCCAAAGACTGTCAGCTATTTGGACTGCCAGTTTTGTCAGATATAATAGTCATCACACTCCTGTGATAGTCTATGTTTATCAGTTTATTTGTATTGAATACAGCAACAGTCTACTGGAAGGTATCTGGCATGCTGACACCTACCTGAATGGCTGCTGAGTGTTTCAAGTGTAGATTAGTTATTCTGCAAGTCAACTCATATTGTGTTCTACTTAGAGACACTTGGGTTGGCTCTTAGTGGAAAGGTTCAGACCTTTATTGGTCCTGTACATGTCCTGTCTAAATCAGCCCAATGACAGGACTGTTATTCTGGCTGATATTCCCAGGGAGTCTGAAATAGCATCTTCTGCTTTACAAGACTTATAAATGCTTGATGAGACATATAAGTTCCAAGCAGATGCTCCTGGTTACCTCCCAACTGGCAACTTGGCCCTACCAACCGTGTGCCCACATCTGAATGGTTTTGTGACCAGCAATAAGCCTTGCACTTCTGCAATCTTGATGAGGTTTAGCGAGCTGGGCACCTCTGCACCATGCCCCACTGTGCAACACAAGCACCTCTAATTTCATGTGTCATGGGACCAGGTAAGACAGGAGAGAGATGGACACTCTGGCCTGCAAATGCATCATCTCTTCATCCCAGAAAGTGAGATTCTGCTTTTTACCAGCTTCCCTTTCATGCTGGGCACTGTAGGCCCCACAGCTCTCTATGGACACTCTTAGAGGTAAAAACACTGTGCTTGTCAGTTGTTGAACTTCTGAGCTGTTAATTAATGCCCTTCCCTCCTACCCCCAAAGAGTGAAATATTTGCTGGCACTATCCAAGAATTCATCTGTTGGTGTTTTAATATTCAGATGTATGATCATCCAGTTGCTACGATTACACTGTGGGAATCTTGTTTCTAAAAATACACCGCTCTACTGCTTTCCAACACTAGCATGAGATAATGTATCGTGTTCCCTAGTTGCCAGTGACACACAGGATGAAGGTAATCAATACAGCTGGTAATATGTAAAGACAGCAACTATTCTAGTTACAACTGATTTCCCTTTCTCTTAAAAACATCATCTTCAAGCATGAATTATCACAACTTCAGCTGTACAATGCATTAAAACTATCGTGTGCTTCCCTTTGCTAAATAGAATCCTGTTATTTTGCCTGAGAGCATCTTCTGAATAGCTGAAAGAGGTTAGGTTTATTATGAGAACCTTAAACCAGCTGATACTCCATCAGGTGCTTAGTTGCTGTCAATCCACTGAAATCAAGAGAGATCTGCCTGTTTGCATCCCTCAGGATGTGACTGCTGTATTTTATCTAGGGAAGTGTGTGTGCACATTGTCTTTTGAATTCAAGGTCCAGCAAACAACTCTCTGGTAAGAAACATCGTCTTCCATGTTCCAGCTTCTCTTCTGCATTATTTAAATTGCAGGTGAAAGCACTGTGAGTCAGTAGAGGCTGCAAAAATTGACAAAATGCCATTCATTTTTTACTATTTAAAGAGTAATATTTTGGAGGATATTGCATTACAAATAGCCCCTCTGATCCCAGAGGAGTTACTCGGTCCATGGCATTACTCAATCTTACTGCTGGCCCAAAATAACATGTTTGCCTGGTGAGAAAAGGAGAGGAATTGAACTACAATGTTGTAGCCAAAAGTCATGGTGATGAGCCATTAGGTGTGTGCAAACCAGTATATTCCAAATTACAGCACCGATTGCTGAGAAACTGTTGCTGCATTGCTTGTTCTTCCCTCTCCTTGCCAACAGAATAACAGCAGTAACACTAGAAATGGCAAGGAGCTTTCATGATTTAACACAAATTGTAAAGTTCGTCAGTGCTTTGAAGTTTTTCAGTGAGTGGTGCTTAATAAAGTACACCTTGGTTGGTGTCTGTAGAGGACACATAAAGCTCAGGAGCCACAGGAGAATTACTCTCGCTGTGGGGTTTCCAGCAATGTGGAGAGAACGGGCCATCCCTGAGAAAAGGCGGTGGAGATGGAGGGGAATGGATGTGAAAGCTGTGTTCTGCACCCACGCCATAATCCAGACCTGCTCCCCACTTTGCCCCTCAAAGTCTGTTTTGTAGCCAGGCTAGCTCATTGTATCTTTCTTCCAAAAATGGGGTGTAAAAGGAGCACCACTATCCTTGTTGCAGTCTTTATGCTTTTAAATTAAAATATTTTCTTTTCCCCTGGAGACTGTAGTGAGTCTGTTTTTTCCCCAAGAATGTTTCTTCTACCTAAAGCCATATTCTGTCTTTAGTTCTGGTCTGGATCTCCTCTAGACAGTGATTATCTTTCCCATTGAACAGAAAATTTCTTAGAGAGCAGCCAGGAAAGAATCCTCTTTGCCTCTTCAAGCACGCAGTGCTGGAGCTGCTACTGTAGCTTGTCATACATTACACTACTGTCAGCCCTGGCTTTCCTCCCATTACAAGGGTTTTTGGAACCAGCCAAAGGCAAAGCCACTGAGCAGTCTCAGAAACCTCCAGTATCCCCATCAGTGCTTGGTGAAGGCTGCTCCACAGCATGGAGCTCTGCCTCTGCTCCATCAGAGCAATACCTGCCCATGGCTTCTGGGCACCAAGGGAGCATGGCTCTCTGCTGCTGTATCAGATTGCCTAGTGCTGAAATCCTCTTTTCTCTGCTGTTGAGATTTACTGTTCAGCTTCAGTGAAGCTTTTCTAATTAACCAGGCTTTTATTCCTACCTCTTAGAGAGCAAGGAAGCCCTGTTCTGCAAAGCAGGAGTCAGCGTAGCTCTGTTTTGCTGTCACTTCTGACCTCTGAGGGAGACTTCCAGGTCTCCTGCCAGGAGGAGAGCTGCTGAAAGACACCTCCTTCTCAGGGTCTTTCACAGAACAACCCCCCCAGCATCACAGCCCTGGTCTAGCAAGGCACCAGTGTGGAGACTAAAGCCTCAAAACCTGATGGAGAGATTTCAGCTCAGGATGAGAAACGTGTAACCTTTGGCGAGCGCTGGAGCCAATGTGATGTTTCGGAGCCAGCCTCTATTCTTAGAAGCATGCTGAAAGTCATAATTTAAAAATAAGATCCAGCTCAGTGCTAGCAAAGAGTCGTATTCGTGGTATTCCTGTGAGTAAATCCCTCAACATGAATTGGCTTGACTTCAAGCTCAGAAACACTCCACTGAAATAAGGCCCAGCTGTGAGGCATCCGTAGTGCTGATCTTAATGGGAGAGAAGTGGCACTTGCCACATCAGGTGCTCCCAGTGGAGTGGGCAACCCCTTATCCTCCTTTCCCCCAAAACTGCTGCCTGTGGTTTGCTCAGTATTACACGTCAAACAAGAGCTTTTCAAGGGCCTCTGTAGGAGTTGCCAAAAGCAAGGGGTAAAATTTGATCTGTGTATTCCCCCTTTTGAAAATCCCCCAAGGCACTTATGCAGCTGCTGTTCTGCTGTCTGGTGGGGACTAAATGCTGCCCTTACACCATTCGCTGCCATTTCTGGTTTGCATCCAGGCTACCTAATGCTGTGTTTTAACTTTGAATCTTTAGCTGCCCCTTTTTAGGGTCACGTGTTGTAAACAAAGGGCCAATTTCAGGCTGGCTTTGAGCAGGGATGGATACACATCCTTGCTGATGGGTTAGACCTTGGATGAACTGCGTGGGGAGCATCTGATTCATAGTCAATTTATCAGGAGAAAAACCACAGAACTAGCTGTAGTCAAATCCTGTTCATTGCTCTTTGGATTTTGAGGTTTCCCTCAGAAACCTCACTAATTTTTTACAGCCACAACTGGATGTAGGGCATGCTCCTTTCCCATTTGGGTCATTCAGAATTTTCCCGATAGCTTTAACTGGAAGAAACTGAGACCTTCAAGTTTCCTCTTCCACTTACTCAGGTCAGTGTGAACTTCAGTTCGTGCCAACAAGTAAAACACTGGATCTCATAATAACATGTCTCTGGAGCCGATCTGGTGGTTTTACTCACCACGTAACCCTCAGCCACGAATCCAGTCCCACCGGAGCGAACGGAAGCGCACGTGTGAGCTACGCTGCTGACGGGCTGTTTTATCCTATGCAAAAGCAATCAGCAATCTGTGTCTCATGGCCTGGCCGTAAGGTCTGAGTCGTGCCTGTTAACTTCTGATGTCAGCGGGAGTCTCGCATGAGTAAGCAAGATAGTCTTTCCTCTGAGGGAGCTGATTGTTCCGTATAGTGCATTTAAACTGTAAAAGTTTTACACAAGCCGCTACTAAAGCTGCGCATCTCATTCCAAAGTTTCACACTACAGTTTTATGAGGGAAACAGCAACAGCTGAAAAACAGTCAGAAGATAAAGGAAGCCAGAAGTTAAAAGGAGTCAAGAGGGTGTGTAATGAGCGTTAATAATTCAGATAAAAGACAGAACAACCTATGTGAGGATTTCCTGTTTTATTATTATTATTAAAAGTTCATTATGAAATTGGCACAACACATAAAAATAGATCTGTGGTGAATGATACATATTACTATTATTGCCCAGTTGCTTTGTGCACACCCACACTTTTTAAAATCAGAAGGTAATGAATATAAGACATTTCATCAGCTGTGAAACCAGTGTTACTGCAGCAGAGAGAGGCCGTGCTTTCTGTTGACTCTGTCAAATGGATATTGCAGACAGAAATAGTCCTCTATTCATACTTAAAAATAAACTCAGTTTTAGAGTATGCCCCAGCTGAAAATAGCTGGAGAGGGAGAGCTAGAAATACCCCTATTCTTATGGACCTATTTCCATGAAAGTTAAAGAGATTTTTTCCACGGGTTTTAGAAGCAGCAGGATATAGTTATTTGTTGACGGGCAGATGGAGAGGCCTAGCAACAGAATCTAGGGAGGACCTGTGGCAAAGTATATGTTTATTAGTTTAATTTTGCATATGCTGCTGAACTCCTTGTTGTAGTAATTGTGTATGTTCACAACAGCAGTGATTGTTGGGAGGAGCTGTGAGGGTGTATCAAAGCCAGATAAAGAGTCTGCAGCTCATTTTTATTCCCTGTTTGTGTTGACCTTGGTTCTAATCCCACACACCATTCATTGCAAAGTGACTTTTACCTGTATGCTTTCTGATCCACGTGAGAAAATCGGAATAATACCCATGATTACAAAAAAATCTTACCAGGTCACTAACTGGTCCTAGACTTGCACAGCATTTCTGTGCTTATCACAGTGAGCATTTAGAGCTGCCCTCAGCCTGACTGTTGCTCCTCACACTGTCATATCAGTTCAGGGGGTGCTGGGAGGTTGCTTAGAGCTGCCACTAACTGGCTCAGCAGAACTGTGGTTCTGCAGTTTTCTGCATGGAAAGGTCACTGTACCCAGCCACAGTGTGGAAACCAGCACTGTGGATTTCGGTGGGGAGCACATCTTGTGGATGGGAGGCAAGATGAGCCCCACATCAGATACACTGCTTGAATATCTGTGGGGAAAAGAATATCTTAGCGGCATGGCAACTCCTAAATTTTCATACTATTTATTTGGGAGCCTCTTTTAAAGAAGGCGAGTAGGAACATGAACCAGCTCATGCCTTCCAAACTTGTAAGCAGTGCTGGTTTTTTGCTGTGTGTCCTGGTATGGAGTTGCAGAAAGTGGCAGCTAACAACGTGGCAAATGCCCATCCCTGGGTCACGAATCAACACGACCTGTGCTCTTGGCTGGCTCTGAAATGCCCGCTACCTCCCTCTGGACTCGTGCTCCATTAGGACTAAAACACACTGTGGCTACTCTGTTCTTGTTTCCTCCACAGCAAATAGTTTTAAATCCTGGAAGATAAAAAAATCTCAGTGCTGCTCCCTTACATTAAAATCTCAGGGCTTCAGCCTCAGCCTCACAGCAGGAGAATGGCAGGGGTGGAAAGCTGGCACAGCAGAACGGTGAATCAGGCTCTCTCTTTGGTTTTCAGGATGTTTACTCAAAACAGCCCTTGAGAAAGATGCTATGCCTCAAGCAGATGTCACATTCAACCGGTTTAGCAATATTACGCCTATTTTTTCTCAAGCTAGGCAAGGAGGGAAGGGAGAATGTAATATATGTTAGTGCAAGTTCACATAGACAACATATGAATATTTAGTACAAAATGTTCTTTCAAGGTGGGGCAAACATTTCTAATTGTGACACTAAAAAGAAGGTATTTTGTAACATTTTTAACAACTTGGCTGTGAAAAAGCATTTAGGTGAAATATGTTTAAACACAGACTACCTCACATGATACTGAAGTATTTCAAGGCTCTTTCTGTGTAGGCAATAACCTCCTTTTTTCTTTTTTTTTTTTAAATTAAATCAGCTTTATCACAGCCAATTCCAAACATAACTAAATAATTACTAAATAATTTGGTCTTTTTTTTTTTTTTTTTTTTTCCCTCTTTGGAAAAAATAAAGCTATGCTCAGTGATTCCACTCCACATGGGTTTTACCCATTCAAGGCTCCTTTCATTTGAGAATTAATTTCCTCATTCACAGGAAACCACGGAAATATTCAGCTAATAAATTCTAGCATAAGATTTCAAAAGTTGATTCACATGCTCAGTCCTGAAGAATTTCAGCTTCCAAGAAGCTCACAGACTGCGTGTCCCTACTGAAAGCCGTTTTGAAAACCTGGCCCAACGTGGACACAGTCTTATTTCAGGTCTAGTAGGGCTTATATTGAAAATGAAGATCTGGATAATCTCTAAATTGTGGAGACCAAATATAAATTTTGGAGCACAGTCTCTCACCATAAACATTTGGATTTGGCTGAAAGTCCAACTGAACGGAAACATTTAAGGCCTCGGTTTTCTCTGACTTACACTGGACACAGAAGTGTTCGGCGGTTGCTTCTGAACATGACCAGTCAACATAAGCTCAGCACCTGCGGAACAGCCCTTGGTTACACAGACATCATCCTGCTGTAGCCTGGTACTGCCCAAGAGCAAAAGAAAAACAAAAAGCCTTCCAAACTGGTGTTAGACAAACGTGGAAGACGTAACTGTGACTTTCTGCCCTTTCCCGAGCTCTCAGCCAAACCACAAGCCAAAAGAAGTGGGTTCACAGCCCTTATTGCCTCGAAGCCCAGCTCCGAAACCACAACAGGGCAGAATCAGGTGGTGGGCGCCGCGGCTGGTGGAGTTATGCAAAGGCAAAACCAGAACCAGGTTCAAAAAGGCATTTTCCCGAGACAGAAGGCGCAGGAACACATGGGAGTGCCCAGCGCGGCGGGTGGGAACTGAGGCAGGATCGCTGGGCCCTCACTCCTGACAGAGATGCCACAGACACGGTGGGGCATCCAGTTCATCTGTGGCGCAGGAATGGGGCTGTGCTGAGCCTGAGCAGGACAGCAGAAGCCTAAGGACTGTGCTAAACTTCCAGGAATCCCAGCTCAAAATGCAAGTCAGCCTGATGGCTTTTTCTGGGCGTCAGTAAAAGCATGGATGGGAAATCTCTACTGGTGTGCTGTCAGCGAGATCCCTTTTGGTTTTGTGCTACTATAGGGTCACAGTGCTACTTAACTCTCTCCAGCCTCATGTTTCTGGCCCACTGGGCTAGCAGGACAGCCTCAGGCAATGGCACTGCCTCAGCAAACCCGGTTTTACATATCTAATCGGAAAAAATGCCAGGCAGGGAGTGTGCTAAATATCTCTCCAAACAGAATTCATCTTCTGCCTGCATCTGCTTTGGAATCATAGAGCACTTCCAAGCTGGAGAAAAATCCAAACACCTCATGTAGAAGCACCTTTCCCTTGGATTTTTATTATCATCATAATTTTTAAGAATATATTTTGTACCGAAACACTGTCAGCATCCTTTATACAATGGAAAATGACACAGTCATCATGTATCATGTAAAAGAGTAAAAACAGAGCAAGACAGGAACATTCCATATCAAGATTCAATCTGGAATACAAATAGAATCTGATGTAAAACTTAAAAGCCACACACCAGATAAAAAGATCATCTGGGAAACAACAGGTTCTCTCTTAATTTGGAAAAAGGAGGAAAAGTCAGGCAATGTCAATGTTAAGGCTAAAAATTCCATTTTTTACTTGTATTTTATAGGTAGGCAGCCTGATTCTCAACTTCTCTGCAGCAGCAGCAACATCCTCCTGGCTTTACAAAGAGATTTGCACTTGCATGAAATAAGAATCAGGCTTTTATGTTCGGAGGACTCTGATTGACCTCAACAGGCTTTGGACTAGAGCCACAGTTGGAATTTCAGCTTGCAGTCTAAGGCGTCTTAATGCAGGCCAAATTAGCACAAAATGAGGCTTTGCAACTGGCATTCCACCCTTAACTTTGGATATTCCAGTTCTGGTTGCTTTGAACCACAGCTTTATTGCAGGTTTAACATAGTTCAGTTTGTGAGATTCTTCTCTCTCTCTTTTTTTTTTAATACTGTGCTACAAAGGATGTTTTTGTATTCTGTGTCTTACAAAGTCCCTATATTACATGTTTTCAAGATTGCCTAAATACATGTTTATATCATGATTATAACTACTCAGAAAGACCTGCTATAGTCTATTGTGAGCAGCCAAGGAAAAAAGTGTATTTAGTCTTGAAGAAGTCAAGAAAAGTGGCTGTGTTCATTTATAGTGTAGCGCAATGACTGTGTTTATACAGATAGACTTACTATTTAAAAAGCTACTTGAAAAGTTATTATTCATGTGCAGTAGCTGATTTTCAAGCACTAATAACTTGGCTGTCTAGACAAGTTTTAATTGTCATATCAAAGGCCGAATATGTTCTCAAACAAGTGCAAAAAATCTCCAATCTCCCTTGAAAGAGGCGGGTTCTCTTCTGAACTAAGAGACTGACAAATTTAACTTTTTCTCAGGTTATAAAAGCACAGTTAAACCTAAAAGTTTGCTGTTTAAAGTTCATTTTAAAATGAATCAACTGTAACTCAAACCTATCCTGTGCAGCAAAGTTAGTTAGCCCTGAAAAACAGTTTCTAGTGAATATGCAAAGATTCCCCCACCCGCACCAACTACCGTGCCCACATTTTCCCAGGGCCTAGAGGGCTACATTAAAACGTAACTAAATGTTTGATAGGAAACATGATTTTTCAAGAACAATATGTAAAGTTTACCCAAAGAACCTAAGACATTTTGTACATTCAAAATGTTTACACTTTGCTGTTCTTAACCCATCAGATTGTTCATTTTTACTAATAATACATACAATGAGTATAAATAAATAAACTACAGATAAGCTTTAAAAATTGTATTAACAATACATTGTGCAAAAAGTCGTAACGATCTACATTCTATGTAAATACCCTGACTAAAACATACAGGCTGTGTCCTCACACCCTCATTCTGGTTTTGCACAGTCCCTGGGCCAAATCAGCGGCTAGCGGCAATCAGCAAAGTTCCATTGCAAGCCATGTATGTAATGCTGATTTACACCAGCAGAAGAGCTGGCCCCTGGTGTGTGCAAAAACCCCATAGAAATCAGTGGGAATTGTGCTTGACTAAGGACTAGACAGTTTGATTGTACCCCATTAAAGTGTGTGGGAGTTTTGCCGTTGATTTCCATGGAACCAGGCTCAGGCCCTGGGTAAGGACGTCAGCACGTGGCCCTGTGTTGTGCTACACTACTCCACTTCAGTGCAGAAACTATATTTGCAAAAGAAAAAGTCTTTTTTGTTGTTGTTGTCACTGCTGATCACTAACGGGTTTTAGCGGTGCATTTCAGAAATTGCCTTTCTGTGAGTTTTGAGACAAGACTGCAAGTCTTTCTGAATCCATTCCAATTTGATTATCCAGCACAGGTGGGCTATCTTGACGCAAGAAAAATGTCTCAATGTCTATTAACCAACTATGTTCTTCATTAGGATAAACAACAGCCCGGTTCATCGGCACAGGAGTGAAGAACTGCATGCGGTAAAGGAACAGGGCAGCCTTCCTACCATAGCTGTGTCCTGAGCTGGCTGTCACTTCTCCAAATGGACGATGGCACCTGAGCCTGTTTGGAATTGGAATTCGCAGTCCCAACAGGCTCAGCCAAGTTTTGTAAGCTGAAGATCTCCATTTATCTTTATCGTGTCAATTGCTGACAGTGTTTCAATACGGTGGTAAAAATCAAAGAGCTGATGTCCATCCACAAATATTCTAAACCGGGGATGCTCGCAAAGTATCTCAACCTGTAAAAATAAAATGATGAAGCATGTGTAACTGCAAAGTCATTTCACAGGATACAGAGAGCACTCCATTAGCCTTCAAATAGCGTTGGTGGGGTTGCACATTTTGTTATTTATGTGCCACGTAACAGCCAGGGCTGAGAGGAGTTTGCCCCCATGACCCCAGTTACACTATGGTGGATCTGCTCTTACTTCACAGGGATGTTAACTCAATCTCACATTGTCATGGCAGGACTCTGGAATCCAGTCCCACTGGCATCAGAGAGGTTTTGCCTCTTGGAATAACGCCAGAAACAGACTCAAACTGCTAATTAGAAGGGGAAGAAATTGTATCTCCAACGCAAATACTGCATTCCTTGCTACAGAATATTTTGCTGCAGAATGAGGAGGCAGTTCCCTCTGCAATGCTTTCCACGCTGCCATTAAGGAAGGGAGCAAACACAAGAGGAGGGATCGGTTTGCCCTCCCCTCCCACACATACAGAGTTGCTGCAACACTAAAAGCCTTCAGTGCTGTGGCTGCAGACAGCCCAGGACTCCCTGCTGGACTGGACTCCATACTGGGGCTGCAGTGAGGGAAATGCAGTGCAGGATGTCCTGAATTCAGCTCGACGGTTCGCGTGAGGCACAAACAGGATCAGGGAGGGACACAGCTCATCCCACCTCCTACAACCCTACAGAAATGCTCTGGAAGAGCAACAAAGCATGGAGCTGAACAGGCTTGGACAGGTCAGGAGATTCCTGATGTCAGGGGTGGCTTGAGAGGGTGCTCTGTAGTTAAACTTAGCTGGAGCTGCCCTGGCAGGAAGCAGAGATACAAGGGCACAGAACATGTGCTTATTGTGCAAGCCCTGAGAGACCTCCAGGTGCAGACAGGCTAAGAAGAAAATCTGCACGGAAGCCACGTATAAATCTTCGGTCATTTCAAGAGGCTGGTAGTCTGGAGTGAAGTGCTGCTTCCAGGCACTTGACTCTGCTGCTATTACTGTGTATAAAAAATGGGAACGGGGCCAGTAATAAACTGAGTGAGCCAAGGCCTGACTGACTTCAGGCACATTACAGTGGGATAAGTGGCAGCAGACAGCCCAGGAGAGCTTAAGCTCCTGGGGACCCGGTAGCGTCCCAGGCAACAGAGAAGCACCCATGCTGCCACGTAGCTCCTGTGTCACTGCGGCAGGTGCATCCAGCCTTAGGCCTTGTTATGTAAAAGATATGGTTAGCCTCAACGCTGCTTACGATCCATTTTTTCAGATCACCCTGGGCCACACCAGAGCAATAATAGGACTGGATCACAAGTAATTGGCAAGAACACTTAATGGTTTAATTTATTCACTACAAGGGAGACCATCAAAGGTACAAAAGTCATTTAGGAGCCTAAATTCCATTAGTGCATTTGGGGAAAAAAAAAAAAAAAGGAAAAATAAAAATAACAACAACTGCCTTCCTACAGTATCTCATACCAAACATGCAACATTGCTGTCCTCTAATGTCAACTGTCATTAATGGGACACCCACAAAACATGCTCTGGGTAATTCGTCTGGCTTGTCTGAAGGCCCAGCCACCACCCACTGCAGCAGGTATTATAACGCTCTCAGCCAGAGCAGGACCAACCCTCCAAGCCCTTTCAAGTGCATTTCCCACATGCACCAAAGGGTGTTGCCAGTTCCGATGGGAGAGTTTGTAGAAGCAAGTAGAGCGCAACCAATTCACAGCAAAACCAGTCATGAACACCCTCTGAAAGCTCAAGCATCTGGGGAGACAGCTTTTGGGGCTGGGGGAGATTATTTTGGGGCAAGAAGGATTAGGAGAGTTTGGCAGCTGGTCAGAGCACTGGCATTTAGCAGAGGGGCCAGTGAGGTTTCGTAAGAGGGGAGGAGGAGGGTTTTCTGGGTCAGCAGCATGAAGAAGGCATGCAGCCTTTTTTCCTCAGTGTACTGAAGCTGCTGAGAGAGAGGCAGCCCTCTGCAGCTGCATACTTTGTTAGTCCTGATTTGCAAAGACATCTTCACATAACTGTAAACACTACAGATGGGAATCTGGTTCTAGGTCAATCCAGTCCAGCCCTTGCATCACAGCATTTCCACGTACACCATTTTCAAGGGACTACGGACTTAAATGTGACAGGAGATTTAATGCCAGGGTTCAGAAAAGAATACCCCTGTTGCTTAGCTGTTTAATCTGCTAACACGAAGGGCTACGGTCAACCCCTGGAGACAAAGGATGAACAAGATCCTTATTAGCTGCACTAAACTGCAAACACTATGTCCATTTAAAAAAACATCAAAACATACAGCATTCCCACAGAGTATTTACATTCTCCAGTAATAATTTGCAATGCAGTAATAACATAGAGGCACTTCTTAATTTATAGCTTTAAAACTAAGCTCAGGAAGTGCATCACACAGTATTACAGCCTCCAACTTGTCATCATAGCACCCCGGTGAGGTGTCCACAGCCCCATCTGAACTGCCTGCAGTTGCACAAAGCAGCGGAATCTCCACGCAACTTCTTATCAATCTAGCAACCGGTGTGTCAACCGGAGAAGCACGGGGTACATTGTGATTTCTCAAGAGGCAAGTTGGGTTCTGCTGCGACTCTGATTGTACTACTCTTTATCAGATATGGCGCGTGCCGCTGTCATCCTGGTACTCACCCTAAAAGGCTGGTCCGGTATAAATGGAAAGTAAGGAATAGACGATTGCTCTTCCCCCCATTCTCCAGCTACACAAGAGTTTCTGATGAACTGTCTGTCTGTAAACACAGCTTTCAGTTCAATAGCTACATCCGCAGGAGGATCTTCTGACTCCCCGCAAGTCAGACTGATGCCAAAGCTGCAACACAAACAGAACAGCTCTCACTCAGCCAGAAACAAGCAAATAAGCCCCAGATGCCGCTGGTCTCATTTCTCAGCTTATTAAAGCCATTGATGGTTTAGCAGCACCGGGAGTGACAGCTCAGATCATTCAGGGAATGCTCCGAAAGCACAGCGGGGACAAGAACATGGTTAAAGCATATATGTATATATGTGTGTGTATGTGCATATATGTGTATATATATGTGTGTGTATATATATATATATATATATGCTCCTTTACTCCGGAGGGAAATGCTGGGAAACAGGATCCCTTAAAGAAATGCCCCCTCTATGGGTCAAAGGAGAAATCAGCACGCTATATTTAAAATGATAAAAATAATCCCTTTCCAGAAAGGAGGGATCCTTGTGTATGTACGTGTGTGTGTGTGGCCTCAGCCCCCTCGCCCCTCCCCATGCCCAGCGTCCCCGCGGCGGGCAGCCCTGCCCGGGTGTTACCTCTCGGGGTTCAGGTCCACTATGCCCATAACTAAGATCTTCTTTCCCGGCCTCATTCCTCCTTTGATGTGCCCACAGAAGGGGACGATCTGGAAAGGACAGGGAGGGGGGGGTGGCGAGGGTCAACTCGGCATCAGTTGCGCAGCCAGGGGAGGGGGGAGAAGGGTTAAATATAAAAAAAAAAAAAAAAAAAAAAGGAAAAAACAAATAAACACACCGCCGCCCAAAACCCTAAAAAAAAGGTGATTTACCAGACGAGGGAAGTACACATCAGCTTGCACCGGGGATCCCAGGGAGTTGTTTAAATGCCCGTCCTCTATTTTCTGCAGGTAAAGAGCAGAGCGCTGAGGCAGGGGCAGCCGGGGCCGCTCCCGCCCCCCGCTCGCAGGTGCCCGCCGCGGGTCCTGCCCTGCCCTGCCCGCCACCCCCGTCCCAGCCCCAGCCCCGGCCCGGAGACCCGGGGAGGGGGCACAGCGGCCACTCACCAGCGCGTCCCGCTCGGCCACGGTCCCCGCCATCTTGTGGAAGCAGCAGCGGCGGCGGCGGCGATAGGGACGGGGCGGGGGAGAGGGAGGGAGGAGGAAAGGAGGGGGCCGTGCGGCAGCCGCGGCGGCTAAGGGGCAGCGGCGGAGCCGGTGCGGGAGCGAAGCCGGTGCAGAAGTACGAAGGCGAGGAGGAGGAGTAGGAGGAGGAAGGGGAGGAGGAGGAGAGGAGGTGGCCGGCTCTGCCTTGCCCGCCGGGGAGCCCAGCCCCTGGCCCGGGGGGGAGCCAGGCAGGGCGGGAGCTGCTGCCGTTTCCTCCGCTCCGCAGCCTGCCCGCGGCGGGGACCGGCCCTGAGCGGGGACACCCGGGCCTGGCCCCGCCGAGGGGGAGCGGCTGGATGAGGGGAGGGGGCCTCACCTGGGCCTGCAGGTGATGGTGCCGGGAGAGGGGCCGTCAGAGCCCTGTGCCCCGATTACAGCGAACACCTTTATTTCTGATCTTGGACACCCCGTCTTGGGTAACTCGCCTTCTCCAGAGGTGGAGAGACGGCTCAGCCCCCACAGAATGAACCATTACCCACCGTTCTGTCCCCTGCCACACAGAGGGGACCCTCGTGGGGTCAATTCCCCGAGCGGCTGCTTTGGTGGGACACATGTCCCACCAGACACGGCCTGTGGCAGCGGCCGAATTGCGGCCCCTTGGCCAAGCCGAGCAGCAGCTCCTTTCAACTCCTCCCCGCCAACCCACTAATGAGACACGGTAATTGCATAAGCCGGCCGGCGGCTGGTGGCTCGTTACAGAGCGGGAGCTCCTATTTACATGTTGTGTCTGTAGTTATGCAACGTGGCGAAGCTCCGGCCGAGGCCACCAGCCCTGCTCGCGCCTGCAGCGCAACGCCAGGAATCCCTCGCCCTTTACCACAGCAGGAGTGACTTGTCCCAGCAAGCATGCTGTAATGATCCTGTTGACAAGTTTAGGGTCCTGGGGAGCGGGGGGAATTGAGGAAGGCTTTCTTCTGGCTTCCTCTCTACTGGGATTTGGTGGCATGAACATCCCTTTGGCAATGTGACACAGTGACGGGGCTTGGCCTGTTTTCTGCAGGACCTCACATGGGTTGCTTGGCTTTTTGTGGCTCTTACCTTGGTGAATGTCACTGTCTTTCCTCCTCTGAGGTGCTCTGAGGATTAATTACTCATATTGTGCAAAGTGGAGTGGAAGAAGCTAAGCCACTGCAATATTTAGGGTTTCAATATGAGAGTGTGTTGGGAAATGCTTGCAATCAGTAGGTGATGGCATGTGAGAAATCAAGAGCTACCGAGAGTAAGTAAAGATTGTGCAAGTATTTAGACGCTTGGTTATTTTTTCAGTAATACCCACTAATTCAGGGGTGTTTTCATCTCTGGATGCCCAGCTGGAGATGGATCATAGAAGCTTATGTTTGTACATGCAGCTCTGCTGAAAGTCACCTGCTGAAGTCATGGCTTCTCCAGCTGTACCAGCACAGCTGGACACGAAGGTAGCAGCCATCCTGGTGGCCCAGATCGTGGTATGGGAAAACCACTGGACTATTTTCTTCATGGCAAAACACTGGGTGTCAGCTGACACTGTGTGGAAAAAGAACCTTCCTCCAATACTGCCAGGAGGCTGAGTCGTAAACAGTGCAGTGACATGAAGCCATCACACGTTAGAAACAGCTGGCTTGTGAGCAGTGAGTTGAATGCGCCCATAAGTTCACCACAAAGAGGAACTGGAGTTAGCTTGATGGTTTTATCAGCTCCTGTGTGCTGCTCCCCTCTGTCTTCACCAGTGCTGACACCAGCTGCATTATGCTTTTCTTTTTTCCTGCTGGCCCAAGAGAGAACAGAAATCGCCCAAAGCTTTTTATTTTTATTTAGTGGTGCAGTGTTTTATGATGCCCAAAGAGCTCTTTATAGAACACATCATCTTTTCCTCTGCTGTACAAGGAGCCACTTAATTGGACAAGATTAAATTTGTTGAATATAAAATCAGGCCAGCCACTCCTTTTCGCCAAAGCATGAATTCTTGTGAGGAGAGAGGTCATCATTATGTCTTTGTTTCCTAGCTGGTTTTAATTGAACTTTTGCATTTCAAAATAAATAGCAAGTGTTGGCTATTTGGCTAGCTGCTTTGCCTCCTGTTTGCCTTTTTTGGTGTGTTTTCTGAAAAGTAGCACAAATGCAACATTTGTTCTGTTGACGGTGGAAAGACTGACTGGAACAACGTGCAGTATGAAGTTATAATGGGGGAGGACGCTCATGTGTTTTTAAAGCATTGGCGATCTGTGCCTCTCTGTTTTTGTGTCACATTATCCTCTTGCCCCACAGCACCCCAGGAGGACATTGAAAATCCTGTTTGCACCACAAACGAGGTGAGGCAGGCAGAGCAGGAGCTCTGCCTCTGTGTGCTGCTGTTCCTCTGGAAAAGGGAGAGGTCTGAGCCAAATCTGTTTCCTCACCCGTGCAGTCCTTGTTAAATCATCTACACAAAATGAGCCCCGTTGAGTATTTCTACGAGCCTTCTTGACATGGAAGGTCTTGGGTTTTCATGCTCGAGGGCCTGAGCTTGCAGACCTTGTGGTAGTACACAATAAATATTTGTGCTCCGCTGAAATAATGCTGAGGTACAAGTAACTGAACTTGGCTGGTTGACCAAGTACAAAAAACCTCGTGGATAGGTATTGTGCTCCATTTCTGGGTTCATACAGCCCTTTGCTCAGCGGGAGCTTGGGACTCTTGAAATACTGAGAATTGCATAAAGATTAAAAAGAAGTGCCATGATGTGAAAACCATTTGGGAACAGTTAATGACTTGCCCAGCCCATCCACCAAAGCCATTGCTGAGAACTTGCAAACCCAGAACATCACCTTAATCCCCGCACCTTGTATCTTGCAGCCACTCCCTTTGATGATTTAAAAAGGTGTATCTAATTCTTAGCTGGCCTTCACTGGAAAGGAATGCAGAACGATCGCAGTTTTGGTGTGGTGTAATTACCTTGCATTTCTTGCCCTGTTACCACTGACATTGCGCTCCTCATGCCTGGCTTTATAGGCTGACTTGTACAACCTCTCTGTTTTGTTTTGCTTTTTTAATGACATTGGTGAGAAGATGGGAGGTGTTTTCTGGTTTCGTGGAAGCTTCTTTTGGTTTCTGTGTGGCAAGGCACTGAAGTCCTGTTTTTTTGTAAGACTTGGAAAAAGCTGAGTAATACAATAAAGGAGAAAGTCTGGGAATAAGTTTGATTCCATGGTTGGAGCCAAGTCTATAATAGCTCAGAGGAATTCCTCCTTGTAAGAATTATAGCAATAAAACTGCAGTGCTGATAAACAATTGGGTTGGGTGGTTTTTTTTTGACCTTTGTAGCTTTGCTGCTGCGAATCCTCATGCAGAGGTCTGGGAGACCAAACCTGATGCTGCACAGATTTGCCGTGGGTAGGTGCCCAAGGCTTCGTCGAGGATGATGCTGACCACGTGTCACAAGGGGCCGGAGAGCAGGGTGGGAGATGTTGTACCTGCTCTCTTGCTGTGTGGCTTTGAAGTGTCCTGAGGATGATTCCCCTGGCGCTGTGTACCGAGACTAAAGTGCAGAGTGCCACGTACCTGCAGTTCATAATCCTGCCCTCCCATGCTCACCTGTGGGAAAGACAAATGACAGTTATCGGTATGGACAGGGTGTTTAGCACGCCTGTGTGCTTTCACAGGCTAGTGCTCTCACATCTTCATGGATGGACGAGGGAATCCAGGGCCGTGAGCAGCATCCCCCTCTTGACATTTATTTCAGGTGGCTTCCGTGCTTTTTGTTGCCCCCTGAATTATTCTGGTCTGAGTCTTTCCCTTAGGGGTTCCAGCTCTGGCTGCGCAGGAATCCAGTGCAGAATTCAGTTTTCTGGGGTTCTCAGTAACAGAGGTTGTGTAAAACGGTGTTTAAGGAGATAGTCCTGGTGATTGAGTCACTTGGTCACACACAGAACTACCGCATGTCTGGTGCATAGTACGTGTGTATCAGAAATATTTGTCTTGCAGATTGTTTTTTGCCAAGAAAGGTTGGACCAGGTGATCCTTCTTTACTGGATCATTATTTTGTGAAATCTGCACCAGGAACCAAGGGTATGTACATAAAGGAATGTCAGATAAGGCATTAGTTACTGGTTGAAGGCTGTTCATGTTCAGGATTGTTCAGCTCTTCCAGTCCCTTCCATGGAGAACTGATGTCCAAAGGCGTGGGGCAGGCAGAGGTAATACCTGCAAAGTTGTGGCAGGAGTTGCAGGCATCCACAGGAGACAAAGTTCTATAACTCGGAGGTTGGTCTTTTTTGATGTGTCTTATTTCGGGCTCCTTTAGTATTATTGATAGCCTATCTCAAAAATTTTATTGTGAATCTCATGATGTTGTCTCTTTTTCCTTTGAGTTTCACTTTGGAGGACCTTATACTGTCATATGTACCTGGCTTTTATTTTGTTAATGTATTTGTTTTTAGAGAGGCAATTTCTAGCTTTTTTTAAAATGAGGCAAATTCTAGCGATTTCTGAATGTGTCTACTTTACTAAAAACTGAAATATAGTGGCAAATAAAAATGACTGTAATATATATATATATTTAGTGTTATGATTTTCATGCCAACCTCATGAATTTAAAGATGGAGATTCATGACCATGATGCATAATGCCTGTATACATCCACCAGAGGATGTGGAAGAAGACTGGAAAATGGCATTTTTTTAAAGTATCAAAATGTGAAAACAGTTTTTCTATGTACATTTTAAATTATTAGTGACTGCTTCTCATCCTCTTTCTCCCTGTCCCCTGACAAGGGGTAGCCCTCCCATTTTCGAAAGAGAGAAGATGCACTTGTCATCCTCATGGCAGCGGCCCAGGGAGAGCTGCAGACAGAGGGTGGGACTGACTGTGGATGCCCCAGGCATGGGGAAAGCCACGCACACCCCTGAACGAGGCACAGGGACCTCCTTGCTAAGCAGATGGCAACACTGCCTTCGTGCTGATTGGGAACCCTGGATGCTGCTTTCCCACAAAAATGCTGACAGAGAATTGAAGCCCATGACTGTTGAGCACTGTAACACAGGACTGAGCACAGGCAAACACAACGCAAACAGCTGAAATGACGAGTTCCCCATGGCAACAAGAACTCATCTTAGAGTCACATTTTGGGATGTATTTTCTTTTGTCTTAAAAGTCTCCCGACTTTTACTAGGCTATTCCAGCACTTCAGGCTGCTCTAGGTTCTGCCAAACCTCCTGGGGCATGATGGTCCTAACAAGTCCAGCCTTCAGCCATCTCAGGCCCTGGAGACCTGTTGGAGAGACTGGAGCAAAGAAGAGGCACCCTTAGTGCAAAGGCATCTGGTGGCATCAGTTGGAAGAGGATGCGATTAGGCCACACTTGAGCAAAATGGAGATGCCCAAGTCCCTGATGGGCCTTGCTGGGGTGCACCCTCAAGTGCTGAGAGATCTGGAAGATGGGTTTGTGAGGCCAGTCTTGCAAGGGAAAAAAGGGAGATACGCCTGAAGACTAGAAAGAAAGCAACCACCACATGGCCTGATGGATGGAAAACTGTCAGAGTGCCTGGGCACAGATGTTGTTGTCCAGTGGCACCAAGTGCAGTTGGGATCCAGGAACCAGCAGAGAACCCCAAGTGGCTCATGAACTGGGAATGATATAGGGAAATTTACTTTGATATTAAAATCCCGGCTGCTCTAGAAGTTGACTCTTTTTTCTCAAATTATTATTATTATTATTTTTTTATTTATTTTTTTTTTAAGAAGGGGTCATGGGGAGGGGCATGAATGATTTATCTTCATGGCTTCTAAAACATGGATTGTAGCGGAGTTATGGTTTAACCCAAGCTAGCAATTTAACCACGATAGTCGCTTGCTCTCTCCCCCCTGCCCTCAAATAGGGGAGAGAATCAAAAGGGAAGAGAGAACCTTGAATTGAGATAAACACAGTTTAAAAAAATAGCAGAATACTAATACACTATTAGTAAATATATATATATATATATATAAAATAGAAATAGAAAAATAATATAAAATAAAAGATACTCAATGCAGTTCGTCATGAACTACATCCACAACAAACAGCTGATCCTGGAGAGAAAAAAGGGGAAAAAGGCAGAAAGGCCCAGAGGCCTCTGTAAAACAGCAGGATGGCAAAAGGCCAAACTAAAGAAAGTCCTGAACAGAACCCCCCTGAACAGGTCTCTGTCCTGGCTCCGACAGAGAGCGAGCAAAGAGAGAAACTGGAAGATTGCAGCTCTCCTTAAATATGAAGCATGACACTAATGGGATGGGATATTCTTATTGATCAGTCTGGATGTCAGTCAAGCTCTGCCCCATCCATGCCGCCTTTCCGTGCTGTCTCACACCTGTGGGTAGAGAACTCAGAACATCTTTGGCTCTCAGACCAGAGCAATTAAAAACATCAGCTCTGTCCTGGGGTGTTATCTCTTGTGCGCAAACTAAATTCAAACAATGACAGCACTAGCTACAAAAAAGAAAGATTTCTAACTGAATGAAGAAAATTAACCTATTTTCAGTCAAACCATCACAAGCGGTCAAGATAGATTATGCCTTTCTCATGGAAATTTTTGTGTTTGTCCAATCCATAGCCCGTGGAGTTCAACAGACACCTCTGACTTCTCTCCTTTGACTCAACAGCTCGATGACACCTCCTGTCACTGGGGTTAGCACAATTACTGCAGATAATCTGCTCTCTACCATGTCATAATCTAGGCTGCCTCCTATCAAATGATCTATGTGAGAATACAACCAAATGTTACACATCACATGAACACTATGAAGAGATTTGACATTCAAATGCAAAAAGTTTGAACAGCTTTTAATAACTTGCAGGAATAGAAAGGGGAGGCTCCGTATATAAACCACAAAACAATAATGCAGATTTTCCACATTGATTTCTAAACCTTCTGTGATGATTTATGTCAAATCCAAGCTCACATCTGCAAGGTCCTGCACTGCAGTCTGCATGGACAGTTTCCATACAGTGACCTGGATGCTGCAGCAGAGTGTCCCCTCAGACAGCAGGCAGTGCCACACAAGTGGGGGAGAGCGTGGTGCTGGCAAGCAGAAGGACCTGGACAGGCTGGAGAAAGGGACTGATGGGAATGTCCTGCCTTTCAAGCAGGGGAAGAGCAAGGCCCTGCACATGGGGAGGAAAAGCCCTTGTCCCAGGCTATGCTGGGGGACACCCATCTGGACAGCAGCTGTGCAGAGCCCCGGGGTCGTGGTGGAGCCCCAAGACAGGGATTTGGAGGCAGCAAAGTCCCCTGGGACCAAGGCGGCTGCTGGGCTGCAGTAGGCAAAGCATGGGCAGCAGGTGGAGGGAGGTGGTCCTTCCCCTGGGCTGTGTCCTGCTCGGGGCTCCCCAGTGCAAGGCAGCCATGGCCATAGTGGAGAGAACCCCCAGGCCAGTGCCCCCCCAGCCCCCTCCCACTTTCCGTTGCGCTGGGACTGCTGGTCAGTTGGAGCCACCAGCCAGAAGAGACAGCAGGACGGAGCTGTGCTGGCACCCAGCAGCGCTGGCAGGAGGCAGGGTCTGGCCCCGCAGCGCTGCCCCGGCACCGACGCCAGCACCAGCACCAGCACCAGCACCAGCACCAGCACCGGCACCCGCGCCGCGTCCTTGCTGTGGCCGTCTGCACCGCGTCCCTGTTGCACGGCCAGGGTCCTCCTGTCCCGGGTGGGATGGGCCAGGCCAACTGCTGCTGCGGCTCCAGGTGGGCTCCCCCTGCGGCTCGGGGACACGCGGGCACGGCCGGGCCCCGCAGCAGCGGCATTTCTCATGCCCGCCGCTCTCTGCTGGGCAGGGAGGCGCTCAGCGACACCGAGCCGGTGCTGAGCGCGGACGTGCGGCTGACCCGGGGCTGCAAGGGGAGCGAGAGGCGCCTTCTCCTCCTCCAGGAGGAACTGCTCGTCGCCAAATTGCAGTAAGAGCCTCAGAGCCCAGCTGCCTTTCCCCCATCCCTGGCCCTGGGAGCCGGGCAGGGCCACCCTGGCACCAGCCCCAGGTGCTGGATGCACCAATGGCCGTGCCAAGAGCAGGGGGGGACAGGGCTGTGCCTGGGGGAACCCCAAGGAGGGAGGCCACCCCCAGCTCACTGCCTGCATCTCCTCTCTGCAGACGTGGCAGCACCCTGCGCCCACAGCTCCGCCTGGCCCTGGACCAGCTGTGGGTGCTGAGCGACAGGAAGGAAGTGGCGCGGGAGGGAGAAGAGCAGCACGAGGAGGGCAGCGATGAGGACCGGACCTGCCTCATCTTCATCTGGCCCAGCGACTCCTGCGTTACCCACTTTGGGTGAGTCGTGGTGCCACGTGCCATGGCTGGGCAGGAGAGGTTCCCATCTGTGCCCATGCCAGTCTGGGAATGGCCTCTGCCCCCCGTGCAGAGCCTGGGCAGGGAGGGATGGGGGCATTGCCACGTCCTGCATCCCCTGCTCAGCTCTTGGTGCCCAGAAGGGAAGGACAAGAGCAGTTGCTCTGGCAGGACAGAGGGAGCCAGGGCTTGGGCAGTGCCTCTGTTCTGCCCCATGGGGCTTCTTCCTGTCCCTGTGTCCTTCCCCATGGGGCAGGGCTGTGCAGGTGACTGGATCTGCCCATAGGCTGGGGAGCAGCGGGGCCTGATGCTCTTTCTCCTCTCTTTCTGCAGCTCACAGGCACTGAAGGAGCTGTGGCTGACTGCACTGCTGGGGTAAGGGGGGGGATACTCCAGGCACAGACAGACTGGGGATCACAGCTCCCCAGCCGGGGAGAGGTGACCCCGCAGCTGCCGGCAGCTCTCGGGAGGAGCTGCCTGACGAGAGAGAAGAGGTGCCTTGGGGATCACCCGGCTGTCCCCCTCTCCCTTTGTGTTGCACAGGGGAACAGAAGAAGCCAGGAGACCCCGAGTCACCTATCTGCCGTCGCTGAAGATTGTGGAGAAGGAGCTAAACCACCGCCATGCCACGGCACACGGTGTGTCTGTCCGTCCTGGGCTCTGTCCCCGAGCACTGCTCCTCCAGCCCAGCAGCAAAGCAGTGGCTGCTCACCTGCTTCCCCTCCTTCCCTCTTGCCCAGGGGAGGACGTTCAACACCAGGAGCCTGGAGAGACTGATGGAGCGCCAGGCAAGGGTGCGAATGGCTGCCTTTCACCTGCCTCTGGCTGTGCCGGGGTGCCAGGGATGTGCGGCAAGGGGTGTGAGGTTGTGCTGGATGGAGGGAGGGTCCCGCGCTGCCACTCAGGGACTGGAGCGGCTTGGGGAGCCCGTGGAAAAGCAGCACATCTTCACTGGCGGTGCTGGGAGGAAACCTGTTGTGTGGGGCAGAGAGCCCGGGAGGGCAGAGGGTCTCAGCTGTGCCGCGCTCAGGCTGCTGGTGCCGGTGGCAGCTCGCTGGTGGCCCTTTGTGCTGCAGGGCTGCCCTCTCAGCGCAGCCTGGTTCTTGCAGGCTGATCCCAAGGAAGGGCCTCCACCAGCCCCATCTGGAACTGGAACAGGACTGGGTCACACAACAGGTGAGTTTTCTAAAGAAAGGCAACCTCCAGCAAGCGGTGGAGCTGCACTCGTCCCTTGAGTGTCACCATGCAGGATGGGCAGCCCAAGGGAAGATGTCACCTGGAGGAGCAAGGACACCAAACATGCAGTGGCTGCTGGACGTAGTTCTGCAGGTCCACGCATCCTCTGGTGCTGCCCACAGCTTGGAGGACGGCAGGGCCAGACCTGTCCCAGGCTGTCCCGCTGTCCCGCTGTCTCTCAGGAGCCTCCAAATGGCAGACACTGAGCCAGAGCTGCGGCTCCAGCTGCCGCTCCCTGCCCGTCCTGCCACAGCGCTCAGCTCAGCTCTGCAGGCAGGGCAGGGCAGGCAGGCTCCATTGATGGGCTCTTGCTCTGTTTTCCTTTGCAGCAGGAGGCAGCAGCAGCAGCAGCAGGAGGAGGAGGGGGCTGCCCTGGCCCTTTGCTCTGCGGCGCAGCCCGGCCGCTGCCCAGGCGCCAGGGCAGGAGGGCTCCGGCTGCAGCAGGGCGCTCTTTAGCCAGCCCCTACAGCCCTCTGTGGGGAGGAAGGCACACTGCCCCAGCCCATCCAGGTAACCAGCCTGGACAGGGGGTCCCCAGCCCTCCCTCCAGATGCTGCATGGAGAGGCTGGGTGTCCCCAGGGGCTGCAGAGATGGGGGATTGTTGTTACAGCCGTGGCTCACGCTTCTGCAATGTGAGCAAGTTCTCTGCCCACTGCTGCTGTAAAGCATCTCCTCATCCAAACATGTAATTCTGCTTCTACAGGAGCTGCTCGCTGTCCTACGTCGGGAAGGACCATCGACGGAGGGGATTTTCCGCAGAGCCGCCAGCGGAACAGCGCTACGGGAGCTGCGCGAGGCCCTGGACCGTGGCCTGGACGTCGACATGGGAAGCCAACCTGCAGGTCTGTTGGCCGTCGTCCTGAAGGTGAGCGCTTCTGACCTGCAGATGGAGGAGCTCCTGGCTGGCCTGGCGTTTTCTAGGGCTCACTTGGAGCCCTTGTCATTGCAGGACTTCCTCAGAAACATCCCCTCCAAGCTCCTCGTGGAAGATCTGTACGAGGAGTGGATGTCATCCATGGAGAAGCCGAGCATGGAGGAGAAGAAGGAAGAGCTGAAAGTGTAAGTGCAGGCAACCTGCTGAATGTTGAGCAGGAGCCATGACCACTGGCCAAGACTACCTGGAAAGCTGTATGAAATATCTTCTTTGTTCATCTTGTGTTCCTGTCTCCTTAGGGTGGCCAAGAAGTTGCCAGCGGCCAATCTGCTGCTTCTGAAGGAGCTGCTGTCGCTCGTGCAGCACATCGGCCACAACGCTGACACCAGCAGGATGACCTTTAACAACCTGGCCATCTGCGTTGGGCCCAGTCTGCTGAGCCCACCCAAGGAGGAGCTGCTGCCGCTGGAGGCCATGCTGGGGGTCACACAGAAGGTACGCTGTCTGGAGCAGCCGGCTGCAGCCTTCCCGGCCCATCAGAGCTCGGCTGCTCGCAGCTCTCTGGATGCCTTCTCCTCCCTGGAGCCAATGCTGGTGGGGTGGCTGCCTGGAAGAGCAGCCCCACAGCCACAGCCTCCTGCGCAGAGGCGAGGCTCAGGAGCGGGAAAGGCTGCTTGGTGCCTTTTCGGGCGGCTGGGTTGAGACCAAGGCTTTGATGTGTGCAGGTGAACGTGCTGGTGGAGTTTCTGATGGAGAACTACGGCAACATCTTTGAGGAGGAGTCAGCTGGTATCTCCATCAGCGAAGGAGTCACCAGTAGCAATGGAAAGATCCACTGGTAAGGGGAAGGACTCATGGTTGTCACAGACTGGTGTCGGGACATGAGAAATGTTAACGTCAAGAAGACATCCGGTGTAGGGCATTGGCAGGGGTTTGTTTTACATGCTGCTTCATTTCAACAAATCAATTCTTTGCACATGCTTTTGCTTTCTAGATGGACATGTGGAAGAGCAAAGGGGCCCTACAGGCAGAGCAGACGAGGACCATCAGGTAAAAACCTTTCTGGATCCCTCCCTCCCTCTGCTGGACAACATGAAAAAGCTGAGTGAGACACAGTGGTGGAGGGCAAAACGGCAAAGGTATGGCACCTCCACAAAGTGTCACAGGTCAGAGGTTTGTTTCTCATGAGGCCAAGGAGCTGCTGTGCCGCCTCCTGGCATCTGATCCCTGATGTGTTTGGGATTCCTGCTCCCCATGGAATTATACATTGCAAGTAAAACAAAGTGTGAGCGATGCAAACCAGGATCTTCTCTGTAGAGCTCAAGTGGCGATTGGGCAGTAAGTCACTTGCTACTCTATGTTGTCTCTTGCCACCCTGGTAACTCCCAAATTTCTGCTTTAGGCACCTTCATCTTTCCCTCCAACCACCGGTGAAAGTGTGGCAGAGTCCCTGGGGCTCCCGGAAGAGCTGAGGAGCCTTTCAGAGGATAGAAAGTAAAATGAGCTCGCTTTAGCTGAAATAAGTACTGTCTCCAGTGGATTGTGGCTTTCCATATCTAATCACATTGTACAATTGAAAGGTTTGAAGGCTCTCCCCAGGATGAGGAAAAGAGAAGGAACAGGAAGCGAAAACACACCTGTGGAGATTACAGTGACAACGACATGGAAAAGAAGAGGAGGAAGATGTTTGGGGATGGAAAACTAAGAAGACAGAGGATGGTGCCGAGGCTCAGGAAGCCCAGGTGTGTATCAGCCTCTCTTGCCCATCTTTCCCAGCTCTCAGCACTGCTCTCAGTCAGTTCAACTTGCTGAGTGTCAGCTCCCCAGGGGTTCCCAATGGAGCCCTGCTGCATGGCACTGAGACACTGGGCATCTCTGCACAGGCACAGGTCTCTCAGGGCATCAACCATGGGGATGAGGCGACAGAGCCATCCTGGAGCCACTGCAGCCACAGCTCTCTCTGCTGGGCTGTCCACAATTCCTTGTAAATGCTCTTCCCCAAGGAAAGGGGAACCAAGTCTTGCCTATTCGTGCCATTTTGCGTTTATCAGTGTTTTCTGTCTCTCTCATTGCAGGTCCCGTTTTCCTGTAACTGACTGTTAGACCTGTTGCTGTTGTTCACAATAAAGTGTTTTGGAAGTTACAAGAAAGTGTTTTCTAAATGTTGATGTCCCCACGGTTGATGTTCTCAATAAAATGTTTCCTTCTCTGTTCTGACTATGTGTGCTGTATGATTTTTAGGACTGGGGAGATGTTATTTGGTGATGAATCCTCAGCGGGGGAGGTTGGGATCATCCCTTGTGCCAGCATCCTTGCCAGCGGCATCAGGGCTGAGTTCAGGTGCCTGAGGAGCCAAACCACAGCACAGTCACACAGGGGGGTGGAGGCCGGACAGGACCTCTGCGGGGGTGAGTGTTCCCTCAGCTCCTGCTGGGACTGTGGGCACCACACAGCTCCTGCTAAGGCCTGATGTGTGCTGGGAGCAGCGCCATGAGCTCAGGGCGAGGGCAACACGTCGGCAGACACGCTGGCCAGGAAGGGCATATGGTGGAGCGGGGAGTGCTTGGTCTGTGGTGAGTCCTCACAGAGGAGCTGGGCTGAGTCCCTTGTGACAGCATCCTTTCCAGCACACATCGGGACTGATTTGAAGTGGTTTAGAATTGAAACCAGAGCACAGAATCACACAGGAGGGTGGAAGTTGGAAGAGACCTGTGGAGCTCTTCTGGTCCAGCATCTGCTCAAGCAGGTTTCCCTAGAGCAGGTGTCCCAGGACCATGTCCTGCTGAGTTTGGTGGATCTGCCAGAAGCAGTTCCAGGACGTCAGAGCGGGGACAAGACGCAGGCAGGGCACGGTGGCCCAGAAGGGCTAAAGGTCCTTATGCAGCCACCGTCCCCTGCAGCTTGCTGTCCCCTGCAGACATCTTCCCTGCATGCTGATTGTCAGGCAGTTTCATCAGACCCCGCTAACTCGTGGCAATGGTAGAGACTGACTTCCATGCTGGGCGGTATCAACACCTCAGCTCAGCCAAGAAGCTTCTGAAGCAGCTCCAGCAGCCGACCTGCTGAGGTTTTTGTGCACCCCAGTGTGATACGGGAATACCCACATCATGACGGAGGTTGAACAACAAGCACTCCTGGTGTCAGTAGGCACATATTTTGCTCATTGCACAAGTTACAAGTTATGTGTTCCAGATTGCCAGTTTTGGATTCAAAATCTTGAGTTTGAAGCTTAATGCATTACATGGTGAATGAGTGAATTTCTGTGTTAGACTAGCCTGGACAAAGGGGATTGAGCTGTTGTTTTCCATTTTTATCTGTTTGTTTTCTTAATGATCTCACAAAATAGAGTTGAATTTATAGAGTATGTTTGCCTGTAAATGTAAGGTCCAAACAGACTGCTCAGTCCAGAGGAGGCTCCCTGTTGCTTTGCATGGTCTGCAGGACAGGGTGGCGCCTGTTTTCTATTTTCAGAAAACCCACTGAAAATATTGTTCATTAAGTTAAAAGGCCTGTCTTAATAGTTCTCTTTTTACAGTACTTTCTGCAAATGAAACCTGGAGCATGGGAATCACATCCATACATTTCAATTGCCAGCCTGAGCAGTTGAATGTACCTGCAGAGCAGGTGGAAACATAGTGCGTACCTGGATTTGCTAGACATCACCAGTTGGTCCAAAGTGGTGTACTGATTTTGGTGCATCAGGAGTAGAGTCAGCATCTAACTGAGTCCCAGACATCTGCAGTTACAGTATTAGACTGACAACTGCCCTTCATCCTTCAACAGTGCCTTCAGAAGACCTCAGGTCACTTGGCACGTCTGCCCAGGTAGGGAACAAGGTCATCCCTGAGAAGAAAAGGACAGGTGGAAACTGCTTTGAGTGACTGATGAAGCCAGGATTTCACTGCCTGTGCACATCGGTTTCAGGTGCTGTATTGTTACCCAGGACTTGTTGCAGTCTCAACTCATTTTCCCATCTGGATCATATGAGGTATCCTCCATTAGTGACACTTTGCTCTGACAGGCATCCTGCTGTGCATTGCAGCAAGCAGTTCAGAGCTCAATAATTTATCTTGGAAGCATGTTTTGTACATGACTTAGAAGATGGAAGAGAACAGGAGTATTGCAACAGTGAACTGTGGGGTGGAGAAATACGTTCTGCCCTGTAGTTTCTAAGCATTGCACTTTGCCATCTATTTTTTCAAAACTACTTTCTCTCCCATAATTATCTCCAAAAGAGAAGGCTGATTTGGGGTGTGGTTTGTGTTTGTTTTTTTTTAGGGGGGGTAGGTGGTTCATTGATTTCCATTTTTTAATATTAATAATAAAGTTGACCAAACAAAAGAAAAAAAAAAGGCGATATATTACCTAGCATTTAAAATAGAGAGGTTGTGCATATGTGCCACAGCACACTTCATCTGTGGACATCAAAGTGTCTTGCAGAGGTCATAATCCTGATTTCAAATATGAGGAAACAGAGGTGCTGAGAGGCAAAGTGGTTTAGCAAGTCGGTGGCAAAGCTGGGCAAGAGTCTCCAGAGCCTGCACGGCAGACGGAGATGAGGGAGCAGAGGAGGACAAACTCATCCTCACCTAATCAGGTCCTCAAGTGCAATGAAGGCACAGCGACACTGCAGGGAGAGCAGCAATTCCTGTCACAAGCCATGGAGCCAGCAAAGCCTGGTTTCCTCTGGTCTTGTGTCTAAAGGCTAATCTGGGGGTTTTCTGACGTTGGCCTTTGATGGTGCAATCACAGGGTGCCACTATGGCCTTTCCCTCACTAAGGGCACCAGTAGAATCTGGCCCCTCAGATTTGTTGTCTTTTTCCCAAAACTTTTGGGTACTTCATCATTTTTGGGCCTTTCTGTAGGGTGCAATCACTGTGCAATCACAACAAACACATTCCTGTGTGCACACACACATGAAATTGCATTGCAATGTAACGGGGTACCTAATCCTATGGATAATCAGTCAAAAATTTAATATTGTAGATTTATAAGTCTGAACTTTTTTTCTCTGTAAAAGAGTTCTGAAAGTCAATAATGGGCGGTACAGCAAGGATGTTCATGCTGTTGATTCAGTAGCCACTATTGTTTAATCTTATGGGAAAATGCTTCCTAAGGGGAGACACAAAATAGGACTTCTGACTTTAAGCCCTTAGAGACCCACTATGAAGTGAGACTCATTCAGGTTATTCATTTGATGAACAACTTGAGTGAGAAGACTTTTTTTGCCTGTAGCCATACCTCCTTGGGTCATGGTCTCATCATATCTTGCTACCCAGAGAGGGAGAGGTTGAATGGGAATTTTGTTGCAAAATTCTGAAGTAGTGATTTTCAAGATTTCTTGATTTGTGAACTCCGGAAATACTTCGTGGGGTTCCTCAGCCTCCTTGATGGTAAATTGAAACCTGTGTGTGTTCAGGGAGCTGATGGACATGCTATCCTTAGGTGATCTACCTTTGTTGCAAGCTGTGCTACACAACTGCTGGTTACTATTCATAACTGCTTTGAAATGGCTTGCAGTGTCACTTTCTGATTAACAGTGCATCCCTCCCTGCTTTCTGCTTCTTCAGATGATATTCACAGAAAGTGGGTAGCAGCTAAAAGTCATCTAGCTTTTGACATTCACCCTCTTTGACCTTGAACTCTCTTCTGGTGAAGTCCACACTACCCATCAATTGAAAAGACGGTGTTGTTCTTCACCCACAGGAGCGTTGTGAGAGTTTTAATAAGTTCTTTTAGATCTTCAAGTGAAATGTGCTATATAAATGCAGATTAATGTCACTAGAAAGCCTGCAGGCTATTCGCCTTGTGTGTCTCTTCTGTGGTGTCTGCCAGTAGACTTGAATACATTCGCAGCTCAGATTACTAATCTCAGATGTAATATATCAACTGAACAGACTTTTGTTCATTATGTTTTAAATATTATAGTGCACTGTATCACGCAACCTATGATAATACTGTTTAGCATCTCTGTTATTAGACCATCTCTTGGTACTTTTGTTGTTACAGGTCCCAGAGGCATTGTTTATGGGCAGACATAGTAGTACTTCAGTTTTCCAGATAGGAAAACTGGGGCCCATTTTCCAAGCGAAATCTTTCCTACCTCTCACAAGCTTTCCCTCCAAGCACTGAGAAACTGTACTTTCAAAAGCACTGAAGACTGTAATTATATGATCTCAACACAAAGTTTGCAAATGAAAGTAAGTTTGCTAACCATATTTTTTCTCCCTTTGTGTGGTGTAAGTGGCACTGGGAACTGCAGTGGGTGGGATCCCCATGTGTCTGGTTCCTCTTGATGAGATGATTTACCTGGAGGGCAAAGCCCTCACCCATTAGCAGTGGCTCTTATTCTACTGGTTGAATATTGAATGTTTTACATCCTCAAGTACTTCACTAATATTCTTCTCTTAATACTGAGCCTTTTTTTCTCTTTACCAATATGTCCCTTGAGTAGCAAGGCTTTACAGGCTCTTGTTCAAAAACAGTTATTTGGAGAACATACACAAATGGTGGTGGAGAAGAAATACCTGAAGACCCCTCTTCTTCACACTTTATCAGGAAAATATCCTTATTAGTGGGCTAGATGGTCATGGTCCTCCATCTTTTCTTTTTCATGAACCTGACACTCCTTTGATGTCCAGTGGTCTGATGTCAAGACATGACAAGAAATATTTCCTTCCCTCCAGCCAAAGTGGGTGCTTCGAAAGGAGGTGCTGGTTTGATCTCTGTTAGACTGAAGATGGCAATTCCATGTCTGCCTTGGCTTTGGTGAGTGGCCTGGTTGCCTTCATTGATGCATTGAAACTTGGTGTGGCAATGTGAGAGGTAAATCAAGGAATAATCCTCTTTTATGCCCATGTATCTGTGGGATTCAAAATCCACACCAGGACCCATTTCCTTAGCTTTGGCTATTTTAGGTGTTAATTGCAACTACCCAGCAATTATGGCACCTCATGTTGGATGTGTGTGTGAGTAGCTGGTGTCTGAGCATTTCACTGCTGGATCCAGGCAGCTGGAAGGAAGGTACAGGAGTTGCTGTCACCACACCTAAACCCTTTGTCAATCTGGGACTAGAGCACCCAAGATGAGTAACTGTTATTGATGGGTGAGCTGCCTTGTTTTTCCACTGAATAAATAAAGCAGACTTTCCAGCTGTTCCCTCCTCCAAGTCTCTCCCAATTCCTTCCAGCTTCCCCACATCACTCCCTTTCCCTATCTCCCCATCTTTTCTCTGTGTCTTCCTCCTGCAGTTTCATCTCTGGCAGGCAACTCCCAGGGTGGGATGGTTTTTCCAACTGAAGAGGGATTTTCAAGGGCAACCTGAACATCCTGAATGGTTGCCTGTACAACCCTCTTCCCAAAATCATCTGTGTCAAAAAGTGATGCTTTTGCTTTGTGTTGCAATGATCATATTTAATTGTTAGTTAAATATTGAGGTCATCAGCCACTCCTATTCCTAAAGAAGCACTATGCTGGAGCATAAGGGCATTTATGGACCAAACCATATGCAGAAGACTTGATCTTTCCATTTCCCCTTCAAAGCCAAGGTTGCCATGTTTTCCCAGAACCTGTGATCTGACTAGCAACTTAGTGTCCTGCTAGGTTGGCTGGTCCTGAGGCGCCCATGTTTCCTGGTACTTGTTTCAGAAACTGCAATGATTTCAGCATCCTTATGGAAAACAACTCAGACAATCCTTTGGGCCTTGCCAAAAGTAGAAGTGCAGCACAATAGGACACAACAAACCCTATCTTGTAACTAATACACTAGTCAAATGGATAGACTGCGCGGACATTCTTGGTCAGTATACAATAATGGTGGTGCTATACGAAGCTTTTATTCCATCAGAGCAGTTCTATCACATTGATTTGTGTCAGAGGATAGCTGGGTAGCTTTTTTATGTGTAAATCCACTTCCTAACCTGGCAGGTTTTACAGCACTGAAGTGTCAGTGAGATATTGGTGCTTGTTTCTTCCATGTGTTCTGACAGCAATATGCATCTGATCCTCTTTGCCAAGGGTACAGCTTCTTTAGAAATGCATTTTGTGGAAGAGTTTCGCTTGGGGAAATAGTTATTTTTAATGACAGCTTTATGCTGTTCAAATATTAAAGTCTTTGCATAGCAGAGGTACACATCATTATTCTAGCCTAAAAATGCATGTGCTTGCACGGTTCTGGGAATCAGTATAAATTATGCTAGCAAGAACATGTTTTTTGTTTATATGTTGAGAAAGCCGGTACTGTAATTGAATACAACTCTAAACTAAATAAGCTTGGCATTATTTTTTCATTCACAGGCCACCCAATTGAAATATATCCACACAATCACCATATCGACAAGGGCAAACACGAGGGATCAAGTGAGTTGGAGTCAAATTGATCTCACTACCTTCATCTGTCCAACTCCAGCACCAACAGCTTGATACTGGAGATTCCCTCTCTGAAGGATTTTAGGGTAAATCATGGTCTAGAATAATCTGTTTCTATCCACTAAGTTATAAAGGAGCACAGATCTCCTGCTTACGATGTAAATATCCAGTATTGGCTAGATAAATCCCGTGTTTAATCCCTGAAATCCCAAGTAAGTCTCCAGACTGCCAGTCTCACCTCCCTTTCACCCAGGTACAGTGTCTACTGCAGGCATATGGCACTGGTCCCTGCTCAGCCCGTCTCAATTAAAAACAGCTTTATTATCTGATAGGTACTGACAGAATATAACCCATGACACAGAAGACTCCTGCCCTGAGTACATTTCCCTGTAAACAAATGGCAAGCTGAAAATATGCCAGAAAAGCTCTGCCTTGGAAGGTTTGTGATTCCTTTCCCCTTCAGATGTACCATCATTGCTGGCTGATGCAGTCTCCATTTACAGAAGAGGTCTTCAAGGCTAAGGCAGCGTGAAAAGCCTGGAAGGGAAAAATGTGAAACCAATGGAAGGAAAAAGAGCCAACCAATTAGTATTCACCAGTGGGGATTTTACTTCAGCCCATCCCATCCCATGCATAGCACCGTACGTATATACCACACAGGAGAGCAGTTCTGCCCAGGGAGATGCAGCATCCATGCAGGCAGGAGGAGGAGTGGGGGACAGCAGGTACTCAGCTTAATTGTACAGACTCGAAACAGATTTCGTCAGTTGATGTCATTACTTGCATGAGGTTGGCAGTGACGTCAGTGGCAGAAAAGGTAATTAAAGCCCTGGCACTCCAGCCAGAGGCATGGTCACGTCCTGCTTCGTCTGAAGCAGAGCTGGTCTGACACAGCAGAAGCCTTACACAATCAGGCCAGATTTTTCATTTTCAAAGCAACAATTTCAGAAGAACTACACATGCAGGATTTTTCACTATTTATAAGCTGGAGAACAAGCGTACCTCTTGTCCCTTCTGTCTCACACTTCTTTAGGCAGCATGCATGTCAGGGAATGAGGCCTCATTTTCCAGCTAATGACACAAGTCTTCTGTTTGCATTCCATCTTTGTTTTGTGTTGGGACAGCAGAGGTTTGCACTGGCATCGAGACATTTTCTTATTGCTCATCTACAACCACAGTCACGTTTCAGAAGCATTTTGGCACATTGCCTTGCTGGCAGCCAATCATCACAGTAGCAACTTCTCAGCTTGAAATGTTTTTGTTGCAATGCATTAGCCCACTTGCATTATTGCACAGGGTTTTTCCTTTTCCCCTTGTCTGTTTTGGCCATATCAGAAGTTGTGAACCCTTTCCAAAGAATCTTTCATCTTTTCCAACATCTGGGGAGGGCCTGAATAAACACTTGTTAGGGAAAATCTTAATGGGCAAGACCTAGTTTGTTTCTTGGCTTGTTAAACTGTCTGACACGATCTCTTGCAGATGAAGTATTACAGAAGTGTAGCAATACAGTTTCAATAGCATGGTGCATGCAAACTATGATTGTTTTTAGTGGGAAGAATCACACTGACGTGACTACCAATCTCTGATGTGTTCATTGTGTATCTTATGAGGGTGCTTCTCTTGTAGACACTCTCATCTTGTGGTTTCCTAGAGAACAAAGGCTTGAAACTCATGAGCATTTTCTATCACCACCTGAATAATCCTTCAAACTGCGGGAAAAATAAGGTCAAATGCTTTAATCCATTGCTACACTTTTCAGGTAAAACTGTTCACACAATCAGAGTAAAGACAATACATGACACCTGTGAGTTCATCAGCTGTAAATCTAAGGTGTAAAGTAAAATAAATACGTACAAAACTTCTGCCCTGTTTCTTCCCACCTGTTATTTAGACTACTCATCTATTTTGGAAAGCTTATTAATTCAAGTGTTTAAAATCACAGACTACACATGAGGAGCAAGTATGATACGCACATGGAAGAGACTGAGGCCTTGATATGAAGCAGGGGTGGGCACGGCAAGAAATTGGCATTCTTGGTAAGGGACAGAGTGAGCTAGAGAGTAATCTGGGGGGTAAGGGGTGGCATGGCATGCATGGTTTGAGGATCACTGCCTCAGATACAAATGGCAAAGTCTGTAGAAGCAAAGTGTCTGACTAACATCTTTAATCTTATTATCTCAAGCCTTTTATCTTCAAATTTTCTTGGCTGTTTTTGTTTTGTTTTGTTTTCTTTACATTTGTTTACATATACTGAACTGAAAGTTTTTCTGGAAATGCCAGTATGGCTTTTAACTGTAAGGATGATTCACTGAGAATAATTAATTCAAAGATCTTGGCATCTCCTTTGCTTGTAATCTGGTGGTAGGTATTCTGAGATTTTCTTGGAAGTTTTTTCCCCCTGAATGTGCATGTTTACACTCACACCCACACAGACTCACACACATTTGCAAATGCAGACATTTCCCTCTTCTCCTTTTGGAGATTTTAAGTTCTGGATCAACACATCTGACCGGTATGATTAAGCCTTTCTGTTACGTATTTCCTTTATTTGGGACCCGTCCTATAGCTTTTGTCCATACCACAAACACTCCTAAGCTTCCATTGCATAGCAGGCACATGTGAACCTCACTTCAAGGAAGGTCTGTGCCCCATGCTAAGCCCTGAAGTTGTTCAGGCTCCATCTGGGAGACTGGGTCAAAACTGGCATTTTCCTAATGAATTAAACAGTACAGAACTGCTCCCAGGGCCCAGCAATTTTTCCCCAGCATTGTTTAATTTATGAAATGTTGTTGTCAATATAGAGAGTATAGCTTGCTCACATTTTAGTATCTATTAGTGGCAAAAGTAGTGACTTCTGCCTCAGACTTTGTAGGCCCTCAGGAGTACTACTTACATAAAAAAATTAAGCCTGGACTTTACAGTCTGTGAAATAAGATCATACAGAGCTTAAGGGGTAAGATTTCCTGACTGGCCTTGTAGATGAAGTCTCTCATGAAACTTGGAGTGCCTCATCACTGAAACATCAGTAATACTTGAACTATTTGCTTTGTAGAGCTTGCAATGTCACTTGAAATTTAGGCACCTAAAGAGAAATCAGGGTGCTAAACACCTTTGAAGAGCAATATCTTATTTGTTCTCCTTGTTCTGAAAAAAGTCTTTTATGCAATGCCAGAATACCTGTAGCTTGGTGTTTTGCACTGTTATTTCAGAAGTTAAAAGCTATTACAGTGCTTTTTAATCACCAACACAGTGTGACAAAAAAAACCTAGTTGCTTTGTGGTGATGGCCATTTCAATTGCAATACTGAGTGCTCTCTGAGGAGCTGTGCAAGATAACTAGCAGGCTGTAGGTGAGCCAGGCTTAGCTAAATAAATGCAATGTAAGGAGCCTGAAGGAGAATATGGAGTCACTCTGTAATTATGCTCCTTTTTTTTCTGCCTTGTCTATGAAACAGAGTCATTGGAACAGGACAAATTTTATAAATTCAGGGAGGGCCAAGATTATTATAATTAACTATAACAACACTTGGCTCTTTGAGGCCTTTTATCCAAATTTCTTCAAGCCCTTGCTCTTCACAAAGAGAGATAAATGTAATTATCACAGTTCTAAAGTGGGAAAAGCTCAGGCTTAATTAACTGCTTATGGATATACAGCAAATGAGGAACAGAGATGGGAACAGAAACCAGTTTTCCTGACTCCCATTCATGCCCTACTTGCTGGATCCCAGTGTCACCTCTATCAGATAGCAACCGCAGAGGAATAAACACAATAAAATTCCCAATGGGGCGAAGCTGAGGGTGGCCCAAAGAGTAGGTAGACAGCTCCATGGCCAGCTGGAGTGGCTCTGGGATACACTTATTGCCTATGGTCTAGCGTTTAGTGAACCTGGACCACCATGTGCCTGGAAGAAGAGGTTATACTAAGAGGTGCAGCGACGAGATAAGCCAGGCACTGATTCCCCAAAGGCAGCATTTAGCCATTGTTCTTCCAAAAGACTGATGACAGAGAATAGCGTTAAAATGTTCTGTTCTGAATAACCTGTGTCAAAGCAGAGGAAAGGATCCCTCTTTCACCACCCTCACTGACTCCAGGACAGGAGTATTCAAATTCTCTGTTTCCTCAATGCCTACACAGCCTAGGTGCAGAGCTCTGCTGAGCTGTGTCCTCCTTATGCACCACCAGCTATCACAAGTCAAGGTGCTCATGCCATCTCCACAGGCCCTCTGGAGGTCTTTCCACCTGTCTGACTTACCTTTTTTTTTCTGTTTTTCTTCTTTTTTTTTTTTTTTTGTATGGTTGTGTTAGAAGTTGTCTGAACAAATGAGCAGAATTTGTCCCTACACAAGCAACATCCCTTTCCTGTTTTGGGTCAAAATGTGACCTTGAGCTTTTGCAATAGATCAGATCCTCTCCCCGTGGTTCCCTGAGCACAGTGGTATGTGTCTGCAGCCATTTATCTATCTCCAGGAAGCAAATCAAGTTAAAATGCCCAAGATGAGATTTTTCTAGCTTTTACTGATGACTTATTACATTGCAGCAAAGTGAGGCTTTCAAAACAGGAGGCATTTCTTCTCTTGGCTAAAATAACAGGCTTTAGCACAGCCAGCAGGTAGCTTGCTGCTCACACCCTGGACAATTACTGCTTTTGCTGAGAATGGAAGTAAGTACAGCCATGGCAAGAGGTGACTCTGATGGCAGGGAGAAACCTGTAAATAGGAATCGTAATTTTTCCTTCTAGCCTCAAGCAAAAGACCTATTTGACATTTGCTCATCTTAATACAGGACGATGTTGTTGTCATTTTTATCTCCCTAAAGATTAAAGTCAAGCAATGATGTGGCTGCAGCCAGGCCCTGGACTGCAGGAGGAACGCAGGCCTTGCCCCAAAGGCTTCCACAGGAGAAATGTAGGATGGGGCAAAGGGACTAGCAGGAGCACAACGCCAAGAGAGTCAAAAATATGCAAGTGCTGCGCTGCAGTGAAACACAAAATTATAGAAAAGAAGGTAATTGGTTGTTTGTAGCAAGTTAGGAGAAAGTCAGAGGAGGGCTGGAGCCGAGACCCAGGTTAAAAAATTAGTTATCTGAGGCCACATCTATTATAACAAATTAATCACACCCAGGGCCTTTCTTTGGTGGTGAGGCTAACTGGGAGAGAAGAGCTTGTGTCCATACCATTAAACTCCTTCAGCTGTCAAAAGATGACAGCTGACTGCACACAGACTCCTGGGAGCTCTCCTTGGCTTTTACTAATTCCCAAGCCATGCCCAGAAACCTTCTGGATGAGTGTTAATTTGCACAAGAAAGAAACCTGCCAGGGACAGCCCTGACAACTGAATTTTGGTGACCAGGTCCAGTACTGGTCTATGCTTACACAAAGTCTTTGCTTGGCCCTTGCTGTGGCAGCTGCTGGATCCTCCGAGCCTCCACATGGGAAGAGGCACCATGGGGATGCCCGACTTGAGAGAGACATGAGCTGGGTGCACACAGCTGAGCTGTTTCCCTGTGCGGCTCTGGTGAGGGAGGGCTTCTGGCATTAAGAAAGGGTGGACTTGGGCAGGCCAAGCATTGAGCCTGGGCTGCTTGTTGCAGCAGACTGGTGGAGAATGATCGTAAGAGCCCTGGAAGCCATGCTGTGGTCCTGGTGTTGCTGACAGTGAGGTAGAGCAGCCCTTTTCTGCAACAACAGTCGCTCTCCTCTGCCCATTTAATCAGCCCAAGCAGTAAGCCAAGCTTTTACATGTTTTCCATCCCAGTCCTTCCTTCTGCTCCTGGCCAGATCCCAAAGGCAGCAGCGATCAGTTCTGCCTCGATGGCTGACAAGTCATGAGCTGTGTCTGACCATGCCACCGTCACATGTTCTCCAGGACAGAAGTGCATGTGGTGGACACTTCTGTTCCTGGTTTAAATGTACCTTTGAAAACTCGCTGTCTTAACTAGGTTGAAGTGGTCATTGACATTTTTGGATGCTACATACATATACATGCATGTAGATATATGTAGATATACGTATCTCCTATTTAAGATTCTTCAGTGTGACTTTATATTCATGGTTTTCAGCTCAGATAGCACTTAAAGACACCCATGTTTTGTTTTTTTTTTCCTCAAGTGCTAAAGAGAGAAGTGGAGACTCTGATCCCTTGTTCTGGTGATACCCTGATCTGTCCCCCAGCTACCTTCTTCAGAGGAGAAATCTCAAAAAAGAGGAGCTTTAGGAGTCCAGTAAAGGTGTCTATTTGTGAAAAACAGCCTGCAAACTGAAGAAAGGCAATGGCTGTCACCTGAAGGTGCTGCAACTGGAGGTGCCACAACAGCCACCCTGCACCCCACTCCACTGTGCAGATGCAAACATCTGTAAGAAGAGCCCTGAGCATAGCACAGCTTTCACTGGCATCACCAAATCCAGAAGCTATTCTTGGACACCACCTACTGGCATTTTCCCTGTTAACTGTTCTCAAGATGAGCAGTTGAACAAGGTGTCGGTGGCATCTGAAGTCTGGAAGTAAAGAGACAAACTTGATCTTCCCAAGCCTTTCAGTGAGTGTCCTGCTTGTTTTTCTGAGAGATGGGAGCTGCCCTGGGGCTTTGTGAAAAAGCTCCATTATGTAAGGGTGGGGTTTTTACACCAGAAAAGGTGATGTTGATGCCAAAAGACATACAGTGAATTGAGGCAGGTAAAAGAAACAAGAAAAGATAAAAAGAGGAAGGAAAAATGTCTGCAGGCACTAGTGAGGAATAAACTGGAGGTCTTTTCTACTATAACTCTGTGGGATGGGGCATTTTTTTATCCATTAAGCACTAGTTTCAGTAGCCTTTCAAGATACAGAGCACTGAAGCCCATGATTTTCCTTTTCTAATCAAGGTTTATGTGACACTGAGGAAGAAAAAAAAAAAACTGTCAGGATTTTGGATGCAGCATTTTAAATCAGAAAGGAAGAGAGATGTACAACTCTTGACCCCTCTGCCTCTTAGCACCAACATTAAAAACTGTAGTGCTGATGGTTTAAATTCTTGACAGTCAAAACAGACAAAAACAAACAAACAAACAACAAACTATAGTGGTCAGTCGTCCTAATTTGCACAGTAGGCAAGGATTATGTTTGACCTCTGTGTGGTGTTGCAGTATGCAAAGAGAAGAAGCATCTCAGCTGCAATTGTTCCTCATAGGGAACACAACCCTGCTCTTTCTTCAGCTTCCTAGCTGTGGGGTTTCAGCAAAAATAACCCACAAGCCCCCAGCACACCCATGGGTGCTAATTGCTCTGAGTGGCCTCAGCTGGGACCTCCACCCACATCCTCTGTCCAGAAACTCTACTTAAGCTCAGTCTTGACGTGTTTGTTGGGTGAGTGCTGTGCCTGCCTCTGGTCAGGTGTTTGTGGGTGAGTGCACTGCTTGTGCTCAGGTGTCCTTGTCTCTCTTTGTGCAACAGCACTGCTCCTTAATCTAGGCAAATGCTGTTGCTACTCCTCCACTTATCATTCTTTAGGTAACTATCTTCTCCAGGGTTTTTCAAACAGGTGTTCCTCCTGTTACATGTGTATATTTTTTTTTCCTGGTTGTACTTTTCTTGGAAGCTACCTCATCTAATATTTTCCTCTGAGGAATAGGTCTAGATTTAAGATTATAAACTTATTTATCTTCCTCTAAGAACAATATAGAGAAGCCTGTCATGTTACCATCTGCCCAAGACCTGTTGAGTCTCCCCATTCATTACTATAGCATTCCTGAGTCTGTTCATCTCCTTGCTGTCTGTTAGATTTCTGTCTGCAAGCTGGTTTTTGCTTTCAGTTAGGTAAAGTGTCAAGCCCCCTGATTTTTTTTTTTACATCTGTATTCTTCTTCTGTTCTTGGAGATAGTCTCACAGTTTGGGGTTTCTTTTAAGTGCTGTGAGTGAGATGGTTCCTCTGAAACACCTCTGACATCTCTGCAAACTGTATTGACTGATGATGAAATTGTGTTGTCTGTAACTGCCATGGAAGAGTAGTTTTGTGGCAAGCTCTTTCATTATCCAAGTTACAAAGATCCCCCAGATAGTTCACCTGGGAGGCCTTAGCTTAGCATTCATCCTTCTGAGTTCTCCTCCAAGCTTTTATATGTTAAGAGACTAGGGACCTTCTGGGTGTAGGTTTAACTTGCTGATGATCTGGAGGGCACAAATGTAGCAGGACTGTTCTGGTGCTGTGCATCCAGGGGTTTGCATGCTGCAGAATCTGAGCAAGGTATTGGTACCTGTGGAGATCCTGCTGGCATCTATGGGTAGCCTTCTGCTGATGGTTAGGATGGTGTAGGTAGGAGAGTCTGCTGGGACTTTGAGGGTGGTTTTTTTGGCTTTAAATACTGATTTCATTTTCTGTTGGATGTAGAAGTTGATGTATAAAAGATGTATCTGTCAGGTTGAGCAGCCTTTGGAAACTGGGTTTCTTCAGTATGGTGTACGTAGGGTATGAACCCACAGCATAATGTCTTTTAATACAAAGAATTTTATGGTTACAGATGTCTCCTCCTCCAGCAAAACTGAAATCTTCTTCCTTCAAGCACTTCCACTTTCTATTGTATGGTATATTGCAAAAGGTGGCATTCACTGCTGTGCCATATTACTCAGGGCTCTCCTTTTGGATGAAACCTGCCAGGTGAGAGATGGGTTCTTGGAAGATAATTGCATGTCTGTGGCTCAATCGCTTTCTCTCACTGGGTAAGGATGCTTTTTATAGTGAGTAAAATTGGAGGTTTACAACCTGTGCTAACATAATGTGATCTGACCATGACGGATGTTCCTTTCATCATAATGAATGATGGCTCTCGTTATAACTTTGTTTTATTGGTGTATTAGGTAGTTTTGAACTACGCTTGCTGCAAAGAATGAATGCAGTAGGCTGGAAGGAAAACACCCAGAGCTGTCATGGTTTAAGCCTGCTTAAGAGGAAAAACTGTCTTGCATATCAGGTGTGGACTACTTTACATTGCAGAAAAAAAAAGAAAACCAAACTTACTGTTGGGGTTTGCTCTTTTCAGTGTACATTTATTAATTTTAAAGGTGGAATTAATGTGTTATTATCGCATTGTTGATGAGCAAAGTATCTGGTCAGAGCAAGTCTCTTCATAATTAATACTAACCCTGATTCTCCTTGATTCCAGGTTGCTTACAGGTAGACGTTCAAAGTGGCTCTTGTACCTGCTAGGGTTTATACATACGAGACTTGCAGGGCCATGTGGTAGACTGGCAAATCTTACCCTATAATTAACCTGTTTTGCAGTCATAACCTTTGTGTTTGTAAAATAAAAATGCCTGTGAGAATTATGCTGTGTAGATCTGTGGGACCTAACTCTGTCACTTCCACAGACATTAAACCAAAATAACTCATGAAACACCTGAACTTGTGACAGTCTGAGGTTCTAATGCTGATGAAAGAAGTGTGACAACTGACTGGCCAGCCAGTCACCAGTGTTATGTATGGCCCACATCATGTGCCAGTAATGTGTCTTAGACAATGAGACTACCAAAGCCTTACACAGATGGCACTTTCAGATACCTGGAAGCAATAACAAAGAAAAGGATGTTGTCATATATTGTCTGGAGAGTTGGCAGTTCAGCTAGCTTCCCAGGCAGAGGAACAGGTTTGTCATGATGGCACTAAGGCTTTGTGGATTCTGACTCTAGATAAGCCTCAACAGAATAACCAGAACAAAACTGCTAACACCATAAGTTTCACCAAAAATTAATTAGTAGGAAGGAAGAAAAGGAGGGAGGGCAGGTACTGCTTTGAAGACTGAGTTGGAAGAAGTAACACCATGATAAGTCTGAAGGATATTTGAACTAAGACAACAGACTTTTGGCCTTCAGTAGAAAGTATGGCAGGAGGCTGATGTTACGGAGTGGATGCTGCCTCTCCAGGGTGCACAGTACCAGGACTCTCTGGCTTCTTCTGACACCCTGGGAGCTCAGTCCTCATCAGTTTGCTAGTGGTCTTCAAAAGAGGTGAGTGATCTTGCCACTGACCTTTCTGGATGCTTGTTCTGTAGACACCTTCTGATGCTACCTGAGGAAGGAGCTCCTGTCCCTCCAAAGAACAATCCTTTTGTAAGGCTCCACTTCAAGTTTGAAATGGAGGTTACTCCAAATCTGCACTGTGAGTAGGTCCTTATTTACACCTCAGGAGCAGGCAGATCTCAAGCAGTGTGCGGTAGGGCCTGGAAACCTTTGTAGGTTGAAGAAACAACTTCTCACAGAGGCTGTTTCACCTCCCTGGGATGTTAAGCCCCTGTTTTCAGCTGGCTTTCCACACGCTTGCTTGGCCTTCAGCTTGAAAGGGGCGGGGGGGACACAGGACCAAAAAACACCAAACAAACAAACAAACCTGCAGTCTATTGCATCACCTTGGAAAGGCTGCAAAGTGCTCTGAGCATGTAGATACATGAATGTGCATATGTGTCTTCATTAATAGATGCATTTAGTGTAGGTAAAAAATGACAACATCATTTGCAGTTATAGCTTCCTTTATACTCCCTGCTAAAGCTCCTTTTTTTCACTTCTGATTTAACCAAAATTCCTTCTTTGGCTGCAGTTTTCCCTTGTTGCTGCCATTTTCCATTGTTTCTTCCTTGCCTCAGGCTTAGCTTTGTTTTTTTTTTTTTTTTTTTCCTGATGAGTACAAAAGGTCTTGCTGGTTTTGAATAAGTTTAGTAGAAAAATGATTATTTGCCTCAAATTTCTGACTGAAATAGCTGTTTGATTATTTTAGCCCTTCTGTGTTCCGGAAGGCAGCCTGCGAATTTGGCTGGAAGACCAACCTGGAGCAAAAGGAGTGCTATTTTTTTTTCCTTTGTGAAAAGTAACCAAATAATTCTGTCAATTTATAGCTTTGTGAAAATCCTTCTTAATATCCTTGTTGTGGGAGAAGAGAAGGGAGAGACTTTCATAAACAGCCTTTGGAAATGGTATTTTTCCATAAGAGGAAGGGATGGGGCAATTGTGTGGAATGATGAGTCCTGAGGCAGGTGAGCAGATGTACAAGCAAGAATAAATGAAGCTTGTGTGGTAACATACACAAGAGAACCAGTTACAGGGGCTGCTGTCTCAAATTTGCCACAGTAGGTGGAAATTTTTTACTTCATTTCTGTATGACCAGCCAAAAGTTGTGTATTTTGTCACCAAGGTTGTTCCTTGTCCTGGTCCACAGAAAGCTAACAGCTCTCAGCTTGTATTAGTTGTGTCAGGATCTTGTGTGGTTAATTACCTGCCTGATGTAGAGGCTTTTAACAGAAATACTAATAGTGTTAATACAAATGTATGGCTGAAGACACCAAAAAAACCAGTAGATCAAGGGTTTAAGGACTGGAATGTACTAACTGCTGCAGAGCCACCCCATGACTTTCATGCAGATAACCAGAGGTCAAAGAATAAACTGAAACCTCAGAGATAAGGTGACAAGATGATGACCAGCAGTACTAAGGCTGAGAGATACCCAGGTGAGGATAACAAAAGACTCCATTTTGCCTAAAGCTCTTGATGGGTGAGGCAGGAAAGTAAAGCACATCATAGAATCCACTGTGTGACAGTTCCACTCTGCCCCCACCCCAAGAGCAACAGAAACTTCTAGGCTGAGGGACTGCTATGGTCATGCACACACCCCTTGGTTGACAGACAGAATCGTTGACCAATGAGATTCCTAGGCTAAAAAGTTTGTGGACAACTACCCGAAGTGACCACAGCTCAGATTTAACTAGGGCACAGGTGGAACCTGAAGGAAACCTTTGTGAGCTGGTGTTCTTGGAGCAGCAGGTCTGCAGTCAGAGACTGTCCTCCTTGGACTGGCCGTCTAAGGAACATTCCCCAGGGACTGAGACACCTTACTGACCTGGTAAGCAATCTGGGTTCCCTTGAGGGTCCTCACTTGGACGGAGAGTGGGAAGAGGTGCATTTTGAACAATCACTCTGGAGTTTTGGGATCTGATCCCCTAGCATTAGAGTTGGTTGTGTAGTAATTGAACTTCTAACCAGTATCTGAACCTGTGTTGTGTAATGTTATCGCAGTGCTGAATAAGTTTGGATAAACCCTGTTTATGGTTGGTTTCTGTAAAACAGCTTTTGTTATAATGAAGCCTGTTGGGAGTTTGTTGCCTGCCTAAAATTACTTCTGCAGTGCCTTTGTCATATGCTGCTAATGAGTATAGAAGATACATCAAAAAATAAAGGAGATCCCTGGAAATGCAGTGAGGCCACTATCCCATGAGCTTCCTTGTTGCATACAGGTGATCCTGGCCAGACTGATGCTTACAGCTCTGTATATGTTGATGGGAGAGGGTCTCATCAAATTACTGGATTATGTTTAATATAAAATCACCTTCCCTGTCTGTAGGGTCTTGCAGTGAGCTTTGTTCCCCTAATCTTCTGCAATGATGGAACTGAATGTTCCAGTTTGGCTAATGATTCATGTAGGAGGTGATATATATCCATGTGATGGCATTTTACATATACTCTAGTTGCCTCAAAAAAAATATCTAGAGAATTAGATAGCAATTTTGCAATATTAAGGGAGTATTCATGCCAAAGTCAGGCACTTAACTGCTGTGAATTGAAGTTGTCTGTTTCAGCTTCGTGCTGCTTTCTTGTAGGAAAGCTACTGCAACCAAAATATTTGCTGTGATTCTTATTTTCTAAATGCTGAGCTTGAGATGCACATTGTTGATTTGAGAGATGCATTAAATGATGCCAGTTACAGGTGACACTACTGCATTTAAGCATATAAAGTGCCACTATAAAGAAAATCAGGCCACCCAAGTTGCAAAACAGGCTTTCTGCGTGAGAGGTTCTTGCTGACCTGAATGCTGCAGCTATAAAATTAAGGCAGCTCTCTGCTCCCACAGAAGTCAGAAAAGCTTGTGCTCTGACTGCACTCCAGGTGCCTCTATTCCCTTCCTATCTACTTCTGTTCCTGGCCATGTTGGGTGGCCATGTGGGCTCTGCAAAATAGCTATCTGTACCCACTGATTGGCTTATAAACATCTGTTGTACTGCTGACAGTGCAAGAGGCTGATTTGCTGGGTGCAGTTTGCTCTTTCTCATGGAGTTGTGGGGAGAGGAGACAAAAAAAGCTTGCAAAGCTTCCAGGGGTGATAGTGGTGAAAGCAGAGAAAAGCTACCCAGTAGGCTAATAGTCTGTGTTCTTAAAATCAGTGATGATACAGAAGTGATGCTGGCCAAACAGAGTACTGAATGGATGCTGTTGGTTGTGTGTCACTCCTTCAGTGGCACAGAGGAGGACATGGGGGAGTCCTGTGAGCTGCAGTAGTGCCATGTGATTAAAGATTACCGAAGGAAGATAGCCAGCCATATGAATGTGTCATCGCTCCTCCCTGCTTAACTCTGCTGTTCTTTGTCATCTCTTGACAGTCAGACTGTTTGAAGGGGTGGGTTGCAAAGGTGTTTGGTTTCTTGTGCCTGTACTCCGCCTGCCAGCTCCAGACAGGGCTGCCCGCCTGGTCTGGTGCTGTGGGTGCTGCCTGCCAGATGCTGCGGTTGCTGCCTGCCAGATGCTGCTGCAGACTCTGGAGCTGCCCTTGAAGAAGGCAATCCTCCCAATGCTTAACCAGTAAGCAAAAACATCTGGGGGAAATATTTTCTGTTTTGCTTGTGAAGTTTAGCTTAAAGACAGAAATGCAGTGTCTTTTTTTTTTTCCTTCTTTCTCAAGAGGGCAAGGGTTAGCATGGAGTTACTTAAAAGTTTACTGCAATGTCCTCAATGTAGAGTTCAAGGCAAATATTTGGTGGAGATCTGTCAGTGAATTTTAGCGTGGCAGCTGCCTCAAAGTCTGGTTGAAAATAAGTGGGTAGTGGATTCTTATTACTGTTCTTGCTCTCTCAAACCTACAGAGATTTCCCTGCTGCCAAAGGGTGGATCTGTTCTGTTCTCCAACAATAAAAGGCAGATGATTTTTTTCCTCTTAAAATACTCAAAGGGGATTGTTAACACAGATCCTCTTCACTGTGTGTCCATCCTAGTGTGCCCAGTCAAATCCATCCCTTCTAGCAGCATGGAAAGGCTAATCCCTGGCACTGAAGGCTCCCAGATTAACCTACTGCAGGATTAGGATGGTTGAGCTCTTGTTAGAAGATTGGTATGTTTGGTTCTTGACATTTACTGAACTTGACCTCAAAACTATTTCCAATGAGGTCATTGGCTCTTGGGTGCCAGTTTGCCTGGCACATGAGGAAAGGCTGGAGTTAAAGCAAGCGGCTGTAAACATTAGATGGGAGCGCTGAGTGTGCAGAATGCATTTTGGATTTAAACCAGTCATTGCTGCTGATGGGGACAAAAGGCTTTTGTGGTCTGGTCCAGAGTTGCTGAGCTCCTGCTCTGCTGGGGGGGTGTTCAGGACAGCTGTGATGGCTGTTGTGCAGTTTGGTGTGGGTCAGAGGAAAAGAGTTGCGGACGTGACCAGGGATCCCTGCTGGTGGCTGCATCTGGGACAAGGAGTTGACTGTCATCTCTCACATCTGCAACTGGGACTTACACAGAGCTGCTTTTCAGGTCAGCTCTTCCCTGCCTGTGCGCATCATTCTGTGTTGAGACCTTCTCCTTTTCATACATTATTTTATTTTGAGTTGCTTGGCTGGAAGCAGATATAACCACTACCCTGGCACTAGTTTATTCAACTCTTTGTGCTGGTCTCCAGATAAGAGAGAAACACCTCTGGCCTAGATGAAATTAGAGACTTCCTTGATGAGGAAAAGTGACTGTTAAATGGCTCTTCTAGTGCTTTGCTTTCTGGAGCTTCCTACTAGTGACAGTGTGCGCCATTAAGTGGGTGAGCTGTCCGCGGATGAACTTGTTTCAGTTCCTAGGCAGTGCAAAATGAGTTTATTTTGACGACAAGGCCTCCGCAGAGGTACCGTTAGGTGGAAAGCAATCAGCTTCCACTTTCTGTGCTGGGACTCAAACTGTCTGTTCTCATAATGTCTTATTTCAGATACTAGCAGGCAGATTCATGTCTGTCTTTTTTTTTTTTTTTTAGATCTTGTCAGCAGGGTATTAATTCCAGAGCAAAGGCTACTCATGATAGCTCTGCTTACTGTAAATGCTTACACTGCTTTTTAGTGCACAGGGGAGGGACAGTGCAGCTGTGGTCCCATTGCAACCAGTCCCACTATTGCATGTGAACTGGTGTCTGAGGGGCACTGATACTGGTGGAACACACGGTGGTGCTGCAGGGAGTGTGTATGGCCAGGGATGGGCATGGTAGATCTCTCCTTCTTGAAAAGCAACTTTTTTCCTAATTAAAGAATGAGGGCTCTAAAGTTATAGACCCTTAAATATTTTTGGTAATACAGGAAGAATGTATATTGTATTCCTCTATACTTTTCAGTGGAAAACTGCCATGATGTTTAAAAATCACACACACATGTGTGCAAAAACAAAAAAACACACACCCCACAGCTGTTGGCTGGGAACTGTTCTCTGCTATTATGGCATGGTTGAATACAAACTTACATTTGATTCAAAGCAGCTTGTCTTGAAAAGTACTGTACACTGGCTCTGTGGGGTTGGTTCCAGTGATTCTGTTCAGCATTGTTGAGTACCTGGATTTAAAAACACATCCTTTTGGGAATGTGGGTTGGCTCATGCTTTCCTTTGTGCATACAAATATTAATATCGTTTGTTGACTGAAGTGTGTATAACTTTTTTTCTCTCATCTGACAATATAATTTCCTCAACAGGCCAGCAAGGATAGTCAACTGTGGAAGACGCAAGTCTAAAAGTTCCTTCAGTGAAGATACACTGAAAAGGTAGGACCTTTCCATAAATGCTTGCTTTGAGTTTGACACTGGTATCTTAGAACTGTAGCTGTACTGAGTATTCCCACTTTGGGCAATGCTGTGCAGCCTAGCAATGTAGGAGCTGCTCAGTTTAAACACATTTATAAGCATTAAGTACATTCCTCTGTACTTTACAAACATGTGCTGGGGGATTTTCCTAAACCTGCATGATAAAATAATTTTGAATATTTGATGCAAGGCCTCCTTTCTAATCTATTCTGAAACAGTAAGTTTTAAAACCTGGGATGTGGGCCTAAAGCTGCCACCTGGTCAGTTGTCCCACTGAAATAGGACAGATGTGTTATGAAATAACAAGCAAGAACATGCGCATCGATTCTCCCATTTGGCCGATGTTTTGTGCCTATGGAACCTGTCTTCATGTGGACCTAGCTGATCAGCTGTACCTCACAGGCATGTGTTAAGATACAGCTGTCTGTATTAAGTAAAAGCATTTCAGAACACCTCTTCACTGGATGAAAATGTAATGTCTGACATCATACTGAGGTTGTTTGGCCTGTCTGATGATGATATATCATGAGTATAAACATATCTATTAATATACACTATATATATAAAATGGGCCATAACTAAGATGTCATTCAGTGTGAAAAGTGTATTGTAGATTGTAATATCCTAGGAAGAGGGTCATGTGATGTAAGTAATAGTTTGCTTGTATTTCAGCCCATACTTGCTGTAACAGTGCTTATACACTTGCAACATGGAGGAAGGCAGCTTCTAGGACATGGAGGGAGTTGCTGTGTAGACATCTGGGGGATACACAAAGTAAAAAAAAAAAAAAGAGAGAAAGATGTTAATTCCACCACACTGTGAGTGTGGCCCTTGGTTTTCTTGAAGGAGCAGGTTATGTATGAGAAGTTCTTGTTTGTGATCAGTGTGTAGAGCATAATGTATTGCTTGGCTGATATGAACTGTATTTAAGCCACTGGTTTCTTCATCAGAATACCTTTGAAGGGTGGGCCTCAGACCCACGCTGATAAGGCAGGGAACAGCAGTGCTGGCTGGATGCCTGCCCTTCCGCACAGCTGGCAGATCCATGTTCCTGTAGGCTTTGCACCCCAATCCCAAAGGGCTAGGAAACCCCAGCAGGGTTCATTCCCAGCCCCAGGATGTTACATCTAATGGGTGACAATAGGTGTTGATTTATTCACTGCTTTTGTTTGATGTCGGGGAGTCCCTTGCAAGGTTGTCTGCTTAGTAGGCACTGTAGTTCCACAAGATAAATAACATTTTGATGCTGAAGCATATCTTTAATTGGTTAGAATAGTTTAAATTTGAGGGGAAACAAGCATAAATATAAAATGAGAGGAGTGGATGTGGTGAGACTGCAGTTCTACAGCATGGAAAGTTGTAGGTGAAGACTGATCAGCTACTGTGGCTTGCTCTACTTCTGTGGGACTGGCTTGCAGCAGGAGCAGGACCCTGTTATCTATCTGAACAAAAACTGATGTATGGAATATGCTTGAAACCAGTCTCTAAAAAAAAAAAAAAAATCTTGGATAAGTCCATTTAGCACTTCAGGTTTGGAATAATCTTATCTTTCCTTCCTTTTTGGTTCTGACATTAGGAAGGTTTTCCGTGGGGTTTCTAGAGTCCTTATCAGACTTAAGAATTACTTAAAGTTTGGCTTTGAGGCCAGGTTTGTGGATTTTCAACAAAGTATGTGTTGAACTGCAAGGATTACATGTTAAGTATAAAAATACAGGATTAATGTACATGTGCTTGTTGTGCAAGAGAAGTTACTCACATCCATACAGTGTTTAACCCTATAAAGTGCCTGCATGGGGATATAGTGGAAGATTTGGCAAAGAGATTAGTTAAATGTAAATGTGCTCAAGTGACTTGCACTTGTCTGTAGAAAAAGCACATACATCACACTAATTGTTTTACTGACCTTGTGTGTTTGAGTAGAACCTCTGTGTTAGATAACATAGGCCTGTGAGAAACTCTAGGCACCTTATCACTATGTCTGAGATTCCTGCTTTGTTGTTGTGCCTGCTTGAAGCCTTGAAATACAGGTGAGCTCAGCAGGCCCAGGGATCTTCCAGCAGGGCTGAACTGACCAGCACCTACGTGCCCGCTTGTGTCACCTCTGCCTGGGAGCTCAGGTGTGGCTTTGGAGATCCCCCAGTAGAGAGGTGACTAAAACAAAACTTGCTCTTTGCAGTGCATTCGTGGCCTCTGGCTCTTCTGCGACGTGCCTGTGTATGTGTACACAGTGCCCCTTGTGTGCCAAGTTCTGAGAGGAGCTCAGCTTTCAGCTCCCTCTGGGGCTGTAGGAGGGTCTGTAGCTGCTCACAGGATCCAGATCTTGCTATGTGTGACATCTCCAGCTTCTCCAGACCCAGGCTGCTTCTGCAGGTGTCCTCTCTCCCCCGCAGGAGTACTGCCCTGGACATGCTTTTGAGGTGCAGTATTTTGCATTGGAGCACTCAGTTTCCCTTCTCATGGCAGAGATGGGAAGGGATGAAGCAGGCAAGAGCCTGAGAGCATTTACTCATTAAGTTCTGTCTGCCAGGAAACTGGGAGTGTGCATTGTTCCAGCTGTTATAAAAGGCCCTCATTAAGTAACATTTCTCTTGCGTAAGTGCTTGGTTTTGGGAGGCTCCAGCCAATCAGAGGCTGCAGCTCACGGACAAAACATGTTGAGCTACCATTATTTTTTTTAAATAATACGTGATTGTTAATCTTCTGAAAACTGTATACAGTCTCTTCAGATAAGTTTGAGCAGCAGAGATTCCCCAGCGCTGGTGGTAGCAGAGTTACAGCTGTAAGACTTGGCCAGAAAGCCCTTGCGGATCCTTGTGAGTAATATTTGATTCTTCTAAAGGGTGTTTGCAGCTGAAAACTGCAGGCAGAGAAATATTGCAGATGTTTGTTGCTGGCAATAAATTAGAGGGAAGCAGATGGTGAGAGGCAGTAGTGAAAAATACTGACCAATTTAAAAATAACTGTCCTCCTAGACTTAGAGCAGCAAGCAAGGGTTTCTCTGAAGCTGTGTAATTAAGTATCTTCTCAGTATGCTGATTAAAAAAAAGAAATGTAGTGCTGAATTCAATTACAGGACTGTCAGGAGAACATAATTTGGCCTGACAGTGAGATCAAAGGGCTGTCTAGTCCCATGTACTGGTTTGGATTGGCCAGAAGTCGATGTCCAGTATAAGAACAGGACAAGTGTACAGTGATATTTCCGCTCCTACGTTTTCCTGGGTTTCAAAAATCAGTAGGTCAGTTCTTTCCTGAATCAGAAATTACATTTTTATAGTACAAGTGGATTTTTTCTTTTCAGAATTTGCTAATTCAGTGTAACTGAAGAAAATGTGTTGATTTGGTATCTGACTGACAGAAATCTAGTTGGTATCTGATATCTTGATTTAAACAAATTCTTCCAGATAGCATTTTCATTAAAATTAAAAGAAAAAAAAAAGGGGGGGGGTGGGGAATCTGTTTAGATGGAACTGAAGAGGGAAAATATTATGAATTTACAGAAAACAGGATTTCCCCTCCCACTTCCTTGTATCTGGATGCAGCTTAGTCCATTAACAAAGCCTGAGACTCTAAATCAGTCTGCTGAAGTGGGAACTGGAATGTTGAATGCTGAGCAGCCTGGAACAACTCTGTTATTATTTTTGCCAACCTTGGAAGGCATTAAAGTACCGTTGTTTAGAGAAGGCCACTCAAGTGCTGAGCTATGAGGGGAAATAAAGCTGTTGCCTGTGGTGTGGATGCATTTACGCTTACTCTTACAGGTGGCACAGAACTTTTTCTTCACAGAAAAATGCTGGATTAACAGAGGTCACTTGGGAGACCTTAAGTCACTACTTAGAAACCTTAAAAAAATGTAATATGTAGATTTTTACACTCTAGGAAATTTTTGAGACCTACTAAAGTCTTATTTGCAGCCAGTAGATGAGGAGGTAACCATGAAAAGAAGTTATTTTTGTAGGATTTACAGGATTAGAGACATTTATGTGAAAAGCTATATTGAACTAAAAGGCACTCAGCTGCAAAGCCAGATTTTCATATTTCCTTCCTAAAGAGGGCAAAATGATAGGCCCATTTGCTTCGATATAAATGCAACAGTGATGAAAGATAAGCTGCAATCCCTCTTTTACACTTGCTTGCAGATTATTTAGACCTTAAAGCTGTTGCAGAAAGGGATGGGTGATGGCAGAGCAGGTTGCTGGCTGGGTACTCCATGGCTTCCCGCTTCAGTTCTGCAGCCTAGCAAGACCTCTGTGCTTTAGGATTGTCCAGAAACCAGGCAAACTTCCCAAGTGTTTGTAGTGTTTACTCTCAGATGAAAGTTATACAGGGGTCTTTACCCTTTATGGTGCTAGAGGCTGGCGGAGGGCAATAACAGCCAATTTTGGGTATCATGAGACAGGTTTTTCCCCAGATCATCAAATTAAATAATGGATCTGTAGAGTTCACAGTCTTAATCCATGGGAGACTATTACAGGTGCTACTGTCAGAAATCCTTGAGCTGCTGGAAGAGTGTTCTGGGGAGGTATCTGTTGCTTGCTGTGCTTTTGGGGCTATTCCCTGGACTGCTGACACTGACTGCTGTCAGGAGGATGCTGGTTCCAAGAAAGATGCTCCTAGTCCATGCAAGGCCTTTAATTGCAGTGTTTTCATAAGAACTAAAAAGTCAGCAAATGTGGAATTCACAATGTTATTTTTAAAGTAGTCTCTGGGACACAAAGTGGAACCCAAGCATATGTTAAAGTAGCCGAACAATACTTCTGATTTGTTACAGGGTAAAATGGACACTATACACAAGCTGAAGATTTTTGTGATGTTTCTATCTCTGGCCACTTTCACAGTCATGGTGATACTGAATGCTGGAAATGCCACTGGGAAATTCAAAGGTAATGAAAACAAGTTATCTTTGTTCAGATAGGTGAGTTGGATCTATTTGCCTTCCCATTGCTTTTCCAAGTACACCTTGACTGGAGAAAGCTAGAATAGCTGGTGCATCCTCCAGGTGCTACAGGCAGGTGCCTGACCCCTATCTGTTCCCTTAATCCAAGTAAACAGTCCTGTCCCTGGTGAACCTGCATCTAGTGCCAGGTGAAAGGCAGTCTTTGCATGTGCTGCCCCTGTATCCCTGGTGGAAGCTGTTCGGGCTGCTGCTGTGGGTTTACAGAGGGCAGTGACTCTTGTTTTAAACAGTACCCAGCTGAATCTGTCAAATGGATGTGGTGCTTCTCTCTGGTGTCCATGTCTAACTGGCTTGTCTGGCCCTGTGTAAGAGGAGAAGGTGCTCAGGGTTCCTCATAGGGGCGGGCACCCCATAGTGGGGTGTGTGAAGGCAAGCCAAGTGGCGCACAGCTTGTTTTCACCAAGGGGTGTCCTCTCGTCTCCCTCAGATCCACTGAGGTGTGGACTAAGCCCTGGGGAAGATTTCAGATTGAGAAAAGCAGCAGTCTTTCCCCATCCTTAGTATGTAGTAACACTTTTGCCTGCAATAACTTTCATCACTGCAGGTCTGTTCAAGGCAACCCCTGGAAACATCTCAGCAAAGTACAACACTGACTTCACACCAGCTGGCTGGACTTTCCTCATCTGGAACGTCATCTACGCCTGGCAGCTTGCATGGCTTCTCTATGCCTTGTCAGGGATCTGTCGAAGGTATTTTATCTGCTTATGGTATAAATGAGGGACATGGGTCTTCCCTTTTGTAGCTCAGTCTCTTACGTCTTTTTCTGGGACTTACAGTTGGAGTAAGCCTGCTGCCATTCCTCTTGACATGCTGAAGCTCTGCCTGGAGTATCTTTTAGGCTCAGTATCCAAAGCTGGGAAGTAGTTTGGAGTCATCTATGAAATGCTCTAGCAAGTGGACAGGTTACAAAGCAAGTAAACCATTCTAAGACCTGATTTCCAGTGATTCATGTGATCTGGCAGTGTTACCCAGTAGCAGTACTTACAGCTAGATACTAGGAATCCATGGGGGTGAAACTAATGAATCGTGAAGGTAATGCTTTTTGAGTTCATTTGCTGTTAGAGATCAGCGAATTGGCTTTGGGAAGTGTCTTGGGTTGTTGAGCTGGATTAGAAGCTTTTCCTGGGGCTATGAGATCAATAACTGCCTCATGCAGTACTGTGCACTATCTGTAATATTCTGGGATGTCTTCTGTAGGTTAGACTTACCTTGCAGCTCTTTTGTCAAGGGAGACCATGGACTGCTTATTTTGAGTCTTGTGTATCTGCTGGTTTTGTATGACTTGTAAGAAGCTGCTTGATTGATACTGGCTAACACTGAAGGGTGAGAGAAGGATGAAGTATGTGTTTGTACAAGGGTGATAAAGTCCATATACACGTGTGCCTGCACACACAAAATGTATGCATGTACAGACTCATGCTATGATCCCATAAGCCTTTATCCCTGGGAACTGAGCTAAAATCCCATGACCATGGCATTGCTACCACCACCAGTGGCACAAGTCTTGCAGCATCTGTGGAACAGTCCTAAATCCATGATGATGCAGAGACCAGCAAGAAGTTCTGTACCATGGGATGATGTCCTGAATGGCAAAAGCCACAGATTCTTTTGTGTCAGAGAAGGATGCAGATGAGAAAGCAGTCTGATTTAAGCTGAAATGTTCAACTCCAGCATAGAGTCCCTGTTAGTATGAAGAAAATGAGACCAGGAAAATTTAGTTGGTCAATGCAAGCATTATTTTCCTGTCTCTATACTTGCTTTTTTTCCTGGCAGGAGTGAACTTGGGTGTGTCTACATAAAGCCAGACTTGCTGCCAATACCTTTTTATGTGGTGTGGATTCTGAATAATGGACTCAATGTTGGATGGCTGTTTCTGTGGGACTGGGAGTAAGTTGCCTTTTGTTACAAATGCTTTCTAACCTTCTTGTTGAAACTATACCCCAGTAGCTCATTTTGCGTTTTCCTGTGTGTGTGTGAACGCACTTAATCAGATTTGTAAAACTCTATGGCAGGCCTTGACAAAAAGCAGCCTTCATAGAAGTCTGGGGTTATGATGTTGTTGTCTTGCCCATGAGGTGGATCAGTTATTGGAGTTTAAGATCTCCTCCTCAAAACTAGTGTGTCCTGTGGGGTTTTTTCCTCCACAGGAAAAAGCCATGCCTCTCTTTATCAGTGCAGTTAAGCTTCTTGCCTTGGATTCTTTTCATAATTATGGTCACATGAAGGGCTTACAATGGCACTGCTGTCAAGAGGTGAAGAAATCAATAGCAGTCAGGAAAATAACTTTGTGATTAACAGAGTAAAACAACAGCATGTTAAAATGAGATCTACATGTAGTGATTACCTATATTAAAGGCTGATTAACTTAAAGTCAGTAAAGGCCAGACATCAAAGCTATGAATTAAGGCATTGTGACACCACTGAAAAAATGTATTGTACATTGTGTGCATGTATTCTTTGTCCTAGGTACCTCCTCCCAGCCCTGGTGTTCTTGGCAGCCCTCACTCTTACTACATATGCTGCTCTCTTCATTTCACACCGAGCATTGAGCATCTATTCCTCCTGTTTTGTGAAGGGTCACAAAGCTGAGCTCTGGCTCATCCGCATCCTAGTAGGTGGCAACTGGTAACCTGTGCTGTTGGTAAATGCTATAAAACAAACAAAAACCTGTGATGAAGGCATCAAAAATGAAAGATTCAATGACAGGGAGATGGGTAAAGGAACTTCTCTGCCCTTTAACTTTTGCCTGCTGCAGTTACACATGGGCTTAATTACACTTCAGTGTCCTAGTGGACATCATGGCAATGATTCAGAGCAAGATACTCCTCCAGCTACTACAGAATTAAGTTTTCAGTGATATATGAAACTTCAGCCTGGAGTTTTGTTTGGGGTGGGGAGAGTATTTATTGCAGAGGAAGAAGCCATGTCCCTGGTATCCAGCTACAAAAAAATATTATATGGGGAAGTGTACATGGCTCAAGGTTTCAAATGCAGCTGCCTGCTTGAGTTTTGCCAAATTCTGGAAGAAAATTACTTTTCTGCTATCTCTGAGAAAAGTAGGTGTTTGCTTGGCAAGCTGCATAGAGAAAATAAGATAAGCATATTTATGCTTCATCACTCCTTGCTTCCCTCCTTGTTCCTTTCTCCTAGCTCAAACCTGCTACCCCAAAACCTTCGTTCCCCATCCAAGACACCTCACACTGTAGTTCCTCCTATGATGGCTGTGTGTGCTTTAACCATCTTTGGTTCCTTGGCTTGATACTGGCATTGATCAGTGAGAAAGTGGGTCAGCTGAAAAAGTACATTAAAGGAGCTGGGAGGGTCTCCAGTGGAGGAGGAGTCTGCACAGAAAAGTTCCTCCTGATGCCAGAAATGTCTCTACGTTTTTTGGCACAAACTGAGAGTGGGCTCTGTTCTTTACGCCCTTGTATCTCTTTTCCTGAGACACCGATGTAACACAGGGAACTGGGAACAGCTGGACTCCCCATCCTCACTTAAGAGTGACTCCAGCCCTTGATATTGCCTGCTACAGGCTCTGGGTTGCAAAGATGTTTGGTGGGAGGTTGCTGAGATATGTTCTCTGCCAGTTACAGCAGCCTGCAACAATTGGGCTGGCCAGCCATAGACTGCATGCATGGGAAGCCCCTGATGGTCTTGCAGGCTTTGTACAGGGAATGCTGCAGCTGCTACCAGGGTGGATCTCTGGGGACTTTGGGGACGCCAAGACCTCAACTCCTGTCCCTGTTGAGGGACTTTCCCTGCAGCCAGGTCCAGAAAACTGGCTTAACTGCCCCAGGACCTATGGGTCACAAAAGGCAAGCAAGAATTACTGTTTTTATCACTGCTTGTCATCTTGCTGTGCTGTGTGGCAGGTCCAGAATGGGCTGGCACTGTATGCAACATGGACCACCATTGCCACTCTGCTGAACTTTGCTGTGGTGTTGATCTACAAGTGGAATGTGTCCAATGAGACAGCAACAACTGCTTCTCTAAGCATCCTTGCTCTCTACCTAGTAATATGGTAAGCAACCTCATGGGTTCCCACCAAGCCTGAAAGACCCCTTCCACCTCTCACAAATGGGTTAGATCATCTGTCATAATCTGTCCCTGTACCAACACAAAGGCCTCTGTTGCAATTCATAGTGAATGATCAGGGAGCCTCAGCAGAGCTTTTCTTCCCTGACCCTCAACAATGTAAATAAGCATATGCTGTGATTGAGGAACAGGTTGCTGTGACTCATGTAAGCCCAGCCTGCCCTATGTTTCCAGGTGAAGGTTTAGATTAAACTTACCTTTGATATTTTTTTTGTCTTCTGAATTTTAGTAAATTAACAATTTTGGACTCTGCAAACTGGCCTGCAGGGGAAAAAAAAAACCTCAAACCACATTCTTTGTCCAATTCCTTTCTTTAAACTTTCTATGGTAAAAAAAAAAAATGTACAGAGAGAAAAAGAAAAACTTACTTTAGTCATTCTTTTTCTTTACAGGTTTTATCTAGAAAACTTCTTTTTTGACAAGTATGTCTGCTATAACCTTACAATCTACCCAGTGGTCATAATAGCTCTGGCTGGCAGTGCACACAAGAACTTCTCACTTTCATCCTCAAAGACAAACAGCATTTTTATAGGTAAATCTCTTTGACTGTTTCCAAATCTTGCAAAAGGCAGCCAGTAAACACTTCTCCATCTTTCCTGTGGATTGGGGCAGAAAGGCAGACTTGCTTCTAGAGAAGTATTACTTATAAAAAGCAGAAATGAGGATTTATTAGAAAGTATTCATTTTGCAAAGTAAAGACCAGAAAAGAAATCACTGCCTGTGAGCCTTGCAGCTGGATTCAAACCTCCTGTTGCCTCAGGTTCACTTCCCAGTACAATATGGGTGCCCTGCAATCCTCCATCATCAGTTTGGGTTCTCTGCTGGTATTATAGCTCCATCTGATGCAAGGTGGGCTAAAGAGCAGGGCTGGGGTGAAGACTGTGGATTTCCATTTGCCCTATATCATTTGGGATATAGAAGCAGTGCATAGGTTTCTGAACCAAGGAGTGATTGTATCTAAATTTCACAATGGGAGGAAAACAAAACAAACAAAAAAAAAACCTGCATGTGCTCCCCTCCTATGCTGAGCTGGGTCTAGCCTTAATGAGTTTTACTGGGATTATTTGGTCACTGTAGCTGAGTGTAGTCACCCATTGAAAAAGGGCTTAAGCTGTCTGCATGCTGTACAATCGCAGCAAAAGCTGTGGCATTTTGAGTAGTCTTATCCTGGCATGCAAGAGACTGAGCTGTGTGAACTCTGAATCCTGCTGTAGCAGTTCTAGATGCCTGTTCCCACCACAGTGTCAGCAGAAGGGAGCATGTTCCCACCCTTCAGCCTTCCCACTGCCACATACCAGTGGGTAAAGCTAATTTTTGGACTGGCACCACCATCTCAGCCACTCCTTTTGCCATAAGGGCAGGTAGAGTCTGTTAATGTCTAGAGTCACCCAGCACAATTTAGCAGAGCTTGTCTGCCAAAGGCATTAGGGTGCTGGAGACTCACCTCCACATGGTTATGGCCACCAGGAATGTGAAGATACGTGTGATCTCTGGCAGACAGCTGTGTTCCTGCAGTGAGTGCATTTCTACCAGCAAAAATTTTCTTAGTGTTTCAGCTTGTTTGGCTGTTATGGCGAGAATGCGCTTTTCCCAAAGCTAGTGCATGTTTCTTTTTATAGTTAAAGTATTCTTGGAGTGTTTTGATAATATAAAGCATTTCATTCCTGCGTCCATAAAGCCTCTGCCTTTTAGACATGCCTTGACCTGGAAGCATTGGGCAAATATGACTAGATAGCAGTTAAACTCTGTGAAATACAACTGTGAGGAGTAATGAAGGGGGGTATTTTTGTCTCTTTCCGTGAATGCCCCATATACTGGGAGCTGGGGTATGACAAGAGGCAGTGACTTTCTCTTGTGATAACATGCTTCTGTGTTTCTTTCCTAGTTGTACTGCTGGCAGTGACTTGTTTAATCTTTGCTGTTCGTCTGGGAATAGTCACGTGGAGACACTGTAAGAGACTGGAAGCAGCAGAAACCCTGGATGCATCAGGCACAGTAGCCTGAGACCTCTGGCATGTTGTGGCAGATATTTTTAAATGAAAAAAGAATTGGGCATCCTGCATCTGTTGATCCTTCCCTCCAGTATTGATGGCCTTATGTTCTGTCACTTACTTCTCTTTCCATTCCAAATGAGGATGGCTTGTGTCAGCGAACCTGTCCTGCCCCTATGTTCCCTCAGACTGGCTAGTGACACTGCCCCCCCAAGTCTGCACCCACCTTCATTTGTTTTGAGTCTGAATCAGTGCAGGAGAAGGTCCTTCAGCTGAACAGCCTGTGCACATTTGAGGTTTGCACAGAGAGTTGTTCATATTCTATTCTTCAGGTTTAGTTTTTCATGAAGTGCAGCTCTCAGCTGTCCCTGGCAAGCAGACATCTGTCATTCCTTTGGCCATTCAGTGCTGTGAGCAGATCTACGGGCAGCAACTACATCCTTTTCTGCTTCTCTTGATCATGATGGGAGCAGATATTACAGCTCAAGAGATACATCTTGGCAGTGTCAGCTCTAAGGGGGAGGAGGAGTGACTGAATGCTTCTGACACAATTGCAAGTCTTCAACCTATTTCAGCTTATTGCAGCTCTAGAAAACGGAAGATGCATTAACTTTTCAGCACAGTAAAATATCTGGGTCTCTGCCCTGGTTTTTCTTGAAATTCTTGGTTAGGTTAGTCACTGTGTCAGTGTCTCTGTCAGATGTTTTGTCACTTTTGCTGCTCCTGCTCTGCCTGTAAGACAAATGGGATCTGGGTCAGGCAGGAGCAATGGGTTTACTTTTCCCCAGCAGTGCACATCTTAAGCTGGCTGGATGCCTCCTGCTGGGGGGTGGCTTGTAGCCACTCTGGTGGGAGGTTGGATGTACAGAGGACACGATACCTGATCTGGGGTAAAGCCTGCTGCTTCAAAAAGAAAAAAAGAAAATCTTTATTTTTATATATATATTTGAACCATCAGAATGAGTTCATCCTGGATCAATACTTTCTCATGTGGCTTCACTTCTCAGTTGGTATTAGGAAGCCTAGAAGTGGATTGACTGAACTGTCAGACCACTGCCTCTGTTCTCTGTGCCTACTATAGGGTTGATGGTGCCTCGCTGGTGTCTGGAAGGTGTTTTCTATGTGTCAGGTACTTTCAGGTGCTGAATGTCTTGCAATACTATTACAAAAGTAAGTTCTTCTAAAATACCATCTGCTATTGTTAACATTTAACAAAGAACAAAGTTACTGTGATGCAATTCCTCTTGTTATTCTGTTTTATTATATTTTCAAATAAATTGGCTAATTCCACTACTCTTCTACTAACTCTGCCTGAGTTCCCACCTCACTTGTGTCCTGAGTCCTGCAGTGACCCTGGTCCCTTGCTGGGGTGCTCCTGGGTGTAGCTGCTTCCACCAGTCTGCCTTCCTCAACCTTTGAGGCAAAGACTTGTGTAATGCAGATTTCTGTGTATGACTTAAACTCCTCTCCCCAGCACCCTGTTCATTAAGCTTCTGTTTTGTGAATACTCAGCAGCCTCTCCGTAAGCTACCTTCTTTAATACAATGGTATTAAATCCACTGGCATGTGGATTAAGGGATCTGGGAGAGGTGAATACTTGGTGTGAGGCTGTGCAACAGTTAATATGAGGAAGCCCTGGCAAGAACTTTGACAACAGCTCCAGGACCAGGATAGCTGCCCTACCTTTCCACAGGACATTGAAGAAAACCTTCAGGGACTTTGTCAGTGTCTGTACCTCATGCCTGCACTGACCAAATGACTAGAAACTGAACCACAGGATACAATTAATGTATTAATTAGCTGGGGAGAGTCAACAGGGCCTCTGCAGAGGGAGGTCATGTCTCACAAACCTCTCAGTTCTCTGCAGGAGTCAAAAAGCAGATAGGTAAGGGTGAGCAGTTTTGTGTTGCCACTGGCTTCTGAAGGTCAGCTGCTATGGCATAAAAGGCAGTGTCCTCCCATAGGTGATTAAAGCTGGGAAATAGAAAGGGTGTTGCTCTCCAGGAAGGGAGGTTGCTGATGGCATCTGTTGTTAGACCTGGGCTGGATAATGTGGTCATTAAAAACAGAGGGATGGTTTGATGGGTAGTTATTTAGGATGCTAAAGGAGAAGGTTATTTGGGAATTGCAAAAAGCTCTTATGAAACTGAAAGTGAACAATGTCAATGATGGATGAAAGTCATTGCAGGTATGTACTGGAGACTGCATTTTACCTTGCAAGTGACATACTTGGGTACAAGAGCTTGGAGCTATGTTAGCCATTCTCACCCAAATGTTTCCACATCTGGCAGCATTAGAGGCAAACCATATATCAGCTATGGTTAGGAGTGAAAATGAGAACAGCCTTGTGCCTCTCTAAAGCTGTAGTGCACCCACATCTTGAGGGGTTTGTGTAGTTCTGGTCCTTGCACTTCCAGGAGGTTATTAGGGATTTGGGAAAGGTTTGGAGAAGAGTAATGGCATCAGGGAGCATGATGTCTCCATGGTCATCCCCGCATACAAGAGCAGAGCAGCAGCTCAGGCAAGAAGATGTGTGAACCCCTTTCCTGTGGCCATCTTGCTGTGTGTGGCACAGGGCTGGGTAATGCTCTTCACTCTGCTCTTGCCACCCCAAAATGAGCTGTGAGGAGACCCTCAAAGGCCTTTTTCTGAGTGGTGGTGAGGTGCTGTAGCAGCACCCGGTTAATCTTTTGCAGACATGCCTGGGAGAAAGCCCCTGGAAACTGACTTAAAATGATTAAGCTGAGCTAGACCCAAGCCTCATTTAGCCACCCACAAATAAACTCCTGGTCCCCTAAACTTTCTCCAAGCACTATTTCCCTGGAGCTGGGGCAGGCAGGGTTTCCCATAGCTGTTCCAGCACACAGAGCTCCAGCCAGCTTTGGGAAAATCATTTTCCCTTGCATCTGCAGCAGGAACAAGAGACTAAAAATACTCTACCCTTTTCTCTCTTAGCTGGAGTGGGGAGAAACAGATGAAAAGTGTGAACCTTTCTCTTCCAGACTTTGGGATAAAGATAGTCTTGAGACTGTTTTTTAAGGGGGCTTTTTGGTTTTCTTTTATTGTTGTTGTTGATGGTATTGGTTGCTTGGGTTTTTTGTTTGTGTTTGGTTTTGTTTTTTTCCTGAAATGCCTTATTTTCATTTGGTTTCAAAAAACCATGATACACGGTTTTCCCCACAGGAGATTTTTCTTTCAGCAAAGCTGCATTTCATGAAGTTGGAAGCCTGCCAACTTTTTAGCAAAAATAATCTGTTCAGCCTTTGTTTCCATGAATGATTATAGGATTTGGGTGAATTTTACCAGGTTTAATATTTCTTGGAAAGCTGGTGGCCTTAAGAACGCAGAGCCTGTAAAATTAGTTTTGTTTCTGAAAATATGATTCAGGGCCCTGGCAAATGCTCATAGGTCTGGTAGCCCAGCCCAGGATGTGACCTGAATCCCCTGGACCACCTCAGTTCCCTGTGGGGCTGGCAAAGCCAGGCATGATGCGGTTCTCAGGACATGAAGGTGTACCTTGCTTTCTGATACCAAAACCTGGATTTACGCTTGTCGTCCTCTGAAGGGATTCCCTCTGTGGCTAAATGGGAACATAGAGACTACCAGAGTGACCTGTAAACCCTAGTGCTGAGTCCAGGGAGGGTTGGGGCCAGCTCCTGCCCAGGCTCCCTTCTGCTCTGTGACTGGCAGCTTCCATCCCAGGATGACCCATCGGTTTTGCAGTGTTTTCTCCAGAAGGCTGTAGCAGCTGGGCTGGATGTTACTGAAGCTATGAAACAGTTGTTTTCAGTAGAAGTTCCTGGGAAAATTTGGTTTGGAATAATGTTGCTTGGAAGAAGTTGTGGGTCAGGGCAAATGTGCATTTGAACTGAGTGTAGAAATGTTAATTCAAAAGGAATTTTTAAAAAATAGGGCTATAAGGCCCTGGATTAGGCTCTAATTAAAGCCCTGGATTAGGCTCTAATTAAAGCCCATGTGGCTTCCAGAGGAAAACATGCCTCATTTATTGGATTAGGGTTCAGCTGTCTCATACTCAGCCACCATGAGAGCAGAGGAGATGGTGGAATCGGGACAGGCTTCCCTTTGACACCTTCCACCAGGAGCAGCATGCTCTGGGTGGTGCTCCCCAGAGCCTGTCCTGTTCTTGACTATGGAGCTCAGGCAGAGTACAGGCAGGAGGTTCTTCTCCTGGGTTCCCAAAAACCAGAGCAACCAGGCAGAGGAGAGGTTGTGTTACAACCTAATTTGTTTGTGGCTCGATGTCAGCCTCAGTAGTAATTACTTTATATTAAAACATCTGTGAAAAGGAATGATAAATGAAGTTAAGTCTTCTGGAGAGGTGTTACGCCATGATGCAAAGCAAAAGGCAGGATTGCTTTTCATCTGCAATTGGGAACAATTTTGCAAACCTATTGCCTGGCTGTAGCCAGGGGCAATTGGCATACTGAGATATGGGCAGTGATGCAAAGATAGGGGTGCAAGTGACACCAGTCAGTTGCCACCACCACTAGTAGGAAACCATGGATGACACTCTTGCTGGTGCTGAAGGAGCATTGGCCTTGGAGAGGAAACACAAAGTAGGCTGGCTTGAAACATGGCACCATGAACACTTGTCCTCTGGAGCTGGAGTAAATCCAGCCCTTGGTGACTCTGCCTCTGTTTCGTTACGTGTAAAGCAGAAATGAACAGGACAAACCTCTCTGCAGAGGGCTGTGAAGATCTCCGGTTAAAAGCGCCAAATACATACGACAGTGATCAAAGACAGTGGTGCCCTTTGCTATGTACACAGTCTAAACATGCTCGGGCCATCCCCAGGTCTTTGAAAACTGTTAGATGTTTTCAAGCTAAATATTTATTTTATCTGTGTAGAGCTGGGACAGCCCTGTGTCAGGAGGTTAGCTCAGCTCCTTCTGTCAGAGGCGTCTCAGCAAAGAGTTACAGGCTCTGGCAGCACTCATACATGGGCTGAACACATGGGAAAAAATGCTGGAGCCAGGACACCAGCCAGAGCATGTGTTGGCTGTGTGATAGTGCAATGGGCATTCTCCACTGGAAACTTTGACTCAAAACCTTTGAATAGCCACACAAATATGCTGTGTTTTCTCCCTCCTCTTTGTGAAGAGAAGGTCCTGAAGCCCTTTGCCCACGCAGTTGGTAAAATATGATGTTCAACCAACCTAGAATGATTGTTGCCTGCTCAGGATGGGACCAGTCAGGGTTAGGGAACTCTGGAAGAAACAGTGATGTTAGCTGGTAATTTAGTTTATCTCACTGTTTTAATAAAAACTTCTTTTTTTTAAAAAAAAAAAAAAGGCATTACTAGAAAGCACTTCACTTCAGTGACCCATAGCAAGAATTATTTTCATCCAAGAGATAAAAAAACTGTGTGTTTGTGCCTGCGGTTGCCATTGCTACCCCAGCAACAACGTATTTTTTTGCCACATATTTTGCAGGAACCGAATCAAGGAATAATTTGCTATGAGATGGCCACAGGGCTGAGAGAGGAGCAGGGAGATTGAGCAGAGACATCCAAGCGCTGTGCCAGACTGGCACAGGAGCCAGAGCTTGGGCTTCCTTGCCCTGATGCTTTGCCTTAAGCCCTTTAAAAATAGCATGGAGAAAATGTTTGTGTTCTTTGGTCCCTGCCAAAAGTGCAGCCTCCTGGGAGACCCAACATGTGTCCTCTCATTCAGGGGGCACCTTGCCCCTTGCAAATGTGTTTCTGCCCCATCCTACTACTCTTAGCGTGAGGAAGTTCCCCACCAGGCACAGCAATGGACTCGGTATGAAAAGTCCCATCAGACAAAAGCTCATCCCAGATGCCTTTAAAGAAGACTGGAAATCATAAGGAGACACCCACTGCATGCCTGATAAAAACAGCAGGGGAAAAGTTGTGGTCTGTTTCCAGCATACCCTTATATTTTTCATCTTTGTGAAGTGGAAGTGCAGGAAGAGAGCAGTGATGGGTTTTGCGCCTATCTCCTGGCAGGAGATAGTCGCCACCATGGTCATCATGTAGCCATCACCTGGGTCTGTTGGAGTCAGAGTGATGGGTTTTGTGGGGTCCTGGCACTCTGCAAGGTCTCTAGAGCAGAAGAGCAGGATTATCCCTGTTCGCAGGAGGGCTGCGTGGTTTTGTGCTAGGAGATCAGGAATAGTGCAGGCATAGCTGTGCAGTTTTAAACATGTGATGAGCACTAAACAATTGGTCCTTGCTTTTGCATGAGATGTGAGCACACCTTAGGTGTGAGCACCACATTGCCTTCATTTCAACAGCAAAACAATAGGAGCAGGAAAATACAGAGAACACATGCCAACCAAGGTGCAGGGGAGCCATGGTTGTTGTGGAAGCACAGAAGCTGCTGCCATCAGAGACACTGCCCACCACACTGGCGGTGCCATCTTCCCCAGCTGCACCATCCCCTTCAGCCACTTCCCGCACCACACTGTCGTACCAACTGGCAAAATGCTCATTATGAAGGGGGGGAATAATTTTTACTTCATTTAATTTATTGCTAACTAACACAAACTTCTGATCATTGACTTGGTAATAAGAAAAAGAAAACATAAGCTATTACATACTCAGGTAAACACTGAGCGATGCATGACACTCATGCATGGACTGACTAGGTACCCATGCATGACTTAGGTGGGTGTTCATGCATGAGCAAATAGGGTGCTCAGATGTGTTCAGGTTGAGCACTAATGCATGGACTCTTCAAGCACCCATGCGTGAATTAATGGCTTGCTCATGCTTGAGTTGTTTGAGTGCTCATGCATAAATTAATTGGGTGCTCATGTGTTGACTAATCGGGTTGTCATGCATAAATTAATTGGGTACTTATGCATGAACTTTTTGGGCTCTTGTGCATAAATTAATTGGCTGCTCGTGCATGGGTTAAACCAGTGCTCATGCATGAACTGCTCAAGCACTCATGTGGGAACTGATTGCCAGCTCACAGGTAAGTGCAGCACACCCTGCAGTTCATGCCTGGCACGGAACTGACCTGCAAAGGCCAGACAGGTTTAGGGCTACGTGTGTCCTCCATCACTCACTAAGGAGATAGAGGTGTTGCATGGGCCGTTATTGTCTGATTGCTCCTTGATGCTCAGGAGAGGCTCTGTGCACTGATGGTGCTGAGGACACTTCTACCTCTGTGCAAGAAGCCACTGTTTGGATGCTTCTGGCATCTTATTGGGAGAAGAACACCACCCAATCTGCTTTGGTATACTGTATTTATGTAACTTCTCATGCTATCACTCCATCAGGCACACCAGCACTGGAGCACTGGGCTCACCTAGCCAAAGGCTGATGTGAAATGATGGGTGTATTGTCCTTGTATATAACACTAGCCAGAAAAAAAGCACCCTACTCAAAATAGCAGGAACAAAAGCTGCTGCCGTGGTTTACAGGGATGGGTGGAAAACCAGGAAAAACACTGTTGTGGTTCCTCAGACTAGAACATCTTGTTCGGCCAAATGCAAACGCAGTCTTTGAGGGCACGCCTGCAGAGACGAGGAGACAGGGTGATAGCAATAATGTTGGTGCCTGGCTAGGAAAATGGAAAGGAAGCGTTTGATAATTATCACAGCATTACCACAAAATGTATACAGGCAGCGCAGTAATGAGGTCAGGACTTCTGCAGCGTCTGATCCTTTTCCCTTCCATCTCTGGCACCGTGCGGAGGAGGGGGAGGCAGGCAGTGGCTGAGAGCACTCAACAACACGATGCTCCTGCCCGTGTCCGGGGCTGGAAGCGGGGAGGATCCCTGCTGCCCTTTGGGAAATTCAGCCTCACAGCTGCCACCAGACCAAGGTATCCCTGGTGCTGGAGCAGCTCCAGTCCTCAGTGACAGTGGGGGCACTGGTGCAGGGCAGCAGCTGGTGCCTGATCCTGCAGCAAAAACAAATCCTGCAGAGCCAGCCTTGTCTGCTTGTGGATTTCTCTGCAGCAAGTTCTTGAGCGTATTATCAGTTGCACATTATCAGCTTGTATAGGGAAGAGTCGAAGCAAAGCAAACAGCCATCCCCAAAATGCCCGTGATACTGTGATGCAGCAGTTCGCGCTGCTGAGCTGTCCTGGTCATCCGACTCAGCTGCTTGTGCCCTTGTTCCTCCATGGGACACCGGTGCTGCTCACTATCCCGTTTTCTGCTTGCAAACCTGTTTCCAGGGCAACCCCCAGGGGCATGATCCAGGCAGAGATGTTGCTACATTACAAATGTGCAGGTTTTAAGCACCAAGGAATTGCAAACCAGGCCTTGGGGTGCATGCCTTAAGCACCACCACATGGAGCCTGCATTAAAATCCTGCCAGGTTTTAATGTGCTGGCTGCATATCAAGGGCAACTTGCATGTTGCATCCACTCCTGGGTGCAGAGAGCTCACTGCACTCAGTTGAGATGATTTGAACTGACATGATCGTGCAGTGAGATGGGTTTTTTTTCCAATATTAATGAGTCCTTATACGTTTCATATGGGAGGAAGCAAGCAGCATGAGGTATCCCAGGGCTGGCTCACAGCAGCACTCGTGCTACATGAAACTCAAGCACTGATGAGATTAATATTAGTCCCACTTAAACCTCCAGCATGAAGTTCAAAAGTGCTTTCCTCCCACCCGCCTTGGGGAAGGTAGATGTGTTGGTGGGATGGGCAGGCAGTGGTGCTGCAGCTCATTCACCAGCTCAGCCAAGCCCATGGAGCGATACAATGCCCAAGGGCAGGGAAACAATTCCCGGCAAGCCTTGGACCTGAGGCTGGCATAAAGGGAGGCCACATCAGGAAAACCCTAGAGCATCTGAAGGATGAGACCAGCTTATGTGGTTTCCCATGATGTTGCCTTTGATGTGTAGAGCAAATAAGCCCATGGGGGAAACGAAGCTTCTACTTCTCACCCTTTTGTAGAAAATGATGCTGTCCAGATGCAGAAGAGTTTGAGCCTCTCAGAGATGCAGCGCTTGGCATCAAGGGTTCGTATAGCTTCCTCACTGGCCCCAGCAACCTCCTGAAGGCTGTTTCCTCATTACTCATCTCCTCTCATTCCTCTGTAATCCCCTTGATCTTCAAATGTCTCTCAAAGGGCAAATATAATTCATGTCAGGCGAGACTGGAACGGATGCCAGTGTGCTGCCTTCTGCAGTGGTGAAATGGAGATGGTCAGGGAAATAACTCCAATTCAGCTGCTGAAACATGGGGTTTTTTTCTTTTTTTTTTCCTTTTCCCTCCTCTGGTAGAAAGGCAGTTCTCTTCCTCATTTGTGATAAGATTTCCCATCTTTCAACACCAATCAATCACAAATCAAAGCAATGCTGGAGATTCAGCTTCTGAAACAACACTTGTTGCTGCTGGTTGCTGCAAGCAGCATCTCCAGTGGACATTATCAGTGCTCCTTAGATCCACTCTGCACTGGATCTCAGGATCTGCTTTGGTTTGAACCTGTTGGCTGGACAAGGCCAAGTGAGATCACAGCCCATAACTCTGACTGTGGTTCCCAAGCCTTGTTTTCTCCTCCTCTGTGTGCCCAGGAAATTATTTTTAGGAGGCCTGGACAGTGCCAAGGCTTGAAGGGAATGCACAGAGAGACCTGATCAGCCCAGAAAAAATTTGGTACCTGTTGCCTCAGAAGAGAGACCTACCTGAAAACTTGCAGAAACAACCCTGTTCCCCAGTGACAGCAATGCCTGCTTAAGATCCAGCTTGAGAAGCCTTTAAGGCTGAGCCCAGTTATTTTCTTACACTGAGATTATACTAGCAAAGGTTGGAAGGGCAGCAGTGCCCAAAACTCCACATCTGAGCAGAGGACTGGCGTTTGACTCTCAAAAAGCCTATCTGCTTGCTCAAGCTTTCCCAGCCAGGGTGTGTAGAGCAATAAAGAGCCTCTTGAAAGCTCTTGACAGCTTGTCAAAGGAGACGTCTTATGCTGTGTATGCTGAAAATTTCCATGGCATGGAGTACAGAGAGCCTCTCCAGGGGTTTTGTCCTGCAAAACTGGCTTTCAGGAAAGACCTGTTGTTGGGCAGTGTTTTCTATCTTCCCTACAGGGGCTTGAACAGGCTTCAGAAAGGGCAACAAATGCAAAAGTATTGACTCCTGGGTCAGAGGCTTCAAGACAAGGAGCCCCTGCCTTGGCAAAGGAAACACAGGAGATGACAACCAGGCAATAAAACTTGTCATTTAAACCTTAAAAATCCTTTCTCCACCTGAAGCAGCCTCCCCTCAGTTGCTGGGTAGCTCTCTTGCACAGTCAGAAAGCCTCTCCACTTCCATGTTGTGCATAAACACATGTCATATTCCCTACCAAAGGATGATAAACACACTTGGAGTGTGTTTATCTGTTGGCTGACAAACTCTACTTAAGAGCTTAGTTTGCTAAGCTCAAAAGAGGCGTCCTCCCTCCCAGTGTGCCAAGAGGGTGCTGGAGAGTGTCTGGTGCTTCACGGGGGTAGAGCCTGCCATTCACCCACGTAGTGCTTCAGCTCTCTGCAGCTCCACCGTCTTGGGATGAAGCAGCAGAGGTTGCATTTTGTTCGGTAGGACCACCTGCCCAAGCCCATGGCTTCAGCTGCAGGAGTGAGGGCTGGCTGGGGCTGGCATTCGGGTTTTGAAGGTAGGAAGGAAGAGACACATGCACTCTGGTCCTCTGCTGTGACCGGAGGCACTGAAGCTCCCAGGACACTTTTGGAAGCGGTTGCCCACAAGGTTGATCCTCCTTCAGCTAAGTCCTGGTCAGGGCAAGTTTGGACATTCTCTGCCTGGACATTATTCCTCTGTGGAGAGCAAAGCCACGCGAAGGAGGACCTTTCAGGCAGAGGGCAAATGGCCTTGCCCTTCACTCTGTCTGCTTGACCTCCTCTTCTTCTAAGCACTTCCCATTATGTTTCAGCATAACCTGAGAGACAGCAGTTTCTCCAAACCCCACTGCTAGGATGCAGCGTGCTTTGCCTCTGCAGAAAACGTCCACTGAAGAGCCCTTTCTCCTGCTAAGATAACAGCTGAAAATGCGGCACGGGAGAAACAGGCTTTCAATGGTGGGCGTAGAGCACCATCTAGTGAAGGCTGGCAATGAAACCACCAGCACAAACCCCGTGAGGAGCTGCTGCTCCTGGGGAGCCTGTGGGACAACAAGCTGCTGCAAGCTGCGTCCTGCTTGTCGTCTCACAGTGTCTGCATGGGACAAACTGGTCCCAGCAGCAGAGCAGGTGGCAATCAGAAGGGAACACAACTTCTTGTGAGTCTTCTTTTTCTAGCTTGCTCCTGTCCCTCCCAGAACGAACAGGGCAGCTGGGACTTGTACACAGACGAACAACTCAAAGTTTTGATCATTTTTTGAACAGACACTGTCCTCTCTGGCTGTGCCGTTGCTTAGTAGAGTCCTTTATGAAAGGGCCTGGGGAGAATTTCGGTTGTCCTCCTACTAACCCTCTTTCCTGGCGCTCTTTTTTGATGTGTGACCTCTCTCTACCTGCGACTTTGGCCCGAGCAGCTGGAGAGCCAAGATCCCCTCTCAAAAGCTGTGAGATACTGCAGACTTGCTCACCTGCCACCTACAGTCACTCTAATTAAAACCTCAAGGATGAGTTAATGTGACTTTTTCTTTTTTTATAGGCATGTTTGAAGCGTCTCATTGCTTTGAGCAGTCTGTGCTGTAATGAAGTTACTAGCAATGAAACTTAAGCTTTATGACTGACCTTTATGACAAAATATCTCCGAGAGCTGTCAAGCAGGTTTATTAGAAAGTGAAAATGCCTTTTGACACAAGATCAGCCATAGATGTCTGAAGACAAGTCAGCAATGGCAAATCACTGCCACAACTCCCAGCCAGGAGCAGTCTGGCCGGTGACGAGCTGCGCTGCAGGTTGGTGGCTGGGTAATTTTCCAAGGCTGCTCCTTTACAGCAGCACAGGACCACTCTGATGAAGCTTTTATGCTGGTATCTGAAACAAGGAGCTTCATGGTGAGACGTGTCTCTTGATGGTAGTCCCTGCTCTGACTTCCCTTGCTCATCTAAGCCTTCCTGCCCCGAAGGTGTGGGCTAGTTGCCTTTAAGCATCTCCTGCCTTTAGTCCCGCTGCTCTGACCTCAGGACATGGCTCTTGGCCCTAAATCATTCCACCCCTCGATAGGATCTCCAAGCACAGATTCAGCTCTGCATGCAAGAACAAAACAAAATCACTTCCAGCACTGCTGTCCTCAAATCCTATTTGGCTTAAGCAGTCAATGTAAACAACTTTCTTGCGTGCCCAAGTGGTATGTGGCCACCAGATACTTCATCTCAAGGGTTCTCCTATCTCCGACTGACCAGAAGCACCATAGCACCAGCGCTGTCAGTGCTGCAGCCTTCCCAAAGCACAGATCTGCATCTCCAGCCTTCAGCAGTTGGTCACTCTGCTGGCTAAAGCCAAGGCTCAATACAGGGTGGGGACATACTGAGTGTCTGCCCCTGCTTGGCAGAGCTGAAGAGGCTCACATTGTCTCAGGGTAATTTGAGGGTGCTCTTAACACCATCCCATGCAAAGCAGGACCTCAGGGGAAGGAAAGACTGCACCCTGGGATCCCATCCAAGTAACAAGCCATGGAGGAAATGACCTCAAGTTGCACCCCAGGAGGTTTAGATTGGATATCAGGAAATTTGAAGACACCTTTGGTGTCTTTGGTGAAGACAACAAAAGGCTTATTGAGCATTGGAACTGGCGGTCCAGGGTAGTGGTTGAGTCACCATAACTGGTGGTATTTAAAAGACATGTAGACATGGTGCTCAGGGACATGATTTAGTGGTGGACTTGTTAGTGTTAGGTTAAATGTTGGACTTGATGATCTTAAAGGTCTTTTCCAACCTACACCTATGATTCTGTGACCCCATCCCCTTCCCAAGGCCATGCCTTGCCCATTTGCTGGCTGTGCAAAACCCTCTAGAGGGAGCCCCGATTCCAGACATCCCTGGCCAAGGTCTCATGAGGCCACAAAGATGCTGTGTGAGTGTCCAGATGTAGGTTTTGTGGGAGTTTTGTTGGTTTGGGTCTTTTTCAGGCAGTATGAAAGACTCACCAGCCATAGCTATGGTTTTGCTTGCCCTTTCTGAACATTTCTGCATGGTCCTGCCTCCCCAAGCGCCCTTCACCCACATGCAGAATCTCTCTCCTTTAGACCTCACTGAAGAAGGGGTAAAGTCCTCTGTGGGATGGACAACTCCCTTGCACAGGAAAACCTCTTCCCATGATGGCCTCCAAGGGCACTGCGCTCTCTGCCCTGGCCCCAAAAGCCAGTCATGTTGGTTGCACCATCTTCAGCAACCCACTGGGAGCTGCTGGGTTGCAAAGCCCCCCAGATCCCACCAGGCCAAAGGGGGTCTCATACGTTCAGGGGCTCTGCTTACTCACCTCTTTCTCTGGCCTGTGTGTCAATGGGCCTCCAAAAACCTAATCTCCGACGATGAGGAGGTAAAAGGAATTTCTCCTGATTTGAAGGTAATGGGGTGACATTGAAACTTTCTGGTTCCTGCAGACTCAAGCATAGATGCAAGCAGACCTCTGCAGAGGCCAGCCAGCTCTCTCCCATGCACGACATCCAATCCTGCTGGTCATGGAGCTCAGTGGCACTGAAATAGCCCAAGAAACGCTCTTTTTCTTTGCTCACTGGCCACTTGGCTGAGCTCCCAAGCCCAAAGCTTTGTTCTGCTCCATGAGCTTCTGGTCCTGGATGCAGCAGCATACTTGTCATGGTTTAACCCAAGCTAAAAACATAACCACGGTAGCTGCTTGCTCGCTCCCTCCTTCCCATCCTCAAATAGGGGAGAAAACAGAAAAGGAAGGCAGAAACTCAGGTTAAGATAGACACAGTTTAGTAAAATAACAAAATAACACTAATATACTACTATTACTACTTATATATATATAAATGAAATAGAATATAAAATAAAAAGATACTCAGTGCAAAATGAAATAGAATATAAAATAAAAAGATACTCAGTGCAATTCCTCACGAACTCTGTCCGCACTGAGCAGCCAGTCCCAGGAAGCAGCACCTGGTCCTGAACAGCTGATCCTGAGGAGATACAAGAGAAAAAGGCAGAAAGGCCCAGAGGTCTCTGCAAAATGGCAGGATGGCAAAAGGCCAAACTAAAGAAGGTCCTGAACAGAACCCCCCCTGAACAGGTCTCTGTCCTGGATCCTAGAAAAAGCCAGCCAGAAGATCCCAACTCTCCTTAACTATGAAGCATGATGCTAATACTCTTATTGATCAGTCTGGATGTCAGTCAAGCTCTGCCCCATCCATGCCCCCCTTCCTCAATGCCTCACACCTCTGTTTAGAGCACTCAGAACATCCTGGGCTCTCAGACTGCAGCAATTGACATGGAATACTCTCCAGCAAGCAGGAGATGTGGTCCTGATCTCATGCTGGCGTGGGACTCAGTGTATTTTGGGGGAAGCGGCCATCCTTATTGGTATTTATAACTCTTCACACAGCAGGGCCCTGGTCCATGGCTGGCTATTAGGGACACAGATCTGTGGAAGGAGCACAGATTTGTTTTCTTACAGAAAGGAGCCCTGCAGACCCCAGTGCAGTGGCTGTGTTCCCAACCCACACTGAACACCAGCCCAGGGCAAGCAGGAATGAGCTTCCCACAGCGAGTTGCTGGGAAATGGTGAGGACCAGCCTTTTGTCCCTGCCTGGCAGGCACAGCACAGTGCATGGAAAAAGGATGCCCTGAACGCTGTGTTTCCAACCACTGCCCACCTTTGAGCTGCTCGCTTAGTCCAGCTTAGTTTTTGTGGTCTACTTAAGCTGCTACGCAGGTGCAGGTGTGAGGCAGGTCCTATCTGCGTGTTCAGCAATTGTGAGCAGTTTCAAACAGAAGTCACTAAGCGTTCCCCTATTTAGTGTGATTGAGACAGGGCTTACAAAGGCTTATTTAGCTGTCCCTGTTGCTTCTTGTCTTGGTTTCATCTTTTACCAGGTGGGTGCAAACAGGAGGTCCAATGGGAGATGCTGGGTCTAGTGGTATCCCAAGTAAAATGGCCAGGGCAGGACTTGTGTGTGCATGTGTATAACAAAAGCACAGGCACAAACAACTTCTTCCATTAATCTTACCGTGTGTACCATGGTCTGATTGCACATTGAACAGCAAATGTCACCCGAGCTCTGAAGGCAGCTGTGTGCTCATGTTGCCACAAGCCATCCTCAGGCAGAATCCCATCTCTTCTGCCATGTCTGTCCGCCTCCTGGCACTCTGGGTTGTGGAATCATCAATCCCCAGTGGGTACACCAGCATCCCCAGGCCATGCACCTGAGAAGCCACTGGGTGAACTGGGAACAGCAACAGATGCTGCTTAGTGCCAATGGAGTGGCTGATCTTACCAGCCAGGCTTTGCCCTCAGTAGCTTCCAGCCAGGCTTGCAATGACTTTCTTCCTCATCCTCACACCTCCTCTTCTACTCCCTCAGCTACTTACAGCATCAAAGCCCTGAAGTCTGCAGTCCTCCTTTCTCAGGAGATCTGGTTTAGCGTCAGTGAAAGATTTACACCGTGATAAGAGGCTCACTGCTGTCTATAGGAGTAAGTCCCATGGATATTAACCATATCAGGATCAAGGCCCTGCTGGATTGCCTCCTCCAGCCCAGCTGAATCTTCCCTCCTTTCCTGCCTGGTTCTTTATTCATTTACAAGTTCTGTGAAGTCCCAATGCAACATCTGATTTCCATCCAGTTGGACAGTAAACTGACATTTTTCTCACGGTCTCTGGGCTCTTGTGCTTTGGGTCTCTGCCAAGCACTCCACATCTTTAACTTGCCCTTTTTATTTTTTATTTCAGACTGAGTTGTCCTGGCCCCCCCTCCCTCCTCCCCCCACCCAGCCTTTAAAGGAAGCAAAATGAAAAGGTCAACAAGAAGAGCCGGTCTGCTTCCAGGACTCCCCAGGGATGAACGCACTGCCCACCCTCTGTGCCAAGTGGCACCAAGATGCTTTCCTGCAGACCCAGCGATGGCAGCTGCCCAACTCTCTGCTTTGAAAGCAGAGAATGTAGAGGCCAGTGCCAATAAAAGGGGCTGCTCCCCCTATCCCTCCAGTTTTGTTTAGGGCTCTGCTGCCATTCAGTCACAAGTCACTGCCCCCAGACACTTGTCAATGACAGACAGACACGCAGATACACTGCACATTTTTTCTGCTTCCCAAAATTCTGCTCTCGTTTGAAGTGGCAGGTGGGTGTTCCTCTCTCCATGGTGCATCAGGCAGTGGCATTTTGCTCTTCATCCAGTTCCAGCCATCATGGGAAATCAGAGCAAATACTACACATACCCTCAAAATCCCCTCCCACAGCCCCGTGCTTTTTTGGTTTTTTCTCTCTTGGCCAGCAGGGTGGGAAGGAGAGATGAGAACATCCTGGTTTCCCCCCTCCCCAAACCTCTTTCTCCCCAGTACATCATCCCTCTGATACCTGCCTGGCCAGCTATGGATACAAGGATGCCAGCAGAGATGCTGACCCAAGCACCAAAGTGGTGGCTCCAGTGACTCAAACATGAAGATGGTAGAAACTAAAGCTCATAGAAAAGCTTTGCAGCTGGCTGAAAGCAGCAGGAACCAAGGCAGCTTCCCCAAAATAGCCCACAGTATCTTACAAAAACAGCCAACCACAATAGCACCTTCTACTCCCACAAGCTGCTGGTGTTCAAAAGCACCACAGCTACACTGTGGTTGGGGCCACACTAATGATTTGCATCGAATTGCTGTGCTGTGCCCACTTTCTTCTGCCTGGAGACAACCTCGAAACAGAGTAAATCTGAAGTCGTGGTGAAAATCTTTTTGAATCAGCTGTTCCATTTGGGCAGGTCCCATGGCTGCTTATAGTGACATCCTTTTGTGTCCAGTGCAACAACACAACATCAGAGCAAAGAGGAACAAGCATGAGCATTTGCTGGCTTCTTCCTCTGTCATCTGCCATGCTGCTGCATCATTATGTCTTATCACTTCAAGCAATAAGTTTGGGGAAGGTGAAACCAGGATGTGTTCCTATCTCCTTCCCACCATGCCAGCCAACAGAGCAGAAAGCAGAAAAGGCATGGGACTACAGGAAAGGAAGGGACTTCGAGGGTACAAAATTATTGAGTACTGCTGGATGCTACTCAAGTGCCAAATTCATTTAGCCAGCAAAAACTGAGATCTGTTAGCTGCCCTGCCGTTCTCCTTAGCCTTTCCCCAGCCCTGCCTGAATGAGTCACTCCTAAACCTGCAGCTGATGCAGAAGTCATTAGAAATGACTAAGCGCTTTAGGAAGCGAGCCCTCCGTTTTCTCAGGCAGCAGCTGTGGCTGTGCTTTCACACCCCAACACCCATCTGCCGTTGCTGCGGTGGGCTAGCAGGGCTGTACATCCCTTTCCAGTGCAAAGGCGTGCGTATGCAAGTTTGCTCTTGTGCAAAGATTTGTTTTGATCCCAGTGAACTTTGTTCCTTCTTGATTTCCTCTGTTGGAAGCAAAGTTCCTTGGGTCAAAAGGGCTCCCTGTTTTACGCAGAGGAAGTCTTATGGCAGCATAGATATACAGCATTGACGTCCAGACCCAACTAGTTTTTCTAAGAAAAATTATTGATTTTTAGATTGTGCCATGATTTGAAGTGGCAATAGGAGTCTTTATGTAAGCAGTCATACGCTATGCTTGCCCTCAAGTTTTTATTAAGGGCACAGTGAATCTCACTGGTCAGTAATAACTTAGGGTAAAGGCTGCTCACCTCTTTAGGTTGGATGTTTTCTGCTCCTGCTCATTAAGATGCCTGTTTGAAGACAGGTAATTGCAGAAATGTCTGTCATGTTACAAACCAGCAAAATGTTTGCTTGATTTTTCTTTTAAACTAGACTATTTGATTTCTGTATCCCAGAGGTTAACAGGAATCTGCTAAGAGACCAACAAGTGTGTTTTGATGGAATTGAAAAGCGTAATTTTCTCATTTATTTAGTTGACAAAAACTCTTAAATGGGCTGGACATATGACCTTACCTCTTCTCCATATACCCCAAGCTGTCCTGAAATGGCTGGTACAGGTTTGTGGGGGCCACTATGGCACCCTTGCCTCAGCTTCTGCCTTGGCCAGTCTTGCCAACACATTGACTGGGCTGCTCTCAACATTTTCTTTTATTTTAGGCAAAAATGCAAAGGCAGTAGATTTCATTATTTTCCTAGGTCTCCTCCAGAAAAACCTCCTGGTAGCAGATGGGACTTCCATGCAAACCTTTCAGGAGACATTGTCAGACTTGTACATGATGTTTAAAGAAGAGTTCAGCCCTCTGAATCCTGATTAATTTCTTTCCCCTCCCTCTTGTCAGTCAGTTGTACTTCTTTTTGCTGTGGTACATGAAATTGCTGTCTTTTCGAAACAAGAGGGCTGAGCTTTATGCAGGCATCTGGGCACTTGAGCACTTGCACTGTAATTCATGGGGCCTTGGTATCTACTTGAGCGGTTGTCTGCTGTGCAGCACCTTGGGCCATACCAGTGGTGTTATTTGGTCTCTTCTGCATTTAATACATAATCAAGGAAACCTTTTAACTGTGTCCTGTGGAGACTGAAGGGACAGGCAGAGTGGATCTTACTGGAGGAGTGCTGCTTCCCACCTGGGCAGGTCAACACAAGGCACAGGCACTTGCAGAGCTTTGAGGTGCCACAACACCATGGCTTAATGACATCTCTGCTTAATTACTGGAATGCTTACAGGGAGAGGAGCCTGTCCCTTTCACCTCCTTTGCCTACTATCCTCATTTTGTGAACATTTATGGAGTCTAGACAGGGCTGGGACCCACACATGCAGCTCCTCCTCATTTTTAAAGTTGTCTGGATGAGTGCTCTGTGACTCACGCCATTCCCTTGCATAGGATGAAACTTTCATTTATTGCTTCTGTTTCTTATATCTCCTTCATACAAAATTATTCCTACTGGCATGCACCAAATCCCTGTTTCAGGGGGCAGCTGTCCCAGGCAGACCCCGGAGGGCTGACCCTAAGATTTGCCCTTCTATATCTGATAGGGAAATGGGAAAACCCTTCCTTTTTCCATCTTTTTTTATAATCCCATCACTTTTGCACCACACCTCTGCTCAACAAGGGCATCTGGAGGCCATGCCATGGATACAGCGTTGCTGGAGTTTGGTTTGCATCTGACACAGAAATAAATGATAGTAGTAATAGTAGGAGGAGGAGGAGAAGAAGAAGAAGACATCAAAAGACAAGAGAAGGACCTGGAACAAAATGCCAGAGGAACGCGATGCATCAGGGTGAAATTGCATTTTGTCCTCTATTTATCCTTCATCATTTCTATTAGCAATCTTGGTAATAAAATGGAGTAGAAATGTAAATCTGAGCTTAAGATGCTTTTCAGTAGCCAACTACTCAGTGTTCCTAAAAACGTGGTTTTCAGCATCTCTCTCATGTGGATTCTCTGATGCCTGACATGGGCTGGACTAACCTACAGCCTTTCCTCCAGCAGAGCTACCAGTATGGTTATTTTTTAATTTAATAGCCACCCACCAGTATCTGTGAAAACCTGCAGAGCCTTAATAACTATCTTCAAGAGCACTATCCTCTGCTGCAGCTTGCTGAAATCAGGCAAGGAGTGTCCCAACTTAATGGGGACAGCAGGACCATGCCAGCAGGTAGACACCAGGGAAGCTGTAACTCTTAAAAGAAGCCTTTGCAACTAAAAAGGAAGGCTGAGGCGGATGTTTCCCTGGACATGAAACTCTGCAAAACAGTGATTGGTGAGGTCCCTCCTGAGACAGGTAGAATAAAAGAGTCAAAATCTTTGGGTATGGGGGGTAGAGGTGATTTCAGCCATGTGCCCATCCCTGATGCGCTTTACGACTTTAAATCACCATTTTATAAATAAGTCCTGTCATGATGAAACACACTGTCAAGAGATGTCACTCACTGCGTGACATGGCAGATGGAGATTTATATGCTATCATGTTATGATTTTAATGGGTTCTGCCCAAAATGGGACTTAGTGCTAAAAATCAAACCCTGGGCACTGTACAAGCTTACAGCAAGTGCCAGGCTCTCTCTGGCAGAGCCTTGCAAGCAGAGGAAATTTGTCTCAGCGACAGCAAGAAGATGTTGCAGTGGTAAAAGCTCCAAGCACATCCTCAAAATGCAGCGTGTGATTTTGCATGAAAGACTTGAGGACTGTCCTGGGCAGGATGAGCCCATGGTGCTGCAAGGCTCTGGCCCCAGGATACATACAGCTCCCATCTCTCGAGGGATGTTGTGAAGAAGGGGTTAAGAAAAGACTTATTTTGGTGGCAGACAAACCACTGGCAACTGAAAATAAACAGGCAAGACATCAGATCCCATTGAGCTTCAAATAAAATGCAGGATTTGGAAAAAAATTGTTTGTTTCAAGCACAGCTTCAAGGAAGGTAGAAAAACCTTTGATCTTCTGAGTTTCTCTGCAGTGCAGCTTTCAGTTTCAAGCGTGCATCTTGTTGGGCATAGATCTTAATATAGTTATTTTCTTATACGCTCCATGAAAAAAAAAGAAAAGAAAGAAAGCTTGCGTGCCTCATCTGTAATAACAGCCAAGATTTAATTTGATATGTTTAATTATGGTGGATGGAACAATCGATTCCTTAGTCACTAATAAATGTATGAGGAACACATGAATAAATGAGCTATTACACCAAAAAAAGCCCAGCCCTGAGGAGGTAACAAAACAAGGATGAAAGCTTTTCCTGAGGCACTTGTGTGGCACTTGTGACACTGGAGGGACAGCCTCATGCCTGCTTGCTGCATGTCACAGCTCATACCACAGGCCATACAAGACACGTGGGCTCAGGAGCTGATGGAGGCAGCAATCCAGTAGATCTCAGAAGTTTTCCTTTGAGGAATATTGCTCCATCCCTATCTACCTGCTCTGCAATTCCTAACACTGTTGGAAGCTGGAGACTTCCATGAACGTGAGCCCTGATGCCTCCAAGATGTGATATTTAGAGGAATGTCAAAAAATAGTTCATGTTCAATACAATGCCAATAAGTAATGCAATGGTTTTGAGGTCTCTTTTCTCTTATTCTGAGCCTCTGATTTCAAAGCCTTTGTTTTCCCCTTTGAACATACATAGATTGCTTTAAAGATAGACCAGCATTTCCCTGCTCAGCTAATTAAAGCCCCAAAATTTGCATTCACTGCGCCAATGCAATAGGTTTGTCTGCAGGGCTTTGATCGTGCCTGGGTGTCCCTGCAGCAGCAGTGACAGCTTCTGCTGCCCTGGTACAAGTCCAGGTGAGGAGAGAGGGCACCAGGGGCGAGTACCTCCAGTACCCAAAAGGGAAACCTTGGTTAAAGGATGCAGTGGGTGTGAGTCCTCCTGCACAGCTGGTTTGTGATGACCGGCCCTGGGTACAGAACGTGTATCTGGGGTGAGGCTCTGCTTGGGTGGACAGGGAGAGGGTGGTCTCAGCCAGAGCATGCCCAACCCAAGGCTGCACCATCTCTGTTTTCCATCCCTTCCTACCAACCCATCTGCTCGCAATTCCAGTTGGCTGTTTCTGCTCTCAAACACACGTCATATTTCCTCCTCCTGCTTCTGCCACAACATGTGGATTTTTGGGGTGACACCTTTGGGAAAAGGGTTCAGAATGTGAAACAGTGTTGTCCACAACTATACAATGCCAGCTGTGTGGAGAGCACTCATTATTTTACCCAGCAGGGTTGGAAAGTTAAATAAATAAATGGTAGCTGAAGAGACTGCAAAGAAGGTGAGCTGTGCATGTCCAAGGGGACTTGATACCCATGGGACCCTGATGCAGGAGGAGGTGATGTCATTGTAATGGACAGAAGGAAGAAGGACAGCAGTGACAAGACCATGTGTTCATGGTGAGATGATATGATCCCCCAAGGCAGATTTAGGGACCTGGGTGGTTGATGCTGCAGGTGGGATGGCATGAACACCATCCTTCAGTCAACCATCAGCAGGATTAGACCATTGCATTTGGGCTTTTTGGGCAGGGGCTTTACTGGGGAGAAGAGAAATATACAGAGAAAGAAGGAGGGTGAGCAAACTGTTGTGTGAAAAGAAATGGATGTGGACAAATTCAATGTGACCTGAAGAAGTCATCAGAAACATTGTCCGAAGGAGGCTTGTAGTTGTGGGAAGAGGCAGAGGACTCATCACTGCTTGCAGGATCACTCTGGGGGAACTGACAGCCCTGGGGGAACCATGACTTTAGCCTGCTTTCCTAAAGAAAATAAATTACACCAGGTGCTTGCCCTCACTGGCTGTGCTGAGACTCCTTGTGTCCAGACAGCTACCTGGGTCAAAAGAGCAAGTGAGGTCCATGGTCATCTCTCTTTTCTGCTGGTCCTCATGCCTGCAACAGAGCTGGGAAACTGCCCCAGTTTCCAGCCCTCGGTGTTTAATTCATCAGCCCTCAGTGGTTAATTCATTCATCAGCCCTCAAGGCTTTTCCCTGCTCAACCAAGCCTGGACTGCAGCAAGAGCACAGCATCCCATCACCTCCTCCAGCTTCGCCTGCTCCAACTCAATCTGTTTTGCATTGATGCAAGAAAAAAAAGCTGCACAAAGTTGTTTAGAAACAGGCCCCTCCAGTTATTTCCATCTACTCTGAAGCTGCTTGAAACTGTAAACCAAGACCTCCCGGTGCTACTTTTTCCCTGTACTCATATTTTTTTTGTCCTTGCCTCCACTCCAGTGGCATATTTCTCGAGCCCACCACAGTTGTGCTGCACCCTGGCTGTGTCCCCACAGCTGCTGGGAGGAGGCAGCACCCATTGCAGCCCCCAGCTTCCCCCCCAGCCCTTCCCCAGCCAGGCTGCAGCACAAAAAAGCCCAGCCCTGTAGCAACAGTGGCAGCGGGGTGGCAACAGCAGCTGCTGAGTTCGAGAAAAATTAGCGAATTCTCTGCTGAGGCAAAGAATTTGTTCCCCCTGCTTGAATATTTCAGCCAACTATAATAATAGTTATATACTATTAGTAATAATATATCAGTATATATCAATATATAACTATATGTTATGTTTTTATATATTTTAATATTATATTATTGTAAGTCTAAGAATATTTGCTATTACATTACTACCTGTCACCTTGCAGCACCTTGGCGTTGCAGGCATCTCGCACCCCTCTCTTGTTGATCACCTCTGCCACAGCTGATCCTGGGAGCTGTTTTTGGGGTGTCTAAGCTAAGAGTTGGTAGTGCCATGAATGGGGCTCGCTGGGTACCAACTTGCTGCAGTGCCTCAGGGACAGGCTGCTGCCTCCAGGGTCCCCATGAAGTGCTTCAGCTGCCTGTGTGGGCTGGGATTTAGATGCTCCAGTAACCACAGCATGAGTGAGGCATGCCAAAGAACCCTTCACTGTTGGCTTTGTCTTTGAATGGCCTTAGCAGGGTTTTCACCTCCCATCCTGCCATTACATCTGAAAACTCGGCAAAAAATCCCTAGCTGCTCACTAGCGCCTTGCAGCTCAGTGCTTGGCAAATTTGGGCACTGATCCAACAGTGCTCAGGGACCTGCTTGTCTCTCAAGGAGTCCCAGCATCTCTGGGTGGGGAAATGCTGCATAATGTGATGTACTGAGGGGTTTCCTTCCTTTACTAAGAAGTAGGAAAGCACTGATGTCTTTTCCTGTAGGCATAAATTCTCCTGATGCCCTGTTTACTCCCTACTTCTCATGTCCTTTTGTTCTGGAGGTTAATAAATATTACATTTGTATCTTCTTTGCCATCTACTCCCCCTCCTTCTTCACCCTGTGCCTAATATCAGTAGCCTGCTCTAATAAATAATGTAGCATCTGTCTGGGCAGTTGTTTGTGGTCTGGGCTTGCTTGATGGGTTGTGTAAGTGGAAGCATTGAGCTGAACCTACTTTGCTCCGTTTCACATCGAAGAGCTATTGATCCCATATCAGAACTATAAGCTGGTTGAAACAACATTTTCCCACCCTGTGCATGAACATCCCAGCTCAGCAGGCAGAGAAAGTGTATGGGGCTTAAGGGAATAAAACCCCAGGGATTTAAGTATACACCTAAGGTTTAACAAGTGCTTAAGTGCATTCCTGAACTGGGGCCTGAGGGAATAATGTTATTGTATTACCTAGCCTTCATGGGGTTGCCATGGTCCGGTGAGGGCAGCTAGGCAGCTGCAGAGGTTTCCTGGGGCACCAGGCATGCAGCTTTCATGAATTCCCTTCAGCATTAATTGGCTTGGTTTTGCCCCTCAGGACAAGGAAAGCACAAGGAAATCTGCCGTGCAGATGCTTTCTTGACTGTTTCTGTCTTGCACACATTGAAATCTTGCTTTATTTTTCCCTTGTCTGCATCAGAGCAACTCAAAACATCTTTTTGGGGCTGTATATGCAGAGATACAAAGGTGACACTATGGTAAGTGTGTATTTTTTTCTGGTTTCCTATAAATCTTTCTTCTTGCTCTGAGAAAGCAGCAAAGTCAAGCGCCACATGCAGGAGCACATGCCCAGGCTTGGCTGGCTGGAGGAGCAGGAGAAAGCCCCAGCCACCTGCGCAGGGCTCCCCAAAATCTCCTTATGCCTCCTCATGACATTTGTGCCGTACAGGCAGAGCAGCTGCCGTGTTAGAGTCTGGCTGCAATGGAAGTTTCAGGAAAAAATAAAGTCAGGGTGAAATTCGGTATTCAAGAAGTACAATTGCATGCAGAACAAGGCCATGGCTAGCAAATAGCTTCCATGCAAAGGGTAAGAAATCCCAAAACAAAGTAAGCAGGTCATTTTGCTTTCTTTTTCGTGCTATGTGTCTTATATTGATATTTTCCATAATCAAACAATTTTGAAAAAACATATTATTAAAGTTAAAACATTTAAAAAATATTTTAAAGTATCCTTACTTTTGAAATTATCCGCTTTTAAAAGTTACTTCAATCCTAACTGAAAATGGGAGAAAAGTTCATTTTCAGGGGTTAAATGACTAGGAAACAGAGTGAAACAACTTTGCTTCAAGTCATACACAAATGCCTGAGCCAAAACAAAAATATGGTGGGGTTTTTCTGCATCAAAAAAATCAAACCAAGCCTGAGATGGGGGTTGTGGGTTCTTTTCCTGCAGCACCAGAGGAAGAGGAGAAAAAAGAGGCTCTGAGCATCCTGAGAGTTTTTCTGCAGTCGAGTTTTCACCCAGCCACACGTGGCTGCTTTCCAGTGCAATAAACTGCAGCAGCTGCAATCTCAGCTCAACTCTGATCACTGTTTAAGTGTTTTATCTGGTGTTCTGACATGCATCTTTTGTTGCCAGAGCTCTTATAAAAATGTTTTAAAGCCTGTCCTGCTGTGTGGATCCCCAGTTCAGCAGTTCAGGGGTTGTGCTCTTTGGCAAGGTGGGACACATGTTCACATGCCATGTGAAATCAGTGACAAAAGGCAGACTGCCTCTGGAAATGCTTCTTTGAAATTAGTCTTCAGCAAAGGCAGGAGGAATGGGAGAGTTGTCACTGAACATGTGGACAGCCCATGGCAGGACAGATCTACTTAAGGTCTGTAAAGATCTAAGATCAAGTGCAAAGTACATCTTGATCCCCTCTCTCCCAAAGGGAAAGGATGAAAATTAATCATGCTCCCTCCGTGGTGAAATAAAGGATGGCACTGAGGATGCTGTGAGTGATAACCTTTCTTGTGAAAGTGATCTCCTGCTACTGCAGCTGAGATCAGCCCAACAGCTTGAGCTTTAAATTCGGTGTTGGATTAATAGCAAGGCCCCCTCAGGACCCACCAGCCTGCACAGGGACCAGCTGCCTGGGGCCACAGACAATTTTTTAAGTCTCATCTTTTATTACAGGGCTCTTCAATCCTCCCTTAGTGGCCAAATTTCTTCATAGTATTTAAGTTTTCCTCTTCTCATCTAGTGAACTTTGACTTTCACAGCCCTATTACTTTTTAGCTTTTGGTGGCCTCTGAGTAAATAGCCACCACCACTGCTTTGCAAGCCCCTTTCATGCTTGCTTGTTTCTGCATGGAATATTGCTAGGCCTGATTGGTCTCCAGATATTAGTGTGCACCAGTGCCGTATGAAGAGGTCTCTTTGCTTCGAGAAGAAAGTGCAGCAAGAAATACCTGTTCTGGCAACCTCTGAGTCTTTCCTCCAGAGCGCTCCCAAGCCATTTGAATGGATGCCACACGAGGTAGCACCAACCTCTTCCTCTGGTTATTGTTGGAGCGCGCTGTGGCTTTGTCAAGCAGGAAATACTTCAGAGGCATATGAAAATCATTCCTGAACTTCAATACGTGCTTGGAGCCCATGAGTTTTCCTACCAACTACTTCCCTTAGCCACCATCTCTTGAAATGCGAGTTAATCCTATCTTCAGGCAAAGCAATCCCCTCCTGCAACCTTCTACAATGGGAAGCAAATCCCTGCCTGCCCTCAGACTTCCCTCTATTACCATATCTTTTACTCTCCCCGTTAAGGCTGTTTTCTTTAAATATGGTGAAAAAAGCACTTGATTTTTGGCTCACCGATCTCTAACGCTCAGCTTTCTCCAAGTGCCTATTCCTGGGCAGCGAGAGCCTCTTCTGTGCAGGGCACAGTAGCTGGGGGCATGGGATGGGCCACATCCTGTCCTGGTGCACCAGGTGGTCTTCAGGGCTTGTCTGGTGCTGGTCAATGGCTTTCCTCAGCAGGGTCATGGGGGTGGCTTTCAGAAACTGACTCCACTTTGTAGAAATGGGTGAATCCAGAGACAAGGTGCCAGTGGCATCAGGCAGGAACACACCCGAATGCTCTGCCTGCAGGTTTTGTAGATGTTGCTGAGATCAGGATGTGCAACTTGCTGAGCAATTGGGATATTGAGGAATTTGTCCCTGGGTATTCACACAGAGTCACCCCACCATGAGATGTGTTTATATATGTGATGTGTTTATAGCTTCTGTAAACCATTTTCAAAGCCATAGAAGAAATTATTTTGGGATGCTTTGAGCTGAAGGCTGCTTCTCCATGGTGATAATTTCACATTCCTGCTGTGCTCAGTGGTCCTGTCTTCGAAATAATCCTGTTTTCAGATGCAGGCCCTGTGTTTGTATCTGTGATAGGAAGGGTTGATTGTCTCCTAATGGTACAAATCTGGAGGCTGTGTCTCATGACTGGTCACAATGGTGACTGAATGCAGCCCTTTGGAGAAGGGCTTAGTTCATGCTCAGCCTGGAGGGCTTAAGGGAATTAGCTATTGCATTGCATTGATCACCCAGAACAGTGTGCTCAGCATCATGAACAGTTCACAAGAAGATGTAGACCAAGTCTCAAGTAGTTCCCACCCTTGCAGCCCTAACTTTGCTTGGTATCAATGACTATTTGCTGTAATTTGGCTGGCTTGTGCTTCTAGAAGGACACCAGCTTCCTGCTAGTGGGCCAAGACTCCAGGTCCCTCAACCTCCTAAACCAAGTAAATCTGGACCAGAGACATCTCTGGGTGAGCAAGACAATTCCTCACCTTTGAAGACACATGGTGACTTGAGTACCACTCATCCCAACCCTAACACTTGTGTCCTTGGACGACTAGCAGCTGAGGAGCCACCAAAGGTCAGTGTCCTTGGGTCAGGCTGACAGTGGCTTGGATGTCAAGCCCCTTGGATGGCATGTTGACTGTGGACCAGCCTGGAGGACAGATTCCAGAAGGAAGAGGCGCATGGGCAGTGCAGCCCAGCATGAACAGACCCATCTCTCATCCCCTTCCAGCTTCTTGGCATCGCTTCAATGCTCCTGTGCTTCCAACAGGAGAACATGTCATGACTCCACAAGTGTCTGTGCTGACATCTGCCAAGGAAGGTGCTAACTGGCATGACTAAAGGAATCCAGAGCTGGCCCTGGGGTTGCCCAATCTCTGTGTTTGACTACAAAAGCATGGTGTTTTTCACTAACTTCATGTGTCCATGGAAAATAGTGCCCAAGATCTGATATCTCAATCCCCCCTTGTCTCATTTGTCTTAGAGGGTTACAGGAGCTCTGAAGCCCAGAAGCAGCTGGTGAAACACCAACAGCATGATCTAAAATGCAGATTGTGGGATGCCAGGGCTGTGCTTGCAGATGCAGCACTGTGAGGAGGGGGCAAAAGAAGACGAATAGGCCAAACTGGAAAGGAGACTCTCTGCTGATTTGGTCAGTTGTGCAAGGCTGGCTGCCATGCAACCTCTGCTGCCTGTAAATGGCTGGGTGCTCTGTGTCCATGCAGGACCAGCCAATTCACCTATGCATGAGTGCCTGGTGAGTTTGTGCTGTCACATCCAAAATAATTCATGCCTATGTGCTCAATTAATTTATGCATGAGCACCTGAACAACTTACACATGAGCGTAGATGTGTTAACAAGTGCTCCATGCCTTGGTGGGCAACAAGCAGTCCGTACAGCTGAGCTGGGGAGCTGAAGCAGGATAAATGAAGCTGGTGACCTGGGAGAGCAGAGCTCTGGGAACACAGTTGTGATGGGCATCTATTTGAACTGGTGTAATGACTTCAATTTTGTCTTGCAAGGACAAGGCCTGACACTTGCAGTAACTGCAAGGGATGGAGTTTGCAATGGATGTATGTTCAGACTACTGTGGCCTTCCTGGTTCAGTGTGTTGCAGGAGCAAAGTACGAAGCTTGCAGTAAGTCTTGCATTCAGGTTTTTACAACACCAACCCCTCTACCCTGGTCCATGGGAATAAGGAGAGAAGTCACAAGAAGCACATATATTTGAACTTTGATAATGTTGACCCTGATAATCTAGTTCATTGTGCAAGGGGTGGAGCTCATAACAGATAAAAGTTTGAGTCGTGATGCTGATAACCCCTGGACTCTGGTTGTGGGGGGAAAGCACTGAAATTTTAGAGCACAGGTTGCTTCAGTGTTAATCCCTCTGTCTTGTCCCCAGGGAGGAAGAGTGGTGCTTGTAATCGGTGTATATTAAGATTATGATGATGTTGAATGTAGAGTTGATAGTGGATTTGTGTTTGAACGCCTTTTAAGGATGAGCTTCAGGGAGCGGAACAAGATGGGCGTGAACTGCAGGCATTACTGTGTTCGCCCGTGGGCACTAATTAGTTCACACAGGAGCACCCAGTAAGCTCATGCACAAGCAACTGATTAGTGCATGCATGAGTGCCCTGTTAATTCATACACAAGCACCTAGTTAGTACCTGCACGAGCACCCAGATAAGCCATGCCTGGGCAACCAATTAATGCATGCATGAGTGCCTGATTAGCTCACACATGGGCCCCCAATTAATTCACGCATGAGCGCCAAATTAATTTATGCATGAGCACCCAACCAGTTCACGCTTCAGCACTCAAACAGCTCTATATTCAAAAAGGTGATGAGAAGTTTGTGTTAACTGACAATGAGATAAACTATGTCAAAACTCCCTGGGTCAAGATTGTTTTACCTGTAACACTACCGAGCCCTGTTCATGTAGCAGCATTGCAGCACCAAGTAGGACCTGTCACTGGGCCATGGAAGTGGGATAGAAAGAAGGCAGTGGTAGGTTTTGTCCTGATGGTGATGCTGGCATCATTGCCTGGTTTTCTGTGTAAGGGGGATCCCACGGTGCAACAGCTGGGGATGGGACCTTCAGGAGCAGCCCCTTCTTCATGCCTCTTTTTTTCCCCTCTAAGCAGCTCTCAAGATGAGTTTGGTCTCATATCCCATGGTCTGAAAGGTTTTACAAGCCTCCTCAACCTGGGCTTCTGTGGGCGTACAAACTCCAGCTGCAGGCAAATATGTTCTTTACACAACAAGCTCTGGGGTTTTTTGGCTGCCAACCTTTAATTGCTTCACAGTGAGCATATCAATAAGTGATAACCTGTCATTACTCAGTCGCTCAGAAATCAGCCATGGGGCCAAGATCTGTGTTTTGGCTGCTGTGCTTTTTAACTCATGGGGACCAGAGCATCATGACCACAATCACCTCAGCCCCGTGAGCATTATATGAAGTTGGGCTAGTTCACCAGGGGGCTTTCTGCATGGCACAACACAGCACAAGATTCTCCATCAAGGTAGATGTCAAGTCAGATTGTCACTTTCTTGCTCTCCAAAGACATGTGGAAGGTGAAACTGCTGGCTCAAGCAAATGGCAACCCACAACTAACCATTGACACTGGCCTCTGTTTACCTGTTTGGGTGTTACTGCAGTTGCTACTTATTTGATTGTTGGTTTTGTTCCATACTGCATGACCTAGCAAACATAAATAAATTACCATAGCAGGAATGAAATGACAAATAATAACCAGGTAAGCACAGCCATATTTGCACAAGAAAGAGGCAAAGTGGGTGGTGCCAACAGTGGAGGCATTAAACCAAGTTAGGAGCAAACTCAGCGTATAGTCCCATTTGTTTCCTTTACTTCGACATAGACCTGGTTCCCACTGACCTTGGGTAACTGAGAGAACTCAGCTTAAACTTAGCAAAGCAATTACAGAGCTTTACAGGTCCGATTTCAAAATTACAGGTCCACCTTCAAAACCAGGCAGTGCTCAATGCAGACACTGACCCTGGAGGCCAAATCCTGCCTTGGGCTTTGCTGCAGATGCTCCCAGACAAGGAAAACGAGTTTGGTGTGGTTGAGCCTCTGAGTGTCTCTCTGTGCCAGAGTATCCAGCTCAACACAGCAAAGCAATGGGGCTCAGACAGCTCAGGAGGGAGGGGATGTGTGTGCTTCGGTGCTCTAATGGGTGCTGAGGAACCCCAAGGTGTCCCCTTCTGTCAGTCCCTGCCTAGCCACAGATGGAGCTCCCTTGTCTTGGCATGGTCGCTTTGGGGCTGGTGCTCTAGGGGAAGGTCCTCTTGCATCCTTGATCCACCGCCTTGCAGATGATGGCTCTGACTTTGAGGGGTGCAAGGAGGATGGGGTCAAAGCTGTGCTCCTCATCCAGCTCAAATGATACATCATGTCTCATGTTCAGGAAAGGATGCAGTATTCCTCCCTCTCACATCTGCTGCCCACCTGGGATGCTGGAAAAAAAATCCATTTTTCTCTTCCCTTTTCTAATTTTTGTTGTAGGACAAAGATTGCAACTTCAAAACAAAAAGGGATGGGAAAGCCTAACTTCAGGAAATCTTAAAAAATAAATTTGAAAAATATTTTTCTCTTCCCAAAGCCTAAACTAAAAGGTGGTGTTGTGCTGCCTTTGTGGGTTTTTTTTAAAGTTAGGCCACTGCACTGCTATCCCAGATAGGTGTGAGCTGGCCGTAAGGGCTGAACAACCCTTTGCACTGACTGCCTGGCTCCAGGATGGAGCGTGGGGAAGCAGCAGGCAGGCAGCTCTGCTTGCGCAGCAAGATTTGCACGAATGCCCTGCTATCTGCCCTGCTGTCTGCCCTGCTATCTCCTACAGCTGAGGTCAGGGAGAGCTAGCAAAAACTTTCTCTCTTCCCCAGTCCAGATCTGCAACCACTCTGTTCCGGGTTTGCCAAGCACCGTGGCGGTGAGAGCTGGCAAGCCTTTCTCCAGAGGAAAGCTCCGTGGGGGCGGATGAAGATGAGAAGGGTCCTGAATTAATAAATGTAATAGTAAAAGAAACCCACACCAGGGCAGTGACTTTAATGGAAATAAGCTGCTCGACTTCGCCCTTGAAAGTTTATGGTGCTTAAAACAATTGTAAACATGTCAGTGTACATGGATACGGTTTCTATAGCAGCACAGCAACAGTTAAGGGCTTGCTCCCAAACATACCCCAAAGGAAACTAAAAATAGTGTCTGTTGTATCAAAATCTGTATACATATTCAGGAAGACATACAGAAACTAGGAATTTGTGAACCTACATCGGCTTTGGTTTTTTCCCCCTTTTCTCCCCTTTTCTGAAGAGGGACTGAGAGGACAGCAGCAGCGTGTGGGGAGGGATGAGCCTGGTGGTGACACTCCCCTCTCCGGCACTTCCCGGCCAGGGCCAAGCCGGGAAGATGCTGTGTCCTCTCCTCTGTGCCCTGGCATAAACAGACCCACTGGTCAGCAGCTGGAAGAGAAATCCACTTTTTTCCTCTCTACTCTGTCCTTATCATCACTGTGTTGCAAGCGGTGCCTGCGCGTGCCCATTGCTCTGCTGCCTCCGGGACACCAATACAGCTGCTGGTTTTTACTGCCAGCGCCAAAAGGCTCGGGTACACAGCTTACATCATATACCTCACGTACCCTTTCCTTCCCGCAGTGCAGCAGGGTGCAAAGCGCGGTGCAGTCCTGCCAGCCGCTGCAGTGAGGTGGGAAGGGCAGTGGCAACGGGGTGCAGGCTCCTACATGTTTGGGAGTTAAGAGAGTTTTCTCTTGCCTTTGAAACAGCATTTAAACAAGCTCGGGAAGCCGGTTGCTATGCAAAGCTGGACCCTGCCAGGGGTAGAAGTGCCTCCTCTCTTGGCCAGCCTGGCTCAAGGTCTCATGTTCCTTTCTAAGGTGGCTTTTTCCCACCAGACCAATCACCAGCAGCATCTGCTCCAGTAACTAAAAGTCATCTTTGAAGCAGAAGGAACAATGTTCCTGGAGTTTTGCAGCAAGAAAAAGGTAGTGATTTGCCTTCCTGGGAAGGAAGGCATGTGCTCCCCAAGAGGAGCCTTCAGAAACACTCCTGTGGCTACATGGGAGGGTTTTGCAGTGACAGCATCCTTCTTGATTAAGAGTGCAAACGTCCATTGCATTCCTAAGAGACCGTGTGTTGCATGACATAGCAAAAACCAAGACACACAACAGAGAAGCCAGCCAAAATACAGAGCAGATGCAATACATCAGAACCAGTGCCGAGAAATTCAACTTGATGCAAAGCAAGGATTTCCAAGGTAGATATAAGCACTCAGAAACTGCTGTGGGCCATCTCTTCCCCAAAGAACACGGAGGTTACATTACCATTTTTCCATGCACTTCCACAGTCAGGAAAACACCAACTATGAAGATTGAATGAAAGACTGGAATACTTAAATCCCATCCTTCATAGTTAAACCATCTCACTTCTTCCTTAGTTGGTTTTTTGTTTGTTTGGAGTTTTTTGGGAGGTTTGGGGGTTTGTGTGTGTGTGTATGGTTTTGTCTGTTTGTTTGTGGTTTTTTGGGTTTGGTTGGTTGGTTGGTTGGTTTTTGTGAGGCATCAGTTACCTCATAGCAAAGTACAAAAGACAAAATGAGAGTCAAGTGTCCAACTACCCTATGGCAGTGGCATCATACCCAGTGCATCATTCATAAATGCTGCATCTCACCAGGCGTTTGGGAAAGCCACAGGCACAAATAGTTATTCATGCCTGATACCTCGACCAGTTCTATTAATGCCAAAATGATCTTGCTTTTACAATGTAAAACCCCTATGCTTTTTATTTATTCTTAATTATAGATAGATGGCTTCTTAAGTTTTAAACAAGCATGGCATGGTATTTAATGAGTGGCTGGTCTCTGCTAATAGAATCTGCACAAGTGGATTTATTGTGGGCACTAGTTTGCAAAATAATACATTCATAAAAAACATTGCAGCAAAAAGCTTTTGGACTGTGGTCAGTATTGGGGAAAATTGCTTTCTAGCAGGCTGAAATCATCATCCTCTTCAGCCTTTTGCAGATTATAATTTGGATCCCTCAGACAAAAGTGACAAATGGTACTTAGCATTGCTGCAGCATCTTTAACTACACACAAACAGTATCCTACCTCTCTGTCTGCTTTGATTTTGCAGAGCTCAAATTCCTCTGCTTTAACAAATGGCATCACTGAAAGTTTTGTTTCTGTGTTCCCAGGGCAGCATAACCAGTGAAATGGGAATCACAAGCTGCAAACAACACATTAAACCATAAGGAAGGAAAAACAAAGCAGCTGCATCACAGCACCTAATTGTATTCACTATCTGCCTGAGATTTCGTGATGTGTTTTTCTGCATTTCACCCTGGTTTAGGGTGTGTAAAGTGTGTTTCTGGGAAGGGCAATGTGATTCCAACGGTGGCCGTGGTAGCTCTCATGAGGGTGGGACAGGGTCTGGCTTTGTTCTCCAGCCACGCAGCAGTAGTGGCTGTGACATCATGTGTCCTCCCACGCTTTGCTTTACCCTTCCAGCCATCATACCCCCTACTTTTAGGTAACAACTGCTGCCAGTGCAACATGAATTTCTGCTTGTTTGGTGAAAATGGGTGCTGGGGAAAAAAAAAATATCCTTTGGCTGAATATTGTTTATGGCACTAACTGTGTGTTTAAACAACAGGAGGTGTAGCAATGACACTTCGCAAGCCAGCTGGGAAGATGGTGCCATGAACTGATCTTCACCTGGTCCCTCTTGCACCTCATCCCCTATCCCCATTTCCAGTCATCACCCTCAATGCCAAAGAGAGAAGCTCTTCCTACCCCAAGACATCTAGAAAAAGGTCATGCTTAGCTGGGGTTGAGCCACAGCTTTGGCCTTACATTCCCAGCCACCTCCATGCAGGCTATGCCAGAGGAGAGCCCAGACACACTGTCTCCCAGCTGATTTTACTCATGGGTTATTTAAAGCAGACATTGATAGCTCTGAAGTCAAGGCAGCTGAGCACGGCTGCCAGTGGCTAATGAAGGTGAATGTCAGGAGTCATCATCGACATGATTAGTATAATTAAACTGAGCTGTGAAATGCCAGCATGAGCAGCAGAAAAGTCTCTCTGATGGGAGGTTTGCTTTGCTGGATTGAAAATTAGGTGCTTCCTTTGAAACTTCTGATGAGCTATCTATGGGTATGGTGGTTTTCTCTTTTTCCTCTTGCCCTGAGCAGTCCCTGAGTGCTGCCTGCATCTTGGCAGCTGCTCTTGCCATGACCACGGACAACCTGCTTCATTTTTTTTTTTGGTCTAACTTACCCAGGCTGTAAAGCATGGATGAAAATGTTTAGCTGCCTACCTGATAAGGCTGATGTGCAGATTAATTAATATTTCTCAAGTTCCTTGAGAATTGCCGATTATTATTGCTACATAACAACTGTTGCTATGTAGGGAAAAATTCCTGCCACCGGATCCAGGCATGGACACCGCACCTACATTTCCTGGCCTTGCAGAGGTCAAACCTCAGCTTTGCTTTGAGCATGCAGCCAGAAAAATCCTCCTTTTTGCCTCTTCAATGCTTTGCTTGTGTTGCTTCTGCAGCCTTTGTTATTCCCTTTGGTACGCTGGGTGGTGCAAGACAACGCTGTCAGATCCATGTGTGCCCCATCCTAAGGCAACACAAGGGATGATTTCTGCCAGGGTCAGAGCCCAGGTAGCACCTGATCTTGGCACGGCTGGTCTGCATCAGCGCACAGCTTGCTCCTGCTGGGCTGCTGATGCAGGGTGGCCCCACAGCAAACCCATCTTCCTGGGTGATCAGCCGTACCCAGAAACAGCATCAACACCCAGCCCTGAAAAACTGCTTGACTCCCGCCACGGAGGCAGTGAAGCAAGGGTGGACCTGCCGAGCTCTGCAGTCTGTGATACCACACCTTAGTATCTGAGTGACTCATGGAGTGTTCAACAAGCAGATGATTTTGTTTCTCTTCCTCTTTTTGCACAACAAGGGTATGAGATTTTTAAAAACCAGCATGTTTTACCCCTATTTCCTAGTTTTCCTGCTGGGAAAGCCTTGTTTCCTATGGCTATGAACCTTGGCTTGGTGGACATCACGTTGGTTACTCCCACTGAGGAGCATTGGTGTTGCCAGCATGGAGGAAGCAGAGTCAGCTTGGGTTACACCAGTGACTCTCAGAGCATCATTGAGCCTCAAAGACAATAGATACATGAATAAATTGTGTCCTGGTCCTGAGGCCAGCTGGCAACACACTACTGCTGTCAAAGTCTCCTGCAGCCCCAGACAAGGTGGCCCTGTCCAACCACCTTTGAGTGGTCCCCAGCTCACATGTTTTCCTAACCACACCTGGGCAATGCTTGAGCTCGTTGGCCGGGGCCAAAACAATGCTGAGGCCTCTGTGTGGATTATTCTATTGTCACAGGCACAGCCAATATGTTTTAGGAGCTGTTTATCACCAAGCCATTAGAACCCATTAGGTGATGGGGTCCCAGCAAAGACCACCAGTGATGGGTGGAACACGGTCACATCTTCCTCAGGATCAAGCATGACCTGATGGAGCCACCAGAGCCTGGTCTGGTGGGCAGACAGGGCTGAGTGATTGCTAGGAAGGTGGGATGCTGGCTTCTGTTAGTAAGTATGTGCTTTCACAGCTCTGATTCATTCTGGGTTGCAGCAAGCTGCCATAACTCAAGCCTGCATACACCAGACTGGGACACAGTGTTCTTCATTGTCTGAATAATATTCAGAGAAGGCTTTTTCCTCACCAAGATCACAGTGACATGATTGAGGTGAGCCCATGTAAAACTGAGGGGCTGCAGAGGGGGAGTTTTCCCAGGTGAAAGGACAAGATCACATCAAACGAAGTTCAGTGATGATAAATGCAAATTAAAGTGCAGTGGCAGGAAACAACAGGATTTGGTATCAGCTGCATCAGTCCAGGGATGAAATATGGCTATGCATGGCCAAGTGTTGACTCCAAAATTCAGCAGTGACCCTAAAAGCAAAAAGAAACCCCAAACCTGTGATAGGATCCAGAAGCCAACCCCAAGGAAAGGGCAAACACAATAGGTACTGGCTGGTCTAAAGAAGGAGTATCAAGAGCTGCTGCTGGCCCTGTCTCACAGGACCCTACAGTCAAGTGAAGAAAATGAGAGATTTGAAATATTTGCCGTAAAATCCCCAAAGTTCATTGCCCTACACCTCTGAAGTCAGCAGGAGCCTTTCAGTTGCTCCCCCAAACACATCACTCATATCACCAGTGGTGTTCGAACCTCTGTTTGGGTAGACAGTGCTGGAGATCCTGAGAGGAGACCTGATGGATCTGGTCCCAGCCAGGCCACCATTGGTCTTGCTGTAGGCATCTCACCACCCTCAAAATGGATGGAAGGGTTGAAGGTGGCTGTGCTGTGCTGGTCCCAGCGGGCTTTTAATCAGGTCCTGGATGCAAATCCTTCTTGAGCAATGATTAAACAAACCTTGTGTTGACGAAGACCGTGGTGGCTTCCTTCCCTTTAACTTCTTCCTTGGTCTGCTACCTTTCAACCAGCCAGAAGACACCACGTTAATGATCATTTTTGAGTGCAAAAGCTGAGGAAAGAGTACTAGTCTGTTACCACGCAGCCAGCTCATGTGGCTTAAATCATAGCCACAATGTGCGTTCTGGTGTATGAGTTCCCAGGCAGAAAGCACAGGATTTTTTCCATAACATGTGCAGGGGGACCAAAAAAAAAAAGCTTTGGCTGCCTATATTGAAAGCAAACAAAAATATATACACGTCCGTAGTTTTGTGTGTTTTCATGGGATTCAAGGACTCAAAAGCTGCTTTGTTTCTTCAACTAACCCATGGTTAGACAGCATGGACTTGGATGTGATGTGGACTGGTCTCTAGGCAGTAAACCAGTGAGGTGATGGTGGCTGCTCCTCTCAAAGGAGGGTACGAGAAGGCAGTCTGAATCATCTGGGTGGGAGCTGGGTGCTATGGGTGTCCCCACTGCTTGCCAGTCCTTTTAAAATATGGATAAGATACCATCTCTGCATGTCCATCCCTCATGCTTCTGTGCTGGCTGATGATACTCTGGGAAAAGCCCCTTCATTTTTCTCTGCCTTGGTTTCCTCATGTGTAAAAGGGGCTCTGCAGGTCACCTATGAAGTGGACCCATCCTATGGGCACAAGGAGCACTCACAAGCTGATGTTTATGTACTGATTTTCTTATTACATCAACCTCCAGACTGATACAGCAGCTCTAACAAGCGACACGTGGTGTTTTCATTTTGCCTAATCATGCATTTAAATATACCTTGCTAAAGTAACACCTGCCTCCTCTATTTTGCTGTTTGTGTCGTGGGTTGGGTGAGGGGGAGATGCTACCACATTCTTTTCCCCAGAAAAATGCACAGGGCTGATGTCCTTCCAGCCAACATCTTCAGAGATCGTGTTTTAGAGAAGAAAAAAAATAAACAGAAGGGGAGGGAGGTTAATTGCAAAAAACATGTATTAAAAAATATTTTAATTGTGGGAATGGGTGTCCAGAAAAGCTGAGGTGTGTGTTTGCATGGTCCACTTTCTCCCATCTCAGCCACCTGTGAGATACTCCTGAGGTGCTGCTGGTGGAGGGCTGACTACATCTAGCAGGATACAATTGGTGGGGAAATCACTGTAAATGCTAAACAAAGTTTCCCTCTAGACCCATGTGCGAGGAAAAGCAATGAAATACACTCCAGAGCCCGTGGGGTGCAATCCCCTCCGCAGAAGAGGGACAGCAGGAGGCTTCATGTGCTGCTTAAGCTCTCCTTTTATGGTTATCTTCAGAGGGACGTCCCCTAAAAGGACTGAAGGTTTTGTCCTTCATCATTAATAATGTATATCAGTGGGACTGATACCTGTCCATCCAGGTGGCTGACTGCGATGCAACCACCAGCAGCATCCTCGCTAAACACTGTGCTGATGCAACAGCTCCATTTCTCCCTCCTCTCTGCCAATATGGAATGCCCCTTGATTTTACATCTCTGCAAATACGCTTTTAGAGGGTAGACATTTGCTTATTAACTTAAAGCAAATTACATGTCTAAGAACCAGTGGAAGAACATAATTTAATCGTCACAGACGATCGGCCTGTTTGATTGCGAGTGATTGCACAGCCACCCCTGTACTCTGCCTAAGCGCAGCGCAGGTGTGAGTGCACATCCCCGCTGCCAGGCTTGGGAAAGGAGGGACTGGCTGCCAGGCTCAGGGTGGTCTGTTTTTTCTGCTGTGATTGAATGTTGAATCCTTAATGGACCATAATTTGAGTTTGTAATGAGCTGGAGCACATTCCTTCTGAAGAACTCAAAATCCGATGAACAGGGTGATAGCAGCGCTCTGGGTTACAGCATTGAGTCTTAACGTTTGACATACTCTGACCTCCTGTCAGCTGGCACTAAACATTGATCTGCTTAAAACTTCCAAAAAGGAATTCAGCATTGACTTGTAATCTTAAATATTTTCACGCGACTGAAGTCTGACTAATGACTTAATCACACCAAGCCACAGTGATTACCCACGCAGGCACCCACGGCAGCATGTTGTGGCATCAGCAGCCACCCAGTGCCCTGTCATCATGCTCAGTCCCAGCAGCTTTGGTCCCTGAAAAAGTTTATTTGTGTGTAGGTGTGAATCACCCTAAATCCCAGGGGCTGGATGAAAAAGGTGATATCAATCTCCATTTCACAGCCAGGGGAGGCAGCTGCTTTAGAGGGGCTTGAGAATGCTCCTTGGGGACACAGGTTCTCCCCCAGAAACGAGGGGCTTCTCTGAGGTTTTAGGGAGGACTTGGTGAAGTATCCTGGCAGCCTAAGTCTAAAAGATGACCTGAGCATGGCCAGGAGACGTGTTGGAACCAGAGGGGGAGTTTGGACCAGCCACACACTTTTGGGGATACATGGTGTTTAGCAGCATGGCCATTAGCCCAGCCAAACCACTCTGGTTCAGGGTCATTTAATTTAATAATATAGACAGGAGCAGTGTGGTGGGGATGAGCTGTTGGGGCTATATGTGGTTTAGAGCAGTACAGAAACCTGGCCAAGATCCTTTACTGTTTCTTCATTGCTGTGGAGAGATCACAGGACCATACGTGCTCTGATGGGAACATTAAAGGGGACCGTGTGTCATTTTCATTTGCATCTGACTCATGCCTGTTCGACATGAACATTGGAACAGCATGTGGCTGTCAGAAAACAGAAAATAATTGTTTAAATATCAAAGATTATTTCAGAGCTCCGCTTTGCTGGGTGGCAGCTCCAAGTTTCAGTGCCAGGAGGGAAAAAATGGTCTGAAATGAGATGGATCCACAGACGTGTGCTCTACCTACGTACCCTCCTTTCTCCAACTGATTATATGTGGTGCTGGGTCACCTCAGGCCAGCTTGGCTCCCTGAAAAAGACCAAATCTTTTGTATTTCAGCTCCCTGCTGTCTTACCCCTGGTTAGTACAAGCTTATGGGACATGGGGATATGGTGGGATCACAGGGAAAAACAGCCCCTAGGCCTGCTGCCAGCAGGTAGCTGAGTTATGAAGCACCAGCTTCTCCAGACCTCTGGGCATGTCACAGAGGACTGTCAGCCTGGAGTGGCGGTTGCTCTTTTTCCATAGCAAGGGACATGTGTTAAATATAAGGAAATACCAAAAGCTGCAACCAAACTCAGCTGTTTCCTCTTTTTTTTTTTTTTTAAGTGGGAAAGAAAAGCTTTCTGAAATTGTTCCTCCTATAAGAGGAATGCTTTGTACATCTGATTTGTCTCTTAAACTTCCTCTGAACTGTGTTTGAAAAAGAAATGAACCCTGAGGCAGGATGGAGATCAGAAAGGCAACTGCAGGCAGAGCTGCACCAGGGGGTTGTATGAAGGATAAATGCTTGCACAGACTTAAGAAAGGATTGGGCCAGTTAATGAAACAGAAGTCCATCAAAGGCTATTCATCATGAAGGTGCTAATTTAGAGTTGGATAAAAGAGGGTCAGCAATGGGACGTGAGCCCTGGTTGCTGTCCCGGGACAGGGCTGTGCTTGGTTCCTGCATTGCTGGCATCCGGGACTCGTCCTGCAGGCAGGAGGGATGTGGCTGTGGTGGGGATGGTGGGATACTGGAAACTCCTTATCTATGCTTTGAATTCTGCAGGAGGGTTGCATAGTGGGGAGAAATCAGGAAAAAGCCTCCCAAGGGTCGACACAACAAACCCATAAGCTACTACAGAAAAGTGCAGTGAGTGAGAGCAGCCTGGAGCATCTCTTGGTAGCCAAACAGGACCCCATTCAATGTGGCAAGAGGATCATCTGCTGTGTCAGGACACACATGTAATGGGCAAGGCAAACCCTTGTGAGCTATTCCTCTCCCCGCAGGCTTTCTTCAGCATCCTCAGTGGGTGCTTCTGTCAGCTGTGCTTAATTCCTATGTATCTTAGTAAACTGAACATGGGACAGCAGCATGATGTCTCCAGCTATCTAGCCCCAGTACGCCCCAGGCATAATATTCACCTCTCCACGCCCCCGTTTCCTCTAGTAAATTGGATAATAATGAGATCTATTAACACTGTAATGTTACATCACATGTGTGGCAAGTGATTCATTACATGCAATAGTCCCAGCATGTAAGGCAGCACGCAGGGGTCAGGCAGCACCAGGCTCATCCCAGCATGATGCCTGTGACTTTCTGCCTCTCCCCCACCTTCTTCCCCATCCCGGGGAAGGAAGCACCTGGTCCCTGAGAGGAGAGACATGGCTTCTTCCCAGGTGGGACCCAGCAGGATTTCGGTGCCGAGGCTCATGCCAGGAGCTTCTCCACCCACGCCTCAGCAACTCCGTCACCAGCCACCTATCTCCCACGTGCCCATGTGCATGCTTCTTGCTGTGCTGTGGTCAGGTACTGTGTGAAGTGACACCTTGGACAGCTATGGGGACTTGTGGGGTACGCTTCTGCTCGAGGGCAAGTGTGCGACTTGCCCCGTAGCAAAGGATTAGGGGATGCTGGTATCAGTAGCTCAGCAAAGAGGAGATTAAAGGATGCCTTGATCAGAGGGCTATAAATACCTAGGTTGGAAATAAAGCAGAGATAATGGGCTGCCAGGGCAGAGAACAAAGTTACAGCAAATCTAAAGGCAAACCAATAAACACTCGACAGAGCTGTTTTAACACCAGGCTTTGTTTGCAGCAGTCGTCAAAGGCTGGGGGAGGATTTATCATCAGGGCTATTTTTATCTCAGGTGTCAATGCTTCTTTGAAAGAAATACAGCCTTTGAGGCAAAAGCTGTCTTCAGGATGCCCGGGGTTATGCCCTGGAGGTCAGAATAGATGATCATCCTGACCCTTTTGTTTTTGTAATCTCGGAGCTGCCAGTTATATCTCTTAATCTCTCTTTAAAAATCCCAGAGCCAGTGAAACTCAGGTTAAGGACCTGAGTTACACAGCCCAGCACAACTAATTGTTTCTAACCTTGTTAACTCTTCAGCAGCTTTCTGTGTGACGGCAAGGAAAGCATCTTCATTGACTTTGTGTGTCATGCTGGGGCAGGACTGTGTTTTTTTCTGAGCGATGTGGGGGTAAAAGCCCTGGTTCCCCTTACAAATGTGTTTATTTATTTCTCACTGTGTACAAGCTACAGAAAACATAGAACAAAATCAGTTAATGTAGTCTTTCCATTGCTAGAGAAGAGTCTTTCAGCTGAAATAGTATTTCAAGGTATTTATTTCAATAATATGTTTTCTCCAAACAAATTATGATAGTTATCATTGGCAGTACTGCCAGAGCAGCCTATGATACAGAGCAATCTTGCTTAAAATATGTTTTTATATATTTATTTAAGCACCCCCACACACATAGCAAGAGTAACTTGACAGGATCAAGACAGCACACCATAAGTTATAAGATCCAGGATTATTTATTTCACTCTGGCAGAGAAATGAGGCTAAAACCCCAGAGCCAGGTGTGAGCTCGAATGGTGCTGAGCTTTCACGCCACTCTGTAGAGTTTGTATTCAATTCTGAGCCTGTATAACAGCCTTAGAGCATCACTCCTGACTCCTACTGAATGTGTTTATTATTCCACCATGCTTGATGTTGTTATTGAAAAATAGGGAGGCTCTGGTTTGCAGAGATGGGAGTAGATGCGATACATGCATATATACATAGACGTCTTATATAAATACACGTGCGTATTTATCTATAAGTGCATGCATGTACATACATATACACACACAAATATATGCACATATATATGCACAGATGTTAATATATGCACATGCACAGACATATACACCTATACTTATCTATATATACACAAACATATACACACAGCAAGTTGGACGGGGCTTTGGGCAGCCTGGTCGAATGGAAGGTGTCCCGGCCCATGGTGGGGAAGTTGGAACTAGATGAGCTTTAAGGTCCCTTCCAACCCAAACCATTCTGTGACTCGATGATATACAAATACATATACATACATTTATATACACGAGGAGAGACCTTAATGCTGTCTACAACTACCTGAAAGGAGGTTGTAGCATGGAGGGGGTTGGTCTCTTCTCCCAAGTATCAAGTGATAGGACAAGAGGAAACGGCCTCAAGTTGCGCCAGGAGAGGTTTAGATTGGATATTAGGAAAAATTTCTTAATGCAAAGGGATGTCAGGCATTGGAATAGGCTGCTCAGGGAAGTGGTTGAGTCACCATCCCTGGCGGTGTTTAAAAGACATGTAGATGAGGTTCTTAGGGACATGGTTTAGTGCTAGAGTTAGATTATGGTTGGACTCTACAATCCTGAGGGTCTCTTCCAACTGAAATGATTCTGTGATTCTATATGTATACATATATACAGACATACACACAAAAACATGCATGCATACACACATATATATGTACCTGTACGTGTGTATGTATGTACACGTACACGTATAGCCACGCACACGCGCGGGGCCGGAACTACAACTCCCGTCATGCCTCGGGGCGGGGCTCCGTCATGGGTCACGCCCCCCGCTCCTTCCGCCCCGCCCCCGCCGGTGGGGTGCGCGAGCGCGCGGCGGCTGCTGAGCTAGAGGGCGGGCGGCTCGGGGAAGCGAGGGCGGCGGAGCCGAGCGGGGAGGCCCGGGCTCTGGTGAAGGCGGGGGAGTCGGCGTCGATCGGTTTGTTCGTGTCCGGCCTCTTCCCGGCAGCTGCTGCCGTTTCACGGACGGTCTCTCTCTCTCAGCGCGGGCCCGCGGGGGCGGGAGGGAGCGCTGCGGAGGCGCCTTCCCCTCTAGCCCAGCCGGGGCTGTCGTCCTACGGGCGGCCGTGAGGAGACGGGGGCGGAAGCTGAGGCTGCCCCTTCGCCTTCACCTCGCTGCCGGCCTGCCTCTGCCGCCTCGGGGAGCTGCGACTGCCGGCGTGGGGTGCCTCGTCTGCCGCTTCCTTCCTTCCCGGGGTGAGTATCGCGCCTGTCGCGACAGAGCCCGTATCGTGAGGGGGGAGGCGGGCTGCGGGTCTGCCCGCTTCCCTGGGCCGCTTCCCCCTATTCCGCTTCCCCGCCGCCCTGCGCGCTTTGTGCTGCGCCTCCTCAGGGCTCCCTTTTTGTTAATATTTTTAAAAAAGATTTTTTTTTTTTCCCGAAGGTTTGGCCAGTTTATTGTCCTTTTGTTGTTTGGTTGGTTTTTTTAAATCTTTCGCACCCAGTCGGAGTTGGCCGAGCCCCTCTCTCGGGCTGGATGTGCTGGGGAAGCAGCTCTTTGTCATGGAGCGGCTGCCGAGCCGCCTGCCCTCGGGAGAAACATCACTTTAAATAAAAATAGAAAAAAATAAGTAGCTCAGTATTAAAACTCCGAGGTTTTGTTAATTTAGGGAGATATGTGTTTTTGGCGGTGGTGTTGTTATTTATCCTTTTTTTTCGAGGAGGAAAGAGTCCCCCTGAAGTCCAGGCTCCATTTATCCCAGCCCCTGTGCCGGAGCGTTGAATGGGAGCAGCACGCAGGCGGTGAAAACAAAACAAAGGGGGGTTTTGTTTTGCTGGTTTAACGTGCAAAATCTTGGTGGGGGAAAGCTTTATATATTTTTTTTTTCTTTTCCTTCCTCCCTTAACCATAACAAATGCGATGTTGTTTTACCTCGGAAGAATCCAGATAGCTGGTAGATAAGTTGTGTCTTTTTAATTTTAAGCTTCTTTGGGGGAATTGCGAGGTATCTTTCCCATATTCTCAGCCTTGGCTCTTTTGTGAGCAGCCTGCCATCCAGCGCAACTTTCGTCGGGTTTTTCTTTTCACTCTCTTGTTTTTTGTTTTGTTTTTTTCTTTTTGCAAGTAGTTAAATAACGCAATTTCAGGAAGAGCTAATAGCAGGGGAATATTTCTGCCTGTAACAATCATGGAGAAGATTTTTAAAAGGCAATGGAGAGGAGCAGCAGTTGTGTTTTCAGCTGAATACATTTTTTGGTTCTTAAAAGGGATAACTATCTTTTGAAGCGATTATTATATTTTACACTGAAAGCTTTTTTTTTCCGTTGTTTTTGTTTTTACTATCCCCTCAAAAAAATTGAGCTATTTCACCTCTGCAAGATGCAGCTTCTAGAATACATGCACGAAAAAGCAGTCTAGCTGTAACGCTCATGTTTCTGGCCTTATCTTTCAAAGGCCACCCGCTTGTTTTTGCTGGGACTCTTCTGCCTTGAAAACACATACTTGGAAAGTAAATTTAGGAAGCATTTCAGCTAGACAGAGCTGTCGATTCTACATCCGAAGGATGATGGGTTTATTTTTTCCATTTTTTAACGCTTGTGGGGGCTGGGGGGAGAACTGGGGGGGGAAAAAAAGGCTGTTTCCGGTTTCTGTTTAGCAGCTTTTTGTGGTTTTTGTTTTGTGTTTTTATTTTTTTTTTCTTTTTACGAAGAAACAGCCAGATGACCTGTTGATGGTACATCTGCTGTCGCTTTTTGTGCTGAAAGGCACCAGTAGGTTAGCGGAGATGAAAGTTTCAGCCGAACAGACTACACAGATTTTCATTTGCATGTGTTGTCATGTGGCCCGTGTGGCTTTGTAATGTTTTAAGCCCACAGTTTGGGAATGAGTAATGTGGTGCCAAAGTTCAAGCGTCTGCACAGGGCGCTTACCCCTCTTCCCTGCACTCTCCCCCCCAAGAAAAAGCCCAGTTTGTGGAAAATGAGCGCTCATAATTAGACCGGTTTAGTGCCGTGTAAGATAAGTGTCCTAGCTCCTTTTGAAGGTCTATGAATGGGCAGGCAGGAAGCTTTAGGGATACCTTTTAGTTGTGTATAGGTACCTTAAGCTTAAACGTCTCCTGTTTCAAATGAATGAATTAAGCTTGTAGGACAGGGGTGTCAAACTCATTTTCACCTGAGATCATATCAGCCTCGTGGTTGCCTTCAAAGGGCCGTATATAATTTTAGGACTGTATAAATGTAACTACTCCCTGTTGCAGGAGCACCTATGTTATGCTGAGTATAGTCTGTGAAGTGTGCCTAATTAATGTTTCCATTCTTACTAAACACTGTATTTCTCAATGCAGCAGATCACCATGCTAGTATTCGTCTTGGAAATGAAAATTTTGAGTAACTACTAGTATTTCACATAAAGCAGAACTTAGATACTAGTTTAAGCGTAAAATCTGTGTGCTACATCTGTTTTGTATTTTGGCAGCAATACTGGTTTCTATTAAGGAACTAGGCATGGAAAACAGGATCCTTTCACTTCAGGATTTATAACTAGAGACTGTGTGTTTTTAGGTGCAAAATAGATCATCATCTGCTTGGAGCCAGTAGTATTTAAAACTCTTATTCATTTGAAAGGAACTAATTGCAAGTATATTTTGATGTAATGTGTGTTCTCAGACAGAAACTCTGGCATACTGGAGGACAGAAAACCCAAAGGAGTTTGTAATGTTAATCTGTGTCCCAAGTTAAAAAAGGAAGAATTAGGGTGTTTCTTGAGAAATCAAAGTTGCCTTTAAGTGCATACTTGCAAGTGAAATTACACAGTTGATTAGGAATTCCTGCAGGATGCCAGTAATTGGAGGTGCTTCTTGCTAGCTGGTCACTGTGCACCTTGCTGGTTAGATCGTAAAAGTTTTCGCTGCAGGTGGCATCAACAGGAAAAAGTCCAGCTCTTTTGCTTCCCAGACGTTTGCTTCTTAATCTGCAACATTCGCAGGAGTGCTGACAAACTGTCAAAGGAAGTGACAGCAAAGAGATGGTGTAGGAAGTAGGTCGAGCACTACTAAATACTGCTGAGAGAGTTTCAGTGGAAAGAAGTAAGCACGTTTCCATCTGATCTAGTTTCTGGTTCTCATACTCCTACTGTAGCCCGCTGGTTCTAATGAAATTAACAGTGCATCCCATTCAGGCCTGTTTAGGGTACCTGGATGGAGCAATTCATGGGGAAGAAGGGACAATAGCAAAGTAGTTCTGATTCTGTGACGTGCAAATCATGTCAGTTGGGGAAAACTGAAATGAGTCTGTGTCTCCCTGGAGACTGTGGGCAGCTCGTGGGATGGATTTCCATCTCCTTGTGCTGGTGTAGGGTCTTCAGTGGGAGGCTGGAGGTGGGCTAGAGCAACACGGTAGCGTCATGCCATGTTCTTTGTGGCCTAGTTCTGCAGTGGATGTGGCAAAGAACAGTCACAACTGATTTTGTTTTTTGTTTAAAATGTTTGAATTGATGTATTAAAAAAACTGCCTTCCAGGTTAAGAATGAAGGAAGCTCATTGACATGCTGGAAATCATCCTTAAAATACAAAAAACAAATCTCTACCTTGTTGCTGCTGCCTCCTAAAAGCAGGAAAAACTATTGGCAATAACTTGATTTGCAGAAAAATTACAGCTTTGCACTATGAATATGTTCTTTTTCACGCATCCTGTATTTATATTGATTTGGAAAAGAGGTTTTGCTTCAAGTAGATAGAGGTTCTTCGATGCTTCACATGAGTGAGTGCACAGCTTATTGGTTACCTAGGTGAGCCCTGTGCCATGGACTTGTTTTGCTGACCCTTGTCATGTGCTTGGGAGCACAAACTATTGCCAGCTCCTCAAAGTGACCTGTCTAGAATAACTGTGTAGTCCTGAATGGATGTAAAATAGTTGACTGGAAACTACAGGCAAAGTCTGTTGTCCTCTGCTGGTACCCTATGCTAAAGGTAGATGGTCATCAACGCTGATCTTGCTCCAGCCTCATCTCCTGGCTGATGTACCAGGTGTAAATGCTGTGAAAGGTGGTGTTTTGGGACATGGGCTCAAGTGCAAACTAATCAGCAGCTTGTTTGATTTGGACTGAACGTAGTGCCTCAGTGGAAGCATTTGGTTAAAGATTGGTAGAATCCTTCAGTCCCTGCTGTGCAAGAGCACAGTTCAGTTCATGAATAGGTAATAAAATTAATCTGCTGACCTTGTGTCTTAATCCATGCTGCTGAATTCAGTCATAGTGACTTGATTGCCAGCCATGGCATGTACTTACATAAATGCTGAAATTTGTGCTCAAATCTCATGCGCAGAGTAGACTGAACCTTGCAGTGCATTTTTGGCTGTGATTTCAGGATCAGGAGTGTCCTATAATTTTACTGTTCTGATTGAAGGTACATGGTGGTTGTCAGAGTAGGAGCAGTCAAAAGCTCTTCCTCTGGCCCCATAATTATATTCATGTTGGGAAGAGAATTTGTTTGATTCGCACTCACATTGCAGTACCATCCTTGTTCACCGGTAGAGTATGTTGTAGAAGACTTAGGGTATGTTGTGCGGTCTCAAAATGTTCTTGATCTCCCTTGGTATTGGCTATACAGCTGTGTCAGCCAGATCTTTTCCTGTGCCAACCCTGTTTGTAGCGCATTAATTGTGTCAATGTGTTTTTACAAGGGAGAAAAGCATTCCTTTTGGGAGACTTTTTTTTTTTTTTCAGTAGTACAGAGATATTTGGGCCAGATCGGTGCTGGTCTGGCTGTGTTAGATAGAGTGGGCATGTATGTGTTGAGGGGAACAATTGCATCATCTATTTGATAAAAGTGAAGTCCCACGTGTAGGCAAGCTTTTGCCCATGGAGTGCTTTTGTCAGCCTGTTAGTTTACATATTTGATATTCATGGAGGTAAGCATGGTGCTTTTGGTAAAACAGCTTTTTTCACTAAGTGCTGCATTTTCATTGGTGGGCCTATAGCATTTTCCATAGTGGCTGAGGCTCTGTGTTGTAGACAAGCCTATAGTGAAGCACAGAAATTAACAGCAAGGAAGGCAGGAAAAAGCTGAAGTTAAATAGACTTAAACCAGAAATTATCTGCAGAATTATTTTTTTTTTTAATTATTAGAATAGTTGATAAAATGAATAGCCACTAGAGAATGTTGCTTTGTGGATTGATTGAGATTTTGAAGGAGTAGGTTATATAAAAAAATATTTTGTACATGCTTGCAGCATATGGGATTGGAGCAAGTTGATTGAGTAAGATTCTTTTGGGAATAGTTAATTGTAACTAGGACTTGAGGAGAAGATGGAAAGAAAAATCCAACCCAAACCCCCCAAAATAGAAAAACAATACACAAAAAGCAAAACCCTGCATAGCCAAAGTTGTCTTTAAGTGGACCACCATAAATGAATTTTTGCTTCTGTTGCCAATTGATACATGTGCCTGGATGTACTTTGCATACTTGAAATGCAAGCAGCTCTGTTTCTGCAACTATATAACACTTCGGGCTCCATTACAAATACATAAAAGTACTCTTTCCTGAGCTGGGATACCTGTTTTCCGTACTTCATGGGCAAGGTGGGAGGTAGAGATCAAATTTGAAGGGACTGATTTCCACCAACACCACCACCGCCACACACACACCCCGTTATGATGACTTAAGATTTGCCATTGGCATCAGTGGAGCTCAAGGCCTGCAAAAGTGCGTGGAGACATAGTGAGAGCAAACTTAGTGATCTGGTTTGAGCATCTCAGCCTGCCCTGCTTGCCTCTTCAGTGCTCCTGCTTAATTGTCTTGCGGTTTGTCTGAACGGAGCAGCAAGCAACTGGGAAGTAGCAATGGTTGAGGCTGTTTCTCCTTCCCTTCTGCCAGCTTGTCCTCTAGGATGGTAACCCCTTAACTTGGGTGAACAACATGAATGTCTCAATTGTTCTTTGGGTCAGAGCAGCCAAACTGAAATCTCTGGGTTAGATCCAGCTTGAAACATTTCTGTTCTTTGCCCAAGAAGTGATCAGCAATGATGTGGACAGTGCATGAAGCACCTAGGTGGAACTGCAAGCTTTAGGTATGGGAACTAGTGAACCTACATAGCCTGCAAATATGGTCCCCTTAACCATCAAGTCCGTTAGGATGCTGTAAGACAACATTAAACTAGTAGCGATAGTAGGCTTAGGGTATCATGTGTTTGTAATTCCTTTTCTAGTGTTAAGACCATGCCTTTCCTGCCCCAAAGTGCCTGCTTTCCCTGTCCTCAGGTCTTTCTGCTTTTAATGACCTAGCAGTATTAAATAGTAAAAGTTTGATTTTAAAATTATACAGACTTGATTACCTCATCTGTATTTTCTTTAAGACAAATTAATCATGCTGAATGATAAAAGTGGTCCCTGAAGAACTCCTGCGAAGAAGTCTCAAGGCTCCTCTTGAGTGTTCATATGTATACTGAGATTTTGTCTGGTGCTACTTTGATATTCTCTCCACTTATCTGAAGTAGTTGTAGTTCAGTACAATATTTTTTTACACAAATAAATATTGTCTTGATCATGGTTTAACACATAGTTCAACTGGGAAAATAAGTAATGGTTCTTTTGTCATACCAGGTAACTAAACTGTTTATTTGGTATGAGATTAGGGGAAAAAATCCAAAATGCATCACACATGGAGGGTTACTATAAAGTAACTCACTTCCTATTTTAGAGCTTGTTGCTCATTTTCCTTCTGTGATGTACCTCTTGGGATACACTGCTAATTTTAAAAATAAGTCAGTTCTGCCGTTTCCCACTAATATGTTTGGGGTTTTTTTGTTTGGCTTGGTTTGCCTTTTCCCTGAGCCGCTTTAAATGCTCCAAGGAATGCTCAACATGGAAGAAAAGGAACACATGTAGATGTTTCAGTTGCCATATTTCAAAGCTAGCTGAAGATGATTTTGAACTTCTGTTGTACTGTGAGAGTACAGGGACCTCAACCCTGAGCTAATGTCTCAGGTAGGGTATGTACTTTGTCTTGGATCTTCATCCTTTCTGCTGGACAAATGCTCTGCTTTGAATTTAAGTAAGAAAATGCAACATGCTGTTAATGATGTCAGGATCTTCTATAAAAGAAACTGGGAGAGTTTCTTGTGTATAGGAAACCAGAGCTGCTGACTGTGTAGGAAGATCTTCATGACCCAACCTTGATGGCAATTTGGTTTCAGGTTTAGGAATACTGCTTTCAGAACTCCACAAAAAGTGGTACCATGCCTAGAAGTGGTGTGAGTGCACTGTTTGTCCGTGCACTGCTTCCTAAGGGATGTTTTTCCTTAAACTAGATATGCTGTAGTATGATCTTTGTGCTTGAGTGGTGCGTGGCCTGACCCTGACCTTAGGGCACAATGCAGGCTTGAATGGCCAGCACAGATAAGGCTGGTAAACTTGGGGCAGAGAGGAGGAGGAACATCACTTGTACACTTGTTAAAGATTTGGTATGTTCAAGTGCTTTAATCCTCTTTTTCTTCTTTAAAAGGGGGAATTAAAACCACATGTAAAGATCACCTCGATTTTTTTACCTGGAAAATGTTTCTAGCTTGTTCTCACATTGAATGTAGGTTCTGTTTAATTGACATTGTAATGATAAAATATTTGTAATGTTAATAGTGATGATCAGAAGTTGAACAGTTAGGAGAGGATAATCGTCAAACTGTAAAACTTATCATGGTGGTAACACTTAAATATCCCCCTAACACGCACAAATTAGCAGGTGTTTGTTTAATGTACCATCAGCAAAGGGCTGGGAGAGATCCAGCTCAAGTTCTGTGAAACTTATGGGGGAAATCGGTAAAAACTGCTTCTATACAGGGAGAAAATCTAAACATTTTTAGTGCAGACCATCTGAAGGCCCAAAACCTGGCTTGAATGTTTCCTTTGTTCTGTTTTCTTTCTCATGTGATAATGTTTAAGTGAATTTGTGATGGTAGTGCTGACACTATTGATAAGGACTGCTCGTCTGGTCCAGACTGCTGTCCCTGCATCTCTTAGAGTTAAACCATTATATATATTTGCTTATATAGATACATGTACTTCCCACCCCCCCCCATATATAACTGTGCAATTCATACTGTGAGATTAACAGACCAAGTTTAATACAAATTATATGGTAATGCATATTAGTCTGAGGACAGTTGATCACCTCATTGTGCTTAGATGACTTTCACGGACAAATCATCTCTTTTTGATTCCACCATACTAGATCTTTGTTGATTTTTTTTTTTTTGTTTTGTCTTTATAAGGTAATTACTATGCTGCCGATAGCCTACATAATTTGGTTTTGCATTCATTTGGTGCTGTATGTGGTGGGTGTGAAATATCATTCCAGTATAGCTTTCCCTGTTGGTGCAGCATTGGCTGTTGGTTAAGGTTACTGAAATTCTGAAAGCTGTTGCAGTGTATTGTGGTGAGGATGGCAGCTGGGTGTTTTTTTCCTTTTGTTTTCTAAAAGAAGTCATGCGTTATTCTGTGGTGGTCAGCCACCTGCTGAAGTTGAGGAACTCTTCTTGATCTTGCAAACAGATAAATGCACAAGTTACTTTTATTTTTACCTTTTTTTTTTTTTCCTTGCACGTGTCTGCGTATCTGCAGTCAGTACTGTGGCCAGTGTATTAGCTTTGTCTGGGGCTTTCTGAGCAGCAGACATGAATGTAGAGTAGGTCCTTGTACCTCTTGCTGCTGACTGAGAAAGGCAAGGATGCTGTAGTAAAATGAGGGGGCTTATGAACCACATGTGACTTAGGTATAGCAACTGCTTTTGAATTTCTATGCTAATATCTATGTACTTTTTAATTTTTTCCCCTAATTTAAATAACTGTCCGTATTTCACTGTTCTGAGACATGTGTAGTTAGCAAGGGAAACTCCTGCCTCTAGATGTAAAGTGTTAAAAACATTTTTCCTGCAATCTTTCACTTACTGTAACTTTGGGGAGGAGCTTGTTTAAGTTGGCAGTGACGAGATAGGGGCCTGATCCAAAAGATGAGGGAAGAGCTAACCTTTACCTTAAAGCCAAGAGGGACCAGTAGCAGGGAGAAGGGAAAAGCTTATTTATTGTGTCAGTAAGCATGTGTAGCAAGCATCTGGTGTTTTTTAGTCTCCTTGAGCCCACAGTAGCAAGCATTGTGGGCATACTGTTATTATTTCATAGCTATTAATGAGGAGGATTAACATTCAGATTTTTCTGTCCCTTTTGTCATATATTTCAAAACCTCAGTGATGAAGAAATAGCAGTTTTAGAGATCCAGACAGTCCCTGGCTTATGCGTAGAATGAGGTGGCAAGAGACGTTTCTTGCTTTGGTCTGGGCAGATGCCGAGTGTAGCATAGCCTGTTTTCTCTTCTCTTGCTCTCCAGTTTCCCAAGGCAGGGCTGGGGCTGTGATCCTACTGCACCTTATACTGGTCCTAGAGACAGGAGAGGTGTATTCTCTCTTGAATACCCAGGAGATGTGGGGGAGAATGTGTAAGCCCTTGCACCTATAATAGCAGAAAACCAAACAGAGCTGGGATTGCTCTCCACTTTCTTGTCCAACTAGGAGTTCAGTGCATGGGAGATGGCAGGGAGAGGAGCCTGTGTGCTGGGATGATGGATGATGTCTCCAAAGCCCCAGATGCATGTTAAGCTTGTCTCCCTCTTTTTTTTTTTGTCCTCATTTTAATAAAGGTAAGGAACTCACAGGTTTGTTGATGTTTAATTTGCTAATGTTTGGAGGAGGTTGCTGCAGAAATACGAATTAGTATTGAGTTACTGATCAAATCATGCTCTGCTCTGACGTAAGTAAACTGAGTACCAACAAATGTGAAAGTAGGTGAAAAAAAAAATAGTGCAGTGTGGGTTCCCCAAGTTCATGTTTCCCATTTCTTTCTTCTGCTTCCACTGTGTCAGATGTTTAGAAGTGTCAGTGTGACCAAGGACCAGGTACGAAGCTTATCTGAGACACAAGCCTGATGATTTGGAACATGAGGAGGTGTATCTGATCGTAACCTTTGTAACAAGTGAAACAGATTATAAAACGATGAATACTGATTATCTGCCAATCGGCATATGCTCCATTCAGTATTGCACAAAGCACACCAATTGGTTTTAATACAAATGTTCCCTTGGAAAGATCACCTTGATTTAATTTTTTTTCAGATGCATAAAGTAGAAATGGTCCACGGTTCTCTGTTTGTTCTTTAAAGACTAAGTGCTATATTTCTAGCTCTTGGCAGACATTGTCTACAAGTACTTCATGTTCCATTGGGCTTATGCCAGATTTAATGTACTGTGTCTCCTGAAAGCATCAAAACCAGACTTACTTTAATTTTAGATTTTACAGCTACTATTATTGATTTTTCTTAGAGCTGTTCCATCCAATCTGCTATTGTTTTAATTTCTTTTCCCTGCAGGAATTTGCAGAAGGATCTTGAAAGTCTTTATCTCTGTGGCTAGGGACTGTTTATATGAGCAAGAGCTGTAGATCAGACGTCTCTGCAGTACCCAAACTCTGCATTTATAGAAGCTAAATCCCTGAATTATTTGTGAATTCCAGTCTTTAGTACTGACTAGTATGCTGTGACTAAGGGTAGTGTTATAGACAAAGTCCATCAACTGTCTTTCAAGAAACTTGAATTTTATAAAAGCCTAAGGTGGGAGGGTACTGTCAGAATGAGCTAACCGTAGCAAAAGTTCTAAACTTTAATTTTGCAATGCTCGTATGCTGTATGTGTAGAAGTGTGCCCGGAAGAACTTGAGTTCTGAAGAAGCAAGGAAGGAAAGAGATGGGGGAGAGACACAAAGCACAAATAGGAGCTGTTTCCTTCCTCTCTTTATGTACCTGAGGGTAGATACACTATACCCTATTCCTTCCCTTAGTTTAAGACAGCCAACCAACATGGGCTAGAGCGTTTATAACACTACAGTCGTCAGGCCTGCTGATCCCTGCCTGACAGCTGTGTCTGCTGGCCTTGTATTTTGGCTGTTCATCTTTTATTTTCAATACCTCAGGGCCAAGTAGCTGTGCATAAACATGGCTTCTGGCCAGGTGGCTCATAGCCCTCAGAGTAGAGCAGGATTCCCTTCCGTTGTGCATGGCACTTGGTAGAGCCTCTTTTTTTCTACCTCTGTCACTTTTACTCCTCCTGAGCCTCCTTTCATTAGATTACTGTCTGCTTTGGTTTCTGCTTTGCATCTTTACCTTCTGCTAGTGCTGTTAAAATTGCTCAGCTTTTCAAGACGTGCATCTAAGTGAGGAATAGAGCTATCTTCTTGATACAGAGAGGCTTAAAATTCCAAGGAGTTCTACATTCCCTATTATTAGTCACTATTGTAATTGAAGTATGTGGGAATTCCTAGTTAGTCTTCATTGTAGGCTTAACCGCAGTAGTCCGTAGTTTTTGCTAGACCTAACTCTTGCACTGAAGGAGTGAGTGTGGTTTTAAGTCGAACTTCGGTTGTCCAGTCCTCAACTAGAGTTTATAATTCAGACTTTACTCCATTTTAAGGATGGTGATTAGTCTTTGGAACAATCACTTCAGCTTTGACAATCTTCAGACACTATCCCACAGTCTTCAGAGACTGTTCTTCTCTTCTCCTGTCTTTTCATTGTGACTTAGCACACATGTGCTGGAGTCTCTGTTGTGACCTGTTCAGTTTCTGCAGTTTGCCTTTGCCAAGCAATATTAGAAGATGCTTTTGTAGCATGCAGACAAGTGACCAGTTTGGAAGGAATATTGGTAGAAGAGTTTTTGCAACTGGACCTGAAGATGTGTTAATGTTAGTATATCCTGCTTGCAATTTCTGTTTTAGCAATTGGTTATGAAAGTAACTTGCATAAATGTTAGCGGACAAACTGTGCCTCATTTTTGTCTCCCAAAAATGTTCTGGTAATTTATATCTTGATGGTGTTTCTCATTAGAGGAGTTAGTGCTACATCATGCTGCAGAACTGAGTAGCCTAACGGTGCTTGCCTGCCTTTAGTCTCTCAAATTGTCCCAGGTCCTAGGCCCCAAGCATAGCAAAAACAGTAATAGAAAAGTTGTACAGGAAATGACTAAACCTGATGAAGACAAAAGAAAAGGTTGTTGCAAGACTGCTTTTGTAAATGAAGCAGAACTTGGAATTTTTAGTTTATTGCTGTTACTGTACTTTTTTTCAAGCTTAATTTTCAAACATCCTTCACATAAGCTTAGTATTAACTCAATATGCATGCTAATAACATTATTGCTGTACTAAGCTGTCTTTTGGTGATGAATGTAGCTTTTGTTACCTAAAGGAACAAAATAAGTTGAATAGCAGGGTGAGTACAAAGAAAACAGAAATTAGCTCCAAAGTTAAGAATAGGAGTGGTTATGCTCTCTTATTTTTCAAGATTAAACACAGCTTTTAAGTGCTGCTGAGGAATAAAACCCCATTTTCTGTCATCTCACTATTAATTAGTCTATGTATTTTAAAAAATGTAATTTCACTCTTTCACTGGGAATGAACACAGAGATCACTATGTGTAACATAGTCCCAGCCCTCTGTTCCTGTCTTCTGTTCAGGTGCATACATGAAACCTGGTAAATCAAATTGAGGAATATATTGGCACGTGATTCTGTAGACACCATGGTTGTACAAAAACCTTGTGTCATCTAAATGCCAGGGCAGCTGTCAAGGCAGCTGCTTTTGCCAGCAGTGGTATTTTATGCCACATTAAATTTGTTTAACCACGAAACATGCTCCTGCTATATGTTAGTGGTAACAACTAAGCGCAGGCATTCCTGCAGGTTGTGAAAACAGGTGATAGATAATAATTCTGTGAAAACTCGTACCTCTGCACTAGTGGCCAAGTTTGTCAATTAATAGAATAATTTATTTTGGAAGGAAACTCTGGAGATCATGTGGTCCAGCTCACCCTACTCAAAGTAGTCTGAAGTTAAAGCCAGCTCTTTCTTCCCTTTATTTTTATTGCATGGTCTGGAGTAGCATAGTGTATGCTGACAATACTTGCCTAATGCTTACCTGCAACTACCAGTCTTCTGTAAATGTAAAACTTGGACTTATCCTCTATAATTCCAGAACATCTTTTTAAGTTTGGGTGAATCTGGAGCATTCTGAAACCAACTGGCTTACCCTAATAATTTTAAACAGTTATTTGAGTTGCTTTGCATTAGCGATACTCATTGGACGCAGGAGTATATGCTGTGTTTAAACATGTGTAAGTTGAGTTTTTCTCAAGATGCATTTATTCTAGTAGACACCAAGCCAACATTGCTAAACTTCTATGAAACCATTCTTTACAGAGGCTGTGAGCAGCAGGCGGACTTTCCACCTCTGCATCTCCCAGCTGACAGTTCTCAATTGGTGATGCTAGCCATTTGGTGCTAATGTGAATGGATGGGGCTTAACCATATGGTCTCGCTTTCTCTCGCAGTGTTGAAAAGTGTTGTCCTGTCTGCACTAGCAGCTAACTGATCTGAACCCATTGTTGACAGCCACCATCATCAACAGGTCATTTTCGCTTCAAGTGTGGCTTTTGATTATGTATCGTAAATCCAAGTGGAAGTGCGGTTACAATCTCGCGGTTCTTGGACATGGTGAGTTTGTATCTACACAGTTACTCTGAGAGTGCAAACTTTTCTACTTGCACCTTTTCTATAGGAAAAGTTTGAAGAGAGAATTCAGTAATTACGTCTAGAATTCCCTCAAAATACAATAGAACTTTTGTTTACCTCTTTAAGATGTTGATTGAGATTAGTTGCATGAAGTACAAGTGTAGAACAATACAAGCTATTAGTATTCTCTTGCTGGTACTGTCTGTAACTGTTTGTTCTCTAAACATTTTCTTTTTAAGTAGGTAGAGAGGGAATGCTTAAAATTGTTCATTGGACAGCATGTCTCTACAGCAACTACCCCCAGCTTTTATAAAACTGCAGATCATTATATTAGACACATTCCCACTAAGCTGTACCAAAGTGTACTTTCTCATGCTCTAGTGTTGGATTTCTACAGAAGGCTGTTTCCAGAGGCTCTGAGCTGGTGTAATATTTACGGCTGGCTGAGAGCGATGCGTTCTCCCTCTCATTTCCCTGTCCTGTGCACACACGTAACACCCCCTCCCCAGACCTGAGCTGGACAGCCCTGGCCCTTCTGCTCTGCTGACCAGAGTTTGTCTGTGAGCTGACTTTTCTTGCTAACCCAAGCGAAACAAGTTTAGTAATGGGCATTTTCTAAGAGGTTCAAGGAGCTGTCTTAGGTTTTGTTGTTACACTGACTATATAAGCTTCTAATGTGATAGGCTTAAAATTCTTGCATTGCTTTCCATAGCTTTGTCTGTGAATGTATCTGTAGCTTTTTCTTTTTCCTTAGCCCTCTGGTTTGAGGATAACAGGTGCTGCCTTGTCTCGCTATTGCTTCCACCAAAGTGATCGTGTGGTCTTGTAAGAACATCAACTTGCCCTTACTTGGATCAGTTTTCATACCAAATTAATGCTAGTGAAATTGAGAGTATAGCCTCAAGGACAATGGGTGTGATTAATAGTAAGAAGAGTTTTAACATTTAAATTTGAAAATCTTCACAGTTTTGTTTTGCATCTCAAGGGGTTGGAGCAAATAGGCATGAGATGCTAATCATAATAATGTTATTCGTGATCAAAAGTATCAGTACTTAAATGGCTGCTATTTTTTGTGTAAAGTGCCAAAGTCCTAAAACTGGTTAGAGCAGTCAGTATCGGTGGTTAACAGCCTGAAACATCTTAAGTGTAGAAAACTCCATTATTTCTTTCACATGAATTTGCTGAATTGAATTCATGCTGCACATTTCTTTTGGTTTTTCATCAGCTGTATATTCCAGTGTGCCTCTGGGTTTTCTGTGAAGTTTCTATGATTAATGAATTCTTATTTCACAATTACTTAACTCTACCAGTGCATTTCAAGGTGAAGCCAAACAGCACAATATGGTCTGCAGTTTTAATAGTAGTGTAGCTTTTAGACCTTTCTTTTATCAACTCTAGAGTCCCATCTGTTTGGAAGAAGTTTCTGTCTTATAAAATGAATCAGGGAGGACCTACCGTGTTTAAGTACTTGTGTATAAGCCAAAATTCTTGCAACAAGCCTTAGTAAGGGTGTCATTCTGTAAGAGTTGTAGAACACAGTTGAAGCTGGTGGCTTGAAAAAAGGTACCTGGCATTTGAGCGCTTCATCTCTTCAGACAAACAGTACACAGCTTAAATACTGTAGCTGACATGAAGCATTGTCTCTGGCACTGTAATTATTCTGAAGGTCTGGGGCTTATCCAAAATTGGTGTGGTGAAATAATTTGCATGTACAGCCCAGTTCTGCTCTAGTAGAGTCTTGCTTAGGTAGGCTGATAGTGATCTTGCTTATGCTGGCTAATTCAGTTGCCTTCAATGCAGTTGAATCCTTATTTGCACCTGCATAATTGCACTCAGGTATCAGGTTTGGTGAGGTGATCTGGCAAATGAGCAAAAACAGAATTTGGACTTCAGTTTCTTTTCCTTGCTATGCATGCTTTTCCTTTTTGTTTTTTGGGTTTTGTTTTTTTCCTTTTTTTTTTTTTCACAGTATGCCTAGAAACAACAAAGTCCTGCTGCTCAATACAATTGATCATCTGTTAAGCAGATGAGCTACAAACTTCAGTTTTATTTTAGCAAAACCTTGTGAAGGCTTAATATGATAATAAAAAGAGAAAGAGAACTCAGTCTGTTGCTACATTACTGTGCCAGGAAATAATCCTTCCTCCCTGTCCAGTTCCTTAGCTGTTCTAGCCATGGTATGATGTAGTTTTATTTTTTTAATAGTGGCTTTATTTAGATTAGACTTCTAACTAATGTTTTTGGCGTGCTTTACAAAGACGCTTAAGGAAGAGGATCTTGTTGCAGTATTCCAATCTGGGCTGAACTTACAGGCCACGAGGTTTTCTTTTTTAATTATTTAATCAGAGATTCTTCATTTGTGCCACAGTAAAAATAATCTTTGGAGCATGTCGAGTTTTCAAGCAATTATCTGAGAAGCTGAAGTTTTGAAAAAGGATGCAGTCTTCTGTGTGCTGGAGCTGTTTTAGATTAGTCTGTGCATTTCTGGTTGGAAAGAGGTTCCACGTTGCTTTTGATTAACAAGAAAGCTTTTCTTATGATCTTTGATTTCAGTTGGCTACCACTTCACTGACAGTTTCTATTGTAATACTTCAGTGCCCCTTTGTGTTAGATCTTCTGCTATCTTTGCTTTACTTTTGTATTCTAGACCTTTATGTTTGCAAGACAAGTCTTGCTGCTTTAGTGTATATAACTATAGTGGAATTGTTTTCGGGGGGATTGCATCCTTTATTTTTATCCAATTTTGAAGTTTCAGGTAGACTTCTATATCAAAAGCTAAGGAATAAGCACCATGCTCTAACTTTGGGAAGCACAGATATTTAAATCTGTTGTTAAAAAAATTGTAAGTAACATGTGAGGATATTGGGACAAAAATCGCATTTAATGTGATTCTATTAACCTTTTCATTTTGTTGAGAGAGGGAGGGTGAGCTGAATTGACAGGGCTACCTATTAAAAGAAGCCCACTACTTCATAACATCACACCCCTTAATGTCAGGTTCGCTCCTGTTCTTAAAAGAACAAGCTAGGAGAAGTAAAACACACAGTTACTCCCACAGCTGCACTTTTGCAAATCGTGATCCAGCAAATACAAGCATGCTTAGTTTTAATACCAGAAGCAGGAAAAAGCAGATCTCCGTTGCAAAAGTAGGAATGTACAGTTATTCCCAGACGTGGTGCTTTGCTCCACAGGCGCTGAGTTCCAACTCATGGTTCTCGTGTGAGTTTCAGGACTGAAGCCTTGTGTCAGCAGCTGCGTTCCTGCACTTTGGCTATGACATCTCCATCCTTCTCTTGAGTAATTGTTTCTAAATCTTATTTCTAATATGAGATAGGTACTATAGATTTCTTAGATTTTAAAATATGATGAAAGTTAGGTATCTGTATATCTCATTTTACTGATACGTCTTTCCTACCATGTTATTAAGCTATACTTTGAGTTTAGGTCACAGATTGGTTTTAAACTTGACTTTTTTTAGAAGATAGGCTTTTTATATTTGCCTGGGTTTGTTTGTTTGTGTGTCTTTGTGTGGTTTTAAATTTTTCTGCAATTGAAATGAAGTGCCTCACCTCTAGCAAGTAAAAAAGCCTCAGTCAGCCTGGAAATGATTACTAAAAGAAAAATACTTCACCTCAAAAACTAATAAAATTATGTGAGCTGATACGGTCCTCGTTATGTTGGTTTGGTAATGTTCTATCAAAGTGTTGATAGCATTCTGGAGTTGTTTGGCGCTGCCTACCTTGTATCTTTTTGTCCTAGCAGTCTTGTTTACAGACAAGAAATAAGTATGATAAAAGAGAGGCTAGAGGAGGGCAAGCTTGTGACAGTGCTGTGTTTATTTGTATAGTTCAGAGTTTATTTTGGGGACATGTTTTTCACACACTTCCATCTGTGAAATGCTGAAAGTACAGAATGACTTCAGAGTTTTAAAGAGCTTAAGTACAGGAGTGGCTGCGAAGCCAGCAAAAGCCTTTTCTTTCTCTTATGTTTAGAGAATGTGTATTATTTCTATAGCTGGTGTTGAAGTTGCTGAAGTGAGACCAAGCATGCTTGAAGACTTGTTTTTGAAATTCTAACTAAAATGTCTGCCACAAAGTTGCATCAAGGCAGAACATTCTGCTTAATGCAGCAACTTGCTTATTAGTTCTCAGCTGATGAGCCTGATGAACTTGCAGCTTTTGTCCCACTTGCCTGACATTTTGTGAACTCATAGTGGCTGTTTAGTATCAAATTGGCTACACTGACTTTGCCATTTTGATATTTAGTTTTAGTATGTCTGTTGCATAGTTAATTACTTGAATGGGCTTCCTTAATTTTTTTGTTTGTTTTTACTTTGAATTTGCACTGCTACGGGAGCTTGAATGTGGTCAGACATCTCTGCTGAGTCTGGGTAGTAACTCCTTAACATGTGGCAACTTGGTTACCTCGGTTTGTAGCCTCTGCAGCCCTTCTTCTCCACAAACAGATGATATGAGACATCATTAAGCAGGGGAGTAACTAATCACAAACAGCAAATAGGATGTGAGCAGGGCTTCTACAAACCTTTATATGCATGTGGGTGAGGCACCACTGTGCTCAGTATGAACAGCTGTTAGTAATTTGAAGAAATGTTCGTAAACAATGTCAGTCCTGAGAGGGCTTGTCTACCCTTAAAAACTTGCAGCGATTACTTCTGAAGAGCCAGAGTTCTTGAAATGAATCAGTCTGTCCTGAATGACTGACTAAAAAAGGGCAAGTGAAACAGCTCCTCCATACTAGATTATTACTGTTAGCTTTGCTATATTAGAAAAACAGAGCTTAAGGTTTCTGTGGTTCACAGAGGTACATTTGAAGATATCCGGTCATCTGTTGGTAGCCTGTATGGGTATCTGGGGTGCACACTGTGGGTTAAAGTGGAGGCTTCTTTCAACCTCTTTGTCAAGATTCAGACTCTGTAGTACATTAACCAGTCAGTTTGGTTAATAAATAAGTGCATGCTGTAAATCATGTGAAATTCATTTCAAAACTCTGTAAAGTATTACTTTGTTCTGAATCATCTGGTACTATTTAAAAAATTACTCAGTTGTGGTGCTGTCAAAACTGACTTTTTGTAGATATATGCTCTTCTTGGTATGTTTGCCCAACAGAGTTTCTTATTTCCTGAAAGGAAACATTTTTCTATGAGAGAAAATTAGTAATTCTTTACTACTTGAAGCCTGCCTCTCAGTGCATACAGGTACAAGGTGCAAAGCCAAGGTAATTGCTAGAAGTGAGTTTTCAGGTGTAAGATACTTCTGCATTTATCTTTGCATCTCAGAGAAATGCCTAAAATGGAAGAGAGATGTAGATTTTCTTTCATGCATGTGCTAATTCAAATCTAGCCCAAGCTGTAGCTGCTCAACTACACTTGGTTTTCAGGCTTCTTCAGATAACTTTGAAGTGTGAGCACCAGAGTCCTAGCTAGGATACAGTTTTATGTGTTTTATGTGGGTTTTTTTCAGAAGAAATTATTGAGCTGTTTTGCTGGAGAACATTATGTGGAAAATACGTAAACTTGCATTGAACGGTGAGAAATACATTGAGCTCGTTTCTCCAATTTTCAGTTTTAGGACTCATAAATTCCTGGGCCAAATCTTGAAGGTTTGCATTCAGGCAGATTTCTGTTAAGTTTGGTGCATCAAGGAAGAAGGTTTTTGTTTTTTAATAATCAGGAGGACTTTCCTCACTGGTGGAATTACCAATGAATCAAATTGCTTTGTTGCTAATGTAATTTCATTAGGCTTAGTTATGTGACTTAACATCACTGAAAAAACAAGGGCATTCTATGAAACTACCAGCTGAATGTGTTAATGCTGTCTCGCAATGGGTGTACGTTTTGACTATTACTGGAGAAGAGCTCTGCCGCCAGTGACCATCATTATCCCTGTATTCTACCAATTTAAAATTATTTTTCTCTTCGTATGTGAGATTTTCGTCTGATTTTTCTTTCCTCTGTGACATAGTCTGAGAGGCCAAAAAGCCATACAGATTCTGGAGAGCACTGTTATTTTAAAAACAAAACAAAACAAAAATGCCACTGTCTTGGTACAAAACCAGCTGTTGTTGTTTTTAAAAAATCTGTCTTGTATGACCCACGTGCTTGAAAATACTTTTTCCGTCAGGTTCTTCTGACTGTAACTGAAGACTGTGAACTTCTAAAAGTTGCCATATTCAGCTAGATACCTTCACTTATTTGAAAGTAACGTTTTTCTTTATACACAGCAAGTTGAAAACTTGAAACTAGTGACACCTTGAAAACTTGCAACTGTAAGTCAAATGTTAAACATAACAATTTTCTTAGCTCTTAATGAAAACTGGGCCATATGGTCAGATGAAAGTGCTGTGAGTCTCTATAGAAGTAGGACAGCTTCATCTCTGTGGTTGGGGTATTCTGTCCCGTGGCTTTTTTTGGTGAGAATGTATTTGCCACAATGATGCCAAATGTGGGATGTGACAGGAGCCAAGAGTACCTACCAGCTCTATCCTTACACCTGAAGAAGAAGCTGGATTCCTGGCTCAACCAAGGAATAAAATTGAGACATGGCATCCCTAACACGGGCTGCTTTTTGAGGGTGACCTTTCTGTTGTTATGTGTTAGTGCCCACATGTAGGTAGAGAAAAAGTACAGCTGCCTGTTTATTCTTCTAAGCAGCAAACCTCTTATCCAAATTGGATTAGAAGGGTAAGAAGTATTGTTACTCTCTAGATATGCTAAATTATGCATTGCCCATGGGATTATAAAGGAAAGAAAGATATCATTGAATAGCATGGGATTTTTTTTTTCTGAATGGTAACAAACTAGGAACAGGTAAGTGATGAGGAGGTGGAAGAGATATTTGAACTTTGTCCTGTTTGAGTTGCTGGCTGTTAAAGGCAGTCAACTTGGAAACTTAGGTGTGCAAAAGGTTAATTTGTGTTTATGTATAACTTTACTCATGAAGAGCCGGCTTTTAATATATTTTGAGAGAGTTCAGTATACCTCTAATAGAAACCTGTTGCATGTGCAAATAATAAATTATTGTTCTCTTGGGTTTTTGTCTAAACTAACCTTTGTTCTGTACCTGAGTTCATTCAGCAGTGTTTAAAATAGTCATAACAATACATATTTGGATGTCAGAAATATAGGAAACTGAGGTACCAAAACCAGCCATTATGTGTAGGACTGTAATGTATCCTGCCAGGCCACTGTAAAAACCTGACACATGGCTTGCAGAGAGTACACAAAACTTCTGACAGCTATCCAGAGGTATGTAGGTCATATGCTTTTATATGTAAATGCTGGAGGTGATATGTTTAGAAAGGGCCAGGTTTTGCACCTTATATAAAGACAGTCCAAAGTTTGAAGTTAGGAGGAAGAAGAATACAGTAAGATTGTACATTTGTTAGCAGTGACTTACCAAGTATTCATGTATGAACTACAAACTTGGGATGTTCACATGCGAAGGTGAGGAGAGCAGTGTGGAGGTTATCCAGCAATTTTTTACTGGAAATGCTGATGAACTACAGCTGAAAATGTGAGTATCAAGAGTGTAATAACAGTGTGGTCAGGAATTTAGGATAAAGCAGAGGGAAACTCTATTGGATAAATTTTACTTTTGAGCTTCATGACCTCTCCGAGTGAAAAGGTACTTGCCTTATTTTAATATAATCATTTGTGTGATGTGGGAGTTGAATAGAAACTGTACTGAATAGCTTTTTAAACATTGTCCTTCTTAAGAGTGTTTCTCCCCTAGAATGTGAGTGTGGGGAGCCAGTGAATTAAAGCTGAGTTTCTCTAACTGAATACTTCTGTCCTTTTTGCTAGTCTATGTGAAATGTTTTTCAATGCTAAAAGTAAGGTAAAAATGTGTTAATACTTCTAGTGACAGTCTGTCTTAACTTTCTCTGAAGAAGTCCCTGGTCAGATGATCTAGCATTGTGGGAATGAAAACTTGCAGGTAATGCAGGTTCAGCTAGTTCTGCTAGAAGGTACCTTAAAAGTTTTGCAAGCAGGAAAACTACATCTTGGAAATGAATTCAAATTGGGCCTCCCTTCATTTAGGGGAAACAATAATATCTGAAGCTCAGTGAATCTGAATTCAAAGAATACAGAACTACAGCTAAAAAGTTATTTGAGCAAGTGTTTGTGTATTGCCTAGGTTAATTGGACTTGCAGATATAGTATTTGGCTTGCAGAGTTTTCAAGATCCAGAAATGTTCCTAGAGAACTTAAAAAAAAAAAAAGTCTTTCCAGGTACTTGGGCAACTCAAGTTTACTGTTTTGGAAAGAAGCCTGGTGCAGCTACATCTGTGTGTTTCTGACTTAGCAGATGGCTTACACCAGTTTGACCTTTTGGGAAATGAATGTGTTTTCTTCAGAATGATGCCCTGACCTATCATCCATTCAGTCTTGGATTTTTAAAAATCCAGCATGTCTGATGCTTCAGGCCATTCTTGAGAAGCCAGGTGAAGGACCATCGTAAGAGCAGCTTGGTTCCCAAATGTCCTATTTGAGCAACAGTTTCTGTGAATAGTTTTATAGTGTCAGTGCTGAATTGCTTATTGGGACACATTTCTCCTGCAAAGCTGTTGTAAAACACAGGGTATGTGGGTTTCACCCTTTCAAGTGTTTCATCTGCCCAAACAATCTTTGGTGTGGCTACAGCAAGCTCTCTCTAGTAATTTTTGCCAGTTGTTTTATTTTAGGTAAATGTTGAGTCTGACTATCATAGGAAGGCTGTGAACAAACAAGAAGCTCCAGACAGGTCTGAAAGACTGCTTGTCATCTGCAGTTCTTCAGCATTTGGTACACCTTTCCTATTTCCGGAGGGAATGCACATCTCGAGAGGTCATTTCGTACTTAGAGCTCCCAGTCTCTGGCAGTAATAGCTCAATATCTGGGAAACCAACTTCTGCTTTGAGCAGAAGGCTACACTAATGACCTCCTGAATTATCCTGTGATTCCGTGAAATGCCTTAGGAGGAAAGGACTTGACTTGGCCTCTTGGAAACACAGAAGCAGCACTCAGATTCTGGTGAATGACTAAAGTGAAGTGTGAAGGGAGAAAACCTCCAACAGAGCTGCCTTATTTGAAGGAAACCTAAATGTAAAGGCCCTTTGGACTCAGATTGTTAATATCATTGGAGACCTTTGGAATTAACTTTGGGATTTATGCTTCAGATCATATTGCACCATCTAGAATCAACTTAGAATTAGACCTAGGGGCTCTCTTGCTGTTTGTAGTTATTTCTTTATTCCTGTCTTGAATTCCTTCAGCTCATAGAAATATGTTCTCAGTCCAAGGATCGAAAATCTTGCATGCACTTTTGACAGTCTCTCCCAATTGAAAGTACAGAATTGGTACAATGCTAAAAGCCATGTGTTGCCTGCTAAAGCGAAGATCACCCTTGTGACAGAGGGCCAATTGTTTTTTTCAGTCGGCAGAGTGGGATATGCTGAGTTGTAGCTGAGGAGCAGGCACACAAAGATCTAAGGGTGAAATAGGACTTGGTAAGAAGGGCTCATTAGGTTTTTCTGATGGTAAAGGATGGCTCGTGTCATGGGAAGTGCCTCTCTGTAGTGTGATGATTTGTTGCCTCTCTGTAACTAGGCTACTGCAGCTTCAGTGATGAATTGCTCCACAGTTGCCTAAGGATCACCATGGTTGTTGGATGACAGACATTTTCAAGTTGGCACATCTCTTTGAAGGAGAATTTGTTGTGCATTAAGAACTTGAGATTCTACTTTTACTCAGCTGTCCTGCAAATCTAATTAGCCTCTCCCACCCTTTCCAGAAGTGGTCAGTGTGGAAAAGTTCATAAAGTACTGTCTACCCTTCACATTGCAGCAACTTGAGATGCAGCAAAATGTTCTTCTCTGGAAGCTGGAGCCATAACAATGGACCTTTGTTTGCTTGGCCCTTACAAGGATTTTCTTGCTGCTTGCAAAAAGGCACCATGCAGTAGCACAGGGGATTAGGTCATTTCCTTCCCTCCTCCTCTTCCTGCAGATTATTTGATTAAAATTTCTATTGTATACTCTATTTAGTGTGTTCTTGGTTTCTGGCTGCTTCCCCCTTCCCACCCTCCAATCTTCTTAAAACACTATAGTATGGTTTTTTTTAACTGTATAACATGGGAACTCCTTGCACAGAGACTACATGTGGCATAACGCAGTGAAAGATTAATGGGGCTGGCAAGTCAGTAATCTTCCCTTCTTTCTTCTTCTGCTGTGTACCTGGGGTTAGACTTCTGAGAACCCCCTGACAGTGTTCACACTTCCCAGTGCATTAAATATTTGGGGAGTTTGTGTATCATTGACTTTGATCAGAGTTCAACCACTGACTTTGTGGAAAACAGAGTTATAAGTGGTGTATAAGTGTATGTTCAGCCTCCAGTATTGGTGTACAAGTATATTTCCCCTTAGGACCATTACAGATAATATTCTTCCATGTTTTTTGCTCTCTTTTCTCACTGTTTCTTTCAGTCTCCTTTTCTCTGTATTCTGTGTGCAGCAATTTCAAGCACTTATCCTGTGTGGGGTTTTTTTACTCCACTCCCTGCCCATTTTGTTAAATAAAATTATCAGAGACATGTTTAAAATGTCAGTCTTGAAATCTATCAGTAATACATTGATGAGGGGAAGTCTAGTTTGAGGAGTTTGCCATTCAGGCTTCTTGGGTGTCTGCATGCCAGGGGACATAGTGTTACCCTTTGCCCATATCTGCAAGGCTGTCTTTTTAACTGGTAGAGCTAGAAATACATTTCTCTTCAAAGCTCATTTTGAATGTCATGTGAAATCACATAATTATATCAAACTGTACAGCATCTGCTCATGAGTCAGATAGAAGAACATGACGATACAGCCCTTTATTCCTCTAACAACTTCAAGGAAAGAACCTCCCCTGCAGTTAAGCGTCACTTCATGAAATTAGCAATGATATCTTGGGCTACAGATTTTATTGTTTTACTCTGGCATGGTCGACAGCATCTCTGCTCCAGGAAAAATCAGATAGCTTGCCTAGCAACAGCACGCTTGAGGCGTTTGCTTCCAGTCCTCAAGGCAGTGTGTGCTTCTTGTGTGGATGGGAAATCATTGAGCCCTCCTTTTAATAAAAGTGAGAGACAATTTTGACACAGGAAGAGAGAGGAGTAGAACCTGGTAGTTAGTGAAAGTGGGCAGGGAAACAAAGTGGTTCAAACTCTGTAGGGTAGATGTTCAGAGGCAGACACACTGTAGTGTGCCTGGGGCAAAATAAACGCCCAAAAAAAACTGCTTTGAGGTTGGGCACAATTAGCTATGAAAAGAGCACTATGGTGTGTTTTCTGAGAGCAGAGGTCTGACCTCCAGAATCCCCTAAGTCACTAATAGGAAGGCAGGTGGGATGTAGAGATAAGGATTGTTATTTGCAGGAGGCTGGCTTGGGCACTAGAAGGCATATCCATCTGCAGTTGCTCGCTCTGTGACTTCTATTTGCCTGCAGCATAAAGTCATCCACAAGATGATTAACCTGGTCTCTGAACAGTGGCATTTGTAAAATGGGAAAATAAAGGAGCACTAGAAGCAAGTTAGTCTTCTTAAGTTCTGATTTTCAGAATGAACAGCTTTAAAACAGTACAACTTAAGTGTTACAGCTTTTCTGAGGAAACTAACACAACCTTGAAGTACTCATGCCAATATAATTCATCACTACAGTTAAATACTTGAATACAGAACACTTTTTGTACTCTTCTTACCATATCTGTGTGTTAAGTGATCCTAATACAGTCCTGATAGTGGGTGCTTTTGGTTGGTTTTGGTTTTAAACAAAAGAAAAAGAACTTGGCCCTGATTAAAAAAAATTATTAAAGCTACCCACCTTATATAGGCCAGGACAGGGATGTAGTAATAAGGTGATGGGGGAGGTGGGATGAGGTGACACTTCCACCACAGCAAATGTGTAATTTTAAGGTTTTTCAAGTTTCCGGTGGAAAAGCTAGATTCATGTACCAGTAGAGTCAGGGTGTTGATATTTTGGCAGGGAGGAGGGCTCAACTCTAACCTCAAGATGTGGCTTGATGAGCCTCTGGCTTTACTGATGAGATTGGTTCAGAAGGTTCTTATCCCCTCACTTGCCATTGGTATAGCAAGTTTACAGAATAAACCCACAAACAGATTAGCAAATTAATTTGGGTTAAAATATTTGGGGTTTTTGTGTCGTGTTTTATATTTTTCCCTAAGCCTTGTTCCATTTCAGTAATCTAAAAGCTGTGATAATGACTGTGCCATCTCAGATCAGTATTCAGTAGCATGTCATTTTTGTTAGGCAGGAGAGTGGGAACAAGGAAGGACCTGCACATCAATATTTCTCCAAGTACTTCTCAGTGTTCAGCAGTTGTGGCCCAGTCACACCTGTGTAGCAAAGTAGTATCTTTGTGCTTAGTAATCTCTGATAGGAGGCTGTGGCAGGGGTGGGGACATGTCTTTGAGCCTATGTATGTTTTGTTATCCAAAGTACCTTATGGCAAGAGGTTCTGCAGCTGAGTTTTTCAGGTAGGTGACAAGATCCTGTAACAGGACAGCATTATGGTATTACCTAAGGGTAGGCTGGCTGTGGAGTACAGGTCAAGGAGAGAGAAAAAGGGCATGCATTCAGCAGTGAAGCTGACTTCTGTGGAGCTGCAAATCACGCTGTGTCATGGCATTTTGAACAAAAATGTCATTTGACAGTGCTTTGCTTTAGAGTGCTGCTGCGTAATGCAACTTCTCTTCCCCTCACACCTTTGATTCTGCTGGTGCAACTGCACAGCTGTACCATGAGCTGAACACAGATCCAGCTGAAAAACGTTTGAGCAAGTAAACCAGCTTCTGAAAATGTGGACAGATGAGGGAAACCAGTCCACAAAGTTGTGCTTGTGATATTGAGGTGGCAAGCCAAGGAAGGAGCAGCAGAGATAGGAGCAATAGTCACTTGTAGAACTTGGAAATGTCGAATGCCAGCCTCAGGGTAACCATGCACATCGTCTTGTCCCACTACAACTGTGATGTAAAACTTGATGTAAAGGTTTAACTACTGCATCGTGCGATGCTTGTAGCAGCCTCAGAGCATTTGCATGATCAATTTGAAGAGGTGGTAACTTGGAAGTCACCGTTTCATGGCTCAGACATTTAAATGATCCCACCCACTGGCTTGAAGCAGTGATTTCAGTGTTAGTGGAATAAGAAATGAGCTCAGAACCTGGTCTGACACGAGCAGATTTGCCTTTCTAAATGTGCCTCCTACAGGAATGAGCTGTTACAGCATTGCTGGCCATGAGAGTCCAGTGCACACAGGTGTTGTCTGCAGGTGTGTTGTGTGTCCAGTTCTATAGCCTCAGTGAAAACAGGGATGGCAATGCCTGAAGATTTTCTGCTGGTTTAATTCTCATTGTATTAAGAAGTCATTTTTTGTGTGGGAGGTCAGGGAAGCTGGCTGAGCTATTCAGTGATGATTAAAAAAAGAAGAAAAAAAAAAAGGTATAGCATGCAGGGGTACAGTTATGTAAGAGAAGCAGAAAAGGAAATAGATGGGTGTTTCTCCGAGAACCTCGTCCACAGAGCTGCCAGGGAATTGGGCTGCAGGATCATTCTCAACACACCCTCCGCTTCCTTTTTCCCTTTTTGGGGCCGGAGAGGGATGAGTTTATGGGGCGCCAAGCGGGATGCAGGCTCTGGCTCCAGCCAATGGTGCAAGGCGCGGTGGTGTTTACCTCGCTTACGCAAGGCAGAGCCAGCCCCTCTTCAGTCAGGAGGCGCTACCCATGGCTTAAGTAAAAGCACACTGAGCAGAGGCACTCAGTCAGGCAGTTGCTGGGGCTTTAAAGGAGTTGGTGGATTTCAGCTGGTTTTAAACAAGATCAAAGTGTTGTGCCTTTTTTTTTCCCTCTGCTGTGCAGAAATACTCAAAGGACAAAAGATACTGGTAAGTGCTCTGCATGCCATTGCTGTTCCCTTCTAGTGTTGTATTGTTTCAGTCTCTCTTCTAAAAGCCTCCTCAGTTGCAGTGTTTTTCAGTGAGAAGTTGAAAGGTAGTTCAGTGATGCGGTTGAAGGGAAATCCGAGATCAGACAGTGTGTCTGTGGGCTGCCCTTCCACCCAAAATAGGAAGACACATTCAAAGTGTGTAGTATAATAATTGCTGCTTGTTTGTAAGAAGCATCAGTCGCTTCTCATTTTCACAGTGCAGAGCAAGATGCCTTGAAACTGTCCACATTACCTAGCAAAATCATACCAAGAAGAATTTCTTATGCAGCTGCTAGAGATTTGTGGTGTTGAAACGAACAAAAAAAGGTTTTTAAATGTAATTGCAACTCTTATTTTTGTAAGATGGTATAGTGTGCTATGTGAAAAGGCTTTAGTGTAATACAAACACCTATTTAGCTGATATTTTGTACATAAACTGCCTCTTCAGGAAGTCAGAGGCTCGTAAAAAAGCAAAATGGCAACGTTCAGATCTGTAGAACAAGAAGTCGTCGTGGTTTTCTGTGAGCATGGGGCTGTCAGCTGTGTATTCTAGTTCAGGTGCATCAGACAGTAGATTTCTCTCAGCTCAGTCATTAAAGCATAAAAAGCTCTATCGATCTGTTGAACAGCCCTTTTAAAAATAAAATGCTTCTGTTTTGGTATAAACTCTTAGTTTGTACATGGGAGTTGTGCTTCTGTCACCAACTTGCAATGAAAGTTGGGACTGCTTATTTTTAAGGTAATGCTCTGCAATTTGTCTGAAGGCAGTAAAGAGGATAATTTCAAAGGCTTCTGGCTAAAAAATCGTCAGTGTCAGAACCTTACTTTTGCCATGTAGTACCCTTATTGTAATTTTTTTGTTGTTGTTTTCATACTTATACTTTTGCAGGGGACTCTCTGAAGATACAAATAAGCAGTACTATGGCAAATGAACACCTAACATTGTTCGATCAGAATGCCTCTGCTATATTGTTTTATGGTTTCATACATTGCAGGTCATGTAAATAATCTTCATTTATATAAATGTATATAAATATATAAAATCAGAACTGTCCCTTTTTAACAAAACATAGAGTTTCTTGTAACAGCCAAAAGCTTGTGTAGAAAGCTGCAAAACTCATCTTCTGAAGTAGTTCGTGTGAATAACTTCCGCAGGTCGCTCAGCTGATGGAGCAAGTTCCGCCCGTAGTGTTTGTCCCCCATGCTGCAGGGGCGCTCAGCAGAGGAGCTTGGCCTCGTGTTTCGTCACTGGTACACCCGAAAGCTGGCGTGGAGGACGTGGGTGGTAAGGGGCTGCAGACCGCGTGTACATACAGCAGTTTAACTGGTGGAGAATTTTTTCTCAGCTAATTAAGGTTATAGATAATATTGCAGTGACAGCTTTAAAATAGACACCTTGTGCTAAAAGACAAATGTTTTCAGCTTCCCACACGCAGCCTGAATTACATCATTTGTAACCTGTAGGAGGCTATCGTGGTTTCCTCAGGGGAGGATCAGCTGTTACTTTTTCTAACTGAAAAAATGCTGGATTTTTTTTTTCAGGAGAATATTTTCGGAATTTTAGTCAATCTGTCAGCGTGGATTGTTAGCCATTACATAACTCTCCCAGGTTGAGTATGCCCAGCCACATTCTTGTCCAGTCAACGGCAGTTCAGAATAACAGGACAGAAGTTAGCAGAGGTCAATTGAAATGGGGCCCCTGTGCTTAGATGGCTTTTTCCATCTTTGGAACAGGAATGCCATTTTTTCAATGCTGTCATAAGGTACAGATTTTCATATAAGTGCCTATAATAGAAGTCTTGTTCTATGAAACACTTGCCTTGTTAATTGAACAAGGATGCTTGTCCTCACTAGTCTCTTCCCGGCTTTCCTGAAACTGCTGAGAACTGCTCAGGCTTGCTTCTGAGACTGAAACAGAGCTTGAAGCAGGACACTGGCTGCCAACCCAACTAAAACTGCTGTTTCTTAGACCGGAAAAGGTTAACTGTAGTCTTGGTGCAAAGCAGTAGGTTTGCGCTTGTGTTACCAGGTTAATGCTGCCCCTTTGAAAGTGTTCACAGGCGATGTGCCTTAATTTGGCTGTTCGTTTGGGGCTTTTTTGTGCTATGACTCGTGTGTGACTTGTTTTCAGGTTGACTAGCCTACTAATGCCAGATGTCTGTGGTAAAAACGTGTTTTCATTCTGTTTGAGATTTTACAGATGTTGTCAAGGCATAGCAGTGGATAGTTTGCATTGTTTTGTGTGTAGTGTCCTGTGCAGGAGGGATTGTTTGCTCATTTCAGAGCTTGGCCTTGTTGTCATGTTTTCAGTACTTTCATATCAGAAAACATTTATGTGTATAGTGGATTACTAAGCTTATTCGGAGTTTATAAAAGAAAATACAAACAGTATAGACTAAGGAGAGAATAAGCCATGCAAACGGCTGAGCTGATTTTTCCCATTGTTTTTTTTAGTGCTGAGAAACTCCCTTTCCTAGAAAGGAAAATACTATCTTTCCTTAGGTAGAACTACTGATCTAAAGTGACAATGCAATTTGAATACATTGCAACTGCATTAGTATACCTTTCCTGTGCATGTGTAGTGAAGGATACAAGCTGTAGACAGAATCTGGCTGATCTTGAAAGCAGATTATAGAACCTGCTGAAGTTAAAGTTCCAGGTATGTGTGTGAAGGAAATGTGAGTTTGTTGTTAACTGGAAACTGGGAGAAGTGTGAAAACTCCGGCTGATAAACACATACTCTTCTGCGTGTTCCTCTACCCAGGTGATTGCTTCAGTAAAACTATTTTAATAAAAGCTTCCAAAAAGATTGCTAGGAAAAACAGTTGAAAAATAACTTTCCAGTGATGACTTCACCATCATGTAGAAGAAAGTGATTTCCCAATCTTTGCCTCAGCTTTCAGAAACAGTGATGAAACAGATTCCTCGTTGCTAACACCAGTGTAGATCAGCAGTAACATACATCATGTTTCTGAAATCTGGCAACCTGGACTTGATGGAGACTTGTAATCGAACAAGAAGGCAGTCTGCTGGGGATGAGTCAGTTTGGGTTTTTTGGGTTTTGTTTTGTTTTTACTTCTCTATCATTACTTATTGCCTCTTCCTTCTTCTGTGCTTGCAAATACATTAATCTTGTCTAGGACTCCACTTTGTGTTTCACAGTGACTTTAACTTAGGTGTTCTGGTCCTTTAATCTGGAAGCCATTATTTTTACCTTAGATGGGATGAAATGTATCCATAGATGAGGATATGCAGCACTGAAGTGCTGTGCATGCGTTCAGAGGAGTTTAGTTTCTGATCTTGCAGCCGCAAGATTACCTAGTAGAAATCGATAGGAGTATTGGAGGGGCATAAATGTGGCAATGGATGCTGGCAAACTTGGGTCCTGCTTGTGTTTAGTTAGATAACTGCGCTATTCGATGTGAATTCTTTGTTTGAAGAGCAATACGGCGTTTTACATCAAAATAAAGTTCTGTACGGTAACACACAAACCTTGGGAGGGTGAGGATAAAATTTTGGGGCTTTTTGTGATGGACTTGCTCAGAATTTATGTCTGACTGATCAGAAGTGCACCTAAGGTGCATATTTTAGTTGGTTGAAAAAATCATGCCAGGCTTCCTAAAATGAATTCTACTCCTAGAATTATTTGGGCTGGTCCAGGTTGTCTGGTCCGGTTTTCCAGCTCAAAGTGGGACTGGACAGCTTTAGATCAAGTTGTTCAGGATCATGTGCAGTTGAGGTTTGAGTACTTCAAAGAAGAGAGATCCCACAGTCTCCCTGGATTACTTTTTCCTTAATAACTAATCAGGATTTTCTGTGTTGAAGCTTGTTTGTTGCTTCTTGTCCTGTCACTGCATAACTACAAGAAGAGGTGGATTATATTTTGTCCGTATCCCCCTGATTTAACACAGAATTGCCGAGGCAAGAGCTGGGTATGAGAATTGCAAGGGTAGTAGATGGAGGGACTGCAAGTAGCAAATTGTATAAAAATGTCAGTAGGCAAGTTGTCTTGAGCTTTATTTCTATAATTCAAAAAAAATCTAAACCCTAGAACATGTAGATATAGAACATAAAGAAGGTAATATTATAAAATGGAAAAATGTCCCATTTTTGCATCTGAATCAGTGTATTTTTATTTTAATATACTCAGTGACAGAGGACTTCTTTTTATACTGTGAAAGTGGAGTTATTTATGCAGTATTTTAGAAAAGGGCTAGTCTGGCACTAGCTACAGTTGCTAGCAGCCTATAATGCTGGCTCTGTGTTTAGAAAATGATGGTAATTTATTACAAAGAGACTTTTATTCTAGTATTTTTAGCTCACAGCCGACTGTTTAATGAATCTCTGCTTGGGCTCATTGAATTTATGTTCTCCCCTCCCCCGCCCCATTTTAACCGTTAAGATACTGCTGTTCTTGGTCTACTAAACAGCAAACTTAACCACAAAGTGCTGTGCCTTAGTGCAAACAAGATCTGGAGACTTTCTGTAGAAGCCACCAAAGACTGATCATGTTTGTAGTCTCATGATGAGGAAAGGCAGCTGAATGATTGAGGATGGCTGGTGAGCTAAAGCTGATGGTTCAAAACCAACCAAAATTCACTGTATCTCAAGGTCCCCCATTGAAAATGGCATGTTCAGTGAAAGTGGGCAGGCTCTTAAACTCTTCGTTTACTCTGAGGCATGGTTTTCTAGGTCTTCCAGGGAACAGTCTGCCTCCAGATTTGAAGACTCGTATTTGAATGTGACAGGAGAGAGTACAATGCGATACAGCTTTTCTTTCTGCTTGAATGTAATCAGAAGTCTGTGGCTTGTTTTCTGCCATAGCAATCTTGGCCTTCTGTGGCTCAACTGAATATCGAACAAGAAAGCTTGCACAAAACAGGATTTCCATACTTTTCAGTTTAGATGTCATCTCTTTCCAGTCCCTCAAAACAGTTGCACAAGCAAGTATTGTGCAAGTTACCTCCCGTGAGCTTTCTCCCAGCTCCAGAGAGACCAGTGTTAAGAATGAAAATGTATTACTTTTTTGTGCGTTCTTCCTATTCCATTTTCCTGTTCCATTTTCCAGGTGCTAACTGGAAACAGTTGTGCTAACCTCTTACCCAATCAAAGAATACTGTTCTGAGCCTATTTCCTCTGTGTGCAAGCTGCTTTACTCACAAAATCTTTTTCATTCTGTAATACATGACTGTGCGCAGGTGGGAGTTTTCAGGTTTTAGTCTCTGTAGCAGAAGCAGAGATCTTGACACGAAGAATCTGCCACTACCAGTTCTATGATTTTGGAAGGATGTTGGATGGGGTGGGATCTTGTAATGAACACCTTAACATCAGTGTTGAAGGATCTTGGAGAAGCTCAGAACAGTCTGTTGTTCAGAGCCTACTCCAGTGAAGCCTGTTCCACCAGTGGCCAGAGGTGCTGTTGCAAAATTAATGGCCATGGCAAAAAGCTAACTTGCACATATTTTTTTTAAGCAGTCTGTTGCTTAGTTGTATACAGGTGCTACAGGGCTAAGTTGTCTTTTAACATATTTAATTAAACTTTCCTAACACTTTCAAGAAGTCTCCTGTAGTATTCTAGAAATAAAAGCTGGTCAGGTTATACTGCAAGAGAAGGCCCACTATATAAATTAGTTGATCCTCCCTCTCAACTCAAGAGCATTCCCTCCCATAAGTTCTTAAATGCTTTATCAAGCTTTAAATGATCCGTAAGTAAGCCTGCTCTGTTTCAGGACTGGAGATGTTAGCCCATGGCCTGTTAGATTTATCTTCAGTGGGACAACACTTGAGTTTTATTTGCAGACATCAAATTTCGCTTGGACTAGTCTTAGGGACCTCACTGAAAGAATGTGATTAATCTTTGTTACTTCTGGGAAGGAAATGAGTCTTCCTTTTGGGTACAGTGCATCAGGCAGATCATACTGTATGAGAACCAGGGTGTAGGTTGTGCTGATTATTTTTTTTGTAGGGGCACTGAGTTTTGCATGTGCTTGAGTTGAAGTTAGCTGGGTGGTGTTAGTACTTGTGAAAGTGGTGTGTGCAGCCAATAGAGGTTCTGAGATGTAGTTAAAAAGAAGTTCAAACATTCAAGGCATGTTTCTGAAAATGTACAAGCAAGCTGTTCCACTAGTGATAGTTACAGATTTCTAACTTGAACCTTCTTTAAATCAAATAGGAAGTAGATTTCCATCACGTGTACTGATCCCAAAATAAACTTGGCTGGATTTAAATGTGAAACAAAAAAATGTATTGAGGGGGAGCTGAGTTTTAGATGTTGGACACTATTCCATGTATTAGCATTTTTTCAGTTAATGTCTTGCATTGCTGAAGTCTGCCACTTGGAACTGTTGGCCCCTTTCATGGTTTCTGCTCAGTTATCTTTGAAGAGCAGGTGACTGACCACCTGTTTAAGCAATTCTTTAAAGTAGGGTCTTCTTTAACTGCTCATGTGTACTTAATGAAACTCAGAAGCTGACTGATTGGGAGATGGAATTTTTTAGCTTTCCATGAAATTGTTCACTTGGGTGAAACAGAGGAAAAGTTATGCCAAACCTTTTCTTGTACTAATGGCAAAAGTTAAGGTTATTTTTAATGCTTGCCTTCCCACCTTCTCTAAGTGAATGGGTTGGCTCTTTTTCAAAGACCATAGTGTTGGGTGGATACTATTCAAATCTCTTTTCACCCTGTCATGGTATTTACTAGTGCTGTGCTATATCCTAATGGGTGGTGCTACATATTTCATAACAGTGTTTCTTCTGAGTTGTTAAATGTCAAGTCAAAGGACGATTATGTATTCTAGCAAAGAAATGTGAAGCATTACATGTGAAATGCAATGACCAAGATGAAATTAGTTATATGTGGAGAAGACTGAAGTGCAGAGGGGAGACTGCTGAGGAGATCAATATTCAAGTAGAAAATGGGTTAATCATTTGGGGAGGAGAAGAAAATTAGGAGCTGTTTTAAAAGACAATATGTAAGCAACTATGATGCAAGAAGTTTTAACATTAAAAGGAAATACTTAAGTTGATAGTAGAAATACTTCATAATAAGTGTATTTATAACCTTATATCTATATACAGATAAATGCTTAAAATTTATAATCACTTATATAGAAATACTTCAGAAAGGAAATGTAGCTGGAGAACCAAACACTGTTAAACACCAAGAGCTAGATAGTTTACTATTAATGTCAGTAAACCACCCCTGCGGTGTGTCCTAAGGTACGTGGTTTCAGAGAATTGCTGGTGTGGAACTCCAAGGGGATTGTGATGCCAGGAGGCGAGGAAGACTATAGCAAAGGTGAAAATATGGATGGCCATAGCAAACATGAAAACTGTGAACACAGCTAATGCTCTGAGGCTCCATTTCTCAAATGGGATAATCTCTATGACAATATGTTTTGACTACTGGCATGATAGGAGTTGTAGGTCACATTTTCATATAAATTTGCTCTAAATTCTTCCTTTTAGAATTCTAAAGGCAAAATCTTGGGTCCCACTTACAACAGTAAATGCCCTTGCCAGAGCAAACTAGCAGTGCTTTACTCTCTCCTGTGCTGCTGGTGCTGTTCCTGTGCAACAGATGGGGATCCTTGGATCAGTATAAGGCACTGTCTGCATCAGATAAATGATGGATACAGTACAGCATGAACACAGAGAACTGGCCAGTGAAAATGCACACTGGTTCCTATGCAACAGAAATATATTGGTGTAACGGTCATGTAGATGGGATGCAGACACTTCACAGTAGTGTTGTGCACATCGGGTTTATAACAGTGCGCTCACATGTCTAGCAGTGGGTTAGGATACCCTTGTGATAATGTTACACATATGCTAACCACAAAGAGAGTCTTCAGTTAACTTCTTACTTCAAGCACTGTGAAATCCACAGTACACAGATCTGAGAGCAAAGGAGGAAAGTTTTGGAAAATAATGAGAAATGAAAGGAAAAAGGGAAGGCTTCTATTTAGCCTTCTGGTTGTGTTCTGCGGGCATCACAGCCAAAGTTTGTAGGACAGTAAGATGTCTTTGCACGTATTTGTGTGAAGCCCTCCCAGATACATGGGAGAGCATGTAAGAAAGCGTGAAGAAGCATACTAAATTTTTAGAGAGGGCTGCGAGCTGATTGGAGGTGTGGGAATCAACGTATCCGTGCTGAATAAGAAACTGGTAGATTTAGAATAGATGTTGAAGGCCAAGCTTCTCTGCAAAGGAGCAAAGATGACTGGGAGAGGGTAGGTAGAGATCATGTTGGTAAAGGATCTTTGTGTTGTCTTCTAAACAAATGTGAGCAGGGTGTCAAGTGCTGCTACTTCCTTTTCCCTGTTAGGACAGAAGATGGGGTAGATAAAATCTGCATTGAACGTCTTTTCTGCTAATATCTACAGTCTAGTTGAGGTAGAAGAAAACGGAGATACGGCATTGTATTCGTGAGCAAAGCTGATGACAGGACACAAGAAATGTTATGTGGGCCAAAATGTGTATTTGAACAGAAAGCAGAATATTAACCATCAGTACTAAAAAAGCTTTATAGCTTTTTGGGTTGGTATGAAAACTTACTTGGATGAATCAAAGGGATGTTCTTGTTTTAAAAAAACCTCAAACAGGCTAGCATCAGCTTTATTCTTTATTGAGCAAGTGCTCTGCTGGGTAGGCTTTCTCTATACTATAGAGTCTATAAGAAGGTCAGGGATGGGCTGGGTAGGTCAGTGGTGTCTGGAAATGTTACTAATAAGAAGCTGTAAAGAAGTACTAGTGTGTACTATTCATCAAAGCAGAACTATGATGAAAATTGCACTTCAAGGCACTGTTCTCATTAAGAATTATGTGGAATTCCCTCAGAAATCTTAAAATAGCTGGTTTGTATCACTTCTGTATCTGGTTAAACATGACAGTTCACATTGCACACCCCAGAGTTGCATGGTAGACTCGATTTCAAATTTTCACACAACTTCCTTACATCTGCAAATCCAGAATTTATTGGAAAGCTCTGAATCAGATACTTCCTGTGAAAACTTCACCACTCTAGCTAATAGAATGGTCTTGCTTTGGTTTGGTTTTGTTTTGTTTTTTCTATAATCTCTATATGGCTCTACTTCTTGATAGTTGAACCAAACATACTAAATGAAACTATATACCATTTATACTAAAAACTAGCATGAAGGAAAACAACTGTAGATGTTTTATCAAGTCTCTGCTGAAATTTCCTAAATGCACTTGTGTGGCTGTGTGGTCTGGTAGTTCTTCCAGGCAATTCAACCTTTATTGATATGGCTTATATGTATGTTTTTAAAATATCAGGCAAAACCAAATATAGAAAACACAAAATATTGTATCTGCTGTATCAGATAAGTGTGCAGGCTTGTGTAATTGATGGATTTGAGTCTTTTCTCTTACCCTTAATTTTATCTTTGTTTTTACAGGAAATAATGAAAAAGGTGTGCCACAACTCTTGATCAGAGACCTGAAATTTGAGAAGAAGTCATTAGCTAAGCTCATGTTTTCTCCTGATCAAGAAAATCATCCATCAAAAGCACCAGTAAAATATGGTGAATTGATTGTATTAGGGTAAGTGTTTGTGTCTTGGTGCTTAAGGCAGATAAAATGCAGCTTGCTGTGAGAGGTGGTCCCACAACCCCTGGCACTCCCTCTTTTGCAGTGTATCTAGTGAGCGTGCAAGTGAACAGTGAGTTAATCAGTTTCACTTTGGTAGCTGATCTGGTGAGGGGGCGAAGGGAGGGTTAACTTTTCCAGTGGCAAACAGGCATTATACGTGATGTGATATATTGGAAAACAACACTGCAGTACACATACTTTTTTGTGACAGCATGAGCATGGATGTAGGGCTCTAAACACCTGAATAGATGTTGATTTTTTTCAGGTCTTGTGTTCTTCCTGCATAAGCACTTTGTAACAAAAGCAGCCAGTTTGTGAAGGGTTTCCCAGCTGGTTCCAAGTTGGGCTGAGACACGTGACTAAGGTGATAATGTGAAAGGAAAAGGTCCTTAGGACTTCAGGGAAAATTGAAAACCGTAAGAACGTAGTAGCTGACTATAATATCCAAGTACAAACAGCAAGTTTGCCGGCTGGCCCATTTATGTTGACGTGTTCAAAGTGATAGTCTGAGGGTTTTCTGAGGGGTTAAATTGGAGTCTCAGAGGACAGCATATCTATTCTTTATAGGTTTTCATTTCAATCAAAGTTCTATAAAATACTAGCTCTCCACCAGGGTTGGTGAGTATTTAGAATCTTTCATTTACAGTATGAACACATCATTTGGAGATAAAGCTACAGGTAGGCATATAACCACACTTGTTTTCCTGTTTGGGACCCAAGTCCATCTGGGTTTGTCGATAGTAGCTTTGAGATTAATCTGGGTAGCGTTCCTTGCCCTACGAACTTTGTGTATGCTGTAATTCCGTGGGCAGTTTTCAGTATTGTGTTTATCAGTTCTCAGATTTAAATAGGTGTGATTAATTGGAAATCTGTAATTATTAATACCTTACTAATTAAGAAGACTTTGTGTTTAGAATGAAAGTTCTTGCAGCTCTGTATCTCATAAGAAGCTAAGTAATACAGGAAGATGGACGTTGTTCTTTTTCTGTGCTTTTTGATAGGTACAATGGGTCTCTCCCAAATGGAGATAGAGGAAGAAGAAAAAGCCGGTTTGCTTTATTTAAAAGGCCCAAGGCAAATGGGGTGAAACCTAGCACTGTACATATTGCCTGTACCCCTCAGGCAGCAAAGGTAAGACTTAACTAGACAAATTGAGCTTATGTCTCCTGATGCTGTATAAAGAGTTCATTGAAGTCACTGCTGTTACACTGAGATGAAGGGATGTAAAAAGCATGAAGTTCTGTCTGTGAAAAGAATGGTTCATGTTTATCCAAGGTGTTTTGTTACCTGTCAGACTTAGCAAGAAACCATTTAGCAAAAGAAATCTGGTGCCCAGTCCTTGCTGTGTCCAGAAAGAAAAATGTTTGGTTTTGAAATGTGAATGTTCAGGGCATAGGCTAGTCATGTCAAACATTTTCTATTCTGTTTTCCTTCCAAACTCACTGCAGACATCTGTTTTAGCCCTCCTGGTTTTGCGCTTATTCATGTTTTAGGACCAACGTTGCTTCACATCAAGCTGTCTTAAAAGATTTTTGCCAAAGCTCTGTGTGTACTTGCTACTTGGCTGAACGGGTAGGAGTTTCCCAGGCATGAGGACAGGTGGATTTTGCAGTGCAAGTTTTATATGGCTCATAATAAATTTCAGAGCTCCCATTAAGAACCAGTAAAGGGTGGGATTCGGTCCTGAAGTTGAATTGTATTTCATGGCAAAACTATTATAGAGAAAGTATTATCATTAAATACCTCTGCCATTCAAGCATATGTGCACTTATGTTCAATAAGAAATTGAGCATTTCTGCTAAAACCAAGGGAATTGGAGAATGCTTAGTGGGTTTTTAGAGAAGATTTCCAGTGTTGAGATCAGGCCCTTGAACAAATTCAGTAGTAAGTGCCTGGCTTTCTCAATACCTTGTCACTTAGGAATATTGATTCCTAGATTCAGGGAATGGCATTAAATATTCTGAAATCAAAAGCACGTTGCTAACTGAAGTTATTGTATTGGAATTCTATCTGTTGGAGATCTGTAAAGAGAACATTTATTTTTCCTAATTATTTATGATCTTCAAGTGCTATTTGGAAATAATTTTAGACTACTTTTTCAGTTCTTCATAGTTGCAGAATTAAAATCTAGACTAACAAAAGGAAACCTAGATGACTGCTACAACTTCTGCAACCTCTGCTGAGTTTCTCCATATTACCTTGTTTACCACCACTGCTTGTTACATTTTTTTGTCTATGCATCTTATTAATCATCACTAATTTTAGTATGAACTCAGATTCCGTTTCTGGAGTAAAATCCCTAAGTTTTTGTCCTAACTTTGCTGTTGGAGAAGTTCAGACTGAGAAGAGCATGAAGGTCTTATATTCACTTTTAGTCTTTACACTCAGTTGTTTTTGTTCTTTTATGTCAAGGCCAGCATTGCTTTTACATGAAGCATGACTCATAATATGTGTTGGTTACGTGTATTTTGTTGCAGTGTGCAGTAAAGAGACTAGTTTGGTCTGTTGCTGAATCAATCCTGCAGCTTTTTTTAATGGCCAGAACTGGTTTTTGTGAAGTTTAACTACAGGTGTGTCACTAACAACCATCTGCCTTAATGCATGAATTGGGCAGAACAAGAGCCCAGTTAGATACATTGTCTGCTTTGTTGCTGTATTCAGTAGTTATCGTTCCCTGGTTCAATAATATTTGACATTTTTTTTCCATAGGCAATAAGTAATAAGGACCAACACAGCATATCTTACACTTTGTCTCGGGCCCAAACAGTTGTAGTTGAATATACACATGACAGCAACACAGATATGTTCCAGGTATGTGAAGTTAATATGATATATAAAAGTATTCTTTTGGTAATTTTTAACAAGACATCCTCTCAACAGGCTTTTTTTCTCAGACCCAAAAGCTTGGATGTGTCACTTTCTGTGCTTTACTATTCAGAAATATTTAATTCTGTTTGTTCCTAAGGCCATCATTTGAACAAAGCTGTATGTCTGTGTGTCTCTTTGAGGCTTGGTCAGAGGTGAAAGTTGTTCTTTTGTGACTAATGCACAGGATTATAGTTTTGCCTTTGATTGCTGGTCTGCAAGTCACGTAACCTATTTCCTAGTCCCTTCTTTCAAAATGAAGAATAAAGTGCACAGCTCTCTTTAAGCAATTGAAACTTTGCTTCTAGCATTTACAGAGGAATTTGGGATCAGCCAGTTGGAGATCAGGTAGAAGAAATACCGCGTGTAAATACGGGAAAGCTTTTGACACAACTAATATGAAAAGTACTCCTAACTCTTTAAGTGAACCCAGAATTAAGTCTAGAGGTATTGAGAAATGTGGAGAGAGGAGGCCCAAAGTTCAGAGCAACTTTGCAGTTCCTGTATGTGTGAGAAGGAACCACAAACACATTTGCAGCTGCGGTGTGCGCTCGTATCTTGTAGCAGTTTCCTGTTTTTCTCAGAAGGAAGGGTTTTGTTTGTGGGGTCTTGTGTGCTTTGTTCCTTCTGATTCCTGGACTGATCTTTTGTTGATTGTTGTTGTTGTCGTTGTCACTAATTTATGGCAAGGAGTTTTGCTGTCACAGCATTTAGCTGTGACGCCAGTGCACGTTCTAAGGAGGTGGGAAGTGTTGGTGAGTGCTGGAGGAAGCTGCTGTGCAACTGCAAATACCTACAACAGAGCAAAAGGGCTGTAATGAACTGACTGCAGCATAAGCTATTGTTTGTGTGTAAGTGTTCTCTCTCCAGGCGTGCTGTGGCATGTATGCTGCTCTGAAATTGCCAGTGGGAATCCATGTGTACTGATGGGTTATCCTGCTTAAGAAGCAATGGAAAAATACATTGACGTGGCAGTTCAGTCTAATGAAAGCTCTCCAGCCTTTACCAAAAAGCACCTCAGCCTTTTGGGTCTCCTGCCCAGCAGTTAATCAGTCTCTTAATATAACCAGCTATTTTACAAGAGGCTGTAGAGAGCTCCGGAAGTGAGTGAAAGGTAGTAGTGTGCAAGTGGGCTTTAAACCTGGCTACGTGGATGTTTAGGAGAAGGATATAACTTCCTTTTATGCTTTATAAGGGAAAGGACAAGGTGAGTTGCCTGGAAAAGCAGTGAAACCCATGCAATTCTATCAAACCCTGTAGAGCTGTTTGGGACTGCAAAACTCATTCTTCCATGCAACCAGAAAAGAAGGGACAGCTACTAAAAAAACTGGTTACAGTCAGATGTTGCATTCCTGTTGTGTTCTCTGCATGTTGTTATAATATAACCCCTCCCCACCCTAGATGTCTTATACCTGGTCTTTCCTGATGGATTTTCTGCTTCTCAGTGCCCTACCAGAGCTGAAGTGAGCTCACACAGTCTAATTTTCCTACATTTACACCTCAACCTCATCTGGCATTGTTCAGAATATTCTGGGCAGGCAAAGTGACTGAATGTCACTTTTCTTCCATCTAATGTTGTTTACTAGCTGTTTTTGGTGGTGCTGCAGCTGGTCCAGCTGCCCTGGGTGTAACCTTTCTGATGTGGCCTTCAGTGAGAAATTGTCTCAGAACTGACTTAATTGCATCATTTTATTTCCCCTTCGTTCATTTGACTGTGTACTCAGCCTTCAGAATAACTTTGATCACATGGAGGTGGAATAACTTATCGATTCAGATTAGGCTTTAGCAACCTAACTTTAGATTGGTGGAGGGGAATGCTTCCAACTGGAATATCATGTTTGGTTTTATTTCATGATCACTTTTAAATCTATCGAGTTTGGATATTCCTGGACCCAAAAGCGAACTTCTAAACTGGTGTTTTTCTTTTTTAATCCCTTTCCAGATTGGTCGTTCAACAGAGAGTCCTATAGACTTTGTCGTAACAGACACGGTTCCTGGAAGTCAGAGTAATTCAGATACACAGTCTGTGCAGAGCACTATATCAAGGTTTGCCTGCAGAATCATATGTGAACGTAATCCTCCTTTTACAGCAAGGATATACGCTGCAGGATTTGACTCCTCAAAAAACATCTTTCTTGGGGTAAGGGAACTGTTTCTTTTTTCTTCCAAGTTCAGTGCAGGCATACTTACAGTTGAACTAATTCATAGCTCCACTTCAGGCAAATTAAGTTTTCATTGATGTAACTTCTCTTAGGAGAAAGCTGCAAAGTGGAAGACATCAGATGGGCAAATGGATGGACTGACCACAAATGGAGTTCTTGTTATGCACCCCCGTAATGGATTTACAGAAGACTCCAAGCCAGGGGTGTGGAGAGAGATATCTGTGTGTGGTAACGTGTTCAGCCTCCGTGAAACCAGATCAGCTCAGCAGAGGGGAAAAATGGTAAGAAGGGTGACCAGCGCTTAAAATGAGTATAAGCATATGCTTGAGCAGAAACAGAGGCTGGAATCTGCCTCATTCAGTGTAGCTGTCACCTCTGTAATTATTACGCTGACTTCTTACGTGTCTGTGCTCATACACGAAGGTGTCTTGCTCAACCTGAGTAACCGAAAGAGTTTATCTGCAAACTTAATACTTAACTGTAGATCTAGACTGCTCTTCTAAATTGAGTTGCCTGTCCACTCTGCTCTTCTGCAAACTGTCATAGTCATGCACACACTTTAAAGAGTACTTCCCTGATTCTCCCTCTTGAGTTTAAGCCTTCAAGGTTTTCCCATTTCTCCTGTTTTTATAGAATAACAAATAATAGTTACAGTTTTATTGACGCATGCCTATATACCTGGATATCCATTTCTACCTTGGCATTCTGAGTTTTCCCTCTGGTTTCCAGAGCATTGGCAACGTTTCCAGGAGGTGATTGGTTTTGCTATGACTTGGGATCCCTTTGCAACAAGAAATGCTACATGAACACGTAAATAAGTCATGCATTTAGCTAGGAATGCTGACAGCTGACTTTTTCTGGAGGACAGGAAAGCCACATTAACAGTGTGTTTGAAGAAAACAGCCTAAAATGTGATAAAGGACAAAACAAGACTTGGCTTGTGCCATTCCTCCTTGATGTATTTCATGTAACGTAGTTGGGAGTGCTATAGGGATAGAGTTGAGAGAAGTTGTTAAAGTTGAAAAGGAGCTTTTTGGCCTTTTTTTAATGTGAGAAGATTTATGTGTACATTAAAAAAAACAGCAAGAGAGAAGCTGACACTGGACTGCCTATGGGTATCTTGTATAGGACAGTGAGGAGCTGCTTGAGACTTCTGTCTGGATCTTCCAGGCAAATTCATATTATGAAAAAGTACCTTATGTTACTCTTCATATAACATTAGGTGACACCTCTCTTTCTCCTTGTCCATCACAAGGTTGAGAACGAAACAAACCAGCTCCAGGACGGCTCTCTGATAGATCTGTGTGGAGCGACGCTGCTGTGGCGCACCGCAGAAGGGCTCTCGCGCACTCCCACTGTCAAGCACCTGGAGGCACTAAGACAGGAGATAAATGCGGCAAGGCCCCAGTGTCCGGTGGGGTTCAACACCTTGGCATTTCCCAGCATGAAGAGAAAAGATGTTGTAGACGAAAAGCAGCCGTGGGTGTATCTGAACTGTGGCCACGTCCACGGCTATCACAACTGGGGAAACAAAGAGGAGAGAGATGGCAAGGATCGCGAGTGTCCCATGTGCCGCTCTGTCGGCCCCTATGTGCCGCTGTGGCTTGGATGCGAAGCGGGATTTTATGTGGATGCAGGACCTCCAACTCACGCCTTCAGCCCGTGTGGACATGTGTGCTCTGAAAAGACAACTGCATACTGGTCCCAAATTCCTCTTCCTCATGGTACTCACACTTTTCATGCAGCCTGTCCGTTCTGTGCGCATCAGCTGGCTGGTGAGCAAGGTTACATCAGACTTATTTTTCAAGGACCTCTTGACTAACACATGTGCTACCAAGGACTGCAGTAAACTGATAAGCTAAGCGATTCTGATTTTTAAATTGACTGTTTTTTGTATCCTCTGGGCTTTGCTGGTTTGCATTAAGATGAAGAATTTTGGTTTTTTGTTTTTTGGGTTTTCTTTGTTACGACAACTAAATCCCTCTCTATCAAGAAAAGTCTGGAAATGGAAGAAACGGGGGGGAAAGGGAGAAAACTCCTGCTTATATTAGGTAATAACTATTTCTGAAGAGGTGAAGGAAGTATTGTAGAGTGAACTTTGCCTTCAGTTAAATGGTCTTGAATCACATGCCCACAGTGTTTGAAAGTTGTTTCATTCTTTTTGTATATGGAGGGTAAATAGTTCAAAGAACATTAGTTTACAGCTTGGATGCAAACATTGTAAAATATAATGTGTATATTAACTCTTTTCTATTTATCTTTATTATTGAAAATAAGTAGAATGTTTAGGGAGTAGCATGGTCATAGTGTGTTACATCCAGCAATTGGATGTGTAGAGTAGCTCTGGACAGAGAAGAACATGAGATGGAAATGGTAGAAAAATCTTTTTTAATCTAAAATACTGAGTTCTTAGAATAGTTACAACGCTTTTTAAACAAAGCTAATGCAAATTATGGTGGCATAAAGGTGTGCTTTAACCATGTCGAAAGGTAGCTAAGAAGGACTTCTTAAAATGTCTGTTTGGTAGGAGTGTATTATGGTCTAGTTATGAGGAGAATATTTACCAGACTCTTCGAATATGCAACTTAGTCTAGATTAAGGATTTTTTTTTCTCCCTTCATGCTAACACATCTCTTTATTTAGCATTAGTGACATTTGTGAGGGTTTTTCCAATGTTAAACATTAAGAAACCTGAAAGAAGAGACTCGTTTTGTTCCTTGCTCCTTGGCGCAGGGGGTGAGGGGAGAGGCGGGTGCACGTGTGGGAGCAGTTTGTGGGTCGGCCACCATCACAGCTTGTCACAGACTTGTCACTCGGATGTCCTCCTCTCATCTGGCCAGTCACGCTTGCCTTTGCCCTGCTTTGTGGTGCGAATACTCATCGAGGCTGCATGTGGAACAGAGTTGAAGCCTGGTACCCCGGGGATGTGTGTTTGCATCCCCTGCTGGGGAAGAGCCTGAGCTGGGGCTGGGCTGGTAGACCTGGGTGTGGGATGTTGGCTAAGGTCCGCTCACCCTGTGGTGGGCTCTAGTTCGTCGTCTCTCTGCTCCTCCCTCTCTACTCTCCCTTTCCCTTCTGTATCCGCCAGAAAAGGCCAGTGCACTACACCCAGCTTTGCTGCTAACGCACTGTGCTTCATGGCAAATACACAACTTGACCTTTTTTAGGATTGAGTTGAGCTTTTTTGGCCAGCTTCATTTCTTTCTTTTTTTCTTTTTTTTTTTTTTTCAAAATACGTACTGTATAATTGACAGTAGCAAATTTCTGTAGTTTATAGCATAGCTTTATTTTTTCCTTTTGAAGATGTTCTAACATTTTCTTGGTTTAAAGAGAGACCTATGTTGCTTAGTTGTCATGAATTATTTACTTTGACTGTCAATTGTTTCTCCATCTTTAAAAAGAAATTATATATATTGTTTGGTTCACTCAGGAAATGCATGTGTCAGGAAACCTGTACTATAAGTTCAGTTAGCTGTCATGTACAAGTAACTGCTGTTACTCCCTTTCCATAGAAATATAACTGATTTTGACATTTTCCAGATTATATGCATTAAGTAATGCAGCGAGAAACCCATTGTAGTTGTTCTAATCATTTTATTCAAACTATATTATACTGTAGTTTAATTTTTATTTGCAAATTAATTTATTCAAACTACGTGAGTAAACACTTTGCAAAAATAGAAATTCTGAGATTCTCTGTTGCTTTGTTTCCAAGGGTTGGGGATAACCCTTTTGTTGTCACATAAGGTGTCTGTTCTGCACGTGTGGATTAAGATCATAAAAGAACTGTGAAGAATTTGCATGTCATCCAGTCGCGGATCTGAATGGCCCCTTTCAGATGTGACTTTTCAATGTGTTTTATATTTAATCCTACATTAACAAAGGCGAGATTCTTGTTCAAAAGGTACAGTTAAATGATCTCTTCCCTAAATAAGTTACAAATAATGAAATGTAAGCAAAAACTTTTAACCAAGTGGCTGGTCTCTAGTAAAATGTCAAGAGCTCTTGATTCAATCTTCCATGAAATCAGATCGACACTTCTTCTCTGGTCCTGATCTTGTTGGTTGCAGGGGTATGAAAAATCAGAAAAGGACATGAGGAAAGCTGCAAAGCAGTTTGAGTAATATAAAGATGAACTGTGAAAGCAGATTGAGACTCAGATGGCAGCAGACAGATGGAAAGGGCTATTCTTGCCCTGTGTTGGAGGCACAGCTGGATGCTGATGTGGAGGGAGCAGTGCAGCTGAGTACACGGACATCCAACTGCAGAGGGGAAGGAGAGGTTCATGCCCAACACAAAACCATTGTTAAGCTTCTCTCTGATTAAGATGATAGGCTTTCATTATGCTTCTCCACCCCTGGCCCCCCAAAAAGGAAATGCCACAGAAGGTGGTGTAGGATAAGCAGAACCAGCTGTTTCACTGCTTAGCATTATGCCCAGATAACACTTCAGTCTGCCCCGTGCTCTCTGGCTGTTATATACTTTCCTTGGCCCAAACTGGGCTTGTTAATCCCACTTTTAAATGGGCAGAACATGGGCATTCAAAGACCTGAGACACAGAAATCCCACCATCTAAAATGGGATAGCAGTGTTGGTGCAGTTTGAGGAAACAGTTTCCATTCAACATGGTAGGTAAATAAAAGCAGTAGCCTTGACTGTGATTCCCTATTTGAGTTCCCCTGGGCTGCTTTAACAATTCAAATACAAGGTATTTTACTCTGTAAACTGTAAAATGTCATGTCAGATTTAAAGTAAAATGATCCCTTGGACTCAACTAGCTGACTGAAGCACTCTGAACTTAAGACCCTTGGTTCTGAACAAATTTGGGAGCTAGGAGAAGTGCAAGAGGTGGTGCTATGCTGGCTTTGAGACTATTACAGCTTGTGCTGCCTAAATCAGCCTGTTGTACCTGCAAAAAACAGCCCCAAAGGAGATCTGTGGCCTTCACCTGCTTTCAAAGGTTTGTTTGAATGGAAAGAGGCATCAGTGATGCAATCAGTAGATGGGATAGCGCTGTTCCCTGGGAGATCACCACAGGTACATGGGACTGATGACGGAATGCATGTGGAAAATGAGGCAAGTGTAGGCTCTTCTCTAGCCATAAAGTTTTGCGAAGATCTGTGGAAGCGCAACTGGAAATCAACAAGTAGCTTTTTGCAGTTTCTTTGTGTATCACTACTGTGCCCTACACAGTTCTCTGTGTGATGCAGGTGATTTAATGAGATAATTTGCTTCTCAGCTGTAGGAACTTGCATGGATTTAACACTGGTAAAAGGCAGCAGTTTGGCACAGCTGCTGGCTAATGAACCTTCCCCCCCTGCCCAAAGCAGAGGCTGGGCAGCTCTTGGTGAGCTGACTCATGGCAGGGCAGGAGTGGTTGCTGGGGGGTTTCCCGGGAAAGTGAGGGGTAGCCCGGCACCAAAGGAGCACTCTGTGCCCTTTGCTGACTCAGCCACTGGGTTCTAGCCACACCATGAGCGTGTGGTGCGGCTCTCAGACATAGGAACAAGGTTTTCTAATCCCGTCTGCTGGGCTTTTTACACGCACAAGAATAAGACCGGTATCCTGAAAGGTTTAAGGACATGGTGAAGTCACCCCAGCAATCCTGTATTTGAGGAAGGTGCTCTGCAAATCCCATAATGACCCTGGTGTGGCATGCTTTATCTGTTTCGGAAGAGACACTTTCCAGGCCCAATTCTAAAAATACGCTTCCAGTTTTGAAACATAAAGGTATCATGATGACTACAGATACCTGCCTGCATGTTGTCATTCAGCCTGGATTAGTTCTGGTTGCTGTTGAATTAGAACCAATTTCCTGGTCCTAGTCTTGGCTTGTGCAATCCCTGCTTCCTTTTCTGCCAGAACACTGGTAAAGCTCATCTATTTTTAATTGTAGCACTCAGCTTTAATGTAAGGGCTGTGATCATCCTGGAAATGCAGCTTCTAATGCTCTTTGATGACTATGGGAGATTGCTTACACACATGCTATCACACATCCTGTGAGAAAGAACCAGAAGAGCATCTGCGGGAGCTGTGGTGGTTCCTGTGACTTGTGTTGGGGGCTCTTTGGCAAGCGTGGCCTCTGCAAGGGGAGCAGCAAGCTTGCCTGTTCCCAGGTGCAACAGCAAGAGCTCAAGACCCTGTTTTGCTTGCAGCAAACAGCACTGTGCCCAACCAGCTCGGTATGTGCTATCCCACAGTAACATACCCAGTGACACAAGCTGAGCTGGGGAAACACCGGTGTGTGCGATTGCACAACAGCCAGCTGCTTCAGCTGTGCTGGGTGCTGCTCGTTGTCAGTCTGGACCAGTCTCCTCTGAAAGCAAAAGAGTGGCAGATTTAAAGCACAGAAAAAGTGCTTTTATTCCTTCAAGCCTAAGTGTCCTCTTGGGGACACGCATCCCAGACGAAGCCTCGTGGGACTGCAAGGACAGCAGCGGGACTGGTGGCTTTGGATGTGCCTTGGGCTGTGTATCAGTGCAGTCTTAGGGAGCAGCATTAGCCACAAGCCCCTGTGCCTGCATCTTTATGTTCCTGCCTTGATCACCGTGAAAGCTGCTGCCCATATTCCTCCTCCTCTCTCCAGCCCTGGCAGGTACAGTCCTTCCCATGTGAGCAGGCGCTTCGCACAAACCAGCCCTGTTCACCTTGCTCAGCACTGGCTTGTGTGGGATGAGGTCAGGCACTGGCTGCACCCTGCTGAGGCTGAGTAACTGGAGGCCAAGTGCCAGCTCTGGCAGTCAGGAGCTCCCTGCCCACCCCTGACTCCAGAACACCACCAAGATGTCCCTTGTCTCTTGGTTGCTGCTGTGCAGAGCAATGGGGACTTGGCAAAATGAGGGGATGGTCCCAGGTCCTGGTGTGGAAAAGGGAGCTGGACCATCAGTCTGGTGTCTGAACTGTAGAGCAGGAGAGCTGATGCTGGTCTTCCCGCATGAAAAGCATTTGGATCCAGAGTAATCGCTCTTCTGTAAAGCATCCAACCCCACTGTTTGCTTTCCAGTGGTGGATGTGTGTGCCTGGGAGGAATAAGAACAGGACAAGCAGATGTGATGCTGCCCAAGTCTCATACAAGTTGTGTTTCAGAGACTTTATGATTCAGGTGTCATCCTTGGATTTTTCTTCCTTTAACCTATCTGCATTTGAGCTCATATAGGCTTCCACCACCTGAAATTCTTGCGGGAAGGAGACCCAAGGTTCAGTCGCACACTGTGAAGTGCCACATGTTTGTTTTGAGCCTGTTGCCTGATGACTTTATGTGATATTTCTTGTGTCACAAGAGGCAGTGAATTACTATTTCCCATTCAACTTTTCTCTGCTGCTCTTGATTTTGTTGCTCGTGTGCTCAGCTGTCTGTCCTTGTCTTTCTGCCCTGCGGTGTCTGCCTGGCTCTGCTGGCAACAGAGGATGCGTTTGTGGCAGCAGGAAATGCACCAGCAAACACTTGGTTCTGCCACCCCTGCTGAGGGCCCAGCGCTGCTGTGCAGGGGGCTGAGACGTCTCGCATCCTCTGCGTGGGCGCGAATGACCTTACAGATCAACTACAAAAGCACTTTCCTGCTGGCAGAAGCAACTCCTTTGTAATTTGGCAATGCCTGCAACGTTATGATGTTTTCCTTTCGAACGCTTTTGCAGATTTATTGTCACTTAACAGATTTGAGGTAGGAGTAAATTATTAATCTGCTCTGACTTCTTTCCTCTACGCTGTCTACATACATAATAACTCCTCTGTACTGAGATCAATACTGATCTAGTCTTTTGGAGTGATAACTCACACCAGGATCGTCTTATTTTAATTCTTCCTGGTGGAAAGGTCTCATTAAAAGGTGTCCTCTCGGCAGCACTTGCACAGCACACGACGCACTCCTAAGGATTCCTCGTGAGCGTGACGCACGAAGCACGAGCGGCATGGAGAGGGTAGGTAGCAAATGTCTGGAAATGTGAACTATCAGTAGATGAAAGTGCAGTACACAGTTAAATCATTTGCAGCGAAAAGCTTCCTTATGTGTATTCTCTACTAATAACTCCCAAGATCATCCTGTCTGCATATTTATAGCTCATTGTCTTTGTCCTTGTATTTGTTTTTGCTTCAACCCTCCCCCCCAATTTAAAATCAGATTCACTTTTCTCCACAGTTGTTTTATCTGACCATTTCTCAGTCATGTTTGCTGTGGTTATTATTTTTTTTAAGATGTTTCTATTGAAATACATGACTTCTAACACATTGAACCACGTTGGCTGGACTCAGGCCCTACAAAATGTGGTCTGGGGTCTTTTGGTAATCCGTTCTTCAGCCTAGATAGGGTAACCCTTCAGTTTCTCCTGGAAAATGATGAAAATGTGAGCTGGTAAAGGATAAAGGAGGAGCAGTGCTTTCCTGGGATCCTGGGAAACAGCCACAAGAAGGATGATGCTCATATCTCACGAAATCCCAGCACCTCTCACACCTCAGCACTCTGATGCCTGTAAAATAACTTTTTAAATACAACTGCCTCACAAATGGGATCTACCTGTACTGTTGCTTTTGGTCGGCTGCAATTTAGGAGCTGAATGAACACAAAGCCTTTAGTGCTTCAATATCCTCTTCTTTCTAAAACAATAATTTTAGCTGATCCCAGATGATTTTAAACAAAACAAATGCATGCAGCGATATTCTAAACTTGCCTGGATGCAAAGCTAAAAACTGCAGCTCACTGTCATGCGCTGTAGCAAAGGAATTGAGTCAACTCATCCTTTCCAAAAAGCCCATGCTTTTTTTTTTTCCTGTTGTGTGGGAGGAGGAGAGAATTAGTTATTCAGGGGAATGAGGACAATTAAAAGCAAGCACAGCTTCCAGTGATGCCATCATCTGTTCTGTTAGCCCTGAGCAACACAGACATCCTGGCTTATTAATTGGCCTCTTTTTCTCTCTGGCCTGTGCTTCCAGTTGGCACAGTGGCTAACATTTCCAAAAGTCTCTGTGGGGCTGCAATGCAGGCATGCTTGCTTTCATTTTGCCAGGACAACCACCCAAAATGCGACTTTAAAGGGAATGAAAGGCTCCAAATTGCAGGGGATTTGGATGTTATGGTCCTACCTGCCCAGCTGGCCTTTCTGGGGAGCATTGCCCTGGACTGCATGTCCATGGATCCCATCATGGGATGAACCTGTGATGCCACCCTCCACCACTGCTGCAGGACAAGCTTTGTCCAAGATGGGTTGCAGGGATGCGGGCACCTCCCTGCAGGCCGTGGTCACAGCGGCTGGCTGGGCAAAGCCGGTCTCAGGCTCCACAAAGTTGCTGGGGCCTCGGTTCATTTAAGTAGCTTGCTTCGCATCTAAAGGGGAGGTAAATCGATCAGAAGGTCTTTTAAATGCCACAAAATTGCATGGAGCGTGGATATTTAATGCTTTTTCACTTATTTGTGTTAAAAGCGGCTTCAGAGCAGCTTTCCGGAGAGGCAGGGTAAGCGATGCCCAAGACCTCGGCTCCACCGTTGCTCCGGGTGCTTTCAGTGTTACTCAGCACTTCTGCCAGCGTCACTCTTTATCACTTGGAAATCTCACTCAGCCTGTTCTCGAGCAGGGGAAGCAGAAGGTGTGTGCGAGCGCCTTTGGGCGTCGATGAATCAGTGCTCATGTCACACTCCTTGGCAGCTCCTGGCAGCGAAAGCCACCGCCGGAGCTGGGCAAAGCGCCTTTGCAAAAGGGGGGTTTGACTGGAGACCGTGCCAGCCCTGAAGGAAAAAACTCCCCAGCCTCCCTGTCCTTGAGACAATATTGCCAAATACACAGGTTTTCATACTGTGGGGGCCTGGGTTTAGTGCTCCTCACAACAGCATGAATATATTTATAGACCATGTGTGTCTGCGTTTTGTTGTATTTTTATCTTTATGGGGCTAAGGGTTAATAAAGCCAGGCTGTATTTGTGTTTCTGCAGTGAAAGACTTTTGAATAGTATCACGCAAGAGGCTCTGCTGGCCCCAAACAATCTTTCAGACTGTAATTTAGGGGGCTAATTCACACTACAGAAGTATAAACGTGGGATGTCAGAGGTTGGCTTCCCCAGGGCACAGCAGAGGAAGAGAAGAGCAGCTGTGGGAGGCCCCAGGGTAGGAGTGTTTGACCCATGTTTGCTCTTGGTACTCGAAAAAACCAACAGTGCATCGAGCATATTCTCTGCAGTGGCAGTTTCTAAATGACTTTCCAGGGCCCAGCTTGCCACCTGGCTGATCCTTACATCCTGTATCTGTACTGTCAGCGATCACCTCGTGTTTGCTCCCAGATCCTGAGTGGCAATGCGAAGCATTGTCAGGTCCAGGGGCCTCCCGGGCAATTCTGTCCCGTTCATGGCAAAGCCTCAGTTAGCCGTCAGCTAATACATTTAACATGGCCCTTTCTGATAGGGGAGAGTGCTAATCTTTTAATCATAACGTCATTCTGTACTGAGTCAAATGTCTTATGAAACTCCGTTGCCACTGCCTTTTTTCTGCCAAACTTGTTACCTCAGAGGAAAGCAGGTTTGCCAGATGTGAATTTTTCTTCCAAAAATACCCACGTTGATTGGCATTATGTTATTTGTCCTTTACATGTGAGCTCTGATCCGCTTTCTCGTTGTTTTGCTCAGTATAGGTGTCAGATGAGCTAGTCTAAAATTGTAGTTCTGACTCTCTTTTGAGTACCAGATCTCAGTGCCTCTGGAATTTCCCTACTATTTTAAGGGAAAAAAGAAAAGGAAACCAATAAGGTTTCCCACGTCATATCAGACTTGGTTTTCATAACTTCTAGATGCAAGCTTCTTTGTATCGGCTGATTTCAAAATGCATTGCTCATAATGTAATCATGGATCCATGGAAGTCCTCTCCCACCTTAGTTTGCCCTATGGCAGAGTCATTTCTACCCAAACCCTGCTTGTGAGTGTTCATCTCCCTCACCCTTTCAAAATCTGCCGATTAATGGAGAATACACGACCTCTCCGGGTGGCCTGTTCCTACATTCAACTATCTTCCTAGTGAGAAATTGCTCTTCATCTTGAACTTAGAGCCCCTCAGAATGAAAGTTTTAGCAAATTACTGCTTGCTGCCTCCCCAGAGGATGTGGAGACAATAGTTTTTAATTACTCCTCCTAGCAGCCTCTGAAGGCCGTGAGAATGTCTCTTCTCAGCCTTTTCTTCTCTATGCCAATGCAACCTTCTGATCTTTCTTTGTAGGTTGTGCTTGGCAGACTTCTAGGTTCTTGCTTTTGTTCCCTGATCTGTCTTCAACTTTGCCATGTCCTTCTTGAATCCCTCCACTCATTGAGTGAAGTGAGAAGGCTCCTGCCCATGTCCTGCATGCTGTATGCCCCTCCAAAGACTATCCATGTTCTCCAGCGCGGAAAAATATCCTGACAGTTCTTTGTTTCAGTACATTTCTGCCTAATTGAGAAGCATTTCAGTTTGGGGTGCCTGAGCCTCAAACGCTCGACAATTTGGATGTTCCACAGAGTCCTTCTTTCAGGTTTTAACCACAAGGTGAGAGGGATTGCGCACACCAAAACAACCCTATGCAAGCAAATATTAGTCCTGCTGGCAGCGTCACTGCTGCACCTAGGAGTGGAGCTGTGCACCCCTGCAATGGGGGTAGAGCAACTGCTGCCCTCCAAAACATGATGGAGAGGCTCCCTCCCTGCCACAGGCTTCTGTGCTTCTGGAGCATCCTCAATTCACCGCTCTTCAGGGGACAGATTCTGCATTAGGATCGGGCCTACGCAGGCTTTACACAGCCAGACTATTCCTGTCTTCCCTGTGACACCAGCTCACTGATGAAAGAAGCCAGAACTCATCATCTCCCACTCTAACACTCTAAGAAGTTAAACTGAAGAACAAGTTGAGACCAAAGGATGACTTACCATTTGGGGGTTGTTTTGTTTTCTTAAATTAAAAAAAAACCCACAACAACACAGCCCAACACAAAAGATTTTGTATTCTAAGCACTTATGCGGAGTTTGGAAATAGAGACATTACAACTTTCTGCAAAAGGAACACCTGTTATCGATTGACAGCTTCCCCTGCGTGACACCAAATGAACTCGTCCAACAAATGGACCTAGACAGGAAAAAAGGGAGGAAAGGTGCCTAACAAGCCTTAAGCCTCTGCTATTCAATTTATTAAGATTTAATGATGAGCTATTAATAATGAATGCAGCCAGGAAGATGGGCAAGCTGCAGTATAATGGCCTCAAGATTTCTAGTTAGCCAGATCTGGGCTGGGAAATAAGAGGGCAGCTTTTAAAAGGATGAAAAGACTCCTCCGAGGAACAGATATAAGCAGCAGTCTGCAACAGTCTCTGCAGGCTGGGATGATTGTCAGAAGAGTATTTTAAGCGTTTCTTTCATTAAAAGCTGAACTGGAGGTGGGTGGTGCGCATGTCTTGTAAGGAAAATATGATCATGAATGCCAAGACATGAGCATAACATAGGGAACTGGGGTCATTTCTTGCTGACAGTGATTTCCTGTGTGAAAGTAACTCTTTCTCCCTGCGTCTCCCATCCCTCACGGTACACACACAGAAGCGCACCTTCCTGCCTCTTCAGCCAGATTTCAAGGGTCAGTGTTCCTGCAGTGGTGGCTGTCAGGGACAAACCGAGACAGGGATATGATGAACATTACACCTTGAGCGTAAACAACTCACTCGCCTGTTCACCTTGTAGTAACGTTGTCTAGACTGTTTCCTTTGGTGGCTGCATGAGCCGGCGTTATTCAAGTGAAGATACAGCACATGTGTCACTTCCCTTTCCTAGCTGCCAGACCAGCTGCCTTATCAAAGAGAGAAATGGAGCTGGTTAGACACGGCTTGTTGCTGTAAGCCCACAGCAGTTGCTTTAGGATCATGTGGGTCTTTAATTAATGCTGTATTTGGATGTCCCCCTAGATACTGATAATAGGTTCTCCAGTCCTGTGAGACCTCTCCCATCTCCTGGAGTTTCTGAAGTTATTCACTGGCAATCGTTTGATTAGTTTCTTGAAGGCTCCAGAGTAAATTTTACTTGGCCTTGCTGACTCTGAATTCCTCTCATCTCTCTTAACTATTGTTTAAGCTGTTCTTTTCCTCATCTGGCCTGTATTTCCTGTCTCTGGTTGTTAGTATGAAACATGTTAATAAGCATCTGGATGCTATTAACATATTTTGTGAGAACAGAAGCAGGATAAAAAGTAGAAATTGAAGGTAGAGCCTACATAGAAGTAAAGCTGTGTTCTTTTGTGTTTGCATCAGGAACAATCTCCCGGAAGAAAACATCTTTGCACCTCTCTTGTGTTTGTGAAACAGAGCACCAGGACTGATTAATACCAGTCATGTAGGTATAAAAGCACAGTATGGATAAGGGAGTTGCCATGTGGTGACAAGAGATGCTTCCACAGGGTGTAGAGGGCATTAGAGCTTGCTGTGCCAGCGGTCATCACAAAAAAACCTCATCCCTGTAAGCATTCCTGTTCTGGCCCCAAGAGCAGGGCATAAAAAGGGCCAGGACAGAAGAGTACTGATCACTTCTCTCCTTGCTTTTAGGGCTGGGTGAATCCACAGAGCATATGTAAGGCTCTTTTGAACAGTCACCAGCAGATGAAGTAATTTGAGGCCTCGCCCACACCACAGTTTATTCAGCCAGCTGCTGTAGGTCTTTTAACAGAGGTGCTTTTTAATATGACACGAGCATCTTATTAAGTCAAGCACTGAAAAATGTCACTTTGATTTTGACATACTACCCACAAAGCATGATGTATTTTCTGTTATGTGTTGTTGTCAAGGTGAAGAAATGAATTAGCGTGGATTTTTAATTACTTTGATCTTGAACTCTGATATAAGTTGGAAGGGAAACATGGTCCTAGATGAATAAAGAGGTGGTGCAACAGCTGATCAGACCTCTGATGAGGAGCCAAGCCCTGCAAATGCAAGGCGGTGATTTCAGTCTTGTTTCTGTCTCTAGCTTTGCTCCAGTTGCTCCATTCCTACCAAGGCTTCTGCTGGTAGCAAGCAGACAGTAGGAGACAAGAAAAGACATGTATTGTCAGAAATCCAGGTACTCTTCTTTTCTGGAAATCTGGCGAAAGGCTGCCATCTGCTGTAATACAAAGCCATTGCTGGAAGTAAATCAGACCTAAATTAAATCTTAATAGTCATGCTGAAGCTATGGTAGGGTAGAAGCAAGGTAAGACAAGCGAAGATGAACTGTGTGCTTAAAGGCACCTTGATGCTTTCCATGCAGATAATTCTCCTAATAACAGCTATTACCTGTCTCTACAAAATCATGCCCTTACAGGAAAAAAAAAAAGAGGGGGCAACAAAAAAACCAAAGCACATCTTTGTGGTCCCTGTCTGCTTTAATCCCTGGTATTGCCAGTCTAGGTCGGCGATGGGCAGAAGGGGACTGAGGCAGCGATGTGTGCAGCACCGTTCAGGCTGGGGTAGCTTGCTGTGAGGTGACACTGTGCCACTTCCTCGATTTAATCTACATGCTCATGGTACTTCTACAGCTGTAGAATTTTAAAATGTACAAAGGTGTGTGATACCTAAGATTGCAACAAGTTATCTTAGCCACTTCTGCATTACTTGGTTGGTATTCCTGTGGCTGCACCCCCTCTACTGGTGGACCTTGCAGCCTAGAGCAGAGCAAAGTCTAAAAACATCTATAATTCAGGGGCTTTATCTGATTTTTGAAATGAAATCTGTACTGAACGCTGTGGTAAAACTAGAATCGAATTGATAACTCTGCATGTCCCTAAGATCTCTGCCGTGCTTGCTTGGTATCTTCTTTAGACATCACCAGCTCAGTCTGCTTTTTCTCTACTCTTGTCTTTTTTCTCACTTCATGTCATCACTCACTTTGAAATGGCACATTTTGACTCACAAGTAATCTCAGAAAGAAGAGTTTTTAGTTTGCCTGAGTAAAAGCAGACTGAGAGGCCAGAAAGAATTGTTCCAGATGGAGGTAGCATGGAAAAAGGTGGGAGTACGGGACGGGAGTTTCTGACACCCTTTTTTGTTTTATGAAAAGGAATTTACTGCATGGCTGTGGGATGGCAGCTCCAGCAGACACGTGTTCCTGGAGTCCTTTAAGAGCCAAGCGTCTCCTCTCACACATGCTCAGATGAAAAGGATGCACTTAGGAGATGCAGTTTTTAAAACATTTGGGTTGCGTATTGTCTCCTTGCTTGCAGGCACAAAACCGTCCATTTGCCAGACAGTGCCTAATACACTAAAATCCAGTAAGGTCAAGAAGTTTTGCTGCTCCTGGGACACCAGCGTGGTTGGAAACAGTGAGGTCTGTGAAGGAAAATAATTGATTTTTGGCTGTGTTTTGCTACAGTGGTCAGGAGGTTTAATGTCAAATACTGCTGAGGAGATGGTCAGATCAAGATGGTAGGTACTCAAGCCTAAATGGTGGAAGCAGACAGGGAGAGGGATGTTACTAAAAGTGACGTAAATATTTGTCAGCAGTACAAAGGGTGTGGGTCAGACTGGTGGAGACACTCGGGGTGAAATGCAAACAGAAAAAAGAAAGGAGAGAGAGAGAGGAACTTCTTCAGAAGTATCACAAAGAGCAGCAGGATTAGAGAAAGAGTCTACAACCTGCAAAAGGAGAAGTCTTATTTATACCTAGCAAAGCTGGTGGCCTTGATAAAGCATCTTAATGCCCATGGATAATGTAAGTAAATGCTATAGGTGAATTCTATACACATTAGGCCTGGTCTTTACACTGTCTTTACACTGTTGTTGCCAAACAGGAAAATCTCCTGTTGTGTTTTTCAATAGCTTCTTGTGTCACCATTTAATTTAAAAGCAAAGCTCTGAGTCCATGGCTGATGATATTGGAGTCGTTTCTTGGACCAGACTCATTACATTTCCCTGAAAGCACCCCACTAGAATCCCTCCTTTTGTAATGTCGGGGTGGCAGTGGCTGAATTCAAAGGGAGCACTGTACATAACAAAGCTAGCCTAGAAAGCTGACATAAAAAAGCCAGAGCCCCTGATGACTCACGTATTAATGTAGTCCATCAGAATAAGCTGCTATCTGATAAAATGTGCTCACTCTGGATACAGAAGCAAGAGCTTTTAATTTTATGCAGACTCTTTAGTGGAGGCTGGCAGTACCAAGAAGAAACTGGGTTAAATGCAGATATGTCTGCAGCATGTGCTCAGGAATGACTTAAAGCCAGGAGGAGCTCCACTGCCATTGCAGACATAGAGAAATAAACACGTTATCATTTTAAAGCAAGGGGAGAGATTTCATATCCCTCTTTTATAGGTGTTCCTTACATTGTGGCAGTGTCTTGATGGAGTCTACAAAAAAACTGTCCTAGAGCCACTGACGTCCACTACCCTGATCCAGCCACTTTTCCTTCCTGCAGGCCCCTTCTCACACTTTGTGTGCTCTGACATGCAGTAGTGGCCTGGCTCATTCTCACCTTCAAAGGAGAATGTGGATATTGCTCTCCAGGGTCAGATCAGACACCCATCCTGCCCTGTATCTTGTCTCTAGCAAGGTTACAGCATGTCAGGTGGTGGGCCAGTCCTCTGTCTTCTCTACATGGCTCTGATCCTGAGCTATGTAGATAGCTAGTAGATAGCATTTGGTTGACATGATCAAAATAACCTTCAAAAAAGTTTGTAAGTGTTCAAAGGTGCTAATGTCACCCTATAAAACTGCCATCCCATTCTGCATCTTTCTAAGCTCCTGTCTTGAAAGGTTTCTTGTGGCATTGAGTGCCACGCTCCACTTACTTACACAAGGCATGGACATGTTTTCCCCACTATTGGCATGAAAAATTCAGTTTTAATATCCCTTCGCATCACTGAAAACAAGGAGAGCAGAAACTCTCCATCTGCTTTATCTGCAGTGTTTATTATTTTACATATTTCTTTTATATCCCTTGCTTCCTCCAAGGGTTCCTGGGGGACCTGCCCCTCTAATTACATTTAATCATTATTTTCCCTCGTATTCCTTATGGATCCCAAAACCTTCTTCATTTTTCACTTGTAGTACAAGCTGAACAAGGGTTTTCTCTGAAAGTTTCTGAAAGCTGGTGGTACCAGGGCCCTGCAAGCAGACACCTAAAACACTACAGCATCCAAAGAAAGGAGCCCAAATATTACTAGAGATTACGCAGCTTTTACAGTACTTGGCTACTAGTTCTGCCACCGAGCAGTAGTAAACATTTCCTTATTTTCTGTCTCCTCTTGCATTCTCTCATATCTGGGAAAATGTTGAGCTACTTTGATCTTTTTACCGTTTTTCTACATCACAAACTCCACTGTTTCCCCTGTTTGTTTCCAGGAAGACGCCACAAAAGACTCCCAAACCATCCTGAGTGTAGGAAAAATCCCTATCATTCTTCTGTTGTCTTTCAAGAATGCCAGTTTAACTCATGTATCTGAAAAAGAAGAGGTAGAAAAATTTTCCTGGCTGAAACTACCGGAGACTGGAGTTGTTTACCTAGAAGACTCTTCGTAGGACTATGTCCCGTATGCACAGGAATGTTTGTCGGTTTATGTCACTATGTATAGTGTTATGGCACTGTAACACACTGGCAGCGCTGAGTCACATTCTCCTGCAAAGCCAACGTGGCCCTTGGCAATCAGTCAGAAGCAGAGATAACGTTACAGTCAGAAGACTTACCATAAAAGCATACTTTACAGACATAAATTGTACTCAAAGAGGTAGATGGTCAAGTGAACTATGGTTGACTGACTCACAATGTCCCCACCAAACACTGCTGGTAAAGAAAAGGCCATTCCTATCTGCAGAGATCCATCAGCATGTTCAGGCTGTGAATATAAGTGTTCACAAGACCAGCCATGCTGTGTGCCTGGAGGAGGTTTGTTATGGCTTAAGCCAGCCTTTCTTCTCAAAGTCACTAGAAATCACTCCCGCAGTATCCTACAGTCTGAGGGGAAACAGATATTGGGCTGGCCTGGCATTGTTACTACCACTGTGGTGTTCAACCAAAAGATGATAGTCAGAAAAACACGCAGCAGGAGGTAACTGCACGTCTGTCACCCTTTCCTTCTGGTCCATAAATATTACAGAGCATTAGTTTATTCTTCCCCAGGGGAACAGAGGGCTTTGCTGATGATAGAAAATGCAGCAGAACAGTAAGAACATTTAATTCAGAGATAACATCAGTGTAGCACAAGGTAGAAAATCAAACAATTTTTTACTTTCCCTGTGTGAGCAGATAACAAGACTCTCTTCATTGCAACTGGAAAACATTAAAGGTCATGGGAAAGTGTCTGGCTAAAAGGTCACTTTGAAGGTATGGCTTTCCCCTGTGTCTCTGGCACAATTAATCATTGTGCATTTGAATGTACCTCTCTGGTGAAACAGAAACATAGACCTGAGGTTTTCAGCCAGATCAGTACTTCCTGGGCAAATGTCAACTGAAGGGTAGGTCCAGCTCCACATAAAGGTCATTTCATGTTGAGTGAGTGATGCATGATTTCTTTCTAAAGCTGCTCTGAGCGGCTGACTGAGATTGATCTGGCAGGACGTCTCCCCAGTTAAGGTGAAGATGCTTTGAGACTGGAGGTCTGAACCCCAGCAGCTGAGCACTGCTGCACAGCTGGACTCGACTCCTGCTCAGTTTACAGACCAGGACCAGACACATTGCAGCAGCAAGTGTATCAGCCCTTGGCTCATCCAAGGGAGGCACAGAAAATGGTACCCATGCTGCAGCACTCACCTTCAGCCTCAGGCTGACCCATAGGGCTAGGGAGGAGAAACTCAGTTTACTACTGAGGCTGTGGGAAGGACTTTACCTTCACAAACAGCTGCTCCTCTGCTGGTGACTCCCTTTCTTTTTGCCTTTCCCCTCGCTTCCCATCTGTCGCTTTGCCAGTGGAAAGTGGTTATGTACGTACTCCCGGGTCCTTTTCCAGAAAGTCAGACTACTGACAGCAAACAATGAATATGCTTTGGGCAAACCCAGATTTTCCATCTTACTTGCAAGCACTCGAAGGAGCCATGGGAACACCCCCAGCCAGCCCTGAGCAATGACAGGCAACAAGGCAGGAATGCCATCCTCAACCCACATGGCCAAGGAAATTTGTCTGAGACAAGGGTGAGTAACACAAAGCTGAACTGCAATGGGGGCAGGGCTAACACTGCGAGGGCGAAAAATCATGGACTCCACACAATCCAATACGAATTTAAGCGAAGCCATTTATTACAGAGACAAGCCTCCTTATATATGCAGTTATTTCTTGATCACACGTCCACGTTCTATACACGCATTGGCTGATCGGATATTGTCCATGTTCAGGTCTTGTCATTATAGAATTACCTCACTCTCATAACAGGTGTTGTTTTTCAGCCTTCGTGCCGGCCTTGGAGTTGCTTTGTCTAGTTCAGAAATAAATCTCTATCTAACAGAAACCCCTCCACACAGCAACCTTAAGAAAATTCCTCAGATCTCCCGCATAACTCAGCCTCTGTCCTTCCTCTGATGTCATTAACTTTTTCCACAAGAGTGAATTCTGCAAACTCAGTCTTTCTGCAATCTGCATCTATATCCAGCAATCAGTTTTACGTTATGCTCTCACTTTATTGCAATTGTGTCATGTTTTGGGGATTAGAAGATAGATAGACACCAACTAGTGTGATCCCCAAGAAAACAAACACACGAAAAAACCCAAACCACCACTTTTTCCCCATTAAGAGCTTGTCAGAAGTGTGCCTGCAGCCTGAACATGGCTGAGGCTGTTACAAAGAGATTTCTGTTTCTACCAGGTAGCGGAAAAGATGCTATGAAAATATTGTGAGTGACGTTTGCAGGTTGCTGCAGGGAAATTCTCTTTGGCTTATTAACAAGCATTTAATATTTAACATGTTTTTTGGTTGGTTGGGGGGTTTTTTTGTTTGTTTTTGTTGTTGCTGTTGTTTTGTTTTGTGTTGTTTGTTCGTGTGTGTGTGTGTGTGTGTGTTTTGTTGTTTGGGGTTTTTTTTTACTGCTTTTGCTGTAACAGCTTCCAATAAATGACAGTTTGAGCCATGCTGAGCTGATATTAATCCCAGCACCTCAGAAAGCCAAAGGTGGTATTCTGAAGCACGAGAAAGTACATGTTTATTTTCTAAAGCATGTCTAGGAAAAGTGTAATGCATGCAAAGAGAGTGTGCCAGTGGTGATGATGACCACTGACACTGAAGCCAACAGCTGAGAAATAACAGTAATAGTAAACTAGTATTTTGTTCTGGTAGTGCCACACTTTCAGGTCTTTAAACTCATTGTATAAATCAGTCACCTCTTGCAGGGTGAGAGAGGAGATCAGGTTTCATTGCACCTTTGCATGCAAAGCAGCAAATGGTGCTATTTCAACCTACATCAGCATCTCCCGGACTGTCACGCACATGGGAACGTCTCTCAGTGGGCCAGGCTGAGTAGCCAGCACTTCCATTCACATAGGAGCATGTTAAGTTGTGCTTTCAGTAAGCTTTGCAACTAAAACCTCGGTGCTCTGTGAGTTGCGAGTCACAAAGCCATTGTAAAAACTGCCAGGAATATTCTGATGTAAAAAAGCTTGGGATCTACAGCAGTAGGTTTAACCCTCTAGGCTTGCAGCTTTAGGGTGTTAACTTGAATCAACAACAGCAACAACAAAAACACTCAAGCATCCACCTGGGTGTGAAATGACCACTTCCAAAAAAGGTCTGGAATGTTTTACTTGTTGGAAAACAGCTGTATTCATGCTGTAAATAACAAGGGAGCAGGAGGTGCTCCCCTGCCCTCAATAAATTGCCATGTTGCACAGCTAGGGCTGCCTGATGTGCAGGCTGGGGCTCTGATCATCTCAGGGAAGGGTCCTGGGCTGATCTCCACCATGTTCACATGCTTCCATGTAGACTCTGTATGAATTTGTTCGGCTTTGTAGCATCAGGCCGTCCAGGGACCCCAAAAAGGTAAAGTAATCACAAGGTAGGCACCTTAAAATCCTTATTTGTGCTCCATGACATTATGCAGTATTTCATAATTTGAAACCTGGGGACCCATGGGTGCATCCATATATGTGGTGGCCTGAGAAAGTGAAATTCAGCAGTGAAAGCAGGAAAACTGCAGCCACAAATTTCCACTGCCCTCTAAGGCTAATTGCTAATCCTCCTACCTGTGTCTCTCAGGTGTTCCTTTCTGGGGTGTCTTAAGGTCTGCAGAGCTAACAGCTGACTTGATCTCCACGACCCCACATCTGCATTGGGTCCTACAAATACTTGTGACCCAGGACATTCTGTATCTGGGTCCAAAAGTCACGACTTAGCCTAGCGCTCCAGTCCGTGCTAATGCAAGGTGGGAGAGTAGTCCCACTAGAAATGGCAGCCCAGGGGTGTGATATCAGCAGCAATGTTCAGGTGTGACTACCTGTGCCGGTCTTGCTGCTGGAGACAAAGCACCAGCAAAACACAGCCTTAAAGTGACATGGACACATGCAGTTCACCCTGTGAGCACAACATTCACATGCACGAAACCACAGCCTCTGCTGCAGGATGTACAATGGCTTGCTTGCTTGCTTGCTTTACATGTCCTGAATCTGGTTATCCTTTGGGACAAGCCTTTCACAGTCTGTGGTGCCTATCTTTAGCCTGACACAGCCTTTTGCCATGTTGCAAACTGACAGGAGGAATTAAACAGGATGCTGCAACCAAAACATGCATCTTCCCCAAGACAGCCAGTGTCTGGAACACAACAAATAATGTCCTTAATGCAGGGTTGTGTGGAGGACAAAACATCTCCCCAGGTCTCTCGTATTTTCGCCCTACCATTTATTTATCTTATGTGCGTATGTATGTATTTCTCTCTTCCACATCTACAGCTCGTTTCTCCTCTTGTAAAAACCCCAGCCTGCTGCACCAGTGACAGGGGCTGTAACAGATATCTGTTGCCTTTAGTACATGTGGCAAGAGAAAAGCTGAAGGCAGGAGCCTGCTACTTGGCAGAGCAACATCCTGAGCCAAAGGGTCAGGTTAGGCATGGCTCTCACAGAAGCCATCTAAGAGTCCCCATGACCCCCAGGTGCCTGACCCCAGGAATTGCTGCTTGGGATTTCCTGGTCCAGAGCCCACAAAACAAATTGTATGCAACAAAGGTCTGTCAACACAGACTACCAAGGAGTGAAAAAAACGTGTTCAGCCCATCAGTCTGGTGTCAGTGCAAGGGCAGACCCAGAAATGAGTTAGTCAGCAGTGAGCCAGACCGTGAACCTGTGGATTTCCACATATGTGCATTTATAGGGCCTGTGGCCATGTGCTCATGTGCCTCTGCTCGTTAACGCAAATGGAATTCCTGCTATCAATTAATTAGAGCCTCCCTGTGTTTTGTTACCTTTTGCTGACTGCCGCAGTACTACAGTCGAGAATTTAAGTGTGTTTAAGGCACGAACAGGCATGAGGCTGTTATTGCTTAATTGCTACCTAACGTGTTGCTGTATTTCACCATCTTTTGTGGCTTGATGAAGAACTACAGGCTGAAATATAAGTCTGAACAAGTTACATAAGATGCCTACCTTGCAAATACTTCCCTCTCATTGCCCTGGCTGGCCTGATGCTACAAAGCCAAACAAACTCATACACAGTCCACATGGAAGCGTGTGAACATGGTGGAGATCAGCCAAGGACCCTTCCCTGAGATGATCAGAGCCCCAACCTGCACATCAGGCAGCCCTAGTTGTGCAACATCGCAATTTATTGAGGGCAGGGGGAGCACCTTCTACTCCCCCTTTATTTACAGCATAAATACAGCTGTTTCCCAATAAGTAAAGCGTTCCAGACGTTTTTTGGAAGGAGTCATTTCACACCCCGGTGGATGCTTGAGTGTTTTTGTTGTTCATTCAAGTTAACACCCTAAAGCTGCAACCAGCCAGGGAACTGGTGGGTACAATGCCTGATTTAAGTCTCTGAGCGTGAGTGTGGCCACCTGGCACAATTTCCCCTCCTCTGCACAGTGTCACAGCCATGGCAGGAGCAGCTGCAGTCACAGAGCCCGGCTGCTGCAGGTCCCCTCCCCTGCCTGCTCCGAGGGAAGTCGTGAGGCCTCCATGGCCCTGAAGAGACCCTGCTCCCCTCAACAAGGGCACTGCTGGGATGCATTTGTGGGAGCCCGTGCACTCCAGGATGGCAGCGCCTTGGCTGTGGGGCACTTCTTAGGGACTCTTGTCCCTTGGGATGGTAGTGCTGTAGCTGTGGGGCACTTGTGGGGTAAAGAGAAGCTGCTAAATTAATGTATACTGTGATTAGGTTACAAAAGACGTACCCATCATTAACCAATTGACATGATAAATGCTTTCTGACCACCTGCAAAACGAGGGTATGTTTTCCAAGTTTTAGATCTTTCTGCATGACAAGAGGGAGACAGAAAATTAAGTAATACATTGTTTACAAGCTGTTAAGTTTATTTCAGGGGATTCTCAAATGGCAGCACCTTGGCTATGGGGCATTTGTGGGGCCTCTCAAGTGATGGTGCTTCTTTAACAGTGGTACCTCGACCGTGAGTTACGGTGTCCCTCACACCCCAGGATGGCTGTGCTGGAGCTGTGGGGCACTTGTGGGGACTTCCACATGGCAGCACCTCATCCACCGGTGAAACAGAGAAGTAAAATTAACAGCAGAGTCAATTATAGTTAAGCAGCATTCTTTATTTTGTCAGCACTGGAGAACACTGGGGATTGTTCTCCATAAGTGCTCCAAAGACTGGATGCTCTTGCGTTGCTTATATTCATGTAATTATTACATATGCATTACAATTTTTGAAAATTTTGACATATAGAACATCTCTACTAAGAAATAATTGATCATGTTAGTTAGAATTGTTTAGTTTCTTACTTACAGTACTTCTATTAATTATTAAACACAAACTAAGCCCTCTGATATGTAAACAATGTATCACTTAATCTTCTGCCTCCATCTTGTCATGCAAAAGGATCTAAAACTTGAAAAATATCCCCTCATTTTGCAGGTGGTCAGAAAGCAATCATCTCACGTCAATGGTTAATGATGGGTATGTCCTTTATAACTTAATCACAGTATATGCTGATTTGGCAGCTTCTCTTCACGGGGCCTGCCAGCTGGCACCACCTTGGCTGTGGGGCACCCATGAGGCCCTCACGCCTTGCGAAGGCGGTGCTGTGGCAGCGAGGCACTTGTGAGGACATTGAAATGCTGTAGCTGTGGGACACTTGTGGGGCCTCTCAAAGGGCAGCACCTCAGTTGTGAGTCACTCACGGGGCCTCCCACACCCCGGAATGACAGCACTGGGGCACTCCTGGGAACTCCTAAATGGCGGCGGCGCCGCCCTAGGACACCGCAGGATGGCACTGGAAGTCACCCCCAGCCCGGGTCTGGGTGGCGGCACCTCCGCTCCGAGGCCGCCCCCACGGGCCGCGCGCGGCTCCTGAGGGGACGGAACCGCAACCCCAAGCGCGGGCGGGCAGGGGCAGCCCCTTCCGCCGGCCGCGGCGGCTGCTCCTCCCCCGGTTGGCGGGGAGAGGCGGTGCCTGGGCCCCTCCCGCCGCCTTCGTTGCCGCCGCCCGGGCTGCTTCCTGCGCCGCGCCGCCCTGCCCTTCGCGGGGGGGAGCGACGTGTCGCCGCGGAGGCGCTGGCGCTGCGCTAGGCCGCGCCGCCCGCCCGGCGCCGCAGGTAGGCAGGGGGAGCTCCCCGCCCGCCCGGCCGGCCGCCCGCTGCCAGGCCGCCGGTGCAGGTGCCTCCCCGCCTCCGACCGCGGCCGGGGGGAGGGGGGGGGTCTCACGAAGAACGGCCAGGAAAGTTGAATTTTCCCGGGTGCCCTTTGTCTTTGTGGCCCGGGCGCGGTGAGGGGCGGCCCGGGGCCGTGTGAGGGAAGGGAGGGTGTGAGGGAAGGGGCGCCAACTTTGAGGCGCGGGGGAATGCTGCACCGTTCTGCCTTTTTTTTTTTTTTTCTTTTTTCCCCTGCAAATTTAGGTTTTGTATTTCTATGGTAACCCCCCGGTAGCAAACGGGTGGTGTTTGAACTCCGTGCCCATCCGTGGCAGGGAGGCGTTGAGTGTGTGGAAGTGCCAGGGTTAAGCCAGGCTTTGCTGGGCTGCCCTGAGCACGGCGGTCGCCGCCCTCCCTCATGCGGGCTCTCCCCTTTAGGTCACCGACGTGCCGTCCCCCCAGCTCCCAGGCCAGGTGGTTTTCCGTGAGATGCGACAGGGAGAGATATGACGACGGCCTCCCCGAGATACGCCCGGCGTGTCCTTGGTAAGGTACGTCTGGCTCTGTGCGAGGCGATGCTGTGCTCGCCAGGTGTGGATTTTGTGAGCAGCTGGTGTGGGAAAGTAATGTTTGGGGCAGGTGTTTGGGTTTTTTCTCTGTAACGTTGGCATGTGACACCCACGTTAATGGCAACTTGGATGGGCTGAACTAAAGGATTTGTTAGTTACAAAAAAAACCGTTTTTTAGGATTGTGATGGTTCCTGGGTTCATAGACAGTCCTAAAACTGTGTGCATAGACAAATGTAGTTTCTTATCTTTCCGTACTGTAATTTTTCAAAGACGGTATGTTATGATTAGAGAAATACCCATATATGTTTGTAAAATACTGATCTCTTGCACAAAAAATTAACTGTCTCTCTCTTAGACTGTCCAGTTTTGGACGTAGTATTTTATTGATTCTCCTTTCCTTCTCCATTTTTCTTAACTTTTATCAGTACTTAGGATTTCTGTTACAGACCATGGAGTGATCCCAAACATTTGAAGTACCTCTTTTAAAGTAAATAAAAATATTTAGTTGCTTACTGATTTGCATGTATGCTTTTGAGAGTTCTAAGTGCAGGTGGTGTATTGATTTTACCGTCTTACTCTATCTGATGGAGTCCTGACCAAGAAGCCGTCATATGAACTTCTGTGCAGCTGTGCTCCTGTGCAACCACAGCTGCTTTGTGGCTCTGCAAAAAAATACTAAAAAAAACTGACTGCAGTATGTTAATTGTTGTGGCTGCAGCAGTTGCTACTTTAGCCTGAGAGCCAGTGTGACTCTTTCCCAAACTGTAGTGTAGACAAAAGCTATAGTTCCCTTGAAATCCTCTGGACATAGGATGGTGCTTCTGTTGGGTAGGAAAACAATGCCTAAAGTGAACTAGTTGACAGGAGATCTATGGCTGTCTAAGCAAAAGCTGCTGTGCATCGTGTGGCCAGCCTCACTAGTGAGGTCTGAAGGCACGCTGAGGAGCAGCTCTACCTCTCCCATCCCATTTGCTGGTAACAGGATCTATCCTTGGTGTCCCTGTGTCTTCAATACTGTCTTTCTCTGTAGTAGGAGTTGGCACATGTGGAGGATTTATGCCTTCATGTTGGCAGCACAAACTTCACAGGAAGGGAAGCGGATGCACATTTCCGAGGTTGAACAGGAATATTGTTTGCCTGAGAAGTGTAAGGAGCCACTAGAGAGAGTAGAGAAAGCAGACCACAGACTTGGTTTTTGTCAGTTTGAGTGGCAAGAAGTTGGGAAATGGAATCATGTAGGTATCATTTCTTCTTTTGGGACAGCAACTCTATGTAGAGGCCACTTCTGCTTTCCTTCTTCAGACTTTGGGGGAGATGAGGACCTGCGAGTTTTTTCAGGGAGAGTGAAGGACCATGAACATATTATCTGCCTGGCTGGGAGACTCAGTTTTCTTTTGGTTTCTGTTTTTTTTTTTAACACTTTGTTTTGCTTATTCCACATTTTATTTTATGAATATAACATAGAGAAATGGTGATCATGAGTGTTTGTTCTACATATATATATATCTATATATGATTAAGTCCAGAGGAATATTTACCAGCATGTCTAAGACTTGTGTTTCCCATATTTTTAACTTTTTGTACCCACCTTACCTAGGTTTTAAAAGAAATCTAAGTAGTTTTTTCAAATGGTAAAGAATCTATAATGTATTTCTGATGTACTCGAAAATGGCAGATCCATTTATAGATTGGATGTTCCAAAATATTTGTCTTTGGATAGAGAAAAAGCAAGGGTATTTCAACTATTAATCTAGTTCTTAAATAAAGGAGCCACTTTGGACATGGGAGTATGTTAGAGGTTATTAGAGGTGGAGTAACGTATCTCGTGTTTTGCAATATGACAGAGAGTTCCCATCAGTTTTACACACTGTATGCAGCGGTGTAAGACCTTCCTATTATTTTTTGGCATTCTAAATGTAGAATAACCATGCTGTCTTTTGCGTTTATAGGAATATTTATACTTCTTGTAAATGGAAGCTATTTGAGGGATGTAAAGGAAGTGATGTGAATAGAGGTGATCCGTTTCATTTGACCTTCTGTTGAGCAGGTAGTAACACCACAAGAACTATCAACAGACATGGGTGACACCCTCTGGTGCTCACTGAGGTGAAGTTTGGATGGTCTTGTTTGCTGAGTACTGGCCCTGCAGAGTGATTTACTGCCTCCCACCAATGGTCTGGCATTCTATGTCAAGACCACTTGGTAAGACTTGATACAAGGTATGCTGTGCCTGCTTTTGGTTAATCCCTGGTCTCAGCTTTTTGCATAATGTCAGAACTACTAAATATTTTTATCTGACTCTTTTCATAGCTACTTGCAGTTTTTCAGGGCTTTGGTAAGGCTTCGGAAAGACATGATTCTCATGAAAAATCACATTTTTAGAAAATTAGTTTCAGATAACAGGTTGAGCCTAACCCCGCTAAGGATACCAAGTGGAGAGCCTGCACAAGGAAACTTGCTGTTGATGCGAATTACCGCCAGCTTCTGTCAAACCCCTGTTGTAAAGTAAGGACCTTAGTGTTACGATTTTTGCTGTGGATGGTGCAGTTCTGCCTTCCCTCAAAATGTCACTACTCTGCAGTCTCTGCTTTTGACAGACTTCTAGCTGAAATGCCTGACAGGGCTTCTTGATTTTTGTTCAGATGCAGGTACCTCTGTGGAGCTATACAGGATGCTCATATTTCACCATTTTCCAAGGGGATAATGCACACTGTAATGCTGATGCCTGCAAAAATGAGTACAAAGTAATTTCTCATCTTGTGTGATAGTGTGGGGAACTAACCACAAGATGCTTTCTTTTCTGACATATATTTTTACTGCTTTGTTAATTGTTTCTGCATGATTCTGCCACCCCTGGCATGGAAGAACTTGGCGCATAATGACCTAAATATCTGTAGGAAGGTCTGTTCCTCCAGCGCAGAATCTGCCTTCCAATTTCGAATTACTGTTCATCACTTGGTAGTTAGGTTTCCAGATGAGAGGAAGTGCGTTTAGTACATTGGGTGTATCACAGATGTTTCATTTAATCGTTTTATTCAGTACCTGAATAAAAGTGAAATACTAGTTTTAAGATAGTTTGTCTTTAGGGAGATAAATTGCTTTCCAATTTTTGACAAAGTGTTTGTGTATTGTACATTTGTATATTATTCTAAATAACACGTACATGCATTCAGATAACGATATGTTGTTCAGTGATGGGGCTTTTTGGGGTGATTTTTTTCAGAGGATCTGATTCTTGTATTTAAAGAGGTGAAGCTCAGCTAAGGTTTGTGTAGGGTTTGTTTGTTTGTTGTTTTCTTTTTTAAATTTAGTGTTCAGGTGACTTCAGCGGGGGAGGACAAAAGAAAACGGTTCAAAATGTGATAATACGAAAATCTGATGCTGTTTTACCAGGACCTGGTAGTTGACCCACAGTGCTTTGCAGTGGGCTTGCAACTGTCTTGTTCTTTCTTTGTAGTCAGATTACTTTTTTCTTTCCCTATTGCCCTGCATTGAGGAGAGGATTTTGAGATGGCATTGTGAAAAAGTCAATATAAGGGGAGAGTGGTGGCTTTACTTGTTCAGCTCTACAAGTGCTTTTGCTTTTTCACAGTCCCCATTATGCAGTTTGCTGAGAAAGTAGCACAGTCTGGCTCAGCACTGTCCAAGGAATTACAGGGTACGCTGGATCGTAACAGCACGTGTGGCTCAGCAGGGCTGATGAGAAACGAAGGTAACTCATATATAGCTTCCTTGTGAGGTTGCTTTCATCCCGGAAAGGCTCATTTATAGTCATCACTCACATTAACTTTACAGACAAGGTACAGCCTCAGCGTGGGGACACAAGAATTAGGATACTATTAAAAGATGTGCAGGATGCACTGAAATACACGCATGCTCATGAATACAAATATATGTATACTTACGAGGCTTTCAGATAGGCCAGGTAGACACAGACTTTTCTCCAACTTGTGTGAGGAGGTTTGGTGTTGAAGTGTGCACTGAATGTAGATGGCCTGCCATAGGGGCAAGTCATAGCTGTCCTCCCACTCGAGCCTCATCGTCACCCTGACATTCATCTGCTTTCTGCTCTGAAACCCCAGGATGAAAATAGATGTTCAGAAAGAGCTTGAGTTAGCAGAACAGCTTCCGCAGCTTTAACCTCATTCTCTGAAACTGCTTAAATGTTTCTGCTGAAAGCTAACCTTCTTGGCTCCCCTGCTGAGAGAGGGTTGTCTGTCTTGGGCCACAGGGGCAAGTGTGGAAATTTTAGCCTGAGGAATTAGCTGGTTGAAAGAAATTAAAAGCTTGTGTTAGTCCAGGCTGGTTCACATTCTCTTACAAAGGGGGTGTGTACTTTGCTCATACCATGGTTTCCTTGTTACAGGGTTAAATCCTGATGATTTAACAAAAAGATCTGTATAATGGTAGAGTGGGAAACCTAAACTTTTGAAAGCAGATTAAGTATATTAGACCAATAAGAGCATGTTGTTGGTTGTTGAGGTCCTGGAAGGAATCCCTTGTGCATTTTTCTCTCTTAGTTATGTTTGAGGTGTCCTTTTTCTTAGTAAGTATCTCTGGTATTTACCACTTCTTCTAGAAATCGTGAAATATTTTGCTGTAGCATGACTTGCGGGTGGCTTCTGGTGGTTTTCTGTTTCAAAGCGTGTTGGGTAACCAAAACAGTACTTTAAAATGTTTTGATGTCACTCTATTGTTCCCAGACAAAGCCACGAAAAGCAGAAGGGACTTGAGCATGCTGTTCATTTTGACCAAGAAAAGCTCATTTTGACAAAGAAATATCTCCTTACCTTTGGGATGCATAGTATACCTCTTGAAAAGTGCATAGTATCCAAGTGTGGCTCATCATGGGCTGTGTGGAATCCTTGAAGGAGAACTTGCTCAGTGTTGTGTGGTCAGGTGGAAGTCCTGGGCTCTTTCCTCTGGGTGCTTAGTGTCTCTTCTTAAGTGTCACTATATTTGAAGCCAAAATCAAGTTTGGAGAGCAGATTCTATGAATTAGATGAGGGCTGGAGCCAATAAGATCCATGTTCCTGAGTGTCCCTTGTAGTACCAGCTGACTTATCAAAACTGTCAATTGGTTCAACTGAGTTAAAGGTATTACTAGTAGCTTGTAGATTTATTTTCCCTTGGGAGGGAGAGGACAGAGAAAGGAGAAAAATGGATTTCTCCAGTGCATAAATTGACACTTACTTCAGGCACCTTGCAGGGATGATGCTGACTTAATAAATTCTGATTTGTGTTGTTAATACACATTACAGCTTTACAAACTGAAGTGTGTGCACATGAATATTCCCAGTAAAAAAGTTTAACTCATGTAAAGCTGTTACCTTAAGTAGGAAATACAAAATTGGTTGATAATGCTAATGGAGAACCAACCAAGAATGAGGAAATACGTCATTGTCCATGAAGAGGTGAAGTTTGGTTTGCACCTTCTCTGGTATCATGTTCATATAGAGATAATACTGGTTGTTTCAGTAGCGAGGACTTACTATCTGAAAAACAAAGTGTGCAAGTAATGCTCAGAATAATGGAAAGGCAGTTTCTAAAGAACTTTGTGCTAGTCTTAATACTTGAAAAACCAAGCATGTACTCAAGAGTTGTAGCTGTCCTGTGCAATGACTTGAGTAATATGTGGTGGTGTTTTTTGTGCTGCTCTTCTGACTGCTGAAACCTTGAGTGTGAAATGCAAGAGTCAGACAGTAGTCATCACAGAAGCAACTCCTTAAAATGAATGTGATTGATACATTACTAACTGCGCAGATCTTCTACTTTGCTGACTGTACAGTATCCAGGCATGTGGTTATTACATTTGTCATCACAGACATTTTATTGCATCCTGTACATCGTACAATTGTGTCATATCATAGTTGCTAAGTGTGTTATTGAACAAGGATTTTTTTTTAAGCGGACGAAGCTGTGAGATTGTTGTATTTGAAATACTAATCTTCATTTGTTCAGACTGTAAGAATCATGTAAATTCAAATCATCAAAGCTGTTTTCATTGTTACAATGGTTCAATTTTTAAAAGTTTTTTGATGTTATTTACTTGAGCAATATTAAGACATTACAGTGACAGTGTAATGTCATTTTTTTAACTAAGGAAATTAATATTGTATGTACAAAAAAGATTTAATATATTGAAGGCACAATGCAAATACAGCCATAATCCTGTAAGTATTTCCATCATTGCTCATGTATCTAATCCCTGAAGTTTTCTATTCTGTTAGTGTAATACACGTTGCTAGACAAAATGTGAGTAAATTATGGGGATTACTGGAGAGAACAGAGTTAATCTAACCTGGTTTTCATTGTATATAATATTGATGTCATTAAGTTACATAGTTGCATATTCTTAATCTTGCGTGTATGCTCTTCTAAGTAGGAGGCTCAGGGGACTCAAGATTTTATAATTCGTTCTTCACAGCTTGTGTGGTTAACTACATTTACCTGCATTTCACTTGCATTTAAAGTGGAATGAGTCAAAATATTCTGCAGCAGTTTTGTTCTATACTAACACTGAGTTTTTTTTTTTATAAAGTTTAAATCAGCAAGTTTATATGTTGTCATGTTTTTAAAAATGCTGATTCAGAAGGCTTATTAGAGATTCATTTGTCTATAAAATGTTTAGTAGTGTAGCACAAGGAACAGCTGTTCTGCTGGGGAATGAAAAAGTTTTTTCAGTTGTCTGCAAGGTCCACATACGCAGAAGGGCTCAGGTGTAGGGCAGGATTTTTGTCTTCGTGTAGACTTGTCACATATTCCTTTGTAATTTGAATTTAGTTCAGGTAATTCTGTCTAGCTTTGTTTCTCTCTGAAGCTATACTTACTTGGCTGTTTTGAGGAATGTCTGATTTGGGGCAATACAAGTGGGTTTATTCCTGTGAAAATGGGGCTGTTCATTGAGGTTAATTATCCATAAGGCTCTGACTTTTGAAGCTACTAGAATAGCTGTTAACTATGAATAATTTAGCACAGCATCATATTGCATGCCATTTAAGAAGGCCTCTGCCTGCGAATCCTTATATCTTGTTGAAATCCACTCAATAGTGTGAAGGTTACTGCCTGCACTGATATTTTGTTGTACTCTCTTCATTCTGTTTTAAGATTTGTCATTTTACAAAGGCAATGTGACTATTTCATGGTGGCAAGTAATTACCTGTGCAGGAGTAGGTATAGTTTGTTTTCAAAAAGCTGAAGTATTGAATTAGTTTTCAGTGTTAAATTGTCTTTAAAATTTATTTTATATCTTGGACTGGCATAATGCAGTTAGCATTTTCTTCACTGAGATTTATGTAGTTGAGACAATTCGCATCTTAGAATATACTTTTACGCAATACTTCATTGTGGGGGGATAGACTTGCAAGCAAGAGTGCAAGATTTCAGTGTTTTCCACAAATTGCCTTAGTTGCTCATACGTCTGGCTAGAGCAGACTGTGTGTCATATTACAGAGGCTTTTTCAGGAGAAAAACTGCAAATACAGAACTTTGAAGCCGTTCCAAAGGCAGATAAATTAACTGTATGCCTTTAGGAGATTTGATAATTGTAACTTAGCACTGGATGTGTTTTTTAAAAATGCTAAAATACAGTGTTTTGTCATTAGCATAAACCAGATTTTTCACAAGAACACTCCAAAATATAAGGGAAGCGCTTAATAAAGGAAGTAGCAGCTTTGGAAAGCAACCCTTTAGAAAGGGTTCTTGTGTATTTTCACCCTTTTAAAAAGTCCCTTCTAAAAATGTCATTGGAAGCACGTTATTGTCCTTGTCTTGTGCATTGTCAGGCAGAGAGGCAAGTGATCGTCAGCAGTGGCACCTGATGGACAGAGGGTTGGCCACAATACAGGCTCATGGCGTTTGTTAGTCTTTATGTGCCTGTGCACTAGGGTGTTCTGTTACAGCTCTATGTATCTTAACTCATCTTTAGGAATGTTTTGTAGGATGTGACCAACCTGGTTTGGAAAGCAGAACTATTTCTTTTTTTCAAATGAAATTTTCTGTAATATTTGTGATGCTGTTAGAAGTTGACAGGGTGACGTACAGTTGTTCCTTAGTGCCTGCTTCAGCGATTGAAGATAAAATAGCCTTTTATCTTTTTGTGCTCCTTCACAGGGTAGTAAGTAATTTAGCTCTCCCTTAACGATTGGTGGTTAAACGTTAAGATCTTACTAGATGTGTTTATTTCTCTTAAAAGCAAGAATTCAGATCAGTCCCTTTGAACAGGCACTCTTTGAGCTGTACATTACGAGTCTCTTTTAATAAACTCTCAAATACTTCTGCAGTTTACTACTGACTCAACTGATACTTTGATGGAAATGCAGCGTTGTTTACAGGTGGAAAGAACTCATTATGTTGCTTAGCCCTGGTGTAAAATTTTTAAGGTTGATTATTTTCAAACTGGGAGCTTGAATTTAAATGGAGAATTAGTGGGACTTTCCTTGCTCCTGAGCTTTTTGATGTGTGTTTTAATTGTCGTCTTTCTGCAATTGCTTTTTATGTTGAAATAAACTATAGAGAGCCATGAAAGGTTGAATTGCCATTTTTTCCTGCTTCAAGTGATAAAAGATGCCTGTGTTCTATGTATGGCATGCGCTCATGCTTTTCTGGTATTTGTGGTATGCTCGTATTCTTCAGATTCTGATTTGTCTGAAATCTGATAATGATTTCAGTTACTATAAATCATTAATGATACATTCTATCTGTGGATAGCTGTTGCTGGGCTTGTCTGAATCACAAATGTAGGTTGTGGACGTCCTCCTTTGGAAAAAGGAGTGGACCTCCTGTTGCTGAGGTCCTGGCATTTTTTTTTAAACATATTTTTTTATTCATGCTGTGTGCAGGAACAAGCTATCCTCCAAACCTAGGGGTGTGGGAGGAACCAGACTATAAAGTTACATTCTGCCTTTTATTTTTGCGTTTAAAATAAACTTTTCCCTGTTGCTGTTGACATGTGTCAGTTAAAGTGTTCCAAGTTACAAAATACTATGTAGCTGATGGAGTGTCATTGTTTTGATACAATCCCTAACCAGAACTTTATTAAAGATGTTGTATTTACTGTTTCTTACTTAGCTTTTACCAAGTGGTGATTTTATGCAATGGCATCAAGCCACAGTTCTTCACCAGTGCCTCAGTCAAACAGCAGTGATGCTTTCTTCAAAAAGGAAATGGACACCACCAAACGCTTTCGACCTGTGCAGTCACTGCCTGATGTGTGTCCCAAGGAACCTACAGGTAATGTCGGTCTCAAGGAGAGTGAAAATGCAGTTAAATTTGCTAATGCATTTACAATTGTTCAGTCAATTTTTCTCGTATGCTGCCTGTAGCATACTAAGCCATGGTCTTATTTCAAAGTGTGCTGTAATTCTACTTCATACCACCCTTTGTAGCAATGGAAGAGTCTTCCCATTTGCAGCTTGTTTTGACATGTCCACTTTATAGCTAGAATCTTGTTTGTGTGATTCCACAGTATGGCTATGATCCGTAGTACAGACAAGAAGAGAGTATATTCTGTCAGAGCCTGTAAAAAATCCTGTCCAGTGTGCTTGGAGTCCAGCTGCATCACTTCTGTGAAACGCCCCAGCCCTCTTACTGTGGGAAATGAGACCAGGACCTGTCTCTAGCACTATCGTAAAACCAGGTTTTTGTCACAATTGTAGCTGCTGTGGTGTACTAAAGCTTAGTTTATAAAAAGGGGTAGGTGGGGTAGGATCTTAAGAACTATGAAATGTAATGCTAACAAATTTCAACTGCCATTCTGATAGAGCTCAAATTATTGAAAATAGTGTGTGGTTGGATTTTTTTCTCTTCAGTACAAGCTAAGGATGTTGAGCTAAATAAAGTTTTAATGAGTATGAATACAGCACTGTGTTCAAAACTTGTGTTGACCAATCTGGTAGAAGAAATGCAAGTTGAAGTGTTGCAGAAGGGGAATATTATGGGTCTTTTGCATTTTTAGTTGTGAAAATACAGGTTGCTTAAGAACTGCATTTTAGCAAAAAATACCACTTTGTTTCTCACCTTAAACTGTCTTGTCTTTTGTGCTGCAGGCGATTCCAGTAATTTATGTGACAGCCCGTCTTTAGTTGCGGATCAGCACAGATGGACTATTTATCATTCCAAAGTCAATCTCCCAGCAGCACTAAATGATCCTAGGTTAGCAAAAAGGGAATCTGATTTCTTTACAAAAACATGGGGAGTGGACTTTGTGGACACTGAAGTCACACCTTCATTCTACCTCCCACAGATCACCAAGGAACATTTTGCATTATACCAACAGGAAATTGCTCCGGTAAGAACCCAAAATTAGCTACACATAGTACTAGGGGCCAGAAGGATGTTTGAGATCCTTCTGTTTAGAGATTGTCCCTGCTAGTAGTCCGCCAAACAGTTAACTGACAATTAATTTACTCTTCAGTGCTTGTTGAGTCTTCATTAAGTGTTTCTTGTTTTATAATCTCAGTATTTGTATTATGGAAAATGCTGTCTAAATTCTTTCTAGGCAGTTTTTGTTGTGTTGTTTGGTTTGTTTGTTTGTTTTAATTTGTATATCTGAATACTGACCTCTGTACCGGGGCTTACAGTTCATATTTATTAATTCTGATTATGAATTCTTTTTCTGTAAGGATTATTTGATTGGACTCTACAGCGCAACATAGCATTTTCAGACCTTTGGATCAAATATAAAACGTGACTATGTGATGCAAGGGTTGGAGAGGTTTTTTAAGAGTCTCTGGTGTAAACATTTATATATGAAGCTCTTAAAACTATGAATAGGCCTATTATCTCAATGGTTTATTTTGTAAGAGGCAAGTTTAAGCTACTTCTAAGGACACCAGGGCCAGTAGGAGACTTCTACAAACTCTTAAAATACAGGTGTCAGTAAGTATGTAGTATATATATATATTTTTTTTTTTTTTTTTACCTGAAAGAACATGTAGAAGTCTCCCACTGTTTTCTGCTTCCTTGGTTTGTAGCTTTATTTTTTTTTGCTTTTATAGAATTGACTGCAGGAAGTGTTACTTGTTTAAATCATAGTTAAACTATGTGGAAAGGAATTGTCTGTAACTTAGCTGTTTCCATTAGTTCACAGATTCAACAGCTAAAACATTGAAGAACTCATCTGTTAAAATTAGTGTGTAATGCAGTGACTGCTAAATTAAAAATTTTGGGATGAGAGAACAGACCCATGATCTAGCTTCTAGCAGAGATATAGCTGTTATAACATTGGTGTTCTTTAGAAATGTAATTTCTTACCACTATGGTCTCTTTGTTGCTTACACCTGTAATAAAAAAAAAAATAAAATTTGAAGCTCAGCATGACAAAGCGAGATGTGTGGTTTCAGCAAGGTACTCATTAGTAAGACGTGGAAGCAGTTTCTACTTTGGTCTGATTTAATTTCGCAATGAAAAAGCATTCATTGGGTGTTAGTGTGATTTCTAGATTAGACAGCAAATAAATGTTTGTATATGTAATTGCAATTGATCTATGCTTATATCTCATTACATAGACAAGTTATTACACCTCTTCAGTAACTTTTGTATTAATTTTCTCTTGAGATATAAAGATGCAGAAGAAACAACATATTGGCTATGAGTTGAGATTTTTGGTACCTTTCACCTGGACAAACATCATCTGAGCTTTTAAGAGGAAAAAAATACTATTGAGAACTTGTCGGAATTATTTGACCTAACAGAGTTATGTTTCACTGAAAATGTTCTCAGTGTACTGATTCAAAGAAAAGTATGGTTTTTTAAGCCTCAGAATAATTCTTTAATACATTTTCTGTTTTACAGAGAGAGAAGGTTCATGAAAGATGCAAGAATGTTTGTACTCCTACAGATACCTTTGACAGGACACTATTACACACGCACGGTACAGTCATAGCCTTCCTTTAGTCATTAAAAAGTAGTTTATCTTTTGCATCAGTATATTATAGCATTCAGTAACGAATACTGTGATACACTGATCATCTCCTTTACTTGCTGGAGTGCTCCATGTGCAATAACAGCTGCTGCTGATTTCTTTGTAATAATAATTGAAATGGTTGACTAGAAGTATGCATGACCACTGCTAATATTTTATAGGTCAAAATGCTTGTGATACCTGCTTTTAAACTTTCCTTGGCCTGATTGCATTCATGGCAGGTCATTATGTCTCCAGCAGTATTTTCTTTAACTTCCTTTTATTTAAGATCCATTGAAACGGTTGCATCAAATTTTTAGCAGCTGTTGACTTTGAGATGAAGAATGGCTGTGGTGGGCTCTGTCTATTTACACTCTCTCATCAGATATTTAAAACCATTGATAAGATCCTCCATGAGCTTTTCCAGGCTAAACACTTTCATCTCCCTCAGACTCTCCTCATAGTAAAAATGCCCTGGTCTCTTAATCATCTTTGTGGCCCTTCACTGGGCATGTTCCAGTACATCTAGGTCTGTCTTGTACTGGGGAACTTGGAACTGGCCACACTGTTCTAGATGTCTCACTAGTGATGAGTGGAGAGGGAAATCGCCTTCCCTCAGCGCGCTGACAGTGCTCTGCCTAATGCAGGCCAGGGTGCTTTGCCGCAAGAGTGCACTGCTGGCTCGTGGTCAGTTGTCTGCCAGGACCACAGGTCCCTCTCTGCAGGGATGCTTTCCAGCCTCTAGACCCCGGCAGTGTTCTGGTGCCTGAGGTTATTCATCTCTAGGGACAGGACTGTGCATTTTTCTATGTTGAACTTCATGAAGTTTCGCTCTGACCAGTTCTCTGCTTAGTATTTCTCTGATTACTGTTAGCAAAGACTACTTGGCAAACTTCTTTTGGTGTTCTCAGCTGTAGCAAGGCTGAATTTTGAGATTTTAAGGAAGTAGTTCAGCTAATACGGAAGTGGACAAAGGAAGGCGAGATGCAAAATGAAAAGATAAGCAAAAAGAAAAGAAACACTCATAACCTGGAACAAACTTTTAATATTTAATCTATTTTAATGTATTTTCACAAAAATATTGGCACAAAAACATTCATTTACCAATCACTGTTTGATCAGGCTTGTCAATATCAATGTCCCCAGGTAATGCAGCAAGAAGTATTCAATAGTTTACTCCTTTTGATCAGGTTCTTTCAATTGCTTTTCATCCTTCTCCTTTGTACAAAATGAAGCCCTTCTGTAGGGTTTCTTTGTACTTGGTGTTATTTTGGAATAGCTGTTCATGAATGAGTCTATTGGTGGCACTTATTGCAAAATGAAAGTTCCTTCTTCAGGCTTAGCTTATTCCATTTTGAAAGACGCTTTTGTTTTCTAAAAAGATGAAATTACTGTGTCACCAAAACAACAGTGAGCTTCTTGGGTAGATGGACATTTCCTAGTAGAAGCATCATTTGGTAAGCTGAAGCTCTGTGTTTACTGTGGTTCATTTTGTTAGTGTTGCTTGTCTAACTTTAACCCACATGACTTGGCCTTTCACTTTCGTAAGAGCTGTTCTGTCCAAAGACTGAGGACAGCAGGATGATTCTTAGGTTGCCTTTTTATTTCAACACAATGAAGTAACAAACAAATAAAATAAGAAGCAAGGATGTAGAAGTGTGGGAGATTATGCTGATGAAGCATTTAACCTGTTTGTGAGGGATGAGTAGACTGTCCAGCTAAGGGCTTGTTGTTTTGAAATTCCTCGCCTTTTTTGACCTCCAGTGTGCGCCCCTCTTCATGATGCACAGTAAGTTAATGAGTAGGGAAGGAAAACGGGATTTAAAGTGAACCTCAGAAGTCTGATTTTTGCCTTTTCTTCAAGTTCTGCTGCAGTGCAACAGTGCGTCTCTTTTCCCCGCTCAACTATATCGTCTTCTGCAGTTGTTAGGTCAGCTTACTTCATGGCAAGGGCTACTTCTGTGCTACTTGATCAGCATGCCTGGGACTGTCCTCAGTCCTCATTCATCCTTCTTGCCAGCCTTTGTGCATCCATCCTCCAAGTGCTGTGCAGAAATGGTTGTATGGACATCTTCAATCTGGAACATTAAAATTGGGGTGATGTTAGAGGGATGTTTTACTGGCCCTTGCCAGCTACTTGAACAGCACATTAAGGAATGTGAAGAATTAAGTAGATTGCTTTGTGTCACTAACATTTTCACTGTCAAAGCAGCCAAGTGTGAGCACCTTCGAGTACTCTTAAGCATGAGACCTAAACCACAAGAACAACAGGGTTTCAAAGAATCAGAATATTTCAGGTTGGACAGAACTTCAGAAGGTCTTTACTGAAACTGCCGTCTCAAAGCCAGTTCAGCTGTGAGGTCAGGCCAAGCTGTTTAGAGCTTTATCCAATTGGGCCTTTAAAAACTCTTAAGAATGGAAAGTATCTAGCCTCTCTGGGCAGCCTGCTCCAGTGCTTCAGTGTCCTCATAGTGAAAAAGGTTTCCCTTGTGTTCAATCAGAATCCTTCATTTTAATTTATAACCACTGTTCCCTGTCTGCCCCCTGTGAGGAACCTGGCATCATTGTCTTGGAAAGTTCCTCACAGTGTTTAACAGTGTTCAAGGTAATTGTTTTCCATTGTTTACTCATGAATGACTGCTTGTATTTTGTTTAATTTCAGATAAATCCAGGACAGATCTGGAACAAGTCCCTAAGGTATGGTTCCTGTGCACTCAAAGCTTTTATAAGGATTTCTCAAATGTAGTCTTGAATATATGAATGTATTCTCTTCTTTGCAGAAATTTTGTCCAAGCTAATTACTTGAGCGGATTCTCAAGGGGGTCTGCAGTGCTCAGAATTTACAAAACCTAAGAACAATATGTTTTTCTTTCTTCTAGTTGTTTCCTGCGATCTTGATTTTTCTCTTACTTAAAGTAGAATACAAATACCATTATTGTTTTTCATCTTTACTAGTTAAAACCTCAGAGCTGACAAAATTAACCACTCTGTGCTGAAGGAGGAAAGGGAGACTGAAGAGATTGATAGAAACTTGAATATTGCATAGTGTACAATTTAACAGTAGGTTTAACTCCTTGAACAAAGCCCTCTTGCAGATATGCTTGCAGCATATATGATGTGGTTTCTTTGTGACAGGTTGACAAAAGACACAACTCCAGATTCCATTTCAGTCTGAGTATTTTTTTCTAGGTACATTAAAAAGTCAGAGTGTTAATATGGGTCAGCATCTCTATGCCAGTCGTGTAGGCTGTTACTTGAATAGCTGCAATGTTTGAAATCCAGGAAAAAGAATGTTTGAGTGTGGTGTGATGCTGTAGTCTCTGTTGAACGTTTTTAAACTACACTTCATAAATACAGGGAAAAGGGTACTAATGTCTGCCTGGAAGCTCAAGGTTTGTACGAGTTTTGTCAGGTAAAAATAATGTTATCAGAGACAGTTTTAGAGTAATGGTTCTCTGAGATGTGCAGAGTTTGTTACATGTTACTCACTCTTTCTGTGACCAGCATGTTAGCTGCACTGTGCTAAATGAGATCAGCTTGAGGCTCTGTTCCCTGCCCAGCAACACTCACTGCACTCTGACAGCTGCCTGGATCCCCAGTCTGGTAGAAGCTGTGGCCTCAGAAATGAACATATAAGCCCCTGCTATTGAAGAATGTTTGCTCTGATCCTTTAGAGGACCCACATGCGGCTTAATGCTGCCTACATTTTCATGCTCAGGATGTTTAGATCATCTTGGGTGCCTGATAACCTAGGTAATTTTGGAGCTGCAAATTCCACTTTTAGGAAGTTAAGTCTTTGTCAGATCACAAAAACATTTAAGGTGTAAAGTAGATTGGTTACAGGGTTGGAATGGATGTGTTTGCCTGGATAAATGAAAATTTGGGTTTTGAAAAATCAACAAACAAGGTCTCTGTTAGCTTCATGAGACCGGAGGTGTGTTAAACTGGGGAGGAAAACTTAGAGGTGAGAGAGGTACACTTATTTCTTTTGTTTTTCTGTTTCAGATTTTTATGAAGCCAGATTTTGCCTTGGAAGATTCCTTAACATTTAATGCCGTTTTGCCGTGGTCTCATTTTAGTACTGCTGGTGGAAAAGGAAATCGTGATGCAGCTTCCTCCAAGTTACTTCAAGAAAAGGTATGATTTTGATACGAAATGTCATTATCTGTTGCAGCTGTTACTTCCTACAGAGAAACTCCACTGCTGCTGTTCTCTACTGTTTGTTGAGACATCGCTATTGTGGGCTTTGTTATCTCTCATTTTACATCAATCTGCAGATTGTTAATAGTCAATGCAGGAAGCATCTTACTGAAAGAGAACTTTTTTCCTTGCTAAATAAATCTATCAAATCATGTCAAAAAAATGACAATGAGTAATTTCTGTAGTACAAATAGCTGTTAAATTCCTATAGAAAATCTACATAATTTTGGAGTCTGTTTTCTAACTTTTAATTTTCCCTCCTGTTTAACCTACTAAAGCTTCTGGGAACTAGGGGGAGGGAAACAAAACCAAAACCAAACAAACAAAAAGGGGAAAAAAAAAAGTAGCGAGGTGAGGAATTTAAAAAATGTAAGCAAAAAAATAACATGAGGTCTTCTGGAAGATGTTTCCAAATTTCCAGTGGTTAGTCTTCCTGCTCTTCCTCCAGATCAGGAGGAAGAGACAGATTCTACTGGAGGATAATTTGATCCTTCTTTGGGTTGTCCTCCACATCTAAAGTTGGAGGAATACTTCTTTGGAGTTTCTTGTGGCACTTACTGTCTGAAGGTGAAAAAGCAGTGTCTGGCATATGCTTTATACTTGTGAAGTGAGCCCGGCAGCAGCAGGATGGACAGTCAACATGAACTTTGAACAAGGGAGACCCAGAGCACTCTCTGATGCAGTGGATTAAAAATAAGCCTTTGGATAGCCGTGAGCCACAGTCTTGTTGCCTCCAAAGCCACATACCTGTTAAACAAATAATTATATTGCTTCCTGGTACTGAAATGGGCGCAAATTTGTTACTTTACTTTTTTAGACTGAAGTGCACAAGATTTACATTTACCATGTGTAAATAGGCACCGTGCTGCCATAATTATCCTTACCTCCAGTCACTGTTTTTCAATGGAATTTGGAAAACTCTGCCTTAAGCACACGTGCTTAGGCTCTTACTGCTTTTGGTCTGCTGCCGACCTACTTGAACAATTTCCCCCTGACAGTTTTTTCTTCCTTACCTCTTTCTGTGTCTTAACCTACATTGGAACTGTAAGCTCTTTGAGATAGGTACTATAATTTTGTTCTGTGCTTCTACCTCACTTTGCATAATGGTGCATCTGGTTGATAAAATCACATAAAGAAATTATCGTAATAGCCTTTTCTCTGATCCCAGTGTCACAGTCTGTCTCAGGTTTTCCTGTGGGCCAGGTGTGTCACAGCTCATTGGCAGAGGATGTTTTGATTAAACATATTACAAAAAATATGAGTTTGCATATTGTATAAATCTCCAGTGTTAAATACATGCAGGATGGAAACAACTGTAAGAAGGAAACATTCCCTAGCTGATTTTTGTTTCCATCTTTGGATGGGCCTTTTGAAATTCAGCATGAGGTTTGAGTACTTGGTGCCCCTTAGCAACCAGGTCGTCTGAGTATTAACATTCAACTGAGTATCCTAATGCCTCAGTCCTATGAGTTTGCATATTCAGCATAAGCCAGAACACAGCTTTTGCAGCTCAAATAATAAGGCCAGTCCAGTGGCTTGGTAACTGTTTGACACACAGAATTTAAATTTCAAGTTCTAAACATGTAGGAATACTCTGTCTCTGGGAATTCCACAGTGTCAGCACACAAGAAATACATTTAATAGGAACTCCAACTGGTTGGCAAAAAACAACTGCAACTGGTGATATCCTGAGGATTTTTCTACAGAGAAGGTGCTGCAGCCTTTTCAATGAATAGAGCCAATCCAAAGCCACATCATCAAGTATAGATAGGCTGCATCTTTAGCAACTGCAGTGACCCAAAGTATGTAGCATATATGCATGAATATCCTGTTCTTATGTGCAAGCCAGTATCTAGAGCTGTCTCCTGGTTAATGGCCATGTTTAACAATGCCAACGTGCAACCATGTGGTATGAAAGCTTTTCTACCTTGTCATTTTCAAGCAGGAGAGGCATCAAGTCAGCCTTCTCGAAGTGATTTTGAGTTAATTTAAAAACAGATTATCAAACCACGATGGGTAGTTACTTGCTTGCTGATCTGACAAAGGGTTTTAATTTTTATTAGCAAAATTTCCTCATGATACAAGAAGACAAATACCCTGAAAGTAGATTTGCATGATGCTAAGCTTTCCCAGTCATAACAACACTGTTTCTCTTCCTCCCTCTTCTTTCTAGCTGAGCCATTATCTGGACATTGTGGAAGTCAATATTGCTCATCAGATTTCTCTGCGCTCAGAAGCATTTTTTCATGCAATGACCTCCCAGCATGAGTTGCAGGACTACCTCAGGAAAACCTCCCAGGCTGTAAAATTACTTAGAGAAAAAATTTCCAAAATTGATAAAGTAATGTGTGAAGGATCACTTCGGGTTTTAAGACTGTCACTCACCAGAAATAACTGTATAAAAGCATACAATAAACTGAAGTTAATGGCTACTGTACACCAAACACAGCCCACCGTACAGTTGCTGCTATCTACATCTGAGTTTGTTGGAGCTTTGGACTTAATAGCAACAACACAAGAGGTGTTACAGCAAGAGCTTCAAGGCATTCACAGTTTCCGGTAGGTAACCATCTAGGAAACTAATAAATGCAAAAAGAGCTAGAATGTGTTTAACATATGATGTTGACTGAAGGTGTTTGTTTTACCTTTGTTTGTTCATTCTTGGAGGACATAGTACAAAAGGTACAAAATGTAAATGTTGGCATAAGCAGTGTGACTAATGTACATACCAGAGATCGATGTTTTTGTGGTGGTGTGGTGTTTGGGTTTTTTTGGGGAAGGGGGTGGTGAGGGGTGGGATTGGTTGGGGTTTTTTTGTTTGTTTGTAGTAGTTGTAGCCCACAGCTGAGAGTTGGTTTCCCGGTGGTGATCTGCAGTCCTTGTGCACACAGCACAGATCTTGCTACACACCTCCGCTTCAGGCCTCTGTTTTTAGCTACTGACCTGGGCTTGTGGTGTTACAGGAATATGCGTGGACCATGTGTTGAATAGGTCAGCCTCCAGCCTGTGCTTGTGCTAGAAGAAGCTTAGCAAGCAAAAGCCTGTGCAGAGCTATCAAAGTGTGGTCTGAGGTTGATGACTGGGACTTGTTCAGCACTGTCTGCTCTTGTGGAGAGCTGTATTTACAGTGGCCAGGGGGTTCATCCTCTTGCTCTGTCTGACTGACTCCACTAGATACAGACCTCCAACAAGACTCCATCCCATTGACAACAACTCTCTGGCTTCTTTCCTTCAACCAGTTCACAGTCCACCTCAATGCCTGATCGTCCAGACCACACTTCCTCAGTTTAGCTCTGAGGATGCTGTGGGAGACTGTGTCAAACACTTTACTGAAATCAAGATGTTTGTTACAGTGGTGGGAATTACTGAGTCCAGGGTCCTGTGCTGGCTCCTTCTGTAAACAGTGGATGCTTAGAGGTCCACTTGGGAGGTGCCTCTGGACCGGGCGAGGTCCTCCGTGATATGCAAGAGTATTAATACAGTAGAATCCTTTTTGCTGATGTAAAGTAGGCTATCATAACCATCACATACAGTTTCAAAGTGTTGTATGCAAAGCTGCCACTGTGGTATGATGCTAACAGAAGTATGTTAAATCAGCTCTGAGGCTTGCATCAACCTGTTGTGGAGTTGTATACTGAGTTATATATATATATAAGTTGATGCTGCTTTTGTTTGCTTGTTTGTTTTGATAAAGGTTATGTGGTTCCTGCAACCTGGTGATTCCCAGCTTGCATCATAAAAATATGGTTGTTGCTCAGCAACTGTAAAATGAATATTCAGAACTTTATATTGTTGCTACTCTTTATGTCTGTTCTGATGAGCTTCTCTTCTAAAACTGCTTCTAGCTGGTTTGGAAAAAGACTCAAATTCTATGTAGAAGAGAACTCAGAAAAAGTCTTTAAAGAATGGCTTTTTACATTAAAAAAATTAAAGAGCTAATAAATCATTGGGAGGAAAGTTTTTAGAAGCTGTTAGTCTTTCTTTTAGTTTAGATTGTCCACCTTCAGGCACCTCAGCACAATTTCTTTCCTCTTTACTGTTTCTGTTCTCAGCCACTTGATTATGGTGGACAGCCCTTGTCTGAGTCACATTTGTATTTACCGTGATGTAGTGAGTGTACTTCTGCAACCCTGTGACAGCATCAGAATTAGTTGCGTTTTGCGATCGAGTAACCTACGTACTACATCAGCAGAGTGCAATTGTGTTGTCATTGTGATTGCTACACGTGATGTCCCAAGAATGTGCCATTATTTTAAAATTACAGTCAGATGTGGAATATATTTGTATGTAAATAATCATCTTGTCTGTAAAAAATGATTTCTTGAATTGCGCTGTATTGGTTGGTTTGGTAGAGTTAAAAATAGTGATGGGAGTGGGAAATGTTCCCTCTGCTTTGCATATTGAAGCTTCAGAAAAGTGAGTTAAATGCAGCTTAAGTCATCATCCTGTCAGAGATGGAAGTGCAACTGAGGAGCCCAGCATAGTTGTTCCCAAGTCTCACAGTGGCCTGCGTGTATAGTGTGTCTGGAGAAATAACGTGCAATTAAAAGATGGATATCTTGATAAAACTTTTCAGTAGAATGTTGTGGTTTTAAAAATAAATCAAATTTTAAAAATTTAAATTGATGCCATACACAAATACTCCATCTTTTTCCAAGAAATATCAGTTGAATGTTTTTGCTCTGCTTTAGGCAAGAGTGACACAATTTTCAATAGAGTTAAATACCTGATTTATTTTAAGAAGAGAGTAACTTCTAAATCAGTATCTTTTTTTCTAAGCAATTAGTATCTCTTTTTTTCCTAAATAATTTGTATCTTATTTTTTAAAAAATCTTGTTGCCTTAGTGTTGTGCATGACAGCTTGTAGAATTTGCTTGTGAACTGACAGCTTTAAATTGGGTCATGTCATAGAATCATTCAATATAAAGCAGTAAGAAAACTACTCACATCATCCATATACAATAACTTTTCTCTTCTTGTCATGCTATACACAGAAAAAACGTAATTTTATTCTAGCTATAGCAAAAAATGAAAGCACCTTAATGGTGCTTTGAGATAATAAATTGGTGTCTTTAATCTAGGTTAAATATCCCCAGTGATTATATGTATCGGTCATAACTGTATGGTTATTGCTTGCTAGTACTATAGGATGGAATTAAAGTTTTAGATCTCTTTAACCTTTTCAAGTTCATCTTTATAATTACACAAAAAAACACTTAACATGTTAACTAAGTTACAGATCTATACTGCCAATTTTTACATTGTTTTCACAATCCTTGTCGGGTGATGGAGATACAGTAATTTTTTTTTGCACAGCCATGCTGTCATACCACAAGCACCTGGAGAAAATAGTTCTCATTCGTGTATTTTAAGAGTTTTTATCCTACACTCATAATTTTACATAGCAGAATTGTAGTATTCAGTCATTGAAAGGACCTGATGTCTGACTGGTACCTCCAAAGGAGACTGTTGCCAAGGTGTTTTGCTGGAGTACCAATGAAGGTTTGAGTTATTCTGGCGTGTTTCAGGGTGGAGTGGTTGTTGTTGTTGTTAGGGGCTAGAACATCTTCAGCAAAGTGGTGGTAGTGAGTGCTGCGAGCTCCTGTTGGATGTTTCCACACGTGAGGTTTGATAAGGCAGGTTACCTTGTGTTTCAGGGTAGTTAAGCACAGTTACAGAAATAAGTTACCAAAGAATATCTTTGTGCTTGCCTTTGTCTTGTGGGTATTAGTCCTGCAGTTAAGTTTTGCAACTCCAGTCATTACATTGCAAATAATAATCTTTAGTTTTTTCTGTTGGGTTTGTTTTGAAATGTCCATGATGCAACTGGCTTGGATTTTCTAGAAGCCCTTTTTGCTTAAATTAAATGTCCAGCTTGTCCATTTCAGCCAATTCTTGACCAACAGTTTCAAAAGCAGACACATCCCTGGTCATCTTAAAATTAAAGAAAATTAATGTGTTTAACTCAGCTGGTCCAGCTGCATCAACACTAAATTAAAGCCAGTGAGCCATGCAGGTTCATTCTCTCCATTTTGTATCTGGGTTTATTTAAAATATCACAGCTCTTGTTAATTCTTATTGTCAAAGTGTCTTTTTTCTTTTTTTTTAAAAAAAAAAAAAAGAAAAAAAGCAGTCTGATTTTTACACATACTTGATGCTGTCAGTGGAAGTTGGAAAGCCTGAAGTGTTTGGCATCTTTGAAATTCCTACTTTTACTCTGCTAAAAGTTTCTCTAGCTGCACAGTTTTTAAAGACTGGTTGACATTTCTGATGTGAAAATCTTTCTTGTGGTTTTGTGTGACAACAGTCTGCAAAATATGGTTTAAAATCCTGCAATACATGGAAAAAATATTTTTAGTTTAGAGTAGCATAGAAATAGCACATTTGAAAACTATTCTGTGTTCTCTGAAAGCCATTCTGTCATGTAAAGCTATTGCTGTGTCTCAGTCATGGGAATTGAATCTGCGACCACATTAAAAGCTCCATTGTTTGAAGTAGAGGAACTCGTGGACTGATGAGCTGAGGACCTGGACAAGCAAAAGAAGTATTCCTTCTTTTTAACACCTGTATACTGACAAGCACCAAGTGTTCTTGGTTCTGGTTCACTTCTTTGGGAAGAGAAGGTACTTGGCACCTTCTGAAGCAAGGGGGGAAAAAAGCCCTACATCAAATTTTTACCCGCCATCAATATTCAAGTCCACGTGTTTTGCTGCAAGGTGATGGTGCCTCTGAACAAGGCATGATTTCAGCTGCTCTAACAAGTGGAAGATTTGAGACCCCATTAAGCCAGCATTGATTGCATGGAAATTACCTGCTGGGTGGTTATTTTCTTTAACTGTGAACTAATGATTCATTTTCAGGTTGATTATTTAGCTCATATCTCAATGGCTGTTTTTCTTAGGCATCTTGGCTCACAGCTTTGTGAACTGGAAAAGCTGATAGATAAAATGATGATTGCAGAATTTTCAACTTACGCTCGCAATGATTTAAATAGACCCTTAGAAGATGATTGCCAAATTCTAGAAGAGGTATGTCTATTATTGAAATAAACTGTCTGATGAATTTGTTTGAATCTTTAACATACTTAATTAGCATGGACTAATTCACTCAGGTCCCTAAGCAACATTTCATTTTATACTATTTCGCTTTTTGTCTAAACTTCCCCCACTCCCTGGCCTTTTTTTGAGTTTGATAAAATTAAATAATTGTAACTAAACTCATGGAACTGCAATCCAGCCCTACTTTTTTTCAAAATAATAAGTTCTTCTTTTTTCTGATTAAATGTATACTGAGTTCACTTCATGACTTCAATGTGTAAGTGGAAAAGAACATGGGCTGTTATCTACTTGACTGTAAAAATTCAGTTTTGCAGTGAAAGCTGATATTTGCACGTCGCTCTCATTCTGTCTCCCTGTGCATGTGTGGGTGTTTATATCAAGCATATGGTTGCCCTGAATATGTGCTTCATTTGCAGTATACACTCCTCATTGCTTTCAAGATCATAAACATCTCAAAATTAGGCTATTATGATTGCTTTCTAGCCAGGAGAAGATTTTTCTGGATTTTGCCTGTACAATTCTTGAGTAATTGCTAGACCCCATTAACTGTGTAGTCTTGTTTCATGAAATCTGGTGAATGGCAATAGCACTTAAATCTTCCCATTTCTGCCCAATAGTTTCTTCACACCCCCATGCTGCCATCTGATAGATTCTTACTTGTGCTGGTGCAATTGTATTTAGTGTCATTCTTGCTCAGGGTAAGGAAACTCTTTAGTCTGTAGAAATATCCATGTTTTTAAGCACAATTGGATGAGCACAACTGAGGAACCAGATTCTTACTTGTGCTGGTGCAATTGTATTTAGTGTCATTCTTGCTCAGGGTAAGGAAACTCTTTAGTCTGTAGAAATATCCATGTTTTTAAGCACAATTGGATGAGCACAACTGAGGAACCAGACATGAAAGAGGCTGGGAGGGACTCTGTGAGCTGTCATTGCTACAGGGAGCTTTGCATAGTTGAAGTGTGACATTAGTCTCAAAGTGCTTTGCTGATCAAAATACTGTTCACCATGTATTGGATACACAAACTTTCTTACTGCTGTGCAATTTCTTTAAATTCTTTCTTGTCCTCACTTTAATATTTTAGTGTGTTTTATTTTTAATATTTTTTTTCTTGATAGGAGAGACTTGTATCACTAGTATTTGGACTTCTAAAACAAAGAAAGCTAAATTTTTATGAAATATATGGCGATGAAATGATTGTTACTGCAAAGAACATCATTAAACAGGTAAGCCAAACACTTCTAACGCAACTTACAAGGTTGCTTCAACCCCTTACAAACTATTTTGGAAGCAGTTAAGAACAGCTCTGATGAAGTTTTTTAGTGGCTGTTGGTGTCTCGTTCAGAGCAGCTGATCTTGCAGACCCTAAGGACTTCCTGAAGCACAGAGGTCTGTTTGCAGAAAAGACCTGGAAGGAGTCTGTAGCATTAGTACAGCAGGTCACAGCTTTCTCTATGCAATTACTGTAATTACCAAGGTTGGAAAACATCCTTGCCTTTTTAAAAGACAGCAAGGTAAAGTAATGAAGATGGTAGAAGTGCTTTCCTGTAAAAATTACTTGAAAAACGAATCCTCGTCCACATTGCTGTTGTCATTTGAAAAGATACACTACCCTAAATGGCAAACCAAAAATCTTTGTAGATAAAACCAGCTAAAACTAACAAATAAACCAAGTCTAGATGACTTCTTTGGGAAAAAATGCATGGAATATTTTGGCTAGCAACATGATGGCTTTTGTTTGCAAACAAACTCTAGACAACTTCTGAGTGTGTGTTTGATACTTTTAATTTTACTCATCTTTTTTGTTTGCATACATATGTGAGAATATTGTGCAAGGGGCATTTTTCCTCCCCTAAAGCTATGTGATTATTTCAAGAGTCACAATCTGATGTTACGAGCCACCTCTGATTTGTATCTCCAAGGCTGGGAATCAGGTGACAGGTTTGCCAGCAGAAGACAGTTTCTCCTGTCCTTGTGGTACAGCATGCTGTTCAGAGCTGTGCTGGGAACCCAGCTTTTACAAGTCTGGAGGAGGAGGAAGATATTGATGATGATTATTATTACTATTATCACTAATTATTGTTAGGATTTTGTTTTTAGCCAGATTGGCTCCCCCAGTCCACTTCACATTGCAGCACCCTAGTTCTGTTGATCCAGTTGTGCAGGGTGGGCTTAAATACAGTCTGATGTTGCTAGTAAATATTGTGGCAGAATTAGAAGACAGACAGTGATGTGTGGAACTGCACCACCACTCTTGTAAGAACCTGGCAATTGCGTGAGCTTTCTTGCTGGACCCAAACACCATTTAAATCAGGTTAAGTGCTCCTGCCCTAAGCTGCTTGTTCTCTCCCCACTCGAAAACGATGGGTCGTTGCCCTGATCCCTGAAAGACTGGCAGAGAGTGGGAGTGAGCACTGCTTTCTAGTCATGCTGTATTACTCTAAGCCAGGAGAAAAAAAAAAAAAAGAAAAAGGCATGAGTAAATAGCACCAGGATAAAACTCTTCAGCTGCCTGTCAGTCTCCAGGCTTTTCACTTGCCTGTGTCGGCAGTCGTGAGGAGACATTCCTTTAAATTCTCTGTTTAGTTGGATAATGGGCAAGTAGTGCTCCATGTTTTCCTGCTCATTCTTGATAATAAAGTGCTTTTTCCATTCTGCTGTGAATATTTGCCTTTATGTTGGATTCTTCAGGCATCAGCTCTGCTCAGTAATAGACAAGATTCAATCAACTTCCAATGTAATTTTCTATTGAATAGGGAAAACAGGCAGGATCATAGTATTTCTGTGTGGTGTATGCAACACGTTTGCATTGTGGCCTGTTATCTCAACTCTTAGAAATATTTTTCCTTATTAAAGGAAACTGTTTCCTTCCCACATCTCAAATGTGCTTCCTGCTTAATTGCGTTGCTGGTCAAATTTAGTCAGGACATTAGTAGTTGCCAGGCAGGTGAAAGAGCAGAGGTTTGTACACATGGGACACACTGCGTAGTTCAAGAACAAGGATCTGCTTTCAAGATGCTTCTGTACTGATCACTGTTACTCAAAATGCAGGTAAGATCCATGTAGCTTGAGATGGTGGCTGTCAGTCACCATTTGGATTGTACATATCTACTTAAAGGCAAGATGAGTTTATTCACTACTGACTCATTTGATCAGGTATTGATTGACATTTGGGAGAAAACTGCAATTTTAGTCTAAATTGATTTGATTTTTATCTAGAGTAACGTGAAAAGACATCACTGAACAAATCGTTGTAAAACGATAGGTATATTTGGAATGAAAATAAATTGTTCAGGAGACATGAAGAAACTGGCCAGTTTTATATGTACCAGTTGAAAAGCAAATGTCCTTTGAGGAAAGGCCACAGCGTAGCAATAAAGGTGTGGAGAAGTCTCTGGACAGAGCCAGGTGGTGCCCTGGAGGTGAAGAGGAGGACAGACAGACAGCAAATACCATGTCCGCTAGGAGAGCAGTTTAAACTGGGTCTGCCTTCACACGTGAAGACACAGGATGGTAGGTGTGTGCTTCCACACTACCCTGCAGCTCTTCATTCCAGTTTAGGTTAGATCCCAGGTCCTGATTTGAAGCTGAAAAAGGTTGTCAATAAGCATCTTACAAAGTCAGTCACTTTGGAAGGGGGAAGAATATGGATTCTACATGACCTAAGAGACAATTTTGACACAGTGCTTAGCATCCATCCTCAGAAAAGCAGTTCCCTTTGAAGTGGAGCCCGTGTGCCCTTCAGAGCTTAGTACACAGTTGGGAATGTTTTGATCATCTGTATTTTGCAAACAGATGTTTGGAGGGTTGGATTTGGGGGTTTCTTTTGGGCTTTTGTTTGTAGAGAAACGAGTTGTTAAATGCTACAAATACGTGTTTTCTTTATTTTCCTTTTTTTAACTTAAGGATTGTGTGTGTTATGAAACTTGGCAGCAGTTAGAAGGAAGCTAAGATCTTGTTTTGTTTTGTTTTTTCCCCTTTAAATTTGACAGTGTGTGGTTAATACGGTATCGCAGATAGAAGAAATAGATACAGAAGTGGTTGTTAAGTAAGTATACAGTCAGATTTTTTTTTGGTGGTGGGTGGGCATAGGAGATGGATGGGTTTTAGCATAGATAAATTTATCATTCTAATTTTTGCTTAAATTTCCCTATAATTAAGGATTATCCCTCTCTCTCACCTTAAGGTTCTGCTCCTGTCAGCCTCTGCCAGAATATTGTATATTTCCCTTCTTGTTAAGATTTTAAGGTTACCTTAAATTAAACTTACCTTTAAAATAAATATTGAAATTCTGTAATTCTATGCATCTCGTTGCATGAAGTATAAACTACTGTATTTAGGCATATTTTTTAACTACATGAAGGCATTCCCTGTTGTCGTAGTCTGGGATTTTGTATTAAAACATCAGTAATTCCAGTACGTCCCCTATGGATGAGAATAGGAGCTATCCAGAGAGGAGACCAGACAACTTCAGACCCCAGAAGTGGGTAGGCAGGAACCTCACAAAGCAAAATGGCAAGTTCTATGTCTTGGAAGAAGCAGCTCTTTACAAGAGGAGAGGCGGGAGCTGGGCTGGCTTCAGAGCAGCTTTGCAGGGCAGGACCTGAGGGTCCTGGTGGTGAACTGGTTGTCCATGGATCAGCAGCGTGTCCTTGCAGCCACAGCCTGAGCCTTGTTCATATAGCCAGCAGGTTGAGGGACAAGACAGACATTGAGATCCAGAAGAGGCCACTGGGTTGGGCAAGGGCTGAAGCGGGGAATGTAGGAGGAGTAGCCAAGGGAGCTGGGTCCCCTCCAGCCTGGGGAGGGGAGAACTGCCCACAACTACCCCATGGGAAAGTTGCAGCAGAGCTGTACACAGAGCCAGGCTCCTCTCAGAGGTGTGCAGGGAAAGGATGAGAGCAAATGGACACAAGGTGAAATGCTAGTGGAATCTTAGGAAAAATATATTCCCTGTGAGGATGGCCAAACACTGGAACAGGGGCCCAGAGAAGCTATGTGATTTCTGTCCTGGGACACAGTCAAGCCTTGACTGGTCAGGGCCCAGCAGAATCTTATCTGTTTGGACCTGCATTGAGCAGGAGTTGGACAAGGCACTTCCAGAGGTCCAAGCTCCAAAGGCCCTCGCCAGCTTCTGTGTTTCTGTAGCTCTGTGATTCATTTGGCTCAGCAGATGGTTACCCCAATGTAAAAATCCAGACCTGCTGATAAACCATAGTGAGTGGCAGAATCCACCTGGCATTTATACCCAGATTGGGAAAGACTGGGCACAGGGTCATTTTTAAACACTGGATGTTTGGTCACCATTCTCCAATGTTTACTGCTCTGCAAATGGGTCCTAACTGTGTAGTACAGAGTTTCTTTTGTTCTGTGACTGACTTTTCTGTCCTTTGCCACAACCAGCTAACTTGCATTTTAACAGCAGAAGTGATCTTATTGCAATGCAAAAAAATAGGCTTAATAACATGACTTTTTTAACACTTGCAAAATATTTTCATTTAATTTTTTTCTGTTTTTTTTTTTTTACACATGATTTCTGAAACTGTTATTAACCCCCATCCCTTGTTAGTAACACATACTTATCCCAAGGAAAATAACATTATGCCCTGGAAAAAACTAAAAAACTAAATGGTAAATGTGAGGCTTTCATTTTTTTTAATATTATATATTTTTATATACCTCTTTCCCTATTCTACTTGCATACATTTTGGTGATCATGACTGTTGTCCAAGTGATGTCTGTTGTTCTGCCAGATAAGTCTACACAGTTTTCCTTATATTTACCGTTCAATTTAAAGCATTTTTTATGTGCCAGTAGACATCATAGCCAGTAAACATTTGCTGTTTACTGAACACTGCTCTTTTTTTAGGCTTGCAGATCAGATGAGGATGATGAATTTTCCTCAGTGGTTTGATTTACTGAAGAATATTTTTTCTAAGTTTACCATCTTCCTCAAGAGAATAAAGGTAAGACATTAATTTACCAAGAGCTTCACATAGTTCAGAGGTGAAATGGAATGAAGTTACTTTCCATTTGAAGTCTTAAGGTGTTGGTTTTGCTTATAGAGTTTAAACTTTTGATTGAAAGAAGGATGTGTGATTATTGGCATCCAGGGCAAAAATGATTAGTGTTAACAAAGAGAGCACTGGGAAAGAGATAATACCTCTTGTTGCATGATTACATCCATTTCAGGCTGCTAGGGATTAGGACAGAACTTTTGTATGTGTTAGATTACTCCAAATGAGGTTTCTTTCACCATTCTCAGAAACATCTGATATTGGTTACCATTAAAGATGAGTGGGTCTGCCTCTGAATGCTAATTATACAATAGAAAATCAACCCAGGATTTAGTTTTATTTCGTGGGTGAAAGAAAATCTTTCTAGTGCAAGCTTGTGGTGCAGGGTTTTGTTCTTTTTTGTAATAAAAGTTATATTTGATTCCAGGCAACGTTAAATAGTATCCGTAGCGTGGTTTTCTTGGTTCTAGACAAGAACCAAAAAAACAGAGACCTGGAGGACACCTTACAAAAGAACTCTACTAAAGACAGTACAGTGGACACAGAAGTGGCTTACCTGACTCACGAAGGCATGTTTATAAGCGATGCATTCGGCGAAGGGGACCTCCCATCTGTCGCAGCTGACACTACCTCTCAAAGAAACACTTCGCCAAACAGCGAGCCCTGTAGCAGTGATTCGGTCTCTGAACCAGAGTGCACTACGGATTCCTCATCCAGCAAAGAGCAAACGTCGTCTTCTGTTACTCCAGGAGGAGTAGAGATGATGTGAGTAAAATGTGCCACCTGTCTGCACTTTGCAACATGTCAGAAACACGGTGTTAGGTGCAGGTGGTTGTTTCTGATGATACAGTACAAAAATTACTTTGGAAGGATGTGCTTTTCTACATAAGTGAAGGGGAATGGCTCTCCACGGCTGCCCCTAGATACTGCCATCAGACTGTACTGTCCCCAGCTCACTTTGGTTTTATTTGCCTCTCTTTGAATCTGTGTGTAGTGTTGTGGGTACTGATTATGTGACTTCTTACAGAAAAGGGCCCCTTCTCCATCTCTTCAGCTTTTTTAGAGAGAGGAGAGATGCAAGTCTCGCCTACATGAAAGACTGGTCATTTTGTCATGCCTTTAGCTGGCAGAGGCATCTCTGTTCCCTGTCCATGTTCCCTACAGCTGTTTTTTTTCTGTATTTTTTTAAACTGGTTTCATGGAACACACCTGGATAGATTCTAAAGAAAAATCTATTGCTCATTGTCAACTCTGTGACTTGCATGATTAAATAAATTTATCTCAGTGCGTTGGTAACATAGGCACTGCTGCCCTGTGATGCTCCACCTTCCGCTTGTAACCTTTTTGGCAACCTTTTCTGCATACCTTATTCATGGCTGCAAGTCAAAACTACCTTTGTAAAAGAGAACCAGGTATGATGTGCGTGGGACTTGGGCACGAGCCATTTCAAAAGCCAGCAGGTCTGGATACCGAGTTTTATGAAGCAAAATTGAAATAGCACTTGTTACCCTGCTGAAAGATGGAAGATAGCAAGTGGCCTGATTGCTCTAGTGAATTGGTACTCAAGTCTCTGTGCTTGTGTGTTTGAGCAACTGTCAGTTTTGATAGGCACCTTCCCCCTTCAAGTTGCAATACTGGCCAAAGAAGATAGATATAAAATAAATATGCTGCGCGTAAAACAAATTAAGGTCTGTGTATGTCCAAACATCTGTTGTATGCTGGAAGAGAAATGCAATGTGAACAGGAGTCCAGGGGGTTACAGTGAGGAGCAGAGAAGAAGGGGGTTGCATTCAAACTGGTCTGCAGCATTTTGCCAAGTTGGCTAAAAATACACCACACAGCTAATGCTCTGGATCAATAAAGTTGTTTCTGAGGCTAGTTGCATAATTTTGTTCTAAAATGAACTTGCTTCATCCCTCTTCTGCATTCCTTTGCACCTCTGCTCTGTGTTTGGAGCAGGCTAATAAAATTACAGTGTTACAGCAATATTAGTCCAGTTGCTGCTCTGTAGCATCCTGCGTTTTCTCTCTCCTTTCAATACTGTCAGTATGCTCCTTTTGAGCAGCCACACTGGACCAGAAGATTGTTATCTTAGCTAATTACAGGAATGGCAGAACTGTGCTATGCATTAGCCTCTAAACAGTGACAAATCACAGGAAGTTTTTAAAAAAGGGCCAACTTAGGAACCTGAAGTCTAGAGAGCTAATAGAATGACAGTCTATAGAACAAGGTGATGAGGAGTGCACATCACCTATATTAGGCCTTACACTTGCACTGGAAGAAAAAGGTTGTTTTATCTGTCACCTCTTGTGATGCTCAAGTGCTACAGGAGCTGAGTAAATTTTAGCTCTGTAAATGTTAATAATATTTGTTGTATTAGTAATGGCCATATCGTGTTTACTCTTAAGCCATTAATGGCAATCAGAATGTGAATTTGAAACAAAATATAAGGATGTGCAGTTGTGCGTTTTCTTGTTAGCAGGACTGACATGACATTGACAGCAGCTTAGGAGATGCCATCTGTACAAAGTGACTTCGGTCGTTAACTGAGTGCATTTGACAGTTGCTGCAAGGCTCTTTCCTCCTTCAATCTGTGAGGAGAAATACTTTTATATATGCATATATATATATATATGTATAAATTTATGCTCAACCAACTGGTTCTGTCATTTGTAGGATCAGCGATGACATGAAGCTGACTGACCTGGAACTGGTCAGGCTGGCAAACAATATTCAAGAATTGCTTTATAATGCCTCTGATATCTGCCACGACCGTTCAGTCAAGTTCCTTATGGCAAGAGCAAAGGTAAGGCGCTTGGGTCAGACTGCTGTTGGTGTCTCATCCTTAATGAGGATTTACTCCAAGTTACTGATTTAATGAGTGAGACTTGTGAACTGGCATTCTCAACTGAAATTAAGTAACTCTTCCTGCTGCCACGGGCACTTGATGTTAATTAATGCCCACAGCACACAGGCATTAACATATCATGTCATTTTAAAGCAATGTGGGTTTCTGCTGCCTCTTTTTTTTACCCCTTTTTAATATTCTGACTTGCTGTCTTTGGAGATCCATGCGGAGAATATGTATCTATGACAAGGTAGCTGCTTGCACTGCAATCTGCCTTCTCTGTCCCATGCAGGGTTAAATAATGTGCCTCTTAAAATACTAGAAGCCCTCAGACATGCTGACTGGTTATTTCTTTACATCTCTGAATTTTTGTGGTGTTGTGTCATCTTACAATTGTTTTCCTTTCATATAGGATGGCTTCCTAGAGAAGCTGAATTCCAATGAGTTTGTTGCTCTTTCTCGCTTGATGGAAGGTTTTATCTTAGATACTGAGCAGATCTGTGGCCGCAAAAGTATGTCCTTGCGAGGAGCACTTCAGAGTCAAGCCAATAGATTTGTGAACAGATTCCATGAGGAGAGGAAGACGAAACTAAGGTATCTCTGGGTAGAAGATTTTCATGTTCTTACATGAATAATTTTATCAATTATAAGCCAGGCAAACAATGTTTTGTTGCCTAGAACACTAGTAAGCCAGTTGTACTTAAGAGCAGGCAGTAAAAAAAACTGTATTAAAACCCGGTTGTTTTAAATTGGTTTAGATTTTTACTGTTTCCATAAAATAATTTCTTCAAACTAGGTTGTTCTGCAGTTAATAAAAACAGTAACAGCTACAGGATATACCCAGGAATGACACTGAAGGGCAGGATTTTGTCTCAGGGGTTAAATAACTTCAGGATAATTCACTCTCAACTGTGTTTTGTGGGGTGTTTTTTGTTTGGGTTTTGTTGTGGTTTTTTTTTTTTTGCGGGGGGGGAGGACTGTGCGCTGTGGTTTTTGTTGTTGGTTTTTGTTTGTTTTTTTTTAAACAAAACAGCAACACACAAAGCCAACAGAAACATGCTACACACAAACAAATAAAACTCAAAAAAGACACTAAAAATCCCACTACAACAACAACAAACAACCCAAAACCCCTTCAAAAACAACCATTTAAAGAATTCCACTCCTTTGGGAACAGCCTTTCCAGTAATATACATCAAATCTTTTTGCTCTCATCCATCAAAAGCTCTTAAAATTCTTGTATTTACACATTACTTCTGTGGCAGTGATCTTGTGAGGACCTTTATTGCCTAGTGTTATCTTTTGTCCTCTGTGATAGATTGAATGAACAAATGGTGAGATCTTCAGGCCAATGCGATGTTCTTCTGTTTTGCTACTGCCAGTTGTTGGGCACTTCCTTCTAACGAAGATGAATAATGTAACGTTAGTCTTGATTCCACAGAATTACAGGGAGAAGCATCAAGACAAGGCATTTCATTTTCTCAGCCTCCTCTCTCTTGTGTTTCTAACTAGCCTGCTCTTGGACAACGAGCGCTGGAAGCAAGCTGAAGTTCCTGCCGAGTTTCAGGATCTTGTCGATTCGGTGTCAGATGGCAGAATTTCTCTCCCTGAGAAAAAAACAGCACGTATGTATCTAGCAGTCCTAATGTTAACCGAATGTATTATCAGCACATGCTGCTGTTGAATGTTGAAGGACATACTCTGATGTCACTCTTGATCTGTGCTTGCTCCCTGCCTTCTGGGGGCATCAAAAGGAAGTTGATACTTTCTTTTTCTTTGTTTACCAGTGTTGAAACTTCTTGTGCTTACATTAAAATATTATTTATTTATTTTTGAAAACTCATTTAAGTGTTATCGCGGGGAGGGAGCTACTTTTTTTATGAATATTCCCAATGTAGAGGCTTACAGTCTTTGCACAAATTAAATCTTTCCTCAGAACATACGACTGAAGTGTTGCACGTGCATGTGTTCAGCCCTCCTTGCTCCTTCCCGCTACTTCATCTGCCAGTTCAAATGAGAGGCAGCACAACATGTGGCTGTTCATGGAATTGAAAACTCATGTACATATTCAATTATTTACCTTGCCACACAAACCTCATTTGACCTCAGACAAGCCATTTTTTTACCTCCTCATGCCCCATTTCCCCAGGCACAAAATTGGAATGCATAATATGTTCGGGGATATTAATCCAGTATTGCAGCAATGAATGTGTGTGAACAGCTAGAAGAGAAAGAAAGTATACATGGAGGGGAAAGAAAATGACAATAGATTAGAAGGAAAAAAATACAGTAGTGTCACAATGGAGAAACTTCAACCCCCCCAAAAGGAATATAGTAGAGACAGAGCGTTAGGCAATAATCACTCCAATTATGGAACGTGATACCAAAATGCCTTCAATTGACCACTGCTCTTAACGGAAGCTCTTTCAGCTTCCTTCAGGAAGATAGGAAACTGGTGGCATCAAATTTAGCATGAAAAAATGCATTAGTAAGAGCTTCTATTATGAAGCCTAAGGAAGAAGTGGTTTGAAGCTGAAACATAAATATAAACAGCAAATAATATGAGAATGTAGATTAGAAAACCTGGTGACTTTTTCTTCTTTTCTTCCTCTATTTGTAACCTGTTGTGTTTGAAATTTCTAGGTCCATAATAACTGTGCAACCTTGGGGATTTTTGATCTAAAATCCCAGCAGATAATAAAGTAACTTTACAGTTGGTAATAATTATGATGAGTGGCCAACTGTATAAAAAATATCATAAAAGAGAGCAGTGCTCCAAAGATTGATTGTGATTTTGTTTTTCAAGCCTCAGCAAATGAACACTAAATTTTTAGAAATAAGCTTTTTTGGTACGTCTTTTCAGTGCAACTCATCTCTTCCTTTTTTGCTACACTGTCTAGCTACTGAAGAAAGAAAGCCAGCTGAATTCCTTATTGTTGAAGGACAAAAATATGCAACAGTTGGGTAAGACGTACTCTTTTCTATTAGCAGTGGGTTAGTTGGCAAGAGGTTTTGAATAGAACTCTGATGAATACTAAAAGCTTTATCAATCTTATTTAAATTAAAAAAAAACCCTTCTCCTTACGCAGACTACTTTCTCTTTAGTTCCCAAACAGTTATAAGACATTGCAAGCTCTTCTGTTTGTTAACGTGCTGTTTCTTGTCTAAATGACTAGGCTGAAATTTATGGTTTCATTTGAATATGTTTTTTTTCTCAATTATTTAATGAAAACACATAGTCATGAAAATACAGGTTTGTCTTCACAGCACACTTGTTATTTCTTGCATTAGAGGTTATCTCTGGCAAAAATCATAGAATAGTTTGGGTTGGAAGGGACCTCCAAAGCTCATCCAGTCCATCCACCCTGCCATGAGCAGGGACATCTTCACCAGATCAGGTTGCTCAGAGCCCCGTCCAGCCTGGCCTGGGATGTCTCCAGGGATGGGGCATCCACCACCTCTCTGGCCAACCTGGGCCAGTGTTTCACCACCCTCATTCTAAAAGATTTCTTCTTTTTGACTAGTCTGAATCTCCCCTCCTTTAGTTTAAAACCATTCCCCTTGTTCTATCACAACAGACCCTACTAAAGAGTTTGTCCTCATCTTTCTTGCAGGCCCCTTTAAGTACTGAAAGGCCACAATAAGGTCTCCCTGGAGCCTTCTCTTCTCCAGGCTGAACAACCCCAAAATACATGAGTCCACTACTGAATGATTACTTATCTCATTCGGAATAAGAGATGAGTTATGTGCTTTCTCAGAGGCTGCACATGCTGTTTCTTGGTATCCTGATTGCTCTGGATTGGAAAGTACTTTCTTAAAGCTGGTTATATCAAAGACATTTTAAAATATGTAATACTCACATGACATTTAAAAGCAGCTATGTGTCCAAAGACTGAGGCTTAAGCATTAAATATGCATGAGAGTGTTTTTGAGGAGGGAGTAAAACCTGGAAGATCTCGCTCCCCAGAGTTCTGACATCAATTTAGCCCAAATTTAAAAGTTCTGATTTACATAATGTCTTTGACCAGCAGTCATTTTAGGAGTTGCTTCATGGTGGTGCGTTATTGTTCAATTGGAATGTAAGCTGATGGCTCAGAACTTTGGAGCCAGCCAGCTGATATCACTGTAAAAGAGCATTTCAAGTTGAACAGTATTTGAACATGCTTTAAGGAATAAAATTTACTTAATAGATGATGTGTTTGATAATCCACCTCTGCTTGTTTGAAACTTGTTATATTTACCTCTACGAAGCAATGTTAGCTTCATGTTGGTGCAAATACTCGTTTCAGTTCTACACACTTCTACATAGAGTTTCATTGTATTTAATCAAATAAAATGCATTCATGAAAAAAAGCTTTGATGTTCCCCAAAAATTTTCCAGGTGTTTATTTTCAGTTGATTGCTCATCATCTTTCTGCACTCTAGTGCCTAAAGGAAAAAAGAGATATAAGTTTTTGAAATGTTAGAATATCTACTTTCAACATTAGATATTGCCTTAGTTTTTCTGTCTTCTGTGTATGTGAATTCAAAGGAATATACCTGCTGGAGCCTTCCCGGTTTGATCCAGTAGCTCCCAGAGGCTCCAGTGCCTGCAGAATTCAGCAGAAATTATGAGTGTTGAGCATCTTTGAATATTTGATGCTGTCTCTTCACAGCCACCTTCTCTTTTTGTAACTCCTTAGCATTCATTCTTTCCAATGGTGGTTGTTGTCTGCATTCAGTGGATTTTTATACTTGCTCAAAGTTGGCCAGAATTATACAGTAGTATAAGATATGAGCTTTGGATTTTTTTTGTCCCCTGCCAACATCTAGTTCCACAGTAGCTTTTTTGGAAATTAATAAGTTATACCAATCAACCTGAGAGATTTTTCTCTCATACATTAAGTACTTTTTCCATGCACCATCCTGTGGAATAGGTATTCTTTATAACCATATTTTATATATCTTCTTTGATGTTTTACTTCTACTTCAGATCGTGTGATGGGTTTATTTAATGCTATAATCTTTAGCATTAGGTAGCTTTCTATCAACATGACTGTCCTGTGTTTGATTTTTTTTTTTTTCCAGCATATTCTGTGCACTGAGATGACATATTTGGCTGTTTCCTCTCTTGTAGGACAGTATTGCTGTTAATAAGAATAATCCTCGAGTACTGCCAGTGTGTGGATAACATTCCTTCCATCACCACTGACATGCTTACCCGCCTGTCTGATTTACTGAAGGTATGTCTCCAAATGTACCATCTGTGCTCATCGGGAGTATTTAAGATGGAGAAAATGTCTTACTCTCTGTAAAGCTTCATGTGCTTTTCTCATTTCATATAAATTATATAAATTGTCTAGAAATGATTGTGTTTGTTACTGTGCCATAAGGTAGCCTTTTAAGCTAAGGGCATTAAAGATGCAGTTTGTGTGAATTAACTTTGGGAAGGCTGTCTGTCTTCTTCTTTAGTTGGAGTATTGGAAATCCCATCTAGTAGTGTTTGTCACAGCTGCCTGTCCTTCAGGCTGGGTGTAGGATTAATGGTTCTGAAGAAAAAGCAATTTGAGTTCAGATGCCACAGAGATATATCTATGTACAGGAAGGAAATTAATCCCTTATTTTTTTACAAGTCAGTAGAGGTATAGTCAGCAGAAGCATGAAAAATAGTATGGGATGAAGCTTCTGTTGTAAATGTAAAGATGATGGAAGACCAGGACCTTTTTGTCATTTATTTCTCGCTAGGGAAGTGCAAAGTCAGTAAAGCACAGATACTGCAAGGTAATATAAGTAAGCAATAGTAAAAGGAGCACATGAATGCATCTTGAAACTGTCATATATATGTGTGTGTGTGTATGTGTGTGTACATATATATATATATACTCCAAAGACTAGCAGTTAATTTATTTATTTATTTGAAGGTTTTCACGTGTACCTCTGTTGCCTACAAAGGTTATGTCCAGTATTAGAGTTCTAGACATAGGCATAATCTGTAAAAGACGAACAGATTCTACTCTCCAAAAGTGTATTTTACGTAAGATAGGGGACAGAAGAAGGGAAACACAGCCTAGAAGGTGGACTTCTAAATAATCTTCCTGTGGGTGATTCTTACCTAAATAACTGGATGCAGGAGCACTCCTCCCTGCAGTCATCATTCAGATTCATCCACAAACCTGCTTTGAAGGCACTATCCAGGGCAAAGCAGTCAGTCTGGAACTGGCAATGCCCCTCTTCACCTCTTGTTCTCCAACTGCTGCTTCACTCAGGTCTAACAGCACCTTTTTGTGGGCAGAATAGCAGTAGATGCTTTAAACTTGGCCAGATTTGCATCTCTGTGTTACTTCTCTCTCACTACCATATCTTGTTCTGTCTAGCTCTATGTAATTTGTGTTTTATTCCTTGATATTCACTTGTCACGTGCAGTTAAATTATTGCATTTCCTGTCTGACAGCAAAGTGCCATCAGTTGGAGAGATGACAAGAGCAGCTAGCAAAAACAAAAGCTCATTTATTACATTTGAACAAAATGAGAGCCACCCAAGGTGTCCTTGCAGGTTGACAGCTGTCAGAGCTAGCAAATTTTGAAGGTAGCAAGAGCTAGTCTTTATTGTAATGGAAACTGCAAAGTGTTCCCTGGTAATGAAATTGCAGGCCATTTTGAACTGTGGCTGCAAGCAGAATGAAGTGACACCTGTGCATAAAGAAAAACAGGTTTGTAATTAGTGGAGTCATTTAGCTGGTGCAGGTAAGAGAAGGTGGGCAGCCATGGTGCCAGAATGCAGAAATGCTTTCCTCCAAGCAGTCACAAGGAGGGGGTATTGCTCTTTTGATGTTTTGGGAATGCTGCTTCCTTGCTGTTATGTCTGTGGCAGGCCATCTGGTAACAGTAATATCTACAAAAGGTAGGGGGAGAGTGTGAGTGCCTGTCATCCTTTATAGAGCATGTTTTTAATGGTCTGCCATGCAGTCAATCAGTTGGTGCTAACCTGAGCTAAATACCTCAGAGCAGCTTTAGGCTGTGTAGGATGTATCTGTCTGTTCAGTGGGTCTACTTCTGAAGTCCACCAGGAGGCACAAGAAAAGGTCCTGGTGTTTGGTGAATGTCAGACAGTTTCAGATCCTGACTGCTGTCTGAGAGCAGAGCAGATGATGCGTCTCGCAGGTCGGGGCCACATGTAGCTCAGGTTCAGTTATGGCACTAGGTCTGGTTTGCTTTTCTGGCGCTGGATACACCACGCTGGCAGACCAGCCAATAGACAGAACAATTTTTTACTATTTTTACTCAAGGGGGGGTCAAAATTTTCGGTTTGTTCTTAACATTATCATGGAGCAAGACCCACGAAGCGGGGTTGTGGCCCCACAGATGAGGAGCTCCATGTGAATGAAAATTCCCTGTGTTGCAGACACAAGCTGCAAGGGCAACCTCATCACAATTCTTTGTGAATCTTTCTTTGGGTGCGAAAGAAAGGGTCAGCTCTCTGTAGGTTTTGTCTCCCAAGTTCCACCCCAGGACAGTTCTGCTCAGACATGAGCCCAGCCACTTCTCTCCATTCAGAGCAGGAATCAGGGACAGCAGCAATGGCTCTGCTGTCTCTACTGCATCATCAAAGCCAGTGTAGAATTTCTGGTGTGTCAAGCTGAGTGGTAGAGTAGATTTCCAAAATAAGACAGACTATGCTAACAGGAACTGTCTTACTGTCCAGAGACCTTGCTGGCCTGTGTGCATTTAGTGATAACTTACTTTCTCCTGGAACTAAGCTAGGAAGATTGTCATGAGTCATCCACTATACCTGGAATTCTTACAGAATTGGTTTTTAACATGGCTTATCATTATCTGTGTGTCATTTCTTAATCTCAGTATTTTATAGTGTTACAAACACAGATTCAGCCACTTCAGCAGCAGAGAGTTTTAGTGCTTTCAAGTTTTCTTTAACATCAGCAGTGGGGAAGGTCTAAAGCCAGAGCAGAAACTTATTCTTTTGATATTTTCCATCCTCATATTGCATTTGTCTACTCAGCAGCACTAGTGAGATCCTTACCCTTCACTCCACCCAAGGCTCTGGTTTGAGAAGTACGTTTTATGTATTTCTAGTATAAAGCTATTCTTGTGTACAAGTTTCAAAGTGAGGCTGAATGCAGCAAGTCGGTCTTGCTGCTTTACTTTTACACTGAGAGAAGCCTCACCCAAAGGTCTCATAGAGAAGCAGAAATTAGTCCCTGAATTGAAATCACCAAGCAGCTGTGTTTTTAACAACAATATTTCTGCCTCACCCTGCTGAAACACTGCCTTGAGTGCTTTGGCATAAACTGGGTCAAAAAAATAGTATGGGCCAGTGACTACTGCAAGTGGGGAAAAAGTTCCTTTTGTCTTATTAGTTAGGAGTCCTGGACTCCTCTGTAGCAAGGAGTATGTGGAAACCCTGGTACTGGCCTTCTTTTATTTTGTAATAATCTGCTTAATCTTGTGGAATTCTGTTGATGGTATTTCTAAACTGTGGTTATGTGTAGTTGTTAAAGAGTCAGCATAAATTTCCACTATCTTTTTCTTACAGTATTTCAACTCTAGAAGTTGCCAACTAGTGCTTGGAGCTGGTGCATTACAAGTTGTTGGTTTGAAAACAATCACTACAAAAAACCTAGGTATGCATTTCTATATTTAAAATGTCAAAGGTTGTCCAAAATAAAAAAAAAGAAAAAAGAAAAAAGAAACGAAAACAACACCTAAACATATATAAGCTATGTTTGTGTAGCGGTGCCATGCATGGAACACACAGGGTGATAAGATCTTGCTGGTTAGGGGGTAAAACGTATAAAAGCCAGTGAATTGTCTGATTAAGGGGTGCACTGAAATCCATCACATTCCTTTGCTGTCTACTGGATCACTTTAAACGTAAAGCTTGACTGTGTCACTTGAAGGAAACATCAGAACAAATATGCAGACTAGGAAGTTTTCCACAAAAATCTTTTGACTGTGGGAAGGTGCAGTTACTTTTTAAGTGGTGATGCTGGGAGCTGCTCAGTGTTCAGATCTTGAGATGGGAGGTACATAAGTAGAGGAATGCAGCCAGACCCCTGTCTCCCTGTGCATTTTGCTGAGCTGTTCTGTCCCGTCTGCCCTGTGGTGCTGTATTCGGTAACGCCGTGTCCACACACAGCTCCTGCGGATTGTAACCGCGTGTCAGTAATGCGCGAAATTATTCCTGTGGGTGGCTCTGAGTCAAAGATTAGTCTCTATGTGGCCGAGTGTCCTGGCGCAGTCAGGTAACTTAGGGCTCCGTGTCTGTGTGCTGAATCCAAACTATGATTTAGGCTTTAGAGTTCCTCATTTTCAGTGTACAGCTGTTTAGCTGAATTACCAGCCCCCAAGTTACCTGCCCGGACTGCTTCAGCTGCTCTGAAAAGCTGGGGAGAGCTAGATGCCCAATTCTGTGCTACAGAAAAGTCTAACGTGCTCCTTGAGACCCCTAGTTTTAAACTGTCTCCTGAAATTAAGAGCCTTTGGTGATAGGTTGAGCAGGAGTTTGACCTTGCAGTTCTCACGTGTCAGCACGTCCTGATGACCAGTGTGCATTTCCCTTTTTAAAAGGGAATAACTCGAGGCAGATGGGTTGAGAGGCTTCCCCACCAGGGGCCACAGGAGCAGACACAAGTGAGCTGGGCCAGGTCTTTCCTTCAGAAGCACATGCCACAGTGGCCAATGTGGTGACCACCGTGTGTCCTGCTGCCATCTCGGGACCTGATGGACACGGGAGAAACTCAGGTCTCAGGATCCTGCCAGGAGCTGGCTCTGGGCAGCTCAGCACTGGCAGGACGAAGTGTTTATTATATGTACACCTTCTGCAGAAGTAGTGATTCCTTGAGAATGTGGCTGCCAAGGTTAGGTAGCTGATGAGTCAGGTCTTTTGAGATCTCTCTAATGCCTGTGTGCGCTCAGAGCTCAAAATGTCAAGTAGACACTTAAAGCCTCTCGTAAAATCAGTCTCCTATCCCGTATCTTACAGAAGCTGGGTGTGAATAGCCAGGTATTAGCCTGGTGTCTTCAATGGATGGGGTTTCCCAATAGAAACAAATATCGTGTCAGATCTGTTATGTTAAAGGAGATACAGTCTCTACAAAATGACTCTTCCTGTTTAATAATTAAGCTATTTTTCTCTCCCTCTCTCGCTTTTGGATTTACAGCCCTTTCTTCACGTTGCCTACAGCTAATTGTACACTACATTCCCATTATCAGGGCTCATTTTGAAGCTCGACTGCAGCCAAAGCAGTTTAGCATGCTCAGGCATTTTGACCACATCATGAAGGTAATTCTTTTGGCATTTCCTAATTAAGCGCAAAGTTCTGCTTTTCAACTGGGCTCTGAAGAATATGAATGTTATTATATAGTAAATAAAGCCTGCTTTCTTCCATTACAGGATTATCACGACCATATAGCTGAAATTTCGGCAAAGCTCGTTGCCATAATGGATAGCTTATTCGACAAACTATTATCAAAGGTAATGATTTATGGAAATAATTATACACTCTAAATAGCAATTGGAGGTCTCATTGTATACAGTCTAGATGTTTCAAATGGAATCTTAAACTTTCCTAATCAGGAATTGTTTGAACTTCTTTAAACTGTATAAACACAGAGCTGTGTGCTGTACTTGTGAACGTTTCTGTTAACATGTGCCACCTGGGTGTCATTCACCTTCATCCCCAGAAAAAAACCTCTTTGTTTACCTCTTCAGCTGTATCAGGAATGTTTTGCCTGGCGCAGATGCTCTGTGTTTGGAAACCGAAGTACTCTCCTACCCTTAGCAGTTTTATCCGCTGACAGCTCTTGTCTGCAGCCAGCCTGAGCCAGTTCCCACGTCCTGCTCTTCCCCGTGGTGCCTCTTTGGAAGTGGGGAGTGGTAATTTCCTGCAGCTGAGGAAACAGCAAAAAACTGCTGAGGAGGAAGAGTTTTTGGTGGGGAAGGACCAGCTCTTCTGTTGGCCTGCAGACCTGGCTGGGGCTAAGGGTCTGCGCTTAGCAGTTCCTGCTGCATAGTAACGTTACAGCTGTCCCATGAAATGCTCTTAGCTGATTTTTTTGTTGTTGCTGTTGTTGGTTTTTTTTAACACTCGTCAGGGGAAGAGGTTGGTCCTGGGCTGAATCCACTCTCTTTGACTAATCTTGAGGTGGAGTACACTGAGACTGCCCTGACATGGGACCTCCTGGGCCCACAGGTCTGATGGGTGAAGTTCATGAGCTTTTAGAGCTTAGTGTTTTGCTTTGGATCTCATGTGCTCAAAAAAAGGGGGGGCAGGGAAGAAGCTGTTTCATGAGAGAAAATAATTAACTCTTTACTGACTGATTTGATTGACTGGCCATGGCAAACCCCTCCTTGTTGGAGCTCTTGAGAAGCACAGAGTGTCCCTGGTGGAGCAGAAGGTGGGGAGAGGCTGATGGAGGCGGCAGTGGGGCGGCTGTAACAGGCAGCATTTCTGTTATTTTGGTTTTTTTGCCCCACACAAAAATACCCGTTCTCTGAAGTAACAAGGCTTTTTGGTCACTTTACCCCTTATGTATTGAAAATAAAAGACAAATGCAAGAATTTAGATTGATAGTAAATAAATTAGCCCACACCAAACCAGTAGCACAGTTTCTAATTCTTGATGGTAGGTACTAAGTATCCATCTCTTACTGTCCTTCCATCTTTACAGCCCATTCTCCTCTTGTGAGCTGACACAAGTTATAAACTGAGAATATTCCCATCCCTCAGAGCTCTTAAAGGCTTGGGTGACAGTGTCTGGCTCACATGAGTGCAACCCACAGACTGCAGGAGAAAAGGAGACAAGACCATTTGTTAATTTGTCTCCGTTCCTAACATACCCCATAATTTGGCTCATCTTGTTCCTGAAATAATGAAATCTTGGCATTGAAGGCTGTGAAGAACACAAACCCAGGAAATTTGCAAACGGGCATGTCAGTGCAGCCGTGTCAGCATGTTCTTTGGGTTACATGTTTTTGTGAGAGTCCAAATATTGCAATGCCTTGTGGATAAAGTGGTTACTTGCTTTAAAGTGTATAAATCTGAATGAGTAAGCAAGCAAGTTTTGTAGTGGCACGTGTCCAGAATGCTTTAAAAACAAATACTGCGCAGTCTAGAATCATGCTTTGTAGGAGACAAACCATTTGGTCCAGTGGAAGGGACATTGACCTGGCTCTTGGGTTAATATTGGCAAGTTAATCGTGCATTTCCTGCAGGGAGCCGCGTGGGACAGGAGCTGCCGTCCCACTGTGAGACCTGCGCTCAGCGGGCGCTTCACAGCAGCATGGACAGTTCCCAGCATCTGTCTGTGAACTTTGGCAGGGAGATAAAACAGGATCTGGGGGTATTTAACATGGCTATAATTAACAACTGAAAAAGGCGTAGGTTTTTAAAAAGGGATAGATGTTCATAGAAAAAAAATCCAGCGTGGGTTGTTCCTAGCTTCTCTTGGAGCTTGCAGTCTTGTGACTGTTTGCTCCGAAGAGCTGTAAATTTTTGTCTGATCCCTCATGGTATTACACACTGTTGACCTTAGCTGGAGATAAAAATGGCCAGTGCCTCACAGGGCTGGAGCTCATGTTTCTTTCTGGTGCTCTTGCTTTTCCCCCGTCACGATGAAGAGTTTGATTTGCCTGTAGCCATGCAAGAGCCATCACTGCAGCTTGCCGGTTCCCTTTGGCTTTACAACATGCTGGTAAATTGTAAATCATTTGTTGCTCAACTCTCATGTCTTGAGGCACAACCCTGTATGCTGTGCAGGGAGCAGGGCTCCTGGAAGCAGTAAGCACTCTTTTTCTGCTACTTCACCTGTTAAGTAGCCATCAGTTTGGCTTTTCTGTAAATGCTTTCTCAAAACTCGCCCCATCCGTTTTCTATATTCTCTCACAATCAGGCAAGCTTTGTTTTTCACCAGTCAGACTAGCGTGAGAGTGTTTCCTCTAATGTGTTTGTAAAGAATTTAGTTATAATGATTTGGTTCTTCCACTGAGTTGTGCAAGGCCCTATGGGGAGGTGTCAGCCAACCAAAGGTGACCTGCCATTGTTTAACCCAGGCCCGTGCTGGCACAGCCTGTCCACCAGGAGCTGAAGAGCTGGCTTCAGTGTTCCTGGGACAGTTTTTCAAAGCGCTTCTGAAATCACATTCCGAGCTTCCCTATGCAGGATGGGGATGTAAGGATTTTGTTCCCTTTGTAGCAAATCTCTTACCATCTGGTGGTTTCCAGTGTCTTGTTTCTTGGATCTCAATTACCAGGAGAAAAGATGTTTCCTGCTTTGTTTCCAAGGTATTTCTGCCCCATTTTTGTGGGGTTTTCCGCAGTTTTCTGTGGCGAATATTGAGTTTTCAGAAGCTTCCGTTTCTTTATGCTTTCCTTTCCTCTTTGCTTCAGAAATTTGGATATATGTGGTCTTAGAAGTATTCTTCTCTCATTAAGTACTTAGGGGTGTATTCATCATTGCTTGTCTGTTACTGACTCACACAAATCTGAAGGAGAGGGCAGCTAGCAGGTCACATAGCGTGTGCGCCTCTGTGTAGCTGGCACAGTGGTTATTCTCTTTGCATCTGTAATTCGTAGGGTAATGGAAACCAACAAAAGATAATGAGCAAAGAGAAACAATTCAAACTAACAAAGATGAGTAGATAAAGTTGGGAAATCCTTAGATTTCATACTGGTTTGAAAGTTACTGTTTGCTTATGAAGCAAGAACTGCTAAAAGATTGTTTTGTGCTCGTGCTTGGCTGAGACAGATCATGCCTAGTGGGCATTTTGATTTGTGATCTGCTGAATGATTTGTGATGTCATTAGCAATCAAGGGCTTCAGATGGCTTGGAAATTCTCCTCTATAAACGGATTGAAGGTGGCAGAAAGGACTAACTGGTTGTGTTTTCATTTGCAGTATGAAGTGAAGGCTCCTGTTCCTTCGGCATGCTTCAGGAATATCTGCAAGCAAATGGCAAAGATGCATGAAGCTATATATGATCTCCTTCCTGAGGAGCAAACTCAGGTGAATGTTATTTTTGAGATTCATGTAACACCTCCCTTGCAAATGCACATGAACTCAGTAATGAGAGAGACTTCTGCTTTTATCTTGGGGGGGAAAAATTGAGTCTTTGCAAAACCCACACATTAAAGGGGTTGGCACCAATCATGCAGACAGCTCGGTCTGAACTGAAGTGTTTGGATGTGCAGGGAGAACGATGAGATACATAAAAAGAACTGGCTGATTCCAGGATTTTAAGCTGCATTTTAGTGTCTAGGGAGGTGAATCTTCAATTCAGGAATTAGTGCTGAAATTCTACACAAAGGGCAATATTTTGGGGCTCAAGTACTGCCCTTTTAGGGAATTCTTCTGTAATGCTGCTCAAACTTAGTGCCTTCTGGAGGTCCCTGAATGCATTATGCGGCCAAACTGGACCAGATGTGCTTTTTCAGTATTTTGCTGCAGTTATTGCTACTGCAGAGTTGTAAATCTAAGGACAGGAAGGACTGATACAGTCACTGAATGCACTAAATTGTAGTTCCTCTTTTGCACTAAATTAAATGGTACTTTCAAACTGGTTTTCATTATTTCTCTTAGACAAAATACTTTAATTGGTTATAGTACAGGGAAGGGGTTTATATTCTAGCCTTAATACAAGTTGCTAGATGCTTCAGACAACAGGGAATTAAAATACTTGCTCCAAATGTGTCCTCTAAGTGCAACATGTGACAAGTGAGGCTGTATACTGTCTTGTGTGTTGAATTGTATATGGCCAGAAAGATGAGGAGGCTGGAGGGCTGGCAGAAGGCAAAATCACATGAATTGCAAAACCAAAACCAAAGATTGGTGATTTAAGGTGTTTGCAATGTATTTCCTCACTGTATGCAGTGATGCAAGTGTGGGGATAGTTCCTTACTCTGGTTCTGTGTCTTCCTCTAGATGTTGTTTTTACGAATTAACGCAAGCTATAAACTTCACCTGAAGAGGCAGCTGGCCCACCTAAATGTAGTCAATGATGGAGGACCTCTGAATGGGTATGTTTGGGCACTTCTTTTTTACTGCTTAATTTAAATAAGGAGACTTTGTCTTCTGCAAGGAAGTTGTGGTTGCAGATGCAGCCATGCTGTGTTTTGTGTTCCATTTGGAGCTTTCTCACAGTAAAAGGACATGACTTGTGCCTTACCCATAGTAACTAGGACTGCAGTGAGCCTGGTAATAGATTGTGATTTGGGTATTGTCCCACTGGAAACCTGCTGTAGGTTCCCTCAGTTTGTGGATTGCTTTTTCTCTTTTTGTGTGACAGCAGTAGCCACAGTTTGATTCTCAAGAGTTGCTGTGGTTCATGAAGCAGTTTTGAATCACGGATGATGACTCATGCTGCTAGCAAAGTAAAAATAGGAAAAAGTGGTATTTCTCCTGTGCAATGGGCAGCTTCTATACAGAAATTGTTTTTACAGCAGAACTAGACTTGAAAGAGAGATTATGCTGACAGAGCTTTTCCCCTTTCCTGCCCCAGCCCAACCCTCCATCACCAAACCATGTCAGTGGTCCCTCTCCTGAGAGGCTGTGCCTGATGTCCCACACCTCCTGGGAAAGCCTGCAGCCTCTAGCAGGCTGAATCCCGTTGTAAGTTGGGTTGTCCTCTGAAACAATGAGTCTTGTAATCATTCTTAATGACCTAGGGCTATTTATTTAAAGTGTAGTAAGGGTGAAATTCACTCAGCCTACCCACATGCAAGAAGGTATTGTCTTAGGTTGAAGAAGCCAGAGAAGGAAGTTTATAAATGTTTCAAATGTTGCTGGAACAAAGAAGGATTTTGTTTCTGTCCAATTTATGCTTAAGCTTATTCATCCTTGTCCTCTCTGTGTTTACCTGGAATGGTTTTCTGCACTTGTGGTGTATTTACAAGACAACATGCACTTGCCTTTGGTACTTAGTAATGCACTTGTAAGCCAACAAGCTCACTGGAGTGGGACTGCAGCACCCAGAGCACATTGGGGAGCATTTCACCCTTGGGTTTCTAGTCCTGAATGGTGTGCTGCACTGTCTTCCTCCTGTTCCTTTGTGTTTGCTCAGTGCTTGTGGGTGCATGGCCTGAATGGACCCCTTTTTGACAGGAGGGTTGGGGCAGGTGTTCCTGGCGCTGTGCTGGTGGTGTGTTTCCCGGCACAGTCATCCTCGCTGTCAGGAGGGTCTCAGCAGCCACTGGAGACGGCGATGCCCAAGTCTTGTTTCCTTCATGGCAGCAGTTACTTAATTCAGAACGCAGCTTTCCCACAGTGTGTCGTCAGGGCCTTTTGAAAAGGGAAATGTCAAATGCTGGATTTCGCTTGCTGATGTTCCAGCAGTCTTCATTGACCTAGTTTTAAACCTGCTTTCCTGATCTTCATCCTATTTTAAACTGCTTGTTTCTGTAATAACAGTAAAAATCCAGGCCTGTGAATCCTGGTTAATTTTTTTTTAACTATGAAAATACAATTTTTACTCCTACATCTTGCTGCTTTCTAACTAGAAATATCATTATTGTGTTTCTGTCACCCTTAGATACGTTTCAACAATGTATGAGGGATTTTAACTGTATAAACTGTTACAAACAATATAACTGTTTTGCTGTTAACCTTCTAGAATACAGAAGTTAATGTTGCAATAATTAATATTCTAAATTTACGTCTAGAGAAGCCTGGGATTACAGCAAGAGAACAGGAGTCTTAGATGCCTAATTCCTGATGACTTTCTGAACTTGTTGTTTGATCTCCTTTCCCTATAACTAGTTTTACAGCTAGCAGTAACCATGGTATGTACCTGTAAAAGAAACCACTGTTGTAGCATTGAGTTTTGAGCTGATACTTAAAATATCTAATTCAGGCTTAGTATAACAACATTTATTGTTATAATTGTGTGCCCAGGTCATAGACGAACCCTGGCTGCTTTTCTGATTACTCCAGATGGATGCAGTAGGTTCAGATGCTGATCTTGTTTTATGTTTCACTGCAGACTGGTTACTTCAGATGTAGCTTTTTACACTGGAAACCTTCAAGCTCTGAAAGGCCTTAACAACTTAGACCTAAACATGGCTGAAATTTGGGAGCAGAAGAGGTGATAATCCACTGCGAGCAGTCACTTGGCTCTGACAACAGACCGACTTTCTTCTAAGCAGCGCGATGCCTGTGAGGTGAATACTTAAGACCGGAGCCCAAGAAAGGGCACTATTGATAGTTGGGGAAACTAGACTCAGAGTGAGCTGCAGGGAGTGATCTTTTCAGTGTCCTTCAGCAAGAAACAAGTCATCAGCTGTCTGTGCAATGTTTTTTCATTCTCTCTGGAAACAGACTCAGGTTTCTTTGGACCAAATCCAAAAGAACACATAGCTGTAACACAGCTGTAGTTGTCTAGAATGCTCTGTATATCTTTATATTAAAAAGATGCTTTGCATTTCTTCTAGTGCAATGAAATTCACATGGTGTCCTACCTTATTTAATGATGGTACAACATAAAAATCTTGCAGTTGGAACTCTGTAGAAAATGTTTTTCTCTATGAAACTATGCTGTTCTAAAATTTATTTTTTTACAGAACTTTATATAAATAAATGTCTTTTGATTGCTGGCATATAGGATTCAGATTTGTTAGGGAGCAGTCCTGTTTGAGGGGATTTCTCACAGCTGGGCTCTAAACTGCCATCTGAAGAGATGATTTTTCTAACAAATTGTCAGCTCAGTGAAGCCATTACCTACAGGACAGAGTTGTGAAATGATCATTTTAACTGTGGGCTTCTGGTGGAATTGAAAGGTAACAACAAGGCTGGTGTGGGGATGGTTTCCTGCAGTCACCCACCTGGGATGGGGCATCACCACTGGCAGCAGGGTCAGGACAGGGAGTTCCACAGTTTTAAAGACACAAAAGCGGTGCATATAAAGACAGAGGACACAATAAACAGGGCAGGAAAATTAAGTTTTTAGGCTGCTTATAAAAGGTTACACCACAAAGGAAGGTGCAACCAAAATTAATTTATTGAAGAGGTTTTTTATTACTACCTTTTAAGACTGGATGCTGCCAGTACTAAGGAAAAGTGCCTGTGTATTTCACCTCACACCTCTTTACCTAACCATAGTCTGAGTGCCTAACCCTGTGCCGATTATGTACGATGGAATGGTCTACTACAGTGTGTGTGTGCGCACCTATGGTTTCTTCAGACAGGCATGCTTATCTGTTAGCATAACAGATGTCATTAATTGTCAGTCAAAATAAAGCTATAAAATCACAGTTGTTTTTAAAGACCAACTTCTTTAATGATACATACCAGTGTTATACTAAGCTTATAAAATAAAGTTGTCTGCATGTAAATACAAGAGAAACATTAAGAAATCAATAGTGATCAGGATAGGGATTTCAGTTCCTGTACAAATTTAGAAATGACTCAATAGAAGATAAATTAACATACACAGCTGTGACAATATGAACATGGGTGTAATCACTGTGATCCATTTATTGAAAAAAAGAGGGCAGATTAAGATATCAACAGGAAATCCAGTCTTAAATGGGATGTGAAAAAGCAAACACCACACGTGGATACTGAGGCATTATTCTCAAGTATTAGATTCTTTGGGTGAGTTTCGAACATCAACAATTCCCACTCTCACAATACAGAAATGGAGGTATGGACAGTCTTACCCCAGTATCTTGACATACAGCTGGGATAGGACATCCCACTTGCAGGTTGTAGGGGTTAGAGAGAGCCAGAGGTCAGGATGTTTGTGAGCACATGAAATACAGGGGTTTTTAACAGCCCATTTAGCAGTAGTGAAACTTTTGGTTTTCAACTGTGCCTGCCACTTATACTTCATAAAAAGTCACATGAGTAGCTAACTGCATTGTCCCACATGTATTGCTTCACAGCTTTATTTCTGCAGTTACAAGCAATTCAAAACTACTACATGTTAGAGGCAAGCCTCTTAACTTCTTATCAAAGAAGATCTGTCCATCTTACCTCAAGACAAACAGTATTGCACTTCAAGGTTATATTAACTGAGTTACAGAATCTCTTTAAGGACTGAAGCATTACTTACGCACATCCATGGCGCTATGTGTCTGCTTAAAAAGATAAGCAAGAGAAATTAATTTTAAATTAATACTGCAGGGTACTGTGAAGATGACAAAGCATAGGCCCTCTGTGTACTTATATCTCTAATGCTTAAAAGGTTCTTCCTTTACAAGGCTGGTTCAGCACAGCAGCCTACAGAACTGACCCTGACTCAGTGGTCCAGGATCCGAAGATTGCCAGATACAATTTTGTTCTCTAGTAGAGCTCCAGCTGGGATGTCAATTCTGTCGCCATGATTTGCAATGATGATAACTGTTCCCTGGATTTACAAGAGAAAAAACAAGTGATTAGAAACTTTACATCAACTGTTGACTTAGAATGAGCTAGAGTAGTGTTGTCTGGAGGACCAGTTAGATGTCAGCTGGATGCATTTAGTTGTATTGTTTCTGCACAGACCTTCCCCCCCCCCCCCCACAAAGATTTTAAGCAATATTGAAAACACTGTAATTGCCAGCATACTAGATACTATCAGCTTACAAGCAGAGTTGATGCCTGCTTTGAAGATACACACTTGCCATAAGCACTTTTATCATATCTGCTTACTTTTAGGTGCAAAAGCATTAGCCACATCAGTATGCAATGGCAGAGCTCACCATGTGTTTGCTGTAAGCAGAGCTCACCATTACAGCTGTAAGGCAAATATGCAGAAAGAGCTGGGAACAGACAGATGCCTGTGAGTGTCTGATAGTCGCCTAAGGTGGTTCAAGTGCTGGTTGTTGCAGCCCCACCTTGCACTGGTTTGTGTCAGCAGCTAAACTGGCCTAGACTGCTACAGGACCATGACAACAATCTGCTAGGATTGGCCAGATCCTAAGGAAGAATTTGAGAGAGAAACTAATTTGCTCAGCTCCAACATTTACTAATAAAGTAAGAACCTCAAACTGATGAGAAACAGCCTGTGGCTATGAAGCCCTTCCGGGAGGCGAGGCAGTAGAGCCAAAGGACAAAGACATAAGCATTGTTTTGAAATGAGTCATGAGGTCTGTGGTGTTGTCAAGCTTCACAGACAAACCTCAGCTCTCCCTGGGACTGCACAGAGGAGCAGCTCTAGCAGTAACACCTCACACTCCTCCATAAGGGTCATTCTTCATTCTTGTCCTCTGCAATGCTTGGCCTGGTGACTTAATTCCCAGGAGCACTTCCATGGACTGTGCTTAAAGGCACTGACTTAGGCAGGATCAATTACCAAGGAGTAGAGGTGCTTATTGCAGGAGAATACTGCTCACACACTCACCTTTAATGAAACATTCTTCCCAAATGTAACATCACCTGAAACCGTGAGATGATCCAGCTCCAGCATGTCTGGAATACTTTCAAACCTCCGCAGGTAATCTTGAACCTTTTCGAGAGAAGGAAGAATAGAGAGTGTTTAAAAACAACAACAAACAAACACACAAATCTATTTGTGGATTAAGACAAGCACGGGAGCTTCTTGAAAACTCTTTTCAGGGATCATTCTGGAATCTACATATGACAAATACAAAAGTTGCTGCTTTGAAAGCAACATGGTATTGTAATTTCTGTCAGGGAGGACTGAGGAGCAGTCAGGGCAGTATCCCACTAAAGCTGGGCAAGCTCTAGAGAACACACACAGCCCAATTCACTCTTTTCCCCAGCTGACAGGGTAAAGGAGCACCCAGCAGCAGTGTGACATTATGCACAGTTCTTCACAAAGAGCAAAAAGGAATGCCCAGATGGCCAGAGGTAGATAAAAACTTCTCTGTTAACTCATGTATTGCTATGGACTATGTTTTTACTCAAAGAGATAAAAACAAAGTATAATGCTAGTTTACCTTTGTGAAAGAACTTCCCAGTTTGACAAGAGGCACTGTTGGAAATTCACGCTTCTCGCTCATTGTTAAAGATCCCGCATTAAGGCTGTACAAGTTGGACATCACAAGCAAGAGATCTGACGTGGTCTTAACAGGCAGAAAACGACTACGAGGTACGTTTATCCCCAGAGAGTTCTCAAAACTTTTAATAGCAGCACCAACTGCAGTCTCCAACTGGATAACATTCAAGCCTCCATCCAGAGTCTGGAAGAGAAAACCCAGGTGAACACAACCCGCAGGTAATGGCACTCAGACGTCAGAGCTCTGCATTTACCGACAGACCAGCTCCTACTTGAAGGCAGCAGTCCCTGTCTCATTACCTAGAAATACACAGTTCTTTTGAGTCCGTTTTCTCTAAAATCTTCCTAGCTGATTACCTTTGGGTTAACAATGATCTCCATGTCAATAGCATTTTTCTCTTGCAGCCTTTTAATCGCAGACAGAGCAATCCACAGATTGTTGGTATTGAATATTTTGAATTTTGACACAGACTTGAATTCATCCACGTGTGCTTTTGGGACCTGAGCTATCTCCACCAGCCTCAGCTTGTTTTCATATTGTGTAAGCGTGCCACCCTGCAAGGGTCAAAAAAGAAGATTTAAGTCCTGTTCATGAGATGCCAGAAAAACCCGCCCCTCATCCCAAGCAGATGATACACCATTTTGTTGGCATTTAAAGCTGAACCTCAGTGAAAACATGTTGCTTGTGTGCAGCTACCAGGTTACTAATTATAGAGTATGTTTAAAGTACAGTCAGAACTGTCAAATGATCATCTTTCAGCACTCCAAGACAGTTAATTATTTTTGTGAAAGTTGTTGAGAATGTTTTGCAAGTGCTGCTGTTGTCAAAAATCACATTCAGCAATATGTTGCTGGATTACAGAGGAAAATTAAATCTAATAGTTCTGTATTGCGCCACTTACTAGAGAAACAAGTGGTACTTCAGTAACCCAAACTGCATTCTTACAGTGCATTTCTGTGGGTTTATAGGACTATGTCAGAGCTTTCTTAATATTTAATGAATACAGAGGAAAAATCACATTTCCTCCCCACAGAGGCAAAGTCCAGTTACCTGACAAATTACCGCATGCTAGAAAGATTTGATGTGTGCTATAAACGTCTGACAAGGTGTCAAACCTGGACTCTGTACAAAGTCGAGCGGTCAGGGCAGGAGTAGACTGGCAGCCGTGCCAAGCCGAGTTGTGCAATGCGCACCTTGACAGCTGGCTGAGTGGCACAGGCAGTTTTCAGTCCATAAAGATTAAACCGCTGTATCCCACCCCTCAGGGCTCTACTTCAACCATCCCCAAACTTCTCTCCTGGAAGTGACAGTTTGGAGAAGGTGTGGGGGTTTTGACCTACAACCCACAAACATCACTTGTGTGTTCAGGCATCAGTCAAGTCCAGGCTGTTGCCCAGAACCGATGTCGAATTTGTTCCATGAATCAGAACTTGAGAAAGTTGCTGATTTTGTGCATCTCAAATTAGGTCACAGCTGATGTGTTAAATGGTGCCTAAAGATAGCTGTAACAAGATTTAATCTACGTCTGAATTCATGCACGCAGAAGAGACGAGGGGCTATTTTCACCATCGTGCCAGGCATTCAGACAGACCTGCACAACCACCTCCCTTTACCTTCACATCCGCCCTGGTTTTGTTGGTGACTTCCATGACAAATTCACAGCGTTTTCCATTGGGTGGGTTCATGAGGTGGTTAAGAATGTAAAGGTCCACAGTGGCACCCAAGTTATCTATATTGGATACAAAAATATATTCCTTCCCCTCTGCGATGAGGTTATCCAGCAGACCAGAGTTATAAAAACTGGCGTAGATGTCTCCATGGCCTGGGGGATACCAGCACTCCGTGTTCTCTCCTGAGTAAGATACATCCTTGGCTATTGGCAGCAGAGTTTCCTTGTTAATTCTGGGATACCTGGGAAGTCAATGGGTTTTGTTAAGTTCTCGCCAATGTCAGACTAGCATAAAGAAACACAAAATACAACAGTAAAGGTGCAACTACGTGGGCTTTTTCACACCGCTTTTGAAGCTCTGCTTTCTAGATTAGTTTAAGTGCTCTGAATTGAAAGACCCGTCCAAATACTGGGCTGTCACTGAGAAGCTACAGAATGCAAGCTCTCATTCAAGGATTTAAAGCCACAGTTCTGCAACAATCCTGTGAAACAGCTTTCTCCTGGCACGCAGGTTCAGAGTTCAGCAAGCCCGCCTCTGACACCACCAGCCACTTGAGATCAGAGTTTGTTCTTGATAAGGAAGCCGTGCTCTGCCTCCCTCCAGAGACCAGGCATCCAACAAAGCAAATTCAAGAATCAAGAGGCCAGCATCCAGCACACCATTATTCACACACTTCTTGGAACTGTGGCCCTTCTCCTGAATTTTAATACACTGTTTTTGACTCTGACATCTCAAAGAGCCTCAAAATAGCAACTGAACATGGGCACAGAAGACTATTGCTACCTCAGCATCTCAAACAGAAAACCTACACCGTTTGGGCTACGCAGAAATGCAAGCTAGCTTTTCCCTTCACCCCAAGTGGAGAAGTTTTTTGATACCTGCTTTGATTAAAAGTGTATATCTTCACACGGCTGTGACTGTATTTCTGCAAGATTTTCTTTGTGTCGTCATCAGTGTTGAAGGAATTCATGAGAACAAGGGGAACATCGGTGTTGTAGGATTTGTTTAAATGCTGAGATGGGAAAGAAATGGTAAATTCAGCATGTATTATTAGCTTTAACTCTGACACCTAAGATTTTAGGACAAAGAAATGAGATAAAACAGACTGGAAGTAATAAATGCATGACATAAAAGAGAGATGCTTATGCCAACGCAAAGGATAATAAATTAGGTAAAGGAAAACAAATCCTTGTGAGTAGTCAAGTCAACGTAAGGCCCACATTAATGTATAACTAGTCTTTCTTTTTATATCTGCATCGAGATTTAAAATTTGAAAAGCACAGCATCACAAAATGATTATTTTAAATTTTAGGCTACTGTTGATTATTTCCCCCAGATTACTGAAGTCTGTCAGGCTAAGGTTTCAAAACCTTCTCTCCACAGTAAGCACTTGAGCCTTTCTGGCAGGCTACGAGATGGACAACAGAATCAATAAATGTTACAATGTTAATTACTTGTGCATCTGTAAAATGGAGCTGAAATACACAAGAGCATTTCCATGTGGACAGCACAGCAAAGGGGGAAAAAAAAACCCCACAACAAACAACAGAAAACATGACAGGATTCCATCAAAAATAAGAGCGTACAGGAAAAAAGATACTTCAATGAGTTCAAAGGTTTGCGTGTCAGGTTGCCCTCGTCTGTTGGGCAGCATTTGGGATCGTTAACTTCTGGTGGTGTCGGAGGCTTCTGCAATGACCCTTTTGGGAAAGTGCCCGTAACACCAAAGGATTAGGACAGCATTAGTTGTATATAAATTTAAGGGTAGTATAGAACTGTCTAACACACATGGGAGGGTCACTCTGCACCAACACCACACCAAGGCAAACATTTTTGGAGCTCCAGAAACACTGAACAGGCGCACCAAATTTCCTACTCTAATGACCACCTCATCTGCTGTAAGAGGAATATTCTGCATTAAAAACGTAAGCTGAAACATCCTCTCAACACCAACAGCTGTTGTTTTCTCTTACTTTTCTTTCTTTAGAGGAAAATGCCAGCAATCACTTCCAGCATGAGAGTTTCAATTCAACAAGGAACTCAGAGCTGCTGTGAAGAGCTTTGTTTTAATGCACATTAAAAAAAAAAAAAAAAGCTTTTAAAAAGCTAAGCTTGGACTTGCACCTGCAGGAGTCGGGCACAAGCCCAGGAGTCAGCCACGCCAGGCTGGATTGCTTGTGTTTCTTGACACCATCACCACCGCCCGGGTCGGTGCACACAGGGTGAATTGCTCCTCTGCAAACATGCGTGGGTAAGAGCTCCATTGCCAACTGCTCCGTCTCTTTTATCCACATGTGTGCACACCACTAACACCCGTTCTTTCCACACAATTCTCCAGCACCAGCACTGCACCCAGCTCTCATTTCCCTCTCCTCTCCCTTTTGGTAAGTCTCCACTGGGATGTTTCTTAAGGGGTCACACAGGAGAAGCCCAGTGTCTCACTTCCTCTGGCACAGAAAAGCGATGCTTTATCCCAAAGTACAATTCCGAAACCTGGCAAACTCAGTGACAGTGGCATATCATGTGAAACAAGAATTGGATCCCAACTTTCCCTTACCCCAAAAATGCAAAACCTGTACAACCACTTTGCGGGCTTTGCTTTAATTAAGATCACAGTATCACAGTATGTTTGGGATGGGAAGGGACCTCAGAAGATCACCCAGTCCAATCCCCCTGCTGGAGCAGGAACGCCTAGATGAAGTCACACAGGAATGTGTCCAGGCGGGCTTTGAATGTCTCCAGGGAAGGAGCCTCCACAACCTCCCTGGGCAGCCTGTTCCAGTGTCTGTCACCCTCACTGAGAAGTTTTTTCTCAAATTTAAGTGGAACCTCTTGTGTTCCAGCTTGATCCCATTACCGCTTGTCCTATCATTGTTTGCCACTGAGAAGAGCCTGGCTCCATCCTCATGGCACTCACCTTTTATATACTTATAGACATTAATAAGGTCGCCCCCTTAGTCTCCTCTTCTCCAAACTACAGAGACCCAGCTCCCTCAGCCTTTCCTCACACAGGAGATGCTCCACTCCCTTAATCATCTTTGTTGCCCTGCACTGGACTCTCTCCAGCAGTTCCCTGTCCTTCTTGAACTGAGGGGCCCAGAACTGGACACAATATTCCAGATGGGGTCTCACCAGGGCAGAGTAGAGGGGAATTAGAGCGGATTAGTCAGGGAAAATATTTTTGTATTGGTAAGAATTTCTGCTCCAGGCGGGTTTCAGATTTGGTCCCAGCACCCAGGCCCCTTCAAGTGTCCACAACAACTCTTCAAAGCCCCTCAAAAGTTACCTCAATCTGCTGAACTGTCAGATCCAAGAAGGTGTTCTCATTCCGCACCCCAATAAGACTTTTTGGGCCTTTACAACCCATGCTCGTGCCCAAGCCGCCATTTAGTTTCACAACCACCAGCTTGTTCAAGACAGAAGCAATATTATCGGGCAGTCCTCTGGCCTTTATTTTCTCATAGGGCTGGATCTGTGAAGAAAAAGAGAAGAAAAAAGCATCAGTGAGACATTTCAAAGGAAACTGCTTTCTCCCAAAACCCTGCAACACTTAAACTTTGGCAACAATCGCCACATTTATTTGTATGATTTATGACACTGAAGAACATTTGCGAAATGAGTCCTACCATAACCTGATGCGTTGTAACACAAACAGTCCAATGTGTTACTACTCTCCCAGCGGCACGCTACAAAGTAGAAAAGTTCCTAGTTCTTATCCTGCTATTTTCAGGATGTGTTCCTTCCAATCCCTAGCATTCTGTGATTCTGTGTTCATCCAGCTCGCATGACACCTTACAGAAAGTCTTCCACCTGCCCAGGGCTGTATCCTACAGGCTGACAGAGCATGGGCCGCATTTAGGGCTAGTGATGGAGAGCAAAACCAGGCTTGTATTAGGCATTACTTGCCTCCTAATGCAAAGCACCTAAATCGAAGGAACAACAGTAACAATGCCACGATAAATATCATGCCAAAACTGTTAGAGCAAAATCAATACAATTACCCTTTAGCCTTCCCTTCTAGAGATTTTCTTTTGAAAAAAGCCCTGGTGTTAAAAGTGCCGTGGGTATTCTAGCTGTAAGAAAAGCGGCATGTAAGATCCACAGCTGATTTCCAAAAGCAAATACAGAGTAGTTCTCAGAACTGTGTTTGCTTCGGGCAAGTCAGGCTGGGGTTCCAATGGAAATCTGCATTGCACTGGAACAAGAGCCATACTTCTTACTGGGATGTGTGGGGGTAGGGAGGAGAGTTTGTGCAATTCCAACATTCCACAGGCAGCAGAGTAGAGCAGATCCCTCCCACTGGGGAAATTCTGGCTTACGCAGGATCTGGAAAGCTTACGGTACATATTTAAAGATAAGATCACTCCAATAGCTACGGCATAATGATTAACTAATCTCTGATTACTCAAAGAGTGGAAACTGGCCCAAGGAGGAACATCTCGATGCAATTGCTTAAACTCATTCAGTTTGGAAAAATTTCCCAGTGCGTAAGGTACGTACTCCAAAAAAGCAAGTGATTAACTTAACTTGAAAGCCCTACTTTCTCACTAAAATATTTCTACTAATATGAAAACATTAATACAGGAATAGCGCCATATTCTCTGTTGAAACACTCTAGCTGTTGAACATTAAAAATACATGTCAATGTTGTGACGTAACTTTTGGCTCAGCAGGCAGCGTTACTGGGGAACAAGACAAATTTTGGTAGTTTTGTGATGTGTACCCATCAAAACAAAGAGATGCAACTAAAACGATGAGGCTTGAAGTGTAAGCCCAGTAATTATTTTATTTTAATGTGATTTCTAAAGCTACATTCTATGCAAATGCCAGGAACCTTGCTGCTTGTTTCTGGCAGGTACTGAGAACACAGGTACCCCCAAATTATAACTGTTCCCAGGAGAACAGGTAACATCCAGACTCACTCAGGACCCTACATGAGATTTAACCAACACATTAGATAGAAATGTTTCCATCTACCTGCTCTTAACCCAGTTCTCACATTCCTACCTACCAAGTAAGCTCAGGCTTAACGTACTTCTCCATGTTTCAAAAGCAGTAGAGGTTCCCTATGTCAAAAAACCCTGAGACCATGTAAGCCAGCTTTAGGAGTAATGCACAGACTATCCTCCCTGTAAAATTCTCATTGCATTCAAGATAAATATAATGTAGCTTGTAAGAGTAAGAATTAAAAGGAAAATCCTAAGTATTTAAGCTACTACTTTGCAGCTAAGTCATAGACATGGTGGTTGAACAGTTTTTATTTCTCTTTCTGCAGACCAAAAGGTAAACATGGAGTTACCATGGCTCAGGCAGCAGCTCTAACACAACCACTGCTGCAGTCACCTGCTAACAATACACTTCTCCTTCGAGAAGGAAATTAACTGATTAAACAAAACAGGAGATGTTGGCATGCTATTATATTTCCCATTTAATCTGCAGAGAATGCTAGTCATAGGAACAACAAACTGGTTTATAGTCACTGATAAGCACACAGGTTTGTCAGTAAAATCTGCAGAGATCGGTGAAGGACAAGGGAGTGGAAACTTGCCAGCAAAGGTTTTAACTTGAATGCCGACCTTTGGACAACCAGAACTTCGATCCCCAAAAATTTACCTATGTCACCACAACTCGATTCACACATCTAAGAGATAAAGTTTTCAAACAAGGTTTTGGGAGGGCCCCAGCAGTTTCACAGTAGGTGTCTCAGTTTCAACTTTGTATCATAAGATTATGAAATAAAACACAACACTTGAACAAGAACACATTACTCAAGTGACCCAGGCAAAAATCATGCTACATCAAAATGATGGCTCTAGATTTCTGCTACCTTGAACTGAGAATTAAAAAGAGCTTCCTTCCTTGTTAACTAGCTGGTTAAAAACCAGCACTCCAAGACCCTTCATTAAAAAGGCGGACAGCTTTAAGTGCGTGGCTTAACTGATAACGTCACAACTCATTATGAATAATTTATGCAAATCCCTATTATAGGCCAAATATGTTACTGAAAGGTATCTTAGTTGGACTACTTTGCTAGGGAAGCAACAGGGTAAAGCCTCCCCATTCCAGCCTTCTCATGTGAGGGTGTGACAGCACTCATTTTAGGCCAAAAGGTTCTTTATCTAACAGTATCAATAAATCAAACAACTGTTCTAATCACAAACACGTCTTCACAATTAGTCACACAGTGCCTAGAGATAACAGGATTGTGCCGTGTATTACTCCAAGAAACACAGGCCGGGTACGAAATACCATGAGCAGAAGGGAAACATTAGTCCATTTTTGCCTTGCTTTTTTCTCTCCATGCCCACTCCCAGATTTACTGGCTATGATCTCTGGCCAGCTGCAGCCTTCCCCCATTCTCCCTTTTCTACCCCAAACCCTGGCAGAGCCTCCTGCCTCCAGGTTATACATTCTGTTCAATTGCATCATCTGAAGGCGACAGAAGGTTGAAATATTAAGTTATAGAGACAGCTGAATTTGATAAGAGGGAGGAAGGTAGAAAATAAGGTGATGGCTATAAAGGGATGGAGTCCCAGGGCAGAAAGGCAAAAGACCCTAAACCAGACCTGGCATAATGAGAAAACACAAAGCAAACTCTCAGTTTTCCAGTACAAAACTCTGCTACAGGTCTTGGGCATGAGACTTCACAGAAAATAACAGTGATGCCCAGTAACACAAATGTAAAACTATTGAATTTTATCAAAACATTCCTCTGCACATTTTAAATTTAACAGCAGCATTCTGGAAGCATCTCCACAGTCCTGCTTCAGCAAAGGCTCAAAAGATGCGGCACCCAGGATAAGCAAAATCAGGAGTATCCAAACGTGGCACCAGAGCTGTTCAGGTGTGACTGCACCCTGGGATAAAATCCCCACCATGGTGCAGCCGGATGCCCAGCCTGGCAGCAGCAGGATCTGGCCCTACACGCAGGTCTGTCCTGCACGGTGGTTCTGCACCCTGGGGAGCAACCACCAGCTCCTGACCATGAGCTCCCCCAGCAACGCCTCTCTGAGGTAAAGCACTTAAAAGATTTGTTTGTTTTGTTTTTGTTTCGGGGAGGGGTGCCTGTAAAGTTAGGAGCTCAGTATCCTTGGAAATCTACAAAATCAGTTTTGTTTGGGTGTTAAGGCAGCAGTCTGTTGTTGTGCCTCGTTTTAATGCAGAAGATGAATTCATAAAGTCTAAACAGCCCACAAAATATATTTTTTTTTAAGTTTAACTGTACTCAGACTTCAGTTAAATATACAGCAACATCTGTACTCATATGAAGTTGTGATGTTACACGGGGAAGATGTAAACCATCACGAAACAAACCGGTAGCTGTTGATTTGGCTGGTTTTGAACTTGCATGTTCTCCCCAAAGATGTGCAACACAGCAGCCTTGACGGTCCCTGCTCCTTACAGGGGTGAAGAGGGAATAGAACCAGAACCAACCTCGTAATGCTTACACTACTTCTACAGGGCTTGTACTCCTTCCTCCCCACCAGAAGTGGTGGGAGATGGAGGACAGGAAAAGCCAAATCAACAACAGCACCTTAATAAGGAAGATCTAGCCATTTGTGAGATCTAAAGGAAACAGTCCTCTTGGCTCTTTTCCGTGTAGTGACAGCAGGAACCTCCATTTCTCCATGCATTCTGAAATACTGTTCTTCCTCCTCCGTGAGCAGAGCTTGCTCTCCATGGCCCTGAGCTGTGTTCGCATCAGCCAAAAGTTACTAAGCTATTAATATGTGTCACTTGCATCTATCCTCATTTCCAACATAATTCTGCCGCATGCCACAACTGTTGGAAGAACATCAGGATGAGAAGGTTACCAAGCTGCGGCAGCCGTAGCAACCTAGATAAACATTGTGTCAAAGCCACTTCCTTAATACTCACATCCACCGCTCCCAAAAAGGACCATTTCAGATTGCCCACACAAGCACTTTGTGTTACACAGGAACACTACAGCCCTTCATCACTGATCTTACAACTGGCAATAGGGTTATTCAGCTAAATTAAAGACAGAGAAAGCTTTCAAGTCTGTAGAGTTGTTTTATTTATAACTTAGCTGAGAAGCTCGTTTCTTCCAGGAAGTCAAATGCAGAGAACTAGGAGGCTAATATTTAGGGAGAGGTTTAATAAATAAATAAAAGAACCAAAAAACACCAAACCAACCAACCAAACAACAAAAAAAGAGCCAACCAAACAAGAAACACACAGAGAAGACAAAAAAAAACCCCACCACACACAACACATATGCACACAGCTTATCATATAGGCATGTGCTGTTCGTACACACAAGCATACTCTTTGAACTAGGGACAGATCCCTTGAAAATATTAAGTGATGAGAGTACATAAAGACTAGAAAAGTCATCTGCTTCAGATTATACATGCAGTACCTTTCCTTAGTTGGACAAAAAGGCCAGATTATGAAGTATACTCAAAGGGAATCCTCACAACAAAAATTTTGTCACTCGTGTAACTGTGCCTCAAGGGATTTCTAATCAGCTGGCCTGAAAATATCATCACTAAACACTGCAGGTTTATGGAGCTTGTCACCAATAAACCAAAGCTCCTGCATGGCATGCCCTCCATAAAACAGAAGCAACTGACCTAAGCAAAACACTGCACAAAGACAGCAGCAACAACAGATCAAGCAATTAGTTACCAGCAAGCAGTTCTGCAACCAAAGAGGCACACGCTAGACTGGCCTTGCATCAGTGATGCCTTAGCATCCCCAGATGTCTCTGTTCATGCAACAGAGCACATCAGTGTGACTGAAATAACACGTAGCAAAGCCAGGGCAGCAGCACTGCCTGCTGCAATCAGAGTCATCTGTTAAAACAGCACCCACCGCACTTTCTGTGTGAAGACTTCAGCACTCCCAAACAGGACCGTGTGGCAAATAAGACAACTTGATCTGTTCTCCAGAGTTTTGCCCCAGGCAGTCCAGGGCAGGATGGCTCCTGCACTGGCACTGTACTGCCACTCGCACTCACTGCCATAAGCGTTTTCAGAGGCTATTAGGAATTAAGCAGGTGTGAGGGAGAGAATCTGAAGGTCACAGAAGCTGGCAATGCCTGGATGAAAACCACAGCAACAGGTTTCATGTCAGATCTGGCCACCGACTTATTGCAGATCCAGACGACAGAACAAATTAAAGGAACCTTTAACAGAACAGGACTTTTTCATTTGAGATTTATTGCTATGCGGAAGCTGAAGTAGGATGGAGAAAGTAAGGATACAAAGAATTGCACTATTCCACTTCCAACTGGACACGGCACTACTTTCACCAGTCATGCCAAGCTCTCACAAAGGGAATTTAGACCTCAAGTACTACCTTACAGCAGCTACGGCCATGCTAGACATGAATAACAGGGGTACATTCTGTAAGCTTGAGGTAAAATTATTTTCATGCAGGAGAACTGAAAGTACTTTGCATCTCATGAATCCCTTTGCTTCCTTTTACCCTTCCTTTCCATTAAAAAGAAGGCTACATAAAAGAAAATCCTTCAGCAATCTTCTAGATATCATGCAAGGATCTTTGATATAAGCAGGTTCACAGAATGTTAATATGCAAAAATCAAACGGAACTGGAGCTTTTTGATCTAGTGCAATCCCTCTCTTATTCCAAATGCATATCCGTTCAGGAATACCATCTGTTCATAGTTAGTTTATTCTATCCACAGTTCATTTATTCTGCTGTATTTTCAAGAGGAAACATGCAGAATAAATGAGAGAGGCAGGACATGGATATAGCATTTCAGTGTTGCAGGATGCATCTGAACAAACTATAGAAGGTAAAAGATCCTGAAGTTTACCAGCATGGATTTGTCAGAAAGGCAGGGACAGCTGATACAGCACAAGGGGTCACGAACTTAGGACCTGACGCAGATATCCAATTCCAAGTGCGCACGGAGAGGAATTAGCAAACATGCACACATACTCCCAGTTCTTATCTAAAGGGACTGCTGCCCGAACTACTATGCATTTTTAACCCTGTAACTTCACATATCCTTACGATCCCTGTACTCGCAGACCCTTACCTCCCAAAGGTCAATACTGAAATTAGCCACCCAATAGCCATTCCCTCCCCGCCCCCCCCCCCAAAAAAAATATATATACAAAAGAACAAACAAACAAGCCAACCCACCCACACAACAAAACAACAACAACCCACCACACCACAAACAAAACCACCACAGCCACACAGTGCTGCCATTTCACAGAGGACATACACAGGAACTTCACTCCAAAGCTCCTAGAACTTTTCAGGAACAGAAGCATGCAAAAAGAATCTTGCTGCATTTTGTCAACAGAGATTGTGTTCAGGCCAGGTAGATATACCTTGAAAAATAATTGTTCTTCTCATTAACAATGAGATGATAAACAGTGATTTTAATGTACTGTAGGTATACCAGAAAGCTTAATGAACAATTCACTACCAACAGGATCTACAGAGATGTACACTCAGTGCTTGGCACAGTTTGGCAGAGAAATGTGACTAGATCATCTCTCCTTGCCATCACTGCCCATCCACAGTAAGGTAAATACCACTCCATATTAGACTGCAAACAGATGTAAAACATTTAGGTTCAAGCTTTAACTAAGTGGGATATGAATCACACACACAACGTTCAGACATCATCAGAACAGCCAAAAAAATGATTTCAGCTTTCAAGTCTCGCTACGTCCTTCTTGCATCACTCACAACACAGCTCTCCAAAAAGGTGGTCTGCCACTCAGTTCAGGGCCAGACTGCCTTGAAATCTGCTTTTGCTAAAGCACCAACCACCCTTTTATGCTCACACTAATATGCCTGAAACTAGCTTATGCAGGAAGCTCAGAGTAAAGTCCTGATGAAGTTAACAGTTCCATCCAGTCCCTCCATCAAAGATTTAGTTTGTCAGATGTTGCATCGGCTACAATACAAAATTTCTAACTCAGCCTCGTTAAACATTTCAGTTTCTTTTGGCATAAGCATCGCAAATGACAACTTGGCAATGAAGCCCTGGATCTTGATGGGTCTTTAATTCAGAGAATAACAAATGTCAAGAACTCAAATTCAAGCAGGATCCTTGCAGCATCAAGACTGCTGGATGCCAGTGCTATCATCTAGCAGCTCCAGTCATGTGCAGGCACTAATATGCAGAACCACCGCATCACCTGTGAGCGTATACACAAGCATAAGAAGTACTCCATGGTAACAAAAAACAGTTCTTACTCTCGAGGTTTGGAACACCGGACTTGACAAGTAAGTGCTGATGGGGAAATACTTCAGGAACAAAAACGGGCAGGAAAGAGATGGCTTACAGACACATGACTACAGCATCACTCATTTGAGATGTATCTCAAAACGGCGGTTTGGGATTGTTCTAAGATGACATATCTAGCTTCTTCTGGTTTTGCAGACAATGTCACAGAAGTGATTTTCAGAACAGTTTGCATGAGGAAATGTTGGGAGTTTGACTAAGATTTCAGAAGCATACTATTACTGCAAGAAGGTTTGCAAGAGTTTGTTAGAGACAGACAAAACCAGTATCAGGGCTGTCATAATGGGTAGACAGGACAGGAATATATCTGTATTAGTCAACATGTACTTACAGAACAACAAGGAAATACTTAATCAGCACCAAGGGACAGTTTTGGAAATAACACCACATGGACCCTTAAAATCTGTTTCCAGAGTTTAACATTAGGAAGACATTTTGGTTTTGGATAAGAGCATGACATTCTTTCTTTTCATTCATGGTATAGTTCACTGAGATGACAACTTGAGCTACAGACAACAATCCAGCCACTGGGGAAAGAAACCTCTAACAGTCAAGCTCCTTTGACATTCGCACTGCTTCGGATGCTTTCTCTATATCCTAGATGAGGTTTTCCATTGCTATTCTGAGGTTAACCTGATCACTGCAGTTCCCTCAGAGAGTCCAGGAGGACTTTGCTATTGCTCCCAACTCAAACAAACAAATCACTGCAATCTACATCAACAGGAGTAAATTACACTTGACATGTCCACATTCTTTACCTGATATCCTTGCTAATGGCCACTTCAACTATGTATATTTTCTTCTCTGAAGACTATAACAGCAATGGGTCCTAAACATGCCAGCTATCATTTTAAGCCTTTGGACACATGGAAGCAAAGCATCTGGGAGGAAGAAACAAGTCAGAAGTTTACCAATACAGTGTGAAATGGGTAAAATCTTCTGTTATTCTTGTCTGGAGCTTACAACTTGCCTGCCCATCGGTATTAGTTATTACACTGAAAACATGGAGGTCAGGGATGAAATCTCCCATTGCAGAGAAAAATGGGGGCATACTACTAGACAATAATTTCTGTTTCAGTGCGCTGACAGAAGCCTTTACTTGTCAGTAGATACTTCAGTAAAGAACAAAAAACTACATTCAAAGAACAAGTACAGTGGACAACACATTAGATGACCCATAGAAGTCTGATCAGAAATCCTACTCCTGCACAGCACAGTCCCATGGCATGGGGCAAAAGCCTGAAAACACCTTTCCCACTTAACCTGAAACTCAGAAGTACCTCATGTAAAATAGAAAACAAAAAGACAAAGCCTATAAATGCAATAAACTATTTAGGAACCTTTAAGCTGTTCAGATTAAACAAAACAAAACCACACAACCGAACACCAAACCACAAACACCCACACAAACAACTTTGGCGCATTATTGGATGCTTTTATTATACATATACATATATATGTACACACATACATACGTGCATGTATATCTTTATATATATATACACACATACCTTCACACATGCACATATATACCTAAACAGACACTTTGAGGTCTATCAGCTGAAGATTACACATGCCAGAATATTCAGTGCTTTGGACTCATCAAGCAGCAAACCAATTCTCCAAAACAATCACACTGGGGAGAGTAGGTCACTGTTTTCCAGGCCATGATACAGGTAGTGCAAGATTCTCAAAAGCAGCTGAGCACCCCACCACCTCACGAAACAAGGTTGTCCAAACAGGCAATAATACATCACTTGCCAGATCACCAACCAAACTTCCAAACAAGACTTGTGTGTACCATCCTCTGTGCACCATCCTCTGTGCAGTTCTAATGAGACCAGAAGGAGACTACACCATGAGTTTTTATAACTACGAAAAAACTCAACGAGAGCTGAACAAAAGCACTCAGAGGAAATCTGCATATATTCACAGATGGATACCTTTCCCAACATGAAGGGTTTAGAGGGCAAGTCAGATGAGGAACGGTTTGTTCAAATATCAACTTATCCAAGGAATCCAAAAACAAGATGTCTTCATTATGAAGTGAAGAAGGCATGGAAAGATGTTTGTTTGCAGGTATTTCTCCCTAGCTTTCTTCGGTGACATTTACCAAGCATGATTATTTGATTTGGGGTTCGTGTTAGGAAGTAAAATTTCTTCCAAGATCATGCATGCATCTCACCTAAGCCAAAGTGATCAGCAACCCAAATTTGCAGGAGTCTTACTGCTTTTGGTTTGTTTGGTTTTGTTTTCCTTTTTGTTTAAAAGTTACTACACAGCCAACAGAGATGAGAATGAGCTAGTGCAGGCCATAAGGAAGAAGAGGGATATTCTTTCTTATCTTGTCCTCCTTCCCACCTTATGTGACCTTAAGCTAGGCCTTTGTCTAACTTTTTCGGTTTTTTTTTGTTTTGTTTTGTTTTTTTTTAACTGCCTTCCTTGCCTGGGAATCTCTCATCAAGCAATTTCAGTGCCTTCTCATAACTCTCCTGTTTGACATTTGCTCCCAATGCCCTACCCAGTAATTTTCAGTCCTTTACATAACTTGAAAGTTTTTCCACTGAAGGTGTGCAAAAGTTTAAAAATAGACAATAGCTCTCCCTCTCCATAAAGGAGCCCATTCACTCGCATCAAATTCCTGTCATTTAATCCCAGGCCTTATCTTGACACAGAGAACAGTTTATTTCTTTCATTGTTGCAACTACCTTTCTACATATTTAAAAGGCTTACCACTCCCCAGACTTTCACCCCCTCTAGATTAAAAGCACACCCCTTTTCTTCAGCCTTCCTTGCAAGTCACGTTATCTAGAACTCAAATTTCTCACCTTGGCCTCTTTATTGAAGGTGGATTTTTCCCCCCAAAGCAACACTTTGTTCAGTGTTACAGTACAGAAGAGAGACATCACACATTTTTGAAGTTAAAAGAAAACACTCAACCTTGAAAAAACCCTAGACTTGCTCTAAAACAGCATCATTCTTCAGCACTTTAGAGAGCAGCACTGCATCTCTTCTGGAAGTAACTAGACAGCCTGCCTTTCAGTTGCAAACAGAGCCTCAATTGAATCACCACAGAGAGGCTAAGAGAAACCACAGATGTGTGAGGATACAGAAGCCCTGCAATACGCCAAGATCACCACTCTGGGAAAAGCAAAAATTTGTAGCACAACTACTGTGTTAGTTACGAAAGAGTCAAAAGACAGCTCAGGGCCACAGTTGAATCAATAAAATGGGGTTAGGTTTAATAAGAAGTGTTCATTTCAATACCAAACAGTGCTGGTAAAAAAAAATATTTAGTGCTTTTTCAGCAGCAGCTCAAGTGGCAGCTTATAAGTTATAAAAACATAGCTGATGTTAGAAAATTACTCTGAAAACCCCCACTTGTTTCAGATTCCTCACTTTTACTGAGCTGCTGTAGATTACAGATGTTGCTAAATGAGCTATATAACCCAGCCCACTTGCCATATGTCCCTTTCAAATTATTGAGCAGAACGGATTGCTGGAAACAGTCCCATCTGACACACCCAACCTTCTTCCATGCGCAGGAGAGAAAGGGGAACAACAAGGGTCCTACCTACTTCACCTCTACCACAAGTTACCATTTACACCAGAGAAGGTACCAAATGGTAAGACGGCATCTGCCCAATTTTGTTCTCCCGCTCAAGGAAGAGCTAACAAAATAACAGCAAATAACTTGACACATATGTTATGCAGGACCTGATGTTCAGGAACACATACAACATATGTCAATAAATAATTTTTTCCCAGTTTGAACCGAAGGTGTTGTCCTACATGATTTTACAGAACCATGGGAGTTGCATTCATTCTATGGGCAACGACATCATTTGCTACAAGTAGCAAATCAGTTTTATGTTCCCTACAGACTGTCACTTCATTGCAACTTACAGAATCTTCTGGGGGTCTCTGAATCTTCCCCCAGTCCACAGATGGTCCCTTTTCTTGTAGGAATCTATGAAATAGCTTCTTAAATCCTTCCAGGTCCTTCTTAGCATGCTACAAAGAAGAAATACATTAGTTAACACTGGTATTTAATGCATACCTATTCAATCATGGAAGCGTTTCTACAAAATTGGAGTACAATTTATTCACAAGAGCAATTTTATCAGCACTGAAGCAGAGACATGCTAAAATTCAAGTAAAATTCTAAAAGGTACCAAAAGCTCATTTTCACTAAAACTCAAGATACAAAACCAACTTGGACACCTAAAAGACAAATCTTTAGTCAAAACCATAACCATTAGAATTTGGCCCAATCTGGCAGACAGCAGCTTTACCCTCCCTTTCTGTAATCCATTAAAGATTACACAGAACCTTTAATAACTAAAGATGATTAAACACTTAATAATAACTCTGTCACCCAGTTTATATGGAAATGAAAGTCTCCTGCTGACATTGTCACCATGGTACTGTTTCACACAGAATCAGAGCAGGTCTTCAAAACAAGGATTGCGATATTCTGTGATTTGCCTCCCTGTATAATTCTTGCCTTAATTTTCTGTATCTAATTTATCATGCTTTGAGTTCTGTCCACATCATACTCCTTACCTCTAGCTCATTTGAAGGTGCGGTCGCAAGTATCTTATCAAGTTCTACTTTCATTGAATACTCCAGCTCTTGCCGAATAACTTCCTGAAACTGTGAAGTGCCAGCTTGAGACATTGCTTTGCTGAAATCTTAAATAAAAATACAAACATGGGTTAAAGTAAAAAGCAGAAAAATAACTTAGACTACAAATAGCCTTCCATTTTCTTTTAAAAATTAATTAACTCACATATCTAGTCTCATTTTATTACTGTGCTAGACCTCCAGGAATATAACCTTTTTGTTTTTAGTAACTTGGAGGACAGACCTTAAACTGGGTCCACAGAACAGCAAAGGCCAATGATCCATATCAAGAGACATCCAAAAATCCACAGCAGTACACTTTTTTGCCAGACAGCCAAAAAAATTCCCATCCTACCACATCAACATACTTCAGCAAGTAAAAGTGTGAAAAAGCTTTTCATTTAAAAAATTATTTTATGTAGAACACTGTGATTGAGGGTATCCTTCTGTTCATATAAGCAAATAAAAACATATGCTTTTATTATTTATACATTACACTTTCAGACGATCTTCAGTTTGCTCCAGTAAATATTCCCTTACTTTATCTTACTATTATTTTCACACTACGGCACGCATTTCTGTTACTAAGCAACCTAGAAAATTAGTCTGTCTATCACTTCAGCATTTGTTTTGCTTTTGAAAGCAATAAGCTCCACAAATGTGAAAAAGAGCAGATATACAAATGGTCTATATAGTAAAGTCCACATCACAGAAAGAAATGGGAAATAACACGACTTTATTTTCCAACAGAAAGCACTTGAAGTGAGTGCGTTCACAAAAGATATTCTGAGTATGTTCGCTAAAGACTCGGTAATTTAATTTCTGCCAAATCCCTTGAGTAATCGCTTCTCCGTAACACAGAGTGATGTATTGCCAAATATAGCTGGATTTTAGAAACACCCTGAATACTAGTGCAAAAAGGGACAGGAAGAAACTTTGCAAGTGAACAGAGTGATACTGCCAGAAAATATTGGTAGAAGATGGACATGTGTTTAAAGTTCACTTATTTAGAACATGCATTAAAAGGCTATTCTATCGAGAAGGTCTAAGAAAGCCAGAGGCAGTTCATTTCAATACCATTTTTATTTTATTTTCTTTTTTTAAGCAAAGTATTCCACAGCCTCAGAGTCAGTAACAGTATCTAATCCTTGCTTTGAAGCCCACAGAAGCCATTTTCCTGACTGCACTGTTTTGCAGGTAGGGGAGAGGGGAAAAAAAAAAAAAGGAAAAACAACAGACAAGTGCTGCAGTGCACATATTGTGTGTGCTGCATCACAGGGGAAACACCAGTTCAAGATTAACAGTACAATGCATAATAGCTTCTTTTTTTTAATCAAATGCTTCATTTAGTAGTAAAAACAGGTAATAGTTGAAAGCCTGTTAGGCATATCTTTCCAGGTCAAATATGTAAAACCAGACAGCTCTTAGCACCTCCTCCTACAGTAAAATGAAGAGGTTTATGCCAGCTGAATACTTTCATACCCAACTGCTACAAGTCCTGTCTTTTCATAAACACATTTTGGGTTGAAACACGGTCTAAACTTCCAGAGAAACAACTGCTAGGGGGATACTTTCATAAATGTTGTAATACATGACTTCTGTTACAGCAAGAGTGGCCATTTCTCACAGTTCATCAGCCTGTAAAACATGTGACCCTCCCAATATGATGCAACACATCTCAGAAGAAACTCTGAAAATATCAAGTATTCAACAGAGACTGTCATTCGTGCTGTTAAGCACATTTAAGCTAAGACAGAGCCAGCGAGCAACCTTCCCAGGCTGCCATGTAAGTAGGAAAATGTTCTTCACTCCTATTAGCCAAAAGACTTGAAGCTACCAGATAACAACACTTGGAGATTAAGTAACATCACAAAGAAATCAAAAGAAAAAGGCATCGTAAAAGCAAGCATGTAATAACGTTCCTAGTTTGGGTTTGGTTTTTATTTTATAATACTATACATCCTCCATGACGTAATCAGCAAACGCAAAACACATTTGATCACCCATGTCCTTGCAGAGAAGCAAAGCAAACCTGTTGCTTTTCCCAAACACCAAGTGCCGAGCACACAGACCAGCCAGCTGGAGGGGACATTCCCCCAAAAAACCCAGGCTGGCAAAGCTACCAGCACCAATGGCTGCACTCTTTGTTGGTAACTGAGGATATTTAGGTTTTATGTTGACGATTTAACAACTATTGCAACCACTCAGTCTCATCCAGATTCAACACACTAGGGCACAGTTGCTCCGAGAGAACAATGTTAGTGCTATTACTACTATTATTATTTTGAGGAAAAAGAAAGGAAGGACATGGCTGGAGTCCATAAAAACACGGGTTTGCCTGGTGCAGGAAAAGTATCTATTCTGCATACATGAGAATTTGAATACTGTAACTAAGCAGCCAAGAGAAAGAGCAACCCAAAGCTTTTCTGCTTTTAACATGCCACTGCAAAGCAGAGGCTTTCAAACATTTATCTTAAGAAATATCCACTGGATGGGGATCTACAGCATTCTCTGAAGGCTCTCCAGAGCAAGACCACAAGAACAGCATCGGTGCATCGGCTCCAAACTTAAATGAAGTCGGCACTTGTTCCCATGCTGCTGTCCCTCAGAGTTCTCGGGCAGAAGCTGGTGTTTATGCACCCCAGCCTATTGCTAGCAGAAAGGCAACCGCAGCCCTGTAATGAGCTACTGTTAAATTTAACAGCCAAAGTGAAGGTTTATTTCCCTTTTCACCCCAGCAGCAACGAGGAAGTAGAAAGGCCAGTGCAACTGCATATCTGAAAGCAATTATTTCCTACAGACAAGTAAAATTTCCTCAGGCTATAATGAAAAATAGTTATCGTGCCTCTAAAAATCAGATGGGAGGCAGAGGTGTTGGACAATGGCAGGAAGAGATTTCCAAGGGTACATGCGGCCATAAATTCCCAAATTATTTATAAAAGAAATGCCTCTTCCAAGCTATTTCGCAAGCAAAACCTCAGATTTCAGCCTAAGTCCACTTTTATGGCATCAGTGTTCTCGAATGCCCATCTGAAGGAAGAAAAGGGTGGGGTAAGGTAGTGGAAGACTCTGTGGGAAACAGCCCACACAGGAAATTAGCACAGACAAGATGAGCATGACTAAATAGTTCAGGCTTCAGAAAACATGGGACTTTGCAGAAATGACCACCCATGATATCTCAGTTTAATGTCTTCAGCAGAAAGTGCTTCCTCATGTAGTACAGAAAGGACAGTGGTGGTGTCTGACACGTGGGAAGTTTCAAACCCTCCTGCCCCCACTGTTATTTCTAGCACGCTTTTGTGCTTTGCTCTCACTGCTAACCTGCCCCCTGCCCTCACAGCATGAACTACAGCACATGGCAGAGTATTTGCAGATTTACAGTACATGACTTTATAACTGACATATGAAAAAAACAAAATATGGTAAGTCAGATCAAGCTAATAAAAAGGTTATCTTACACTACCAGAAACAAAATAAGGGACACAAGAACAGAACAGCAGCGATCCCTTATTTAGGGGTACTTCCCTTCTGTCGTCCCTCTTATTCTACATTAAAAATGCAGAATGCATTAAGATTGGTTAGTTTTGTTCATTAATTCACTCAGGAGAGAACTTCAGTGTCTTGGTACTCAGCATACAAGGACCCGGCACAGGAGGGAGTCACGGGAAAGTCAGACGAGAAGTCCCCTCTCGTGAAGAAACTGGCAATCTTTTGTGCTGAGGCTTATAAATCTTAATTACTTCTGTAATCTAAGTAACTATACAGAAAGACAGACAGCAGAAAATTATTTAGGTCTACTTGAAGCCAGACTACTTGCATAAAAATCAAGAAGGGTAGCCAGCGAGTTAAAACACGAAGCTGAACTCTAAACGCTCTACCCTTGAACTCTGTGCTGAGGGTACCAAGTGAATGCCTTAATTTCCACCAGCTCTGTCAAAAGTTCAAGGCAATTTTTACCCCTGACAAGGATTAAAATCTCTTTAAATATTGACACTACAACGCATAATGATAAATATTATTTTGTTTGATTTTTAGAACTGAACATACCCACTCAGCCTTTACAAACATTTTTATTTTCCTACTACTAGAGGCAAAATTTGTCAAGATATGTTGGACTGAAGCACACATGAAGTGAAACGTACACCTGCTCCCTCCTTAACAGATGAGCATGTTAGCCTGAGCTAACTCAGAAGTTTGCAACGTAGGAAACCATTCTTTCCAGCAGCACGCACCAAGAGTTCAGGTGTTACGGTCAGACGCAGTTGGACTTCTCAGTCTAGCAGCTGATCCTCATGCTAAAAATATCACTGGACATCGGCAACATGTTTTAGTACTATAGGCGTGATAAAAGAGCACCTAAATGGCGGTTACTTTTTTAAAAAGCTTTTAGGATTCTTAAATCCTTGGTTATATTTTAAAAACTGGTTATGATCTTTACATAGGTGTCTCCAGCTTTCAGTTTCATAAATAATAACCCTTGCCTGCAAGATGGCTCCCTTCAGCAGTAGGCTGAGATAAGCCAATTCCATTTAAAAAGAACAATTCAGAAGGCATTTTCGTAATGTATTTTACAGCAAGAAGGGGCTCATCTCGATAACTTTCAGAGTGGCCACTTGAGCAACGTGAGTGCAACACTTCCCTCCTTCAGCTCCGCATTTTGCCCAGGTGCCACAGGACATTTGTAGACGGTCGGTGCATTTACACAGCAAGTATTGCACAGTCCTGGACATCCACCGGGTGAGTGACAGCGATTTCCCAAAGCCTGAGGAGGCTCTCGGTTTTCTGCAACATCGAAGTTCACATCGGGAAAGACCTACTCATGTTCTTTCCACAGGCGGAGTTACATTTGTGGATAGGCCTGTGTGGATTTACGTTAAGGAAACCTACAGGCATGGATTTCACTATGAACAGCACACATGCACCACCAGGAATATCAGAAAGAAAACTGCCACAGCAATGCACCAAAGTAATTTTTCCTCCTGAAATGACCTCTTGTAGGCTGGTTCCCTGTTTCGCAATTGAGGAATCTGAAACTCAGACCACGTACACCCACGCTCACACATGCAGAGAGTAAAGGAGAGTGCCTGAGCTTACAAGGACCAGAAAACGCCAAAATATACTCAAGGCTACATTAAAAAAAGAAAAGTGTATGCGCTCGACCTCAGTGTTCTTTCTCCCTCAGCTTTAACAGACCTCGTAGTGAAGAGGGGGGAGATTTTCACTTGCAAGATGCCCCGGTGCAGTCCAGGTCCTGCCCGTGGATGGGAGCCCTGCCGCTCCAGCCGCCCTGTTTCACCGTGTGCCGGTACCGCACGGGAGAGCCGCGCACCCGCCGGGGGACCGAGCAGGGTGCAACCGGCCGAGGCCCCGCTGCCAAATCACGAGTAACACTCTAAGGAAGCCCCTGCACCCCGCAACGGGGCTGCGATGGGGCTGCTGCACCTACCGCTGCCTGCGCTACCGGGCTGCTGGAGAGAAGAAGGAAAGAAACAATAAAAATAAAAAAAAAAAAGGAGAGATCTACGTAAACACAACTGAAGAGCCAAAAAGCACAATTACAGAGCACGCCAGCTTACCTTTCGCAAAAGACGACATTTTCGCTCTTTAATAAAATAAATACTTTGCTCTTATAAATACAGACCGGGTTGTCTCTTGGGGGTTTCCGACCCCCAGCCGGAGGGCAGGCTGCCTCCCCGCGCCCCTGCGGAGCCCGGCCGGCGGCGGGGAAGCGGCGAGGCGGGACAGACGGCGGCCCCGGCCCCGCTGGGATCAGCCCTCCCGCCGCGCTGACCCCTCAGCCGAGCAGTCCCTGCCGGGCCGGCGGGCGGGAGGCAAACCCCGAGGAATTTAAATTTCATCAATGAAAGAGGCGGACCCGCCGCGCCCCAGGTTTCGCCACCCCCAGCCCTTCCCTCCCCTCCGCTCCCCCCTCCCCGCCGGGCTGGGCCGCCCGCCTCCCCGGGGCTCCCGCGCGGCTCCTCCCCGCTCCCGGACGGGACAGGCCGGGCCGGCACGGCCGCCCCGCGCTCCGCGCGCCCCGCGCGGCCCTTACGCCGGAGGGCGGCGGCGGTGCCGCCTCTCCCTCAGGCGGCGGAGAGGCCGCGAGGGGCCTCCCCGCCGCCCCCTCACGCCGCCCCGGGGAGGAGAGGGGGGGCGGCGGCCCGGCCTTACCCACCTCGTCGCTGCCGGCACCGCGGGGGGCGGGGACGGGCGGGGCGGGGCGGTGGCGCCGGGACCCGCGTGCCGCGCGCTCCCCCGCCCACCTCTTTCCTCCCTCCCCCTCCCCTCCGGCGGGGGCGTGGTCCCGACCGCCTTCCCGGCGGGCCCCTCGCGGCGGCGGCGGAAGTGAGAGGGGGCGGGCCTCGCGCGCTGTCCCGCCCCGCCGTTGGCGGGAAGACCGGGCAGGCTGTGCGTGTGGTGGGGTGTGGGTTTTTGCGTGCCGGGGTGCGGTGGCGGGAACCACTGGGGGCCCCATCCCCGGGACGGGACGGGACCGAACCGAACCGAACCGAACCTAACCGGGCGGACCGCGGCACTTCGCCCCCAGCCGATCAGCGCTGCGCGGGCAGCGGGAGCGCATCCCCGAGGATGTGTCTTGTGTGCAGGTCTGGGCGCCATGGGATAAAAAGGATGTAAGGCTACTGGAGAGTGTGCAGAGCAGGGCTGGGGAGCTGGTGAAGGGTTTGGAGGGGAAGCCGTGTGAGGAGCGGCTGAAGTCCGTTGATCTGTTCAGCCTGCAGGAGACTGAAAGGAGAGCTCATTGCAGCTCCAGCTTTCTCACAAGGAGAGAAGGGACAGGCAACGACCTCCTCTTTTTGGCGACCAGTGACAGAGCCTGAGGGAATGGCAGGAAGATGTGCCAGGGGAGGTTTAGCTTGGACATTAGGAAAAGGTCTTTAACCCAGAGGGTGCTGGAGCACTGGGACAGGCTCCCCATGGAGGTAGCTGTGGCCCCAAACCTGACAGTGTTCAAGAAGAGACTGGAAAACACCCTCAGACACACGGTGTGAACTGTGGGGTTGTCCTGTGCAGGGACACGAGTTGGACTGGATGATCCTTCCAACTCAGGATGTTCTATGATGGTGCGAGGCTGCATGTGGCACTGGAGCATGGGTGCTTCCCCGGGAGCTGGCAGCGGTGGGACAGTGTGGGACCTCTGCAAAAGCCATTCACTGCTCTCCTAGTGCCCTTCAGCCCCACAGGAGATGTGTGGAAGTAAATCGCAGTTGCTGTTCTGTCACAACATCCATAGTTTGAGGGTGGGAGCTTCCAAGAATCACAGAACAGTTGGGGTTGGAAGGGACCTCTGGAGATCATCCAGTCCAACCCACCTGCTAAAGCAGGTTCACCAGAGCAGATCACACAGGAATGTGTCCAGGTGGGTTTGAATGTCTCCAGAGAAGGAGACTCCACAGCCTCTCTGGGCAGCCTGGTCCAGGGCTCTGGCACCTCAAACTAAAGAAGTTTCTCCTCATATTCAGATGGAACCTCCTGTGTTTCAGTCTGTGCTCGTTGCCCTTCATGCTGTCCTTGGGCACCACTGAAGAGAGTCTTGGCCCATCTTTCTGACACCCACCCTTGAGATATTCATAAATATTGATAAGATCTCCTCTCAGCCTTCTCCAGGCTGCACAGACTCAACTCTCTTAGTCTCCTCATAAGAAAGATGCTCCAGGGCCCTAATAATCTTTGTAGCTCTCTCCTGGACTCTCCCTAGTAATTCCTTGCCCTTCTTAAGCTGGGGAGCCCAGAACTGGACACTGTACTCCAGATGCAGCCTCACCAGGGCAGAGCAGAGGGGGAAGAGAACCTCCCTGGACCTGCTGATCACACTTCCTAATGCACCCCAGGTACCATTTGCCTTCTTGGACACATTGCTGGCTCAAAAAGGGGGCTTGAAGCCAAAATTAGAGACAATTTGGTGCAAGAGAGCTGTAACGTTTCTGATTTATCAAGTTTATTGTGAATTTGGGCACCTCTGCCCATGGCTGAAAGGCCTTTTGGTTCCAGTTACCCTGAAACATTTAATGCTGTGGAGATCAAACACTGACGAAGCATCTACAGCCAGCGAGGAGGTGTCCAAGGCAGAGCATTGCTTCTGACCTTGGCTGCGACTTCCCACTTTGTTTAATATTTTTCCCATTTTTGCTTGAACAGACTTCCCAGTGGTGGCTGGGCTTCTTCCTATAAGGTGTTGATACCCAGTTATGGCAGGAAAGCCTGTGCTCGTGCCCATGATAAGCACTTTCTAGCACCCCATAGGTATACCAGAGCATCATTTTTTTATCAGTGGATGGGAGCTGGTGGCACAGAGTCCAGTGCTGGCAGGATGCAGCAGCCCCAAAGTGCTGGGAGCAGATACTGACTCTTTTTAGACTTGAAGAGGAGAAACTGGGCTCCAGCAAACACTGGGACTGGCAGCTCTGCCCATGGGGGTTTAGGGTGCATGGGGACTGGCTGCTCCATGCTGGACCAGCACCCCATGGCAGCACTTGCAGAAGGGAGATGCCTCCAATGTTCCTCTGCAGACCAACATGTTGGCCAAAGCCCACTTTAGCTGGTGGGGTGGGTCAGTGCACCTGGCTTTACCATGTTTCAGGGAGGCAGGGGTGCTTCTTCCCTCGCACCAGCTCTATCTGGGCTTATATGTAATTCAACAATACATGTTTGAGTCATTCAATCCAGACCTTTACACCAGTAATAAGGAAAACAAAATGTGCTTGGACAGCCCCTTCTATCTGAAGTGAGTTGAACTGCAAGCGGGACCCGTGCCCCATTTACGTGAGGAGAGGCGCGTGGGAATTGGTGGGGGACTGCTGAACCCCACTTTTGAGAGGTGGATGGGTGGGAGACACAGGCAGCCTTACCTGGGACACGCAGAGTGGGCTTCATCCTGCTGGCCAAAGCTTCCCATCGGGTCTGCAGGGAAAAAACAGGCAACCCCCAGGATGAGCCATTCAGTTCATCTCGCGTTTGGGTCTGTTTCTACCTCTCGATTTTAAAGAAGACTAAAAATACAGACCTGAAGCGCTCCGTTAATTTTATATCCAGATCCGCCTGATGTGGGGGTACCCCTTTGCGCTTTGTACTGCCAGATGAGTGCAGTGGCTCACCGCCTTTTCCTCTTCAGGGAAAATGCTCCTCTTTTGCCCTGGATCCACCAGCAGGGAAGTCCTGGATTCACTCTGGGACTTCAGCAAAATCCTGATCCTTCTGTCCAGACATTGACGTGAGCTTGCTGTTACCTTAAGTGCAAGAGCAGCCCCACTTCTGTCCTTGCACTGCTGACTAAAACACATTGATTTAAACCTGGTGCTCCGTTCCAACAACTGACCTCTGCTACAATCCCGCACCAAACACCTGCAAGCCAAAAACATAACCTAGATGATCTCCAGACAGTACCAGAACAACCCTTTTATAGCCATCCTTTTACAGGATAATTACAGGCATAACTTATGGGTGATAAACAGGGATAACTTTTTATCTGCCTGCAATAAAACTAATTTCAATGACCCATCTTACTGTGGTGGAATGAGGAAAAAAATCCTCCCTCCTTCACCGAGTTTTATGGAAGTAAAAAATCAAGGCTAAGCACTGATGGTGTCAGTGAGGTCACTGCATCACTTAGGCTGGAGGTAACCAGAATTAACCCATGCATAAATGGCAGAGTTTTGGTAAAACTCTGAGTGCCCAGATCTCTGATAGCGTCTTTTTAGGTAGATTAAGAAAATTAAGCTGATGGGGCTGATTGATAGGGTCTGTCTGTCTGCCCCCAGCAATTCCTCCCAATTCCTTCAGCAGGTGTGAAATGTCCCTGGCCCTATTTAAAAACAAAAACAAACAAACAAACAAAACTAGTTGCCCAGGAGCTAGATTAAAATGAGAGAGACATTTTTCTTGCAGGATGCATGCAAGCTGATGCATACAGCCTCCTGATGGTGTTGCTATTCGGGGGACAAGCCCAGCTCCTGAAAACATGAGTTGGGGATGCATAGGGAGCAACATGCTGGCAGCCCATCCATCCACAGGAGGTCGAAAATGGCCCGAATTAAAAAATAAGCTTTTGGTCTCACCATCTCACCCAGGTCGTTCAACATCTTCCAGGAATATCAAACTGGACTGTGTAAGAGTAAACAACAATGGGAAAAAGGCACTAAACTGAAACTGCCACTGCGTTTTATGCTTCATAAATACAATGCCTCATAAATAAATTTTAAAAAATAAAAGTGTTTTCCTTTGGTTTCATCACCCAAGAAGCTGACACCAATGCAAGATACTGCCAAAAGAGCTATTCTCACCCTCCCCTTATCCAGCCCTTCTCCCCGTCCTGCTTTTGGCTTAGTGTTGGTGGGTTTTGGCTGGACAATCACCTTTTGGATGGGTTTGTTTCTGGCACAGTGTGAAGTGGAGGTGAAAAAGCCCTTCTGAGTACCCAGCATCATCCTTTCATCTCCCTCTCATATATTCCTTCCTTAGCTCTCTCCTCTAAGTTTCCTGCTGAGGACATTTATTTTCCCTCCATTGTGTCCATTTTTCAGCCACCTTTTTTATTGACAGCTAGCTGCCTCACCCAAGCTCAGCGGGATCTGCACATAATGGAAATTTCGGTGTTTATGGGGGAAAAGACACAGCACAAATACCAGGGAAATGTGGCCAGGAGGGACTTGGAAAGCAAAGGTGGCAACATTTTAATTTACTGACTAGTGAATAATAGAAAAAGCCCTTTTCTTTCTGTCCTCCAAATTATATAAATAGTAACGCAGATGCTTTGCAGACATTTCTCTCTTAAGCTGAAAAGTGATGTCTCAGGTAAGTCTGTCTTTTTCCTTGCAAGGTGAAGCAGCATCCGTGTCCCCACTGGCCAGGCAGGGGGAGACCCCATCCCCATCACGCCCAAACCCTTTTCCCCAGGAACCCCCCCCAGGCCATTTCAGAGCAGGGGACTGAGCCTAATTTGTGGCACAAGGGTAGAGCAGGAACAGCCTGAGGCTTGGCTCTGCCAGGAGAGAAGTCCTGGCCACCCTGGCAGGGTCTGGTGTGCAGCCAAGACTGAGAAAAGAGGGATGAAGGTTGTAGCATTTAATATTTTTCTTAATATTGTAGGTCTGCCCTTCCCCTGGAAAGATCTACCTGGTTTTTGTCCCCTGGGTCTTGCTCTTAATAAAAGCACTGTTTAATATTCCCGGATATGTATGTCTGCGTAAATATAAAAATATATATGATTATATGCATCCTATATATTTTAATATATTGTATAAAGGTATATTTATCTATAATGTAGATATACATATATAAATACAGGAATTTAAATATGCATATATGTATTATATACATATAATACCAGGTGATGCATCTGGGCATCCAGAAAAGCAGACATGCAACACACATCCCCAAGGACCTGTGGGTATATATATATTGCGATATAAATATTTTTTAATTATTTTATGTATTTTGCTAGATATATGTTCTATGCAATTTATATATTATTTGCATATATATTTATCTATAATAAGAATATGCACATAAGATATATAAATACAAAGTATAATATATTAATTACATAGGATAAATAATTATATATATGAATATATTATTATAAAAATATTTTTTAAGTCTCCTTTTTCAGCCAGGGTTTTGGCAGAAAGAGACAGTGAGTGGATGGGAAACAGTAAAAATCAAACTCTATTAGATTTTTGGCTCGGGGCATGCAGGGCACTCCTGTTTGTCCAGAGCATGCTGATGGATTCCCGGGTTGTTCTAGAGACTCATTTCCTGTGACCAACACCCATGTGCAATATTTCATAATGAGAAGAGGCTCATCAGCGAGCACTGTCAGTCCCACTCCAGTTTTCCCCTCAAACTGCCTCTGCTGGCTGGGGAGCAGCCAGGCTAAAACAATATGCGCTCAGGCACAGGCTTGGGAGGACGTAAAGCACTGCATTAACAAATTTAATAGCCCCAAACAGATCAAATATTTCAAATAGCATCATTAAAAAATATCCTTCTCAGGCATCTGTCCATGATACCCCAGGACTTCAACATAGGCTGCAGAAACCCCAGACTACATTCTTCCAAAATCTTTCCCCAGTATTTAAAAAGGTATAAAAATCCCCAATCTATGGCTACCAGCATAAGGCTGCTCCAGCACTGAACCAGGTGGAGTTGAGCAAAGGCCATGCGAGCAGGGCACAGTCAAGAAGACCCTGTAAGCAGGGCCGAGCATCCCAGCGGAACTACTGAGGTGCTTCAGCCAATTGCTGTACAGCCTTTTCCTTTCCTGTTTTTTTAAAATTAAATTAAATTAAAGTAAAATTTAAAAAAAAATTCTATGGCTTCCTCTCTCTTTTTCTTTTACATGTTTAAAGCAAAGAAGCACAGCACACCTTTGGGGCAAGAGCTGAAAGCTGCTGGATCAGAAATAAGCCCAGTCATACCTAAAAATCCTCCCATTAATAACCTCAGCAGGGAGGGCCTGAAGGTTTTGGGCGCTCCCGCTCGGAGCTGCAGCGCACTTCATAAGTGTTTTTGTATCGTAGCAACCCACGAACACAACAGAGGCAGCAATGGCAGGGTCTCCTGGTTTGGGGGTGGTTTTGGTGGTGGTGGAAATGGCTGGAGCTGCTCAGGGGTCACCAGGTAATGGGGGTTATTTTGTTTGTAAGCAGTTTGGGCAAAAGCTCTGGAATAATTGAGTCTCTATTTTTAACTCGCTTCTTGCAGTAGTTTTGCATCAGTTGATGCCTCGTGGCACATCAGCATGCAAATGGCACACACGTCACTCCTGATGCGAGGCTGTGAGGGGGCTTCATCTGGAATAATAAAGCCCTTTCTGGCCTGGAGATGTTGGTGTGGTAGAGAGAAAGGCAGGGTTTCTATACATCCTGTCCCATGAGCTGGTTCTTCACGTGCTGAAAGTCTTTCTGCTCATTTTTCATTGGAAGTAAAGCCCTTGGGATAAACCCTTACGGCAAATGACAGACAAGTCATGTCCTTATCACCACACGGTCATCACCCTTTCACATTTGCCCCTGGGCTTATTCCCACCACTGTAATTAATAAGGGCAAATCAGGTGTCAGCTCGCTCCGTTGGACACAGCCATCGGAATTCTTGGCACAATGCTTTTCCTTTCAGGGCTGGAAGCCAAGTGCTGGAGAGATGAGAGGAAAACAGCTCATTACGGCCACGGCTGGGTGAGAGCCTTCTCCTTTTTCCCCCATGCGCTCAAGGCTGGACCCAGGACCTAGCTCAGACAAAGTGGCTGTGGTTGGACATCCGTGTGCCCACCCAGAGATCCCAGTTAGGGAGAGCCTCGCAGTGCTGTGCCTGGCTCACCCACCTGCTGGTGTCTGCACCTAAGATCAGACCGGTCCTCTGCAACCAGGGACGTGGTGGACCTTGACATGCAGACATCACGTTGGTGCTGCAGGAGCCAATATGGGTCTGGAACTGATGGTAACACTTTGTGTCTGCAAGGTATGGAGCTGAGCCACTGGGTGGTGAGTCTCTCTGATGATCCCTAGCTGCCTTGCTGAGGTTGGCTGGGCATGCTGACATCAAAACATCCTGCTCTAGGGTTGTAGGTCAAGCCAGGAGGACAAGGAGACTCTGTCAAAGAGGCACCGAGACCAGCCTGTTGGTATTTCCATGCCTGTGAGAGAGATGCAACAGGGAAGCAAAACAGAGGTGTCACGATCCCTTCAAGTATCAGGATGGGGAGGAGTGGAGGAAACAGCCATCTCCTCACCCTGTGTCCACACCTGACTGCTGTAGCTTCTCCCTCCACACCAGCAGATCTGCTGCAGGGGCACAGGAGGTACAGCAAGGAGCACAAACCTCTGTGCTTGTCCAGGATGGGAAAGGACACAGTTGTGCTACCAAACACAGCTTGTCCTGGAACCTTGGGTGGCCTGACCCAGCCCAAGGCTGGGCATGATACCCCATGGGCCAACACAACCACATCTGTGGGGTTACAGTGGCCTCATGGGATCCCTACACGATGAGTGATTTTGTCAGCCCTGGAAGCCCACCATCACAACCTGCACTTGTCCTTTCTAATGATGAACCATCCAGGGCCCCTTTTCAACCCATTGGCTTAATCAGGTCAGCACAGAAACTTTAATCAAAGTCCTAGCCCAGAGGACTACAACTAGCCCTGCTGATGACTCCTCCTGTAGAACAGGAATGTGAAACATCTCAGGAGGATTTTGGTGACTGACCAACAGTCCAGGGGGGCCATGAGCACGAGGTGGAAGATGAGAAATGCCAGTTAGATATTAGGAAGAAAATATGTTGACCATGAGGGCGATCTGACACTGGAGTCCAGCAAGGTGGTGGGATGTCTGTTCTGGGAGATGCAAACCTAGGCCTTGAGCAACCTGATCTAGCAAGGGCTGGAGGACGGACCTCCAGAGGTCCCAGCTCCAGGGGCCCTCACCAGCCCCTGTTCTTCTGCAGACCTATGACCATCAGGAAAAACCCACAGTCTGTTGGCAAAAGTTATAATCACTCCTTTAGTCTTGGTCTTAACCAATGTGTTTGTTTATTCATTGCCAGGTTCACCATGCCCCAGTGCATGTACTTTTTTTCTGCTGGTCCAACATTTAGGACCTAATTATATGCCAGACAAACATCTCTTCATAGTTGTGGAGCAAGAGGGGACTGGATAACCCTCTCTCTTCTTGGATAGCTCAAATTCTTGTTCATGTGGGAGGTACTGAAACTACTGACACATTTTAACGCAAAACCCCGGATTATGACAACAGGGAATGCCTTCAAGTAGTTAAGAAATATGTGCCTAAATACAGTAGTTTATGCTTCATGCAATAACCTTCACAGAATTTTAGTATTTATTTTAAGTTTATTTTAAGTAAGTTTAATTTAAGGTGGCAGAACCTGAACGAGAAGGGGAATATGCAATATTCTCGTGGAGGCAGACAGAAGCAAAGGCTTAAGGTGAAATAAAAGGATAACCCTTAGTTGGAGGGGAATTTAAGCACAAATTAGAACACTCAACTTATCTGTGCTAAAAATGTCCATCTCCTACCCCACTCACTACAAAAAAATAATATGGCTGTATACTTACTTAGGAATCACTTGTGTATCTATTTCTTCTCTCTGTGATACCATATTAACCATACACTGTCAAATTTGAAGAGGAAAACAAACAAAACAAAATCTTAGCTTCCTTCTAACTGCTGCTGAGTTTCGTAACACCCAACAATCCTCAAGATAAATAAGGAAATGAAATACGTAAGAAAGACCTACCCGTATCATTTAATACCACGTTTGTCTAGCAGCCCAAACCTGCATAGCAACCCTGCCCTCCAGCGCACTGGGGACTGTGCCCTGGGCCAACTCCCAGTCCTGCAACGGTGCAAAACCAACCAGAAGACCAACCCCAGTATGTCCAAGTGGCCCCTTTTTTTCCCTGAAATGCATGAAATTAATTCATATGCGTTTTATGCAACGGTTGTGCCAAGCCAGTACCTTACAGACATAATGTCAGCAGCCTCCTTTCTTGGCATGTACAGGGTTGTGTACACTACTGCTGGGGTAAGGAACCAAATATCACCCATTCTCAAGTATATAACAAATTCTCAAGGCCACCTGATATTTTCTGGGCCCTTGTGATTCGACTGGAGGAAGCACATCCCATGGCGGTGGTGCTGCCAAGCACCAAGGGGACAGAGTAGCCCAAAAGGCCAGTGGTGGGCTCCAGGGTTTTAGCTGTGCTATGTCCTCAGTGCTGCCTTTGGGGGAGCCACCTAAGAAACCCCAAACCCCCTGATTTGCTTTGTATTAGTGGACTGCAGGTCAGGGTGACAGGATCAGTAATATCCAACGGAAAGATGACCGAAGCTGCTGCATCCCAAAACTCCATCAGCAACATGAGCCATTCAGACAGCCGAACACCTCTCCACGGCTGCTTCTCATAGACATAACACGTGGTGTAAATACTGGCTTCGTGAGGTCACGCTGCAGTGATTTCACAGAGGAGGAATGAGGCATGTAGCAGAGATTTGGCAGGCACATGCTGGACCAAAAGTCAGGATGGCCTCAAGCCTGGAGCCAAATCTTGACGAGAATGTCCTGCCCCTGGGAGAAATCTGCAAAGAATGTGTGGTCTCTTTGGGTCCCCAGTGTCCCTTCAGGTGCTTATACCTAAGGACATGTATGAGGAAGGCAAGAAATTCCAGCTGCTGACCCGTTTCAAGTAACAGCATTGTTATAATTGACTTACTGCTTTAGTTTTGTTTTATTTTTAGATCTGCTGGTATGGGGTATGTTTAGGTTTAGAATAGAAAGGACAAGATCATGTATTTATTGCTACAAATGAGCATGTTTCTCATCTCTTCCATGTCTTGCATTTTTAGCGAAGTTGTCCATTGCCAGGCAGGCTCCCCGGAGCGCCTGGGACATGCTCATGGGGATTTTTGTGTTAGAACAGTGACTCCACACAAAGTCTGCCCTGCTCTTTTCCCCTTTCTCTGACAGAAATCAGTGGGTTTCATCCTTTTAGTTCACACCTGCTGCACACTGGACTTCCCTGCTCTGTTTCCACTGAAACAATCCTGTTCACAGACTATCCCTAGAAAGAACACTCAGTAAATCCTTTTAATTAGGGCCATGTTTGCATCCCTTAGTTACAGAGGAACAAAAGTCTTCAGCTGGAACCCCTGCTAAAGCGTTTTCTTCATGGTAATAAACAGTCATGGAGAATCAGACGAAAAGTCAGCAAACTATTTTTAGTGCCCACACTGTATATTGTCACCATAATCTCATTTTGGTGGCAAACATAGAGTCTCAGATACATTTCGATGACATGTCACAGCTGCTCAGGCTTTGCTGGTGGCAGCACAAATTGTCTCTGAGCACCATCAGCCACCATCCTTTCCATCCAACCTTGGGTGGAAAGGGTTAAAATTTGCCCACAGTACCATTATTTAAATGTTGGATGATAAATCTGTTGGATGATAAATCTGGCTGTTGATTATAAATTACATTTACTGTGATTTAGCCATTTTCAATTAGATGCTTACTGAAGTATAGCCCGTGCCTTCAGTGAGGTCCTGGAGGTTTTCTGAGGGCAGTTGTCCCTCCTGGCGGGCCAGGTGGTGGCTGTAGGACACAGCACCGGCAGAGAAAAGGACTGCAGGGGGGCCAGCGAGCAGAGGGACTGTCTTCTCCAAACCAAAGATATACGAGAGGCCTCTAGCAAAAATGGGTGAGACCAAGCCATGGTTGCACCTTGAAACATCTTGAGAAGACATGACAGCACTTCCTCAGGGAAGAGATTTTCCATTCCTTCATCAGAAATAGTGACTCCAATGCTTGTGAGTCAGTCCCATGCTCGTCTGGGCTGCCTGCATGCTGGGCAGCAAGGGAGGGGACCACGTCTGCATCCCGCTTGCCGAGTTGCATTACATCTGGTCTGGGAGGGCATCAGCACTGCTAGAAGTAGCTTAGAGGGGAGTGGTGCAATATTTTTCCCATTAATCACTTACTGCAGAGTGACGTTTTCTTCAGAAGTGAATGGTCATGGTGTACATATGTTTTGGGTTTCTGCAGAACTCCCGAGTGATTTGCTGCCTAACGTAGTATTTGAGTAAGAGGCACTAAAACCCACACAGTCACAGATTAGGTTTGTGTTCCAGTCTGCATCCTCCTTGGTGGGGAAAGCCTGTCTCAGGCAGATCTTCCTCATCTGGTCACAGCAGACCTCTGGCAGCTTGTAGAAAGCATTACAAGCATCCTCTCCAAAGCCATCCACACCTCCATGACCCAAATCAGGGAGTGGGTGTCCATGAGGAAGTCCTTACAGGGGCTGTATTTTCAGAGGTAGCAATGAGGGCTAAATCATGTAGTCATGACTAAATCATGGCTAAGCTTTTACCCAGCAGTGAAGTTGTGCTTTGATTGCAGCCATGAAAAATGAAACTTCTCAAACATAAAGCCAGACATTTTTGTCTCTGGTACATTTTCATGGAGGGTCCTGAAATTTTTAGTCTCAATCAAGTTGTTATTAGGATAGAATCATAAAATCATTTTCATTGGAAAAGACCTTTAAGATCATCAAGTCCAACTGTTAACCTAACACTGCCAAGTCCACCACTAAGCCATGTCCCTAAGCACCACGTCTACACATTTTTCAAATACTTACAGTGATGGTGACTCAACCACTTCCCTGGGTAGCCTGTTCCAATGCTTGACAAGCCTTTCAGTGAAGAATTTTTTCCTAATATCTAATTTAAACCTCCCCTGGTGAAGGTACACAACAAGCTCAGCTGTATTGCTTGCCCCAGAAAGCTGCTTGTCAAGATAAGTGCAATCAATTATTGCTAAGGATCATTGTTCAGTACCCTGGAAATAGAGGACAGGACTGGAAACCATGTCTCTGAATGTGTGACTTCTGCACAACATGGGGCCAGCAAGCAGCCTGAATGAACAACCTCACACCAGGCAGCAAAGAGACAGAGCTATTGAAGAACAGGAGACCTGGGATGTCTCCGCTGCCTTGTGCTGCACTTATTACTGGGAGCATATAATGTGATGTGCTCCAAGACCTGTATTTCACCCCACCAAAAGCTGCTAAAAGCCAGCAGCATTTGCTGTTCTGCAGTTGGGTCCTGGTGATACTGAAAGCGGTTGCTTCAAATCCAGGCTTCCCACCTCAACCACACCTGATCTCTGTGAGTGCACTTTCATTTTTTTTGCCCTAGTTTCCTTAAGCTATGTGGTGAAACATGAGTGAGTTTAATCTACTACGTAACTTCACCAGATAAATCCAGAAACAACCAGAAATGTTTTACAGGCTTATCAAGGGCAATAAATGTTCTGTGCTCCAGTGAAGAGGCTTTCGAAGGACTTTGGCTATACTGGTCGAGGACTAGCTCTACAACATGGGCAGTTTCTCCCTTCTGTGTCCCCCAGCTTTATCTGTAGCTGCAAGAAACAAGCTCACATGTCACTAAGATCAGGCTCTGGAGAAACAGCAACAGGACTGTGAGGAGCAGGCGAGGGTGAGAGGCTCTCACAAAATTCAAACTGCACAGAGCAGCCAAATCCTGCAGCTTTCAGTAAAACCGATTCATTAGGAAGGGCAAACCACTGGGTTTGTGTGGTTTCCAGCTGGAAGCCTCAAATAAGGAAAGCAACAAGTTGATTTACTGCAATGGTAAATGTGCTGGGCCACATTCCTGTGTTAACGGCGAGGGGACAATGCTGTTGCCTTTGTCAGCCACACAGGTTTGACCCAGTGCTGGGCCAGGCAGCAGTTGATAGTGTCGTATATGGGCTATATGCGTAGCATGATTGAGATACCCTGAATTTTGGCATCTCTTGTCCATGCATCATCACACTGGGCTTTAAGGCAGGACTTGCCATTTTGCCCGTTTGGAAGTTTGAGGCTGAAAAAAAAGGCATTTTTTTCATTTAAAGGGAAATACACTGAAAAAAAATCAAGACCAGAAAGCCCCACGGCCATGTAAGAAGTTAAACTGGTAGGTACTGCCTCTCCAGAGGACATGACATTTTTGCTCAGTGCTTTTCCTGCCGAACCTGGAGGTCCAGGGGCTGCTCCACATCCCGCTGGCTCCTTGGCTGGTGGCACCTCCTCCCAGCCCAGCACAGGTGCCAGCTTGTCCTCATTGCCCTCTGTCCCTGTGGCAATGCAAAGGTGGTTCTGCTCCAGCAGCCACACGGCATGGCCAAACCCTGCCTCCAGCTGCAGAGCCACCACCCTGCCTCGTCACCGCCACCGGCTTTCTGCTCGCAGGCGGCTCTCCCTTTGCCAGCTCTGATTGCGTGAGAAACACAGCAAATCGCTGCTGTTGTCCCCCAGATGGCAAAAATCCACATGCCAGATCCTTCGGAGAGCTCATCCTCAGGGGAGAGGGGTCCCAAAAGCCAGCATGGCAAATCAAAAGCTGGTTAAAGCAGCCTGCAAGGCTAGTGGAGCACCACCCCATGCTCCTCTTTGGCCAGGGTCCCTGTCTCAAGGGTCTCCCACAAGGACTGCAGTTATTATAGCGAGTGCATGATTTATGGGATTATTATTTTTTTTTTATTCTTGATTTTTTTTTTCCAGTGTATTTCCCTTTAAATGAAAAAAATGCCTTTTTTTCGGTCTCAAACTTCCGAAGGGGCAAAATGGCAACTCCTACCTTAAAGCCCAGTGTGATGATGCATGCACAAGAGATGACAAAGTTCAGGATATCTCAATCATGCTACGCATATAGCCCATATACGACACTATCAGCTGCACAGTCTCCTGTGGATGTTTCACATGGTGCTGCATGACCGCAGCTGCAATGGTTGAGCAAGACTGATCACAGCAACACATTTGCTACTGCAAATCCGTTTTTTACCTGCTCAGTACTGGACCTAGCAGCAGAGGACCTTGCAATTCGTGTTAAAATGCTAAATATCGAAGTGACCAACACCTTGAGGATTGTGCTGTATTTTTTCAGCTTCTTGCATCTCCCCAAGTATCCCTACCAGTATGTGCTGGTTGCAGCCCTGTGGGACAGCAGATTTCACCCGAATGGCTGGGAGGTAGCGACACAAAGCCATACAGCTGGGAATAAGACAGCCTGTCAGGAAATAAGTACAGGACTTTTTCCGTGATGGCAGAAGTTTGGGGAGATCAGCTCATGAATTCAACTGGAGGGGCAGAGTAATTTTGCCTTTTTTAGAGGCCCAGAAGATTGGGAGCCCCCATAAAGTTTAATGAGATACTTCTGCCAAACCATTAATAGAAGCTGTTGAAAAGCAAATTATACCCATGTATGGGGATTCAAGCAACTCCAGCAGTTATTCACTCAATGAGAGCTGGCAAAGCAGCCTTTCCTTCAAATTTCATAATCCCCTTTGTCAAGAACTTCCTCCTTTCTCTCATCAGGTTTTAATTAAATTTGCTCAGGATGCGCATGTTTTCCTTCCCAAGCCACTTCTCTGTGGATCAGCCCAGAGCTGGATTCAGCTGGGCAGGAAGCCTGGATTGCCTGCTGGGCACCGGGCATCACAGTTCCCCAGGGAAAACTGTGATCCTCAGCAAAATGAGACCTCATCTGGTGTGTCTCAAAGGGTGACATAACAGGTGGCCTCCAGAAAGCCCAACTGCTCGGCAATTGGATCTTTTTAAGCTGATTTAGAGACTCCTGATCTAGTCAGGTGGGAGGTGGATACGGCTTTTGGACATATCAAATGGCTTTTTTAATGCTGTTAATGAAACAGGGGAGAGGGTAAATTTCTTAGCTGCTTGGCTCTCCTTTAAAGAGAAAAAAAGGTACAATAAATCTCAACCTTTCCCAGATAAGGGAGAGACTGTGGCATGTCATCCTTCACCTTCAAGCTTTGTCTACAGAGCTGAGTCATTACTGCAGCTAATTAGAGACCTCAAGCTGATTATGAGGATTGCAATAAGTGGAGTTACAAAATCTCTGGGCCTGATACTCCTTAGTACAAAAGCCATTTTACACTGACCTGGCCTTAAAATACCCTGGGATGATGTAAAGTGCTCTTAGAGCAAATGGGATGAATCCATCTGCAAATGCAGGGAGGGACTGGCACACATCACAGACCACCAGCATCTGAGGCTGATGGGACTCTCAAAGGCCTCATCAACCTCCAAGTGAAATGAAAGCATCTTTCTGGTCACACAGAGACCAGTCTTTCACAACAAACAAAAATTTTTAAAACATATTTAGGCAACTACTTGAAATGCCGACTGATATTGATCCAATAAAAGCTGAACAAAACCTTGCCAAGTCCATTTGCAGGTGCCTCTAGGGTTATCTTAAGACCTTAACAAATCGGTAAAACTCCCCTACAGGTCACTTCTTCCAGCACTTCCATGGATGGACTCTCCCTAAACTTCAGACATGTTTTAAACTCGATACAAACCTGAAAATAAGAGCTCAGCTTTTCCATAAGAGTGATAGAGAGAAAAGAGCTTCCTGTGTTGTTTTAAAATAACTCAAAGCAACAGATATCAGCCCACTGTCCACAAAACAACTTTTGAACTGGAAACACCAGGGATGCATGATGGTCTTGTGGCCTGGGGGTGGCCATTTGGGGACAAGGTGCCAGGGCTTGTCCCGAACAGGGAAGAACCACACTCCCCAAAATGGAGAGCACTCTGCCAGCCCCAGCAGCCCAAGAGCTGCTCTGTCCCCACCCACAGGGTCCTCTCAGAAGCCACCGGTGGTGTGTCCCAGGGCACAGGGCTGCGCACACAAGGCAGTAATCTTGGCAGAGGAAGGAAGCTACAGAGGGAAGCCTTATCTCTAGGCTAAACACAGTTTCAAAAATATGACAATAGTCATGAGACCTGCGACCCCAGTTATCTAGTGTAAGGTTACTTCCACAGTGACATTTGGATTTCAGCATCATCTGTCACGGCTTTGAGTCAGCAAATAGCTACAGCCAAAGGTTTAGCTTTCCCTGAGTAAAGTAGTGCAGGGTGTTTCGCTGGTCAGCATGCTCCTTCCAAGCTCAGCAGCTCCCAGAACCTGCGGGATGGAGCAGGCAGGAGGTAGCTCGTGTCTTTGAACTTTTGGAGCGATTCCTCTGCTCACCCTGGGCACTGCAAGGTCCTGGGGACCAGCATCTGGGTATGTATAGAAGGTTATGCCGAGAAGCCAAAATACTACAGATTCCCTCCCACTGGCTTCCCAGGGCAGATCAACCCTTTCATATGCAGAGATAGTGCTGCTATATGAAGGTAACCTGTGATACTAAAAGAACATGAAAATCCAGCCAAACCAGTATGCCCAGCTGGCAGTATCAGGGAGAACAGCTCGACCCTGGCTGGTGGAAACCAGGACTCCATCTCCTTCAGCCCAGGCGTCCTGCCCTTCCCCCGGACCAATGCTCCAGGCAAGTGGGAGTACAGAAACCTCTGCCATCACCTTTGCTTGTCAGCAGATCAGAGATCTTAGGAAGGACTTTTTTCCTGTAATGGGAGGTTTTAGTGGGGAACAGGTACGAGCTGTGGGATAACACAGTGGCGGCCCCACACCTAGTGGGTTAGTGGAAAGGATAGGATCAGCGTGGATCCCTCTGTCAACAAAACTAGAGCGTGGGCTGCTGTCATGGCTCATTTAGGAGGAATTATAGGTTAAGTAGGGTGAAGAATTGAGAAGCAACCTGTTTCTGGATGAGGAAGAAATGCTTGTGCATAAATAAATACATGTATGTATGTATACAAGCATTTTCTGATCTAAAGAAAAATACGTTTCCATGGCTTTGCGATCTCATACTAAAACAAATAAAAATATATAAATATTTCTTCATGTCCTGCAACCTTCCTGCTACCCTCACCTGTCTGAATGTCTGATCTGTAAGAGATGCTGCGCTAGGATACAGAGAGGCAGAGTGGGGCAAAGGACTGGCACAGATGGAGCTCAAAACACTCTGGATTACGTCCTGATTGCAGCTGATACAAAAAAAAAAAAGAACATGGACTTCCTGCAATCATTTTGGTGGCATGCAACTTCCAACTTCCTCTCGTTTTTACCTCGCTTTTCCTTTTAGGACTTCTCTTTGCAGACACTTCCCACTCTTAACCTGCTTTTCCCCAACCACTTTCTTCTGCCATGATGTTTTTTCCTCCATTTTCCTTCTCTGTTTCTCCTAGGCAGCCAGTTCCTCTGGACCAGCTAGAAGAAGGGGAGTCCTGAGCCCATCCCTTGTCCCATGTGTGAGAGGGGCATTTTGGACCATGAGCAGCTCAGAGGGCACTTCCAGACATGCTGTAGCTTTGCTATGAAGGCTGTCACTGGCAAGATCGACCTCAGCTTGGGAGATCTGCTCCTCTGCTTTATGAGCAGCAGCATGCTGGGCTTTCAACACCAGCCCTGTTGCATCAGCATGTGGGCTGTGGTCTCTGTGTTTGCCACAGCTACAGTCCTCTGGGAAACACAATGTTTTTGGGAAAATCAGAAAAGCTTCCCTCGTTGTCCTGGTGCTGGCTGGATTACACCCCACAGAGGACAGAAGCTATACCAGCCTCTGCAGCACAACAGCTGCCAGGTCAGAGGAAAGCCAGAGCTGCAAAGTTGCCATCTAAATTCAAATCCACTGTTTTCTCATAGATAGGGTGCTCAGAGGCTGATTTGGGGTTCTTCTAAAAATAATGACCCCGTTGCTCGTTTCTGATTGGGCTTCTCCAAAACTCAGGAGGTTTTAGATTGTTTGGAGACCCTGAACCAAAGCAAAACTGGAGACACCTAGCAACAAGTGAGTTAGCAAGCAGGAAACATGGAAACAGAATTTAAAATGTCAGGGCTGTCTCTAGCACTGCTGCAAATCCTGCAGTTCTGCCATAATTACATCAACAGCACAGGACATGGATCCCCCCTGACTTCATCCCAACCTTTCAGATCGTCCCAGTTCACACTTGGCTGGTGACCTTCCTTCAAGTCACTTTGGACATGGTTGGGAAGGAAGAGAGTTTAAGAGTGTGGATACAACCTGCTCTTTGCCAGTTGGCCCCAAGTGCCAAAAGCCATCTCAAATGCTTGTTTCCAGCTTGGACAGGATGATTGTGAAGCTGTGTCTAACAAAAGCCTTAAGAAAAAGAGCTATAGAAATATTCCAGCAGCTTCATGTTTCCCAAGGAGAGGAGGAGCAGGCTGTCAGCTCCCTTGCCAAACAAATGTATTTACAGGAGGAACAGCTCCATCAGCCCATTCTGTACCCAAAAACCCAGGAGGAAAAGGTCTAATGCCTCTACCCTGGACACACAGCTCAGTGTTATGGTGGCATGTGTGCTGCATAGGTGGCCAGGGATGTTCTCAAGCACAGGACCTTGATCCTTTCTGTGAGTAAATCGTTAGCACAGCCCTGAGCAGTTTTGGCCAAGCCAACGAGCCCTGTCCAAATGATTCCCTTTTAGTTCTGCAATGGGTAAAGAGGCATCTGAGCAGAGTGGGCATCTTGCATGCAGAAAAGGTTTTCTTTGCCTTTGTCGGGGGCACCTAAAGAAAAGGGCAGACCTTACCGGGACTGACATAGAGAGAAACATGCTTTAAAAATACCCACCTGCATGTGCCAAAATGGAGCAGAAGCAAAGTGAGAAAAGAGGCATTTTACTTCCTGGCTCATTAGCAGGCCTGCAAGGGGAATTGGGTCACACATCCCATATGCACCAGGAGCTGGTGGGATGCACTGCAGCACGACATCTCCAAGAAGCCCTTTTACAGGGACTGTGGCCTGGAGCAGATAGATATCTGCAGCCCAACAAAGTCCCCCCTCGGATACTTTAAGGCCAAATAGCTGGTTACTGGAAGTGAGGTGCTGAACTTACAGGTGGCTTAGGTTTGTACATTTGCACCTGCTCCCACAAATGCACCAGCACCTGGCTGAGCTGCTGTGGAGGAGCTAGTGTGGAGGAAAAACAAGAAAACGCTGCCCTAAGAAAATCTGTATATAGCAGAGCTGTCACTGTGAACACGCATAAATAATAGTAAACCAGCATGGAAAAAAAATATCTATGGTTGCTAGGCAAATTAATGTTCCAGCTTAAACAGCAAATATAAATTAGCTCAGGGTGCACACAAGAGAGTGCAGCCTTTGCAGGGGCATGAGATGCTTAAAAGCTAAATGCTGGACAAGGCAATAATGCTTGGTGAGAAGGGAAATTAATGCCCTGTTGTTAGAAAAACAGGGCTAGGGAGGAGGGGTGCTGGCTAGCAAAGAATTTGGCAGTGCATCACTCCCATTAAATCTTTCCTGTATGTGTTTGGGGCGAGCTCAGGCTAACTGAACTTCTCTGTACCTTTTTTCAAGTATGTAATAAGGTAATGGCTTGTAATTCCTCATGCACAGCTTGCCATATCTTCCAGGTCGATCCAGTGCTCCTATTTTGCTCTCCTGGAGCAGACTCTGGCCGTGGCATTTTGAGGCCAAGCTGGTCACGTGGTGAGATGGTTAAAAGGCACCAAAAATAGCAGGAGCTATTGAAAAGACAACTCTGTGCCGGGAAGGCTACAGATGGACCTCAGGAAGGGAGGGAAAGTCACACTACAATCCCTGCATTGATGGCACCACACGCTGAGTGCACTTTTCATCTCTCACCGCTGCAGAGAGAGACAGGAAGGGTCATCGAGCCATTTCGCATCCCGGTCCCACTGGCTCCACTGGCTTTTGTCTTCTTGTACCCCTTTCAGATGGGGAGAAGAAGACAATTCTGTGCTTTTTTTCCCCTTTGAAATACACCCTTGTTGGACTCTGCAGCACGTTAGGTCTTCAGTGGAATATTTTCAGTGGCTGTGAGTCGTTCTGCGGTTAAACAACAAACAGCAGTAAAATACTAGTACATTTTCCTAGTACAGGAGACAGAGTGTCTATTGTCATCAGTACTTAAGAAGGACTATTCTTATATGTGATCCCTGTCCTCATTTTTTATCCAGTTATCTGTTCCCCAAAAGCTTCTTTGGGAGCAGATGCTAAATGTATGTCATCAATTCTTTCCATATATTGTTATTTTGAAATTCAGCAGTTGTTGTCAGCTTTTTGTGAAGTCTTACTCAAGAAATGAAAATAAGAAGGCCAGTGCTATTCAGTTAAAGAGATTTCATTTCCTAGTCCTGTGAACAAGGGTGTAAGCAAGCAACTTTACTCATATGAGCAACTGCTAGGACTGAACCTGTGTCCTGCTGTAAAGTGAATCCTTTATAATTCATTCTGTCTGCAAGCATTCACCATCTAAGTATTAAACGGCATAACACAAGGAAGAAAGCTGTGAACACCAAGAGGAATTTAAGTTTTACAATGCTGTAGTTTCACAACACTTCATTGCCTTTCTGAATTGTACGTTTCCTACCAACGATGCTACCAGGAACTTTTCCTGTTGAATACAATATTTTTTCCAAGACTGGCTTGTAATTCTGGGCTATAATGAGACCCACTGAGAGATTTGCCATTTCCATCTGAAATTAGGGGGAGAAGCATGTCCAGATTTAGAAGTATACACAAAAAATTGCAGAGGACATGAAGCAAAATCCGCTCCGCAGTGGGTCACATCCAGTTTGTATTAAAGAAACATGCTCTGCTACTGAGGAGAGGTGAATCAACCCGTCTGTGCTGTCCTGGGTCCCGGTTCAACGACAGCACATGTGTTTGGATATGCAAAGACAGAATTTGGCCTTCCACTACCATCACATGAAAAACAAATGTAATATGGTCAATGTAGTGATGCAAAACCCAGCTGGAATGTGACTCGTATTTAATTTTCCTAGTATAACTCAGCAAACCTCTATCCACGAGGCCGCACGTGACATTTTTCATTAAACTGTACAGCACGTATCAAGCCCTCTGTCTTTAAGATGACATTTCAAGCCCCCAGAGGAGGGACAGTTGTCAGGGCTATGATTAAAATAGATCCTTGTTTGTTGGTGTGACTTTTACTTGGCTCCCAGGAGATGTGTCAGTGAGCCTTGCCACCTCTCCTAAAATAAGACATGCCCTGGATGGATGCGCATATAACATCCAGTTGAATGCTGATGGCTCTGAACCTGCTCTTGTTTGCACCCATCCTAGTTGGGCTGGTGATCTCCTCTGAGCACCTCTCCATCGTGCAGGTGTGAGGGCACCCAGGCTGTGTGCAGGAGTCTCAGATGGGTTGGCAGAGTCCTTCCACCCACCGGGGAGAAAACCTGAAGATCTCCTGGTACTCAGCTAAGGCAAAGAACTGGGGTTTTGTGGCAGAGCCAAGAGCAATAATTTGAGGTCCTAAGGCTGCATTTGCTTGTGATTACACAGTTCAATGACTTCTGGGGGACCACAAGGATTTATAAGAAACCTTGAGGGTTGATGTCCTGTAGCACGTCCATCACTTCACACAGCCCCACAGCCCTGGCCGTGAACTCAGCCCTGGCTAAAAATAGGGCTGAGCCATGCAACTGAGCCCACATAAGCAGCTCTAATGCAACACCTGCTAATCGCCAGCTCTCGGGAGAGACAGACACGCAAAGCTGCCCTGCCAGGGTGGGTTTCCAGAGCTAACACTGGGAGATAAACCTTTTTCTGACATTATTCTCTCAAATGGAGCAACGGGGCTAAAGGGAAGTAGCTGTGGCTGTGTGTTAGATTATTCACCAAGAGCCTGAAATATGCCGGTAGAGGCAAAGGAGGGAAGACAGGAACTTTGCAGGTGGGAATGAGACAATAAAATCTTTTTGTGACTTCCACCATCTTCTTGAAAAAGTCCTATAAGGAAGTCTAGCAGCTACTCACTCAATGAGAGCTGGCAAAACAGCCTAAACTCCCTAAAAGCAACATCCCATCCTGTGACTGCTCAAGTCTCGCACCACACAGTGGCTCCTCCCTGGACAGTAAGCTTAAAACACAGACTTCATTCCCGCTTTCATCCAGACATGCCTTTTCACTGAATCTTACTCTGACTTCAGCAGCTCCTTAGTAGGGACATGATAGATGCCATGACCCAGACCTCATTAGCTTGTAGTTGTTTGAATGTCTCAAACCTCCTTTTTTTTAAACTCATCTTGTATTGCAGCTGGTTCAACAGCTTCCTTGGAAAAGGAGCGAGCTATAAAAATACGCTCTTCTTTCTAACAATACATCTTCCACTTGTTGTCCCCTCATTCTCTAAATCCTCAAAAGTCGGGCCTGGTATTTTTGGCTGGGGTGGCAGCAGATGAGACCCGTGACTTGGTGGCACTTCTCCTCTGAAGGTGAGAGCTGATGAGAGCTGGACAAATGCCAGCGCTGGAAACTGAGGCCAGCTCAGCCCTGGCTGATCCGCCTTTCCCAGATGGATGACCACGTCTGCCCATCACCTGTCAGCCCTGCAGAGTGAAAGGCCAGATGAAATAAATACAAAGCAGCTTAAATATTGCTTTAGAGATACATTGGGTGGCTAGAATGAGTAAGTTTTCTGCTCTTAGTAACTAGGAAAATCCTTGGTTTGTCTTTGAGTCCAGTTTGATATCAAGTGGGGCTATTGCAGAAAAAGCAAAACCTGCTTTTTTAATGTTTTTCTCAGTGACGACAACTTGTGGGTTGATTCAGTTCATCTTATCAAGGGACTTTAGAAAGTTTAATGTTTTGTCCTTGGTATCAGCAGGGCAGTGTGTGCACACTGTGAGTGGGGGACCTGCTCCCAAGGCTCCAGCTTCTGCTGTTGCACGTGCCTGAGGGCTAGCAAACTCCAGGTGATTAAATATTAACATTTATTGCAGTGCATCCACTTTGTTCTACATCCAGTGCAAGCTCTTTCTCTGGGGAATGCAGTGGTTATGGTAAGCCGCATGATGTGGGAGCTCAGTTATCGTGCACAGTACTGGCAGTGAATAAAGCCTTCAGTTAGGTTGATGCCATTACTCCCATTTTGGATAGGGTGAATTGCTACATAAATAACATAACACCATCTAATCTATCCTTTCAGCTCTGATTTAACTCTCTGAGACTGATTTGTCTACTTTTTAAATTACAGTTCTTTTTTCTGTCTTCTCCACAACTGCTTGGGAGAAGTTGTTTATGTGTCTTTGAATGAAACTCTCCAGGGAGATAGACCCAAACCATTCCTTTTGCCCCAGCTGGCATGATTTCCCTTGCAGCACTTATAATGTGCTTCACCAGTGCAGCACTTGCAGTTTTAGGTATAGCAAAGAAAATCTTGGATCAGCTGTGAAACAGTCACTTCTTAAGTGAAGCAGATTTGAGATCAAGTCATAAAAAACAGAGGAGGAAGAAACACCTAAAAAAGGAGGGCTGCACTGACAATGCTCAGCCCTTATAGGTACTGGATGTAATCATAGCTAATGCCTTTCTATCTTTTTATATTTCTCTGCTCTGTTGAAAATTGATGACCACTTCAAGAGCCCAAATTTAGTTTCAATTTTACAGCTACACTGCGAGGGTGTAGAACAGGATTGTGCAAATTCACCTCCCAGCCCCATCATATCTCCTGTGGCACAGCTAGACAGAAGTGGGCACAGTATGGATTAATGATTTGCCTTTTCTTTCCCCTTCAAATAAATCTAATAAATCTTTGAAAACCTGTGTTCGTGTACAAAAGCTAACACAAATGTGGTCACTCCAGGGAGTCTGGAAGAGAAACTGTAGTTTGGCCAAACAATTCATCTTTATTATATTGATTCTGTCAAAGCAGCATAAATGGAAGAAAAGCCTTTAAGTCTATGTACCAGAGTGCTGCCTCCATCTGATGCAACAAGCACATGTTTTCAGGAAACATGGTACCTTGGGAACTGCCTGCTTTCCAGACATCTGCCAGGTCAGCTTATGGGCTTGGATGAAAACGGTTAAATGATGGTGGCCTGAAACATTTTGCAACTTTTGCGTACTCAATAGCACACCAGGATATGAGTCAGGAGAAAAGGTGAGGCACGTCCTGATTGTTTCAAGTAACTCTGCTCTTCAACGGCATGAGCTGTGTTAGAAAAGCACTACCAGGAAATCGTGTGGGAGCAGCATGGATAGCCTGATGCTGTTTTCTTCAGCTTGGGTTCTTGCCTCTCATCTCTTCTCGCATTGTCTTTTTGCTGCAGGTGAGGGTTCGGCTGAATTTCCAAGCACACCTCAGCTCCAGGAGTTGCTGCAGGATACTCCATGCATTCACTACCAGAGAAGGAACCGTCCAGCTGCTGCTCGCTCTCAGCACAGCTGCACACCTGGATTAAATTGGGCATTAGATACAGCCAGCTGACTGCTGAAACTATGCCCAGAAATGGAAGAAATTACTGTTCTCTGCCCCTCCAGACCCTCACCTTGAGCTGTGCTGGACCCTTACTAGCTCCAGAGAGAGATCCCGCTGCAGCATGGTCTGTCTGGGGGTGGGGGCAAGAATCTTCGCCAGCACGGAGGGTCCTAACAGCCCCCCATTCTCCTGACTGAACCGAAAGAGTTAGTTCAGTGGTGATGAGAGTAACATTCTCTTTCATTTTCTGAATGTTTTGTAAGTCCTGCCCCAGCTTTGCACCCAGGATAATTTCCAAGCACAAGCTCTCCTGCTGTCACTGCCTCAGTCTTGATTTTTGACTCGTATGATTTCCTCCCAAGCCTTTCCCACAGCTTCAATTGCTGGCATGTGCACAGACTTCTTCACGACAGTGACAACTGGAGTTGCCTGAGCAACGCAACCCCCCTAGCCCCATCCCCATCCACGCTGGCTGCCATCTGTACTCTGCCTTTTACCCCAGTTAACCTCATTTGCCTTGCCAATGCCAAAGCAAACACAGCAGAGGTGCAGCATGGCACAGACAGTTCTGTTGGCACGTGCTCTCGTAGCCGTTTCCTTGCAGCCTTTACTGGACCTTGGTAGCCCACCAGCTTCCTTCAAAGACACACCAGGTGTGACGATGCTGCCACTTGTCTCACATGGTGTTGGGCTGTAAGATGGATACCATCCACCCAACATCTCCAAACACCAGCCTCTTCTCCATCTACCATCCACTGGCACCTTCTGTTGTGGCTGCTCGTCTGCTTTCTCCTTATCACAGGGTTAATCGATACTTCCTTCTCCATGGCCCTTAATTCTCCCTATTTCTGCCCGTATTTCCCTTCTCCCAGAATTGGTAGCTTTTGCCATTATTCCTCAGGCTGGCCTGGCTCTCTTCCCACTACTCACATTTCTGCTTAATCAGCTCCTCCTAACTAGAGGTGACATCCTTGTCTTCTCAGACAGGTTGTCTTTCTACCAGAGTCACATGTTTCATTTTCATGTCTTCTCTCTTGGGGGCTCAGCTGCTGGTTTTGTGAGCTTCAGGCTCTTGGTTCTTTTGACTCATCTGCTCATTTTCTCCTGTCCCTTGAAATTCATACTCTTAATCACCATTCCTGACTATCTTCCTTCACTCCACTTTGCTTTCAAAACATAAGTTAACCTTGGCTAGAATCAAAAACACACCTGCTGTTCAGAGAGAAGGAAAAAAAAAAGGAAATCTCTTTTTCTTGTTAAGCACATTAAAAAAGATTATTCTCAACCAATTCTAAAATGGAAAAAAAATAGAATAGATCTTTTGTCAGAAGTAAACAGAAGACAATGGCAGACAATGCAAAAAGAAAAGGAAGGGTGCTAAAATTGAAAATGAGGGATCTCATTACAGATAAGTTGTCTGGACAGCGCAATGTCTACCTTTTGGATAGGCAAAAGGTATCTTAAGATGAAGCTCATGAACTAAAAACTTGTCATGATGAAAAATACCTGATGCTATCAATAGCATATAATGAACTGAAAATAAGAGTGAGAAGCAGCATTGATTTTGTGCCTGGTCCTGCTTTTAGCGAAGTCCATAACCAAACTCCAGTCAAAATCAATAGCAAAAGTGGTTGGGACACCACAAGACGACTTTGATCAGGCTACATCTCTGTGGTTTTGATTTTCAGTTTGAGGTCATTCAAACTGCGTTTCTTGACCTTTTTCAGATCAGCCTTCTTAAAAAAAATATGCAGGAGTGCCTTTGTGCCATGATACCCCAATGTTTACATTTCCAGAATAATAATTGCATAATACGAACGCCAAGGTAAACTTTGAGTAATCATTTATTACTTCTTTTACGATTCTTCCATTTGTTTGACTGTGTGCCTGAGGACATACGTGGATGGATGGCTCTTTTGCAGTCACTTCCCCAACGTTTTGTGACTGGCGTGCTTTGTCACGGAGTGCCTGGAAAACACAGATCCCAAATCCTCCCTTCCTGCTACTGAAAGCTGTATGAGGCAGCCCAGCAGTGCTGCCCACGTCACAGGCAGAGGAGCACCACGCAGGAGCCTTGTGAGTCAGACACCTATTTATTAATATTTGCTCAGGTATCACTGCCATTGCCAAGAGAAATGTTATGCCTGAGTAGGTATGGGCCTCATCACCTCCCTTGTGAACACAGCAGGAACCAGATGGCACACGGCATGAAGAAAAGCTGCGGCACTTGCAATAAAGGTCCGGAACATGACAGCCCTTCTTTCACTGATGAAGTTTTCGAGGACTTTATGACTTGTATTTTTGATTAAGATAGATAGTAAGGTAAACTTTGTAGGCAGCATTTCTGACTTCTGTTTTTTCCACAGATTTCAAGCAGGTTTTTTCAAGATTATTTGTACTGATGAATGTTTCAACAAAGCATCTTTCTTGAGTGCCTCCAGAGGGACGAATGTCAGCTCCCAGAGTTTTAACAGTGTCATTGGTGGCTTGTAACAAGGCAGCCTGGGATTTGGAAGACGAGTTCCAGTAACCTTCAGCCATGGAGTACCTCTGTCCTCCATACAGCCAATATGTGAAGGCGGTTACCGAGCGTACACCGTCCAGCTCCTTGCATTCACTGAGCACATCATGGGCAATTTCCATGCTAAAAGCCAAAATAAGAGGTCACTCCCCACTCATCATGTGACCAAGATCATTTATCCAGTTTAAAAGATCCAGTTGAAAGACCAAGGACCTTCCATGCAGGTTACTCTGAGTCATGTCTCAAAGCAGCTAGCTTGTAGGTTTGGGGACACTGTTCAACAGATATTTTTCAGTTAGGTCTTTCTTTCTGTTGTCTTCTCTGGTCTGCTGAAGAGCATCAACATCAGCCAAACCCTGTGTTATATTTTAGAATCACAGTCTTATTCAGCAGTAAGAGTGGGAGGCCTGATAGTGGAGTGTAGAAGTATAGAAAGTTAAACATAGAAACTATGAGCCACCTTTTTTTCCCCACTTACCAAAAAGAAATGAAATCTCTTGGGTTTTCTTCCATCATCAAAAGTTTCTCTGTGAACCAAAATGAAGCATTGTGTTTCTTTGCTTGGGTGAAAAGGAAGAAAAGCTAATTTCACATTGTGATGGTGCTTTCAGTTGTGTCTATCAAGTGGCTCAGAGCTTTACAAAGAGATATTGCTTCTACTGTCCTCTTTGCCTGAGAGAATTTGAACTGCTTGGGAAAATGCCAAGACTCCTGCATATTTTGGGACATGATGGGAATTTCTAATCTCACTTTGTAGAAACAATCATACAGCAGCAAGAACTGATACCCTCAAGACCCATTTGCTGTAGTCTCTATGAGGAGTTAAACAGACTTATACCATCCTTTTACTCTCTGAATCAAAAGACCAGGAACTAGGATGGAAACCTTCTGCACCAAAATTATCACTTTTTCTGATGTTACTGTTTGACTAAGAAGCATTGTTTCTCTAGATCACTTCTCTGCCTCTGTCTGGCAGGCACCCTGAGACAACAGTGCAGTGGAAACAGGGGAGGTCAAGGTAACTGGCACTTCTGTTTTCTCTTGCACTTAGATTGTGCCTACTCCACATAGAGATCCAAGAGACACTGGGCAAGATCAGGTCTTTTTCTCTCCAAATAAAAAGGGATCTATATTTCTACCATAAGCCAAAAAGTAAACATTGGACCATTACAAAAAAAAAAAAAACCACAGAGAAATATCAAGAGGCAGATCTTCATGTCCAGCACTCCAGGCTTGTGTGTTCTACTGCGACTTCCCTCCAAGTCCTCCCCAAGACCATACAGCTGCCCTGTGGGGACACCTCGTGGTTCAAGTGACACTTTTGGTTTAGGTGTTGGTGGCTGGCTCCAGGGAAACAGCACTTCTTCAGTGCACTATGATCTGCCCAAAATATTTTAACTGCCAATGTGCCTGGTGGGAGGTGAAACATGAAGTCAAATTTGGAGGTGGGAACTAAAGCGGACAAGTCTAATCTATGATTTCCATAAAACACTCAGTCTTCTCCTAATAATTTTCTTAGCAGCTAGTGCCAATTTCAGACAAAACCCAAAATGTTGCATGGGTGATTTGGTCTCCCTGAGTATTCATCACTTTTAGATCAAACCAACAGCCAGCAGATTGAGGAAGGGATGATTTCTCTTTACTTGGCACTTGTTAGCCTGTATCTGGATACTACATCCAGTTTTAGGGCCCCCAGTACGACAGCAGCGTTGATAAACTGGAAACAGCTCAGAGAAGACCTCCAAGGTAGTGGATGACAAGAGGCTGAGGGACAGAGGCTTGTGCAGCTTGGAGAAACGGAGGCTTCAAGGGAACCTAAATGTGGTCTTCCAACACCTACAAGGAGATTGCTAGGAAGACGGAGCTAGGCTCTTCACGCTGGTGCACAGCAGATGAAAGATTACGGACATGAATTGAAAGAGGGGATTTTCTCACTAGGTGTTAGAGGAAAAAAAATAACAATGAGTTTAAGTAAGTACCAGAGCAGGTTGCCCAGAAAGCCTGTCCAGTGTCCATCCCTGGTTTCAAGACCTGACAGGATAAAGCCCTGAGCAACCTGGTCTCATCTTGCTGTCAGCCTTGCTCTGAGCGTGGGTTAGACAAGGGACCTCCTGAGATCCCTTCTAGCATGGGCAATTCTACAGCTACATGGCAAATTGGCCCAGTACTGATAAATAAGGCCAGAAACCCATTATTTTCAAATTTCTGAGGTTTTAAAACAAAAATCTTTGAGAAATGGGCAATTAGGCCAGAGAGAATCAAAACCAAGCTAGGACATGGGCTCTTCACTGATGGAAACTTGAAAATGAAGTTAATTAACATCTATTAGGCACTAAGGAGGAGATATTTTTTGTGCTTTCTTTTCCACTTGCTGCATGTGTTTAAAACCGCTGCCCAGTTTGAAGCTATCCCAGTGCTCATTTTGTCCTTCTGGAGGAACAACCCTCAGTATTCTTCTTGCAAAACACATTTTCTTTCTTCAAGGGTTTACAGGAACCACTAGTCCTTCCAGCACCAGCAATGCGTGTGTTATGTCTGTAGACATTTTTCCCCTCCTGGACCTGTGCCTGCCATGTGTTTGTGATAAAGGATGGCTGCTAGCACAGAAAGGTCCTGCTCCTAACAGCAGATTCTCGTTTTCCTCAGACGGTGGCAGCAACAGGAGCCATGTTCTGCAGTAACGTCCTGTCTCTGCAAAATAACCAATAGCAATGGCACAAGTGTTTGTTGGTGGCTGGACGTGGGCAGGGGTATGATGCAATCAGGATGAAGACCTGTGAAAAACTCACTGTTGTCACGCTGAGTATGAAGAAAAGGTTGGGATGGCCTACAGGAAAGAAAACCTGTTTATTTTTTATACTGGAAAGAGGTGACACGCTATTAATTTCTAGTGCATTTGTCATACCGGCTTCCTAGTGGAAAGCCCATCTGTCCGAACTCTTCTTGTTGCTTTCTTTAGCATGAGACTAATCACCTGGAATCACAAGTTGTTTTTTATGAGATCTCTCTGCTCCCTGCACAAAATCTCTGTAAGTACAAAGCCTTCACAGGCATTTTTCTCATGGGCATAACATTGCATTATCAAGTTAGGTGTGGTGTGAGTCTTCTTACTGGCTTCACAGAGGACAGATGGGTTCAAGGCAGATCCCAGGTGTCTGGTGAACCTTGGCCTGAGTCAACTAGAAGTGCTGTCTGTGATTATCCAAGACATGAAGGAACAGTCATGCTCATAAACTAACCCTCTGATGACGGGGACCAGAGTAGCCCACCCACACATCTGCAACTGATGTGTTGTACACATCAAAAGCATCAATGCTAGTCAAGGAGGTGGCCCAGTCAGGTGACCTACATGTAAAATTAGCCTTTATGGTGAAGATTGCTTTCCCTCCTTTCTCTGCACAGCCTGTTCTTGTTGTTTCTTCCTCAAATATTTACTTTTTTTTTTTTTTTTAATTAATCCAAGTGATTTGTTTGGAAAAAACAAGGATTTTTTCTTCCTGTGAAGACCTGCTTGCCTAACAGAGTCTGATTTTCCCAAATGCATCAGTGGGTAGAACAAATAATGTTGTCCCTTCCTGCAGATTTTGCTTTGCCTACAGGCTTAGATACTGCTTGGTCGCCTGGACATCCAAATAGAGAAATGGCAACTATTTTTGTCATTGTTTATTTTTATTCTTATACATGTTCGTAATACATAAATAATTTAACTGAGTGCTTCTACAGGAACATCCAGAAATGACTGCCTCACCAAGGTGACCAGGTGGCCTCAAAACAAGTAAGGCTCAGAAAAGGCAAAAGCGGGGTGTGATGAGGACTAGCTTCCCTCCCATGCTGTAAAGCAGCTTGTGCCTTTTCTGCTGAAGGAAGACAACTTCCAGCAGATGCCAAGTGAAAGCACAGGGAGCTTATCTGCACCTTGAGCCTCACCACCCTTCCACGCTACTCTCATTTTTTTCAACTTTATCTCACCATGGGCATGAGAGCGGGGCAGGTCTTCACTGCATTGCATGCAAAGACCAGGTGGCAACACACCCACGTCAGTGTATCACTGCTGCAGAGAGGGCAGGTGTCTCACCATCGCTGGACCATGAGGTTCCTCACTCCCCACATGCTCCAGCACAGAAGGTACTGGCTGCTCAACCTCAGCCTGTGGGTGCCCTTCCATTCTCTTCCTGTGCCTAGAAACTCTTCAGGAAAATTGGCTTTTCAAATAACATCATTAGCATGATGCTTTTGTAGCAGGGTGAGTGTGGGGACCTGGAGGTGCAGCTAAAGCCCATAGATTTCAAGTCTTTATCCATCACATTCAACCTCACAGCATCTTCTCCACTCAAAGCAACTTCCAGCATTTCCAGCTTAGTAAAATAAATCCTAAGGTGCTTGCATGACTGTCTCCATGCGCATTCAAATGGAGAGACACACACACACCACATCAGTGCGGACATAAATGCAGCTGGCAACAACGAGGCTTGTTCTCCCACACTTCCCATGTCCTGCAGACCTTTAGGGACCCTTGCAACTCTGTGAAGTTGCCACGTTGCCAGCAGGCTAGGAGAACTCCATGGGATTAGTAGAGGACATGACAGATCCACTGCTCACCAGCTGAAAGGAGGGAAGCTGAAGAGGGATGGAGGAACAAAACAAGGGTTGCAGGACATTCTGCAGAGCTCACCTACCCACATGCAGTCTCCTTGTGCCTGCCAGTGCTCTTGTCTTGCTTTGGCACCTAAGAAAGTGGAAGAAATGTGGAAGGGCCCAGATTCAGGCATGTCAGCCAAAGTGACACCCCATTCAAGTGGCAAAGCCCACGAGATGACCCAAAAGCAGGGAGCAAGGAGTGGCACCACCCAGGTGAGTCCTAGGATGCCAGCAAGCATGTGGGGGATAAACTTGGTCTCTGCTGACTCAAATAACTCCACTGGTGCATCATGCAGAAGACCTGAGTTTCAGACCCATACATGTGGTAAGTAATATGGAAAGAGAGCCAGGAGTGTGTGGGATGACTGAAAGACAAACAGACAGATGGCACCCTGCTATTAAAGAAAACAAAGATCTGAGTGCAAGACCTTGAGAATCTGATTGAGAGTAAAGGGATGGTAGGCTGGGGAGGGAGCAGAACAAAGCCTTGAAAAAGCCATTCTGATGTGCTGCTTTCCTCAGGGGCTGAAACCAAAGAGGATTTCTTCTCAACAGAAGGAGGTCTAGTGTTCATTCAAACAACCACAAACCAGCTCCATCAAGCAGGACTTACAATGGCCATCTTCCTTGGGTGCTGTCAAAGGTCATACAACACACAGATAGACACACATACAAACTTACATGTCTGCTCATGTACTTACGCAGTCTCATCAGCGTGCTGGTAGGCAGCCCCAGGAGCTGGAGTGGGATGAAGAAACAAGCAGGTAATTAACTATTCAGCAATGATTGTACAACCCAAAATCTCCAAGCGCTAACAGCTAGGCCTGGGCAGCCCTGAAGGCTTTCGCCATCTGCTCCACACCTCCTCCAAGGGCTGCCAGCTCCATTTACTGGTTGGCCACTGCAGTTCTCAGTTTTAGTGTAAACCTGCCTTAATTGGCCAAGTGGGCAACAGGAGTGGGAAGCTCCATCACGAGCAGAAAACAGAAGAAAATAGGGGGGAATAAGATCCTGAAGGGGCAAAGCTTAATCCAGCAGTCTGGCCTAGGCATGAGCCACAGCTGCAAGAGCCCAGTGACAGTGAGGTGCAGCCATTGAGCTTCACCCTACTTGAACATCTGGCCCATCTCAGGTTTGTAACAAACACATAAAGCAGACTAGGCAGAGCATTTAAGTTTTCAATATTGTATTAGCAACTGGCGAGGTTTTGATTGCAGGGTGACAATAAAACCGTGGCAGATGTATTGTTAACCCCCTCTACATCCCTTCCTCCTTCAGCCCCTCCCTCTTCCCCCTTCCCACTAAGGACAGGCAATTGGGAGGGAAAGAAGGACAGAGAGAAAAGAGTTGCAAAAATCAAAAATGTTTTACTAATACTACCAATATAAATAGAGAAAATAATACAAAATATACAAAACCAATCTTGAAAGTCCCGGCAACTGCTCTGGCAGATGAGAGGGCCGGCACCTCAAGTCCTGGACTGGACTCTGTAGCCAACCGTATCTGGATTCAGTCTGTCACTAGGCCTCAGTTCACAGGGACGACTAGCAAGGTCCTCTCTTAATGTCAGCCATGAGGAAAAGGGGACGAGATCCTCATGATCTCCCACTTTTACACTAAGTATTCACGTGAATGGGATGTTATACTTCAGTTGGTCAGGTTTTGGTCACCTGTTTCTTGTTGACCCTCTCGCAAGATGTACATCCATCCTTTCTTATCAATGAACTCGCATTCCACTGCTATGTCTACCAAAACATTTATCTGGCTCTTCAAGAAAATGCAGCTAATATGAAAGTTTAGCTGACAGGCAAATTCACTAAAAGAGAAACTTGTTTTAAACAAAATCGGGACAGCAACTCTATTATTTTATATTTTAGCGTATCATATTTTTATATTGTTTTATATTTTGTTAGGATGTGCTCTGCTCTGTCAGATGGGACTGGTCATGGCCCTCGGCTGCCTCCTTGTGCTCTGAGCGGGCAGATTGGCAGGCAAGGGCAGGAGCAGTGAGAGACCCTCGAGTATCATCCAGCCCTGCCATCCTGTGTTCTGGCTTCTTGTACCTCCTGCCTCCATTTAACTCTCACCTTCTCTGCTCAGTACGATGCCAGCCCCCAGAATTTGTGCGATGTGTTCCTTTCATTCACAGATCAGTTGTCAAAACGTCGGAGACCTTTAAGCATCGGTGTCCCCATGGTCACGGCAACATGCTTGCCTAAATATTGCTCCAGGCGTGAGCAATTTGGTTTCAGTGAAGGGCGTGTGTGCCTGGGAGATGGTGAACTGGGTTTCTGTCCACTGTGGAAAGGGGGTATATAAAGAAGGGAGGGAGAGATGGCATTTTGTAAACTCCTTCTTGTACATGGAAAGACGGCAGAGGTGGATGTCAGTTCTACTCTACAGAAGGAAAACATCCTCTTCACTGCATAACACACAACTGTGGGAGTGCTGGGAAGGTATCCACATACGCTGTGCTGGACAGAGATGGAGAAACAGAAACAGAAACACACATTCTATGATGACACATTCGAGTGAACTATTGGCTGCTGACAAGCAAGGTGATGAAGCCTTGTAGTATTTTTATAACAGAAAGCTCATGCAAAAACAAACAAACAACCCCCAGAAATATTGCTACAGAGCTCTTTTCCCTTCAGAAAACTTGTGATAGTCTGGCAGAATAAAATCCTAATATTTAGGTATTCACATGGATTTGGGGTAGGAGGTACCTGAATTTCAGATGCATTCTGCATGGACATCAGATACAGAATTTAAATCAGTATAAATTCAGAAAGCATCTGTGACAGAAGCCTTTCTAGGGAAATTGTAAGTGACTGATTTAGAAACCACAAAACTTTTGGATCCTCCACCATCCCCTCGAACAGCAGCACTTGGCTGCTGCCCCCTACTGCCAGCCAGGGTGGGCAAATCCCATTAACACCAGCCCAGCCCCACTGGGGAAGCTGGGACCACACTGGGGAGGTTCTACCAGCCCTTGAGTTACGGGGAGTGCAGGTCAGCTGGGGAGATTGGTTTGCAGCAGCTGAGTCCAAATGGTTCCTCAGATTTTATTCTTATCAGACTGAGCACTAAAGAGAAAATCTATCCCACGTCCATTTTTGCAGTGATGCAGCTAGAATGAATGATGGCTTATGTGAAGTCTGTATTAATTATTCCTCTGTGCAATGTGCAAATGAATCGCCCAGTGCTTGCCAAATAAAAAACAATCTCATCTCCTGTGGCTTTGCAGAGAGACATGGGAATGGCTGGTAACTCTTTGGCTAGCTCATCTAGTCCTCCAAATGTTTCCATTCAATGACATCAACAAGGCCAAAACCCACAGAGATGGTCTCTGGCCAGTCTCTGTGTGGTTCATGCCCTTGGTTCACCCCCAGCAAGGCAGGACTTTGAGCCTCTCACTGTTTCTTAGGGGAAGCAGATGTTTATCATGGAGCAGGGTGCTCTGCTCTGTAGGCATCAACACCAGCATCACCACCATTCCACACTCAAGAGTTGTTACCAAACAGTGTTGAGGTTTCTTGCAATACAGTATTTCACAATGAGGAGTGTTGCTAGTCTTTAAAGTTTTTTACCTTTAAAGCCCACAAAAGTAACATAGCCACCCACACCTGTATTTAACTTCTCAGGGGAGGATAAGTTAATAGCTCAGGACTACTTGTTTTGTGGTTTACTTGTTGATTAAGAGGTGGCTGAGCTTTCCTGCTCTGCTTGCATCTCACACCAGTGTCACCTGGTGCACAGCCACCCTGTCTTCTCCAAAGTGCTTGGAAGGAAACTCTGACCATGCCCTTAACGTGGTCCTCCAGACAGCACTCATGTTGAAAATATCAGCTAAAAGAAGCTGCGGGGCAAAGGTGGGCTATCTGGCTGCTGTTGACCTGGATGTCTTCTGCAGAGCCAGCAGCAGAACTTGTTTCCTGAATTTATAACTTGATCTCAAGTGCTATTCCAGCTTGTGAATGAGAGAGAGGGTCACCAGCAGAGCTAGCGCCACGTGTCTAAAACAACTTGTTTCTGGAGTTTATTCTCCTCGCCAAGGAGAAGCTATTTTTTGCGTAGACATGTGCTCTGTTGGATGGAGGCAAGTGTCCACATTGGCGGGGACGAGGAGTAGCCGATACCTCTGCTTGCCTGTCCAAGAGTTTCCTGGGCCCCCAGGCTTGTAACTGCAGAGCTGGAAGATTTGTCTGTTTTCATTTGCTCAAGTATTGAAATCCTCCAGGCTCACAGGCTGAGGGAAAAAAAACTCTTCCCAGTGTGACTCCCCCTCTACTAGCTCCATCTGGAGGCTCCAAAAAAACTTGCATGGTAATTTGTTTTGCTTAATGTATTTATTTTGGATTTAAGGATGTCTTGGCATTGAAGACCACTAACACCAAAAAGCATCATAGCAGCAGTAGTAGCACCGTACGTGCAGAAAACTGTCTCTGCTTCTGTCCAACCTGCTAAGCAGAGCCAGAAGCACTGTTTACCATTCAGCTCAAGGATCCATGTAAAAAATGCTTCACTTGAGAGTATCCTGGGATAAATACCAGTACTGCAGATTATTCTTCTAGCAAAAAGCCCCACCAAAGATACATGCACTGCCCTCTTCCAAAGTAGGAGTTATGTAGGACAATCCTGGTTATGCACACTTGACAGCCCAAGGTGAAGAAAACTTCTTGTGGAGCTTCTTGCTCCACAAGTCTAACAACAACTAGGTGCAGAGGGAAGGGGACATGCCTGACCCACAGTGAGCAGGACATGAAGCCTCTCCAAGATCTTTCTCCAAGGTTTTCCTGCTTAGGAACAACCTGATCAAAGATCTGCAACCCTTGGAGTTGTGCTTGCCACTCTGCTCTCTCTGCCTCCACCAGCAAGACAACCATTCCAGAAAGCTGCAGTTGTTTCTCCACCAACAGACATCCTGGGTAAAACTACCTTGGCACTAGCAACGTCCTTTACAGGCTTCAGATGTCAGATGTCATCTTGCCTGATGTCTGTACAGCATGAAGGCAGCATGTTGCCAAATCTACTTTTTCCTTCTCTAACTGATAACAAGCCCACGCTGAAAGCGCTTGTCAAATCAAGCTGCTGCTCTTGAACTCTGAGTCTGCAAACAGCTGGGCAGTGACACGTCCATTAGTTTCAACTATTTTAGGAAACAATCTGCCCTTTTTCAGCCATCAAGCACATGAAAGGCTGGATGGCAAAATCTGAATGCAGCAAAATCCCACCTTGGAATAGTCCAAACCTTATCTTTTGCTGTAATGTCGCAATTATAGTGTATAACCAGGAACATCACCTCTCTCCCTGGCTACCTGACCCTTGTACCAACGCTAACTGCAAGCTGTTCCCTGCTGACCTCCTGCCCCTCCTTCTGGGATTTGGGCTTCTGGCAGATGGCAGAGCTCATTGCTGCTTGGGTCATGCTGGAGCTGCCGCTTCCTTGTACAGCTGCTGCTCACTTGTCGGCCCAAAGATGGTCCCCTCTCCTGGGACCCCCACCTCAGGTCCACAGGAGTCACTGGAGCAAGTGTATACCTGCAAGATGACCACCTTCCAGTGGGTAGAGTAGAAACTTTGCAGACTCTCACCTTTTGCTTCTTACTGAGCTGTCTTCCCTGTTTTTTAGCCCCAGTAGATCCCTGTATTTTCACTCATCTAATGTGTGCTGCCCTTCTCCATCCTTGATCTGGCTGGGAGCGATGGGCATTGCAAATACACACCCTCGTTTCCCAGTGGGATATGTGCACAATGCAGCCATACCTATCCTGGCTTCTGTTTACTTTGTAGTCAACTCGCCTTTTAATATCAGAAAGAAAAGTTAACATTGCCTTGTAGGAAGGTGGTTTTGTAATTTTAATTTGTTGTGCTTGTTTGCTTGTTTGTTTGTTTTTTAACTTAGAAAACATCAAGATCCTTTGAGGGGTTAAGTCTCTTCTATAGCATCTTTGCTGAGAAATAAACCTCATTCTTCCCCATCTTCCTTGGCTCCTTGTCTTTTTGGGCTTCCTCTGAGTTTAACTTCAGGGGGCTTCTCTAGGAAGAACGTGGTTATGACGAAGTGGGTTTTTTCCCCAGAACTGGAGGCCTGAGTGGGAATTAGCACAACATGTCCATGTTCATGGGGCTGAGGAAGTGGAGCATACTCCATTTAAAATTCTGATTAGGGCTTGCATTCCAGCCCGCTGGTGTAAACAGCTCGCACTATGCTCTCCTCTGTCAGGCATCCTCACAAATAAAACGTGTGTCTGTTGTCAGCTCAGCATGCAGAAGAGATTTAGCTACAAATACTCATGACTCTTTCCTTCAAGCAGAAAACCCAGATGCTGTCTTTTTTCCCCTCCCAGGAGTATGCAAGTGCAAAGATATGGTCAGAGCTTCCTATTGCCACCTTCTCAACCAAGATAATCACCACTGTCTGCAGGAGAGGCCTTACTGGGCTTGCCACACAAGGCAGCATTTACTGTGGCATTAAGAACCTGTAGCTTGCTGGTTTTTTCCCAAAAACCATCCAATTCTGTTGCTGTGTTTGGTTTCTTATAGAACCAGTTTTCAGTCAGATTATTAAGGTCTCCATGAGTGGGCTTTCAGCAGGGGTTCAAATTGCTCCTGACATAACTGCCATGATGGTTTATTAGTGGCTTCCTAAATGTTCTGTCTCAAGCTTTGAAAGGATTCTGTTCCCACTGGCTTAGGAAATCATAATATGTTTGTTTTGTGTTTTGTTTTCTCTAAGATCACATCAGCCAAGGTGTACTGTTGGTCTCATTTTGAAATGAGTCAATCTGCCCGTGTTTCTTGAGAAACACTCATGAACGAGAAAGCCAAACCGAATATTTGAATATAATCACTGAAAATTTCACAACAGAGGCCTATGCTGGATCTCTGGAAAGGACAGCTCTGCGGCTTTACAAATACTAATTTGGATTAAAAAACAGAGACCAAAATTTAGCCAGCTGAAATTCGTATTTTCTCAGCCATTGACTTCGCTTTGGCATTTTGCCTTCGCACGTCTATGTGTGCACTTTTGCTGCTGAACACACCAATTCTAGGGGATGCACCACTCAACCACTGACTAGCAGCTCAGTGAGGCTGACCTGAGCTGCTGGGCTGGGTGCTCAGGTACATCCTTCCTCCAGTGCCACTGATAACAAACGAAAGCTCACCTTCATCCCAAGCATTATTAGTTACCTGCTACAATAAAACCTTTCATGGTTGATCTGTGCAGCTTAATGATAGCCATGAAGGTCTTGGTTTATAAGGACAGCCAAGTGGCTCCTTTGAACTCCAGACAGGTTTTCCATAGTGCACGCGTGAGCATGTGTGCGTATGGATGCGCACAATGTATGGAATAGTGCCATCTGCTAGGGAGGCAGCGCCACCTCTTCCCTCTGCCGAGCTGCTGTGTCCCAGCTTTGCTCTTCAGGTGTGACGCAGAGGCTAAGGAGAGGGAGTGGGTACCGCAGGAGCAGGATAACCTTAATTCAGAGTTTTCTGCCACAGAGAGAAACTGAGTCGTCATGGTGTGAAGTCAACAGGGCTGAGAAGCCCTGAGCGGCCACAGATTTTCATGCAGCATATTTCACCAGGAGTCAACAAAAGCTCAGAGCCTTCAACATGAGTTGGCCTTAGTTGGGCTTCTAATGTGTTTAGCAACAAGTTGATTCCCGGTGCACGATCACGCTGCTTTTTGAGAGCAAGCAGGCTAAGGTCTCTGCGCAAACTCTTTGTCATTTAGCTACAAACCACTTGACGATTGCGGTTAGCAGACTTGGAAAAAGAAAGCATCTGTGCAATTAAATTTTTAGCAATAAATTAATATACACAAGAAAAGATTTCATAAAAGCGAAACAATGGGATTATTTCTGGCTAAGCTAAAGACTACATGTCTATCTAAAATTACTTACCTGCAGTTACTGTATCTAAGCAGCTGACTGATCAGCTTCTGTTGTGATACAATAGCATTTGTCATGTGCTTCTGTAAAGCTGCTACTTAAAAAGTTGCTGGAATGCTTTTTTTAAAAATCCTGGTATTTGAACACGAAATATCAGCATTTTCAGTTGTAAATATTAACATTTACATACGTTCTTTCATTTCAACCGAGCTATAGTTATCCCCTAGGATTTGCTATTTGGAATTCAAAATATGCCTATAAATGTAAAAAAGTCCCCAAAGCATGGGAAATGGGGGACAAAAGGATGAAGAAAAATAATTCTAATAAACACTTCCAGGACAACTTCCCTGTTTCGTAAATCTGGTGCTTTGAAAGCATGCTACATCTTTTTCACTTGCCAGAGAAGCTCTCTTGCCTTCCCTTGTGCAAAGTGCGATTCAAATCCTATTTATCTGATACGACACGATGTCTTACAAATCTGTGAAACTCTGTGGTGAGCATCAGCGTGATGTTGATTTGGATTCATCTGTAAGAGCCAGAGTTCCCAGTTTTACCTGCAGTCACTGTAAAAAACAGCAGGAATAGCTGCGGTAGGAGAACAAGGAGAGATAAACTTGAATCCATTTCTTGCTCATTTGGAGAAAAGCTTTATTTTTATTTTCTCGTAAGAATGGAATTTTGCTGGGAATGGAAAGCTGTCATGAAAGCACAAAGAGATCAGCCTATCAGCCTGCCTCGTGCAGCTTTCACTAGCGCGAGGGGAGGATTTGGGATCTGTGTTTTCCAGGTACTTCGTGACAAAGCACGCCAGTCACACTCAAGCCTCCAGTCTTCTCTGGGAGCCTTTCTGCCAACACACAGGCTCAGCCAGGAGCCCTCATGTTCTCAGCTGTTCCATCTAGAAACCTCCCAGAAGCAGATCTTACAATTCAAATTTAATTTCCCCCAGGATTCGTTTCTCAAATTATGCTTGTGTGTACTCATTTGGGAGTTGCTGATGAGCCCTAACTTTTGTTCTCTTGGCGAAGTAACCAGTGAGTAAAAAGTGGATGTGAAATTCCTTCCTGAAGAGAAAGTTGGTATATACCGAAAATGCACGCATCACTAACTGAGGAATAACTTTTGATACTTTTGTATCTAAGTTGCCAGATCTTCCAGATTCTTTTAAAAGCTTCTTCCATACACTGTGATGTTTCTGCAGGTATGACACGAAACATACTGCACACCAGCAGGATTTATTTTACCTTGTTTACGATTTTCAGGCACAGATGTGTACTCTTCGCTCTACTTAGCCTGTAGTCCTTTAAATTGAGCAACAGTGTGCACTATAGCTATCTCCTGTAAAAAACATTGTCTTAAAATAAGCTGTTGCGTGGTAATTACTGGAATGAATTCCTTGGGTCCCCAAGTTCATGCTGAAATGCGATTTTACGAAGTTTGTATGGAACATCAGAATGCAGCCATCGCACTGGCAACTTTCCTTACCTCCCTAATTTCTGCACAAGTTCCCAAACTGCAGTGAAAGACAGACACAGGAGAACTCTTATTATTTCTCCATGGGGTTCAGAGGAATAAGAAAAGCAGAGAAAAAATACAATGTATTTACTTTTTGTCAATTCCTAAGACTGAAAGAATGTGTAAGTTCTTGCAATGGCTGCTTCATAAATATTCAAGGCATTCACTTACTGTACCCTGTCTCCAGCTGGCCTGTGCTACAGCAGACATTCCCATTTTCTGAAATGCTTGTTTTCCCTTTCAACTATTTATGTATAATAAATCTTTGTTGCATTACTGTCACTGTACTTAGTAGCTATAGTAATGTTCGTTCTGAGAGCAGACTTATTTTTAAGGATAAGCTTATTGATGTTTGCTGATTTACTTTATATTCTAGTTGATAAAACCTCAAAGAAACTATTCAATTTAGTTAGAATTCAGCTTAAGCTTTCTTGTTGTCAAAACAGTTGTACTTCTTGAATCCTCATTTAATGACAACAAACCAGAAAAGGGCAGTGAGATGACACTAGATATGACAGACCCAAGATTTACTTTAGTACAAGGCAGAAACAATTAGAACAGGACAGACCAAAGCTTAGCAATGACACTGTGTATGAGAAAATCCCAATATTGTGAGAGTTTGAACTCTGCGCCAGGGCGGGAGGTCTTTAAAATGCTTAGAAAAAAACCAGAACAGGTAGCATATCTAAGAAATTCCCAGAACAACAAATCTGTTCTAAATCCTTCAAGTCTACAAAAGGTAGATTACTACAGTAAAAACAAAAAAGCAGGAGTTTAGGAGAAGAGATTACTACAGTAAAAACAAAAAAGCAGGAGTTTAGGAGAAGAGTTTATAGCAACATTCACCTGTGTGTTTGCAAAGGAGTAACTAAACTACAATCTATTTGAACCTTTCTGAAATTTGCAGGCTGCACTAGGAACACTCTTGAGAAAGTATATTAACCTCACTTGGTCTCAACCAAGTGAATACTTGTCCCCTGGGACAAAAGGCTTTGAAGCTACAATCAAATTAGTGCTGAGCTACAGTACCAACACTGCTTTTGAGTTGTAGTGCTGGAGTACAAACCTGCCTTTAGGCTTTTGTGTGTGATGTTGACATAAAGCAATTTTGCCTGCAAAAGACAAATGGAAGTGCTAGTCATCAATAAAACTTCTTAAAACTAGTTTCCCTCAGTTTCTTAAAAAGGGCTTTCAGAGTGTTGTTTTTTTTCATGTTTTACTAGTTACATAACTAAAACATGTAAATAAAACTGCAACAGACTACTCTTAGCCATTATGTGATTAAACATATTTTAATATTTCTATTGACAAACATTGTAGGCATAACCAGAGTGAACAGTATATACTTGGAGCCTGTCCAGTGATTGACTTGAGTCACTGAACAGTGGGTGCAAGAACTACTGGCATTCTAATTTCATTTGGAGTTAGGCCATAGGATGATGAAGTGGTCACGGACTAGGACGTGCGCCAATAGTGCCAAATTCTAATAAAAAATGAGATTGTGCGTTAGTAGCCAAGGCTGAGACAAATAATTATCCTGTATCATAAACAGAAAGCAGCTAGTATTGAACAGAACAAATTTGGTCAACAAACTAGTTTTACTTCTTTAACAATCTTTTTTGCTATTAACTAAATAGGCACAACAGTACCAGTAAGCATATGTACTTTAAAATGCACAATTGCCACAAACGGTTGACTTGAACATAGCAACGGTGTTTGATAACAGACTTAGAGACGACTTTTAGATTCTTCCACTCTTAAATTATTTTGTATTTCTCCATTGTCTAGTCATGCACTGGAGAGGAATTCCACAGCAGTCTCCTTCTCTTCAGTTAACTCTTTTGCAGTCAGCTCCATCTTCTCACGAGAAAAATCATTAATAGGAAGACCCTCAACAAACTTCCACATCTTGTCCTGTTTGAAAACAGACAAAAAGCCCCTTCATATGAGAATAAGCTTCATTCAGCTTGTTGGAAACTCTGCAACATAAGAAAGCTAGTTTACAGCCTTAAAAAACACATCAGGTGGAAGTTAATTTTGTTTTCAGATAAAGAATACAACCACCACCAGCTAGTCATGTCAGATTCTATTCTAGTACCAGTACAACTACCACAAAATGGTGAATAATGGTCCCATATGTGAAAGACTGCTAAAACCCCCATGTCCCAGAAGCTGCATATTAAAGCACTACTGCTAATAAGCTTATCTGACAGTTCAACTAGGTCCTTGCAGGATGTTGGGGCATGACCTATTAGAGAGCAGTGTAGGGAAAAGGGACCTGGGGGTCCTGGTGGACAACAGGATGACCATGAGCCAGCACTGTGCCCTTGTGGCCAGGAAGGCTAATGGCATCCTTGGGTGTATTACAAGGGGGGTGGTTAGTAGATCGAGAGAGGTCCTCCTTCCCCTCTACTCCGCCCTGGTGAGACCCCATCTGGAATATTGTGTCCAGTTCTGGGCCCCTCAGTTCAAGAAGGACAGTGAACTGCTGGAGAGGGTCCAGCGTAGGGCAACAAAGATGGTTAAGGGAGGGGAGCATCTCCCTTATGAAGAAAGGCTGAGGGAGCTGGGTCTCTTTAGTTTGGAGAAGAGGAGACTGAGGGGTGACCTTATTAATGTTTATAAATATATAAAGGGTGAGTGCCACGAGGATGGAGTCAGGCTCTTCTCAGTGGCAAACAATGATAGGACAAGGGGCAATGGGATCAAGCTGGAACACAAGAGGTTCCACTTAAATTTGAGAAAGAACTTCTTCTCAGTGAGGGTAACAGAGCACTGGAACAGGCTACCCAGGGAGGTTGTGGAGTCTCCTTCCCTGGAGACATTCAAAGCCCGCCTGGACACATTCCTGTGCGACCTCACCTAGGCGTTCCTGCTCCAGCAGGGGGATTGGACTAGATGATCTTTTGAGGTCCCTTCCAATCCCAAACATACTGTGATACTGTGATACTGTGACTTAAATACAATCTAGTTACCTTGATCACAACAGGGAATGAATATAGCAAGTCTTCGGGAACACCATAAGAATTGCCATCAGAAATGACTCCCATGGAAACAAATTCCCCCTGAAAACAGAAGAGGAAGGGATAAATACATTTCTCACTGCTAGAAGCAAGCATCTCCTGTGACACACTATTTCAGAAAAAGACAGATTCTTCCCTTTTTCAACACACATACGTGCTTGAGGTCAAAGACATTGGCATGTAATCAAAGCATTGGACAAACAAGCACTTACTCAAGAGTAACATCTTACCGCTGGAGTGCCAAACCAGATGTCCCTCACATGATCACAGATAGCTTTGGCAGCTGACATCGCACTGGATAGCTTCCTAGCCTTAATAACGGCTGCTCCACGTTGCTGAACAGTCTGCAATTAAGAAAAAAAGCCTGCTAAATTGTAAAGTAGCAAAATCATGGCTTAGTTTAAATGCTGTTAGTAAATGCCATGAGGAAAGACCACCTTTCATCAGTCAATATATAGTTCTATCACTAAATGAACATAACACACAACCCAGAAACTCAATCTAGAAGAGTTTTGCCAAGACAAGTACATAATGGAATATTTCAGAGGCTGTCTCAGTTCTTAATATGTGTTTTACAGCTAGCAACCCACTGATTTCTCTTATCCCAACCAGACGTTTCAAGCTTTTACCACCAAGAGACTTCGTGTATGTCAACAGTAACAGATGTCTCAGAGTAGCACTGGGAATTTTTTTGTGCTGAATACCAACATGAACTACTTGCTGGTCTCAGCCCTACAATATTTAATGAATAAAATTAATTTAATTCTTGAAGACAGTTGATTCTACCTCCCTATACTCAAATTTGTATTTAGAAATTTTGTACTGAAAAATTGTGTTTCTTAGAATTAGAATAGCTTCTTAAACTTATATATATATATATACACACATTATTTTTTTTTTAATATGTTTTGGTAAGGCTTTATGCCAACCTGATCCCAGTCTAGAAAGCAGGAATTATGAAATTTCCTTATCTTTGGCAAAGTATTGTAGCATAGACCAGCATTACAATGTACCTAAGAAGGCCAAACTGGTACCATGCCTTGGCCACATAAGATACAGCACAATCAAGGCCAAGGACAGGTTTCTGCTTACACTCTGGCTCATGAACTTTGGTTTTGGTTGCCAGCATACAAATATTTATTCTGTAGGAACAAGAATGAACTGGAATAAGCTATATCCAAAAACATGACAGGACAGAGCATGGTCATTTGACAAAACACATCCTCAGTCCCCAACTAAAGGTGCCTTGGCTAAGATAGAGTACCTGGCTGTCTGCACAACAGTAACATTGCAATACCAAGCAAAGTACAGCTACTTGGAGTCATGTTCATCAAAGGCTTCAGTAATCCTGTTTCACCTGACATTGCCCTTAAGTAGCCTGTGCTCTTGATCAATTAATACTATTATTCTGGTTTACTAGCCTACATTATTATTTATTACCACCCTATATTAAAACATTTGCAGGTGTTTTCTAATTTTTTCAAAATCATTTTTAGAATGCTGCTGATGAGGACATAAGATTTAGATTTTGAAAGCACGTGTATGCGTGCATGCATGTGCAGGTAGAGGCCTGCTGGGCTTTTTCGGTGTGTGGGGAGCAGCAAACAGAAGATTATCCCGCTTCATCTGCAAAGTGAATAGTGAAGAGTCAACAATGCTGGTGTGTCAGATGAGTTGCACCTCAGCTACGATCAAAATTATTTTTGTTGAATCATTTTAGCATTCCAATGGATTTTCTAGTGGTATTTACATAAGTTTCATAGCGCATTGAATTTTTCAAGAGCAAGTAACTGCTAGAGACAAGCTATCTCAAGATTACTCATTCTAGTGAGATATGACAAGCTGCTTCACTAAGTCACTTACATAGCTTACAATGTCATATGAGGTTAGGAGAAAGCAGACGCACAAATGACGATTTAAAACAAACAAGATCTTACCAGGATAAAGTCTCCCTTCAGCCAGCTGTCATCTTTTATAGCTTCATAAATTCCAACTTCCTTTCCTTTAATGTTTACCTTTGCATGGTTAACATCTGGATATTGAGTGGAGGAGTGGTTGCCCCAGATGATGACATTCTTCACATCATTAGCAGTCACACCAAGTTTCAGAGCAATCTAATCAGAAAACAAATATGTCCATTGTATCAATTTCAGCTTCTCAGTTCACAGGCTTCTTGGAAAGCATTGCTCTGTTTGTATTTAGCACAGACAGCAGAAATCTTTCTACTTTCAGTGGGTCCTTTTTACCTGAGATTTAGCTCTATTGTGATCCAAACGAGTTAAACAGCTGAAGTTTTCCTTTGGTATTGATGGGGCTGACTTTGATGCAATCAGGCAGTTAGTATTTGCTGGATTCCCAACTACCACAACCTAAATGCAAAAAAGGGGAAGTGAAATGTAAAAAGACAAAGCTGCTACTTCTGCAAAACAGCTTCCTCAAGTGAAATACATGGCTTTGCCTTCAAAGAAACTATTGAAAAGTTACGTTTTCTAAATCTCTTGGTTGTCTTCAACAAGATTTTTTTATATGTGCATTGTTCATATTCACTGAGTTACAGCAGCAGAACTTAACTTTATAACTGTATAGAAAGATATGTTCTAGCTAGGTATTTTCCTTATAATTTGACATTCAAATGTGAAAGAGAACAAGACTTCTAGGAAGATCTGCACATTGACTCACAGCCTGGCTTCAAATGCCATGCTAACTAGATATAGAGCAAGCAAAACACAGTAGTCACTCCAGTCACTTCACTATCACCTTTTAAACAGTTCCTAGACTAGCTGCCACTGCTTGATAGTTAAGAAAGCCAGAATAGTTACTTACCTCATTGTTGATAGGCAATTAGAAATAAAATATTGCCTGAACTTACATCAATTTATTACTATGGAAAACGGATTTTTATTCATTCTTCATCTATTCATGTCCCTCAAATGATTAACATCAAGCTCCATATACTTTCAATCACACAAGCTAATCTGCTTTGTATTTCCCCTTTTAAAAGTGAGTTCAGTAAATTTTCCATTACTCTGCAATAGTTACATTGATAGCTTTTATTCCAACTGTACAAAGAAGCAAACAAGTCTTTAGAAGCAGTAGGAAGTTCATGAGCAGAGGAAGTAGACATTAAAAAGTCAGTTACAAAGCACAGTTGGAGTCTGGGTTTGAGATTGAGAGCAGTAGGAGAGCAGCCACATGATCCCATTAACTGTGCTGAAGGAATCTGAGAGAGAACAATTAAAAGCTTCCATGCTCCAAAGACCAAGATGCAAACAACCCAGATAAAGCTGATTTTTTGTGCAACTGTAATTCCATATTGATACTGAAGTTAAGGGCCATTATGTTAAAGCCACAGATGGATATAAAGTAGGCAGCTGCACATAGATAATTTAGTTCTCCCAGAAAAGAGAAATAACGAGCAGAACACTGCTTTATTTTTAATGCAGGGTTTTGGTGGGTTGTTTTGGTTTGTTTTTTAGCGTTTTTTTTTAGAATTGCTGATAATCAGTTCAAAGTGTGTGTGGACTACAGCAATACAATATAAAACCTTTTTCACTGAACAAATTAAAGACTAAATCATCTACCTATGTAACATACTGTATCTCATTTAATCTTGACCATGGTATATTTTCCAGGGCTTAAGGAAAGGAATGTCTGCACTGAACAGGCTCCTGCTTACGCAAATACAATGTATTTAGATCTCTACATAACCTGGAAAGTTAACTTTTAAGATTCAGATTCTATATTCACCTTGACAGTCTTTTTGGCATACTTGTCCAAAGCTGCACCCTGAGACTTGAATATTTTGACATTTGCTTTGAGTAAGTCCTTCCTCTCCATGCCCTCCCTCCTTGGCATGGAGCCAACCAGAATTGCTATGTCAAGGTCTTTGAAGGCAACTTCCTCTTTGTCTGTTGGAATGACCTCTAAAAGAAAGGAAAGGGGGGAAGGAAAAAAATCTCAGATAAATACTCATGGCAAAGTGTCAGCAGGAATATTCTCTGGTTCATAAATAGTATATAATCTAATCTGACAACACTACCACTTTTCCATTAAAAAAAAATATAAGTACAGTCATTTGGCTCTAACTCCACAGATTAAATACTTGCTAGTAAACAGTTGATATATACAAATATTTATCTAAAGCTTTGGATATAAATTCTGAGAACACAGATGAAATCTATGGAAAAAGATGAATTTCATGTGTCTCTATCTAAACATATATATACATATGTGTATATGCTATTCTTCACTTTTACAAAAGTTTTCCTCTCCCTTTAGCAATTCAAACCAAATAACGTTTGATTTGTAGAAAACCAGGTAGCTACATGCCTTTTTTTTAAATGCTGTAATAATGACAGCAGCATCTACTTGCTTCCTTCTGCTTGTTTAGACTATCAGAACTTAACTTGTTTGCACAACTTGATGAGTGATATTTGAGCATATGTCTTTATGCAGATGATATTTCTAAACACTACTTTTTTTTTTTTTTTTTTACTTAGTAAAGGCATCTTGATGTATCTAAAGATTCAGTGTTGTTTTACTACTAGGCCAAAATACAATGCATGGATGCACAAGTATCTGACAATCTGTTGCACATGCTGACAACCCAGATTAGATGATACACACCAATACCAAGGTATCTGCGTAGTCAATTCTTCACACAAAACTCATTTGATGACATTCTTCCTAGCTTACAGCCTAAGTTAAATCAAATTATCTTCCACAATATTTAAAACCAATAAAGAGTCATGTAATATTTTATTCTGTTTTACTTCCTGTCAGCTACAGGAACTCATAGATGCAATAGTTGTACTAGAGCATCTTGTTGGTATAAGAAAAAATTATTTTAATCACCTCTCAGCAGTGGTAGAGCACAGTCCTGCAGCTCCATGACTACACCTTCCAATACAGTCATCATGGGGGTGATATCCAGCAGTACAAGAATGAGAGGCTGTAAAGAAATAAATGATTTAGTGTAAGTTGGGTGTAATCTGTTTTGAAAACGAATCGGTCTTTTTATCTGCTAGAAACTGCTATCTTGTGCAAGACTTAAAATCCATTTACAGAAAAACTTCAGCATAACCAACAACTGAAAACTTGTGAAACATAGTAGGACTCCATCTTCCCCACTTAAAGAAGGAATTACTTGCATATTGGCAAACCATTCAGAGTGTATACAAGAAAACAAGTCTCAGGGACAGCAGTTCTGACATTAGCTAATCCCTGACTGTGCAGCAGAAACAAGTGATAATTCGGTATAAGAGTTACCTGGTCTTTGCCAAAGACATCTCCCTTGGCGATGCTGTAGAGCAGTGAGTAAGCAATCTGCCCAGCAGCTCCAGTCACCAGGACTCTGACAGGTTCACCCTGCAAGAAAGTCACAGAGACTTACCCACAGCTACACACTGTAGGCTCACACCATCTGAGAATGGTAATAATTAACATCTACTACAGAAATAAGGCTATAATTATTTAACCTGGATGCCCTTAAATGTAGATCAGGGCCTGCTCCTGGGATCATATTTCTGCTAAAAGTACCAGCAATTTCTCTAATGATTTAGAGAAACAGACCACACTTGCAAAAATATCTCTAATAATTGCTCCAGGAAAAGCTTCCAAAATGCCAGGAATGACAATCTGAAAAATTTTGTATTCCTCTTAACAGCACTGCCTGTTTAGTGTAATGTGTTTCAACATGCACCCATTCATTAAATTACCCATTCATACTTCGAAGTTATTACACAAGTTTTAGGAGCTGCCACACTTTCATCAGTTCTCAGATTCTTTCCATTTTGAGGGCTGTTTCCATTAAGAATTTTGAATGCTTACTTGCAACCAAGAACTTACTGAATGCCAGAAACCAAGGAATTTAGTGGACTTAAAAGTACTGGCTCACTAAACGGTTATGCAGCAATTTAACAAATCTACAAGACAAAAGCTAAATTATGAACAAATACGGACACTAATGTCCATAATAGAACTGCCCGTTGTCAAACTGACCCAAAACTCCAAAAGACTGGGCGAAGACCGCCACCATGTTACTATACTGCAAATAAGGGGGGAAAAAAAGGGATACCCTATAGCAAAAATCCATTTTGTTAAGCAAAACCAGTACTTGGAGAACTCCAGATGTTATTTAATATTGATAATATAAGGCAGAGAGTGTTGAGGTTGTTCAGCCTGGAGAAGGCTCCAGGGAGACCTTATTGTGGCCTTTCTGTTCTCAAAAGGGGCCTGTAAGAAAGATCGGGACAGACTTTTCAGCAGGGCCTGCTGCAATAGGACAAAGGGTGATGGTTTTGAACTAAAATAGGATAGTCAGACTCAATATAAGGAAGAATTTTTTTCCAATGAGGGTGGTGGAACACCGGCCCAGGTTGCCCAGAGATGTGGTAGATGCCCCATCCCTGGAAACATTCAAGGCCAGGCTGGATGGAGCTTGAGCAACTTGACCTGGGTGAAGATGCCCCTGCTCATGGCAGGGGGGTTGGACTAGATGAGTTTTGAAGGTCCCTTCCAACTCAAACCATTCTAGGGTTCTATAGAAAGGGACAACATACCAAAGGCTGTTCACAAACCAATATTTTGTAAGGCTAGTTTTTGTATCTCACTTCTTCCCTAGAGGCAACTGAGCTGGGGCAGATCATGCTAGGACAGGAACCAGTCTGCTGGAATGTCATACACACTTTTTCAAATAATTAGAAGATGATCATCTGAGCTACGGACAAAATATCCTCCACATTCAGTTATGTCTGAAGTGATTTAATTGCATAGTGGTATGAATCCATACTGCAGTATGCATACTGCATACAGTATGAAAAGCGTAGTTTGCAGAGCAAAGGCAGGCAATTCACTTAGTGCTGGTGAGGTTGCAGCTGGAATACCAAGTCCAGTTTTGGGACTCTGAGTTCACATCCTGTAAAACAAGGCTGAGGGAGCTGGGCATAGCCTAGAAAGGTAGAGATAAGGGGTGATCTAACAGCAGCCTACTACAACTTCAAGAAATGTTAGAAAAATAATGCTGCCAAACACCTCTCAGTAGCAGCAGATGGCAGAACAGAGGGCAACAGCTACAAATTAAGAGAAAAATTCTTGATTAGGATGGTACTGCTGCACTGGAACAGGATATCCCAAGATTCTGTGTAACCTTCATCTTCAGTGGTTTTCAAGACCCAGATTAAAAAAAATACATGTATGACATGATTAGCAGTGTCAAACCCCTTGCTTTTAGGCTGGACTGGGCAACCTTCACTTAGAGCAAGAAAGAGATCAGACTGGATGACCTCTAGAGATATTTCCCAACTAACACTCCTGTCACTGACATTTATAGGAAAACCATTTGGGGATTTGAGTGTATTCTTTACACGGAAGTGGCCAGCCAAGCACAGCTTCATCAAACTAGCATTAGATAACTATAAAAATGAGGCCACTTATCCCATTTTAACACATGCTACATAACATGAGCATAAGTGATAAAGTTAAACTACTGAATTCACAGATTTAGACCTCAACATGATTTTACCTTTGTAATGGGAATGATTATTTAAATTTTTGGTTAAATGGCTACCAGTTATGGTGTTGAACTGCGTTATGTTCTTTTGTACCTGTCCTGTTGAGAGTCTCATCCTCTCACACCTTGTCAGAACTCAGCAAGGAGGGGGAAGGAGAGCAGACAATTGATTCTCACAGTTTTAAATCTCAAAAGTAGTTTTGGTACACTATTCTTTGGTAGCAACATTATAGCCTACAAATGTACCACAATGTTTGAAAGATGGTCGACAGCACAGACTAAGATATATATGGGATTTTAAAGCCAGCTTTTCAGCACATTTTTAAGGAGAGTCTACATTTTATTTACATAACTGGAACAATGAATGCTCTTTTAAGGCAGCTAATCATATTAGCTTGGAAAATAAGTACTGTAAAGTTGTTGTGCTGCAAAGCCTTAACCTGGTAGAATCCCATATCAGCAGCATGTAAAAAGTAAATCTGTGCTAAGCATGCTACTCTGGAACTCACACAGAACAGAACACACTTCCTTTGAATTATATGGTATGTGAAATCATTTGTGAAGTCATTTCTGAATTTCTAGTGAATGGAATGAAGATTTTAAGAAGTCAGGCTCTTTCTCCGTTGCAACCTGTGAGCCAGTCTGAAGTAGAGTCACAAAAGGGCAAAGTCAACAAGAATTTTTTCAGTGTGTGCATTTTGTAAGCTAATCAGATTTAAAAATACAAAATGACAATCTATGTGCTAGCATTATGGTGAGTATTTGGCATAACAACAGGAAAGGGAAGGAATGGAAGATAAAAAGCAAAGAAGTAGGACTATTTTCTTTTTTCTTTTTTTTTTACTGAGACAGACTTAACATTTAATGTTGTTACAAAAATAAAAGTCCTTCAGTCACGACTCAGTTCCACCTTCTTAAAAAAATTACGTTTGTTTACTACCATCCTTCCTGTTCTTCCCCCATTTTGGGCTGGAGCACGGAGGAAAAAACATAAGCTAAAGTAAAGTGAGGAGTACTGCCTACTTTTTTTTTTTTTTTTGCTGGTGTTTGTTTTTTTTTTTTTGTTTTGGTGGTGTGGTGGTGTTTTGTTTTGGTTTGTTTTTTTTTCCTCCAAACCTTCAGTACACTGGATTAGCATACAAGCTTTCCCCAAACTCCCTTGTTGCTGCACCAATTGTGAGCAATTAGTATAACATAAATTTTCATTATTTCCCTTGATTTCAGCAGCTAGATTATCAAGCTAAAAATGTACTTTTAACAAAACATAGTTAACTCTCCCTGGAAAAACTTACATCACATATAAAAATTGGTAGCACTGAGCATTTGAGGTTGGATATTTAGAAAAATGAAAAGCTCCCCAATGGAAGTTGTAGGCTGCACAAATTAATGTTCAGGCACTTTAATCTGTGACTTGGCTCCTGTGCTGGGCTACGATAAGAATAGTTTCATGTTGTGGTAACTACAGAGGTGACCTTCACTCACTCTCAGGTATACAAGAACTAGAGGCAAATTAAACAACATCTAACTGAGTTTTAGTTTCAAAACCTTCCCCAATCCACATACAGCCAATGTATAGTTTAAAAGTTTCAGGAAACTGAAAGACTACTAAAGGTAATAAAATGGAAGGAAAAAAAAAAGTGAAGATTACATCCCCAGATACCTTTCTCTCTCTAATTCAGCAAACACACAGGATTTATCCTCCTCCTAAATTATCACAGATAAAAATAAATCTTCCAATATCAAGTGAGGAACTTGTGGGCTGTCCTCCCCCCACACACACTTGGGCTTAAGAATTTGGTGCCTAAATTACCTCTGTGATAGTGCTGATAATAAAATATCAGTGCCATACATGAAAACAGCACTACACTGCAAAACTGATTAAGGAGGTTACAAAGGTAAGTAAAAGTGTAATACGAAAAAGTGTAATATGAATCTATGTCCTGTCTAGAAAAGTGGTGGACCTTGCATCACTAATTACAGTTATGAAAAACCTCTATAAAGATTATCAGTGATAAACTTAATTACCTGTAAAGTATCAACAACTTAAGGTCATTCCTGAATATTAAAGTCAACCCATGCCACCTTGCTTGACAAGAATGCTTTAAGCATTAAATTAAACTATTATCTCCTCAAAAGTCTAAGGCCTGCCTAACAAACTTCTTTGCTCTTCCCTCTTTAAAGCAGAGTTTCAGTGGCAATAAATGTATTTGGAAAAATGGTAGAGAGTATCAGCAAGGCAGTTATGCACTTCTGCCACCCCAGCAGCGCTGTGGTTCATAGACTGAGTTCCAAAGGAATTATTTCTATAAGAAATGACCTTGAGACAGGTGCCCTTAAAAGGTTATTCCATTTTTTCAGATGCCAAATGCATAACTGGAATAGTTAAAGTACGGTAAAAAACAGTGACATCTTAAAAAGCCTGTGCAAAGTAAGTTTCAAATAGCATTTCTTCTGGAGACCAGCAAATTCATGGTAGCCAATGTTTTGAAAGCTCAAGTGCAAACCAAAACCTGCAGTCTTATGATCACTCCTGAGAATCCATATTTTGAATAGAAAGAGTATAGAAATAGAATAGACAATGTCTACAGATTCTGGTATTTTTTAGGGTATAGCTGAAATAATAAGACAGGTTTCAGAACATGCAAGCATCTTTTCTATAAAAAGTACTAAAAACTAAGGTTCAGATAACAGGGTATAAATTCTAGAAAAACATGGAGATGTCTTCATCATTATAAAGGAAAGCAAGGTCTCTGTGCAAATGTGTGTGTGTCCCTATATATGTATATATATTTATATGCCACAGATAACCAAAGTGCTCCAGTAACCTCAGGGCAGAACTAGAAGGACTCCTTAACAGTTTGGAGAATCTACAGAAATAGCTGAAATTCTGACAGCAAGCAGAGATGAAACAAGGGAGGAAAACGTTTTACAGTCATTTCCCCTTGAGCTAACTCAAAATTGCGCATAAAACCTTTAATATCTCTTGAAATTAAGGTGCAGGCATCCCCATCTTCTCGAAGGCAACGTCGCCAAACCCGGGGCTCACGGAGAGGCCGGCTTTAGGAAAAGCCGCGATTAAATCCCTGAAGGGCTAGCTCCAGGCCAAGAAGGTTCGCTCCGCCTCGGCGGGGTGACCCCAGCCTGACCTCCCCTGCTCGTCCTCCACGCCGAGAGCAGGCCGACACCCCGGGGGCCGACACCGACGTCCAAGTCCCCGGGCTGGAAGAAGGTCACCCCGCTGCGGGGCTGAGGGGAGCCCCGGGCCGCCACTTCCGGGCCCGTTTCTTCGCGGGTGCCAAGAGCACCTTCAAGTCACCCCCCCAGGGCCTTGCGGCGGCGCAGCCCACCAGTAGAGCCTGCCTGTTAGGAGGAGGAGAGGGAGAGCCGGCGCCATTTCGCAGCCACCTCCACCTGACAGCAGTCCCCTGCCCCGACCGCCCCGCCAACGCGGCGCAGCCCGCCGTCACCCTGCCCCAACCGCCGCCTAATGACGGGCCACCAGCTCGGGGAGCGGTACCGACCATGGCTAAGAGGAGCGGCGGGTCCGTCAGCGTCGAGGTCACCTCTACAGCGCGACTGCAGCAGCGGCAGCGCGGCTCTGAGGTACCGCGGAGGGGCGGGGCGAGCCCGCCGCGCGCGGCCGTCTGGGGGCTGTAGTCTCGGCTCCCGCTGCTCCGCGCAGCTCAGAGCTCGCCGAGAACTACAACTCCCAGCGTGCCTCGGGGCGCGCGCGCCTCGCCCCCGGACGCTATTGGCGGCGTGGCAGCCGTGACCCGCCTCCCCCTTACCCCATTCATTGGAGCGCAACGCGGGTCCCGAGATCAGCTCTGCTGAGAGCCGCTAGGGGGCAACAGGCAGCTCCCTTCCTTGCGCCTGCGCTCTCGGGCGGTGAGCGCCATGGACTCGCGGCAGCGCGGGTGTTTCGGTGCGCGCATGCGCCAGGCAAGGCGCCGACATTGCCGCCTTATGTTCGCGCGCGGGCACAGCGTTTACGTGCGTGCTGCGCGTGCGCAGGTGCGGTGCTTCCGCGGTTGCTAGGTGACGGGGAGCGGCGCGCGCCGTGCGCCGTCCTCCGTCCTCCCCCGGCTCATGTCCCCGGAGCGCTCGGTGGGTTCGGCGGTGTGGCCTGGTCGGGCCCGTCCTCGGGGTGGGCAGCCCAGGGGGGCCAGGGCCACTTCCGGGCGCCACCTGTAACTCCCTGTCCCCCGGCGGTGTGCGGCCGTTGGGCAGCGCCAGTCACCTCAGTGAAGCTGGCGGAGAGGAGCCGCTCAGGCCGAGCTCTGGGCGCGGTGAGGGCGGGCAGAGCCTTCCCTTTGCCTTTCCCCCCTCAAGCGCGGCCTCTGCCCGGGCAGTTGTCTGCAGACCCTCGGGAGCCCCGGGCTGCTGCCCTCGGGCGCTGCCTCTGGCTGCGGTGCCCGTTCCGCGTTCCTTCCCTCGCTTTCCCTCCTCCCTGCCGCTTGTGACACGTTTCTTTCATCCCTTCCGGGATGAAAGCTTTGCTTAAAGTTTACTATGCTTAAAGTTTACTACATCCTGTCAGCTTGCGCTTGGCCGTTTCCTTTTATGTACTTGCAGCAGGGAGAACTGGGGGGCTTACCTGTGCTATGCTGCTGTTAAAGCGGTGTGACTAAATTAGTGTACAAAAAGAAAATTATTAATTTAGTTATGTTTTGGATTGTTGACTGAAGTAAACTCTTTTGATCTGTACCTAAAGTGAGGCTGATACTGGCATAAATACTTCAGCAAGGCTCCACAGATTCTTAAACTGTGTTGTTATGCTGTAAAAGAGAGTTAGATGGCACAGCTGATTTATTTTTTCCTCAAATCCTGGCAGGGCTCCTTCTTGGGCAAATTCTGTAATTTACTATAGGCTTTAATGAAGTTGCACTTGTCTGAATGTTTTTCTATAGGGTTATTTTAAAATCTTATTTTAGTCCTTATAGTCGATTGTATTTATTTTTTGAAAAAGAATCTAAACAGCATGTACACTTAATGCAATTTCTCCTTCAGTAATCAGGCAGAAGTAAGTTACTCCTTTACGGCAGTGGGTGTAAAACATAAATATTTACATTTGTTATGCAAAGTGTTCTAATTTTAGCAAGTCTTGTTGCTAATTGTGCTCATGCCACAACTCAAAACCGCTGTGGCTTAAACGAGTCTTTAGGTGAATCTCTGACACCTTCTGCAGCACCGAAAACTGCAGTGTCAGAGGTGAAAAGGTACGGTCGTACTTAGTTTATTTTAAATATCAAGCTATACTGATTTATGTTACTTAATAACCATCGCTTTTTAATATGAATGAAGATTGTACCTAAACTCCCTTCTGGGAATGAATTTGAAAACCAAATAGCTGCAAGCAAAGCTGAGGTCTGGCTTGCTGTGAAATGTAGAGAACCTTGGTAAGTAGAAGGGAGCTTGTTTTCCAGTCAGGTTATTCCAGAGCGTCTTAAGATGCTTTTTATAACCTTTTTCTCATCCAGTTGTTGTACGGACTTAATTGACACTATTTTAAGATTATTTGACATGTAAATGTACACAAAACCTGATGTGGACCTACATATATTAATTTCCACTAGGCATAATCAGTTCAATTTAAATTGATTCCTTATCAATTTTGAGCTGAGGCGATGTTAGCATGCTGTAAACTGATTTGTGTGTTTCAAGATAGCAGATGGTATTGGTTTAGTGGATTTCAGTTAAGCTAATCAAACTTTCTTCTGTAGGTAAGGCTCTGTATTCATTCTCACTCATTTTTTGCCCAAACTTGCACTCCTTGTACTATTTGTTGTTGAAGATAACAAGGTCTTGTGTTGAAAGTAATTTGTAGTTAATATGGTGCAAAGCCATGTGTAATGCTTCTATTTGTCAAAGACATATATATCAGTTTATTTTAAATCTGTTCCAGTATAATTAGGCTGCGATAGAGCTAAATTGATTTAAGACTGTCTACACTCTCTTTTGTGCTGATTTAACTAAAGATACCTTAAAGTTTCATCTTTTATGATTGTGGTATAATTTTTAAAGTTAGCAAAGCTTAACAATTCTACTATTTCTTTCTTACTTGGCTTAAATTTTTTTTCTACTTGTTAAGCTTTACTATCATCCAAGCAAAGTATAAATGTATGAAAATAAATTAGAGATGTTTTTGTCTCCCAATCTGGTTGTTACAGCTCCTTTTCCTGATGTTTGTTAGTTTTTAGAATATATCCTTTGCACCTGGAGAGAAACTTTTGTGGTGGTGTAGGAAGTGTTGGTTCTTACTAGTGTTTCTCATGCTATTAAGTCATGCAACTGTTTTCAGTGTGTTGTCACTGTAGGAATCTAGAAATATACAATGTTTTAGTTCCTGCAACCCAATCTTCCAAATCTGTGCTTTTTATCTTTAAGAAGTGTAGTGTATTTGACTTATTTTTGCTTATTTATTAGTCTTACCACCTCTTCAAAGTTTTAGATATTTTCATTCTAAATGTAATGCTGTTTTTCCTGTCAGCTTTGTCATAGTTTTCAGAGTTTCTCTGGTTTATTATTGTCTTGTAATTTTCTTGTCAATTTTGTGACTTCTGTTGCCAATATTTTATTTCTAGAACATAAGGTGTTGGTGGAATTTTTTAATGGTCCTTAGTGCTTCACCTATGCTTTTATTAGTATGTGTCTTTTGTGTAGTGCTTTATGTGCAATAGTAGTAATGGACATGTAGTGTGCATGTGGATTCGGCTCTTGGCTAATTCTTGAAATACATTTTACAGTTTGTGCACTCAAAAGATATTGGATTACTTGGAAATTGGTGTAATTAAAGCACACACTTAATACTCAAGATGTTTTATTCTCCATTTTGTGGGGATTGTTATTTTTCAAGGCAACTAGTAGTTTTGAAGACTAGTCTGCCAGAAGTTTTTGTTTGTTTTTTGTATTTTAAAATAAATTATTCTCTGTTAACAGCTGGCTGTGTTCTTTAACTGTATTTTGGATGGAATTTTCTTTTTCTTCATTGCCATCTGTAGAGATTGCTGAATTTTTATAGGTAAGTTTTTACATTTAATTTTCAATAATTTGTGAAGTTATATTTTTGTCATCTCTGTACAATACAGGTTTTCTTTTATCTCGTGTATTTACTTAACAATTTTTAATACAAAACCATGTCTTCTGTGGCTAAGTCCATGTGATATAATTAAAGTTTAAGACTATGTAAAGAAATGTAACTGTATAATGGCTGGTTTCAATTGTAGAAATACTATTAGAATTGCAACAATTTTGGAAGCCTGTTTTGAGTTATAATCCAAGGGAATAACAAGAAGTTATTTTTCAGAAATGAAATAAAGCATTAAAAGTACTGAAATAGGATTAAGAGGATCAAAAGGTATTTTTAAAAGTATGTGAGAATTTTGTAATAGTGTTTTTAAAAGAGGAAGACATAGATAGAAGCAAGAACAATTAAAATCTTTAGGAACTTAAAATAGGTGCGTTCTTGTTGAGAATTTATATTTTTAGACAGAATTTTTTAATTCCTAATGTTAACGTACAAAATGATTTTTTTTACTGTTCATCTGTTCATTTCTGAATTTCAGTTATGTGATAATGCACAGGCACTAAATGGTATGAAGAAATTTTTGTATCTAGAAATTCTGTTTATAACTCTTTTTTTTTTCTTCTTCAGTGGTTCAGGAAACTTTTTCTTAAAGAGAGATTTTATCTTTTATGGAACTGGTTTCATTTTATCTTATGGCATAATTTTTACTTCTTAATACTTTAGTTGGGTTTTTATGTAATTGTAGAGGTAATTAATCATTCATCAGTTGATTTATACAACCTTTAGTATGATTTAATAGGTAGATAGGATGCCATAAAATATTCTGTACTCATGTGCCTCCTGACTATGAGGAGACACAAATGATGTATAGTGTGCTTGTAATATGTATGAGTAATCTTTGAGTCAAATCTTAATAAAAATTGTCACCTGAATGTTCTTTTGTTTCTTATTTCAAAGTAGATTAATAATACAAACACCTACTGTACTTTTACCAGAGGACACTGTGACAGTGAAGGCCTCATTGGCTGGCTGTGTGTAGGCAGATCTCAGGTGCCTGGTGTGACCCTTTAGGGTGCTGGTGCCTGGATTGCGTGTCAGGTATTGCAGGGCTGCATCATTGGTCAGGGGTTGTGGGAGCACAGTGGCTCGATAATAACAACCCCATTGTAGACAAAGTTGAGAGATTTGGGAGATTTATTATCATCTACCATCTGTGAACCACTATTGGTGGATTTTCTTCTCACAGTTCTTAGAAGTACAGTGGGTAGAGAATGCCTGTCAAACAAACAAACAAAAACATCAAACAAACAAAAGAAAAACAAAACAAAGCACCCTCTATACACGCACAAAGACTTTGGTAAATTGGCTGTAAATTCAGCAAAGTTCATCTTTGACTTATTACAAATAGCCTTACTGGATTATTTTTACCTTAACACAAATCTGCCTTTTTCTGGGTGGAGCAGACACTTTGTGACAACAACATGTGGATTTTCTACTCACTAATGTCAGTGTGTGGAAGAAGTTGATTGTAGCTTGTAACTTCTGAGGGAATTAGGTGCTTCTTCCCATGGTAGGTGAACTGAGGTGGTAAAGGGTTTTGGAAACCCTTGAGAGATGGGAAATGGAAAGAGAGGAGGAGTAAAAGCATCCTTTTCAAATAGGAGAATGGCATGAGTATGACAGATAGTGCTTTTCTATATTTGCTGTCTGGCTGTTTCATTAAATGGGTTTCCAGGACATAGAACCTAAATGTACGTTTCTGATGAAAACTGACAGCCTGTAATCTGGACATCATGGATTCAATTAGTTAGCTATTTGAACACTTGCATTGAAGTACATCTAAAGTTATTTTTATAGAGTCTGCATGGAAAAAGGTAATAAAGCAATTTCCTTAGGAAACGTGACTTCCCAATTAAAATGCAATAAGAAGTATGCTAGATTAGGGGTTCCTGTAAGAAGAATGTCACCTATGCATTGATCACAAGAAATGGTACATTTCCTCAGTTCATTTGATTTTAGGAGTGTTATGAAATTGTTGTGTTGATGAGATAGGTTTCCAAGCTATATGCATTGCGTTGCTTCTTTTTGAGAAATTTGAATGAAGACTGTACGGCTCTGCTTTAATGTGTTTCTGTTCAGTAAAACAAGCAGGTTAATGCATTAGTGATAAGCATATGAATAATTGAAAATCTGCTTTTTTATGAACATCTAAAAATTATCTTGGTATTGTGCAATAGCTGCTTTATTCCGTATCCTATTGTTTTATGAAAACTAGTAGAAGTGTTGATGTGTTTTAAAGCCAATCAGAAGAGGGAGGTTGGTATTCTAAGGAAGAAATGACCTGTGTAGCAATTCAGCAAAATCAAACTATGTCATCTTAAGTTAATTCATTACAACAATTAAAAAACTAAAAAAAAAAAAAAAAAAAACCCAGAAAAAAACCCCCAACCAAACAAAAAAAATCCCCACCACTCACTAGTCTAGTTAAGCTGATGTCCCTGCAAGTTTTTTAAAATGAAGTAAGCATTTAGTCAAGTGCCAAAACAGCTTCTACTGAAAATAAATGTTTGCTTTTGCTCTTAAAAGACTTTCTTTTGCAATTGTTCATGATAACCTGATAATCAAGGACTAACTTTTGATATGAGAAGTTACAAGCCATAATGATTACTTTGCATTTTTTTAGACTCAGTGCAGGCAGGTGAATCCATCTGCTTCTTTTATCCATTCTTTCCATGTCTGAATGACTGGTGGATGCTTTTCCATACCAAACCTGTCACATGATTACAAGTGCTGTTCTTATTAAGGTTGTTCTATCAATTATGATCACACAGGTTGTTTAACATATTTCAGCTTGACTTACAGTAACCATTTGTATTTGTTTCTATATTTTCATAGATCAAATTTTTTTTCTCTCCCCCCCCCCCATCAATAAAAATATCAGGGGAGGGAGAATGACGTCTTACGATGTTGACTTTTTAAAGTTAATTGTGTAAAAACTTTACAGAATGAAAATACTGATAAATTTTAATCTAAATGACACTATTCATATGCGAAACATAATTTTTTAAAAATGTGAATTTATCAATGATAAGCTTAAGAGAAAACTAAACACTTTGTTTCGTGTGTGGAGGTTTTTCTGCTGCTTCAGAGATTCTTTTTGGTGTCTGGCTGGCTTTTGGAAACCTTATTGAAATTTTTATGCAGCAGCTGAGTCTATGGATGGCTTTAGTGTTGCTTATAGCACTGTCTCTCTTCAGTGTTTTTACTGATCCTTGAGGAGAGGAAGAAGAAATTGTATTTAATCATTCTGCTCATGCAGACACAAGTTCTCAATTTCTGCATATGCTTGTATTCAATCAGTTGTACACTGTAAGACTGAACTGTCCATCTCTTGAGAAAAGTGTAGGCCCATGCATCTGGCTGTGTGGAGTCTATTGGCCATACCCGTGCTACCTAATTTTTGGTTTCATGCAGCTCCAAAACACGCATAGAGACGTTTTGTTGGTTTTTCAATTCAGAGTGTTGATAAGGGTTGTCTTGAAACCTGTGAGAATGGTTTGCTTACAGCATGAGACCGAGGATCAATGTTTAAAACTTCTGATTGTGTCATGAAGCCTTACCTGGCTGGGATGATGTTGAGGAATCACTTCATTTGAACTCACAGTAGTCATACTGTCTGTAGTGGTATTCCCGAGCTGTTTTGAGGGGAATTGGCAGGTTTCCTCTAGGACAGAACCAAGGAGTAAGTCTGTATGAGCCCAGTGTGAATGATAAGGGAACCATGGCCATGGAACAAAATCACGAGTGTGACCAGTTATATTGTGGACACAAATGATGGAAAAGAAAGTAGCTACATCTTTGGATGAAGGGGGCTTTTCCATGAAGTAATCAAGCAAAGGGAATCGTGATTATAGTTAGGCTTTTTCGTGTTTGTTTCTAGAATGATACAATTATGCCTTTTTGTTAGGTTTAATATGCATTCTACCCTTATCTGCACTGAGTATCATGGTAATGCATTAACACATGTATGGTGAAAGGTTGGATCTTGATTGGATAAAAGCCTTTTGAATAGTTTGAGTCATACTGGAAAGGTGTTACTCTTGACTATAGAGTAGAATATACGCTTTTACTATAGGCAAAACTACATATATTTATTTCATGACAGGTAATCTCATTTATTTACAATAATGGGCCAGATAGTGTTTTTCAAGTTGCCCGCTGTCTGACTTAGGAAAATATAAAGTATTGCTATAAAATGGCCTTTTCCTTTTACAGCTGTCTGACATCCAGGGTCTAGCCTCAGTGTATTAGTCAAAGGAGCTAGAAATACACTGCAGTTAAATTATGGGTTTGTATCTCCAGGTGGTGCTTGAATTCATGGTTGAAGACTGTAGAAATTAATTTTGCTAAAGCAAGAAACAACAGGACATTAAGCTACTATGCCAGCTTTAGATGTATGCTTCAGAATTTTTTTGCTCCTCAGCATTATTCAGTAATCTTTAACTCACATTGCAGGAAATATTTGAAATTCCATTCTAACAATATCCAACAGAGAATATTAAAGAAGCATTAAATTTCAAATGCCTGAGGGAAAATGTTCTCTTGCAACACCGTGGGCATTTGGATCTCACTAGTATATGCAGTATTATAGTCTAATATTATGCTTTACTTGGTCTAAAATGAAAGCCCAATTTTAATTCTATCTCCAAAAACTTGGCATACTGCGGTGAAAAATAATTTATTTGAATGTTGTTTTTTAATACATTGCAACTGACTTTAAAGCTTCCTCATATAAGACTCCCACTATGGCTTTTTGTAATCTGACTCTTTCATTAAGACTTCAAATATATTCCCAAAGACTTATCTCAGTTCTTTCATTGCTAATTTACAAGTTATAAGATCCTAAAGTTACCACAGAAGTTTTTATCATTCTATGCGATTTTTCTCTTAACATTTTAGAATATCTTTGTAAATAAATAAAACACCAAAACAGAGGATTAATGCACTCTTAAGAGACAGGTAATATGCAAATACAAAATAGGGCTTAATGATAGATTTACACAATTATGGTCTGGTTAATTTGGCAAACCCATTAGTGAACTTAACTCAAAAAGTGCTCATCAAACCTTTGTTTTTATAACCTATATATACCCTGCTTGATAGCAAAGCTATTTCAAAACTGAGTCACCAGCTTACAAGATTCTGGGGAAAGAGCAGAAAAGTATGTATAAAATATTTGGAAAATCTTTAGCATTAATATATTTCTTACCATATGATTAAGTGTCTTAGTATTTGACAGAGCCAGGGCAAGTGGCATGTTTGTTGGAAAATTAAGATCTACAGTCTTTAGCGAAATAGCAGGGTTTTTTCCACCTGTAGCTGACATTTTTCCTGTTTGCAATTTTGGCTGATGTAGATGGAGTAGTGTTAAGGAAAATATCACTATAGTGGTATTTCATACCTGCTTAGAGTTTAATGAGAAGCAGGTTTTTTAACAATAGTGGGCCTGTGAAACTGGACCATTGTGACTTACCTGACAAATCACACTGGGCAGTGAGTGTAATTTGAAGACTTAAAAACTGCAGAGATAATTTGAAAGAACAGCATACTTCAGATGGTTTAAGATGCATAATAAATGGGTTTGTATTTCATCATGTGGCTATGAGGACTATGAGTGTAGGTGTAAATGTATAGCATGTATACTTTAACCTATTTATACAGTATAGCCATGTGGGACATAAATTAATAGAATTTCATGTAAGTATCATTAGTTTAACTGCATACTAGACTCAGTTCTTACCCAATTAATGTAACATATTTCACTAATGAAAGCAGAACATCACGGCCCTGCTGCAAGATCTGCTGGCCGCTCCAGTGTAGTACTGGTACACACCACCTTGCCTGCTGAGGGCCACTCATGGGCTCTGAAATACCACATACCATTTAATGGGAGCCAATTCCCACTGAAGGTTGCCATGCTGACTGTTTTTCCATTGTAGCTGGTTTCAGGCAGTTGCACCCAAACTTCTGAGTGAATGAGACACTATCTTGCAGATGCAGTTGTCATTGTATAAAGACTGATATAATGATCTATTTGAATGTACCTCTTAGAAAGGAATACGATCCACTTTGGAGAAATAACACCATCTTGCTCTGTAATTTTTGGACAGAAATGACCAAACTCTTACTAAATGCAGTCATAAAGAATATTTGGCCTTTTTGGAGGACAGTTAGGTGATTTGATAAATGCTGAGTCTGTCTTCCTTGAGAAATATAAGGCTTGTAAAATTCAGTGAAAGAATAAGTTTATATGGGCTTCAAAATCAGTGTTATTACATGGCTTTATTTCCAGTTTTATTGCCATAAAAATTTTGTGTTGATATTTCCTTGATAATGGTTATATTAAGTGACTGTTCTTAAACAGGATAAAGAAAAATAGAAGCAAATGTAAAGCTTAATGTGCTCCTGTACAAAGCCATTTCCACTCTTTCTTACCTGAGCTGTGTATTTAAGTAGATGCTTTTCCCAGTCCATTGTTTTGCCAGTTTCTATTCTGGTAACTTGATCAGAAGCAGTAAATGTAATGTAGTGAATTGTAATGAGTTGCTTATTTCTTTTATTATAGAATCATAGAATGGTTTGGGTTGGAAGGCACCTTTAGAGATTATCTATCCAACTCCCCTACTGCAGGAAGTACATCATCCTTAGATGAGATTGCTCAAAGCCTCATCCAACCTGACCTTCAGTACTTCCAGGGATGGGGCATCCACAACTTCTCCAGGCAACCTGTTCCAGTGTCTTACCTCCTCATAGTAAAGAATTTCTTCCTTATATCTCATCTAAATCTACCCTCTTTCAGATTAAAACCATTACCCTTTGTCCTCTCAGTACAGGCCCTTGTGCAAAAAGTCTGTCCTCATCTTTCTTGTAAGTCCCCTTTAAGAATTTCAAGGCCACAACAAGGTGTCCCTGGAGCCTTCTCCAGGCTGAACAACCCTGACTTTCTCAGCTGTTGTTGATAGGAGAGGTGTTCTAGCCCTTGGATCTTTTCTGTGGCCTCCTCTGCCCCCTCTCCAACAGGTCCATGTCTTTCCTGTACTGGGGACCCTAGAACTGAATGCAGGACTCCAGGTGGTGTCTCACCAGAGCGGAGTAGAGGGGGAAAATCACCTCCCTTAACCTGCTGGCCACGCTTCTTTTTATGCAGCCCAGGATACAATTTGCTTTCTGGGCTGCAAGTGCACATTGCCAGCTCATATCTGTTTTTTCATCTACCAGTATCCCCAAGTCCTCCTCTGCAGGTGTACCTGCAATATGTTCATCTCCCAGTCTGTACTGATACTGGTGATTGCCCTGACCCAGGTGGAGGATCTTGCACTTGGCTTTGTTGATCTTAACAAGGCTTATCAAGCCTGTCAAGGTCCCTCTAGATGGCATCCCATCCCAAAACGGACACCAGAGGGATACCACTTGTTACTAATGTCCATTTGGACGTTGAGCCGTTGACTGCAACTTTTTGGATGTGGCCATCCTGCCAGTTCTTTTCCGTGGGATGGTCCATCCATCAAACCCAAATCTCTCCAATTTAGAGGCAAAGATGTGTAAGACCATGCCAAAGGCCTTAGAGAAGTTAAGGTAGGTGACATCAGTTGTTCTTCCCTTGTCCACCAATCCAGTCACTATTGTAGAAAGCCAACAGATTCACCAGGTACGACTTGCCCTTTGTGAAATCATACTGACTGTCTCTAATCACTTCCCTGTCATCCCTATGCCTTGATGTACCTTCCAGGAGGATCTTTTCCATGATCTTACAGGGCACAAGGTAAGGCTTTCATGCAAAGCAGAACAGACACCTCCTGTGACAGTCTATATACATCATGACACGTGAGGAAGCAGACAGGTGGGGTTTTCTTAAGTGTTGATAGTTTTTAGATATTGAAAGAGATCCTTTGTAAATTAATATATTCAAATTGAAACTAAATTCCTAATGATGTAATGTTAGTGAATGAGGTGCAGTTTGTGACAATTAATGTGAAAGCTCAGAGTGCTCATTGACGCTTCTGGCAAAGTCCCATATCTGTTAGGAGTGCTATTAACTTCATTATTGTTTCAACTGGCTGTAAAGGTCTCTTCATGTGGAATTCCATGGAAGATTGGTACTTGAAAACTTGTAACAGTGCCATTGTTGTGTCAAAATACAAAATTCTGACAGGTAATGAAACAGTGGCATTGGTGGCAGCTTCATTTGAGTAAATAGGTAGTAAGCAGACCTTACTACTCAGGGGACTATGAGATTTCAGAATAACTTGATTACTTGACATTTAATCAAAGGGCAAATTAAATATTTAGATTTCATAAAGATCTAGCTGAACTAGCTCCTTTGGCATCTATCACTGACAATGTTTAGCTTTATCACCTTTCTTCTTTTGCAAAGAGGTTTTTTTTGGTTTGTTTTCTGGGTAGAATTTTTTATATGTGATATGAGGAAAGTCCCTGAGTGGCTTTTTCTGTTTCTTTGCTTTGCAATATATCAAGTTGTATCCCTGTTGAGTACGTGATTTGATAAAGCTATTGCACTGCTGTCATGCTTGTTTTCTGAATCTGATTGGCAAAACTGTGCAACACATTAAATTCTAGTGCATAGCTGGACTTCACTGTGGTGATCATGAAATTAAGCACAATGTGCAAGCAGGTGAACATTCCTTAAAAAGCAGCCTATAAAATATGCCGCCTGTAATGTCAGTAAATAAATGCTAATTTTGGTATTGGTGTTCTTTTAAAATATGTACTGTGCTGAGGTTGTCACTCTGAATCCAAGGACATAAGAATGGAGATGTTGCATAAAGCTGCACGACCAGCATACTTGTGAGGGTGCTGCGGCTTGATTTTTCAGAATCTGGCATGCTGTGCATTTTACAATTCCCTAGTCATGGATGAACTGTAGTAAATGTCATTTTGTAATTGAGGCCATGTAAGTTAGTTATTCTACATTTATTTTTAACTTAATTTTTCAAAAATATCTTTGCCAGGATCAAGTAAATGTTATTATCGTGCAAGGAAATAATGCACTGTTTGCTGAATGAGGCAAGTAAGCAGAAGAATAAAAATTGTGCCTATTTTGGCATGTATTTCATGTGTTAGTGTGAAGATTATGCTGTTTACCCTCTGCTTAAGAGTAAAGGAATAGTGGTCATGGTGAAAATATTGTCGTTTCCTTTAACATATGAAGATGGATGAAAAGGAAGCATCATGCAGAAATTTAACAGCAGCTATCACTTTAGTATGAGCAAGCCCAGCTCAGACAAAGATTTTGGGAAGAGAAATCCACAGATGAAAGTGACGAGACCCCCCCAAATATTGTATCAGCCATTAAAAAAAATACTTTTTTAAAAATAAAGGCTTGTATAAAATACATAACTTACTTAACTCTGCTTCTGCCAGCTGAAAGTATGTACTGGTTTTGTTTTGGACTGCCCATGTGGAAGATTAAACTTGTTGAGTTAATTTAATCATATCTTTTACAGCTGTGGAAATTGAAAGAGCAAAATGTTGCAGCTAACTAGTCAGTCACAACTCCATTTGAGAGATGTTTCCAAGTTGCTCAGAATTAATAAATTTTTAAACAATGTCCTTAAGTGATAAACCTTGAATGAGCTGTTTAAAAAAAAAATGGGAAATATTATCTTTGTGGTTGAAATCATACTCCAGAATTTGTAGATGATAAAAAAGTATTTGGAATACATGGAGTTACAGATTTACAAACACAAGGTGAAAGACTTCAACCAGTTATTGATTCCTAAGTTTACATAAAAGGGTCAAAATGTATAAATTAAAGTTTGCAGTCTTACTATAACAAAAGGACATTAGTTTGATTTTCATGGCAAAAGCTGACCAATAATATACTCAAAACAATAATGGTAGTGGGTAATTGTTGTGTTTCATTTTTTTAAAAAATATTTTCTCCTTTTTTTTTTTGTTGGTTTTCTTGTGGTTTGTGCTGTGGGGTTTTTTTTGTTGTTTGTTTTTCATTTTCTCTAAAACCTGCAAAAGCAAGAAATTTGCCAGTGCTTGACTAATGCTGCAGAGGCATCCTTGCATGGCCATCTGCAGAATTACTGTCAAGTAATAAGTTGTTTTGCACAGCACCATTGTTTCCATTATATTGCCATTTATTTTTGGTATAAATTGGAGTCAAATGATAAATGGGTTGCTAGAAGGAGTGGGTCAAACTATGAAATGATTGAAAATTAGAAGATATGCAGGATGGAAAGAACAAATTTAAAAAACATGAACCATCTGTCCAATTCCTTGCGTTTCATTTTTTAAAGTTTTTGTACGATACTGAGGTAGAAAGTCAAGCTTCTGTGAAAACTCAGACCCGCCCTTTGGGGAATGGAAGAGAGAGAGCATGCATTATTTTGATGGTGGTTGGTAATTTGGGGCTGCCAAACCAATGCTATTCACATTGACATCCTGTCTTTTCAGACAATGAAGTAATATATTGAGGTAATTAAAGACAATTGCTTGTAATAGCAGAAAATTACTATAATTGTTTTGTTTTCCAGATAACAAATGCACAGAAAGCATAAATAGTTATTATTCCATTATGCTTAATGTCAGTGGAATGAATTTAATTCAGTTTTATTTAAAAATCCACAAGGACAGGTTTCATCCTTATGTTAAGCAGTTTAACGTAAGCACATCCTTTTCAAAAGCTTGTTCAAGTTTTGTCACACCTGTTGATTGCAAATCATATATGCAGCTTGAATGGTAATGGACACTTGTTTAAGGTTTTAAAAAGAGAGGTTAAATTAATCTTGCAGTGAAAAAACAGCAAACTTCAAAATGCTTTTGCCTTGTAATGATTTCATGAGGTAACTCCAAGTCTATTAGAAAACTTGGTCACTTGTATGCTATTTCTTCATGATCTGTGACATTTTCCCTTCCAAAATTGGAAAGGCCTTTCCTGGCAGAAGCTGGTTTAAAATCTATTAAAAAAAAAATCTTTCAACAATTTCAACCTGAGAAGTTGTCACAAAATGTACAGCTTTGCCTATACCATAGGGTTGCTATTCAATTAGGCTTCTTTTTCCTTCGTTAATTATTGTGGCTGACAAGATTCATCGGAGTGTAAAGAGCAGTCATTCTTATAGAGGACCTTCAGATCTATGTTTGTTGATCTTTGATTTTATCAATTTAGAGGTCATACATAGTGAACACATCTGTTGTGTTGAGAATTAATACAGATACTTCTGATATGGTTCATACTAATTGTACCATGGCCAGTTTCTTTGTTATGTTACTGATTTGTTTTTCCCCTGAACTATTGCAAGCTTTGTCAAGGTAAGCTTTGGTTATATAAATAATATTACCTATTCTAAAAACATTTCACTCGTTACTTTAAAAAACTCTATCTTTTAAATGACATAAAAATATCTGTTTAGATATGATTGCAGCTTTTTATTTAAAGTGTTTTAACCATCTCCAGTTTTGCATGTTAGTGAGGTCCTTCTTATCTTTCAAAAACTAAAAGTGAAAGGCAAGCAAATGGTTTGAGATTAGATGAATAGTTATGATCATGAAATAGCACCTGAGGAATCAAAAAATTTGTGATACAGGAGTATCAGGCTGGTTTTCTAAATGCCGAAGTTTTGTTCTCTGACTTACGCAGAAGCTGAAGATACTTGGAGGATGTGAAGCTGTTAACAGTTTCCCCACCTAGGCCTTGTGTATGTGTCTGTGCTGCATTGCAGTCTTTTGATCTCAAGGAATAGTGCAGATCACTGTCCTCATAAAGGACTAGTATTGGAAGTATTTAAGCAAGTTTCAGTCCTGAAGTTCTGCTCCTGGCGAGGAAGTTGCTTCTTTGTCCTCATCTCTTTGAGTTTCCTGCTGGACTTTTGATGCTGATTTTGCAGCAGGTTAGCAGAAGGTGTCATTTATATGCCCGAGTGCTTGAGTTTGAACCTTGACAATAAGTGACGGTAAAACTAGAGTGGATATCACTCTGTCAATTCCTGCTTCTTTTGAGGTTCTACAAGCAAAATAGTCCCCTTCCAAAAGGCACGTGGACAGAGTAAGCACTCTTTCAGAAACTTTTTTGGTAGAGGAAAACAACAGAAAAAGGACTGGGCATTTAGTGCATTAACATCAAGATGCACTAGAGGGCCCAGCCTGCACATAACCATTTTCCAAGAAGAAAAACGGGTATTAAGCTGATGGAACTTTTGAGAAATTACAGCAAAATTAGGAGGAGAATGAACTGTCTGAAGCCAACAGAACTCAAAACAGGACCAAATGTGGAGAAAGGTGATAGAGTGACAAATGCATTCAACCTGAAAATGTAATCAGACAAGCATGTTTCTCTGCTGGAGAAGGGATTTAGCAACTTTGAACTCAGAATCATGTGATTTCTTCCTCCTCCTGGCTAGATTAAAAAGGGGAGTGATGTTTTTAATATTATATCATGCTTAACAAACCATTGCGTGCTGTGTCAAGTTCATTTTCACTATCATCTCTGGCTAATAACCATTGCTATCTGTAGTCTAGCCTGAAGGTGACAAGAGATTTGAATCATTGTAATTAGGCACTCATCATACTGCAGAAAGATACAACTATCTTGATGAATCAGTATTAAAAAAAAAAAAAAAAAAAAAGCTGTGTTTTTTTTTCTTTGTTTAACTGCAGTTGGTGCCTGGGAATGCGAGAGTAGAAATGAGCTCGGCAAGAACTGAGGCAGTTTCTAAGCATGGCAACTATTGTCCTGTTCTCTATGGAGAAAAAGTTGAGGTTTTTGTCCCTCCAAGTCCTGTTGACACCTTCAAGTGTTCTTGGGCCTCTCCCAGGTTTTACTCGACAAACATATTCATATGTCCTACTTCTTTTTGATTTTGAGAAATACGTAAGAATTCACTTTCCGCACTTAAGCAAGAGCTATGAAATGAGTTATTGTGTGCTTTTTAGAATTGTAGCTCCAGGGCACGCTTTTACTATGAAGTTGAAGTGATGAAAAAGTGGATCTGCTCAGCAAAGTCAGGATTGTGGTTGGATATGGCAGAAATGGGGTATAAGGAACTTTATCCCTCTGGGGAAAGGCATTTCCATATGCACCAAAATGTGTTTTTTTTCCACCACCTTTATTACAGCAGGTTTTGTTCTTATTCTCTCCTACATTTTAGAAAAAGTACAGAAAACATTCCTGAAATACGTATGGCTTTCACCAGGTAGAGGTGCATTGCAACTTTTACCTTTTCTTTCTGGGAACAATGAGTTACCCTTCGTTCTTTTTGTTTGGAGATACATTATCTTATCACTCATCCATGTGTCTTTCCTCAGAGCTTGGATAACATTCCTTTTGATTAAGATATTAAATTGTTTGAAAATGAAGCAGGGAATGGCATTTATTGCCCAGTACCATGTTTACTGTGCAGTAGAGTCTTGTCATAACCACAAACTGTTGGAATTCAGGGTCCTAATGCCAATTTGTAAGTGCTCTAGTTTTCAAAAGTGAAATGTGAATACATATTTATGTACCTATTTTAGACAGTGGCAGTAGCAATGGGATAATGTACTTCAGGAGGGGGACAGTAAGTAATTTACCCTATGTTACTACCCTATGAAGTATGGATCTTTCAGTGTTTTGAAAGATGGGTATGTTTAATGAATATAATATACAGTTTTTATAGAAATTAAAATAAAATTTTACAACCCCTGAAAATAAATGTCAAGGGTTTTTTTGTGAAAAAATTACTTTTCTGGAGTGAGCAAATACTGGTTCTGTTGGTTATGGAAACTTTGTCTCTACTGAATTAGAGTCTAATTTAGTTTATCTGCATTGCTGAAATATTAGAATGAACTTGCGTTTGCAACCTGAGTTGTTTAACAAGAAATGTAGCTAAGAGTTTTCCTGTCTTCAGGTTGTTACCTGGAGATGGAGTTAACTGTTAGCTGACAGTAGCAGCCATAATTTCCAGATAAACAACAGATGCCCTTACATTCAGAACAGTGTTATTTCCCCTTTTTTTTAATCACCTCAGTTCTGTAAGCAAAATCTGCTGAGTAAGGGTACAGTGTTTTTCTTTCATTACCTGAAGAGACAACTGATCACAGTCTGCCTGTCACTTCCTGCATTTGTTTTTAGCGCTTGTTGGCTGATTTCATGAATAAAGCGGAAGTCTTAAAAGCTCTGTTTTGTGGAAACCTAAGGATATCCAAATTGGTACTCTTCTTCTGCAGGCTGCTCAAGAAAAGGCCGTGATCTGAGCGCAAGTATTTTTGTTGTTGTTTCTAATTTGGACTTTGATAGAAATCATTAAATATGTACTCACTGATGGCTGAGAAAGCTGCTTGTTCCGGATCAGCAATAGTGTCCTGTAGTGGCAGAGAAGAGGAAGGAAAAGGGAATTTAAGGGCAACTCTACAAAGGAGTGAATGAGCTGAATGTAGACAGTATTTGGGAAACTTGAGAGAAAAGCAAGGAATCTAATGTGGAGGTTTTGAAATATGAGGATGACATAGTAGTGTTGGGCTTGTAGATCACCAATCAGACAAGATACAGAGCTGTTCAGTCTGTATGTCCTTTGGATTACAACTTGCATATGTTGTGGCATACAAGCACATTGAAAAGAAAATTTTAAGTACTGTGTAATTCTTGTTGCCATTTTGGTTTTAGTTTGATCACTTACTCATGGTGGGCAATGTTTTCTGTGTTTTCTGCTGACAGAAAAATGCTTCCTTGTTCTTACATGTTGATATATTGCTTTGTTTAAGAGAGGATGCTGGTATTGTCTTCAGCACAAATGATGTATGCATTTGCATGTCTGGAACACTTTCAGAGTTTCCCATTTGCTTTTATCTCCTTCACAGAATGAGCATCTGTTTTCTAGTTTATCTTTTCTGAAGATCAGCATAGATCGTTGATTGCAGACAGCAATAAATTAACTTGTCGACTTTTTCCACATTTCATGTTAATGTTATATATCTGAACAATGTTGAAGATTTATGGAAGACTTTAAAAATTAATCCAAGGCATATATGTTTGAGAACAAAAGCTTTTTTTTTCCTAATGGCCTGCTACATAAGATTGCATGTCTCTTTTTAAAACAAGCTTTTAAATTTTAATTGTTGAGGGGTTTTTCTAGTGATTTATTAGACACCTGATTTTGTGCAAAACTACAAGTATATCATCATAAAACTAAGAACTGTTGTCATCTTTATTTCCTTAAACCAGAAAAACAGAGTATTTGAAAATCCAGTGTTTATTAAGGTAAAAAACGATGTTTTGTCATGTTGTGTCCTTTAGCTTGCTTTTAAAGGAATTTACTTTCAAATTACTGTCTTGCAAAATAGACTTGAAAACCTTCTCTGTATTCACAATCTTAATTCTTCATTGATTTATTATCTGCAGTTACTGGATAGGTGAGAGAAATTTGTAAATTTGCCTTTTCCAGTAGAATCAGCTGGATGACTCTCTCCTGTACTTGTGGGCAACATGCTGGTTTATTTTCCAGTTGCAGTATATAGAAGTAGTTCATTTCTTGCCTATCTATTTTGTTTAAATATTTTAACCAGAACTAACACTTTGAACATGTCAGTGTTTTGAGCTGGAAATATTACCCAAACTAAGTTTTTTTACGTAAGCATACCCTCAGGTTTGCCTCTTAACCCAGTACTCAGTGTGTTCTTGTGAGCTTAAAGTGTAGGAGTCAGAAAGTAATGGAAGTACGCCAAGTGTTTGCACAAGAAGAAAATACCCATTTTCTGTTCTCTGTGAAATTCCCCCTTCAGTGTTATCCAGACGGCGTTGGGCTACTCAGAAGGTATCCACTGTTTGTCTATGTTGTGGACTGCCAGGGAATACATGACAAATACAGAAATCTTTATTTCTTTGGGCTTGCTAGAAAACTTTGACCATGGCATGTATATGTTTCTTGTGGCTGTGCAGTAGTTCAGGATAGACTTAGGATCACAGAGAGCATCATATCTCCAAACAATAAATCTGTCATCACATTTACATTTACGTTGGGATGTGTGTGATGCATAATATGCAGAAAAGTTGCTCATGTATCTGAGCAATCAAGAACAGATCATTCCTCTATAAAAACATCTTATTTGTTTTTTGTCAATGTGATGGTTGCGTGATTCCCACACCAAGTCTGTCGCTTTTGTAGGCTGTTGGATGATGCAACGTGCTGTGCCACTCAGTCTGCAGTGCAGTGCCATCTTTGGGGCTTTTCCAAATCATTTTCTTAGGCTTTGTGTGAAAAGAAATGAGTCCAACCACTACCTTAAAGCTTCTGCAAAGCAGTCTGTTCCAGTAGTTGACTTGATATTTTGTGGTATGGAATCATGGAAAAAGAACTTAATTACTCTTTAAGTGTTGATAAAAACAGCTGCATAAAATAGGATGCAAGCAAATGTTCATCTTAAATAGAATACCAAATTCTCAGAAAAAAAATACTTAGTGGCTTCTTTGGAGAGTGTGGTTTGTGGAGGTACCTTAGGATGAATGCTTTCTTTTTTTGTCTGCGGTTTTCCTGTAAGTTACATAAGTGAAAGTTAGGTACTGTACAAAGTGCAAGGGAGTGAGAATGTCTGAAAAAGCAGCTGTGCCGCTGAATGTTGTTTACATTGTATTGACTTCATCATCTAGAACCACAGAGTCTAGGGAGGGATGTTCCTGTCCTAACCGCCCTGACCCCTTGTCAAAACCAGCAGGACAGAGAGATCGACTGCCCTCATCTGTGAATTTGTCTGTTGTTTTTGAGGGGCCACTGCGACATTTTTCTGACGTCCAGAATCATGAGGTCTCTGTGAGCACGCAGCAGTTCATAGTTAACTTCTGAACCGCCTTCCTTGCAGAGCTTTCTCTGAATTCAGATACATCAACTGAGGTTTCAAGCCACGAAGATGATTTTCTGCTCTGCTGTGGAAGGTGGAGCTGGGCAGCCTTTGTGTGGTTTTAGTCCTGCTGGGAGCTGTGGCGGCACTTGGTGCTCGAGAGCTGGATGGAGACGTTCCTGAGCTGGACTTGGTGTGGCCAACCAAGGTACCTTGCATCGGCAGTGCTGACGCATTGACCACGTCATCAGCGCTCGACGTAGCTGGAGCCAGATTCCCGCTGTGCTTTCTTGGGCACACTGGTATACCTTAAGGTTACGATGCCACAGGCACTCCACATTTAGGAAGACTATTTTAGAACTATTAATATTTAGCCCAATACAACTTTGTCTAAAATTAATCAGACTGTATGTTGTAAGGTGTTTGTCAGTCTTATACATCATGGCAACAATGGAGCAAAAAAATTCTGTTTATTTTTTAAACAGACCTTAAGACTTAAAATAAGCAGAAACATCAGTAATACCTTGTGGCAATGTGGAAACAAACTGCATAAGTCTTCCTCTAAGACTAGCTAGGTAATTTTTCTTCTACTTAATTATAAGATATGAATGCCAAGTGTTTTCACAATATTTTTGGAGTGAACTCTTGGATTCCACAAGATGATAACTAAGCCAAGTACTTTTAGCAGAGAAATTTTGTTTCTCATAAGGAATAAACTATTTCCAGTCATGCCACCTGTTTCCCTTTTTGTCAGATGTGTTGATCTGAGGGGTCAGAGGAAAATCCAAGGAAATTTTTTCAAGTGTTCAAGGAAGCATAAGGTGATTTTAAAATAATACAAATTACAGGCATTTAATTTTTGTTTTTTCTATGTTAGTTTGTAACGTGCAATTTCATTTATGTCCTTTCAGATTACAATAGATTCCAAGATAATTTTTCTGCTTGATTTCTAGTAGGTGGTAAAAGATCCTGAAAATCTACCGAAAATCGAAGTAGGCCTTTGTGTGTGTGACTTTGTAACAATTTTCTGAGAGGAAAGGTGGGGTCCCTTCTCTTGTTCTCCCCCCTGCCCTGCCGCCTTCCCCCAAATAGGACCTTCCTTTTGGCCTTGGGCAGTTTTTTTTTTCCCCATTGCATTAACATATAAACTTGATTATATGTCTTTGAATGCGACTTAAGGGATTGCTAGGCAAGGGGTAGGTCAGACTTGAAAAAGGAGGATTTTTGTTACTCCCTAGGAATGAATTTGGAAGTTTGCCTATTTTCTCAAGGTATTTTTTTTTTCTTTTAAAAGCAGCATGTAATTTTTTTCTTTGTGTAGTTTCTCTGTTTCTACTGGAATGTTCAGAATGTTCACCCCTAAGTATCTCATAAGTTTCCCTGTCTATTGAACTTTAAGGAGCTCTTCTAATTGTGTTTTCTTTGGTCGTGGTGTTTCTTTCGCTGTGGCTGCTTTTGTCTTAGAATTTGTCTTGAATTCAGACACTTCTTCAGAGAGTTCAAGTATTTTTTTTCTATGGGTAGGATTGACAGTGTGAGGTTCTCTACTATAACCATTTCTTAAATTGTCCTATGAACTGAAATAGTTTTGTGTGTTTCAATGGGGCAGGGGCTGTATTAGTACCTCTTTTGCATGTTCTTTGGATTCAACGTATTATAAACTAGCAAAGGCAGTGGTGTTAATGATGCTAGCTAAGAATTCAGCCTGTCTGGTTTTGAAGCTGCAGCTTTCAAGATTTTAAGTGGTTTTAAGGGTACTTTTTAGGTGTTAGAAAGTAGAAGAAAAATTACCATTACCATTGTGATCTTCTCCTCCTGGTCCATTTTCGCGCTCAACCTGAGTTACCACATGCCTCCCTTTGGGAGACTGGGAATAACCAGCAAAATCATAACAACGGCTGCTATGAGAACACAAAAGTGCATGAGAACATTGTAACACGTTTTAAAATTACTGGTGTTTTAGATCCATAGGAAGTTTCACCAGTTTCATAAGTAGAATGGTAGGAAGTTCCCTGAAGTAATGTTGGGGTTTTTTTAAAAGGCATGTGGTAACTCAGATTGAAGAAAAACAGGGGCCTGGAGGAGAAAATTTAATGGGTATTTTTTCCGATGTAATGGGTATTTTTTTCTATTTTCTAACATATAAATTCTAAATATTCTTGCGTTGTTAGGATTATCTTGATAACAAATAAGCTGTACTTTTGCTGGTCAGTTTTTTAAAACGCTGCTCTCTTTCACCTCTATTGCTTTGTGCAACCCATCAGTCACTCTTGTGAAAGAATGGTCATAATGGGTTTTAGTGAAGTTTTTAAAGGTGGTGAGGATAGACTCCACTGTTCTCAAGGTGAGAGTCACCATTTTATTGTGAGTCTATCCTCTGGAACATCCTCTTCAGGGTATTGCTTACTAATGCTAGGTTTTTTATCTTTAAAATGACAAACTGTCCATGGCAGTCTTTGGTCTCCCAATGTTACCACATCAGAAGCCTTCCCAAACATAGTGTGATGCCTTTTTCACCAAAATGGATTTTTGATGGGCTTTCCCCCTTCTGTCTGATAGTCTTCATGACATCTTCTCCCTGTTCTGCACATGGTCAGTAAGAAAAAGGAAGAGTTGAGCCCTATGGAGAGGCAGTCAGGTTGAACTGACTGTAAGTATAAAGAGGCATTTGTATTTACAATGTGTGCTTACTGGCTTGCAACAACATCCTGGAAGTTTCCCATATCCACATATTTGCTGGCATATGTACTGAATTTGCTTAAAAAAACAGTAATAAACCCAGACTTCCTTATGCAGTTCCTTTCACCTAGGCTAAGTTTCAGTGACATCTGTTTTCTTCCTTGTGTTAATGGCAACAATATGTCATATCGATGGCTACTGAATATTGATTGTATTGGAATAAATGTTAAAGTTTTCTTTGTGTTGTGAAAAATTGCTATTTAAATTGCATAAAAGTCAGCCTTTGTTGTAACTTAAAGACAGAAAATTGAGAAGGCTTCGAAATAACTTTTTGATGCAGGACCAGCTAAATCATTTCGTGATTAGACTAAGTGTTCAGAAATTTATTAATGATACCATTGAATTTAATCTTCTGTCTCTTTGTTCTCATTGGGCAGATAATGGGAATTTCACCTCACAACTTTGTTTTATATGAATATAAAAGCATGCATGTGTTTACAGGCATTTATGGGTACTACTTGGTCTCCATATAAAAAGCTGGTTTATGAGAGCTATATCAAGAACTGAGTAGTATGAACGAGTGCTTTGAGGCTTAAACTGAAACCAAGCAAAAATGTGCAGCCTGCCTCTTTTGCTTATAATAGGGTCAACATTGGGATCCGTGATCCCTTTGATCTTTACATAAAACAGATGAAAATGCATAAATTGCTTCTAATCAGAGATGAATTAAAGGAAAATAGCCTCCCAGAGGACAAAGCACCCCAGGCACCCATCAACAGCCTTACCAAATGACAGACCTGGAGGAGACTTCAAAGCTGCAAACACAACTGCCAGTGAAATCCACGAAGAATCTAGATACCATTAAAAAAAATTCACAGTTTACAAGTGGTCAGAACTCTTCCTTTAAGAAAAAGTGACAGAAACACACTGCATGGAATTGCTTTTTAAGCTGCTGAATATTCTTTTTCTTTTAGAAGAGCTGACAAAGGCAGGACTTGCTTGTTTAACTTAGTCCAAAAAAATGTTCAGACATGACAAACACTGGTAATTTTTGTGTCAGGTAGGGTTTACTCAATTTGAGTGGCACATTGTTTTATAGCTGAAGTGTATGTTTTTAGTGGAGGTAGATCAGACATTTATTGTAATTGCTTCCTTGATTGTCATCTCTCTGAACACAAGCAGAGTTTACATTTCCTCCTTCTTTTAAAGTTTGAGAAATGTTATGAAATATCAGACTTGACTTTGGAGGTGATGGAAGATTTGAGGCAGTCATTTTATTGTGAGCAGTTTTCTCTTTGTGGAAAAAAAAAATTTTATTGTGAGCTAAATCAGATTTCAGATGCTCTTCTAGCTCAGGTAGCTAATTTAAATACTGTTAAGATATTGGTGTCAATAATGTTAAATATAAGAAATAGCCTTGGATAAAAATCATTAATTGCTGGGTTATTTCAAGAGAGAGGTCACCTAAACATGAAATTTTTACTTTTTTTTTTTTAACATTCTGTTCATGAGAGAACATGAAACCTGCTTTTAGCGATTTTAAGGATAGAGAATAAACACTATTTTATGGAGTACTAAAACACCGCTTTTATTAAAAGACTGATGCAGTCCCTTATTGTCTTAGGAAGAATTTTACCTGCTGCTAACTGTATACTTTGCTTAGGTGTTGTGTACAGCATAACATTTACATCTAAGCCCACATAAATTTAGGAGTCACTAAACACATCTAAAGAATAAACGACATTTTGAAATATGTAACTGCGTATGAAATTGTTCAGTGGACCAAGTGATTTGCTGTAGGTGAGGTCAGAAAGGTTGTCTAATTCTTTGTAAGAACATATTTTCGGTTGCTTGATTCTTTAATTGCTGTAACTGAAGTATGTGTTATGCATTTGTCTAGGGTTGTTGGTTTTTGGAAGAAGAAAGGAAAAAGGTTTTGCCAGTCTAAGGATGAAGCTAGGAAAAATTGCTGAGGGCTTCCTTTTTCTTAAAATTTAAGGTTTTTCCCACATCCTGAAGTCACTGATCTATCTGTTCTTTGGAGCAGACACTTAAAATTAGGCAAACTCCAGTTTTTCAAAACCTATGTCTTGTGAGACCTTCAACAGTTAGCTTTCCAAAGCTTGCATCTTCACTGAATGCACTTGTCTGACTTTGGGGCCACTGACCAGACTCCATGTGAGCCTTCCACACAGAGAGAATAAGCAGAGATTGACTCCTGGTGCAAGGGACACAGCTGGACTCTCTTCATAAAGACTGATCCAGACTAATGCTATCAATATCTAGACTGACATGACATAAGGCTGTAAGGTAGAGAAGTCTTGTGCTGTCAGGTGGAATGAGAGCTACAAAGAGAAAGTGAAGTCTGAAACTGAAGAAAATAGAAGAAAAATCAAATGTCTTGACTAAAACTTCATGGTCTTTACCTGTCCAGCCTAACAGCCTACCTGATTATGGACTTCTTCCTAGCATGAAAAAAGAAGCCTTTGCCACAGCTTACACAGGCAATCATCCCCATTCTCTTAGCTCTGCCACTGCTTTTCTACCTGACAGCAAAACCTCCTCTGAGTCATACCTCATTCATTGGTCAGTATATAAAGCCTAAAATCAAAGTCAGTCACTCTTCCCTTCTGTGGGTGCCTGGAAAATTGTTGCAGATAAAGTGCTTCAGCACCACTGTTGGGTTCTTTTTTCTTAAACCTTTTGTCACCATGAATTGTTTGAATTAGGCTGGGCCTTAGGTTGTTGGAACTTCCATGTGTGTCACACCCTTGGCGAAGAGAAATCCCACTTCACTGTCAGTGAGAGCGAGCCGTGGCATACAGCAGTTGTATCTGCCTTTTATATGATATCAGGTAGCACAGGTACAAACTGCTACACAACAGCTTAGCATGCCTTTTTTTTTTTTTTTCTAAGAAGCTCATTTTCTCAAATGCTCTTTCTAGATGCAAGGAAATTTTGGCTATTTACTTCATATTTGCTATGTAAATCTACTTGGAAAAGAAAGATGATGTATGACCATCTGCATTAAGCAATTGGTGTGATGGACTCATCAAACTCTTAGCAATATCTTCAGGCTCCTCTGGAGGTGGGAGTATGCATTAATCAACCAGACAGTGCCAAGTGCTGCTGCTTCTAAACTGGGGCTCACAGGGGCATGAGATGCCTCAGGGGATCTGAGTCACAATCTGGGACAGTTTACCTTGGGATGGTTGTTCTTGTCATTGCACTGCCTCTGCTTCAGGGACAATTCAATTGCTTATTTAGCAGCTTCACAAATTACAGGTTGGCAAATTAAGGAAAACTGAAATTGGTGCTAGCGTACCATTGGCACTGAGCTGTACCTTGCATCAGTTCAGAACCGTGAAATACTAATTTCACAAGTAGCTGAGCCACCGTGCAACAGGGTGAGAACCCCTTCATCCCCAAGAAAAAAAGTTAGGTGGACAACTGGAATAAGAGCTGTTGCATCAGTCCTGTCTGCCTTGTTCGAGAACTGGCACTCTGAACTAGAGCAATTGTATCCTTTGTGTTATCCCTCAGTCTTTCAATGTCCACATTCAAAAGCAATGTAGATAAAGAATAAACAATTTAATGTTGTGAGTACTGCAATACTTAGCTGTCCAGAGATGTCCAGTTCACCTTCTAGATACAATCTCCAGCAGCAAAGATATTTTTAAAGGTATTTATTTACAGGATTCTTTTACCTGCATGGAATTTTTCTGCTTAGAAAGGACCCGAACAAGGATTCTGCAGTTCTCAAAAACCTTTGAACTTCCTCAGATCTAGTTAGATTGTGTTGAACAGGAGTTATAGCTCTGACATATGCATGCAAATGGAATTGCATTTTAAATGCAGTCAGTGATAGTTCTTTCCAATGACAACAATTTGATCAGGAATATGTATTTGGTTGCTCTGCTGTTTCATATTTACTTTAGGAACTGGGTAGTGGCAGTCTCACAAGAAAGGGCCTCAGCAGGGATTTCAGTGTAGTCCCTGCCATGCTTTCACATTTCATTGTACAAGCCCAATCTTGGACAGTTTTTAGTATATCTGCTTGTCAAAATACCAGTCTTCCTTTTCTTTGTCATCGCCTTTGTCATCATCATCACCTTTGTTAGGAATTTGTCGCTTTTATGGCTTCTCAGTCCGCAGAGATGGAGCTATCGTGTGTCGTTGTGCTCATTTGTGCCTAAATTTGCCTTTTGATTTACATCTGACACAGCATACCTCAATTTTCTAGGCTGTCACCAAGCAGTGAGTTTAAGTTTTCAGATTATCTGTAATGCCATTTTATTTAGGAGGAATAAAAACGTTTGTCATAGTCTTCAGTATGTTTACTCCTTTGCCTTCAGCAGTTGAACTGATAACCTTCATTGCTCTATCCCCGTGTTCCTTTTCTTTAGAAAGAATAAAGAGGAGAAAAAGCTTCTGTTAACCTGCCTGTAACTCAGGGTGAGATGATCTGCTGCTGCTGTCTTGTCCTCCCAGAGGAGCCAGCATACAGAAGTTTTTTTCCCCTTCCTACAATGTGGAAAACAGAGAATGGGCAGAACGCAAGAATAAAGCATGCAAGCATGGCTCACTGTGTGAGGAACATCTTGCTGTGAGACGCCTCTAGTTGTTCCAGCCTCTGCTGCTTATAAAAACAAGTTGAATCATCCCAGATTATAGTCTGGTGTATTAATGTAAACGGTGACTGGTTTTGGTTTCTCTTAATGTGCCAGGCTGTGGCTTGTGGTTGTTCAGGAGCTCTTACGCAATGCCTACGGATATTGCAGTCCGGGGGCTTGAACAATGGGGGAAATAGTGAACAGGGTAGTGTTATTCTTAAGGTTGAGAAGGCTTGGCAATCTAAAGAACAAGTTTTAGGGTACAGGGTATCAAGTAATTAAAATGTTTTTATTAGGAATCTGTTCTGGAATTTTGGATATGCGTGTAAGGAACCCTACTCCTACCCAGCATCATCTTTTAAGTGTGATATTAGCAATGACTTTGTGCCGTTCTGTATATGTAATGCATCCCTGATTTCCCCCTTTACCATGCGTACCTTTCACCACCGACTTGAACTCTTGGAGCTTCGTTGAAGGTGTAATGCTAAAAAAATTTGGTTAGAGGTTTATAAAGGCGTGTGCAAAAAGACTCCACAAGAGGGTTCTAGAAAACTGATGTTTCCATGATACTGATGATGTGAGACCATTAAATCAGGGGCCTCAGTGGAATCATTGTAAATACCTGAGAAAAAGTATACATATTTTTGGATCAAATTTGCCTTTATAGATTTTGTCTTAATTTATATTGAGCAAATATGACTTGAATATAGCCATCAATTTAAAAGATCTGACTGTTTTTTTTTTTTTTAAATAAATCACCTGAGTGCTTGCAGGAGATAAATAACAGGTGGAAGACTAGAATAGAGAGGAGGATCACATCTGGAACAAAAGTTACATTTGTGAGGAGGAGCATATGAGTTGGAGGAGAAATACTAACCCTTTAGATTGGGACAAGTAGGTGAGATAAATGGGATGAGAATGTTTCTGCAGTGCGAGCTCTTCAGTTTTACAAGAAGGGCAGAGAATATTCTGTGCCGTATGTTGAAAGTGAGGTGTTGAAGAAGTCTTTTTAATGTGGCTCAGGTTGCTTTATAGCAATTGAATTGAACTAAGGTTATGGGATAGAGGCTGTATCTGTGCTTTCTTTCATTAGCACTAAGCACTTCAAAACATACTTGTTACCTAAACCGCTGTGTATGAGAACTGTATTTGGGATCAGCTGTACCTCTAATGGAGAGAAAGTAGCTGCTTGGCTGGGGAACTCCAGTTGGGGCCCTTGTTCTGCCTCCCAACTTTTGAAGCAAGTGAACTGGGAAGGTTATTCTGAATCCCTGTATCTAGTGTACGTTGGTCTAAGCCTGGATGGGAATAATAGGATGTTTTTTATCTGAAATGCAGGACACTGAAGAATATGTGCCATAGTGCCTTAGGAGGGGGCTGAAAGAGTTAGGTACTGCCTAATCAGCATCGACAACAGGGAGACTGGAGCATCCTAAGCAGGAATGGAACTTCTGTGGACCTTATCTGCTAAAAGTGGTTGGTTGTGTGTGGGTTGTGGTGTTTTGTTTGTTTGTCTTTTTGGTGTGTGGGGTTTTTGGTTTTTAACTTAGTAGTGAACAACATGGTGGTTTTTTTCCCACCAAAGGCCAGAAGTTTATATTTTAAGCTCCAGCTTAGATATAGTAGGGGGCGTGTTTCAAAGATAAAGATCTACCCTGCAATATTTTAAGTTGCTTTAAAGGAAAAAAATAGAGTTTTAAGCAATGGAACCATTCTTTCTGCAAACTTACCTCACTTTCTACCTCCAGAAAAGAAAAATAAACCTAATGAAGATTTATTTGTATTTCAGCTCACACAGATGAAGTTTTGCAAAGTTATTCACAACTTTAAGTACACTTGTAAAACTAGTTAGGTGGTTTGACACTTCTAAATGGTGAAGCCGCCAGCCTGCCCATAACAATAAAAGACAAGCTTGGGCACTGGATGTTGCATTTTTCTAATATGATAATGCCTGCCTTTAATCTTTTAAGTAAACATTTTTTTTCAGGACTTAAATTTTTACAGGAAATTTCTTTCTTTAATAATGGTTTAAAATACATATATGTGTAGATTGATTTCCACTTAACCAGCTGGTTAAATTCTGCTTTAGAGCCTACTTTATTAACTTTGATCACAAAACAGGTCACCCATCAGGACCTAAGCGTTTCTTTTAAAAGAAAACCAACTGGTAAGTGATTTAAGAATATGGTTGCAGAGGTTGTGCTGTAGTTAATTTTGGGTATGAAAGACACAAATGCAAACTGGCAGAAAAAGAGGTGGCTCTCGTTTGAAAGAAATGTACTCTCATTTAAATAGTTGTATTTCCGTCAACTGTGAGTGGAAGGAAAGTTGAGGTCACTGTAAGGATTGAAAATTGGTATTTTGAACACTAGGTGGTGCCATTGTGTAAAGTTGTATTTCTGTTAAGTTCCTGAAGTCAGTGAAGGTGAAAACGATGTTTAAAAACTTGTGGTAAATGTGTACAGAGAAGCGAGCAGTTGCAAATGAAAGATTTGTAGCACAGGGTGAATGAGAGTGTGCCTGTAGTTCTGGTTCTGTGATATACAGAAGGCAGAGAGATATCTCAGGAAAGAGCTGTGTGATAAATTGTTGTGTTATTTTGACTTTAAGGCTGCTTGCAAGTATTTGGCTTTTTCAGTTCTCAAAGGGAGAGAGAGAGAACTTAACTCGCACTGTGTGAATCTGGGAGCCATCTCCTTGCAGCTTTATGTTGTGAATATATCAAAACAAGCTTCCCTTGTGTTACTTCAAAAACACCCTAAAATGCCTTAGGATTAAAGCAATCATCTGTAATACAATATCTATGGCTCATCGTTGATTGGCTCAAAACATGAAATACAACTATTTTTTTTCTTAGAACAGTCAATGTGTTTCCATCGTTGTCTGCTTTACCAAAATTCTGCATTCCTTGTCTAATCCTGAGATATTAAAATAATTAAGTGGGATAGTCACAGTTTCACTAATGAAGCATAATTGAGCTTTGGAGTACTTTGATATTAAAATTAAAACAAAACAAAAACAAAAAAAACACATAAAAATGGCGTTGCTGAGCATATGCACATTATTTCTGTGTTTTGATACCTGTTTTAAGGAGAAAATGGGGAGCTTGCTTGCCTAAGAACAGTTGGACTGTCCTGATAACAGTTTTTTTAGCCTGCAAATCTTTATCACAGAGTGTGTGCAATTGTGTTTATTGGACCTGTGAGAAGACTTAGCTTTAAACAAAGTAATCATTGGAACTTTAAGATGTGAAAATTTTATTGCATCAGTGTTTATTCTTTTAGGTAAAGTGGTCAAAAGAAAAGTTTTGCAATAGACATTTAGGTCTCGTTATTGTATGTAAATGTTACATTTTTAATTAAGTTGTTGGGAGAAATGTGTTTGACTTTATTCAGCAAATGCTATAGCATGATTGTTCCTATTGAGTCAGATAAAATACGATTTCATGTGCTTTGTTATTTAAATATATCAGGTCCTAATAACAATTTATGTGACCTAGAAAACACCAAAGCGTTGGCATCAATTTTTAAATTGCTTCTGTCTTTCAGACCAAGAACCCTGTTCTGTAATAATATCTTACACACAGGGTTGCTTATTATAGATGTTGCATGTACTTTAACTGCTGTGCAAAGCACCTTTCCCATGTAATTACACAAACATATTCTTAATTAATATGACTTGTATTAGCGTGATCGAGCAATGGAGTATTTTTTAGGTGTGTTTCACAATCCTTAAAGAAGGCTGACAAACGAGGAGTGTAGTTACTAAATGTCACACATCTCCTGAGGAGATCGTTGGGAAGGACGAAGGCCAGAACAGCTATGAGGTTTTATCGCAATGAATTGCCTCTAGAAGCCCTAAAACGTCTTGATGCAGGAATTGGAGTATCCCATGCTCTTCCTCATCCTTCAGGTTCTGTATTGAAAGGTGTTGTCAGATATGAAGAGCACTTGTGGGAACCACAATAGTTTGTTTACTCCATGTGGAGCAACTTGACTGTATCAAACTGAAATACTTTGCTATAACTTCAGCCAGAGTGACATATTTTGTGTTCCTTACCTTTGCTATGTAACCACTGAGTATCCTGGAGGTAGAACCTATGGTGCAGTCTTACGCTCCTCAGTTCCATGCCGTGGATCAATCAATTTTTTACATGTTTATGCATTTTTTTCATATGTCAGTGCCTGAAATACTTCCAGAAATTTTGGGGATTGGTAATTAATCTGGAAAACTCATGGGGTTCCTCTCCCTATGTCCATTAATTTTGCCATTCTATTTTGAATTGCGGTAAGGCAGCACAGAACACATATCATAGACCATGATAATCATTAATGCAAATAAGATTGTACACGTGCATGTGTAGTCATGTAGAGAGAGAGTTTTGGCTCTGTGATTTCATAAAGCTTTTGAAGTTGTGGCCGTACAGCTAATGAAGCAGGAGGGGTGGGTAGATTAATAGAGCAGTTACTTCCCCAGGACATTTATCTGAAGCAGTGTTATTTGATGGAGCACTGCTTTAGGGTTAGACCAGCTAGTTGCTGATATATATGGGGAAGCAGTGTAATGATGCACAGCTTGGATGACCAGTGGTGGAAGCAAAAATACTGCATAACGTAGGCCACTGTCTCTGAACTCACTCCAGAGCTGCCACAGATAGACAGGGGAGTTCCTGGCAGTGCCAAGAGGCATTTTGCCATTACCGTCTGAAAGCTCATTACACTTGCTTGATGCTAGCCAGTTGCAAACTAGCTGAATATTGAGAAACCTACTGTTGGGGCTGTTGTGGAAATTTCTGATGCTTTTAGGGAGGAGGCTGCTGTGAAATGAGGTTTCATAAATGGAGTGCTCAACATATTTAAGTGGTATGGAGAAAAGTGCCTATCCTCTCTCTCCCTCCCCAATTACTTTATGCAAACAAAAATTTAGATGGGAAAGGATACTTTCTAGGATACCACAAGTGGACAGCATCAAGTATGGACTAATATACTTAAGCCCTCCAGCTCATATTGCCAAGCCTGTCAATAGAGGAGCAGGTCAGAGGAGAGCAGGTGTCAGCAATTTAGTTGCTGTGAATGAACCCTTGAAAGGTGTCTTTATGCTGGAGCATGTTTCTTGAGGCAGGTTGCCAGGAGGTGTTGAAGACTGTGTTCAGAAAACCACTGGACAAACCAAAAAGAGGGAGCACTGCTGCTGTTTACCAGGATGGCACCTCTCTTGGGGGACACAGCAGTGGAAAGGGAACACCAACTGTGAACCATTGGAAAGGAAATGCTGAACATGCTGAAGTCTTTGCCTTTTATTTTCTCGTGATCTGTAGGTGTGAGAAAGACGCAACTGCTGTGATGTCTGTGTTTCTCATCACACTGAAAAGAGGCATTCCTAATTGCCTTACAGCACTTTAAAGAGAGAGGTTACAGCCAGTCCACATAGTCTTGGAGCTTGGGTGCACAGGTATGGATACAAGACCTGCTCAGAAGTGAAGCAGTGCAGCGAAGGATGCAACATGAGAGACTGCCTGAAGAATAGGTAGGAATGTGTCTGTAAAACCAGAAAACCAACAAACATTGTCTAGAAAATTATTCCTTTTAGTTTAAAGTGACATATAACATCAAAAATTCAGCTCAATTAAAGTATGAGGACATCACTTCAGGGAGGTCAGCTAAAGCGCCCTATCTGTTTGAATGTCTTTTTGTAGACAAATCCTGTGTTCTGGTGATTGCCTTTCCTCCTAGATGTATGGCTTCAGTAGAGCCATACTCATTTGGCTGAGTTTTCCCATGACTGCTCAATAATAGTACAGAGAGATACCCACAGAGAATTAATCCAGTCATGGTTGTGCTGATTTCCAAACAAGCAAGTGAAAATAAGGGGAGTTTGTAATAAATGCAATATAAAACCTGTTTACATGACTGATTTCTCCTTCCCACCCCCACCAGCCTGACCTTATCTCATTCCAGATTCCCCAGTTCTAGCTGAAAGCATTTTTGTGAAGAATGCTACCAGGAAAATTCCCTTTTTTATCTTGACTATAAAGACTTGTATGAAAGACCTTTCAATGTAAAGAGGGAATCTGTCTAAATATGTTGCTCTTGAAAGAGAATTGGCTTATAGTCCCATAGTTTGATGTTCTTGGGAGGACCATACATTTAATCTTTGATCTAGAAATGATTTTAAGAGTCTGCACATAAGCTAAAAGAAGTTCTATCTAAATGTGCCATCTTTGGCTCCAGGTGTAACCAGAGGGGTTGTGGTTTATCTGACTGAATTTTCTCAAATATCGTTTCACTGCATAATTTTGGGGGGTTTCCTTTATCTTCGTTTAGCTGGTATATTGTTTTCAGATAAAACACTTCGTGCAGGCTCCATGTAAATGATTTTTCAGTTCTATATTCAGCAAGGAAGTAGACTGTCCTCTTTGAGGTTATAGTGCTAACCGTCTAATAAACTCTTTCTAGGGAAGATACAGACAATTAGGTATAATGCTGACGTATTACAGTCTGATCTCCAAGAACAGTCATTTTAAGGAAGGTAAGGTAAATCTTCATGTATGAAAACAGTGTTATTGAAGATTTATTTCCTGAATTTGAGCAAGTGAATATGATTTTAAGCAGTTCATTGACTTAATAGATTGAGACATCTCTGAAATGCATCAGAAGCCTGAAAGTCTCAGTATAGTAAAAGGTCAACACCATTTTATGTCTTTATGGGCAGTTGAAGCTCTCAGATAAATAAAGCACTTATGCATGTACTCCAATACCAGTGAGCCCAGAATTTATAAATGTGAATGTTAGTGCTTTGCTTTGCCGAATAAGTTGTTTTGGCACCTTTTTTCTTAAAGTCGTCATGGAGCTTGAAACGATGTGCTCATCTAGGCAAGTAGGCTTCTAAATAAAAATTGTAAAAATAGCAAGGGTGTACTCTCGCAGGTGGGAGTTGAAAAGATGATGGAAGTATGCCCCCCTGCCTCACTTTTCAAAAACAGAGGGCAGCTTCTGAAAGTTCTTCACCATCTTTAACCAGTGACTCAGCAACTGCTTGCAGAGGCTTATGTTGCCCTAGCTGTATTTTGTCTTTCTGTAGGGATATAGGATACTTTCCAATTCTTTCAGACTAATGACTTTCCTACATACTGTCTTTCCTTCAGAAATGTAATTACAAATACATGCAGTTCTTAACAACACTGAATATTGTTCAACCTGTGCATTGTGTATTTAACCATGAGACAAATCCAACTCAGTATGTATATTATTTTTGTAAAATATTTATCTAAACCCAGGCTTTATGCGGTAAACATGCACCTTGGATAATCTTTTCAATGAGAATAATGCAGACATTACACCCATTCTGATATGTAGGAGATGATCCATGGGGGAGAAAGATACATGTGCATAAGTCAATTATTTGAGAATAGAGTCCTTAATTTCTTCAGGCTCTATAAAAAGAATTTTGGCATCTGCACATATTTATTTTAGAGATATAGAGGTAAATCTTCAGCACAGAGCATGGGGAGTTAACCATGGAACATTCATTAACGTTAATGGGATTTCTCTGGCTAATTCCCCACACACTGGTTGAAAATTTAGCCCAAAGAGATTTGAAAAGTGATGTTGAGAAGCAAGTTGGTCGGTTAGCCTCATTACTTTAATGTTATTAACTGCTCTATCTGCCACTGGCTTTGTATGAACAATGAGATATTATACTTAACAGTTAGTAATAAATTATTGTATGTTAAATACAGATTCTAGCATGGAAGTAAAATAATGCAGTTATATGAGCAAATTTGTGGTATTTTCAGAAAAAAATCTGCAAAGCCACAGGACAGAAGGAAAAAAAGATATTAAGGCATAAATTTTAGGCAACAGAAATGGTTTACATTTCCAGTGTCTCTAGTACAGCTTTAGCACCAAAAGAAAGCAGAATTCTTTTTTTCCTCACTAGTGGGATCCTACTTCAGAACTGGCCAACTCTGAGCCTGGGGTTGGACCCAATGACTTCCAGTTTTCTTCCAGCCTAAATTATTGTATTATTTGGATTTAGTATAGCATTTTTCTTAAGCCTTTTTGGACTAGATTTCTTTTGTGAAAGTTGAGATAAGATAGGAAAGTCAGTTTCTGTTTATCTTAAAATTTTGAAGAATGGTTGAAACCTGGGCAAGCATAAAAAGCCATTTCATCTACTAAGTAGAGAATATTGTTTTAAAAGGAAACACAGATTTTGGTTTAAAAAGTTTGTCAGATTTGTTGTTCTTTTTGTGTTAAGGATATGCAACAGAGAATGTGTGTGAAATGTGAATATGTGTGTGTTTGCATATGTATACTCACATTTCTATTTTTCTTGTACCTTAGCTGTTTCCCTTTCTTTTTAGGGGAGCTATTAAATTGGCTTTTCCAGTTGTTATTTGAAGCAGTCAGTAGCCAACCATTAGAGGGTGCTTCTGCACCAAGGAGCTCTCTTTTCTTAAAACCCAATTTACTCTAAGTATTTGTAGATTTAATGAAGAATCATTTTGTTTCCTAGAATTACCCAATTTCTTCTTTAATTTGCATTACTTTGTGGAGGACTGTTCTTGGAATTCAGAGGATTAAATGCAGATAACTAAAGGTGATTCAGAGAGAGTCGGATGATTCAAAGCAGCAAAATTATTACATTTTGTAATTGTTAACGTGAAAAGAAGAAAAATATACATGAACCCCCATGCAAGTGAAAAATGGGCTAGTCTCTTACCTAATTAATGACAGAGATGAGTATTTGTACTTTATAGCACCTGCTCACAGTATTACTGCCTCTTTTAGAAATAGAATTGTTCATTATAACTCCACTGCATGTATTTGCAGCAAGAATCATAAAATAGATGCAGTTTGTAAATTTTTGCCATTGCTGACAAAGATTCTAAAATAAAATTATTGTTAGAATAAATTTGTTGTTGTTGTTTTTTCTCTAGAATCGTCATGATTCCTCATTCAGTAACGAACTTAAAAATGGTATGTCTTTGCTGTAAGAGTCTGCAGACAGCAGAGTATGGAACTGGCTTTTTAGTCTTTTATCCCAGAAATACCATTTTAAAGTTTACACTGTTGACTCATAACATTGGTGCGAGGCAAGTGATGGAAAATGGAAATAGGAAGATTTCAAAGAGAAAATTCTGCTGATATAGGATCAGTTGCTGAGACTAATTGAATAAAAGTAATTAAATTTCAAAAGTGGCACCTGATACAAACCACTACATCTCAGTTAGATGCCCAGTAACATCTAGATCATGAGTGCTTAGCAAAGAAATTTACTACTTGCAAATATTTGTCAAAGCCAGCCCATAGAGCTGATGGTTCTGAAAATACTCCTCCTGGAGAAGTTGTTACATCTTTGCATGAATTTTCAGATAGTTGGGTTAAGAATTTCTGGTATCCAGCTGCTTTTGAAAGCAGCTGAAACTTCCAAATACCTTCTCTATTAAATGTCAATTGACAACTGGAGGAACTGGCACTGACCTCAGAAAGGGGAGGGATAAAAATCTTCTTCCAGAGCTTCTTAATAAGCCGTATAGCCTCCTGAACCATAGACAAAAAGAGCAGCAGAATGTCCCAGCACAAGTGTCCATGGTTTTATTGCACCTTGGTAGGTTGATATGCTTGTAGTGCCGTCTCTGTATCAAGAGTTGCTGGTAATGCTGTCTCCAATTTTACATATACATCTCTTAGATAGTTTTTCAGAGATTGTAAGATCCCTTATTCTCAAAAGGCAGTCTTTATGTTGCAAGAACATGTGGAATTAGAATCAGTGAATCTCCCTGATGTCATACTCCCTAACAACTTGGGAATTTAGTATTTGCATATATATTTAAGTAATATTAATTTCAACGTCAGTGGGTGTGCTTTGTCAAGCTAACATACATTGTTGCATAACTAATTTGATTCTAATTCTTCCAAGACATCATACAATACCAATTTATGTTTCTTTTAGCTGTTACAAGTTGTATGATTTTTCTTTAATACCTGGACTAACTAGTTCAGACTCAAGTCAATGTTTTTCTAATTTGTGAGTAGGGTCTAGACAAATGTGTGTAATACGTCTTTCTTAAGCATATAAAAAAACCAAGAGCATTAGATATTGTGAACATCTTGTTTTTGCTATATAAAATTTGGGGCTTCTGAATGAATACAGGGAATGACTGGTAGCATGTGAGTTCTTTGAAGATATTAGGCATTGAAGGTTATGTCGTGTGTTGTTTTGAACGTAACTGTTCATAGATATTTCAAAGAGGTTTTTAGATTAGACCTATGACAACAATGTAACAAGGTACTAAGGATTTCTATAATATGACAGTTTATACAGTGCCCAGCAAACTTTAGCCCTAATCTGTAAGTGTATGTGATATTATTCTTGTGCAATTCATAATAGTACTCTAATTTGAAACAAAATACTGGTGTACACATACTGCTTACTAAAACCATGGACCATTTGACCCAGAAGTAGTTTTTCCTCTGAGCTGACTGATAATGTTAAATTAAAAACTTTTAAAAAATGAGCTAGATGGATTTTTCTGCTGGTATCATACTTAAGTAGCTGTTGTAAATCACTGGTTGAGTTTACAACCAGTGTTTTAAAATAAGAACCAGACAGGTAACAATGACTGATTAAATCAAAACAGGGAGTCTACCTAATCTTATACTTTGGTAAGCTAATTACTGCTTCTAGTATTATACTTGATAACTTTAACAGTTTTTGGTGTTGTTTCCTGTAGTAAACATTTCATGTGTTAGCAAGAGCTGCTTTTTATTACTTTTTTTTCAGCAAGTACCTGAAGTCCCTCAATTAATGATGGGACTAGAGCCAATAAGCATAGTCATGAAAAGAAAGGATAGATGGATGTGCTAACTCATGACTAAAGGCAGTAAGGATGCATGTATGTTGATTTTTGTCAATCGTATCTCCTTCAAATCTGTCCATTAGGAAAACAAACTCAAGAAACAGAAGGAAAAGTAAGAAAGTAAGCCCAAAGACAGATAGTGCATCACCAGTACTATCTAAAATAATAGATGGTCATTTCTATGGAGAACCAATTTACGTTTCTCTCTGTAATATGTTGGGAAGATGCTGCAAGGCAATTGGTTGTTTCTACACTATTAGGAGTAGACTAGAAGTCCATTTTACGTTTGAAGAAGACTGTAAAACATCAAATGTATGAATTCTACCAGTGCATTATTTTACAGAAATTAAGGAGGACTACCAGTCTATGCAGAACAGGAATTAGAACAATAGTGTATATTCTTTTGAGATATGAAACTGGGATTGGTGAATGAAACTCGTATCAGTGCCAATATCTAACATATCAAAAAAAGATACTGTAATTGTCAGCTTTTTGAGGCAGATAAAGCTGACCATAAAGTGACACCTAACAGTTTTCATCCAGTGGTGATGGTATTGTTAGCAAGAAGAAAATCTTCCTTAGGAAGTGTTTGATGATATCCATTATCCATGTGATCTCTTGTGGATCCTGAAACTCAATTAATCTTTGCTTTGGATACTCAAATTTATAGGGATGGTGCTGGCAGTTACTAAATCTATTGTCTTTCTGTTGTAGGACAGGTTTGAGACCAAAACTATTTTAAATACTGGTCAAAGACAACTGCAGGTCTTATTGACAGCTTGCCTTACTCTGCTCACATAATGGGTAGAATGAAGTTGTACTGAGCTTTGGCCCTTGAAATGCTTGTATTAGCACTGTAGCCAGTTTGGGTCCCCTACATAGTGAATGAAAAGAATCATAGAATGTCCTGAGTAGGAAGGAACCCACAAGGATCATCAAGTCCAACTTCTGTCCCTGTGTAGGGCAACCCCAAAATTCACACCATGTGTCTGAGGTCCTTGTCCAATTGCTTCTTGAACACTGTCAGGCTTGGGGCTGTGACAACTCCCTGGGGAGCCTGTCCCAGTGCTCCAGCACCCTCTGGGTGAAGAACCTTTTCCTAATGTCCAACCTGAACCTCCCTTGGCACATCTTCCTGACATTCCCTCGGGTTCTGTCGTTGGTCACCTGAGATAAGAGCTCAGCACCTGTCCGTCCTCCTCCCCTTGTGAGGAAGCTGTAGCCGCAATGAGGTCTCCCCTCAGTCTCCTCCAGGCTGAACAAACCAAGTGACTTTAGCCATTCTTCATACGGCTTCCTCTCCAAACCCTTCACCAATTTCATGGCCCTGCTCTGGACACTCTCCAGCAGCTTCATATCCCTTTCATCCCATCGCGCCCGTAACTGCACACAGGGCTCCAGGTGAGGCCGCACCAGCGCTGAGTGGAGCGGGACAATCACCTCCCTCGCCAGGCTGGCAATGCTGTGCTTGATGCACCCCAGGTCATGGTTGGCCAGAACCACAGAATGGTTGGGGTTGAAAGGGACCTCTGGAGATCCTCCAGTCCAACCCACCAGTACATCTAGAGTAGATTGCACAGGAATGTGTCTTGGCTGATGGGGCACACTGGTTCATGTTCAACTTGTTCATGTTCAATGAAAGAGATTCAGCCCATCAATTTTTTCTTTTATGCCTATATTCCTGGATGGCACTTAACCTCTCTGGTAGCCAAACAGCATCAGTTGGCCAGCCATCTTACAGCCAGCAGTCTGGCTACCTAGACAAAGGGCAGGATTACTTCAGGTTCCTCCTCAGCAGCTTCACAAAAAAAGCATCACATTTGGCCACTTTTAGATCAGTATCGCTGCCAGACACATTAATGCTTGAAAGAGAAGCTCATGTTGTGAGAAAACTGAGCATCTCAAGTTAGTTCTGTTTGGCAGGGAAAGTTTCTTTTGGTTTTGGTAACTGAGTTGCTTAAATCATAATTTTTTTTGTAGATTTGTAAAAATTACTCAGTTTTGACTTCATCTTTCTTCTCTTTTCTCTCTTCCCCCACCCCAACTTGCTGTTTTTCTCATGCTGTGGACTTGACTTGACCAAATATTTTACTCTCATGGCTCTCCTAAGGGTAGTAGAGTAATTTGTAGTTCAATGTTAAAATCTATGTACGTTTTATTCTATATATTGACCCCACAGCTCAACAGTTTCAAGTGTGCTTATGAAAACGTTTTAGCAAATGCATTTTTTCTTCAAAGTTATTTCCCTAATGCATATCTGTGTAATTAGAACATAACATAAACTATACTGTAGAATTAAAATCGGGAATTAATTGTTGTAACATAAAATTTTCATTTTTTGTCTTTCCTAACTGCAAAGGTGAGTATGGCTTAAAATTGAAAAAATAGTAGTCCTTTTCATAGAAACCTGTTTGAAGATCATAAAGGAGTACAAAAGAAGCAAAGCTTTTTGTTTGTGTTTGCAATCAAATCTTTCATAAAAGAAAGTCTGACACACAGGCATTGTAGGGTTTTTTTTTAATATTATATTGAAGAAAGCAAGATACAAGTCTCACTGGATTAACTGGAATTCAAATATAGCAGGAAAACATTTAAAAACAAATACTAGCAAACAAGAAGCTCAATGAGCCTTGCAAATGGCTATTCAAAGGTGATTTTCAAATATTAGTGAAGCTTAATTTATTAGTTGCTTAATTTATTGCTAGCATCAAAACAAAACAAAAGAAAATAGGTCAACATAAAGAAGCTACTGAAAACTATTGAAATGGCAGAACATTCTGGAAAACAATACAAAAATACATTTAAAGATGATGTAACTAAAAATAATAAATCTTTGTTCTAGTAGATTTATTCAGCTCATGTAATATAGTCAGATTTTTTTAAGACAGCTTGCAAATGTATAAGATTTGTAAATTAAATCAATGTGTTTGCCAATGGGCTTTTGAAAATTCTTTAAACAAGTATTCAGCTAATATGCATTGTATAAAATATTAAAGGCAAGAGCTGTACGGTTCAGTGAGAAATTTGTTGGTACATCACAGATACAAGAAGAAAGCTAAATAGATGTTCATGCTACATTTTCAGTGCTGCAGTCAAAAAAACCCCATAACTGACATCCTCACAGATCTGCTTAGATATAGAAGAAAAAAATATAGAATCTTATTTGTTTAGGTGCAAGTACAGTTAAAATTCAGATTGAACCATGGTTAACTTAGTTGCTTTGGCTTAACTATTTTTTTGATTGCTGCTTATTTAATAATGGCAGCCCATGCTGCAAGGCCAGTTGATGAACTAACCTGCCTATACATACAAGCGTAAGTGGAAAGAAACCATACAGGTCTGTTGCTGTCAATAGCGCTGCTGTAAACCCACACATTTACATAGTTAATTCCCAATGTGAACTGGTGTTCTCAGTTTAAAGAACCGCTGATACAAATCTTCTTCCTTGCAAACAAGAGTTGCAACAATGGTGGGGCAATGGAGCAAGGACTTTGCCTGTGCTTGAATAATTTGGAGGTCCTCTCACTTTTTAATGCTCATTTCTGCTTAGCTCAAAAAAGAGAGATTTTGTTATCTTCTCTTTTGACTGATGGTAAGAAACCACTATTACGAAATTTTATGACCTACTGACCTTTAGTATTGAAAAACTGGTTTATTTACAACAACAATCACTATCTAAAAGAATAGCGTAAACCAGTTTGACATTTAGTACTTCTATAATTGCCTTATGTCATGTGTCAGCAGTGGATATCTGTAGTTGGGATCACTTATCTCCTATCTGGTTTATATAAAGGCCTTCGGGGTCTTTATCAAAATGTGTATATGAACTTTTCACTCCGTGAAGTAAAAACCTGGGTCAATTATATCTATCTTCTGTGACCTTCTTAACTTTTCACACCCACTCTGCCAGAGAGTTGTTAGGGATTGTAATACTTGCCTGCAGTATAGCTGGAGAATGATTGCTGGCTTCATTAATGCTGTCAGAGGTGTGGCTGATACATAGACTAAATATCTTCTTGACAAATGGCATTACCTCCCTCAAATTCATTCTGCTTCATTGTCGTTAAGCTTATTATCTGTACAGTTAATCAATAGCTGTCTTTCAAAAGAGTGTACCGATGATACGTATGGGAAGTGCGTTCCTGAAGTGGTAGTGTGGTTTGGGCAGCAGGCAAGAATTTAGTTTCCCATCCTGTCATCATCTGCTTGGGTGAGAACTCAGCAAAAACGGTGCCTAGGATTTGACACGTTAACAAGCAATTAGGTGGCAACAAGTTACCCCCGTATAGATATCCTGTAGTGCTTCTGCACATGTCCTTGAACTTCAGCACCCTCTGTCTAGTAAACAGGGTTTTAGTTTTGAGCTCAGTAGATGAACAGGACAGCTGTCTCTCAGCCAACAATTCACATCCTGAACAATGGTCCACATGGCTTTTTGCCCAAATCACAGACTGTTAGGGATTGGAAGGGACCTCGAAACATCATCCAGTCCAATCCCCCTGCCAGAGCAGGAATACCCAGGTGAGGTTACACAGGAAGGTGTCCAGGCAGATTTTGAATGTCTCCAGAGAAGGAGACTTCACAACCTCCCTGGGCAGCCTGTTCCAGTGCTTCATCACCCTCACTGTCAAGAAGATTCTTCTCATATTTAAGTGGAACCTCCTGTGTTCCAGTTTGTACCCATTGCCCCTTGTCTGTCATTGGTTGTCACCAAGAAGAGCCTGGCTCCATCCTTGTGACACTCTACATATTTATAAACATTAATGAGGTCACCCCTTAGTCTCCTCCAAGCTAAAGAGCCCCAGCTCCCTCAGCCTTTCCTCATAAGGGAGATGCTCCACTCCCTTAATCATCTTTGTGGGTCTGCACTGGACTCTCTCCAGCTATTCCCGGTCCTTCTTGAACTGAGGGGCCCAGAAGTGGACACAATATTCCAGGTGTTGTTTCACCAGGGCAGAGTAGAGGGGAAGGAGAACTTTTCTGGACCTACTAACCACCCCCCTTCTAATACACCCCAGGATGCCGTTGGCCTTCTTGGCCACGAGGGCACAGTGCTGGCTCATGGTCATCCTGCTGTCCACCAGGACCCCCAGGTCCCTTTCCCCTACACTGTTCTCTCATAGGTCATTCCCCAACTTATACTGGAACCTGGGGTTGTTCCTACCCAGATGCAAGACTCTACACTTTCCCTTGTTATATTTCATTAAATTTTTCCCTGCCCAACTCTCCAGCCTGTCCAGGTCTCTGGATGGCAGCACAGCCTCTGGCGTGTCACCACTCCTCCCAGTTTGGTGTCATCAGCAAACTTGCTGATAGCACACTCTATTCCCTCATCCAAGTCCTCAATGAATATATTGAATAGTACTGGTCCCAGTACTGACCCTTGAGGCACTCCACTAGATACAGGCCTCCAACTGGACTCTGTCCCATTGACTACAACACATACAACTAATCTGTTTTAAAATAATAGTATCTCGAACACTGGTGCCTAATATATTAATATAAATGAAGTCTGGCAGTAGTTTTTTATGGTTCCTGTTTAATGACATTACCCTACTATAAGCTTTGCCATGGTGGTGAAGGTGACCATAACCACAGAACCAGTTGCAAGATCAGGGCCTTAGCATTTCAGATGCAGTTAAAATAGTTGAGTATAAATGTATTAAAGCCAAGATAATTGCACAAGAATCTTAATTGATATCAATTGGAGATAAAATGCTTGTTTTGTTTTACAGCATTTACAGAATTTCAGTGTTCTTGGTATGTGTCAAATAGTCTCAGTGTTTTTAAGGAGCTATATGTATATTTTACAGTTAAAAACGTAAATATCTGAAACTATTAAAACTCAGTAAATAGCACTGGCATTGCAAAAAAGAGGATTATTTTCAGACTCAAAACAAACCTCGCAAAAATTAATTCAATGGAGTATGATACAACTTCACAGCATATGGGAAAAAGTTTACAATGTATAATTTTCATGCCAGAATTCTTGAGTTATCAGATAATGTATTTCCTTTCAATGATTATTCTGCAAGCCATATTTAGGTCTGTTTTACAATAGAAGCTTCACTGTGTATTTCAATACAGAGTGCTCTTGTGTGTTGTTCACCCATCTGCAAAATCATTTTCCTATTTAGATTGTGGAAGTTAGAATAAGGAGAAGAATTTGCTTCATTCACGTGTTGGGTAAAACTATTCTGAGTCATTGAATTCTGAAGAGAAAGAAAGTAGCGACAGTAAATATTTGGCTAGAACTTAAGATTTATGATAATTGAACAACTTGTTATTTGTGGTAGCTGAAAATATTCTTAAACCAATATTATAATATGAATTATTATTAACTGAGTAGATTTATAAGAGCATGCCTATAATTCTGCTTCTTAAAATCAAAGGTTGGTCTTAAGGACAGGGGACTTGATTTTCATTTATATTACAAAATCTACACTTCTTTTCTCAGTGGAAAAGGGATATTTAAAGGAGAAGTAAATAAGTACAAGAACAAACCCCACTGTGGTACTAAAGATGGCAAAGATCTCAGGCAAGGAGGGGTCTGAGTTCAACAAGCATCTAAGAAAAATGGAAGAAAAAGAAAACTGTGAGCCCAAGCCTACTTGTAATGGAGAAGGTGACATACCACGGTGATTATCTGGTAGCAGAGGTATTAGAGAGCAAAGTGGGGGGGCTGGTGAGATGCCAGTGACCCAGCTGCAAGAGGTCTAGTCATGGGTGCCAACAGAGCAGAAAGAACAGGGACTACCAAAGCCAACTTGCAGTTGCCATTGCAGAAGGATTAGTAACCCACTTGATGTAAATGTTATTGGATCAGCCTTTTGCTTTGTGTAGCCATGGCATTTTTTTATCTGATCTGGAAGGACAGAACAGCATTCACTGCTGTGGTTAACCACAGCCTTACTGTAAATGGGCCTCCAACCCTGACTGCCATTTCTTGTGCATTGCAGAGCTTCTATTTACCAAATGCCATATTTGCAGCCATTTAACTTCTAACTAAATTAAAACTATACCATTCTGTGATATTTCTACAGTGTCTTATATCCAAATATTTGTGCAATTTAAAAGTGGTGTGGCTAAAAATTCAGAGCTGAACCTACCAATGGGCCCACTGAGCCAAGGTCTTAAAACTTGATCAGACTCATATAGTTGCTAGATTTCTACACAGGAGCAAGAAACTATTAACACATATGTATTTGAATGATTTGCTCTAAACGTTTGGGACACTGTCACAGATGAGAAGTAGCCTGCTTAGTCTCTTGTATCTGCTAGTGAGAAAAAAAGTACATTTGGCAATGTCTATAGGGCAATTCGTTCACCAGGCAACAGAACTAAAGAATTTCACATGATCTCCTCCTGCCCAGCTCACACGTGCTTTGTGCTTGTCTCTTACGTGGTAGTAGTGTAACCAATACATACAATATATGCTCTTCACAATCCCCATATCTGCCCTTTTTCCCCCATCCATTACAGTCTCAGGCTTCCCACTCTTTTCCCTATAACCTGCCACCCTTTCTCCTGTCTGGTTCCTCCCCATGGTCGCAGCACTCATGGCCACCATGTTACTGCTGTCTTCCTTAGGCTATACCCCCTTTGTTAGATCTTTCACCTTGGCAAGAAACGATGTGCTCTGGTTGGGCTAGGTCTACAGATTTCACCAAGAAAAGTTATTAGGGCCTGAACTATCCCCGCGTGTCCCTCAGCTCTGGTACTAAGACTTTCTCTCCTTGTGTTCACCTGCAGATTTGCACAGCTTTTGCAGGAAGTATGTATTTTTGAGTATTTTTCTTCTGAGAAAACGAAGATTAGACTTAGCTTGATCAATGGATTAAAAATTTTAAACTATTAGACCGACACACAGACATAAGCATAACTTTCTTAAGAAACCAAATTAAAACTATTAATATGCATGTATAAATTTAGCAGCTTCGCTTAATTGCTGTGCTGCTGACTTTTGGTGGAATAAATTGAAGATGTGAAGGAAGAATCTGTTTATTTTTTCTGCCTAATACCAGAATACAAAATGAAGTTTTACATATTATTATTATTTTACTGACTTTCTTTCTGTATGTGTTTATTATATATCCAACAGGCTATGGCTTCGTGCAACTGTAAAAATTGAAAGCTTCTCATGTAAGATTAGGAGATTATTTTCTATGGGAACATGACTGAGAAAAAAATTTACTGATCCACTTTTAAATGAATAATTACAGTAAATTTTAAGATGATGCAGCTAAAAATGTAAAAGATAGTATGTCTGAAATTTCATTTTACATGCTTTACACAGAGAAATTTTTGTATCAACTTAAAGCATATGGCAAGTAGCTGCTGATCTAATGGGCATAGTTCGATCTAAACTTTATCTTACAGACCCAAATAGTATGTTTGTGAATCATAACTCTGCTGCAGGGAATTTATCTCCTTGGTGAAGGAGAAATTGGTCATGAAGAGGAAGAAAAAACAGACAATGGTTTCTGCTCCAAGTATTATATCATGGAAACATAGAACAAGTTGTAGGATGACTTAATGACTTACCTCGTTTCTTTGAACTTTTGGTGTCTGAGTTACAAATTAGACATTGGGAATGAGCTACAGCAGTGCCAGATATAGGATGTTAACATTGGTGGGGTGGAGGAAGGGAGGCAGAACTAAGATCAAGGGTAGCTTGTTCTGGAATCTATAGCTAGTAGAGCTATTATGTAATTAATCCGAAGTAAAATGAAAAAAAGACATGTTTTTCCAAATTAGATTCCATTGAGGCTATTATATTTGCCATGTTTCTGAAAAAAAAACAGGCCCATAGAACATGAAAGCAGTCTGGAGTAGGAGAAAACCAGAGGATTCTATAGTATTTTCTTTGGTTTGGGCATTTTGTCCTATAACGTCTGCCCAAACCCATGTCTCTAGCACCTTGTGTGGTCACATGTACGCATGTTATTGCAACAGCTTTTTAATTTTGCTGTGACATAGAGGGACCTGCTTTCTGACCAGCATTGCATTTTACCTTGTTTCTGCTTGTAGGAATGTGTCCCAAACTACAGCGATACTTTGGAGGGGATCCTCCTTGTTTATCGCTCTTTCTCTAGGAATACTGGATTTCTGGGAAACTGTTGGCCCAGCTTCGATGAAATAGGCAGGTAGTCATGACACGCTGTCCTGTATCCTGGCAGTTACAGGATTTACTCCTAGAGAGGGACTTGGGGTAGTGTTGGTACACCGAGCCATGCCTCTGGCACGTAAACTATGAAGTTCAGATGGTCTGTTGTAGTCAGCATTTCTTTCTCTCTAGCTCTAGGTCATTCCTAAAGTGTTTTCAGAGGTCCAGATTCTTGGCTTGCACTTGCCTCCAGAGATGGACATTGCCCTTCACAGGCACTCCACTCTCCCAGGTATGGAGGTGAACTGTATGGGAAGAGGCAAAATACAATATCAGTGTCCTAAATCACTCATGCGGTGTATAGTTACTAATTATTTGGCATGACAGCAGCTATATTGAAGGTGTTGGAGTGGACTTTATACATCAATTTCAGAATTTGTTGATGTTACAAAATGCCAGATGGTTATTTTCTGTATCAGTGGTTAAGCAAATATTTACTAAACTGAGGTTTTGTTTTTTTTTTTTTTTTAACAAAGCACTCCTAACACAGATACTGGAGCAGGCCAACCATTGCAGGACCTCTCCATTTGACAGTAGGCTTTTGCAACCGCCAAAATATCCCTGTGTTACTCTTTAGCCCTGGGCAGCTGCTAAAACAGTAAACAGCCTCTCTCTCTTGCCTTTCCTTCCCCAGGGTGAAGGAAAGAAAAAGGAGGAAAGTCTTGCGGGTTGAAATTGAAACAGATTTAATAGAACATTAATAAAAGAAGAGTGATACAGAGCAATACTTAGCAGCTGGAATGCACGCTCCCAGCAATGAGTGCCAGAGGCTGGACACAGTGAATCCAGCACAAACATGGAGATAACAACAGGCATAGGGAAGCCACAGAAATGAGACTCTTCATGGACAGCGACCATGAAAGTCTCTAGCAACTTCCGGCTTATATATGGAGTGTGATGTTCATGGTATGGAATACTTTGTTGATCAACATGGATGTCAGTCTAAGGTCTGTCTCATTAATGTCCCTCCCTTGCACATACAGCTGGACAGTTGAAAAGTCCTTCATCTCTTGGCAACAGCCAAGATATCAATGAGTTCTTACACTCTTTTAATACCAAATCCCAAACGCTGGAATGCTACTGGAAGAAAACATTAACTTTATCCTAGTGTGCTATCTTATTATTCTTGAACTAAATCTGAAACAAAAGACTGTGCTAGCTACTAAGAAGAAAATTGACTAACTGCGTGGAAAATTACCTCCATTCAGCCAAACCAGCACACCCTGCCTATTGTTTGTGGAGATATTGTGAAAGCAGACACTCAGTGTTGCATGAGCCAGAAAAAGAACCAGCTATTAAATTGAATTCCAGTTGTACCTTTACAATAGAATTATTTTATCCCATCTTCCCCAAATTTTACTCAATTTTAAAGAGGGGAGGGAGTGGAGTCCTTAAAGCTCAATGGAAGGATGTTCTGTATTTTTTCATACCTACCTCTTTACAATAGAAGGGCCCACCTCGTGTAGTTAAAGGAACATTGTAAATTCTGAGAAGCACTTTTTGAAGACAGAAAGATCTCTTTGTCGTCATCATCCTCATCCCTGTTGTGCTAGAATATAACGATGTGGTGACGCTGAAAGTTGACATGTATTTCTTCAAAAGGAACTACAAGAAATAATAATTCCTTTGAACAAAAAATTCACATTTTACAATGCCGTATTTTGTTACAGAAGCAAATTTTCTCTTTTTTTTTTTTTTTTTTCCTTTCCCTGTAGATTATAACTAAGCTGAAGGTATTTTGGATTAGGATGTTGTGAGACTGAATCAGTGCTTTTTTGGCAGATGACCATTTTCACTGGCACAAGAGTGATGAGCATTCGGATAACTTGCTGGTTTGTGGGTGCTCAGAGTCCAAAGAAAGGGAGAAGCAGAAAGTGAAACTCAATGTCTGAATAACTGACAAAATCTCCTTTACCTTTTTAGGTACGTGGAGAATTTTACTTCAGCTAGGTTATTCATTGCAGAACTGAAATGCAGTTATTTAGAAGTCTTTGGGTTTTTTAACATTTGCTTACAAACTTTTTATTTCTCATTTTGAGTGCAAAAATTTTTAATTTCTTTAGAGGACTGGATATTTAGTGCTCATTTGAAAACTTCCTTCTGTTCTTTTGGAGACTTCACTTTGTCTCTAATCCATGAAAAAATAAGGACTTGAAAGTTGTCTCTGATCTGTGGGTTTGGAAGACACACAGCAGCATTAAAATGTTATGGGATAGCTTTAGATTCAGAAGGAGGACACAACTAAAAGGACCCATGGAGCCTACATGGAAGAGCTTTGGAATCATTTCGGGAATTTAAGTTAGATTATTTGTAATGCCAAAGTATCCTAGTCTTACCTTGTCTTCTGGGCAGATGTGCCTTCTCTCCAGCTGAACAGATCATCTGCCAATCAAAGGTCTGTAGGGTTTTTTTAGTCAAAGCGTGATAGGATTTTGAGAAGTTCACTCAATTCAATGATTTCCTGTTAGTGAGAGATTCTAATCTAGGATCTTGGGGCCTTTGGGAATGCAAGTTTTGTTTCACTTGCTGAAGTAAGAAAGGGAAAAAAGAGAAAGCAAATAAGAAAATTATAATATACCATCTCCTTTTACTGTAGTCCACATGGAAAATGAGGGGCTGCCTTCATCCATATTTATACTAAAAAAGGTTCCCATGTTCAACAGACCACCACGCTACTAATCTCCTTGCATTTTTTTCCAAACCTCATTCTCGCCGAAGATGAAAGAATATTCCATTTACTAGATGTGTGTTGTGAGCTTTCATTTATTGTTTTTTATTTTTATAGAACTATGGGATTTAGTAAGTCAGCAAGGCTTTCTGTACATTAGGGGATCAGTGAAAAGAAAATGCTATTTCTGTTTGGTACTGTTTCAATGGATTAGGCAGTGCATCAAAACATACATATTAGCTTGAGAGATAATACCTCGAGGTCTCATAGCTGTGCTGGGACTATGATAGCTTCCTTGATGCTACATGAGACTTTTGCACATATCTTTCATCATAGCACTCTCCATGTAAATGTCCGATACTCTATGATAGGAATTCTGCAATCATCTTGTAATTGGTTCGTTACTCCTAGGAAGTAAATTAAGAGTCCACTTCAAAAACCAGAAAAAGTTCAAGTACAATACCACACCAGCAGTGGTTCTTAAATCCAACTTTCAGGGCATTCTTGGGTTTAGAAAAAGAAATGAAAGTTATTGGTCTGCTGGCCCTCTTACAGCTATGGTGCTGCAAGAAATTACTGAGGGAACTCTGTTGGTTACTCTGTCTTAGAAGATTCCCAATGCTCCTTTGAAATGCAGTGCATCCACTAGTGGGAATATTCAGATGGATTGTTCAAAAAACCACAGTAAATGTTTTATAACTGTAGCCAATGTATGTCATATTTCAACTCGTATGTTTTATATGCCTCACATCTGTTGTCAGTATTGATTGATTTAATGTAAGTGCTCTTTTTTATTTAGAAAGCTATATTCTGTATTTAGCATTATAACTCATGTATGTAAACCATGTGTTCAAAACTTCTCCTTAGCTATATTGACACTTGCCAATGTACAGCGTTCAAAAAATTTGTACTGGAAGTCAAGTTTTGCTCTCCAAGCCAGATCTTTAAGTAATGGCTTCACTTTTGCATGCGTCAAGGTAATAGCCATAGAGTAAAAATAGATTATGATGTGTATATAGAAGCATCAAGCACAAAATTATTCACCTTGGTGAGAGCAGATGTAAATTTAAACAAATGTTGATTTGTCTCTGTATATGGTGGATATGTAGACAGATATACATTTCTTATCCTATTCTTTTCCAGGTATCATTTGTTTTATCATGGTTAAAAACTACAACTTATATATAACAAAATACCGTTGGTGCTAGGTTCTTTTAACACTTAGTTTCCAAAATACTTGCAGTTTCACTGGTGATAGAGGATAATTAATTTGCTCATGCTGTTTCTTTCTTTCTTTTGATAGTGCAAAAGCTCTGACTGCCACCAGATGTGTTTCTGCCTGACTGAGATGTTCCTGTGGTCTTTGAAGACTAACTTGCATATTAGAGGTGAGCTGTTACGCATTACTAAAAAAAAACCCAAAAACAAACCAGCAAAAAACTTGCTGATTAATATTAAACTACTATAAAATTCTGAATACCCAAATTAAGTGGGTTTTATACTTAGGAGAAAGAAAATTAGGCAGGAATATGATAATTGAACTTGGTCAGCTTCTTTCCTTATCACATCATAGAACTGGAGCATCCTTTCAAGTAAAAAAGTTAAGATGATATTTAATTGGATGCATTTTCCGTTTTAGGAAGCTATGTTCTACTTGACTGTGAGCTACAGTTTAATGACTAGTTTGGGTGAATAAAGATCAATGGTCAAGTGATTTGCAGATTTGTACTTAGCATGAAAATTTTAAAATTACTGCATGTTCTGGGTATTTTGCATGATTACTTGAAATTTTATACTTATTGATTGATTGTTCCAGGAGACACATGACTAATTATTAGCCATGTAGAAATTACCTTCATTCATCTGCCCTTGCTATTGCTAAAATATAATACTAAAAAAAAAAAACCCACTGGTTTATAAGTGGACCATGTAAAAATATTATTTATGACACTTCATGCCAATTGTACTTTATAATGGTTTTGTTGAAATATTGTGAGTAGTATTGGATATTTGATTGAATCTGAATGAATATTCAGTTGAATGTTATTATTCAAGTATTGACTCAATGTGTCTTGGCATCCCATCTTTGTGAGAGCTGTTCTGTTACAGCAGTAACGTAAAAAAAGTAAAAAGCTGTCTTTCAAAGAAAAGTCTGATGGTTTAAATAAAGGTGCAGTTGTGATTTATTGTCATTAAAGTTGTACTCTGGCCTACTGTGCCAATTTTCTGCCTTTGACCTTCTTGCTTCTTCTCAGTCTGTTTGTTCATTGCCTACAAACCTCATTATAAAATTCTGAGGCAGAAGGGGATGACTGCTGTCTTGTTTTAAAAGCTGCCTGCATTGCAACACCACCCTACATTTCTCCCAGTGAGAAGTTTTTCCCCATGGTATATCCCTGTCTGAATTTACATGGAGACAGATGTGGTGTCAAACTGATTATTTTAAAACAATGCAACTTAAAGCTGTACTTAGATCTACTTGGCGGAGCTCGCTGTGGCCCACCTAAATATTTACCAGTCAGCTACATCAGGAGCTGGTTGCTGTGGCTTGTGGTCCCACTGTACCTGAAACAGGTACATGGGAACCAGGTAGACAATAATACCTATAGAAGAATGATGAAGAGTATTAGATCCTTTGAAAGGGCAGGTTTATGAGTTCATGAATCTTAAAAAAAAAAATGCTGTTGTCTTTAGGTCAGCTGTGTCAGTCACCAGAAAATGTTTTAAGTTATTGTAAGGTACACTTTTCACCGTGATCCTCACAGTTCCTTGGTAAGCTGATAATTAGGAAGGTGGTAAAAATACTTTTGCATGTGGGTGACTGGAAGAGAATCAAAGGGTATGTGAAGGAAATGAGAGCTCCAAATAAATATATGGACCTGCCACATTCCCCTTCAGCCCTTGCTTCCTGGTTCTTGAAAGTCCTACTGGTAGTAAGACTCTGTGGTGTAGCTTTTCCACTGTTGCTTGTATTTTGACACCTGACACTTTGATCCAGCCAGCAAAATCTGAGATGCTGAACTTTGCTTGCTAGACTGTGTTTTGTTTCCAGTGTCACATCCACAATTAATATATTCATATTCAATTCTATAGATGAAGATATTGGGATCCACCAGTACTATGACAAGAAAGAATCAGGTAAAATATAAATAATCATAACTAAAACTAAATAAACTTTACAGATGTTCAATATACTGTGACACAGGCTGTTTGCGTTGAAAAACACAACTTCGAATTTTGTGTTAATGTGTGCCTCTGTATTTCTGTAGAGTAAGGAAACACAGAAAAATATTTTATCTTTATATCAGAGTATTTAAAAACTTCTTATTCCACAGAAGAAAAAAAATGGAAAAATATTTACGTAAAAACAACCTAAAAAAACTTAAGTGGGATTTTATATCATATTTTCTATTCTATTCAGCCCTTTCACCTGCTGCAGAATACCAAAAGACCATACTAGCATCATGGTGAGGGATGGAGCAGGGCTGGGGTGGGCGTTTGCTGAAATCCCAGCAGAGGGCACCTTGAATGCACTGAGGACCATGAGCCCTGCCCTCCTGCATCCCTACCTGGCCTCTGAAATGGCCATTTCAGAGCGAACGATCAATTTTCTTAATCTGATTAATCCTGTTAATCCTAGAAGTTTCAGAGTGGGCCAAAAGGTCTGTTCAGCTAGAGTTACTCCCTCTTTTCGTCTTGGTGGGCAGGCTGGAGCAGAGGCTCGTGTGGGCATCCTGCGGGCTGCGTTTGGTGGTTAATGCGCTGTCTCCGTGGCTCTGCTGACAGACTGACTTCGCTTCTCCTCTGGGTTCAGTCGCAGCTCGCTTCGCTATCTGATGAGACTGGAGGCTCAGTAATGCCAGCCCACCTGTGGGGCTGCATAAGCCTTTCTTTCACTGCAAATTTAAGATTATCTGCCTTACGAGGTGAAAACATCAGGGCTGTCTTAATTTTTTGCAAATTTCTGTATTTTATCAAACTGTATGAAACCTCTCTCTAATATTAATATTTGCTGACAGCAGTTGTGAGGATTATCATTCATCTTTAGACCCTTTCTATCCTTTAGCATCAAAGATGAAGCACGGTTACTTAGAAGAGAAGCAAAAGCTAGCAGAATATAAGGATATTTTCTGAATTTCTTGTTACAGTAAGACCAAATTATTAAATTGGATTGGTGATGCCCCTGGAAAACCGTTAAAGTAACCTCAGACTGCTTCCAGTGTAACTTTCTGCACATGCCGTCTAAGAGAGATGGTTACAGAACTACACAGCACAAAACAATTCAAAAGTTGTAATTATTCAGTGCTGGTATATTTGCAATCTGTTCTTTTCTGTGTCACCAAGCAGGGTAGTGTGTATTACTTCTCAAACCCATTGTCAAGAGGAATCACAAAAATAATCACAATTATTTTCCTTATGAAATTTATTCAGCATATGAGCAATAAACATTTTCCCAGTCAGCTCTGGAATTGAAATACCAACTGCCTCAAACCTGGAAATTATAACTAAAATACTTTCAGCCAAAATCAAATTCCAGGTTAATAATCAGCTGCCTTCACAGAAGGCTTTTAGCTTTGAAACATTTATTACACTGTTCCTGCATTATCTGGTTAAAAGCAATTTCAGTTTATGCTATCACACACCAGTACTGTGACAGTTAAAGATTTTTATATTAGCACAACTTTTTTTTTAGTCAGGTTTTACAACTCCTGCGTAGTTATTATTGCTCAGAGCATTCATTTACGTTCAAACATTATTAGATGACAACTCTGAAAAATCTAATTGATTTTTAGATTACTTCACAAAGTAATATGTTTGCTGTAAGAATTGCCTTAACACTTTATCTTATCATGATGAAAATTCACATGGAATTGTGTGGGCATTTGAAGGCGAAATGTGTTCAAGAAGGATAAGTTATTTGCAATGCCATAAGGTGTGTTTGGAGCAGGTTGAAACTCCACTAGGGGTGGGTATGAAGGTGCACACAGCCATATGGTAAATCTACACCTGTTCTGTAAAGGTGAGGAGATGAGAAAGGGTCATAAGTAGGGAAGAACATAATGGATTTCTGTCCCTTGTACTGTGGGCACCATTATCTTACAGGCACTGCCTATGAAAAAAGAAACAGACACAGGTAAACCCCGTTATACAGAAGCCCCAATTGTTATGTTCTATTTGTGTGATATGCAAAGGTAGCACAAGCTGCTGTACCTTGTTGCTGTAAATTTAGGGGTGGCCTAGGCACGATGCACGGTATAACACATTTCTTAAAGAAGAGCACTGGGTAACTTTGTTCACAGCTACTGATTTGTTATGTGTAGTTTGGTAACTGTACAGGCAATTTCCCATTTTTCATAAGTGTATTTGTGAAGGCGCCCATTGAAAATGTGATCTTACATGCCTAATTAATATTATCATAACAGTTCCACCAACACTGGCTTCTGTCCAATAAAATACAAAGCGAAGTTGTATGTTGGTGTGCTTTTTTGTTGATATATGAAATCCTTCATTTTTTCACTCTATAGCACTTCTATTGTAAGCTCCTTTTTGCAGGGAGGTTTAAACACAACTGTTAAGTTATTTAGTCTGGAAGTTGGCATACAAACTGATAGCTTGGAGCTTAAAACTTTTCATCAGATTTCCTTTAAATAGGCTAGATTCTGAAAAGACAATGTGTTCTAGTTTCTCATAGTTTTTATTGTATAGTTATGAACAAAAAGCTGCTCACTTTTAAATGATGAAATCTCACAAATTATTGGGGCCTGATTTCAGCCATGAGACAAGTCAATTACTAGCAACTCCAGAGGAAGCTTTGCATCCTCATTTCCGGATTAATGTATTAGGCCAGAATTTTCATGATAGTTTGCTAAATGTTAATAAATTTGATGAAGGCCTATAGCAATTGTGCAGTTTCTGGTTTGCTTGCCTTGGCATATTCTTCAGACAGAGTTTTCAAGAACAAATCCTAAAAAATAACTGTACCTTATAAGTTATTTTGTTCACAGTTACCTGTTAATACCTCTATATATGCACACATTTGTGTATATATATTTTGCAGACACATTAGTGCCTGCTTTTTGAAATCAGGCAATGAAATGCTAGTTGAAAAGAATAGTATCTGTTAAGGATTTAATAACTTGAATCTGAGTTAACATCCTGAATGTGAGGTGCTTTCTCATTGCAAGCACTCAGCAGCTGAGTAAGATGTTATATCCTGAGAGCTTTGTACACAATTGCCATGGTGAATCATGGTCAGTGTGGATATTTCCTGCTAATTGTTCCCACGACAGAGCTTTTCAAAAGGATATAATTTCACAGTACAAACAAATAGAAACCATAGCCATTTCGTTCCAGTTATAGGTAAGTTTTACATTTAAGGTAACTCCTAGAAACCTTAGTTTTGTGTTTCCACGGAAAAGGAAGCTGAACTTGAAGAACTTTTTAAACGCATAAATATATATTTCTACAGATATATATATATACACACAGTTGCCTATATATGCACATTTCTGTGTTTGTGGGTTTGTTTTTTTTTTTTTACTTTTATTTGCCAGCTCGAGATTATCCTTGGATACTGAAAAACAAGCGACCAGACAAACTACGAGAGACACTTAAGGAGGTAGAGGTATGTTTCAGAAAGTTTCAAGTACAGCAACATCTAATCCGGTTTTCAAACCTCTTTCAACAGCTTTAATTTTCATAAAGATCCAACTCTCCCAGTGATGATAAATGTGCTTTTGTCTGGCGAGCTGTTCCAAAACAGCTACATCTTTGTGTGGCATGCTTCATCTATGAACTTGAAAATCAGAAGTATGTTAACCAATAGTGACAGTGTGTACTGCCAACTCCGCTCTCTGTTTTCTGTTGTCCTTTAGGAATTAATGCAAAGCAGTCAATGTATGCTGAGCAAATGGAAGAACAAACATATCTGTCAGGTAAAATGTTTTGACAGGTTCTTGCAATGTTCAGCCGGTGGAGCCGAACAGCCATTCAGTGATTGATGTAATAGTGTTAAAATGTTCACTAACACAGAAAATCATTGGGATTTTTAATGTGTGGGCTCTTATTACCCAGGTTGTGTTTATTTAAATGTCTAACCTGAAATAGATGCTACAAAACAATGATCTGTTTCTTATCAACAAGAAAAATTAAATTTAAAGGGCCCTGCCTCTGAGATATTAGTATTATTTGGGGAAAATGAAGTTATTCTGTACTTCAAAATAGCATGCTAAGGGAACAGTTAAAATTTTTTTTTTTTTGTATCTTAATTATTTATGTGTCAGTCGCAAATCTTTTTACTTTGTGCTTGTGTAATATGGGAGGGAAGCTATAACTCTAAACCCGCTAAATACTTAATTAAGTTGTGGAACAAAATATACTGTGACGTGTGACACACATGTAACTATGTCCTCTGGCTATATAAGTTCAACATATCGTGTACAAGAAACAGCTTTTCACACCCTCTAACACAGAACAGTAGGGTAGGTGGGAGATCTGAACATGAACGTGGTCTATCTCCTTAATAATGAGCTTGTTCTGAAAAACATATGTAATGTATTTTATAAGTTTCTGCAGTCTTCATTATTCATTAGGAATGTGCATCATATTTGAAGTTGCTTTGGCATGGGCAATACTTTTAAACATTACTAATACTGTTTCTAAGAAGAAATTTTGTGTTCTAACTGTCATGCTTTTTTAGATTGCTTTTTTTTCCTTCTAATTCAAGCAGTTCCAAATGTGTGTCAGCAGGATGGGTATTAAATATTAGAATATTATACAGCTGAAATTCCAGAAATGTCTTTAAGAACAGCAAAACTTTTGAATACCTGACATGCCAAATAGTATATAGTCTTTTTGTATCAATAAGATAATACATTTACTTATCAGATATTATCGCTAGTAAAGGTATATAATTCTTGTACAGATTACGTAGTATGTATCTGCAAATGTTAATCATCTGGAACTGATTTAAATATTAATTGTATGCTAATTTAGAGGACTATTTTTTCCTGTTATTATTGTTGTAATTAGGAAAGGAATTTGGTTAAGAAATACTGGGTCAATTAGCCATGAGTGTATTCATCTGCTGCACAGTTTTCTGTCTCCATTTGCTTTCCTTGTCCATTCTCCTTCTGACATTTTCATTCCCTTCCCATCTGTCTGCATCCACTGGCATTCCTTACCAATGCACACTTCGGAACAGCGAACTCCTTGCCAAAATTTGATCATCCTGCCTTTATAATATAACACCTTTGGTTGATTATCAATTCTGTGTAAAATTCTCATTTTACTTAGAATCCTCTAAGTAGTTTCAGGCTTACATTAAAAAAATTAGACAAATACAGTTTTACTTATTTCTTGTACAAGATGAGAAAGGGAAGAGAGGGATGTTTTTATCTTAGTATGTTAGGTTTGGCTCTATATTGGATTGAATCATGTAAAGGGGGAGCTTTTTTAGGGTTTTTTAGATGGCTTATATAACCAGAGTATAAGTGATAGTATAGCTTATAATGTAGCCAGAGTTGAAGTTATAGATAAAAATCACAGTTATGTTTCTGTCCTTAAATTCTGATCTTGGTTTCTCAATCACACACAAAAAAAGGTTTTTTATATAATAATGGCTGATAATTGAAGTCTGCAACAGGGTTTAGAATATTCTGCCAAAACAATTGTGTTATTCCACTTTCCGTCTTTCTGAAAATATAAGCTCTCCAACAAATGAAAATAAACCAGAGAAAAATGAATAATTTGAGAGAGTCTAGAACAGAAAAGCTGTCTTCTATCAATGTCTATGTTTGTTTTTCTGCTGCTCATTTGTCTTTGACCATTTTGCAGGAATATCTGAACACTCCTTTTTGGATACAAATGTTCTGAAGCTTCCGGAAAAAAAGTTGTACATTTATCTTTTTAGTTCTAAGTAGAAAACTAATTAACTGTTTCAGCAGAAAGTGCTTATCGCATAATGGTGTAATCTATGTCATAGCACTACTGTCTTCACATTCTATTTTGGATGGATACCAGAGCAGCTGCTAGTGGAAAAAGAAGAGTCCATGTTTGCATTAACTTTCAAGTGTAATAGAAAGCAACATGCCAGACAAACAACATGGAAAGCATGTAGTGAATTACCCTGACTGTCATAATTTCAATGATTTGGGCTAAATCTGAGTATATGGTTTAAGTATAGGTTTTTTTTTTTTTTCAGTCTTTGTTTTTTAATAGCAATACAATGTCATAAATTCATTATACAAATTAAAATGTTTAACTCAACAGCCATCACATTTTTCAATAAGCGTTGCGTGTATTTGCATCTACCATACCTTTAGCTGAACCAGGAAGAGCTCCTTTGTGTTGTAATAACAATGTGCTATCCAAAAACTCAATGGCTGTCTTACCTTTAACAAGACAGAACAAATCAAAAAAAAAATCTGAAAGATGATACAATGATAACAAGGCTGTCATTTAAAAGAGTGGTATGATTTCCCTCAGATTATGTGACAAACAAGCATAGGATTGCTGCTAGTGTGGCTTCTGGAACCTAAACTTCACAATTCCTAATCCCTCACTTCTTCTTCCTCCAGCTTCTAACTATCCCACAGGCAAAAAAATTGGGACTATAAATTTAAACATGCATCAGCTAAAAATAAATGTGCCTTTATGTTAACTGTTTGTGTGCAAATGACCAATTAGATTTCACACATATGCCTCAGTGAAAAATTATGTTCAGTTTGCATGCAGATTGTCTTGCCCATTGTATTAATGTATTTCTCAAAATTAGCTCTTCTATACGAGCTTGTCTGGAACTACTATAATGCTGGCCCAGCTTTCTACCTTTCTTGATGTTTCATTTCATGCATCAAAATTTCTCCTATTACTATATATATATATATATGTGTGTATATATATACACACACACAATCAGTGCATTAGAAGTTTCCTATTTACTTCCTTGTCCATTGACAGAAAAAAAAATCCATTGACCTTTATTTTTACAGTCTTAAGTATACATTCTGGTACTGCTTAGAGCTTCTGAAATAGGTGATGTGTCAGTTCATGTAAACATAACCTAAACTGTACAGGGATTTTTGTCACAGAGCTTGCTCTCCTATTTAAAAGAGCTTAGTTGAGCCCTAAAGGACTGAGGTCTTTTCTTTAGGTCTGTTCCTACTTGTTCCAATACATTCTGAATGCACACCATTTTTGTATGGTACTTCTGAACCCCAACTTTGATGACCTGTGATGAGTTGCTGAAATAATCCTGTAATCTTCAGTTGATGTCAAAGAAAAGAAAGATGACAGAAAAAAAAAAAAAGACAAGAAGTCTTTACAATAACATGGCACTGTATTATTAATAATTAAGTAAGCATTTCACTCCTTGGTTTTCCCTGCCAAGGAGTATTAATCTAAGGAATTAATTTTATCAGTATTGTTGAGTTTACTCAGCTCTGGCTTCCTCTTGGTCTCCTTCTCTACTTCTTTGGAATGCTTTTAAGTTTAACCACAAAATCATGGAATCAGTTCTATGAAATTATGCCATAGCTTCAGTTTTGGTTTTACACTACTAGATAGTAAATGTTAACGATATCTAGCCGAAATGTTTGATTTCCAATTGCTTTTAGTTTTACATTTGTATTACAATGTGGAATTAAGCACATGCCAAAACAGAATTATTTTATTGTATGAAACCCAAGCACGAGCTGTGAATCGTATCAGTTACTGCTAATGAAAAAGGTGCATATATTCTTTGCTAAATTACTTTGATTTGATTTAATTTGATTTGTGTTGCAATTTACGTGTGTGTGTGAACACTTTTTGTTACCATCATTGACATACTTAGAATGGGATTCTGAATTGAGATGCTCAGCAATATTTGCTGACATGGCTTGTAATATCAGCTACCATGCCCATAAGCAAACTGATTTAGCAAGACATGGTGACATACTGTAGCACATCTGATATCAAAAGCAGGACATTCTGGCTGGAATACATAAGAAGCTAGTACCCATCACCAGTTACTATGAGGAACACTGCCCTCATATTAAATTCTTTTGGTTGCTTTTGATCACAACCATTAATGTGTTTTGTGGTTTTAGAGATTTGGAGCTTGAAGTACAAATGCATTGATTATTGTGAAACAGTAACATGTAACAACAATAACTTCATCTGTAATAAGGCATGCAACAGAGTAATTATGGTAGGGTGGCTAAGAAAGCAATCTGAAATGAAGAGGTGGGGAAAAACCCTGCAAACCTGCTTGAACAAGAAATGCTTTGCAATTCTCTTCTCCTTTTGCATATTCCTTTGTCAGCTGGGCTCTGTAAGGGAAAACAGTTTGCAGCAATGTTGTTGTTGTTGTTTTTTTTTTACAGGCATTTTTTCCATGTCTCCCAATTTTTATCAGATAGAAGCAAATCCTGGCTTTGCTCTGCAGGTGTCTTTTTAGGTAGAAGGGCTGATAAGCAGCTAAGCTACATGAATGAGGAGTCAAGGGCTAAGGCTGCCGAGGATAAAGGAATCCACTGAAGTGCATGCCTAAGTTCTACCAATGTCCATAAGCCTTGAACCTGTACTTAAGTCCTTTGATTAATAAAAAGTAACTCAAATACATACTGAAGCACTTTTTGCTTGGGGAAGAGAAGGGCTAAGTTCTTCCCTTGAGTATCTTCTGCTCCTTCTTATGTCTGTCTTGCCCATTGAAGAACCATTGGCACACAAATTGCGTAATTCCTTCTGTCAAAGTCTTCACAGTCAACTCCTCAGTAACACAGAAATTAAGTGTCACTTCCCTCCCAGCATGTAGACCAGATGCTCAAACATTTTACTTGGGCTCTGTTCAAGTACAAAGGCTATACTTATTCTTCCAATAGGTATGAAGTCATACTTTCATATTTTGTTTAGGAACACCTTCAGACTGTTAAAGCTGTAGAGATGACTCTTCTTGTTTCTATTTTTCACATTGCGGTACTTCACTCTGAAAAATTGGTGATGTGTTTCATTATTGTGAGCTTCTTTCCCTAACTTGATACCTGTTAGATGGAATGACTTTGTGCCTTGTGTAAATAATGCCTCTTATGTTTGCTTTTATTCTTTAGCAATGATGGGCAATTCCCTTGAGCAGTACTTTTTGGTGTTGTATCACTGTGTATCTTTGTTCAAGCCAAGTTTGCAATCTTCCCAATTTGCTTTATAGTCATTCATTCATGCTTATGATTGAACTTCTCCCATCTACCACCCATACGATCTTAACCATGCAAGCTTATGTATAACAGCACCTAAATCTTATTATCATATGACAGTCTGCATAGACTACACAGTGAGTAAGGAACTGAAATAGTGAAGTTTCAGTTTGAGCACATAAATATTTTCTGTTTTACAGAATATTTTTGATGAAATAAAATATAGAATCATAGAATCCATGAAATCATTTTGGTTGGAAAAGACCCTTAAGATCTTCAAGTCCAATGGTTTAAGTAACACTGCCAAGTCCACCACTAAACCATGTCCCTAAGCACCACATCTACATGTCTTTCAAATACCTCCAGGAAGGTGACTTCACCACTTCCCTGCTTTATTTAGATACCTGCTTGTATTTAATGGTAAACTTTTAAGAAGGTTTGGGGATTTTTTTTTTTTTTTTTTTTTTTTTTGAGACCTCCTTCTAATCCAAAGGATTTTTAAAGAGAGGTGGAAGAAGTACTGACCTTACATGGCCATATAGTGTGTAAGGTCTTTGATTTATTTTTAAAATTTAGACTCTAAAGTTCAGAGAGGTAAGGACTTAAACCTGTGGAGCACAAGTATATTGCCAACCATGGTAAGTTATTATAGCAGAAATTTGTTAAATTAAATTTGAAGTTTTGTCTAAATATCTCAAACTTCTGTGGAGAATAATGGGAATGTTTTGCTGTAAAAATAAAGGAGGGAGCACAATGGAAGAAAGAATAAAAGCCATGGAAATATTATTTTTACCTACTGTTGTACCATACTGGGTAGCATAGAGAGATGTTATGCAATATTGGAAATACATAGCATTGGTTTAATGACTAGTTTCATAGATGTAAAGCAAAGCACACCTATTGGCACATTATTTTATATTTATATAAGTGTCATCATACACTGGAGCAGTTTTGATAGATTTCTATTCCAGCTCTGTAAGAGGTGTGATTTATGTCATTACCAGGAAATTAACATATAGGCATGAAGTGAATTTACACATCTAAGAGATAAAGAATCCTTATTTGTTGCTCTCAATCCAGGAGTTGGCAAGCATGTCTCTAGATAACGTATTGGATGGACATATTAGATGTCAGCAGAGTGACAAGCATGTGGCTGCGTTCAGTAACGCAGTCATTCAAGGTCACTGACCACCTACAGATGAAAACACCTTTTTCTCTGTGTTTTGCCTCTCTTTACCTGGATGGATGGTATATATCCCTACTCTCTCAGGTAAACCTAGAGACCACAAATGGACTTCTGATTCACTTAGCATATTCTCCCAGGTTAACTCCAGGATGGTCTTCTCAGGCTCTGCAAGGCAAGGAAGTGCGAGAGCAACCTACCATGACAGTAACATTTTCCAAGGGGAGAACTTAACTCCCAAGCAAAGGCATTGGGGAAGACGCAAGTCCAAGAGTTTATTTATATGACTGCACCAGCTCTCTGCCCAGGGAAGTGGAGGTGTTTAAAAGACGTTTAGATAAGGTTCTTAGGGACATGGTTTAGTGCTAAAGTTAGGTTATGGTTGCAATCGATGATCTTATGGGTGTCTTCCAACCAAAATGATTCTATGACTCTTGGTGGTACATAACACTGAAGGATTTGGAGTGTTTTACTCTTTTATGGCAGGCTGAATTTAGAACTGATCTTTCTAGAGTATTTATGTAATTTTTCTTGATCATTGCTTGCATCATAGTTTGTCAACTTCTGGGTTTCAATCCTCACTTGTTCAACTAGGTTCTTTGGACAATTATAGCTAACTGTAGTCAGACCTTGCTGGACTTAACGTTATCAAGCTGGAAATAAATTGTGATTTTATCTAATCTAACTTCAACGTAAGGATAAATTGAAGTTTCGAAAGATTGTAATAGAAGCTGTGCAAGTGTAACTGTGTCTAACATTTTTACTAGGACAAAATCTTAAAGGACATCTGTCATGACAGAGAATATTGAAACATTGTCTATATATATTTATCAAACAAATGCTTGGTTAGACTTTGGCAAGATAGGAGATGATAGTTTGCTCTTAATAAATTCACATCACGGGTATTTTTTATTTTTATTTTGGACATCACTAGAGTTTCTTTTCCAACTCTTGTGAATTGATGGGAAGATAGATTGGAAAAATATTGGTTAAAGATATTAGTCATGGCAGGAAGGTAATTTATTTTAAATATGCTTATCCTGTTCTTTGCTACAGAGAGTACAGAGCTATAGTAATATAGCAAAGTATGTATAACTGAGAATTTTCATAGCTAAATTATTGGGAGCAGAGCATTGCACAAGAGGCAAGCCCAATTAGATCACTCCTGTCCCCCAGCACTTTTTTCTATTATACAATAGAGTAGATCTCACTGCAAGGAAATTTACCTGCTGTTTATGTACCAGTGTGTTGTACTAAAAAAGTATATTGCAATGATGTTTGTCTCACAGCTTTGTTATAAATAAAAAAGATACTTTTATGCCAAATTCTACTACAAGAGCAAGTATTTCTCTAGTGGTAAGATTTTTTAAAAGCACGGACATTTCTTTAAAAATCTGCTGTTAGGTAGAAGAAAGAGCTGGAGTCCCAGGTTTCTTTCCTTTGCTGAGCCCTTTGTTTCTTCACTGGTCTTTCCACTGAAGGTTCCTTTGGCAGAAGAGATCATTCACAGAACCACAGAATGGTTGGGGCTGGAAGGGACCTCTGAAGATCATCCAGTCCAACCCACTTCAGCAGGTTTAGGGCTGATACAGCTTCTGCTGAATGAGTAACGACTTCTGTTTTTTACTGATTAGAAGGAGATGAGTCTGGCTGCCAGAATGAGTCCTTCAGAACTGCTGCCATGTGGCAGGAACGAGATCTGGTTTGAAACTTTAACTTATACACCGAGGTCATCCAGTCTAGCAGCTTGCAGGATCAGAGGTGGCACTGGAAGATGAATTAAAATACACTTGTGTTTTCAGTACTGCAAGTGAAGATCAAAGTCACAATGGTGATGTTTTCACTATTTTTACCTCAAGGTCTTTGTAGAAATCATTTTGGCAATGAGTTAAACAATTCCTATGGTCAGATATTTTTTCTTTGTAAATCCTGACTATTGTTTACCGTGTTATTAAGAAAAAATTCTCTCTAATAACTCTCTTCATATACTTCTGCTACTGGAGTAACTTGGTAAAGTGAGGTCAACTCACAATGGAACAGGAAATTTTAGGGGGTTTATTTTCTGAATTTCTTTTCTGTAATAGTAACATCTAGAAAATGACTAAGTTTAATGGTGTAATTATGCAAAAAGAAATGGTTTTCATAACTCCTTCCACTGAGCATTCTCTCTCTCATACAAGATATGGCATCAGAAGGAGCAGATAAGTACTGTGATTCAGTCTTCAAGACTATATGTATCATTTAATTGAGATTAATTAGGCAAAAACATTCAGTTAACTCTGAAATAAGCCTCTGAATATTCTGTCCAATGGTTTTAATTCCTTCTTTCTAAGAGAAATGTCTTTAACTTTGTGCCTAGGAGTACATGGTTTTATTAGGAGCCCATGGCTATCATTGCAGTAGGCCACCATTATTTAAGTTAAACAATAGATGAATGGTCAGAAATAACAAAAACAGTAAAAAGGCACTAGTTTGAATCTGTGGTAATAATATAAAATTACATGAAGCCCAACTTTGTTTTTCCGTGCAGGCTATGCAGTTATTTTATGCAGGAAAAATCAGGTCCATGGATGAGAGAGTGATTGGCATCATCCCTTTACTCATTCAGGACAAAAATGTTATTTGTTTTTTAACAAACTAATTCAGTACATTTTCTACAACGTTTGGGGACTTAGCACACATCATCTTCAAGTGTTCAACAATTGCAGTTCTTGTACCTATATAATTCAGTGTCGTGTTACACCTCTCCTTTTCATTGAAAAAGCTTTCAAAGTCATTATAAGTCATCTTCACATCAACAATAAGTCTTTTTTGTAATTTTGAAAATTAGATAACTGCGTAATGGACAGCTGCTAATATGTACCTCAGAACATTTCACTTTATTAATGATTCTTGATGTCTTGTTTTCTCACTATTTGGATTTAGCTCCTCTTTCACTCAGGTATATTGGTGTCCCTAAGTCTTTCTGGGCCGCAGCTGGAGAAAGTGGTGATTGACAGGACCCTGGTGGGGAAGCTCATCTCCGACACCATCAGTGATGGTAATTACACCCATGTGCAAATCAATTGCCTACATTAACAATAGGGTAGAGAAACAGTATGTCAACAGGTAGACTAATTATTGCCACTGGGGACTTCCAAGCACAACAAGTAATTGCATGTAAAGCTGTAGTTACAACCCTCAGGACTAAGAACACTTTAAGAATAATATTTAACATCAAAGTTTTCAGGCTTGTCAGATACTGAATGGGTTTCTAAAATTCAGTTTCTTGCACATTTTAATCACTGTGAACATGCCATTTGAACTTGCAGGTTTTTTTTTTTCTTAAGTGGGAAAAATGAGACAGAACCAAATATGAGCCAACTTATTAATTACATGGGATAGTTATTATTAAAATATGTACTTACTAGAAAAGGCTGGATAACATATTTTACATGGAGGGTGTTCTGATTTAGTTTCTAGATTTCCAAAATCTCACTACTGTTATTAACTAGTGGCTCCTAAAAATGAAGTTTTCTTTAATGCAGAAGAAAACTTAGGAAAGTGTACCAGTTTTCAACAGCTTTATAGTATGGCTATAGTTTATTCAAGGTGTCTCTAATGAGCTCCACTGAGAACTCAACCAGGTGTCAGTATTTTGGCATCTGCATGATCAAGAACATATGCATTATCTTCCAAATTCTTAAAAAGCAGAACAAATTACATCCTTTTAGCAAGAATATATACTAGATTTAGCTTTGATCTTTAATGATTTGTTTTCTTACATACCCAGGCATCTACTGAATATTGACCTGGTTGTTCAAGAAAGCTCCAATACTGTGTCTCACTGATCTTTTCTTATGGGTATATTGTAGTTTACTCTTGAAAAATAATGTTAATATAACTATGTTATTAGAATCTTCAGTATAAAAAAACCCCACAACCATAACCTCATTTTTTATCAACCAATTACACAGAGTATAAAACACATTTAATGTCCTGACTCCTTTCTTTCACTCTTCACTGAAGTTATTAGATTACTAATTCCATCTCAGATTTTTCTGCCCTTTGCTCCAGAGAGAGGATTTCATGCTTTCAAGTGACAAAAAGTAGGAAAGCATGGAAGCTAAGGTTGTACCCAAATTGAAGTTGTTTGTAGAATTTTTTTAGAAAGCTCTCTTAAATATATATACATATAGATATAGTGAAATTATACATATCTTGTCTTACATTAGCTTAATATGTCATAGAAATATAATTTAAAAAAATACTGCTAACTACAAAAGCTTACAACTAAAGCAATAATGTAGCAACCAATATGTTTTCCTACAGTTACACCGCTTAAACTGCTATAAGTAACGTTATATAATGGTTTGTCCTTATTTTCACATATTCAAAAATTTCATATTGGGTAATATCCATGTCTGAAGGTGAAAGAGGACAGCTTCTTTTCAATCAAAGCAAAACCCACAATACATGTCATTGCAATATGGTGGTTTTTTTTCAGGAACAACAAAATACGATACTTTTATTACTCACACAAATAGTGTTCAAAATACAAATTCTTGTGCTGAACTCTCCTTACGTGAGAACCATGACATAACATTGTCCTAGAATAAATTAATTTTAATCCAACATAGTTGCGCATCTTTCCAAATCTAGTTTGGAATTAGGATGATGATTATAAATAGGGCCAAAATAAATTCTATGTTTAATACAAGAAGTCTGTATAAAAATAATAGTTCTTATTTTAACAATTGTGTATATGTAGAAATGGATAAGATTACATCTGCCAAAATTACTTATAAAATGTTGTAATTCTAACTCAGAGTAGCATGCCCTCTTAACATTTCGAATAAAGGTCAGATTGTGTGCACGAAATACAGAATTAAGATTCCATGTATAATTCTCCAGCCGCTAGTGAAGTCCTCTTGATTTTTATTATTTATAAGCTAAATTAAAAAATAAATTTGGTTAGAAAAAACAGAAGCATTTCTTTCCAAAAGAAAGCAGTATTTCTCATTTTCTAAATTATTTGTGGCACTGAGGTCTTACAGTACTAGTGTATAGAATATTAACAGCACTACCTGCCTTTTTAGGGTAGTCATATTCTGCAGCATATGGGTCCACCCAGAATAATGGTCTCACTGTACCCACAGTTGTGCCCATGTCAGTCTGGTCTCCACTCCTGCCCCAAACAACCATGGATACTGAAAATCAAGGCACTGCTAGTCTTGTTCACACCTGTCCGAGGGTCTTTGAATCCCTCTTTCCTTCCTTCGACAAAAATTTCACAAGCATCTGAGGTGTGCTATAGGTCATTTTTAGTGGAAACTATGTCTGTGAGGATAACAGAATATTTTAACTGTGTACATATTGATGATACCACACTCAGTGGCTTTGAATTTTCATGTGTGTTTAGGATCTTGGCTGTAGCTTCTAAATCACCACGATACTTTATCACCATTTCTTTTTTTTTTTTTTTTTTCCCAAAAGCTAGTGTTATTGTTATGTTTCAAAGGCAATTATTTGGCTTTAAACCTTACCCTTCAGTATTTGCATACCAGATACTTCAGAGCTGTGCCAGTACATGAGTACTGGAAAATGAAACTGGTTGTAAATCAAAATAAAAGCAACGCACAGCTGAGTAGCTTGTATGTAAGACTGAACTGTCAATCTACTTATGGGTATATAAAATGCATTAAAGAATCTAGGATATTAGTCACGAATGGGGGGGGCACATGTTTTTCAGGCATTGTTCCACAGGCTTTTTTTGTTTGTTTTTAAATCCAGTTCTTGTTTACTTGGCATTTTCCTTTTAGCAGAGGTTCCTGAGTTTGCTTTCTGAAAATAGCTTGCTAGCCTAACTTTAAACCTGATTCTCATTAACGGTTCCTCAGTGATCTGGTACTGGTTACCCTGATGACTCACTTCATTCTCAGACATCTCTTTAAAAGTGAGCACTGCTCAAATAACTGGATAACAGTTGAGAAAGGTCCTAGATGCTATTGTCTAATTAATTTTCATTGTCAAATTAGTTAACCAATTTTATATTGGACTATTTTTGTCTAGCACCACCTTATGATAACAGCAGGGATTCCACTGCACTTTTCCAGACTCCAAGGAAGTCATTTCCATCTTGGTTACCCGTATTGTTTGGGTACCTTGTGGAGCTTTCAACAAATTCAGAAGGCCTCTAAAGCATAATCCTCTATGTAATGGCTTCCTTGGTGTCTGCAGCAGCACCTGGAATCTTAGTGTCAAAATACCAGATACACCTCAAGTACTACTTTGCATTTATCATCCTTAACACAAGCTGTGCTGTATTAGGTGCATTTCTGAAATACCAATGGATGTTACCATAAGAAAAAAAAAGTGAAGGCTGAACCGAGATGAAAATGAATGTGAACTAGCATAAAACATATATTTGAATGTAGTGGTAACTTGATATGAGAGAATTTATTCAGGTTTATGTAATCAAAGTACTCCCTAGGCTTTATTTCTCATTTCCAAGAAGGTCCTGGCAGGATGTCACATTGATGTCCTTTAGGAGATTACAGAGGCTTCAGTGTAATATTTAAGACACTGTCTTGAAAAAATTGGGTTTTGTAATGTCTCAGTGAAGGGTTCAGTAATTTGTTTTTGTTACTAGGAACAGGTATTACAGTGGTGACAATATTTATTTGTTTTTCAGCTATTCTTACAGACAATTTCATCATCTTGTCATTTGAGGACCATAACCAACTCTGCTTTATTCAGTTTGTAAAGAAGATGGATTCTCTTGATGTAAACAAAAGACTGGAAAAACTCTCTTGTTTGGACTTTAAGGTATAGCTGTCAATGATAACTGTAAATACTGCGGTAACTTTACATTGTGAATCACTGGTACTCACTGATCCTGTATAAAAATGTAAATGGCAAGCCTTTATATAACTGATCAGAAAACTCAAATTCTAAAAATATCAGTTATTGAAAAGTCAAAAAAAATTACATGGCATTCTGAGTTAATGAGTCAATATAGTGTGCCAAGAGGGATCCAGCTTTCTACTGTATTTAGGTTAACGGCTCAGATAAACAGTTGAGTTACCCTTGCTTGACAGATTACCTTGTACCAGTTGAGCAGCAGTAACTGACCCTTTGCACATTCTCAGCATTTAACAAGCAAAATCTGTAACCTCAGTGTAAAATATTTAAGCTAATGTGTTTTACCTCTTGTGTGCTGTGGGCTAAAAACGCACGCATGGACAATTACTATGGCTGAGCTGATATGCATGAACTCATGAAGTTATGATAATTCAGTCACCTGTCTGAGCTCCAAGACTGTTGTAATTCTTTGCAGAAATCTTAATTTTCCCTCTAGTTAGAGTAATCATATTGTTGGAAGAGTTGGTCTTACAGTTGAGGCACTGAGTTAGTACTCAAAAATACAGAAGCTGGGTTTCTCACCGCTGACAAACTATGTGTGTGACCTTAGGCAAATGACTTGATACCTCTGTATCTCAATTCACTACTTACACAGTGAAGATTAAAATACTTCTTTTTATATGGATGTGTCTATACCACAGTCACTGCAGTAGCTGAAACGTAGTCTAGAGATATATGAACTGGCTTTTAACTGGCCAGTTTGGATGTTGGTAGAAACCAACTCATCTCAAGCTGAATTACACTGTGTCTTGATGGACTGGACTGTTTAGACATAACTTATTTCAACCATAAGCTCTTTGACATCAGGGCAGTGTCTGAACTTAGGTGGAAGTGCTTGGTGCTACAATAGTATGAAAAAATAATCAGCCAAAGGCAATTAACTTTGAAAAGGCAGAGTGGGAAAGGGGCTGCATCCAATTCACTGCAAGAACAAAGACGAGACAAGCCTTTGCCCAAGAAAGGTAGAAAGATGTAGTAAGCAAAAGGGAGAGTTTGTATTTATTTCAGACTGAATAAATGTTAAGGAAAACAATCTTGTGCTAGCAAATATTTTCCCCTTGACAACCCCTCAGTAATTTGCTTCCTCACATACAGGAGTTTGCATCTGCAAGGCAAGCTTTTTAAGGGTGTTTTTAATTTGTTTTGCCATATTATGTTTTAACTTGCTTGGTAGAAATACTTTCTGCTAGGATGAATATCTAATACATTTTCCAGGCTGTTTCAGTTCAGGGCCTCTTTTCAGCAACGACTTGTGTTTGCGAGATTGATCCAACCTCTATAACGTGGATTTGAGACAGTTCACTGTTCACCAGGAACTGAGCTGATACGTAGTTTACTTTAAATGATGTGTGCTTGTGCCTGGCCTATGGCGTTTGTTAAGATTGTGCTTTAGAAGCAAGGGTGGTGTGTGTATGGTGTGGGTTTTTTTTAATAGCTCCAAACTAATGAAAAAGCTGTGGTGAGCTGAAGACTGCCTTCGTCATTTAATTGTGAGGGCCATAGCTCCGTGCTTAATTTATGTTTGGAAAATATATTTTCATTCTGGGTATTGCTGGGCACATTTTGGATCTAATGGTTAGTTTTTGCTTGGGAAAGAAGGAAAGCCTAATCCATTGAAAACTCTCTGCCCTAGGAAACCAGAAATATCTGTTATACTCCTTAATAGGGTTGTTATGTTCAGTTCTTTGCTGACACAGATGAGCTTCTAGAAACGCCTCCATGTTCGACATTAACATTGCTTTCTCTTGAAATCAGTGGGAATCATTATGGATTATTTCTTTGACAGCCAAAAAAAGTCATTTGCATTTTTTAATTGAATGTTCTTTTGTGTGAGGCTTGGTAGTTAGGCAGCTAACTATAATTTTTATTATCTTCAAAATTGCACTGGTGTTAGCCAGCAGAAAGTATTATTCACTACTGCAATAATATTATGTCAGCTCTCTGCATTGAGTTAGAGTCAAATTTACAAAACCTAAAAGATTACAGACACAGTCACCAGTAGTGTCACTCTCAGTAGTAACAAAAGAAGGTCCTCAATTGCAAGTGTGCAAACTTGTAACAATACACACTTTAGAAAAAACAGTTCCTTAGTGTTGATTTTTTTTCTCAAGAGAGATTGAATTAAAAGGTAGCTTGCAGTGGTATAAAACAACCATGAGAGTAAAATATGGAGCTAAGATTCAGGAAATTTGAGTGTAGCCTTCATCTCTGCCTCTGACTTTTGGTTTAGCCTTGAGAGATGTACATAGTATTCGAGTTTAAATTCCCATTTCTGCAATGAAGAAAATGCTTGCTTACAGTCATATGTAATGCTATAATTCAATTTCTGACATATTTACATTGTAATTCCTTTGCTACCTGGATAGAAGTAACTTCACATTGTTCGCTGTCCAGCCTCATGATGGGCAAAACTGGCAGGGAACACTAGGAAGTACTGGATGCCAGAGTGCTATTAATAATAACAAGTCAACCATGCTTTCCTCCTTGCAGTTTGATATTTATCCAAAAGTTGGCGGTTTTTTACACAATACATACCTAAATGGAATAATTACTTTCTCTATTGTCTTCCTTTATGAACAATACCACCTTGGATTTTATTTACACTTTGAAAAAAGGAAGATTTATGATATGAATCACTAGTCTTGAAGACCAGCAGAATACAAAAACAATTGTTATCATTTGCCTTTTCTCAGTGGCATTAGTCCATGTTTGAAAGTGCTCTGTCTAATGTGAGACGTAAAGGTTTACAAGAGATTTACATAGGAAATTGTTGTGAACAGTTAACACTGCAATACAGCACTAATTAATATCTGTGGGAGTATTTGTGGTTTTCCATCCTAATAAATGTAACTTTAATTCAAGTATCAGCTACCTGTTAACTTTGATGTATGTTTTATCTTCACACTTTCTAAAGAGTATTCTGACAAGTAAAACACAGGATATTCTGAAAATATTGACTTTTCCCAAGTTTTCCTGTCTTTTTTTTTCTTTTTAATCCATTTCAATTTAGTGAATGAGGAGACAGTACAAGGAGTTAAATGTTTACCATGAGAGAACAACATTGGTAATTACTTTGATTTCAGGTCCTTTTGATGTGTATTCAGGGGATGAAGAGGTCAATAATATTATGACCATGCAAATAGAAAAGGGTTCTTTTTGACCATATAAAAACAGCAAAGGATTATTAAAGCATTAACCTTGATTTTAATGGCCTTGGTTGAGTGGTGAGATCACAATTTGGATGAGCCTGATTATTTACTAAATACAATACATAAATGCAACGGGTTCTTAACACCCATTGCACTCTGGCATTATCGCATTACTGCCATCCTTTGTTGCCTTGCAGACAGGAATATGAAAGCAATCTGTCATGTAGTGAGCCTGGCTCCAGAAGCATTTCTCTGATAAGAAGACCCCCTGCCCTTTGCTAGTGTCTGGTCCAGTAGGCTTAGCCATGCGCTTAATCCCCAGAAAGTGGTTCGATTATTGCTGACCAGCAATGGCAAGATAGTTTTTTTTTCACCTAGCTATCAACCTTCCATTAATTCCTTAAGCAGAAATGCGGTGCAATCTATATTTCCTTGGCATGTGTCACCCAGATGGTGCACTGCTCATGTTTTCAAATAACCGTGCTCCAAAATAACAGAGTTTGAATAATAAATTCCACAAATCCTTCCTGAGAAAGAGGCACAATTCTCAAGAGCTGCAAAAACTTTACGCATGATGCTGTAGCTCATCCACATTATGCAGAAAAGTACATATTCTCTTGCGAAGCGGATGTTTGTATCTGGATTCCTTAATTTAGGGAGGAAAAAGAAAGACATATATTTGCTCAAACACTGTAGAATATATTTAATATTTGATTATGTCTTAAACACTAGGCTGAGCTCCCTGGTCAGCTTTGCAGAACTTGTCATTTAATATGGCTAAGCTTAAATCCTGTGTGTAGGTCGATGCTGTCAAGCAACCATGACTGTACATTTTGGTATTGATTGGAGTCATTGCAGTAAATTCCTTCTTAACTCACATTCCTTTCCTTCCCAATCCCCTCCCCATAGATAAAAGTGTGAGCATGTCTTTTTCTGTCTGAGGAGATATTTTTTACATTTACAGGCAGCCTATATGAAGATATATGTACACAGACCTCTGTGTATATATACGTTCTCTTTCACACATCCAAAGTAAATGCTCCCAATTGCTCCTCAAATTTGTCACCTCAAATATTTCCTGCATTTTTTCTTCCATCAGATTTCTTATATTTCTATACCTGGACCAGAAGGTAGAAGGATGAAACGTCACCTGGCAATAAACTGTATGCAAGATATGGTCATTTGCTGGTGGTCAGCAACTAGTGATGGAGCATGGCCTTGGTCTCCTATTTCCTGTGAGAGGGACAGAGCCAACCTATTGCTGTTAGGCTGTGCACATGGCAAATTGGAGGTAAAGTGCTGAACTCTCTTGTTACATGATTTTTTGGATTTGCTAAAGAAATAACTATTCAACAAAAATGCATATTCAGGTAGATATAAAGAACAGATATGAGAAAAAGATGAGAAAGGAAGATCAGCCATTCTAATCTTAAAAACAAAGGTTTGTTATTTAATTTAAAAAAGCGCCTTACTTAGTATGTTTACTATTTTCATATCAAAACTGGCAATTTGAGAAATGTAGCAAGGAAGCTAGGTCTTTAAAATGCTTTATAAGATGTTGACACATAAAATAAAAGTATCAGAGTACCACTAGAAAACTCTGAGTTAGAAACTGTAGCTGTTGCATGGTTGTCTAATGCAATTATTTTACATTGTCTGCAATGTTAACTGATAGGCATTTCACATATATTTTAAGTATTTTGTTATAAAATTTTAGCTACACCCAGGTGCTGCCTTAATTGTTGCTAGGAGTGTTGATCAAGTCAGGGATTTTTTTTTCTTAAAGAAAAAGTCAAAAATCCCCATCTACAGGTAGGAATGTAAGATACAGGTTAGAACAAGGCTACAAGCTGACTCTCTTCCTGACGCTTGTGTAGCTTGGCTTTTTAGGCAGATGTTTCCATTTCATGTATTTCATTTTTATTTCTTCTATTTAAGAATATTTGAATCAGGTTCCTTATGTTGGGTAAGAACTTTAAAATGAAGCTATCTGGGCATATTCTGAAAAGAACGGTAGCCTGAATTTAAAATTTAAAAGCTGTTCTGGACTAATATCTTGTATAGATGCTCTTGCGTTTGGAGTTTTATTTTCAGTTTAGCTTAAGCCACTGCTAATACGGACTAAAAAGGCATTGACTCTGGGAGAAGAGCACAAACTTGAGAATCTGCTGTGGAATAGCTGATCTGGTGTAGCTATTACAGGCTATTTTCCTGTAGGGAAAAAAATAAGTAACACTTTAGACTAAGCTGCTCTCATAAACAACATCCCATTTTCTTTAATTAGGGAAGATGTAAATGTTTTAATGTCTTGGAATTATTACTTTGATAACTAATACTAATTTCAGGGAGGTTTTTTTCCCTTGGGATTTTCTATATATTGAAAGCAAAAGAGAAAAGGTAGTTGAGACAGCTTTTCTTTCTAATTTCTGTCATTAGTCACTGTAGAATTTAAGTTTAAATTACCTCCAGTTCTGCTGTCTTCACTTCTTTTCATTTGACCTCACTCCACTAGCAGTCATCTTTGACTCATCTCTCTCCTCTGCCTGATATACACCTGCAGTTCTCAATTCCCCCTTCAGCTATGTTCAGTCACATACAAAAATCACTCTGGTAGCTAAAACATATGCTTGTTCTTTGCAAGTTTTTTCAACCTAGTCCCTGTGCCAGTTCGATGTTATGAAACTTCATCCTACCAACATTTCAGATCTTATTTCTTACCATGCCTTCCATCTGTCCGGGTTCTGACAGCGACATTTCCATGCCTTTTGTTTCCTTGCCACGTCTTCCAGAAAACTCCCTAATACCAACATAGCAGTTTGCAATCTCTGTTTTTCTGAGATCTTTTTTTGAGACTCATTTCTTCTAAGAAACTCACAGAAACCACTGTGTCAGTTTAAAGCTTTCTTCATTTTATATATTATAGGGAGATTTTGAAATTACAGCATTGCTCTACATCTTTCAGTACACCTTGTTTTATCCTTTTCTGGTTTAGATTCTAAATTGCTCAGGGCTGAGACTGTCTAGTATAGTCCCAAGCACATCACTGGTGCTTAACACAGTAATGATAATAAGCATTCACTGAGCCTTTAGGCCTAAAGTCATAATCCTTTTAATTTAACCCATATTGTAAAATAAATATAAGAAAATTATTTTTAAAAGCAGAACTGCCAGGTTTAACTGTTCAGTTGCTTTCCCTTTTCTGATTCTTTGCCTTTACTTGTCTGTTTTAATTCTAAGATCTCTGGATGAAATTTATTTTCCTGTATTTGTCAATAAAATACCAAGCACTGTGCTAGGGATACGGGAAACTTATATATAGATAACAAACTGTCTTGCTGGTTGCCAATTAGTCTGTTCCATGTACTTATCTTGGATGGTCAGCGCTGCTGTGTAGGGCTCAAGACACTGCCTGTATGCTTCCCCATATGTATCCATAACAGGTAACCTATGGTACTGTTTGGGGGTGTGTTTCTTGATTTCTCTAGTGCTCCTTATGGGCAGTAATTAAATTCCCGTGCATGGATGTGGGATGCCATAACTCAGCAATTCTAGAAGTAGCTTCAACCTCCAATCTGCTGTTAACTGAGGTACATTTTTGCACTATAGGATCTTGGAGGGGAACTTTAACTTAATGCCTTTTACTTCTGAGGGTCATTTGATAGCTTAAACACAAGCAAAAATGTAGTTAGCTTTTCTAGACAGCTTCTAAACAGTTATTCTCTAGGTCAAATACAAAAATTCAGTGTTTCTGCGAGCATGCTTATTTGCCTCTCTTTGCCTCTATACCCTTATCATTTTTAGTGTTCCCCAGGTATAGACGTGGAATAAAACATGCCATGCCATTGTTATTCATGAAAGTAAATCCATATTTATTACAATATATTTGACCAATAACACGAATTTTCTCCCAGTAAATTATTATTGTCAACAGAAGAAGAATGAGAAGCATGAACTGATTCAGTTTGGAACATTTATCAAAAAAAGTAAAATAAGTAAAATAATACCACCAACATTTTACTTGAAAATAGTAGTATCACTTGGATAAAACAGCATTATTATCTAGACTTCAGAGAAAAGCAGGAATTGCTGAATGTCTGGCCTGTGAAGAGCTGTTGGGCATGTTTGGTTTACAAAAAATTAAACCAAGCCTGAGGAAATGAATGGATGCTACCCACAGCTGTTCCACAGCACCTTGATGCTGACCTACGAAAACCACAAAAAGATCTGCCAGCTACTGACTCTCTTCTTGTTGTGGCAAAGGTAAATGGGTCACTTAGGTGATACTACTTCCTCCCTGAAATAATTTTCTGAGTGTTTTTTGCTGCCCACCAGAAGAGTGCTTATTAGGAATAGCTCTGAGACAAGGCAACTTAACCCCTCACCATGGTAAATATCCTGTAACTATCCATTCTGCATTAAGATGGTTCACCCTGCACATACAGTCTTTGGGGTATCGTGTTCTTAAGCAGTTTTTCAACTTAATGGAGGAAATATATTTTGCATTTTAAATACACTATAAATTTTATTTGAATTATGCTGTGCGGATTTTTATTTTAACATTTGCTACTATTAAGGCTAAATGTAGGCATTATACCTCTAATACCAGGAAGAACTTTTTCCTTGCAAATCTTGACTTGTTTTACTCTGTGTGTTTTTCTGAGTTCAATGGTTACTATGCTGAATGCTGTAAGATTTAGTGAAGAATCATCCCCTGAAGAAATAAAAGTGCTCTTCTCTTGGACATACTACTTTGCTTTGGTGTGCGACATTTATATACATGCATGCCTGTTACTGCAGGAATATTTGTCTGTTAAACCTTTGTTTGCTTTCTTGTGTACATTGGTTTCCTCCAGTAAACTCATCCATTCTCCAACTTATTTATTTAATTATTTGGGATTTGTTTGTTTCTTCTTTGTTAAAGTACCAATGATCAAGGGTGTTTTTTAAATTGTCTCCCTGTGGAGATAATGCTGGTATTTTTATTTCAAAACCAGAAGAGGAATCTTCCAGAAATCATTTCAAACAATTTGCTATGAATAAATAGAATCTGATGTGAAATCATCCTTGGATTAAATGCTTTGAGAGAAAGACATGTTAAAATCAACATGAACTTTATTCTGCAAACGTAAATTAACAGGAGGTGATAGTGCAAGGGCTCATTTAATGCAGTATTTTACATTTGTCTTTGCCATGTTTATTTTCACTCCATTTAGTGCCAGTGAGAATTACTGAAATTATACTTCAATCTTGTGGAAAAAATAATTTGCCTGACAGAGAATATTATTTTTCTCTCTTCCAAGAGATAATATTTAATAGTTATTGCTTCCCCATTGTACCTCAAACTTGTGAAATAAACACAGCAGAGCTTTTCTGAGTGAGCTATCCTACAATTACTGTAGCACTCAGAAAAACATCTACTGCGTGTGACCAAATAGCTGAAATACCTCTCACACACATGTAGCAAAGAGTGTAAAATCCTTAATGTCACATTGGGTTAAGAGTTCAATGAATAATATGGGATAAAGATTATGACGATAAATTTTGAAAGAAAACAAGAATAAATGTTGGCTGAAGATCCGAATAATAAGGTAGCATGTGGGACTGTGAATACAAAGCAGCCAAATAAGTAACTCAGAGCAGGAGCCTTGCATTTTTATTTTAGCAATGTTTACAAATAGGGTTTGTTTTTTTTTCTTCCATCTTCATAGTGCTGTATTTAAAAGTATTTTACTCTAGTGTGCACTATACTTCCTGCTCTACATTTATAATTAAAGTGTTTGTTGTTATTTGGAGCCTCACTGCGAAATTAAATAAGCATTTTTTTAACATCCATAAAATAAATCAAACATTTTTCTCATCTGAAAGACACACAATTCAGTCACAGCAAGCTTATTTCTCTGTTTCTTTTGTTTTCTTTTTTTTATCTGTCTGGTAAGCCAATTTTCTGCTTAAGAACTACCGGTTAAAACTCTTATTTGTTTTGATATGTGGACTTTATCCTTTCCCAGCACTCTATGCAAAATACTTCAATTTTAAGTGTTCAAAGATTTGCACCGAGAAGAGTGATGCTGCCCATACAAGCTAGTGCAATTATGTCTTTCAAACATAAAATGAAAGAAAGTATTTTAACTAGCGTAATTCAGGCCCCTTATTTACAAAGATTAACTGATCATTTTACTTGGATTGTTATGATTTCTGACTCTAGGACTTGAGAACTTCACAAATATAGTATCCTTTATACTGCTGATTAGCTGATGCAGAGCACAGGCCAGTACTGCAAGGGGAAAACAATATAAATGCGTGGTAGTGACATGTGACTGCCACATTAATAAGGGAAATATGCATAAATTACGTGGACAATAGTTAAATACATTTACTATATTTTTGTAGCATATGTCACAAAACTAATAGAGACTTGTAAAATTTTTATATATTTTATTTATTTATTTTACAAAAAGTAATTCCTTTCACTTCATGCAAAGTACTTCCAGAAATCTCCCCTGGAAATCCAAGACTAAGTGCTTAGTCCGAGATCTGTGCAAGGCACTTAACACTGAACGGAATCATACACCCCGCCATGTGATATTATGGCTCTGTCTTTTGAGATCCACTGCCCTGTCCCCTCCTCCACAAACCCTACAGTTGTCCTACCCACTTTGAAGGGAACTCCTCCAGCTTTTGCCTTCCCACTCCCCAAGCAGATGTTATGTTAGCTTAAAGACATATTGCTGTTTTATTGTTCCCCTTTGGGGTTCCAGAGCGCTACTGCTCACCAGAAAGGGATCCCAGAAGATTCCTTTAAATGAACTGCTAAAACACTATGTGCACTACATTTACTAGCATGTGGCTACTTACCAGAGAGAAAAACAATTGGCAGGCATGGACTACCATCTTCTTTGAAAAAAAAAAAAAAAAAACAGAAAAAGCTGTTTTGATCGTTAGACTTCTTATTTTTCAAAAGCATTATCTTAGTCTTATTAACATGCTTCTGTAGTTGTATGTCTCTCTGATTTAGTTTTCCAGTTAGCAGCCTGAAGAATTAAAAATAAAAGTCATTTCCGACAGAGAAACTAAAATCTTCCCACTCAGATGAAAGAGAATTTTTTTTTCCCCCTTCAGAGTGCCAAATACCAGTTATATTCAGCAAAACTGGAAACCAGAACAAAGAGGTCTCTCGGCTTGGTACTCTTCCTCCAAGAGGCACATGAGGCCACCGATGCATGAGAAGCAGCTTATCTGTTCCAATCTAAGGAGAAATGTTTCTCTTGTTTTCAGCCAGAATATGAACAGTAGTGTCCAGAAACGTTTCCTTTAAGCCTAATTTGTTTAAACATTACATCAAAACTTATGTTTTGAAATGTAGCGAATAGTCTTTCTCTCCATGCAGGAACTTTTTCCTAGTTTAGAATTGTGTTACATACAGCATCCCCCCCCATCCTAAACTTCATTTCAAGGATTTGCTCTCAAAATTATGTGAAGCTAGGAAGCTTCTCATCTCAAGGCTCATTAAATTAGCCTTTCAACATGTAAGATTTTACTTTTTTTTTTTTTTTAATTCAAATAGTGTGCAACATTTTGTCCCATTTTTGCTCCAGCAAGCAGAACAAAATTATTAATTGGATTCTCTTTACTTGCTGACTCTCAAACGATCAGACGACAACAGTTATTTTTCTGTGACTATTTCCATTGCTGTTTTCCAGCAGTCACTCCTATAGAATTGTAAAATCCATATTTCGCGTGTTTGCTTCTCTGTTATCTTAACCTTCAAGGCCAGGCTCTCTTCAGAATTTAATAGTGCTTTCAGTCTTTCATCTCTCATAGGCTTGATTATTGTGTGGATCTTCACGAATTTCTTGTAGCTTGTGAGGAGATGTCCAGAGAGGAACACTGGTTTTGGATCAAAATATGTAGATGAATAATGCAGTGCATTAAAACCTGCCACAGGAAGACAGAAATCTGAGTCCCAGAGGGCCTCAAGGCTCATTTCACTGAAGTTATGGAAGCTTTGAAGGCTTGCTTGGGCAAGATTTCTGTTTCACATATTTGAAAGGCAGCTACCTGGGTCTCTCTCCATACTCTTAGGGAAAACTGCGGAACAAACAATAGCATTTCACCTTGTGTTATTTGGAGTTAGAAAGCTCCGTGGTCACAGTAATCCTTTGTCCGCAATAACCTCTTTTATGGGTTTCCTTGCTATGCAATTTAACACCCCAATAAGCTACACATTTGAGCAGTTCTAACATCTGCACAGTAGCCGCTGTACATTTTGTGGGCATAAATTACTAGTTGCAAAGGTAAAGTCGTTGGTGAGGGAATGGTGGGGGTGAGAAAATGCTTTTGAAACTAAATAAGTAATTTAATCTTTTATTTCCTCTTTGGTATATGTTTTCATTGGTCACTATACTCTGTTGAAATTGGCTTACTTGGTTTTCATAAGATGGATGCATTGCCTTCTCTATTAGGTGTTTTTTGCATTAAGTGGTTCTTTGCATGTCCCTAACTGCTCATCTTAAAGTAGCTAAGACTTTTTTAATAACTGGTAGCTGGTTTTCAGCCACAGAATTTCAACAGTCCTTTTTGCTTTCCTTTGAATGGGAAAACCTTTTTGCTGTGAAAATAAGTAAACTCAGAATAAAACATCCTTGTCAGTCTGATCAACATCCCAAATAATGTGTTTATAAATTCATCAGTTGCTCCTGAAGTCATGGATTATATGCCAAAAGAATCTTAATTTCTTATTCTCTTCCTTTGCAGGATGGAAAACTAAATTATATGTTCAGTTGATCTTGTGATCTGTGGAAATCAAGCTTAATCTGCTTTAACTTTGTGTGCGCTTCTGTTTTCCACCTGAAATTTCCACATTTCATCCCTCACCCTTTCTCTGCCTTTTATTCACAGTTGTTACCTCTTTCTGTGTAAATGTTACTTGCATACCACCTGGACTCAAAAGAAAGGGCTTCCAAAGGTAGTGACAGGTCAGCAGCTTTAGTTCCTGGTGTGAAGAATGCTGTGCATATACCTGAGGGTGGGGTTGGGCTCAGTTTGACATTTTCCTTTCACTCTTTATTTCTGCATGAACAAACACCAGCAAGTTTCTGACTGATTTCTACTACTCTCATTCTTCTAGAAATGTTGGGTTTTTCTCACTTTCAGAGAAATAGCTTTCTATAAGCTAATTTGTATCTTATTTACAGCTGGTGTTTCTCCCACAGTTTCCCTGCTTGAGTCCTGTACAACACCTCTCGCTCAAAACCATGCGTTACAGGACATGGATCTGCATTGGTCTCCACTGTTGCTACATCACTTTATGGTACTTCCTGTGTTTCCACACTGCAAATTCTTGTTCTTTACCAGCTGTTGTCTTTGTATCATATTCTGCCTTTATGTTGTTCTTCCAGTTCATTCAACCTTCAAGTACCCCAAATGGTCCCCCTTTTCTGCTATCACACATTAATTTTTTCCGTATCTAAAGCTACATGGCACCAAAGAACATCTACGATCTACTCATTTGGCAACATACAGTATACATAGTTTAAACATACCATTGTTTCTACCTCTACAGTGTCATAATTTCTGTTACCATGGCCCAGAGCAAACGATCAAAAATTCTCTATGTGTGATGCTCAGAGTAACGTATTAAAAATTTTTCCAGAAATTTTGATATTTCTTTCCTACCCCGCTTGTGAATAATCAGTTATTCTTTTGTATCAGTCAGCTGCTTGTTTTTCTTCTTACCAACACTGGACTGTCCCCTCTTTTATCTTTTATTCTCTAATCTAGTGTATGCTCTGGACAAACAAATACGGCTCAAACTACATTGGAGGGACCTTTTAGAAGTTAAACCAGTAGATTATACAACTCCTTTCCTAAAATGCATGTTTGTTTTAGCTTACTGACCCATGAGGAAGCATATTTGCAGCAGTCTATTTTTTAAATCACCAGAGTAAGAATAAATTGTCACAAATGACTACCAAAATATGTTCGATTTCTTTCAGGTTCTGAGTTACGTCCGTACAGAATGGGATCCACTTGACGCAAGCTTCAGCACTAATGAGCCTTATCAGGTTTACACAGTAGAGCACTCCATCTCCTCAGACAAAGAGCCCATGGCTGACAGCTGTGTCTACAAGTGTGTTAAGAACAAAATTCAGTGTACAGCAGTCACCAGAATACCACTACGATCCAAGGCCATCAGCTGTTGCAGAGACGTCACAGAAGACAAACTAGTCCTGGGTTGTGAAGATTTGTCAATAATTCTGTATGAAGCCTACAACCAAGTGACTCTGTTAGCCCAAGCAGAACTGGTGCCTGCTTTAATAACCTACCACCCTTCCGGAGCCATATTTGTGGTTGGTAGCTCTCAAGGGGAGCTACAACTTTTCGACATGGCACTGTCCCCAGTTAAAATTCAGCTCTTAGCACAAGACTATTCTCCTGAGGCAACTCTGCAATTCAGTAAACACTTTGACGTGCCTAGCAGCCTCATCCAGATCCAGTGGGCTGCTCCTCAGATTGCATCTGCCAACACTGACAGCACAGATGTTCATGATCTTTTGATGGTTAGATTTGACAAAGGACCCTTAGGAGTACTTCACTTTAAACTTGGTAAGTTACTGAGCACATCCATTCAACCTTGAGCTCTCTAGGAAACGTCTGTACCTCGTAAGTTTTTTGTAGTTTGAAAACACCCTTATTTTAGATATATGGGACCAGAGCTGTAAAAGCACATAGTTCCAATCATATCTGAAGATCTGAGTCAAGGAGCTTTTTATGGTTCATAACTACTTAGTGTCTTTTCATGTGGAGTCTGACAAAATAGGACCCCAATCTGTTGCTGGATCAGGGTCCTATTATTTTCCCTGCTACTCTAATAAAACTTAAAAATTTACCGTATTGAAAATTCTTTTGTTCTGTAGTATATCATTTTAGGAAATGTATTCAGTCTGAAGTAATATCCTTAACAAGCTAAAATAAGCTATTGTTATTAATAAGATAGTAGTGCTATTTGCTTTCCTAAATTTGTGTGATGCAGCTGGCCTTTTCATTATAATGTATTTTTGTGTCAAGACTCTGTTCTTCCTGACTTCAGCAAATGAAATTATACCATTTCTTTCCCTGAAGTCTTTTCACAGAAGAAATAAGGTTTTTGTAACTGCCAGAGAAGTTTGGTCTCAGTTAATCTTCCAGGAGTTGTAAATAGAAGAAGTAGTAATAATACTAATTTTAGAATTTATATAGCACTTCTCAGTTTTGGTGTAAGGAGACTTTAAGACAGGAAAAGCATAACTATCTTCATTTTACAAACACAATAAAAAGAAGCAGTAAAGGAAAGCTAAAAGGCTTTCCAAGAGTTGCACAACGAGTCAGGGGCTGAACTAAGAATAAAACCCCTGCAGTTGCTCATCAGTGAGAACTGTATTCATTCCATTCAAGTCAGGCAAGTTACAGTGGTGCAGACCCACTGTGAGAGCTAAAAAAAACAATCATGCTTAAATCTTCTGACTACCAAGCCAGTGTTTCAGCAGGGCAGACACCCATGTCAAATATACTCATCCGGGAAAATGTCAGCATTTTGCCCATTGTCTGTCTGAGGAAACAGGATTACCTTTGTCAATCTCTAAAGGAGGTTTTTATGATTCTTTTGTATAAAGCTATTGAGATCAGGAAGAAGCCTTTTTTTAAACAAAGCAAAACAAAAACATTTTAAAAAAACCCAAACAAACGAAAAACAAAACAAAAACTTGGTGACAGTAAGATTTGAAAATCTACTTTATTTCTTTACTGATTGAGACATGCATGTGCTTTTGTGGGGAAAAATCTTGACTAAAAGTACTGCAGACCTAAACACGTGAAAGGCTAAATTTGAAAAACTTTGTATGCCACTGCAAAAAAGGTAAATTAATATATTGAGATGTTAGCAACAAAAAATGTTGGGTTGTCTTATAGTTGTGTAGTTTTATAAGAGCTAATCCAGATTATTTCTGTTATCCAAAAATACTATTTTAAAACTGTTTACAAGTTATCATTTATTTGGAGATAATTCATCTGCATTGTGTTCAGTGACAGGTTTAATAGTTGCAGAGTACCCCAGAACACTAATTATAACAGCTATTTGATGTTTTTGTGCATGTTGGCCATTAAAAAAAACCCTCTAAATTACCTCTTACCTGTCAAGCAGAAGGCACTCTACCCACATCTACCTTGCTTTGCTTCAGTCCTCCCTTGTGGGGTTTCTCACAACAGCTTTCCAGAAAACACAGCTTTTCCCTTGCTATCTTTAGCACATTTATGTTCTTATGAAGACAACCAGGCTCTCAGTGCAGGGATTTAGAGGCCTTTCCTGCTAATTGCCAGCTTGTAAACTTAATTGGACTGTCTCCCTGGGCGCCGTTCCTAAATCAATTAGGCAGTGAATTGGCTGCCACCTCTTTTTCCCAAGCAGGTTGCCTGGAAGCGCACCACCCAGGAGAAGTCAAGCATCCAAATGGGAAGATGTTGACCTCTACAGCTGAAAGTTATCACATTTTACAATTTCATTCTGTATAATTACTGCAAAATCTCTTCTAGTGGGAAGGCAAAGCTCTCTCTATCCCTCCCTCACTCCTTCTTTGTAGTCTACTCTGCAAAAACATGCATCCTGGTTTTCAGCTTTACCCCTCTTCTTCTCAGTTTGCCACACTACCAAGGTAATGCTCTGTTGATTAATCAGCCCCTCTTCCCAACCTCAGCAGCTTTTAGCTCTCTGCTATTTATGAAATAATGCAAATACAAATTATATGGAAAATATATGGCTCCGTGACAACAAAACCCAGGCAGGCCTTCAGGACCGAAATAAAATCCATAGGTACCTTATGGCTTGGAATTGTTTCCCATAAAAATCTGGTAATAAACTACATCAATGAGAATAGGCAAATATGTTTTTAACTTCCAGCTGATGTATTATGATTTTGGACAAGTGCTGTGAATTCTTCATTGTGCTGTGTAGCCAGATTTATTTCAGGAAAAGATTAATATTAAATTTATTCTCAAACACTAATGGCAAATATTTTGGTGTCTAATGCTGAGCTCATTTTCAAAAGCATTGCAGCTTCTTGTTGTTGATGTCAACCCAGATCTTGGATAGTGCCAGACTGGGTACTGGTGTCTGTGGTTCAGCATTGCTGGCCTTGAAAGACATTTTAAATGTAATAATTAATTAGCATGCAAATAAGTATTTTCATCTTCACCTAGTGATTAATGTGAAGATTGCCCAACTTATATAATACTTTAAAAACAGTAAGTATTTAAGAAGAATAAATTCTACCGTAAGAATTACATATTATCACACATTCACAGGTTAAACATGGCTGTTACACAGTATAATGTCCATAAGCTTTAATACATGCAAATGTAAAGTGAAATACAACAGACAACCATGTCTTTTCATTAACAGCACTAAAAAACTAAAGTATTTCTCCATTATAAAAAGTAAATATGTAAGGGCTTTTTTCCCAAAGCATCAGATCCGTATATGCAAATTCTCAGCAAGTTACTTGTCCTTGAGATATAGTCAGAAGTTTTCTTTTTTCTTTTTCTTTCTTCAATTCTTATTTTACATCACAAACAATATTCACAAATACATTTATGAAAATTCTGTGAGGTCTGTTTTCCATATCTTTGGTCTGCTTTTCTCTGTTACCAGACTTTTTCCTCAGCTACCCTATGGCTTTAGTATCAGTTTTGAAATTCAGTTTATTCCCTTTCTCATCAGAATTTTTTTCTTTGAAATTAGTTTTGACTATCGACATCAGAATATAGACTGAGAAAACAAAAAGTTAACTTTATGTTTTTATTTAAAGAGAGAAGAACAATAAATTCTGATCTCGCTCTGATATCTGGAGCAGTAGTGATAAAGAATACTCTAGCACAGTGACCCAACCATGCAAGAATTGCTAAAATGCTTTGCGTGGCCTGTGTCACATGAAGATTTGGCTAGTCAGAGACAAGAAATAACATTACTCTCTGCAGCTTTTCAGTCACCTTTTCTGTTCAGAAGCCAGAACCTAAAAGTCAAGAAACGCTGAGAGTCTTTCAGTTTCTACTTTTCAGAAGGTGCTGTAGATAAATCATGTTCTCATAGAGTTGGCAGTGTGTGGCTCATTTTTCATCCCCTGTGGTAAGCATGTTCTTGGTTTCATGTGCAACTGTAATTCTAAGGTCCCCCCATGTTGGTATCTTTCATTATATCCCCTAACAGAAGACATGCCTCACTTAGAGAATTTTGCCAAGCTGGAAGTAAAATCTGGAGCAATTGCAAGATGGAGAGTAACAGAGTAACGGCTTCTTTAAAGTCTCATCTGCTGTAGACTCCTACACATAGGTACATTTCTGTGAGACAAATGCTACTTTTTAGCATTGTCTCTCAGTGTTTCCCCACAGGAAAGAGGTGCTCTGAACATGGTTTTATTGCCTCCGATACAATAGTGATAAACTGGGAATAAGCTTTTTCTACCATGTTTAAACCAAAATTCATTACATGATGTTGTCACCAATAGGTGACAATAGCCACATTCACTCAGCTTCCTTGTGTGAAGTGCACTGGTGGTTTTTCTCTGTTAGCCAAAGCACCCTCAGTGTAGCTATAACAAGATAAGAAACAGTCCCACATAAAAATTTAATAGTGAAACGCATTAACTTAAACTTTCTAATTTTAATCAACATCAATTATTTTCAACTGTGCTGAAAAGCAGTCAGCTACTGTTTTACATACTCAAAACACTATCTTTTCTTTTACTGTTTCCTGTAAAAGGTGTGATCACAAGAGGACAGCTGGGTCTTGTGGAAATCATCCACCAGTACATTCGTTACGATGAGATACAAGAGGCAATTAATGTCCTGAACACCATGAACTGGAACACAATGGGTCGTCAGTGTTACGTATGCTTGAGTGCCATTGTTAATCACCTTCTTAAACAAAAACTTACACCAGATAGAGAAGGTAGGGGACTGATTATATTTTTAATGTATTTTTGTGGTGTCTTTGTAATTTGCATGCGGGTTATGACAATATATTTATTGACTGTATAAAGAAGACAACAGAGGGAATCCAGGCAGCCTCAAAGGTTATGGTACTTCATAATCAAATGTCATATGTGGGCAAGTAATTTCAATAAAATCCGGATCAATGTGTTCACAGAATCACAGAATGTTAGGGACTGGAAGGGACCTCGAAAGATCATCCAGCGGAGCAGGAACACCCAGATGAGGTTACACAGGAAGGTGTCCAGGCGGGTTTTGAATGTCTCCAGAGAAGGAGACTCCACAACCTCCCTGGACAGCCTGTGTTGATTAGTGTTAGTTCCTTTGTATTAATGGTGATACTAAAATAATGCATATTTTAATATACATATGGTATAGGCATGACTAACTATATAAATCACTATGATATATATGCTGTAGCTTTATTACACTACATAAATTTAGCACATGTTGCAAACTAATGTTAGTTAATATAGGATTTAAATGTTTGTTATATATTCATGCTAAGGCAGCACCAACTTAAGGAGGAACCTTTTCCTGCAACAGGGACAAGAGATTTTAGTATGGTTTTTACGGTGCTTTTTAAGGGCCACTCTTTCATTACAAGATCCAGAAGCTCTGAATACCCTGTCCTCTGCTGCCTCCTTTAGGATTATACCATTTGTCCTCACTGTAATCTTCTGCCCCCCTGCAGAAGTAGCTGGGGTCCCTTGCAAGAAGTGATGACTTTTAGATTGAGCCTCCTCCCTGCTGAAGCCTGGTGTGATGACTTCCTCTTGATTTACTGTGTATCCTGAAACTCAATAGACTCCAAGATTTGAAGTGCCTTGATTTAGTGAAAGTGTTATCCTCCAGTCTAGCAGGCAGACAGCTGGGAACCCAGCATCTTTTGTAGTAAGGAAGAATACTTAGGATTCTGGTGTGTTTGATGATAGAAAAACTCCAAGGTGTCCTACATTGCTGCCAAGCCATCAGCTGTCCCATTTTGGGGGATCTGATTCAAAAATTCTCTGCTTTGCAAATATAGCGTATCAATTCTAAATAAATCACACTTTTAAAAGGACCCATGAAAAGAGCTGGTTTTTGTAAAAATATGCACATTATAAATAGATGTCTGTGTGTTTCCCCACATGCAGCCCCTTAACACTGTTTACAGCAGATGGAATTTTATTCTGTCCAGGAGTTATTCTGTAGGAATCTAGCAAATTCGGCATGGTAATTTGTTTTCTTTTTTATTAGCAAAACCCAGTGAAGCCTCTTATTTATAGCAATGGGGCAGTTATCTTTGAGATCTTTATTCTGCCTTCAACATCAAGCTGGGCTATCTAATGAATCTATAACTGTGCCAGTAGTTACTTGTATTCCATGTAGGTTGAAATATTTCAGAAGTACAAAACATGCTGTCAGGAAAACAGTGATGGCAAGAGAGTATGGCTTGTTTTTGCAAAGGTACTGCTGTATTCAATTTTAATCTAAATTGACTACTGCTTTGAAAGAAAATACCTTCAAAGTTCAGCTTATCTTTCTGTATAGATTTAAGATAAAGCAAAACCTAATTTACTAACAGTTTGCTCGTGCTCCTAACACAGTGCTATTAGCACATTCAATGCCATCAAGCCTAATAAAATAAAATGTAACTATACTTGGAAATAAAGAATCATTATACAGAAATGACTAGGTCAAACAAATATTAATAACCGCAAACCAATGAGATTTTGTTTGCCTAATGAGACAATAGGTTATATTTTGCTTTTAAAGCCCATACAAAGTTCTGATCAGCTTTAGCAGTTTGCACATCCACTCTGAAAGGAGAATCTATACAGCAAATATATAGCAAGTTCTCCCTGTGAATTAAGAATGAGTGAGACATTTGTCATTCATTTTGTTCTGCATATAAGGACTCATACTACATGTTAATGCTCAAGCAGAATTCACATAAGTATTATTGATCATTTAAGCATATGGAACACAAAAGTATACTGTGTATTTTCTTGTATTATTTATAATTTTGTATTAAAAACCTGTAGAAAAATGCCTAAAAGGTCCAGCTGTGGAGTGTAACAGTCAGAAAGTATTTAAAGGAAAGGGAACTTCTGTGGTAAAAGGGGTTTATTTTATTGATTACAAATGAGGTTATCCTGTTTCCCACCACTACATGCTGTAGGAGTCAAACCCTGAGGGTTTCTAGACCCATTTAAAGTTTTTTAAGAGCTACGGGCTGGAGGAGGTTCCTTGGACCTCAAAGCCAACATAAGAAGGGTTCTGTCACCTGCTGACCTAGCATAATAATCCCTGAAAAAGTGAACTTCGTTATTGTTTGCCTAAGAGGACAAAGATGATTTGAGCTAATTGAGAGCTGATCTTTCCCAGACAAACTTGTTCAAACTATGTTACTCTTATGAGTCACTTTTAATTGTACGCTGCTGGTGAGAACTTGATGTGTTATATACTTCTTCATCCTTTTGACAACCTTTGTTGCTCAAAGTCATTGTCAACTCTGCCTCAAAGTGAAAGTTTATGTGCACATTTGTATTTGTACAATCTGTCATATTTTAATTTCATCTGTCCTACAACAACATCTGGTTTCATCAGTGTTTGAGGAATTTGACTGCAGACATGAGCAACCTGTTGTAATTGAAACATGTTCACTTGTTTGAACTCCACAGCACAGCTTGAGGCAAGCCTTGGAACCTTTTATGCTCCAACAAGACCCCTCCTGGATGCAACTGTGCTGGAGTACAGGGACCCAATCAGCAGATATGCAAGAAGGTTCTTCCACCACCTGCTAAGGTGAATGACAGTTTCAGCTTCTATCAACTTAAAATTAATTGCATATTTCAATGACTACCTGCTTTAATGTGGTTAACATTTTCCAAGAGGACCACCCCTGAAAAAAATGCATTCATTGTTACTGTTTGTTTAACTTGCACTTCATTCCTTTCAAGTACGCTATTGCAGATAAAATGCTATTCAGAGCTCTTCTATCATCAACACACTTAAAATGAATTACTCTTTCCCTTTTAGCTTGATAGAAAATAAGATAGAATGCTTCTGTGAGACTTATATTCACCAACTGCTTGCAGATTACTTGTTGAAACAGCTTACAAACTTGGAAAAAACACTTGAGTTTAAATAGATGATAGAATGCAAACGAATGGTGCATGGTCCAAGGTGTTTTTGTCTTTGCACCATTAAAATCTGAGCATTTCATTATTCTCATCCTCATATAGAAATTCCTATTCCAGTAATTTTCAGTGAATTTTCAGTGCAATTAAAATAAGAGGAGAAAATGAAATTATGCATTTGTCTGTAAGTTATATTACATTAGATAAGTCATAATATGAAATTCAGCTAGCATTTATAGTACAGGGTGTTTCAAAAAGATGGAGCCAATTTGAAATCACTATATCTCTGCAACCACGAACCACCCATGAATGAAACTCTTACCACTGGAAAGGGTGGGGCAAAGAGTTTCAAATGATCACTGCTTGATAACTCATTAAACTGTTTGTAAATTTTTGTGTAATTGTAACATGTTGCCATCATGCAATATACTGCTTTGAAATTGGGTCCATCTTTTTTGAAATACCCTGTACCTTGGTTTATTGCTATATTTTTCCTTCATAATAAATTAATAGCCTAAATTTCACTCAGTTATAAATATCAATATACAGCAGTTTAACCTGTTTGTGTGTTCAACCACAAATATAGCTGAAACATTCGCTCTGAGAATTATCCAGTGGGTGAAAATAAGAAATTATTAATACCTTCTGAATGATATTATGTTTGCAACACCTTGTTGAGGAGGGCTGCAGATGGACATAGTGAGAAGACTTTCAGTGCACCTTTTTCAGTGATTCAACCACATTATATGCATTGTGTGCATATGCAAAGCTAGGAACTGCAAGTTGCTTTGGTAGTACAGTGTGTGCTTCTTTCAGATCTGTCGAGGGTTTAGATTGTGGGGTGACAATAAAACCCTGGCAGATGTATTGTTAACCTACTCTCCCCTCCCCTTCCCCCTTTTTGCCCCTCCCTCTCCCCCTTTCCCACTAAGGACAGGCAATCGGGAGGAAAAGAAGGACAGAGAGAAGAGAGTTGGAAAAATTAAACATGTTTTACTAATGCTACTAATAAGAATAGAGAAAATAATACAAAATATACAAAACCAATCTTGTAAGTCTCAGCAACTGCAGAGCCAGCACCCAAAGTCCTGGACTGGACTCTGTAGCCAACCGGAGCTGGATTCAGTCTGTCACCAGGCCTCGGTTTGCAGGGACGACTCGCAAGGTCCTCTCCTAATGTCGGCCATAAGCAGAAGGGAAAAAGAGACGAGATCCTCGTGATCTCCCACTTTTATATGAAGTATTCACGTGAATGGAATGTTATACACAGTTGGTCAGTTTCTTGGTCACTTGTTTCTCGTTGCCCCTCTCACGAGATGTCCATCCGTGCTTATCAATAGCTTTGCATTCCATTGCTATGTTTACCAAAACATGTATCTGGTTCTCCAGGAAAATGCAGCTAATATGAAGGCTTTAGCTGACAGGCAAAATTCACTTAAAGATAAACTTGTTTTTTAACAAAACCAGGACAAGATCTTAAAGAGAAATATTTTATATTGTTTTCTATGTTTTTGAGTGTGAATAGGACATCTTCCTGGTAAACAGGTCCATTCCAATGGGGAAATTATTTTGAATAGAAGAATACTTCAAATATCTGCATAATATGCACCAACCTTTCACTGTAGATTTCTTAATGGATGTAGCCACAATAGTGGGTGCAAACTCTGCCTTTCTTCTAGAGACCAGCAGGGAAGATGTGTCGCTACAATGGCCAGCTGTAGTGGCTGTGGGCGGATAGCCTGCAGAGGACAGATGTGGAAAGAATTTCTCAGAGATTGCTGAGAGGTGTGACCATGGTGCTTTTACATCTGCAAGAGAAAGGTGTATTCCCTCTGACTCAGGATTGGCTTCCAAATGCCAGCAGGCATGCAGAGGCATGGGGCCCTGGCTGAGCTTTCAGCCCTTGGGGCTGCTGAACACAGCTGAAGCACTGACTCAATCCCCCTTCAAAACAAGAAGCTTTGGTGTCAGAGTGCTGCCTGGACAGTATGTGGCACAGACAGGAGGTGTCTCCCCATGTCTTTTACCTCCACTATAAAGCAGTCCTTGAACAATCTGCTGTTGTTGCAGTTTTGGGAACAAATATGTGTTATTTTGCTGTTTCCCTGTTGTCAAAGGGATTTGTATTCAACTGAATCAAATTGATAGGATCATGTGATTGCTGCAGAACAGATGGTAATGCTTAAAGCTTATCTGAGAAGACAATCTAAGTACAAATGAAATGTTCAAAAATGGGAGATTTATCTGATAGAAAGCAAGGAAATGATGTCCAGAGCTGATCTTTATTGTATTAAAGTGTCTGTGCCTTAATTGGTGTTTATTTCCTTTTAGATGTCTTCTTAAGTGACTAGAATGATTTGAATGTAGGCTAAGCAGAGTACTACACATTTGTTGGAGGAATGGTAAACCATGGTTCTGGGTAGGAGAATGCCATCTAGGCGTGATGCAATGTCTAGGAGAATCATATGGAGCCACAGTGCTCACCAATTCCTTCAGGCATGTTTGTCAGAGACAGCAACAGTATCTGGCTATCAGGAAGGCAGCATTTTAAATCAGTTACATGCTCTCTGTTTAACCCTTGTTATTTGATTTATCCACTTTTTTACCCGTATTCAGTTTACACCAAATACTTGCAGGCTAGTTACAAATAGTTAATGATTCTCTTCAGAGTGAATTTGTGTTACCGCAGATGTGTCTGCATGACCAAACAAGAAGACTTGAATGCAGATGCACCATGCACTGCCAGTGCCAACTTGAGGCAGCACTAGGGGACATTTGTTGCTCTCTTGTGAGATAAAAGCAAAGTGATCACTTCATACTCTATTGCAGCAAACAGAGGAAACTTAGCGCTTCCTAATTTATGTGCATAGTAAGCATAGCTGATATTCAAAAATATTTATTGGAATAGAGTAGGGCCTTCTACATTTCCTTTGAGATTCCGCAAAAGCAAGCAGCAGATACACAGAAGTTAAACCTAGAGAATAAGGAGCTGAAAATACACAGGGAGAAACTCTGAAGTGGGGTAGGAAGAGTCAGGAAAGTAGAGTGAGGAGCATGAGACAAGGAATTGGGCATGAAGAATTTAAAGGAAGAGATGGGAACATACAGAGTCCTGCAAAAGGGCAGAGTGGGAGTTCAGAGCAAAATGGGGGAAGACAACTTAAGATATATGTGATGGGCTGTGGAGGAGACCAGACATTTAAGGGATGGACAGAGAAGGGCAGAGCCTTTCATACAACATTAAAACACTTGAATATTTCTAGGTCTAAGTCTGAAAAATGTTCATGTAAACAAAAGTTTTCACCCCCCTCTCCACCTTTCTTTTGAATACCACACCAATCTGCCTTAAGCCTTTTCTAGAAGGACCCACTCTTGGGAGAGAAATATTAATCTATTCTACATGCTGAAACAATCTTTGACCTGCCTGCTGAGTCTGCCAAAAAGGTGCCAGTTATTGTTGTACGTTTTAAGATGTGTCTGTGTTTACTAGAATTGAGAAATACAGTTACCTTTTCAGAAAGGCAATCCTCACCTGGTAATAATCATGCACCAATGATTTTAATCTCTACTGTAGGCTGAAAGGTTGTATATCCAGTTGCAAATAACTGGAGACATCTATTTTCACATTATCAGTGAGATTATAGGCTAGCTGTTTTTCTACAGTCAAAGAGATCTGTTTCTAGAAAATTCTGAACACTGTGGTGATAGGTTCCCTCTTCTAGGTATCAGACACTTCAGAAAGTAGATGCTCCATTATAACTGGCTGTATTGCAAGTATGGGTTAGAAAATGGTGCTGCAGCCTGAGCTGGGCCAAGGAACACTGACAGCATGATCAAAATAGACTGCAATTAGAAGGAAGGAAAATGCCATGTAACATGTTTGACGCAGCCATGTTACTTGTATCCATCATTATAAAGGCTAAGTTCTTCAGTTTACAAACCACACATCATCTCCAACTTCCACTAAAATATAAGCTTAGAGCTTTGCAGGTATAGGCCTTGAATATAGAATATGGAATACTTCCAAAACCAGGCGTTCAGTATACAAAATTAAAATTAAAGGCCTCTTAATTATATGCCTAGGATCCATTACAAGAAGATTTATGGAATGAATAATTATTTTCACTTTAAATTCTTATCTATAATTAAAAAATACAGGAACTGAATTACAAGTATAGAAATATATCTTAGGTGTTCCTTGCCACTTGAGCAGCATTCCAGTATTTTATTATGATGTCACTGCTTATAATAATATAATGCATTATATCATTATGTAAAATGTTGAGCAGAGGTGGATTTATTAGGAAGCCTTGGGGAGCTGTAACCTCCTTGCCCCAACCTTTTGTTGAGCGCTGCCTACTTGGTGTATTTATGTAATGGAGGAGTGGCTGCACCACCTCCTGCGTCTGTATAGCAGCCTCATCTACCCGTGTACAGAACATGGAATGGGATGGAATAGTTTCTTACTCGTTAACTATGGCATTGCCGACTCATGGCTTTGCTTCACTCTGATCAAGCATTCGTAAGTTGTACTTGTCATATTTTCTAATGCATGAAATTATCTCATTTGTTTGACACACACGCAGAGGCACAAACACACGCCTGCTCTATTTTGTTCAATTTTTTATGTCTCTCTCAGACAGACAGTGAGAAAGTAACGTAGCATGAGCTGGAGGTAAAGGCTGGGCTGGAAAGTCTGAAATGCAGCTCAGGAGTTATAGAATTGGAATGCAGCCACAGCTCCATGTTTCTGCTGTGTCCTTTCCTCCTTTGTAATTCTGTCGTTGTGTTTGTGAATCCTTGTATGGAGCCATTTCCCACAGCCACCAACAGATGGCTGTTGGATGGCACAGAGTGCCATAAATCTTCCAGTTTAAGGATTTTTTTGCTTTTTTTTTTACATGGAAAAATACTAAGATTCAAAACCATTAGGACCTTTCCATCTGATAATTCCATTAAAATAATGGATTTTTTTTCTTTCCCATAGTACAAATATGTTTCCCTACAAAGCTCTGTTGTAAATAATAAGACAGTGCATTTGCTTCTTTCAAGAGCGAAGTGCAGCTGTCGTCGCATTCACTGGTAGGATTTTGGGTGGATTCATGAAAGATTCTCATTTGTCTGAATCAAAAAATTAAAACCTCTGCCATGTTTTTACTGTTACTGTTTTTACTCCTTCGCAAATCTTTTCAGAAGTATTGTGTACTCTTCGCAGTCTTCAGTGTAAGATGCAACTGGTTAAATGCAAAGAAAAATTTACCCACATGTTGGGCAGAACATTCATAAAGTGGTATGACTTTACACACAGAACTTGATAGAACTCCTTTGTAAATAAACACTCATGAAGGAGATAAGAAAGTAGGTGATCACTGGCATCAGGGGAGGTCTATTTCCAGCCAGGACTGATTTTTATGAATCACTTTACTGTTCAAGAGTTGTGAAGTGTACTGCTATACTACCTGACATCATGCCTTGACACAGTCAGTTATCACTTAAGTCCAAGACAACCTTTGAAAAGCTGAAATAAAGCTCTTTTGCCCTGCGGGTACATCACTTATGCAGTACTAACTACCCCTTGGTAAGCAGGTTCCTGTATCACTACACTGCAATCTGCAAAGTAGATATTCACTGAGAGTCTTCCATCCTAAATAGGATTCTAAATCAAAGGTGAGAAAATGCCTCAACGCCATAGGACTCGTTCCCAATCCCATCTGCTGTCAACTGTATGGAACTGAGGGACAAGAGTGAGCAAAGAGCTTTTATGATCCTTTTTAAGAGCACCCTAAAAGTAGAATCTATAATTAGATTGGTACATAGTGTGTCACAAAATATGTATAAACATTAATGATGACATGGTTCAGGACTAAGAATGTCTTTTATATTCATAAGGTAACCTATTAGGCATTAAATTATGCCTTCAGATAAAATGACCACTGATGTCAGTCAGGTTCTCTGTGGTGGCCACATGAACAGAATTCATCTCTATAGGAGTAAGTTCAGTAGCATCATTCTGACTAAAGTAGCACCTTCTGGAGAGGACTTTGAAGAGTCATTTTTTGTCATCTTGTGAAAACGATCAAAACGAAAGGTTTTCATGTTACCTCGACACTGATAAATGAGAATTTAAATTGCTGTGATGGAACTGCACATGAAAAGATTCCCCTGGTCATGCTTCTTGACCTGTTTTAGAAGCAAGAAATAAAGGCACCTATTTAATGGAACTAGATTATTTTTGCAGTTAAAGAGGTTAAATATCTCAGGAAAAGTTTAGAATGTCGCTGCTTCAGTCCTATGTTGCTGATGATTTTTTTTTCTTAATCCAGCTCCACAACAGTTTTCAATTTCAGTCAGATGCTTTGATGCCACAGGAATGGCTTTGGGATTTAATTCTCTAGTGGTGATTACAATGTAAGAAATATTGAGCAAAATATTGGGGGAAGTGGTGAACAAATGACCTGACATAATTGCTTGAGAATAAAATCCCGTAAAGATAAACCACAAGAAATCTTTGTCAGAGATTTGGGCAACGTTTTCTGCTGAACCTAATGGGAGACATTGCTCGGAGCATGGGAAAAATGGCCCCTCCCGCACACTTAGAGCAGTCCCAGAGCTCCCCTAATTTGGGGCCATTTCCCACAACCACCAACAGATGGCTGTTTGGTGGCCCAGAGTGCAGTAAGTCCTCCAGTTCTCTGCTATGTTCACACACATGGGACTGCATGACAAAAAAGGAACACAGAATAGCTATGCTGGACTAATGTTATTTGTGCCAAGGCTATTCCCTCATGCTGGTTAATCTGACTTTGATATTGCTACTTTTAGAAACTGAGCCCACATGGAGACCGTTGTTTTGTTCTGTTGTGTAACTGATAATCTGTCCTCATAAGGTGGCTTTTTCCTGCTGTACTCGTTGTGCAATTGCCCTGAAATCTGAGGGGCTTTGGGCATCTCTTGGCTGTAGATACAATGCAAATATACCATATTCTTGGACAAAAACTCAGTAAGTTATTAACAACAGATCTCAGCTCTTGAGCAGCTGTAGTAAGTCAGCCTCAGCTTTCTTTTGCAGGTCATCAGTTACTCCTTCCCCATCAACTCTACCTAGTCACTAATGGTATCTCTTTCTGGAGTGACACTCGAACATCCCTTCTTGAGGTCCTGACCAAGAACTGAATTTAAGATTATTTTTTTTCTTGCAGTCTTTCCAGATTGATTCATGTCTCATCTTTTTACCAAGATACTTTTTCTCCATTCATCTTGAGAGTCTTCCTGAGCCCCACCGTTACACTTCACTTTTCTGTATGTGAACCATATGACAATAATTCTGTCTTAAGCTCAGCTTGTCAGAACAGAACATGGTTTGGCAATCTCTAATCCATTTGTCGTGTGTGCAAAAAAAATTGTTTGCTTTCCTCCCTAAAGAGTTTTGTTTTTTCTGACTTTTCTTTCACTTCTATCCAGTATCCTCCAGGAAGAGCGAACGGAACAGTAAGGCAGCCTAAGGCTTCCTATCTTCAAATGCAGAGCTCCCTTATATGGTTCTTCAGAACCAAAGAGCCTGCTAAGGGAAGGATACCATAAGTTAAATTTAGAACAAAAGTCAACAATAGTCAATTGTCCAATAAGTGGATGTAGTGTCTTAGGAGTGCAGCTCACCCCTCCTGACTTAATAATGTAAAATGTAAATGTCCTACATACTCATCTGAGATTCCTCTGTAGTTAATATAAAGACTTGAGCACCCAAAGGATGAGTAATCCCATTGAAGGGAGATGTCTAAGATAAGCATGAAGAATCAAACATCAGTACCTATCCCTGTCAATTAACTATAAAGGGAGCCTACCTGATTAGCTTAAATTAGCCATGTAAAGATGAGCTGTTTGAAGATAAATGGAATGATTTGCACTGTAAATGTCTAGCTCCTGTATCACATTATTACTGGCCAGTTAACAGAAAGATCTTAGATGCTCAAAGGTAGTTTCTGTAATAGAAAGAGAGAGGCACAAAGACTAGCAAAAATGTATGAAGAATGGTTTACAGAAAGACACAAAAAGCAGATAGGCTTGCAGATGTCTTTAAAAATCCCCTTTTGACCAGTTGGCTAGGATAGGAGAGGATGGGGATGTTTCTTACTTAAACTGATAACTGTTGAAGTATCAATAGAAGAGGCTATATTGTAGGTAGATAAACAGTAATATATGACCAACACTAAATAAAATTATTCTGGGATTTCTAAAGCTAGTGAAGTATAAAATAGTTGAAATAGACGCTTATTTAGAATGACCTTAGCACCTGAGGACAGGAACATGGGAAATATGTCGGTTTTCGAAACACAGTCTGCAGAGACATTGAAGACTTATAGCCCTGTAAATTCGACCTTCCTACCAGTGAAATTAGTAGAAACTATATTAAAAAAAATTGAAAACATACAGACAAATACATTGTATTGTACCCATGAGTAGCCTGGCAAAGGAGCAAACAGTGAGGTGCTAGCATTTGCTAATGATACCAAATTATTAAGACTAGTAAAGACAGGGCCCGCTGTGAAAAGCAGCAAAAGCACTTCACAGACCACAGTGACATCATGTCGAAATTGAAGATAACATTAAATGTAAAGAAACTCAAACTGAAGCACATGGCAGGGATGACTCCTAACTTCATGTATAAAATGATGGAGTCTGAGCTTACCATTATTCTGGAAGAATAATTTGACTTTATAACTCTACATCTATAAAATAGTCAGCTCAGTACCCAGCACAAGTACAGAAAGCAAATTGAAGGCCAGGAATTCTTAGAAAAGCAATAGAAAACAAAACAGTGGACTTCAGTTCACCTGAATTTTGTGTTAGGGAGAAAGAGCACCATAAGTGACTGCTCACTTCTGATAGAAAAACTAGGGGTCATCAAGTAAAGCTAGCACATGGCAGTTTAAAAATATAGTGATTCTTCACTTAACATATAATTAAAATATGAAGCCTCTTACCACAGGGTGATAAAATTGTGTATGAGTTGAAAGGCAAGGTTCAGGGAAGAGAAACACACTGAGAAATACCAACATAGAAACCACCTCTGGCTCAGGAAATCCCTGAACCACAAATTGTTGGAGACTAGGAGACTACTTAATGAAGCATCACCATATACTTGCCCTGTTCTTATATTCCTTCCTGGGCACCTAGCCATTGGCAGTGTATTAGGTTAGATGTACCTTTGGTCTGAGTGAATGGTCATTCTTATGTTTTATGTTATTATTCATGATGCTGTACTGAAGAAGCCTAAAATACTCACTGGTTTTTCATTTGCTCCCTTGACAATATGCCAAAATTCATACTATGAAAGTTATAGAGAATTTCTTGTCTGGCTCTTGTGGCTGTATTTGCTGTAATGGAGTTCTTATGTGTGGGAATCTTTTGAGTATTACCATTGCATTATTTTATTATAAAGAAATAATACTGGCTATCGACAAACCTAGATAGATAAAATGGATATACTGTAATGGACCTGCAACTCAGCAAGTGATTCAAAATTTGACTATGCACCATGACTTCGTAATTAGATATTTGTCTTCAGCAGCCAGCTTTAGAAAATATTGAGCTAATATATTTTCTCTGGGAAGTCTTAACACTAAGAAACCCACATCTTATACAATGTCAGGCATGAGGGAGAATTGGCCCTGTACCTTCTGGAAAGGTGAGGAGGAAAAGGGCCTGTTCATCTTAACTTCGGTACCAAATTTCCATCTGCTGCAGTTTGAAATTGCGAAAATAGTACACATATACAATAGGGGTTTATTATAGAGGCAGCAACTCATCCTTAAACATCGCGATGATACTGGACCTCTGTTACAGAGCTGCCTCAGTGTGTAGACATGCTGATATGTTCACTCAATAAAATCCAGCTTTCAAGACATGCTGTTAAGTTTACATGATCACCAGAGTAAGAGGGGTAAAACTGGAAAAGAAGAAAAGCGAAGCAAATTAATGCAATAAAGACTAGGAATTAGCAAACAGGGTTGAGTAAAATAAATGTGAAACAACAGGTGTCACTGACTCTTATCAGCATTTTTAATTAGCATCTATTTTTAGCCCAGAGTACTTTGGAAGAGTATGTTGGAGTGTGTCTGCATTTAAAGATAAAGATAGACTGTTGAGAAGTTACTGAGTAGTAAGGGGTTGGGGGAATGGAGAGGTTTGGGAGTGGGGGGAGGCTGTTTTGGCTGGGTGAGTGTTAGTTGCAGCTTAAGGAAACCTGAAGGAAAGCCACTATGATAAAATTGCAAGGTAGGTAAATATTGCTATGGCAACAAAATATATTCTCTTGAAGGAAAATGAGTATAAAAAAGGAAATACAGAGTGTGGGAAATACAAAGGAAGTACACACTACAAGAAAAGACTGAATCTAGTTTAAAAATAAGCCATTATAGTTTCAATTTCGATAATAATAATTTATAATTGTAATAAATTGCAGTTTCCCAGACTTTTATAGCACCTAGTATTGAAAATTTCAGAGCTCTTGACAGACATTAAAGAATTATGCTGCACAGTAGGAGAATGTTGCTGTTGCACCCAACAGTCATCCTCTTCAGTGGCCAAACACGATTGACCAACATCACGTGGGAAATGTGTGACAAAACTGTTCACAGAATCAGAATCTGTTAACTAATATTTCTTTGTTTCAGACATAAGACAGCTCTATACTTTTAAACTAGTGCTATTTTATAGTTAATTGAGCAAAGGTCAACAAATAAATGGTGTACCTTTTTTATAGCTACTACTACTTTTTCTAGAATATTTTGTACATCTAGACTATTTCTTATTAAACATGTGTTTTAAAAGTTTAAATGATGCCTTCTTCCTGAACTACTTCATTAAAAAAATGCCTCAACAGCTTTTCTTTGAACATAGAAAGTCTATTCTGAGAAGAATGTATGTTTAACATAGAGTCATCTGAACTATATAACACATTAATATATTTAGGTTTCCTAGAGCAGAGTATCATCCTAGAAGACAGGAATCACATGGTAAGATTTGTTTTGAGGTGGGGGGAATGTCTTCACCATTCACAGCCAGTTACATCCCTCAAGGGCTTTCTCTGGCCAGGGAGACATACTGTCTGGCTTCCCTTATTAGCTTTCTCTTTCCTCCTATTTTTTTAATTTGTTTTGTTTGTTTGTATTCTTGCTTCATACCAGAGGGTACCCTTTGATGTGAAAGGCATTCGATTCTGCACCCAACAATCTATAAAGTTATAGATGGACTTCCTTTAGTTCAGAGATGCATCATTTGACAGTATGTAATAGTTCAAGTAACAGAGATTTTTGGGTGGCTTGAGATATTTGTGCCCAGTTCAAATTTTCTTATGGTTATTCACTAACTTTCACTTGAGACCTATTTGTGTATCACCTTTGAAAGGTTCCATAAGGGATGTCTTTTTAAACGAGTCACTTGGGGCCCAAATCCAGCACTTCACTTAACATGCCCATATTTAGGGCCCATAGAAAATTATAGGTCGTAAACCCATACATTAATGCTTTGCTAAATTTGGGCCTGAAGGGAAGTACAGATTATACCTGTACAACCTTTAGAGCTTCTGCATCATAAATACAATTTAGAAGATTATCCCCTTCACTCACATACATATAGACCCAGTGGCTGTTTCTCCATTAGCCTTTGGTGTGCTGTGCAGCACTTTCTCTTCATCAGTACAGGAGAAAGCAACAAGGCAACAAGGTTGTGGACCTCCCCTCAGAGGTTTGAGCATCCTGTTCAAAAGAGCCCATAATTTAAAAAATAGTAGCATAACAGCATGAGGTTGGTGAAATAATACCGCTAGCATCTCAGAGGTCATAACTTACCAATGCATCCACTGATTTTCCATAAATTCACTGCTAACTTAAAGAGTCATTGATGAATCTCAGCAAAGTTTACAGAGGGTAGAAGTCTCAGAAATAAGCAAATGCCTGCCGGTTTTGTGAAAATCCACTACAAGATAGGGTTCAATAGGATTCAGGGGGTTATGTCCATCCCAAAAAGCTACAGTGACAGTTCAGCAGGTATATATGTTCTGCCAATTGAGACATGCACTGCCTATCACCAAATACAGCCTACTTTACCTCTTGCTCAAACCATTGTTGGGAGGGAGCTCAGTACGCCCTGCTGGGAGAAGGACGATATATTGTCTGGAGCATATTTTGGGAGGGCACATAGGGAACAGGTGGAGTTACTGTGCTGAGGTCTGTGTGGGAGAAAGCATAGGAAACTAATCAACAGTACCCTTTGCTGCTTACAGAGTATTTTCCTTTAAAAACAACAGTTATGGTTTGAATTTCTGCTTGCGATATGTGGAACTTTTGGTATGCCTTTGCACATACGTAGGTGTTGAAATAGCCTAGTTACAGTAGTAACTAACTAATACCCAGCAAATAATTCATTTTTGCCAAAGAAGATCAGTAGTACCAGGGATAGTCTGTTTTCCAGACAGTTCATTATCCAAACAGATAATAAGAGATTATGAAGTAAATCCAAACATTTTGAGACTGAGTCTCCTAAATCATGACATTCTGAAACACAAACTTACAGTCTGGGGAGAGAGGGAAAGATGGTTTCTTTGGAGAGTTCCTGGTCTTCAGGCTGCATTCAGTGGTCTGATTTTCTCTGCAACTATCTTATTTAAAATAGGGTGGACTGCAGAACTCATTAGAGTAAAACCAGTTTTTGGTTGACTTTTGTTTAAAGTGTTTTGGTTTCTTTGATGAAATGTAAGATCTTGATGTATTTATTCCTCTTCAGGAACTCTTAAGTAAAGTGCCAGTATTTCAGCATTCGCTATGAAATGCAGGATATAAGTCTTCGACTAATGCTGTGTTTTATATATAAAAGGTTAGGTAGTAATCCAAGTCTTCAGAATTTACTGAAATGTTACTTGAAAATATTTTTCATGTGAAATACGTAAGGTTTTCTAAATGGGCTCTGAAGCTGTATTCTGAAATACAGCTACCTGTCTAAATGAGTCGTGTTATGTCCAGCAGTTGATCAAAAAGCAGTCTCTCCCCATTTAAATCAACAATTATGACTTAGCCACACACTTTTTACATTCTCTAACCTGATAATCTGTAATTATTCTGGCTCAGAATTCCATTGAAATGGGGTGCAGAGTCATTTTGCAGATGTTGTTCTTTATTTTAATATTGTCTAATTTGAAAGGAAAATATTTCAGATATTAACAATATTTTTTTTAGGAAAGAAAAAGCATGAAAACCATTTCTGTTCCAAAAAATTGCTGATATGAGAACTTACGGGAAACAGCTCCTTTTATGAATAATTATTATTATTGTGTTTAAGAAATGGGCAAGATGCCTAGAAATTGAATGAAAGAATGAGTTATTAAATTGAAATATTAAATAAAATAACTGAATTAAAAGTGATCATGTAAACCCAGCAGTAAATTTGGGAGCTGTAGCTGATTGAACATATTTTCATCATTTGTTTTGTATGCTTAAATACAATTGCTTGATGTAAGTACACACTTGATTGATATTCTGAATACTTTAAAATCTGCATAGGCATCACAGAATACTGAACAATTAAAACTTAATTTCGGTGTAGTTTGATTACATGTAAATTATTTCAATATTCATTTTTTTCCTGTTCTGTTTGCTCAGTGCATATTTAATATTCACTTTTTGAATGCATATCGCCCTTACTTGGACTGTGAGATGAGGAAGACTCTGAAATTTCTTCCATTAAAAAGGATTGCCTTATAGATATTATTTGTGCCACAGCTCTGTTACCCTTATTGAAGACAAGGAAAAAAACTGCAGCAGCACTCCTTTATCAGCCCAGCACAAGGAATACGCTTACATGGTCAATGGGCATGTCTAAGAAGACTTGTTGGTTGTAACTAGTCCCTAAAGAAATGTTTCCATCTTTTCTGCACTGTATTTCTCTCTTGCTTGCATGAGCTCTCTCTCCCTTCCCTTCTTCCTCCCTCCACAGGATTTTTGTTTTTCCTGTTTTAATTTTATGGATAAATATTACAAATATTTTCAAGTTGACCTTCATGACAAACGTATCTCTGTCTTTTGAGTGATGACATTCAATTTGAGGGTTGTGGATACAGAAGCCAAAATTCTGGCTTTTGATAAATTTGTAGAACCTCTCATGAAACTGAAGAGACTTTTTTTCCTTCTCTCCAGGCCCCAATCTGTGCACGTGGTTTTCATCTACAGTATTTAAAATCACTGTATTTATGAACATCCAGGAAACCCTTGGCATTTAATTATCTTTTTTATTTATTACAGGGAAAAGAATAGCCTCTCTGAATTTAATAGATAACCTGATGGTTTTTTATTACTTACATACTTTATTTAAAAATAAAATGCTTTCCTGGCATCTTTTCTGTTAAGTCACATTCTCAAAATACAAGCAGGCAGCAGGTCTGCTACTCTACCATGGAAGGCAGGTCCATATTCTTCTCTGCCTTGACCATTTTTGACCTATATGACCCTTGTCATGTCACTCACATTTCCCCTTTGTTTCTTTGTTCATAAAACAGACATACTAACAGCCATCTTTTTAAATTTTTGTAGGATACATAGAAAAGTTGCATAAGTGCATATAATAAGAGTATTATTTTATTATATAGTAATTTGAACTTAATATTGTATGTACTAAACAGCTAACAGGGAAATGTTTTGCTATCTGTCCTATATGGTTAATCACAGTTTGAGAGTTTTAATCTTGAAGGTCATATTTCTGTTGGCTATCACTTTGACCAAACAAGTGCTGAACTTCATGGTTCACAGGCAGATTTCCTTATCTCTCTTTTTCAAGAGACGTATAAGTCTTGATTGCTGGAGTTATTGTGAAGCAAGCAATAAGGAACAAGGTGGGAGGAGGAGGGGGAAGATGTTCTCTTCAAGACCAGTACCCTGTAGATGCCATTGTAGAAAGCAAATATTGCACTTGGTAATTGTAGCACAAGAACAAAGAAGAGGGTGTTTTGATTGGGGTCTTTTTTGTTTGTTTGAGGAGCCGATAAACTGTAAGCAAAGTGTGCTAGCAAAAGCAAGAGATCTTCGCATGACAAAACTTGCTTATAAATCAGGCATTATTAGCTTGAGGTCGGTCTCATGCTCTACAAGACTCTCTAATTGTTCCTGTAGAATGAAAATAATACAACTTTCATGTCAAAGAGACTCAAAATAACAAGTATCTTCCGTAAAGCTAGTTTAAATAAACCTAGACATTCTTTACTGATTTAATGTTGTTTGCCTAAGTAATGAAAACTTGTCACCTTTGTTTAAAACCTCCACCTTATTTTAAAGCAATTCAATTTATAATAATTTATGAAGTATCTCTGACTGTTCTTTCCAGCTTTCTTGGTTTGTGAAGAGCATTTGTTGGATAGTCTTTTTTTCCCCCTTTTTCCCCTCAGTACAGATCTGAAAATAATAAGCTAACTTCACAGTTTTGTGAACAGGGCCCATAATGAGACTGATGTATATATGTTGATTAAAGGGAAAAAACATGAAATCTTTGTGAAAATTGACAGCTTGAAGGCCATGATTCCATTCTGCAGGTCAATCAAAGGAGAAAGTTACTTTACAATTTCTGATTGCAGGCATTTTTGCCTTTACTAGAGCAAATGTTATTCAAATAGTCTGTATAGTTATAACTTTGGAAAAACAAAATCGTGATGCAGACATTCTTTTTAGCTAGTCGGATAGATGGTTTCTGTTAGGTTTCAAATTTCCCCTCTAAGTACTAAGAATGTATATTTAATCCGTAATTGAAAAGAAAAATGTGCCGGAAAAAGATATATGTGGTAGCTATTCAAGATACACATATTTTAACATGTGCTTATTTGTCTTAATTAAAGCATAGCTTCAGAAGCAGCATTGCAACACAATGTATTTTAATTGAAAATCCTCCATAGAAAGCATGTCAAAAAGCTTCAGATACATAGATGTGCATGATAAAACAATGGTGCGCTGCCTGTTCCCCAGTGATCAAGAGGTTAACCTTAATTCATCTCTTCCCCTCCCTTAAACAGGTTCTGTGAGAAGGGCTGCAAATTAGTGCTTGGAAGACACAGTAGGGAGATTAGATTTCCTTCCTAAAAGAGGAAAGGACTCCCCGCTCCAGCTCTTAGAAACTTCACCTGGAGAGTGCATTTCCTTTTGTGCTTAAGCTGTCATCTTATGCCTTCTTGTCACGAGTGTTATTCCTTGAGGAAAAGTCTTTACTGGCTCTGCCTTGCAATCTGCTGTGCACAGGGGAAGAAAGCAACAAGGCTGTGGCCAGAGGGAGGCAGAAAACCGCTGAGGCTTTGGCCAGAAACGGGAATCCCAGTGTAGTGTTAATACATCATATGGGACTCCTTCACCCACCAAGGGGAAGGAGGATTCCCGTGTTTACTCCGTCTTCACACTGGCCTGAGGAAGAGCTGCAGCATTGCTCACTGTTTCCTAAAATACCCTCAAGGTACATGACTGTATAAATACTGGCGTCATCTTATGCTGTCTGACGATATTCACTGGGCAAACACAAACTACACATTTCTAACACTGAGAAATCACCAGGCTGCTTTTTCCCCATTGGGGCAAAGAAGCCATCTCCTTCCAAACTTAGAGCAACTGCAACTGATCTATTGTTGAAATTGTTAACAGGTGAAAAGGAACAGAATTTACCAGTAATGGGAAAATATATAAATCATTCTATATAGAATAGTTTATTTCACAACTGAAATAAAATTGGGGTGTTTTTTTGTTTTGCATATACAAAAATAATGTCACCAAATCCAGTTTTGTACGGATTTTTGAAGAGTTTAAAATGTGCAATTGAAGAAAATGTGTGCAAATAGAATCACTTTCTCACAGTACAGAGAAATTGTCATATAGTGATAATTCCTGGTATGAGAGGCATTAGAGGCATGTGATCAGTGTTTGCTTGTGCAATGTTGTATATATTCCCAAGAAGCTTCTGATGGGTGACTTGTTTCCTCCTGCTTCTGTGGATAGCCCAAAGATTGCAAACAAGAGGATACACACAGCCTCCCACGGTATCTCCATCCCATGTAGATGTTTGCTGTAATTGCCAGGAGATGCTGTGTACTCTCTGGGTAGGAAGAAAGTGGCAGTTTGTGTCATTAAAAGTGGAAGGATCCGTTGTTCAGCAAGCCCTGAACCACCAAAGCAGTGGTCTCAGTCTGACATGATACACCCCTCCTGGGTTAATGGTAAAAGTGAAGTTCTACATCCACGCTGCTCCCTTCCTACTCTACTGCATCTCTAGGTGATACTCAGTGCCTTCTAGAGTACATTTAGAGGTAATTTTTGCTCAGGGATCTTGCCCCTTTTCCAGTTGTTTTACCTCACTGATACAACCTTCTTCACCACAGATCTTCAGAAAGCTCTCAGGAGTTCTGGCAGTCTGTGCTAACTAAGGCTGAGCTGAGGGAGTTAGGGGTCAAAGCAGCATCACCCTCTTTTTCAGTGCCTGGGGATTAATGACTTCAGCATGCCTCAGAGAGCTGCACTGACGGAGTCTGTGAGGACAAGACCCAATGCAAGCTTCTACAAGGACCTCTGAAGTCCTGTGAGATTTGGGATTAGTTATTTCTATAGGGGATTTTGAGATTCCTACCAATTTTATTGAAGTAACATCTATCTGTGTTGTGAGTGGAATCTTTCAAAGGATCAGTTTGTTATGCTCTACAGTACCTTCAGCTCCCTTTAGATTCAACTAGATCTGATGGGACTCAGCATTGAACATAACACTTGCTGAAGTTTTTTAATGCTGATGAAGGTTAAGGGTAGTCGCTGTCCTAACTTTATATTTCTGCAATCTGAGTATGAGCATATCAAGTTTCCCCAGTAAAGCTTTGGGATCATTTTTGATAAGAATTGAAGAACTTCATCTGCCCATTATGGACAAACAACAAAATTTGATGCAGCTCTTAAATTGTCTTCAGCAAGTGATTTGTTTCCTTTTTCTTGCAGGTATCAGAGATTTGAAAAAGCATTTCTGCTAGCTGTTGACATAGGTGCTCGGGACCTGTTCATGGTGAGTGACTTCTGGAGACAGAGCCTGTTGTCAGTATGTTAGTTGTCAGCTTTTGTGTGCATTAAAATGGATCCATGTCATTTGCAGTCTTAGACTGAAGACAGAACTATTCTACCTGGATTGACCTACGCCATCACAAAACTCATCAATAGGAACAGAGTATATATTTTTGAACTTTCCCCTTCTTCATCTGTCCTGATCTGGGACAATGTCATCTTTCACTCCAATAAGCTTATATGTTTCTAATCCGATCCTTTAAGAAATACAACTGCTGAGTCCTGGACACAAAAGTTGGCCATATCCTGGGAATCCTGAATGCTCTTAGTTTGTCTCTTAGGGTTTTGAGAAAAGTGACAAATTATGAACGCTTCTACAGGTACTTTTAGAACAACAAAACTCAATAGCATCAACCCAAGGGTTTTTACATTTCATGCACTCTCCGCTCCCTCCCATTTAATTAGCTACAAAAGTAAAATTAACCAGCTCTTAAAAGGTCCTCTGTGTGAGCTCTGCAGGAGGCTCTTGTTTTATAAGATCTTGCACCACAATGTCACAGTGAGGTCAGATAGACAAAGCCAATCGTGCTTTCCTAGTCTCTCAGCATGTTGCTGCTCCACAGCTGATTTCATTGTTTTCAAAGAAACAATAGGAAAGGGACTTGTTGAGAAAAAGACCCTTTGAAAAATTCATCTGCTTGACTCTTTTGCATAATGAAGACATTCTGTTGTTTAAATTAAGCTTTGACACTAGATGTTAATATCATTTATCCCATTAAGTCACTTGCCCTGCTAGTTTGATCTTGATATTTAAATTGTATGTTAAATTACACAATTAAATCCTGCTTTTATGGGTTATGAAAATTCCCTTCTAATTATATAAAAAGTTGTGTGAACCTTTTGATGTTTTTTTCACGGCTCTAATCATCTGGCTTGTTCCATCTAATTAGAAAGATGTGAATACTGTGATAAACTTTTCTAAGTATGCATCAAAAGAACGTGATGGAAATGTCAGACTTTTAGGAAATTTATTATACGCTTTATGTTTACTCTCCTCAATTTTTCCTCTTTTTATCTCATCTTTTTCCTTTTGCCTTTTTATTGGATGTAATTTCTTCAATACAAATTGTACACCTGATCAAGCTAAGCAGTGCTTCAGCCACATGTAAGATTCAGGCTGTCACATGTCAGCAGTGGGTTACAACTTTTTGTTGAGGGCTCTCCCACCACACAGGTAATAAATTCTCCCTGAGTAATTTCAGCCATTCTGGCAGAACAAATGACCCAGTATTTTGCCTGTCATTTCAAGGACCCTCTCTCATATGACTGAGAGGGTTTCTGACATGATCTGTTTCTGTTTCCTCCGCTGGCAGCAGGGCTGAGGGAACACCGCTGTCCCAGGGTGGGGAACACTAATGTTGGGTCAAGAGATGGGTGCAAAGCTGCTAACAAGAGGGAGGGACTGTCAGTACCTGGCCCCACACGTCCTTCTCTCAACAAAAGGTTCTCCAACTTCCTTCAAGAGGAGCTTCAGTGTTCACAGAGAGATTAGCTCCATCTTTTCCTACTCTTCTTTGTTTTCCCTTTCCTCTCTCAACACCTACTCTCCATTTCCCATCTTGCCAATGCTCTTAAACATAAGTGTATATTTCCACATAGCTCCTCCTGACTTATGTTACTGTGAGATCAAAACCAGTTCTATATTGGCCTTGTTCTGCTTGCATTACCTTCGAGTTTCCTCATAGTTTCCCCTAAATTATGCAACAAGCAGCACACATGCCTGCCTCTTCAAATCATCTGTTAACTCTTTGCCTCCTCTGGGGAAATGTCCTTTTGTTAATTCATCACCTAAGTGAGGTACTAATGAACAAACTTTACAATAAGCTACAATGACACTGCTGCAGGACAACTAAGTACAGGACTCAAGAAGTATAAAGGTGCATAGCTCATAAAAATTATTTATTTGTGCTGCAGTAATCTCTAGGGAATTGGGCTTCATTGCACTAAATACTGTGTGAAAATTAGATAACTTGTTCCCTGAAAGCCTGTAGTCCTTCTAGGTGCTAGTATAACAATACTTTTGCTAAGCAAGGTTTTTGCATCCTTTACTTCTGCATAACATCAAATAATAAATATATATTGTTTCTATAGGTCAAAATGCAATTAAAAAGATCCAACCTGACTTTACCTATATTTAAAGCATCTATAATTATGTGCAGTATAAATAACTAATATATAGATCAATTATTTGTACTGGTTTTTTATAGCCCAACCAAATCTGTTTATGAAACCTCAGATGGAGTCAAGCCACTGTATTCCCAGTTGATTTAGTGGGATTTCAAGAAGAAATGGTAGACTAAAGAAAGATATCTGAAGACATAAGCAAAATGAGAAAGAAAAAAAGCTATTTATTAAAGGGCAACATAGAAGGGAAAAAAAAAAGGAAGTATAGAGAGAGGCAGGTCTAACAGAGGCTGGGGAGGATCCAAGTGTTGAATACCATCTTCTGAGCCTTCTTAGTGTCCTGTGTCTTGGTGAATTTATCATGAGCATCTTTTTAATTAAATGGGGCTGTGCATCATTGCTGTTATTTGCTTTGAGATTGCAAAGAGGTTTGAGAGAACGCTACCTAAGGGCTAATTTCTTTCATAAAAATGAAGAAGAAAAAAAAGGCGGGGGGGGGGGCTTAAAAGTTAGTCCTATAGCTATAGCGTCACTGGTATGATGCCATAACAAGACACACAGACACTTCTGTGTCTCCCCATAAGCTTTAGCCTCACGTCACGTCTAAGTCCATCAATTATTATCATCTCCTACAAAGTTCAATACAAAAATAAAGCTGAAAAGGACATAATATCATGAACAACAGATACATTTATTGGACAGTGACTGATCCAATCTGTGACAGAAAAGATCAAGCAATAGCAGGGTAGTTAGCTTGAAATCCTTTTGTACTTTGCTCCAGCTCTCAGCTGCTGAAAATTCAAAAGGCCATCCCCCGTACCAAAGGTAGCAAAAAATGCAAGGAAAAGACACTTTAATAAAACTGTCAGATCTTGGGTGATACACTGATGAGGAAAGTGCATGTTTCGAAGAAATGTTGGAATGTTGCCCAGAAATATCCTATAGACAAATGCACATCAGTGTTTCAAATGACTTCTGCTCACCCAGGGCCAGCTCTGTGAGTCACAAAGATGAGGGTAAAAAGGAAGTAGTCCAGAAACTAATCAAACTGTTAAATTATAAAATATAGCCCTTTCAGCAAACTCCTGATAAGTAGCTGGAAATCGTTTTTATTGTCACCATTGTTTTTGAGAGGGACGTGATCTTTGAACTGATAAATTATTAGATAATTGTGTGGGAAAAAAGAACTAATTAATGTTCAGCTAATTTAACTTTTTTTTTTCTGTCATTGTTTAAGGCACCCTGTAATCAAGTATTTCTTCTTCCTCTTTCATTTTTCTAGTTTTATTCTACTCAGAGACGTATAAATTTTTAGAAAAATACAATTTTCCTGGCTTATTGGAATGAGGAACACCTAAATTTTATCTGAAGTTGTCTCATTAGCAGTGTTTATATTTGTAATCTTTTCTTTCTAAAGGTTGTTTAGAGACAGAGTCAAGAGCCACTGTTCTGAAAAAATCTTAATAGCAGCAACTGGAGGAGCCATGAAGAAAGCTTACCAGCCGATTGCTGCATCTTTATTTCATACAAAGCCTCTGTTAGTTAGCGATGAGTATATAGCACCTCTACAATTCTTTACTCAAAACAGAGAACATGGGCAAAAACAAGATCTGAAAGTAACAGGTGTTTTGACACACACAGCATGAACAACTTCTTAACTGAAAGAACTTTGTCATTTTTCTGTAGTTGTTTCCATCCCCTCCCCAAATTTATTACTTAAAATTGCACTGAAATACAGAATACTTCTCATAGTTTAACCTACAAAAATATAGTAATTAAACATAATCAGAATGTATTCTAACCTAGTGAACACAATCTGCCTATACATTCAAATCTTTGTAAGCTCAGACTTGTTCCAGAGCCCTTAGGTTTTCTATTGTTATCTAATTAAGCTGACAATATCTACTGTTTAATCTTCATAGAAATCATACCTTGCTACTCAGGCCCTTTTCTCCTGACAACCATGTCAGACCCACAAAGAGAGGAAGTACAGAGTTCGCTACAAGTTCGCAACTCCTTACTTTGCCCCAAGACACTTGCTCGTTTTTTAAGTCACACCTGTGTTTCTAATTAGAAAATATTGTCGACTCCTCCAGACCATTGGGTTCTGCAAGTCAGTAGCAGGCTCTCCTGCATAATCAGATTCAATTTCCGTAGTATTCTCAGTCTGCGTCTTACTTTTGTTTTACTTCTTTTTTTTTTTTCCAATAAGCGTATAATAAAAGCAGCATCTTTTTCTCCAGTCTTAACACTATTACTCTCACTTTTTTCATCCAGCTTCTCTTTCTGGAATAAGTGCACTTTTTCCTGCAGAAGTTTCTGTCAAGTTGATGAAAGTGACAGTAAATTCACACTGAGGACAGTTTCACCTGAAATCTTCTGTATGATTGAGAATATAGTTGCTTTTATGGTATGCAGAGGTCAATATTTCCAGCAAACACTTCTTTTCCCTTTAAGTCCCTGCATGCAGATAGAGTGCAGAACAATGGCCAGGAATAACTTAAATCTGTTGATACCAATTGGCATCTTTGGCAAAGAAGTGGGGAAAAAAGAACTTTGCCAACTGTTCTGAGTTTTCCCTCCTTTCATCTGTCTCAGTTCCTGCACAGAGCAGTCTGTGGACATTAGGCCAGACAAGAAGGGGATTAATTGTCTCCCTATTAATGGTCAACGATGAAACTTCACTTCAAGGGCCAAAATCACGGGCAGTGAGGCTGTAATTTGTCAGCAGGAATATATTCTCCCACAGGTTGTGCTGTATATAGTACAGGTGGTTTTCATCTCCGAAGTTACCACACAGTAAAAAGCCTTGCAATTCAGCCCTCTTATTTTCAACTCTAGCTTAAGGACTAGATCTAGAGTATTGGCAACTATTCATGCAACACAAGATTTTTGGAAAGCCCCTTGCGTTCCAATCATGACTCAGGACTCAAGTCACCTGTGTGGGTGTTAAAATGCAACCATCGTTGCTCTTATTACCACCAATGTCAGCACAAGGAGGACCACCATCACCTGACTCAAGGAACAGCTGGTGGAACATGACAAGCTCCAAACAAAAATCAATCTCAAAAGAGTTTTACCCCAAAATTCATGTGCTGACTGTAATCCTTAACATGCTTCAAATAAGTGCTGTCAGCCAGAAGAGTTCCAGTAATTCAGATCTGGTTTACACAGAGCCACCTCCTAGCAACCCTTTTAACTCATGTAGCATCAACAGAAGTTACCTTAAAAGCAGACAGATTGGTTTCTATCATACACTGAGTAAATAGCTTCACTTTTGTCAGTACATGACTGGTCAGTGTTTTATTCATTGCTATATTCAACGGCACAAGATAATGAATTTGCATTGGGAGAGAATTAAAATGTAATGGCAGGTTCATCAGTTCCATCTCTGTTTGTGATCTAAATAATAAAAGAACCTCTTTCTTTCAAAATCCCTTTTGTTACTCCTATGAGATTCACTTCAGATTAATCTTTCTTTTTTCTCTTTTATTTCCAAAGGACATCCATTACCTTGCACTAGATAAGGGTGAATTGGCACTAGCTGAAGTGGCAAAGAAAAAGGCTAATGACATTGATGCAGAATCAATAACTACTAGAATAGGTAAGAATTAATGGTGTTTAAAAAGCCCTTTTTGTTTTAATCAATACTTGTCCTGTACAACACCATGTTATATTTGTAGGGGATTTATTGTTTCGGTTGCATTGTTTTCTTTGAAAACGAGACAGTATTTTTATTCATAACTGAAGAGGGAGGCTTAGAAAAATAACAGCTTTGCCTTTCAGTACCCACGTGAGGATTGTGTCAATGCAATAGCTCCGAAGCAAAAAAGGTTTATACTATGGCTATATAGAAAAGCTGAGGCCATAGAAACTGAACTGAGTGCAAGAGGTAAGGTACTGAATCCGATAATCTTTGTTCACACCAGCGTTAAAGGCCAAGTATGGCAATTTAATTGACTTCTGAATATTTGCTTGTGCACACTGTACCAATAACTGGAGTCACATCATGAATGCTTTGGCAGCATTCAGATGAAACATTTACTGATGTGAACACAGGTTCATATCCTACCTTTAAAATAACAGCTATGCCTGCAGTGGGTTTCTTGCAGTTCCATAAGGAATATCAATGCAAAAATTTCAGGGTTAGATGAATAGCTCAAACACAGATGACTTCTCAGGCAAGGAACTCATAACTCATTCACTTTCTCTTGGTGTTTCCTCTGAATCGTCATTAAGAGATGTATGCAACTATGTAGATTGTTCTGATTTTGGGCCCATAGCATGAACCAAGCAGAAGGGGTCTCAGTCTAGGTAGCTGACCTCCAGCACAGAGAAAGTAGACAAAGGAGAAAAAAAGAACACAAAATGTTTTATATGAACAGTGCTATTTTGTTTATTCTACTGCACCTTTGAATATTAGAGGAAGTCAGTGAGCTTTTGTCCTTGTCCCATGCTAAGAAGTAGAATATGCTTAAGACTCAGCAGGAGTCACAAAACCTTTGAGATCTTGGGTAACATAAGATTCATTTAGAACTGTACATCTCTGTATTTACCCAGAGCGTACATGCAAATGCCATTCAAATATATAGAAATGCAGACAGGCGGTATGTACATGTCTGTGGTTTTTTTCTGCGTATTCCATAAATCCATTACTTTGAAGGCTATGTAATATGCTATCACCTCGTTCCCTCTACAGTGGAGTAGAAATCAAGCAGTACGTGTCCTGAACTCTTTTCTTAAGGGTCTCTAACTTTCAAGATTGCGTCACTTTGAGCATTTTTTTGTACAACAGCTGGGCCTTTGGGAAAAAGTCCTTTCACTAGTGGAATTGCCAAAAACTATGTTTGTTTTGGTCATCAGTTACTATGAAATCTTTAAAGTGTACAGTTATATCTCCCTTGCTTTCTCCTCTCTCCTCTCCTCTCCTCTCCTCTCCTCTCCTCTCCTCTCCTCTCCTCTCCTCTCCTCTCCTCTCCTCTCCTCTCCTCTCCTCTCCTCTCCTCTCCTCTCCTCTCCTCTCCTCTCCTCTCCTCTCCTCTCCTCTCCTCTCCTCTCCTCTCCTCTCCTCTCCTCTCCTCTCCTCTCCTCTCCTCTCCTCTCCTCTCCTCTCCTCTCCTCTCCTCTCCTCTCCTCTCCTCTCCTCTCCTCCTCTCCTCTCCTCTCCTCTCCTCTCCTCTCCTCTCCTCTCCTCTCCCCTCCTCTCCTCTCCTCTCCCTCTCCCCTCCTCTCCTCTCCTCCCCTCTCCCCTCCTCTCCTCCTCCTCTCCCTCTCTCCCTCTCCTCCCCTTCTCTCCCCTTCTCTCCCCTTCTCTCCCCTTCTCTCCCCTTCTCTCCCCTTCTCTCCCCTTCTCTCCCCTTCTCTCCCCTTCTCTCCCCTTCTCTCCCCTTCTCTCCCCTTCTCTCCCCTTCTCTCCCCTTCTCTCCCTCTCCTCTCTTCTCTCCCTCTCCTCTCGCTCCCTTCCTTCTTGGGTAGTTATCCTCTGCACCTAATATGATGCCTTAAGACTTATCTCTGATCACTATCTATTATCTCACAATCCAGAAACTTTAAGACTTAGCCTCTGTCTTCATTTAATTTCTTGCAAACTATCACTATTACTAGATTTCTGAATTTTTGCGATTTTTATGTTTACTGAGAACCTCATATAGTATTATAGACACATCTGCAAAGAGAGGGATAGGGAACAAACCTGAGGTGATCACAAGTGTATTATTTGCATATGAGATGTAATACATGTGTTACTACAGTTCAGTTATAAATGTGCAGGCGCACAGTCTTCCCTTCCTTCAGAGCAGTCCTGCAGTTACCCCTGTAATGCCTCATAAGCATAAATTATTGAAGTCACTTTATATTATAAAGTATTTAAAGTGTTCTCATTTGCTGAATAATTAACTATCTGAATGATATGAAATACTTTTCAATGCCCCTGGGACAAACTGTCACTGAGATTCAGTCTCTAAACAGTAATGAATTTGCATCCAGTTTATTTTATATGAAAATAAACAGGAATCTCCCATGAGTTCCTTTCACTGCAGATTTGATCTCACCTTAAGCACATGACATCATAGCCACAGGTATTGTTTTATTATACTTTATTCCAGCACCTTTTCTTGATGATGTTTTTATTTCATAAACTGCTGTTAGCAAAAAAGGTGTCATGAGACATGCACTTTGTGGACCCAGTGAGAACAAAAGATAACAAGTGATTTGTATGTAAATTACTATATTTATATAACATTTTGAGAGGGGGAGAAAAACTCATGCCAGAACCAGAAGCTTTAAAATGCAGTTTTAACCAGGTCTCTGTCCCCTAACCATCTCCGAAGCCCAACCCTCTTCATCTAGTCCCTGCTGTCTGTGGCTTTCAGCCACTCAGTTCACCAGTGGTCACACGTCCCAGATCAAACCCCAAACTTCTGGAGCACACACTTCAGGCTTCTGCAAGAAGGCAGCAACCTAAGCTAAGAGAGGCAACAAGATGCAATCAGTGCTATTGCTCCCAAGTCATACTGAACACCTCAGTAAATAATACCTGGCCTCTCTCTCTCTCTCCAGCGTATTTTATATATTTATTACAGTATATTTGATCCTAAATAGTGCAGATGGGAACTGTTATCATATATCAACATCTGATCATATTTCCTGAGCTAGCCCATCCACAAAACTCGGCTCAACACTACTTGAAAATAGCATGAGTCAGTGCTCCTGGCTGATTCCCAAGCCCTGGAGAGTGCTCCATCTTGCCCCAGATATATTTCTGTGTACAGGGCTCACTTCAAACATAATATATTTCAAACTCAGACTTTTGAAAGAGTTTCAGGCTCCTACAAATAATGTGGAATGACAATATAATTTCAGCTTAATTTTACAGATGTCATCCAGAGTTCTATAATCATTGGTAGATTCCTCAAACACATTAGATCAAGATTTGTGCCAAGATAAAACTAGAAATAGATTTATTATTTTAAAATTTTCTGCATTTTAGTCCTTCCCAGTTCCTCACATGGCTGTGGTTTGCTATGCACTGTTTTGAAGAAGCCACCATCAAAGCTAAGAATGTCTGAGTGTGTGTGGTAAAAGCACCTGTAGACCTTCAGAACATACTAGTTTGGTGAGAATATTGCTAAGCAAAATGAAGTGTCAAGTGAGCTTGCTGCTGTTCCCTGCTATGGTTTTGGCAGAATCAGATATTTTGTTCAACTGATTAAAATCTTCTAAAGAAAATTACTCTCATAAGATTTTATGTTTGACAGCCTGTGAAAATGCATCTTGAGGCATGAGAAGATTAAATTAATGGTACCATACATCTCAGAGGCCGCATTAGCTGTCTCTTTTTTCCCCACTCCCATTTGATCAGCAGATCAGTGGCCATAGGTATTGTGGTTTCCTCTGCCAGATATTTCCTGTTGAATTACTTCTGTAGTAGACCTACAGGTTCCGTAACAAGGTCAGGGAGTTCTTATTTAGCCTTGCCTAAAACATATTCTGTGCACCTCATTTCACTTGATGAAAACAGAGAGGACTTTCTTCAATATTGACAACATTTGTAGGCTTACTAATGAACTTTGCTTATGGGTATAGCCTCACATACACACTCCTGCAACACAAATAACCGAGTACAATATTGTCCATGGTAGAAAAGTGCATCTGTTCAGTGTTGTAAAGGGTAGGTTGCTAATGTAAAACTTGAGTTGCAAAGAACTGACATAGCACAGCCTGTTAAGAAATGCCATTACTAATAATGATCACAGAGGTGAAGAACTCAGCCTTTCAGACATCATTGCTCAATGAATATCCAACGAAGAGCATATGTAGTCAGTGTCAGAAAGTTTCCCAAGGCCAACTTCCAACAAATTACATTAGGGCCTAGCAAGATGATTTTAACCTTCAAATCAATAGCTTTCACCCAAAAGGGATTCATGTTGTGACAAGACAGATAACTGCTGCGTAGTTCAAAGGCAAATTGGGAAACCTGGTATTTCTACTTAGAATTAAATTCACAATATTAGTAATGCTAATGTGTAGGCAACACTTCCAACAGAGATATCTTAATAAAAACACTGATGTGGAGATAATGGCATTGTTCTGAAGTGCTAGATGGGACTGACTAGCATTTTGGTGGTTCAGTAGTGTCTCATGAAAGCGCTTGAGGTTTTTCCACTTAAAATAGAAATTTAAAACACTTCTGGAAATATTCCATAATGTTTGCAAGTGAGATAGGAAATCTTATCAGTTCTCACAGAGACAGAGGTCTAATTTCCCACACTGTTCATAAAATGACAGTCAAAATGTAAAGCTCCTAAATGTTTCATCTTACTGGCAAGGAATGTCACCAGTTTTAATCCTAAGTGGAGAATTTATTAATTTCTTCTTAGTTCTGTGAAAATATTTTATATTGAATGACTTACATGTTCTTTATGATAATTAATAATGTCACATGCTATAGTGTTTTGTCTTCCATACAGTGTGTCTGAGATATCAGTCTGGTCTTGCATCCAGTCTACTACCTCCAGATTACTTGTATTAATAATTTACTCAGATCTTTGCCTATTCTTGACAGTCCTGGTGAGCCTGCTTGCATTTCAAGACTGTGTTTAGAATTGTCCCCTTGTTTTTGTAACCTCCTCTGGGCCTGCATTAGCCTAGTTGATAACGTGTTCCACTTCTGATCCTGACTCCTTTCGTCTAACAAGCAATAGACTTCTTACCCTCATGTACCCTCTCTGATGCTGATGACAAAGGCTTCATTTTCTACTCTTCTTTGGCATATACACCTTTCTCTTGCTTTAAGGTTTCAAGTTAATTGAGAATCTTAGCCGTCTGTTTCGTGGCATGATTTTTATTTCACTGCATAACATGTTTATGGCATGTTTAAAAGGTATTATCCAGTGCAGAGATGAACTGTGATCTGGAAAATTGTGGGGGACACCTGTTTATGCTACAATTTTTTTGAACTTTGCTCCCTTAAGTGTAAGTGTTAGATCTCCTTTTTATTTATTTAAATTCTCAGTTTAAAAGTCAATCAAAACCTCTGGAATCAAATCCTGTGTTTTTATTTTTCTAAGAACGTGACTTTTTCCCCAGACAACCAGAAAAACATTTTTAATGAAAAATGTTTTTTAAGTATGATTGGCAGTTAATCTATGGCAAGAAATTAAGTTTCCACAAGCACTTTTTTTTTGTGTGCCACACAAGTTGAGTGTCTTTGAAGATCCGTAGTAATTTCAAATGATTTAACTGTGCTCATGTGTACACTCTCTGTCATATATCAAGCCACACACAGCATTTGATACAGAGCCCAGTAAACACAATGAAAATATTTCCGCCACCTTCAGCAGGCTTTGGATGGGGATTTTAGCAAGTTACAAGCTCAATTGTAGACCTGGCATTACCAAAACACCTGCTGTCTACCAAAAAATTATAAAGAGCCTCGTTTGGAAGGATGCTCTTCTTGATGTAGCCTCCTTGAGTCCTCTGGTTTCAAGAGGAGCTGGTGGCACCCAGCGCTCGTGGTGTGGAAGCCTCTTGCAGGGATAGTTCTGAATTCATGGCCTGGCATACCTGCCTCATTGGGAGTGTAACAAATCGTTCCCATATAACTAATTGTAGCTGCTGAATCTTATTATTTATTGGGATGTTCAGCTTTTTGTTAATTACATTTTTAATTTTCCAACTAATAGTGAGGGTTTTACTCTATCAAGAGGTTACAGGCACTAATTGCTTCCCTCCTTGTGTTCTTTTTGCAAAGTGGAGTCATTTGTTTTACTTAAGGTCTATAGTAATGCCAAACTGTTTTTGGCTCCACCTCATCTCACCTCTCCACTTGCTTGTGTCATGATGTCAGTTTTGATCTATACCTTCCTTCTGCTAGACAGCTTTGCCTAAAGACATAATCCTCAGCCCCTAATAATTATAAGTACATCAAAGGCTAGCTGGTTTGCTTAGCTGCAGAGGACTACACAAAGATCTGTGTGTCTTCACTTGAAAGAGATTTATAGTTTTGTGTCAAGCTTTAGAATAATCATGGCTTTCCATTTGTTCCCCGTCTTTTTCATGACATATTCTTGACCACTACAGAACCTGTTTTAAAAAGCACCAGTATATGCCTGAAATAAAGACACTGTTCTCCTTAATGTTTTCATTTTAGTGATCCACATATTATGTAATATCTGTAAGCAGTAAAATTATGCCCTATTTAATATGAAAAAGTTTTACCAAGAAGTCATAGATTAACCATTTTTTGCCTTAATTTTAAATGATGTGTTGAGAAGGAAAAAAAAAATCAGTAACTGGTTTAGTTACTGATTAGCCAGGTTTAGGGAGTTATTTTATATATATATATATATATGTATAGCTACATACTATGACTGGTTTATAAACAAAAAGGTTACATTATTTCTGAATTCTGGAAATGGAAAGGCGTCGTCTGTGTATGATCTGTATTTATTCTATTAACAACTAGGTTATTGCAAGGTATGTAGTCTCTCATTTCAGATTTGCACATAGACAATAGCAAATGGATAATACTAATTACCAAGTAAACAACTTATTTTCCATGGCAACGTATCAATAAGTAAGTTACAAAAGTGAAAACAAATCACAGAGTTATTCCTTGCGTGAGGATGTTATATGGTAAAGAACAGTTCAGCATAAAAGATCTCAAAGGGTTGCCCATGGCATGGCATTGAAGTAAAGAGAAGCAAGTCAGTATTCAGGTATCCATTGACATTATAGCTAGGAATTTAAGTAGGAATTTATCTTCTCAGCACTGACTCCATAGACTGAAGTCAATTTAAATGAAAAGCACCCATAGTTAAAATAACTGTTGAAACAAACTATCAAAGAAATTGATGCAGGGAAAGTGTCTTTACGTGGAGACTAAATGAATACCTTTCTGGGAAATAGGTTTTAGCCAAATACAATTTATGCATTAGTCAAACACAAGTTTTTCTGGCTTGGTGTAGGATACCTGGATGAAATTTGATGGCCTCTAATTCACTGTAGGTCAAACTATATGACTTACACTATATCATTATAGTATAATATTCATATGTTCTGGATTCCAGTCTTGCCTACAGCTCTGTGAAAAAGCCCCTGGTAAATCTCCCATTAGCTTCAAAAGGCCCACACGTAGGCTGAGAGGCTGCAGTTAAAAGCCACAGAATGTATATTCACACATCTCACAGTGTGCACGTGTGTGTGTACATAAGTGGGTGTTGTATTTACACATACACAGCCAAAATCTAGCCAGTCATAAAAATAGCTCCAAATCTGAACACAAGTGCTGGATTAATTATTACGTACTTATTTTTTGCTGCATGACATCAGCAGCCACACAATCCGCTGCTGCCTTTTTTTTTTCTGAAGGAGCAAGGAATGATCACAGCAGGAGGTGCTTTCATAATTGCTGTAGCTGGATGAGAGCTGCTTGTCTGTATGTTCACAGTGTGTCAGAGGCATGTTTGTCTCACACACCCTAGAGCCATCCTTGAGCCTCTAGTTTTGTGATGGGGAATTCGCCGATTGCATTTCTACACACTCAAAAGAGTTGGCAAACACATATTTGCGTGGCAGTTGGTATGTGTTTTGTCCTGTTTGTTCTGCGTAACGTAATGTGATGTGACAGGCTGCAATTCATCACGTCAGTGGCACGACAGCAGAGGAATTGTAAAGAGGTATAATGGTGGGCTGACATGAGGTGTCAATTTAATGTTCGGTTGTAATATTTCAACATTAAGTCTTTTTATAGTGGCCTACCAAATATTTATCACCCAATATTCCTCATGCAGGTCAGTTTTAGAGGTGGCAATCAGTTACAACATAGTCAACCTCAGGAGAAGGCTGTGGATTCCTGTGCTCAGACAGACCAACTCTTGTAAATATGAGAATTTTGCACATCTGGTTTCTTATCAAACAAACAAACAAAAATGTTGGACTATTTATTTCTTACTGCCTCTTTCAATACACTCCCCAGCCATGCCACAGGCTCTTAAGTGGGGATACCATGGAATTGCCCATGGCAAAATCAGAGGTTGAGGCTATTTTCCTCCAAAGACTTCTGCACAAGAGACTGCTTGACAGTTCACCCCTGAAAAACTCCTGCAACAAAAGCGAAGGTGTTTGATGACCCCATGTCAACTCCTGGTGAATGCTTTCAGCCTAACAAAATCTAGTTCCCTGTTAAAATCCCATCTCAAGGCTGGTAACATTCTAATCAGGATATTGCTGGTGAAAGCTGTAGGGAAAAGCTTAGCGGGGCCCAAGAGTAAGTTTTGTACCCATCGCTGTTGTCAGACTTGCACTTTCTAAAGTGTCAAACTTGGCCAGAAGAAAAAAAATGGGCTGTTTAATAGAAGTGCTGGTGAAAAACTGATCAACAGTGCCTAATACAAGGCAGTAAGTACATCCAGGATTAATGACTGTTTTCTTCCCTCTGCATAGACTCTGTATTTCATTCCAGCTATTTGATATATCCTTTCCCTAAATATCTTTCCTGTTGGTTAGACTGCATCAAGGCTTCTTTTTACTTTAAATCCCAGTGCCATGAGAGTGCTGCAACTCCTGAACTTGTGTGAATATCTGCCCTTCAATAACAGTTTTCACACCATTCAAGATACCAGAAGTCCAGAATCATGCTAGATTTCCAACTGTAAAATTCAGTCATAAAAATGGATTTTGAGGCAGGATTGGTTATCTCTGCAATGTTCATATTATGAAATGGCCAAATATTAATATGATGAAAATATGTCATTAGTGATAGCTGATAAGCATGTATGGTGATAATCTCTCGCCCATATTTAAAGTGATCCGTTTCAAATGTGTTTGCAAGGCTATGTTTGATGTCAGGCTTGCTGTGCCTGATTCCACCACCCCTGTCTTCTCATGAGCTCAGCCTGACTTCTCATGAGGAACCAGTGGCAGGAGTTACAAGGACTTGCTTGCTGTCCTTCACTGATGGCTCTGAGCACAGCTTTGAGTCCTTGCATACCGCATGATCAGTAGAAAGTCATGGTATAGTTCTCATGTAAATTAGATCCCATGGATTAACCACTTCACTGATAGATTAAAAATTTTCACTGTAAAGGAACATGGAAGACAACATTATTTCCTGTAGAATTATGTTAAAAATGTTCTTACTGCTGAAATCTCCCCTGGAGATATCCATATACATCTGAAGTGCACCAGGTGAAGAGCAGATTCTGACGCTGTCCCTCAGACCTTGCAGAATAACTCCAGGACTTGATCTGTCGTCACCTGGAAGCTTTTCTGCTGATGAACCACCAGGAGCCTTACATGAGCTCACCCTCTTACTGTGCCACATAACCCATGGGAGGAAGGATTTGGAGCCCAGTCTAAACTTCTCCAGAATCATCATTTGAAGTTAATTGCTAAATTTCACCACACCTCTGCCTAAATAATACAAACTTTTAATAACTAGATAAAAGGCTATGGCTACAGTTAATTATTTCTACTGCATAGGATGCATTGTGGCCAAAGAAAAATAGCTACAAAGTGCTCACCTTAGGCCTTTCCTTTTAGCTACCAAAAGGTGAGATGTTTAGCTCACAGATACAGAGCCTACATGGGCATAGTCTACTGCAGTGTCAGCCCAGGTTGTCCTGCTGACTGCGTTGCTGTTGCCTCTTAGGTACGTAAGGCAAGAATTAGGACCACAGCACTCCACTCTGATCACTGTAGTAAACAGAGTTGACTAAAGCTTATGCCTCATTTTCATATATTATTATCAACTACATTGCCCCAACCTATTCCCTTGTGTGTTTGAGAGCTTTGCTGCTCATGCGTTGGGATCAGAAACAACACAACAAGTCAAAGGCTAGACAAAATTAGACCCTTCCAGCCATCACTAGCCTACTGGATGACTTTGGCTGGCTCACTTTAGCCTTCAGTGCTTTTGTTTTCCTTTGGGGACTGGGTGAGCTCTCTGTGACGGGCTGCACGTCCTTCCAGCAGCGTCTGAGCCCCGTGCCACGGCCCCTGCTCTTGTGATAATTCAGCACTGTGCCCTCAGCTTCTCCCCACCAGTGTCGCATTCCCAGCGCTGCCCTCCCAGAGGTTAACCACACAATCAGGTGAAGCCCATTTTCTAAGCCCACCTGTTTTCTATAATTTGAAGGAATTTTTACAACATAGGGTAAAAACACACCCCTGGGAAATCAGCCGTATTTACTCTAGTTCGTGTCTGCCATTAGGTGTCAGTGTGACAACAACCATGATACAAATGCTATTCCAGGGTGTGCAGGGATGCCACTACATCCTAAAGTTCTCATTTTTGTCTCAGGGAAAATACAACATGCAAGTGAGAGGAAGGAGGAGGTTGGAGAAAGCAAGAAACGTTTCAGGTTTTTTCCATCACCTAATTAAAGTTATTTACTAACAGAGAAGTCTGTTTGCATTTCATTCAGTGTGTGTCAGGTTCTTGGTGCCGCAGTTGTCAAAGTGTAATATTTACAAAATCAGGATGAGAGCTTCTGCACACACTGATCTGACACCCTATTTTGGGCAAAAGAAACAGTCAATACTATTAGTAATTTGCAATCTGCAGGAGGTAAACTGCTTTACCCATATGCAGGTGTTAAATTACCCATGTAAGTTGATGCCTGTTGATGTTGATGCGTATAGATGGGTCCCAGACAAGTTGGTTAAAATGCTCTGTTAGAAAACAACTAAGAGTTCCGCTCATTCAGAAGTAAAGGTTATAAAATCCTAAAAAACAGTTTTAAAGGAACTTTTTGTATCTAAATGCTACCTTATTTTGGTGTGCAATTGGTACACATAATGAAGAAATAGTAAAAACATGATATATATTATGGAGTTTGGAATTATTTTTAAGCAAAGTTTTGGGCACTTCCCAAAATGAGATGGCAAAGGTAACATAATATTCTTGGTTACATGGGAGTTTGAAAGTTAGTATAGTTTTTAAATAAAAATCAGTTTTGAGAGGAAAAAAAGTACTTTCAGAAGAAAATTAATTTAATAAATATTCTCCAGATGCCTCTAGTGTTGAGAATACCTCAAGTACTTGTAGAATAACATTTTTTCCCTGATGTTTGGAACTGCAAATGTTTCCACCATTAACTTTAATCAGATTTAGGTCAGGTCAACATAATGGCTAAATCAACTTGGCCTTCACCAGGATCAGGGAATCTGTTGTGCAAGATCATTTGGATTCAGCTTTGCCTTCCTCTTTTCACCTTTGAGATGGAAGCGATTGTGAGCATTGCTTAAGTTTGAGGTGTTTTTTTTCTATATGGATAGATTAAATCTTGAGTAGCACCATGATGCTGTGATAAGCATCTAAACATGCTGGCTTTTCTTTTAGCTACTTCCAGCTTTCTAGTAACTGCATGACACAGGAGTGGTTAGTCCTGAGCACAAACTGCACAGCCTGGAGTAATCCCAGCCTGGGCAAGCATCCTCAGGTACCATCTCTGCTACAGTTCCCCGAGCTGGATAGCTGCACTTCTCTTTGTGAGGGCAAAGACTTCCAAAATTTGCTAGCCTTGCCTCCCTTCAAGTTGAGGGTGGGGAAATGAAGATCTTGTGCTAGTTTGACCTTGTCTTTATAATAGATAATTATAGGAATTTGAAATAGAAAAGATGCCTGGTTAAATGGCTTCGGCCACCTGCTAATACAAAATAGTGAAGTAATCTGTGTCCATTTTCATATTAAGATTAGGCACAATAATGGTCTTCCACTCCTTATGCTACTCAGCTTGCATAGAAAGCTGTTTCCTATGCTTTACTTGTACCCTAACTGTTTTTCGCTTTGTAGCATTTTAAATAGCAGTGATTAAACCTTTCTATATATTGCTACTAGTGGGGGTTTTAAAGTTCTTGCTATCTTACACATCTATTTTGACTTCAGAAAGATCTTCTTATTTTCACATGTTGTTTCAAACTAGGCTTATTTCCTTGTGTGTGATACAAAGGGAACAGGTTGGCTAAAAGTTCTGGAAAACCACAGCACTGACTGCTGTAGCTGTTTGTACCCCCTGATCGATCGGGACCCCAGGGGAGGTGTAAGTAGAGGCTCAAGGTCCAGGCACAACCTGCTCACATGGCATTCTCACCCAGCGTTAGTTTAGGGCAGTCTGGAAGTAATTTTGCTGGTTTTGAGGCAAAATCATTAGTAAAATAGACGTGAAAGCAGCAGCGAGCTATAAGCCTGCTTTAAACTGAGCACTGTTCTTGCAGAGGGAATATAGCTTCAAACGGCTCTTAGCGGATCAGAAAGAATCATGGTGATGCTTTCTCTCTGACTGATCCCTTCTCTCTGCAAAGGGCTGAGTTCCCACCTGCAGCCTAAGCCAGTCCAAAAATGCCCCACAAAACACAAAGAGTTTCCACCTGAAGTCAGAGAAGAGGCACAGGCAGCTGGATCAGGCTGTAAGGAAGGACTATGAGGACACAGCAGTAACCAGCTGGATAGGAAACATCTGTGGGTGAGAAGAACTGATGGTGGCACGTAAGGAAAGAACAAGATCGCAAAGGCAATGCAGGAATGTGGAAAGATGCTTTGTAAGGGCAAACTTTCCCTATTGAACATTAATTGCTTTCAATTGTTACAAAATGCACTCTAAGTGATGAAAGGAGTGGCTGAGAAGTAATGCTGTTTTCAACAGATATCAGAGCATGCAGTCTAGGTTAATTACCTTCTCTTAAAAAAAAAAAAAAAAGTAAAATTCTAAAAAGGTAAGCATCTCTCTGAGACAGAATCTTATCTCCAAATTCCTGTTGTCTACTTCAATGAGGAGCAAAAAAGGGAATGAAATGGGAGGTGAAGGGACTCCAGCAGGAGCCACGGTGATATTTTTTCTTAGCATCAGGCATCAGCTCTTTGCTTTGCTGCCCATAGCCCTTCCTCATGGTTACCTTCAGCAGCCAGGAACTGCCCACAGTACCCTCTAGGGCTCTGAGCTTCCCAAGCAGCATCCACAGCCGCTGCTCCTGCTGATGGAGTTCATTTAAATAGGCAGGGAGAAAGTATTTCTGTGTGCAGAAGGAAGCATATAGTGTAAACTACCTTTGTGAGGTTTTAAAAACAAAACCACCCTGGTATTCATGCCACTCTGTAACTGAGGGATGCCAGTTGGATGAAGATCTTGCCAAAGAGTGCAAGGAGTATCCTGGGAATGAAAAACCCTCTGTCTCTACAAGGTCTCATTTCCCCTCTGAAAAGACACACAAAGCACAGTGTGTCCGTTTTTCAAAGCTTTACATTTCCCCTCTACTAATGGTAAGGAAAGTGTCACCCCATCAGTTGAGGTTTTCAGGTGCCAGTGCGGTCACATTGGTTTTTAAGGCCTTCGGGCACCAGAACCACAGAATGTGCTGGTGGTTGTCAGCAAGTCTGTGCAGCAAAACACTGGAGCAGGTGAGTGATGGGCCACAAATGCCTATCAGGGAGAGCCTGCCCTTATATCTGCTCCAGTGGCTTTATTAGCCACACCTTTCTTGTAAATTGTAAAGTGTCAGTCAGGGTGCTCAGGAGATGGCTATAAGAAGACATGCTCTAATACCCCAACTGCTTTTATGTCCTAGTGCCTTGAGGTACATTTAGAAAATGCATCCAGGTTTTATCTCATATTGTAGGATTTGGCCAAGAGACATTGAACAGAGCACTGTATAAGTGTCATTAAGAGAACTTAGCAACAGGATGTCAGTACGCATATTGTGTGCGTGTATTTATGCGCATGTGTGTGCAAACACACAACTTGCATGTTTACACATCACGATAAAAATGTGTCATTTGTAGTTCTAAAATAGCATGTTTTCTATACATTGCACCACTGTTGCTAATTTTCTATGTAGATACACACACACAACACAGACCTCATAAAAATTTGGCCCTCATTTTATGAAAATTTATCCAAGAAACTCCCAACATAGTATTCCAATTCTTAAAGCACAAAAAGGTATTGCAGAAAGCCAGTATTTTTACAGAGACTGAAAAAACATAAGCATTTTCAATGTTGGCACGTGGAAAGCTGGCATCTGTTAAACCCTTCAGGTATTATGCTCATTGATATTGGAGTAAATTTAGTCTATAAAACCTTGCAGCATCAGAAGCATTTTTTTTTCCTTGAAACTGACCGACTATGAGCACATTAGTCTGACAGAGGCCAGAAAGCAATACTGTTTTATAATTTGGGCTTTATTTACAGATGGTATTCCCGTTTCTCCATTATTTGGATTAGGCAACTAACTGGTCCGAAGTTTTTCTTCATTAAAAGAAAAAGTAAAAAAAATCCTTTTAATAAGTGTGTGCTTCACACTTTCAAACTTCAATAGCATAGAATTTTTCACATGATCAGAAAGCTGATTTAATTTGCTGCTAGGTTAAATGTTAAAGGTTTCAGTCTTATGACCATGAATTCTCAAATTAAATTCAGTGCATTGCTTAAATTTCTAGCTGCAGTGCATTTAGCCTAATTGCTTTGGTAACTTGGATGCTTAGTAACTACTACTCTTCTGAATTTTTGTCTTTCAAGGCGAGCAGTGAAATAAGCCTGAGGGGCACAGGTGGGCTCGCCTGCTCTTTGGGATTCACCTGTGGGGTCTTTGGATCTCTCTTCCAGTCTGACCGCATCCTCAGACCATGTCTGATGAGGCTGTTCAGCTGACAAGGGAGAGCATTTAAACACCTGTAGGTTTTAGCTATTTAAGCCCAAATCAGTTTTGAAGCAACAAGAAAGGCTGAGCAAAATGGTTCAGATTTCAGTCAGTTGTCAACTAAATGTGTGCACTGGGCCTTTAAGTATTTGGCCAGACACATCTTGATTGCTTAGCTTTTGTTTTGGCCCTTGGAAAGTCAGCTGGATAATACCCTGTAGCCAAAGTCTATTCTGTGATGCTATAAGTGGGCTGGGCTGGGGGGTGGGAGGGAGAATTAACAAAAAACAGAGTTATATATTTCTCAATTTTTGTGAGCCAAGCTATTTGCAGTCATTTTCTGTTTCCTTGCAATGTTAAATATAAAAATCGTAGGGACTTACAGCAGTCACACTGATGCGATCTTTAAAGTGGGCTCTTCTCCTTGGGGAAGAGTCACAGTGCAAACACTGGAGTGATGGAAGCGATAGAGGAAACTTCCACCAACTGCACCCAGCGGGGACAAGCCCCGAGTGTCCAGGTTTTTCCTGTGTTTACAGCATTTTTAAGGCTTTGAGTTCTCACGCAACATATATGTTGTTAAATGGCTGATGCCTCTTTGCACACATTGCTGTGATGGCCTGTGGCAACCTGAATTAATTGTTTCGGTAGTTGATGGTGGTTACTAGCTGTAATTATTATAATTTGCATTTATAAAACCATCTTTCATCTAAGGATCTCAAAATGTTTTTGCCACATTTAATTAAGCTTCACAACATCCTGTGAGGTAAGTGTCAAGAGTGTTGTTATAGCCATTTTTACACAGGTTTCTCCAAGAAAACAAGGTCAGTCTCTAACATGACTGGTATTGGTTCACATCGCACTTGCACAGGAGAGAGCAACTAGCACAACTGCAGGAATTAGGGGTGCTGATCTAGGTCACTTTTCATCTCCCACATAGTTCTTGCTGCTGCCATGCTGTGTGGACACACGCACTAAGTCACCACAAACACAGTCAGTGCAACCTCAGCCCAGGTTTCCAGTCTGAGATGACCCTTTCTTTCCCAAGAGCACTCCAGCAGCAGAAAAGTCTTGGGAACAAAAACAGATAAGCACCCTACATATGGCACAAGACTACATCACCCGTCCTGCAAATACTTGTTCTTTCTGTTATTTTCTACTGTAACATTTAATCCTCTCTTTGCAATCTGCACATAGCAAGACGTTTCTACTGCAGCCAAAGCCAAGTATCTAGCCACAGGCAGCGTAACGTTACCCTTTATCCATCACCCACTTGTTCTAGAAGTGGCTGCATGCACTTCATCTCCAGCCCATACCAGGCTTAGACCCAGCCTTATAGGGAATCAACACTTCTGAGATCTACCAAACATCAGGTTACCATCTGAACTGTGGTATTTAACAGTGAGGATCAACTCAGGCAAGGTAGACTTGGAACAACAGGAGGAGGCAATTTTCAAAAACTCATTTCTTTTTCAAACATACGTTTCAAACTATGTTGTTTAAATTGAAGCCATGTCTCTGTAAGCTGTGTTGATCACCATATTAGCCCTGAGGAAGATAGGTCTAAGTAAGTGCTTGCAAATTGAGTAAGAAGTTCTGGGCCATACCTTCACGAGTTCTTTACCATCCCCATCAATTTATAAGGGCTTGTTTACATGTGGCAATAACCAGATTAGCTATTTTGAAAGAACTCTGCTTGTGGATGCACTTATTCCAAAAGAAAAGCCATTTTGCTTTTCTAAATTAAGTGGACTTAGAAGTAGAGAATGATTACTCTGAATAACATGAGAAAGAAAGTAATTTCATTCCTAAGTAGACCATTCAGCAGAGATATTCTGAAATGAGCTGCATGGGTAATTTCTTATGTTGATGCTTTTTAAGGCACTGACATAGTCACACAGTCATCAACAACCCATTTTGTTTCGGGTACATCCTTTTCCCAGAGAGGGTGTGCCAATGCAAGGTGAGAGTCAGGTTGTCCTTGTAAAAGGTCTTGCATACTTCTCTGTCTTTACCTGGCATTATTTCTACTTAACCTAGCAGCATGAAATCATTTCTGAAAACATTCATGCTTTTTCTAACACCAAAAAGCACTGCTAGAGCAGAAATGGAAGAGACTTCAATGTGTCCTACTCCACTCATAGGAGATGCCAGTAGCAGCAGAGGCTTTGTTCTGTCTTCTTTGGAGGAGCACCCTGGTGAAGCCTAGGAAAAGCTGGTCCTGCTCCCCAACCTAAGCATGTCTGGAGCGTCCGTCAGGGACAGTATTGCTCATCCCTATTTCTTTTCAGTTCCCCTGAGTCGATGTACAGGATATATTCTGGTTCACGTTTCTCTTGTGGGGGAAGGAACACCTGGCAGCCAGAGGAGAAGGTCTGGCACAAGAACACACGTAATTTCATTTTACCTGGTGCTATCTACTTGACTATCAGCATACACAGAGGACAGTCACTGGGCTAAACCTCCATTTTTACTGAAGCTTTCTTCTGCTTTTCCTCTCCTCCAAACTTGTTAATGTCTAATGTTGCACAGAAAAGACCTGGGGTTTGGGAGAATAGTGTGTCATGGGAATCACAGCATCAGGCCCACAGAGGGGTTTTTTCTTGTGGCTACTAGAAAACCTTCAATAACTTCAAATCAGCACTTTTGTGGTCTGTTTCTTTTTTTGGAAGGAGGGAGGTAAAAATTCTGCTCGTGTTATCTCATATTCCAGAAATCAAGACTCAGTGGGTACTATATTATCCTTTTTGGATCTAAATCACTCCCAAAGATTCGAGATGATCTCTGCCTGTCCAGGCACCAGAGTCAATGCCCCAGGGAATTTCTTCATGTCTAAGGGATATGCAGGATGTGTACTCACGTGGCCTTGCTGCTTCTCAGCTCCAGCTGTACACACAGTTTTACTTTAGGAACCTGTACCTCCAGTATTGCAATATTTTTTTCAGTCTCTGTCATCAAGAGTTTAAATACAGTTCAGATCCATGTTAGTGGCCCAGCTCCAAATGAGGAGAATTGCTGCAATTCGTTATCTTGACAAATTAACTGGTCTGAGGCAATTCCTTTTTGAGAGAGATACAATCAGCTAACTCTTGAACTCTAGCCTTGCTCCAGTGCTACGGTGTAGTTATGTACCTGCTCAAAAAGCGTCGATGCTAAGACTTTCCCATAATTCTTGCACTGAGAGCCTTAGTGTCACACAACTGTGCCTTGCCGTCACTCATGCCACTCTCGTACCCCACTGTAGCACAGGATAACAATGCAGACCTCATTTATAAAGGACTCTGACCTCAGCTGATTAAAGAAGACTGTCTGAAGACCAAGGTGGTCTTGTTGTATAGCCCCTAGGGGAGGGTCAGTGCTGGAAACAAAGGGTCCTTCTCCAAAACGGCCAGGAAGGCCTGGCACGGATAGTGTGCCAGGGACTCATCACCAGCTGTTCCATCCTCTGTTTTGAGTTCAGCTTCCTGGTCCACTGGAAAGAGGCAGCTTTGCTACTCCCAGTCCACTGCGTAGAAAACATTCAGATCTGGAACAGAGATTTTCTTTGGAAAAGGGAGCATCCTTCTAATGGTGCTTTAACCCCGAGATCTAGGCTGGAGTTCCTGGTTGCAATCTCTCAGTCCTATAACTGGTGAAAACTGGGTTGCCATCAGGTAGGGTACCTCCCTCCTGATATGGACAGGAGCTGTTTCTCCAGGGAAGGCAGAGTGATCTTCAGCCTTGCCCTGGTTTCCCTCACCTCCTGGCCTGGAGGAGCAGCTCCTTTCTGCCTCTTTCTACCAAGCAACAAAAATACATCCACAGCTACACATGATTCTTCCAACCCAATGTGGGCATATGCATTTCTCATCCATTTCCCTACGGAAAGCAAGTCCTTCTGCCCCTCAGCCATAGCTGACCTGTGGGCATCATCTTCCCTTGCACAAGAACTCACAGGTGCTAAAAGATATCCCTTAAACATTTGTCTGAACCATTCCTTTTGGAAACTCTGTTTGGGATAAAGCTGTCCTGCAGAAAGGCTTGTGTTTGCCTAGAGCCTCTTTGTGTGGACTTGGTGGCTGGGAGTTTCCATGAGCTCCTCTTTGAACTCCAAGCCTTCAGCATCCAAAACATTTAACCTTCAATTTCTTTTCTGCTGTATCAGTTTGGCCAGCTTCCAGCTGGCAGCGCTGATTTGCAGGCTTCCATTTTGCGTCTTGTGTTTGCAGATGTATTTCTCTTTCAATTAACCCCCTGGAATGGTTTTCTTCTCCCCTGAGACTACTTGCCTCAATCTGACCAGCACATCTCCCTGCTCGGGATGGCTGGAGGGCAGAGGCCGGGAGCAGAGACGCTGGGTCCTTGGCCTGGAAGAGCCAGGCAGAGGGTGTGCCCCGTACACGGGCGTCACGAAGAGCAGCTGAAGGAACACGCAAGTTCGGCAGCGCCTGCTTTGCCCGTTGTGGGTTGGGGCTTGCAATGCCGGAGGCATGTTTGCCTCTGCCGAGTCTCTAGAGCATCACTTACGAATAATCAGGTCTTCCCTGAATGCTTTAGCCGAGATGCTATGGAGCACACACCCACATTTTCGCCTGCTGCAGCCTTCACCCCAAACAATGTTTCTGCTCACCAGCAGCTTTTGCCCGTCTTTCCTTTAGAACAGGTAATTCTAGATAGTCACTTAAAATGGAAAAAAAAAAAGACACGGTCTAAAGTACCACTTACCAAACAAAGCAAGTGCCCAGTCACCAGGAATGTCCTCCCTCCTGTGCCTGCTGTAATTACTGAACAACAGCAGCCATAGGTTGCCCGTCTCGTGTCTTGGCACTCCAGCTTGTTCACATGCATCGCAGCCGAGAGGAGAACCACTCGCCTGCTGCCAAGATTACAAGGCAAACTTCACACGGTTCGGGCAACCCGATAAAATCTAGAGGTGCAAGATCTCTATTGCTGGGACACTAGTCAAGCCTTTGAAGTGAAAGGGCCTGGAATTGAAGCAAATCCTTGGTTATTTAGTCTCTTTCAGCTGCTGATCCATCACAGTTTGGTACTACCACATCTGGATCACCCTGTAAGACACACCTTTTTTTTTTTTTTAATTAAATAATATTGACACTGCCAGGATAGTTCCTAAAGCACCTGATTACTTAGGCTCCAGGGAGATATAAAATGAACTATTCAGCCTGTGTAGTGGTTAACTTTATTTTGTGTATGATTCTAGCAGAGCAAATGAGTAGTAGAGATTGAAACCTCAGCCAGAGTTAGTAAAGACTTGGCATTTCCACACGCAGAAAGTTTTAAAGCCAGGTTTCACTGCAAGCTGCAGTGAAATATATATTACACTGCTAAGTGAAATATAACTGTCTATGCAAAAAAATAGAAAGAAAAAACAAAAAAAAAAAAGGAGCTGTTTATAAATGTTAACTACTTCTTTAGTTTTATCACATAAGTTTTATTTTTAATTCTTAAATTTCCTGGCACACCCACTGCAACAGTTTTCCTGCTGCTGTTAATACGCCTAATATCCAACTAGTGAAATAATGACATGTTGTGCTACCGTTAAGGTTTGCTTCTACTTAGTAGTGATTGAAGTGCCTTATCTTCTCAGGTATCAAATTGTTAAATTACAACACAAATGGGAGATGATTTGATTTAATGTACCTTTTCCAGCTCTCTCAGCAGTCACAGCTGTTCTCAATGAGTTTTAAAAGCACTATAAAAATAATATTTTGGTAATTTATAGTTGTCAAATGAAAACATGTCAGCACTGGGAATTAACAAACAACACAAAAATAATCTAACAACAAAACCAGCAGAAACACAAAACAAAAACAACACAAAAAACACAAAACAAAACACAAAAACAAAACAACACAAAAATAATCTAAAAATAAAAAGCCATGGAAAACTAGACCAAAAAAAGCAGAGAAGTTTAGAGTTATATTTTTACACACACACAAACAAAGCTGTGTGGTTTCCCTGCAGGAATTTGTTGAAATTAAACAACTTTATTAGAATCTATTTAGAAAGACATTTTCAGGAAAACAATTGTAGACAGAAAAAAGAGCTGACCACACTCAAGGCAGCAATGGAAGTTCGCACTGATTTTGATACCAAAAGAATTTTACCCAGTGACTTTAGAAATATCTTCATGTAATTTGAGAAAACCTGGAGTAGACTTAAGGTGGAGCATCTTGATAATGCATGAGATGATGCTCAATCTCACACCTCCTACAGCAGTTATTTGCCTTAAAAGAAACAAACAAACATACCAACCAACCTCATAAAAGCCTGAGAGCTTGATTTCAACAGATCAAAATTAAAAATTAATATACAAATAAACAATTTTTAAAAAGTTAATGCATACTAAAAGGAGATATTAACAAATCAACATGGAAATAGGTTAAAATAAAATGAAGCGTGATTGTTTGGGTTATTACCAAACTGTTTTACAGCGCTTGCTTTGCTTAACCATTTGCATTTCTTCAGACCTTTGATTTGTTTCTTTCAGAAAAAATCTACTATTTGCTTCTTTTTTTTAAAAAAAGAAGAGCAGTATGTCTGAAGTCTCAGTGGTTCACTGGGAGTTCATTGGGATACATTTGCAACTCCTGAAGCAAAAAACTGATATTTTATCTTTAGAAGGAGTTACATTTTTTGAACTTATTGAATTTTTCAAAGATCAGCATGAAGAGTTCTGATTAAATGCTTGCTTCAGCGTTTTAAAGGCTTCTTGTGTCCCTGTTGCCTAAGGAGGTCGTACATTACGATTGCTCTGTAAACATCAGATTGTACAGAATTGGCTCTGCATACCATGCCAGGCACACAAAGAAGAAGTCAAATGGCTTATCTCTTGCTTATCAACTAGTTTATTTTTCATGCCCAAAAAAGTCTGTATTTTTACAAGAGCAGCTGCTACTTTGTAAATAATTTAATGGCTTCTGTTAAAAAGAGCTGTCAATTTTGCAAACAATATTAAAGGAAGATTTTCATTTTACCATTGGATTGCATGTTTTAAAATACGTTCTTTATACCTGAAAGTCTAGTGGAGGATACTGGAGAATGGCAACAGCTTCTGATTTGCAGACACAGGTCCGAAAGAGAATAGACACATTTATATAATGACACATATATAAGCAGGGAAGGCATGAGATCTCATCACCTGTGTACCATGTTCAGAGGGCATCCTGCTCATTAAACCGTAGGAGGACTTGTAGTAGACTTGTAAAGAAACGTATTTGGCTATTTCAGACAGGCGCTATCAACAAATTTTGGAAATGCAGAATGTTCATTCTGTGATTGTGTGTGTACAACATTGTCCTAATATTGATCATGACAAATGGGATTGTAGATTGAGATTTTTAGCACAACTAGTTCATATTATTGCATCTGATAAATGAATTAAATGATGAAACAATGTTAGCCACAATACCAACTCTTGAGGTTTTAAAATTCAAAACCCCAGATCCTAACATGATAAGCAAATACTAAGTTAGAATTAAAACCAGAAAGTTTATTGTGCAATAAGACAAAGTAAAATCCCAGATTACCTGAATATGAAATCTTAGGTGCAACTTGTGATACCTCCAACGCTAGCACAAAGTCAAGTCTTCATTATGCACCAAACCCAAGCCAGAGCCCTCATCTAGATGTGAGGACCACCACCCTGTCCCACCTCTATGGCGCTATTGCCAAAATCCCTCTTTTTAATTAAATGTGGGATATGTTGCCTCTGGTTTGGGAAGGGCTGTGTTGTTTAAACAGTATTCTTTGCACATTTGTTTTTCCTGCTGTAGCTCTTCTCACAGGGAACACAGTCCAATGTCCCACAACAAAAACGTTTATTTCTTTACTCTAGAGCTCATATCTGATGTTTTTGTGGCTTTGAACCACTTCTGGCATCTGATCCTATCTAATGTTCTACTTCAACACTGCAGCTGTATAACCAGACCAGAATAGGTTCGATCTGCCTATCTTTAGGTCAGTTTCAGATACTTAATTTAGATACGAAAGAGCAAAAAAATTTATTTGCATTCCCATGGGTAAGAACCCCTCTCACACCCCAGTTTTGGCCACACATATGCTTGCATATGACAGACTGCTCTGTTTTCTGTGAGGTTCCTATGGATCCAGTGGCATTATTTAACAAGGTATAGCTGTGCTGCATCAACAGTGCAAAATATCAAAGTTAGTGGCCATGGTTATAATTGCTCATAGTGTTCATTAGAAATACACCACAGGAGGACTGGATACATCCAAATTGTAGCACACTCCACATTATAAAACTGCTCGGTCCTACCCAGAGCACATGCATGGGTTATACTGCAGTGATTGATATCAGAAAGCTGTGATTTATTCAGATCTGGTTCTCAGCGGGTACAAGAAAATGCAAATTATTAGTATGATAGAAACAAATCAAGACAAAGCTGCTCAATCCAATTTTGTTTCCTTTCTCAACATGCACTCCTCTCTCAGCATCTCTCAGGGTTTTACATCCTGAAATGCCACTGCTCCTTGGAGCTAGGTCAGCCTCAGGAGAGATGTCTGAGGAGAAGCCATGGACATCATATATTGGTGAGAGTTTGTAACTCTAGGGTTTTAAGTTAAGTAGGCCTTAGACATTACTGAGTAGGTGTAAAGAGAAAAAAAATAATTACATCAGCTTGACTCACACTGTACATCTTAGCTTTGACATTTAGAAAACTAAAAGGTTTAACATTTCCCTCCTTAAAAGGTAAGGCCAAGTGAAGATGGAGCCTCCTCAGGACCAAAGATTCGGTTCACAGGTGGAAGCTTGACAGTGAGAGCTGTCAGTTTGTCCCATGAAAGCTGCAGTGGATTTTGCCTAGACACACCTCAATGGGGGTTTCATTTAAACCCTTTCCCAGAGTTCTTCACACACATCAAAAGCAGTTTCTCCTGTATCTTTTTAAGTTTCTCATATTGGTCCCCTCCTTCTCTTGGTTGCTCACTCTGCAACAGGCTTCAAGAAGACATCTATAGAGAAACCTACTTACCTTGCCCTTGAGTTGAGTTTCCTAGACACAGAGCATTGCTCGTACACCTTTTTGCTCCCCTCCTTTTTTTCTTCTTTGGACTTTTTCTTCAAGGTAGAGAAATTGCAGCAGGGCTAGTTTAGCTCCTTTATTTATTGTAAAGTGTTGTGCATGCTTGGAGGTGTCTTGCCCTTGACCGACTTGGCTGTTTTCCCACACATGTTTCTCCACATGTGAGAAATGGCAGCACAGGCAGAGAATATCAGTTACCTGAGAAAGCCAGATTGGTTGCCACACTTCACCCTTTCTCACACCACAGAGGCTAATAATATTTAGGTAGCACAAAGAGCAGAAATGGTCAGCAGCAATAGCACGGCATTAGCTTTTTAGGACTCAGAGGTTCAGAAATGCTCACAAGAAGATTTGCCCTCCTAAGTCAGTGAGCATTCTGGGTCTCCAGCCAAAATGTAAACTAGCAGTATGGTTAATGCTTGTGAGAGCATTGTATCCTTCACACTGCCCATGGCAACACCATGGGTATCATGCAGATTAGCTTATACAGGAGCTGGGAAGGCAGAGAACAAGGGGAAAAAATAGGATTTAACAAAAACAAAACAAAAACAAAAACATGCAAAAGGGTCTTACAATTTTGAGAAAAAAAAATGTAAAGCCTTTCTCTGTAACAGGATTTTTTTCTTAATGCAAATTCTGCTAGCCTGGGGGGGTGATTAATTTTTTTATATATTTACTCTAAGTATCACACCTAGAATATGCAGTTCTTCTTCTGTATTTTTAAGTGGTTCAAGTATTTTCAAAAAATTTCCTTCCCCAAATTACTCAGACTGGAACTTGGGAATTGGAGGCCCCTTCTTCACCTACTTAAAGACTTCAGGTCTCGATTGTGAACCAAAATATTTTGAAACAAAGCTAAGTAAAGTCTTTATTTTTAAAAGAAGGAACTACACATCGCCTTGTGGGGGAACAGTCCAAATGAGAAGACTTTAATCTACATGGCAACAGTGAAATACACACAGCAGCCCTTAGCAGCCAGCTAGACCTTCTGTAGTTGGCAATTTAGAGAAGGCTAACTAAAACCAACACACACTCACTCCCTCCCTTCCAAAAACTCTTGGGTGTGTTATTGTTGCTGGTCAGTAGCTACTTGGCCACCTTTTCAAGGGAAAAAGTCAAGAGTGAAAGTTGTATAAGCGTATAGTTCTCCATTGGATTTGAGCCCTTACAAGATGGGCTTTATTGACCCATGTCTTTATTGACAACTAAGGTAAATAGTTGGCAACTTGATTGGTACTTTTAAATTAAGTAAGTCTGATATCATATCTTGATTCATTTTAACAGAACTTCTAGGGCAGCCAGACAAAGAAGACACATCTCGTGAAGATTTCATTGACCGATCTTCTGAGCACGGTGGAGAGCATGACCTGCCAGCTCCAGGTCCAGCTGTCAGACCACCAGCGCAGAGCTGCTCCCGCAGGTGAGCAGGGCAGGAACTTGTGTGGCTACCACAAATGTTTCTTAAGGCCAAGGAAAATCCTATATTTCCATAATGGAATATGGAAGGGAGGGCACAACAATTACCCAAAATACTTTTGAAATGTATGTTTGATATTCTGAACTTTCATGACAACCTCGGTTGTCACCTGCATCATGACTGTAAACACAATAAAACATTAAGACACTAAACAGAAACTAAGAAAAGCTCAGAAGCCAGAAGGACATGGCATGGACACAAAGCAATCTGCAGAAACATAGACAGTTTGTGAGCATTTAACATGCACTACCACAACCATTTTCAAATTACACCATTTGGGTGAATACAGCCTTCCTTGATGAATATGCAGAAGAGAGAAATACAGCAACAGAAATTCAGCAAATTAATGGTTACAAGTGATAAACAGAGCTTTTTAAAACCTAACGTGATCTTTGCAGATTTCTGTAAGTTCATCACTAGCCTGGGATCAAAATCCCTGGGATGATCTTTCAAGTGTCCCTTTCTTCCAAAGTTGATTAAAACTTAAAATTTACCTACCAGGAGAGAAACAACAGGTCTGACAACTGCATTTTTTTCGATGCTTTTTTTGCTAGTGAACCAGCTCACCACTTTGCAACAGATAGGAAATTAGAATGAAGCAGCTCTTCTGAAAGATTAAAAAAGCTTTTATTTCTCTTATTTTTCTTCATGCATTCTGGATAGAAAAGAAACAATTATTTGTTCTCAGTGAGTATGTCGATGTGCTTTTTTTTTTCTATGCCTACTCCATGTAGGAACATTTTTAGTACATCTAGTGTGAGTAAAACATCAAACTTCCACATTGACAAATGATCCTAACCATTAGTATATAACTGTGCTGAACACTCTTTGTGTGGGAAAGAAACGCATTTCTTTATCCTTCTGGAAATCTGTATATTACCTAGTTTTCTGTCTTTACTCATGTGAAGAGGTTGAACTTTTACAATATTAGATGTAATATCCATTATACCAGCTGCACACTGCCAGTGGAATACATAGCCTCCTACAACTTCTAGGATACAGAACACTGCCAAGAGCTTTCAGAGATATCTAATGGATTTAGAGATGAGGCTTGCTTTTAAAAATATAGTACGCAATACTTCTGTCTTAACTTCCAGGATGGAGATAGCACCATATTGGTATGGGCAAGTAATTAAGACAGTAAGAGCGTGCTGGCAACTGCGTTGACTACAGAGGACTTTCCAAGTGCTCCAGTAAAAGGAGCTCCTTTAACAGAGCACTAGAGAAGAGACTAATCCCAACATGCCTCTAATCTCAAGGTCTAAACACGCTATCCTTCCTTCAGCTCACCTTTTCCCTCCTGGAGGTTGCTATGACTCACATATCTCTGGCAGTCCCGCGTCTCCCTTTGTCAGGTGTCTGAGGAGAGAGATACAGAGTTCAACTTTACTCCTACTCCCAGGCTGCCCGGCTTGACCGTTTTTGCCTGTGTCTGCCCAGGTGGGTCACCAGAAGTTGCTGAACCTCACAAGCAATTGCCAGAGCTACATAAACTGCTGGGATTTCCCAGGGCTTTTGTTTGCCTCTTGCTGTGCCAGTGAGTGTAAAACAAGCTCCCCACCCACACGACCAGCTCCTCCACCTGCCGACACCCAGCGCTTGCAACTGACCTCCCCCAGGAGCACCCAGAGCTTTTGGCTGTGTTTTGCAGAGCTGTGAAACAACTTCTCCATGGCTGCATGGCCACAGCCAACATGAATGTGCGTTTTAAAGGCACTGCATGTGACAACGCCAACTGGCTGGGAGGGCCACCTGATGAGGGATAGGGATCTCCCACAACCTCTTCTCTGTGCTTAAAAAACCCCCACAGACAGTTGCAAGTGTGTAACTGTGGGCTATGTTTTGCCTCCAGTTTCACAGCGTTTGTTTTCTATAGTATATCTGCTGCCAAGTCTGCATCAGACTTAATATGAAGAAATTTGCATAAAGAAAGGAAGGATTTGAGTGTTAGGAGCCTACATAAATAGGGACATTCTCAGTTTACAGTCATTGCAATGTTTCATCTCACTGATCAAGATTGCAGGATTGCGCTGTAATTATTGGGATGAAATTTACCAAAATGCTTTAATTTTCAGTCAGCCCTGAATTGGTCAGGCAGTTGGACTAGATGACCATTGTAGGTACTTTCCAGCTGAAACAGTCTATTCTATTCTATTCTATTCTATTCTATTCTATTCTATTCTATTCTATTCTATTCTATTCTATTCTATTCTATTCTATCCTATCCTATCCTATCCTATCCTATCCTATCCTATCCTATCCTATCCTATCCTATCCTATCCTATACTAGAGATTTGTCTGCCTAATCTGAGACATCAGCAGAGGACATAGTTTATAATGGGTAGATTTATGCAGCACTTGAGGAATTTTCTTTTAACCGATCCAACATGGGAACCTAAAATCAAATTGTATTTGCTTTCTGCTACCTCAGTGAATTCACTCAAAAAATGGCAACACCACCTTGCTAAAATGCAGTGAAGTTTATTAAATTGCAGTTGTATAGTGCTTGCAGCTGAGTATCTTAGTAAGTGCACAGCAAAATTATTATTCTAACCAATTTCCCACATCACAAATTCATATCTGACATTTCCACTGTCCATGTCTTCCCAGCCTCCAACCACTACCTGCAGTTTAAAAATCAATAATCAGGACACATTCTCTCTCCTGTAAAGACCCTTCATTGTTGGTCACGTTTTTGTTTCATTATTGGCTTTCTCCCTTCTGCATGCTGTTTAATGCTAATCTTTGGTGTTTATGTATTCTGCTCAACAGTGAGATAAATGTACATCCTGGATCATTTCCTACTTACTTCTTTCCCGTCAAGAAAAACTACAGAAGAAAATTCAATTTTTGTAATAGATTTACTACTGCCATAACCCCATGCACAATACGGCCTCCTCTCTTGGCCAATTTACTTCAGCCATGCTTTATAGAATGTCCTGAGTTGGAAGGGACCCACCAAGGATCATCGAGTCCAACTCCTGTCCCTGCATATGACAGCCACACACTTCACACCATGAAATCCATGAGATATTGCCTCTGAAGACTTGATTTGTAGTTTAGGGGGGCAAGGTTAGCCTATAGCTATTTTTGACTTTATACTGTGACTTCCTACAGCAAACGTCCTTGCTAGTGATGTGACAAGAGTCAGCTCAGATCTGGACTCCTTCATCCTTCCCAGCATCTTTACTCCATCTGCCTTGGCTTTATGTCTTTGTACCAAGTAGTCACACCAAAACCTTGAAATCAATTGACCTGTGTTTCTAACACTACCACCCCTGTCAGACCCAGACACTGTCCCAAGTCTGTATCTCACCCCAGTTTTTTGAAGCTCTTCTCCTGCACATACCCAGACTTCTTTCTTTCCTGTATTTAAACTTTCACAGAACCTTTGTTTTGGGACAGCTGAGGAATATCTCATGAACTACACCTAGGCCCTGTGAAGACTAGCAGAGGGCATTTCTGTTTAACTTACTTAATAAACCTTGTTACTGATGCCCTTCAAGGAGCCTAACATCTTCAGATGTGTAACAGAAGCCCAGTTTTCAGGCTGCATGATTAACAAAACACTTCGTTTAACTCCTCAAATCACATCATCTCCTTTGCCTAACAAGGAAAGCCGTAGGCTGGCATAGAAATGGGGACAGAAAAGGCTGAAACCAAAATGATCATTTATAAAATGGTCCCAAGGGTTTATTTCTTTGAGAATTTATGCTAAGCAAAGTCTGTCTTCCTTTCTTGCCTTAACAGTCAGAAAACAGAGAACTTAGTTTGAGACTAAAGTATGTTTTACAGAGAGAGGAAATTGGCTTAACTGCATGACATTTTAGTAGCAGTAGTGTTGCTATCAGTGGAGAACTGGAATCAACTTTCCAAACCCTGCAAACACACAGAGTAAGTTATGGGCAGTAAAGATTTCAGGACAAAGCTCCAGATAGAGGCATTTTATTTGATGCATGTTTTCTTTCACTGTAACATTAACAGGACAGTTAAATACCACCAACAATGCACCGTCCAGTGAATAATTTTACAAGACAGAGCTCTCATCTCTGGCTTACATTTGCCTTTGACCATTGCCATTCTCTCCTTCCAAGTGTTGAATGTGTTATGCCTAGCAGTTCTTGTCCTGTCATTATTCTTGTTATCTGTGTATGTAAACGTGTTGACCAGCATAACCCTTTTGCTGCTCGTAAATGAGGAAAATATTTTCAGGAGGTATGGACACTGTTGTTCAGAGGACCGAGGTAGCATACTGATCCTCTCGGCAACATGGTAAAGGAACTGACTGACTCCCTGTGGGACAGCTGATTTCTGGATGAGCCAACTAGTGAGTGCCTGTGACCATGCCAGGGTCTGGCGCATGGGAGCCAACACGGAGCTGCAGCTGCGCTCACTGCTCTGCCATTGGCACTGACAATTGCGGTGTGGGATTCCTCCCCATCGCTGTGTCGTCCTGTTTCCTCACCATAATGCATTTTGGGTTTAAATATCTTGCATTTGCTGGTAGTGTCAGGATGTGTGTTGAGCTGGGTTAGGGGTTTTTTTGTCTTAGTATCCATCTACTTTGTCCCTATCCCCCAAACCAGAAGTACTCCTATTTTAATTAGGATATCTCTTATTTTAATACAAGTTGTAAGGATAGAAGGCAAAAGTATACATCATCACAGTGATATTTATCATAAAACTTTTCTGTTGCTTATGCACTTAAAAAACCACAGATTTCTACTGCTCTGCGAGGTTTTTATTCAAGCTCAGAAGCATGTTTGTATATTTTGAATCTATAGCATCGCTGATCAAACCTCAGGAAACATTAAGAGAAAACTGCATGGCAATCTTTCATATCTGTATACATTAGTTATTAAATCAGCATTAGGAGTGAGAGAATTAGAGTTATCCCACTGCATGCCCTTCTGTGTGTCGTATTAAAAAACTACAACAAAACAAAAAGAACCAAACAAACAAACAAGGCACCAAAACATTAAACAGATTTCTTACTCTTTGCTCCATTGTTTCATGCAATTAAACAAATTAAACATTCACCACTGTAATGGCACTTCTCTTTGTTCTTTCACTGTCAATCAATTTTTCAGAAGTCCTCTTTAACCAGGAAGCCAACCTAGACTTAAAATAGAAGGAATATAGGCTGAGAAATACAGTCTGCTACAAGTCCACATGTAATCCTACAAGCTGCTCTATCTGTCCTAGCAATTTTCGGTTCCAAAGTAACTCTATTAAGAGGTGTGCTGCGGGGATGTGGCGATGTAGTGTAGGAAATTCGCCGTGGAGGTGGGATCCAGCAGCTCAGCGGTGCTAATCCTGCCCAGTTTCTGCAGCTTCCCTTCTCATTATTTGCTGTTGCTCAGCCCCAGTGAAGGCGACAGCAGCTTCACATGCATCGGGAACGTGACGGGAGGCAAATACACGTGGCTTTGCATGAAGTTGCCCTCTCAATTTCTACATCTGTAAAACTGAGATAATACATTACCAATTTCGAAGGGGTGTTGGGCAAATCAATTAGTCAACATGTGTTGAAAATACAAAATTAACTCTTATTACCCCATAAGTACTCGAGATGTATCAAGGTGCACTCTACGGCCTCTTGATTACAAATAAAGATCCTCTTGATTAAATTAGATTGCTAACGTATTACTGCATTAGCTCACTTGAAGAAAGAAAAGTTTGAAAAAGCAATTTGGCTTCGTCACATGAGCAGCGTGTATACTTAATGGAAATTTTTCCAGCATTCACGAAACAAAGAAAAATCAATAAAATGTCTGCCAACTGTTCCACTGAAAATATTTTATAATCTATAGTGCTGAGAATCCCAAGCCAAGATAAACCAGCATTGCTGACAGAAAATACTGACAATTAGTTTACATTGATTCAACTTGGCCCAGCCCAAACTGACCTTGTTTATTCATCTCAGTCTCTTAATTCATATTAACTTGGCATCAAAATGGGACATGTGGCATGGGGGCTGAAGACCCATTTCTGTATCTTATACTCAGATAAATGTAGCACATTGAGTACTTCCAGTGCCTTGAGCTCTTAGGTAGATTTATATGCATTAGACAGAACTGGTTAAGTTCCTTTTATCCCCGCTGGGCTTTTCATGTCTGTTGACTGTAAAACTAGAAGCTCGGTAGAGGTAACGTCTTCTTCTAAGCTTTTGGATATACATGAAATCCTCCCAGTACTGGTCAATTTTAAAGACACGTCCAAAGAGGATGGAGGGTTTTAAGCTCTTTTAAAACATAAAAATAGAAGGGTTATGGCAATTTGGCAGCCAAAAAAGCAATTTGCAGGTCTCAGTGGAATCCGAGGCTGTGTGTAAGAAAGCTGATCAAAACACTACGAAGGGAGATAATGGGGTCGAAGAGCAGAAGAATCCCTCCATTTTTTGCAACCAGCATAATCTGGTCTCCAATGAAGTTTCTTAGTTTCTTTTGCTGAACCAATAAAGCTTAGCATGGTGGGAGAGTTGCATTACTGCAGCTTAAAAATGTCTCAGGAAAGCTGATGAGGAGAGTTGCTTTTAGCTGCTTTACAGATGCCCAGCTGCTTGCATAGCTGTCACCCGACCGGCAGCGTGAAGACAAAGGCACAGGGAAAATCTGAGCTTTTACTTTAATTATTTATGTTCCCATCAGTAATAAAGTGGGTTTTTTATGCCTGGAATATATTATTTGTAATATCAAATCTGAGAAAGATTTTGCACTGTGGCAGTTAGCAAACTGGGTGCCACACAAAACCATTCATATTTTCATTCTCACAACTACACTGTTGTCGTATCTGAAAGCTACCCTCGAGTAAAACACTACTTCAGCCAAACATGACTATGTACACAGAGGGAGAAAAGTCATTCAAATGTGGAGAAATCCTCCAAAGGGGTTCCCAGTTGACTTGGCTTGAGACGTTTAGTTTATTTCCTCTGTTCAACTCATTCTTGCCGAAGGAAATGCTCCCTCGGACTTCGCCGGGCACTTGGCAGTTTGCGGATGGCGGGAGAAGCAGCGAGTCGACAAGCCAAGATAGCACAAGATAACCTCCAAATTTCCAGTTCAACTGCCTTGTGAATGGATAGCTTTTCTGCCTGCCTATATAAGCAGAGATTAATGAAGAGCGAAGAAACCAAGACTAGCAAAACCAAAAATGAAATCCAGCTGCATTTTCCGTAACACTTTCTGCAGCACTTTTGCAACTTGGATTTCAGCGATGGAAGTGGTGTGGGGACAGGGTTTAACTGCGAAAATCTCAGAAAATCAGTGCTGCCTTTTGGGTCGGGCATCCTTCTCTCCCAGCATCCACCTGACCACCTCTTCGTCAGGCTACCACAGTGCCAGGCACCTGCTACATGTGTCCCACATACCCAGCCTGTCCTGCTTGACAAAACTTTGATTATTGGAAAAAACACCAACTTTACTACGGCATCTTTGAATGACGTGATGGTGCTGGAGTGACTGCACGGGCACATGAGTGATCCTGGTGACACCCAGTCAACAAACATACTGGCATCTGATAAAAAACGAGCTGCAGTTTGTAGCCAGGGAATTACACAGGCTGCTGTGCGCTTGTAAAGACAGAAAACAAACAAAACCACTTTACTCTGCTGTGCAGTATCTCCCGAGCTCTTCAGTCCTTGCTCAGTCCCCTCCTGTCACTTCTGTTCTGTTTTCAAAGACCCACCGGCTGCAGACAGGCAGAGGACACTGAGCGTAAGCCTGGAGTGAATGGCCGCACTACCTCCCCGATGGAGAAACCCTTTTCCGGCAGCCAGGAAGGTAAGCGAATGAGTTGCTTTCAAATACATAGAAGAGGCTGGAGCTAGAAAGAATAGTGATTAATATCTTGAAAAAGAACTGGGATCCAGGAAGAGAAATAAGGCAGCGGCATTGCAGCATGAGCTTGGTTTGTGTATACCTAGCAGGGAGAAGCATGAGGACTCTGCTACTGGCTCTCATGACATAGAATAAATCAACTGATCACTATGAATCTCCTTATCTTGCAGGCTTATTCACAGTTTAACAAAACCAGACAAAGTGTTTATTAGTTTTGGTCATTATTTGGTGTGCAGTGACCAGGTTCTCCAGCATCAGAGCTTCACCAGTTACGTGGCCTGTGAAGCAGCAATTTGCACTAACTCTGCAGGGGGTTCTGGAGCAAACAGACACAGCCAGCTTGCTTTGGCAGTGTTTGGTATCTCTGTCATAGCATATTCAACAGTATAATAGAGTAGTCCAGCACAAGAAAGTAATAGTGAAAGAGTCATCCTGTAAAGTCAGCGAGGCAGGGATATGTAAGAGTATTTGCACAAAGGGTGAGATGAGGATTTTTATCTTCTGCCTTTGTCTGGGTGTCCCGTCTCTCTACTGACAGGGGTGTAGGAACAGAGCCGCTCTCCAGGCGCACTGACACAGAAAGTCAAGGCATAACTGTGGTTCCACTGAAATAGATCGTTTCAAACAAACCAGCTACAGCTGTGTTCCCACCTTACAGTGCGGCTGAACCAGCAGCTTTCCACCATCAAAACAGGAAGGTCCTGCTTCCCCCTCATGAGCTGCTTCCACCCACACTCACAGGATCACACAGGGGGCTGCCAGCATATTAACCCAACCAAAAAAATTATTTGTTTGCTTTCTCGTGGGCTTTCATCTATCCCCTGAGCCCAAGTGCCTTACCTGGGGATCAGAGGACACCACAGACAACACCAAGTGAGGGGCAGAAGCACATTGCCTGCAGCAGGACTTCTTTTTGATGTTGGCAGCTGTTAATTCGGCTCAAGCTGTAACATGAAGATCCATCCTCCAGCACCTCCAGCAGCAACCTGACAGACAGCACATGGGCTGCAAAACCCTCCTGAGACACAGGACAAGCACTGAGGGAGGCAGCCTGAACCCACAGCTGCCCCGGCACAGGTAGAGAGGTGTCCTGCAGTCCCAACTCTGTTGCAGTGCCTGCGTCCCACTCCTGCAACAGCTTCCCACCGAGCTGGGATGATGAGGGAATCTCGATCCATCGCTGGCCTCACGTCTCCATACTGCCCTATCTGCAAAAATCACAGTTGCTTTGGTGTAGCATTTGAGGGAATATACATCTCCTACATGTATGAACTTGTGTAAGCAATATATTAGATATTTTAATTCATCCATTGAAGAACAGGATATAAAGTAACTGTGTCCTATCAAAAAAGTGAAAGAGTTACCTAATACCGTACCCTTGTTTGTTTGGGTTTTTCAGCGAGTTCAATGGAATGTAAATAACGTGGCAATCTTTTTTTTCCCCCTTTATTTTTTTAAGGAAATTTGAGACCAGTTCCTACAGAGCAGGTAACACATTTATGAATTATGTTTTTATTTCTACTTATTATTATTTACTCTATTTTGCAGCTTCCTGAAACTCCCCTAGCCTGTCCCTGCAAGCTGTCTGCCTGCAGGGCTCTTACTGAAATTGGTAGAAATCCTCCTATACCGCACTGCTAGAGCATGGCTTCCTCTGAAGCTTTGAAATGAGTACAGTGCATAAAACTGAAAATTATTATTATCCGATGCCTGTTGGATGGCACCTAAGAACTTATTGTCCTCCATCCATGTTTATCTTACATGAACTAGCCAGTGCTCGTATCAGTGCTTTCACGAGCAAGACCACAGTAGAGGGGAGTGAAATGCTACCCTACGGTTTCATGATCACTTTAAGCTGATTTAATGGCAAGGTGCTGTCAAAAAAGGTGAACTGGCCTTCCCCCCCCACCCCGCTCAGCCGCCAGTCCCATGTGTGCACTCTTCCAGATGGTGAGAACCTCACTGGGGCAGGAGAGGAGGAGAAGAGCTCCATGTGGGCAGGGAGACTCTACCCCATCCCCTGAATCCTTCAGCTACCCCCATCTCCAGTGGGAATATTCCCTCCCAGCCTGGTTTGGTGCCCCAGGTGGTTGGGTGGCGGTGGGGGTGCGTATAGAGCACATACATAGGGTGATCCTGTTTTCAGAGCTGATGAGTCAGCAGCGTGCAGCACCTATGCACTCCTTGTGTTCTACTTTAAAGGAAAAAATAACATGAGAGAAAAGCTGTCTCACGGCAGCATGGATGAAGGCACGGGAGTGCCTTTATTTTAACCTCCTCCCAATTATGGTTCTTGCTGAAACTTTTATTTTTGAGGCCAAAGTGTTCAAAGCTTGGCCTCAGTACAAACAGATCATTGAAAAAAAAAAAAAAAAAGGAAACACTTCAACCTCCCAGCAAAGCAGGGTGGCATTTATTTATTTCTTTCATTGCAAAACTATACCGTGCCAAGTAAAATCGTGCTCTAAGAGCTGTTCTACCAGTCCCGAAGCACTGCAGAACAACACGTGCTGGCCCCACCTCTGCAGCCTCCCGTGGGCCCCTGCGCATTTTCACTGGGTAGAGGATGGGGAAAGGCTGGGGAGCAGGTGGCAGAGTTCACCGGTCCAGGGTCATGCTGGTGAGAAATCCCCATACTCAAGGGATGTCGCCAGTGGCCTTTTGATGGCTTTGGTAGCCTCAGGATACAGAGTGAAGTCGAATATAGCAGCAGTGACCGTCTGGAGGCATTGGTGGGATTCCTGGGTTTGCAGCTGGGTTATCCACAGCTCCTTCCCTGAACAGTGTGTAAGATGCTCCTTGCCCTCATGTAAGCAGTTGAATTAATAAACCGAGAAGTTTATCTGGAAGCTCTGGACTATCACAATAAAATCGACGAGTGCAAATGTAGAGGCTATATAATGAGAGTGATATAAAGAAGAAAGCTTTGCCATCACATCATTAAGGACTTACACAAGGGAGCGGTTAAAGTATCCTTTGGTTCAAAAAAAGTTACTGCAGCTGTGCAATCACAATTGCTAAAAGCTGGTGGGTCCAAGTGTGACCTCTGTGACCTCGGTGGAGGTGCTCTGGTTTCACCACACATCACAGACCTGCTTGTGCACAGGAAAACAGGGCATCTTCAGCCCTGCAGAGCTGCTTTGCCTTTCACGGGACCGAGGGAAGGGGGGCAGCAGCTGTGACAGGTGCTTGGGCTGCAGAGGGAAACGACTCCCTGAGTAAGGGGGACCCTATTTGTCCACACCAGGTTTTTCAGAGTAGAAAAGCCATCCATGCAACGTAGAATCATAGAATGTCCTGAGTTGGAAGAAGTCCACAAGGATCATCGAGTCCTCACACCATGTGTCTGAGGGCATTGCCTAGCTCTTCTTGAATACTACCAACACTAACCTTGCACTTCGGGGAGTACATTTCTAACACTGTTCTGTTCTGACTTTTAATGGCGTGTGGAAATTCAGAAATCTTGCACCAACACAGGAACCAGCACCTAGCAAATCAGAGCAGTTGCTTTGTGGCTGGACTGACCTCTGGCTTTAGTTCAACCCATCCCAAATCCAACCCAAACCCAACAGCAGCAGCAACTCTACACTCAGACACCATCACCAGCCCTGCTGCATCAGTGCCAGCATTTGACAGACAGCCCACCCCTGAGATCTTGCTTTCACCCTCCTGCTCCCCGCAGGCTGGCGTCCTTCCACCTCCACTTCCCGCACATTGCTTCAGAGGGAGCCCTCACAATGCTGGGCTCGGTGCCACGCAAGGGGAGCACACCCAAAACCCAGCCCTTCTTGCACAGTCAATTCTGCAGAAAGATCTCTGCAGCTGTGTGATGGATGGTTTGCTTTGTCCCCCTTCTCCAGTTCATTGGCAAAGAGCTGGAGCCAAAACTGACCTATTCCCAGTGCAAATGGCCACAGAAGCCTTGGAAGGGACATATCCGACATGGACTCTGTCTTTTGTAGGTGGATCATAAAGCACTCATCCTCGTTTGCTGCCACTCTCAGCTATGAGGAAGCTTCTCCTCCCTGAAACTGGAAAGATCATGCAACAAAATGTTCCCAGTCATGTGCCAGAGCATCTGGCTGTCACACAGCCAGACAACGCTCAAGCAGTTGGACAAGATTTGTTTCTGGAGGAAAGCCTTAGCTCTACAGCATGCAAGAGATGTCTTGGAAGCAAGACCATGCTACTGCGGGGGCCACCCGCCTTCACCCCGGCAGCGTGCATGTGTGCATGTGTGTCCCCACTGCAGCCCCTTGGTGCATGGGTGATGATGGGTGAGGGCTGCTTTGGGACCAGCAATGGCCAGAAGATCCCATCACTGTGGACAAAGATGGGGATGACCTAGGTAGTTGACAGAGGAGTGAGGATAAGCTGCAGTTTTTCTTACCCTATGCATGGCTCGGATGGGTATGGCTCTTCAAGCAGCAGGGGAGAAGTAAATGAAAAGTGAGCACCCCATATGTAGTGTTTGGTGGGATCAGGGTTTGATGTTCATATTCAGTCCTGATCTCCAGGAAAGGCTGGAGATGGGATGGGGGTGGCCTTGAGAGCCACACTGCTTGAGACCCAGCCTACTCTTGCTGCTTTGAGCAGGGGTTGGGCCAGGTCATCTCCAGTTAGTCCCTCCTGGCCTGTGTTATTCTGTGATTTGATAATCTTGAGAAAACTATATAGGTCGTTTCAAAGAGTTTCCATTTAGTAGCACCCAGTAACAGTCCTCCAAACACCTTGGTTGTCAACCTCGGAACAAATTACACCCTTTGGAAAATGTGCAACTCAGCTGCTCTGTCGTTTCTGGACTGGAGATGGATCTTACTTATGGTAATTTGAGATGCTGAAGTCAATGGTGCCTTATGGCTATCAAATGGTTGGTTTAATATAATATCATTCAACTAAATACCTATCAGCCAGAAAGGTTTTGTATGATGCTATCCAAGGGAAACAAGGTGTTTCCAGTGAAAGGGAGCAGTACCTATGGATCCTAAACAACAGGCATGTCCTTCTACATAGCCATTCCTGCAGCCTGGAATTAGGCAGTCTGCACCTGAAAAAAAGAGCTGTTTAAAGTAATTCCCTGTGGCTCCTTCATTTGTTCTTCACTCTCCCATTCTCCTCCTTACCTACCTTCATCATACCCTTGAAAATAATCCCCAGGAGAAAAAGCATAGCCTCCTGGGAGCAATACAGCAGCATGGTGAAGAGGTTTCTCTGTATTTCCCACTCCAGGAGACTAAAGGAATCCTCCATTCTGTCTCAGACCTGGGGAGATGGAGCAAACCACTGCCTCCATCCTGCTATCCCTGCAGGTCCAAGATGGCTTAGTGGCTTTTCAATTACAGGGTGTGCCTTCCCATACCACTCCTCCCTTCACCTGCCAGAGCAGGACCACATCATTTCCATGCAAAGCCCCAAGATCTGAACTCTCCAGGGCACAAGTGGATGCTCTCCTGTCAGGATATTCGTGTTTTCCTTCTCTGGATGACTAGGTGCTCATTACCATAGGCAGCAGCACCGCAATGCTGGCTTCCCCTGTTCCTGGACAGCCCTCTTCCTGTGCTATGAAATCCAACTCTTGTTAAATTATTACGGCTTCTTTTATTGCCAGGGTGCTACATCAGAAAATATGCAGATGTCAAAAGAGGGTTCCATTCGTTATCGCTCTTCAGCCTTTGATTAACATTAAACACCTCTATAAACTTGGTGCCACATCACAGACTTCCCAACACACCACCAGCAAGTCTGCTTTATGTGACCAGAGAGGTTTGCAAATAGGTTTTTTTTGAAAAGTGGTTTTAAAACAAGCGACTAGGTAGGTCTGCAGAGCTGAGTTCTTGTTAACCTTTCCACAGACAAAGGCACAAATCAGAAAACCCAGGTCAGATAACCTATCTGATGCTTTCAGGACCCTGAGCCTTGAACAAGGACCTTCCTATACAACCTTGAGTGGTCAAATACGATGTATTTGGGTTGGTTTTTTGTTTGTTGGTTGGGGTTTTTTTGTTGTCGGGTTTTTCTGTTTGTTGTTTGCTTTTTGTGGGTTTGTTTTGTTTTGTTTTGTTTTCTCCAGCCTGCATTTACCTTCCCAGTTGCTCCCTTGGTCCCCAGAGCAAGCACCAGCAGAAACCCCTCTGCACCAGGTGATGACACATGCCTAGAGAAAAAAGAACCACCCCTTACTTTCAGCCACTGATGCTCCTCAAGGCTTTACTGCTATGACTCCCCTGCAAAAAAAATCTTTTGAATTTGTTTTGATATTCCAACGAGTGCCATTCAGAGAGCAAGGAGAACCCACAGAATGCTTGCAGCCACCCAAAAACCAAGGCACGTACACACACCCCCTCCCATGATGGCTGCTACTAAGGCAACTCATAGCCTCCTTGAAGACACCTGCCTAAGCAACCGTCTCAGTGGTGAAGCCACACTTCGAGTTTCAACACTGGAATAACCTGGTGGGGTCTGGAATGCAAGTGCTGGCTCAGATGGGATGTCAGGGACACTTTCTCATTCTCTTCAAACCACCTTCAAGAGTTAACAGGGCGTTGTATTGTGGCAGAGCCACCTCCTGCCATCTCCCTGCAAGGGAAGTGTCAAGTGACAGGCTGGAGACAAAACTCAGCGTCTATACAGCACTTGCTTTGCACCGCCACGCTTTTACTGCTCCCTCCGCGCTGAGGTAGGGAGGTTGTGCGCAGGAATGCTGTTTCGGAAGGCGATCTCTATCTCTGTGGTGAAACACACATGCCATGAGATGGAGCTGCTGCTCTGTGAAGGTTCCTTATGAAGCTGCAAGGCTTAGGGGAATTTTTTTTTTACCTCTTTCCTGAAGTCAAGGAATCACTCACACCAGTCCCGTCCATCCATCCTTGCCAGTGCTCCCACAGCCTGGTACAGCCCTGACAGCCACCCCCCTTCCCACACCAGCCAGACACACAGACACACGTTTCCTTTTGTTTTCAGGTCCACACCTAGTTTTTTTCTTTGCATTGTGAAGGGCTGGCTACTCATCTGTAATTCAAAAGAAAGCAATGACTCACTAGACTACAGCACTTTCCAAGGCAAAGTATCTCATGCATTTTGCAGGCACTCTGACCCGTGTTATGAAATAACCTCTATTTGTGGCACATATTCTTCCCATCGTCATGTCCTTTGCAAAAACAGAGGGCTGGAGTTTCCATCCTTCACAGGCACCCATGCAGAAAGTGGATTTGTGCTTAAAGTACATATTTTCATTGAATGCAAAATGCCATCACTCTATAACTTTGAAAACCTGGTTTGCTACCCTCTGGCGTTAACCCGGCCTTGTGGTGTTCACAGTATGTTTTAATTAAAAGGTAACAAAAATCTAAAGTTTCACTTTTGCCAGTAAGCTTCCAGGCACCAGGGAGGGGGGCTCAAGGGCAGGTGAAGCCTCGGCTCCCAGGCCCTCATATCCTAACCCCATGTCCACCACAGGGGACACCATGAGCTGGAGCTGCAGCCCCTGGTTTCCCTAAGAGCAGCAGGGGAGGGGGTTGCAAAGGAGCTTAACACATAGCGGAGAGGTGCCTTACCTTGCACAACAAGGCCGTCTCCAGAGCTTTAGGGCTGCATCCTCCATTCCCAGGCCAAAGTGGGACAGAAGACTCTGCCTGTCCCTGCCGCCTGCCTGATCGTGCCTGTCTTTTCCCCTGCAGGAGAGTGGGTCTCTCAAACTGGTGCACTTTGGGCTGGTGTGACCAAGAATGGGAACCCCCTTCACTACCAAAACAAAGAAGGAGAAACTTAACTGAGATGGTGAAGTTCACAGCAAGTTCTTCAGAGACCTTCCAGCCATCCCTGAATCCAACCATGCAGAAGACAAAACGCCAGGCTTATAAAAAGTGCCGCCCTTAAACATCCAAATTATTTCTTGGTTAGCATGAATGTGTTCGTGCACGAACTGTTCCATGTTTGCTTATGGAGGGTGATTTGATGACATTTTCATTTTGTTGTTCAAAGACATTTAAAAAACAAGTAATTGCAGATCCCCATTTATTGTACAAATGCAATGCTGAATAATTTGAGAGGGGGGATTATTGGACAAATGCATAAACTTCTCAGGGGAAAGTCTGTACTTCTTTGTGCATTATATATTTTAACAATCTTCGCTTGGAAGCAGATTTGAATTTCCACTTAAGGCTCTGAAAACCGTCCTATTGAGATACCAGCAGATAAAATCTTCACTCAGGATACCCCTGTGAAAGAGCAGTCTTTCACAGTCGGCAGCATTTTTCGGAGAATGCTCTCAATTTTCATATCTAGATATATCATCTTAGTTGAATAGCCATTATTTTGCCTTGAAAAAAAGATGCGGAGCCTCTTGAACATCATTCCATTGGAGTCCAGATTTTAATCTGCCGCCTCTAACCAGGAAGAGAAAATGTACTGAGGAGGTAACGTCACCTGTTTGAGACCTCTAGGTTTTTTGTGACAGTGAAGAGGGGCAAGCATCATCACAGGTCTGTCTTCCCACCACCTAATAAGGTGCAACATGTACGGACGCAGATTTTTTGGACTCTACTGTAGGCACGTGTGGGGGTTAAGCTTGGTGTTTTTTGGGAGCATTGGGTAGTTACAACCCAAAGCCCATGAACTTCTTGAAAACGGTTTTGTGTGACCAACAAATTTGTACAATGAATGGACTGAAAATAAAAGCACAGTGTAAAATAAAAAACAAACCTGCCAGCCGTTAGAAGTACTTTATTAAGAAAAATTCCGCATTTATCCAGATAGTATATTTGTGTTCGTTGTTGATCAGCCATTTTCCTCTACAAGCCAAAATCCTACTGAATTTCTGCTGCACGACAGGTGATTTTGATCTCACTAGAAAAACTCCCAACCTGTTTTGGCACTTTATCCAAATTGGTGCCTTTCCACAAGTATATTCGAAGAAGACTTTTTGCTTTGCAGGTTGAAGGGAGCGAATGAGCTGCAATGGATAGGCTTTTGTACACTCAACAGGGAAAAATTAATAAAGAGAGCTTTGAAACAGATCAGGCTGCTGCGTCACCTCTCGGCGCAGAGCTGTGCCTGTAATGGCTGTGCTTCACACAGCACTCGGAGGTGAGCACGCCTTTAGTGTCCTATAGATGTAAATTTAATTTCTGAAATACACACAGCGCAACGATGGACGGCAGCTATCGCGCGTTTGTTCTGCATAAGATGCTGCGATGCGTTGCTTTGCCGTACAGCTATTTTGCTGAATTGCAGCCATATTTCTGTCAGTACAAGTGATGGTCTATATGAGGGATTAATCTGACACCAGACAGTGATTCTTAATCCTTCAGTATATCATAATCTATTTACTTTGCATGCTAAGAGGATTTCAGCTTAAAAATATACAGGAAGTGATACTAGAAATGTACATAAGATCCAGAATGCTGTTTCCTAAAATCACAGTTTTTCATAAAAATTAAAAAAAAAAAAAAAATCCTCTCATGGCTTTCTTGGAAAAGTCCTGTCTGTCCTGAGGAAAAAAAAAAAAAGGGTTGAATAGGGATTTAAAGGGATTTAACTGGAAATAGGCATATGTTTTCCTTTAGGCTTCAGCCCTCTGACCGTTTTCACCCTCCTTTTTCTGCTCAGCTTTTTGTGCTTGGCCATACGACATGAAAGAAGAGCTCTCCAGTATAGCAGGTTCCTTGGCTTGGAGTTAGACTGGCAGATTTTTATTAACAAATTCAAAAAAAGGTTTGGAACCAATGTGGGATTTTATGTGCGCTAACTGCTACTCAAAGTGCATGAATTAGTGACTGGCTAATGTAGAGGTCATCACAGGGAAAACCACAAATGGTTGGGAGCAATGGCTCCTTATTCAGCTGTAATCATCTGTTTTCTTTGCGCCCTGCCAGAAAGGCTGTCTACGAAATAAACGTAATAAGCTGTGTTAGCGGGTACACCTCCCAAAATTTATAATTTCTAATTATAATTTTTTAGTAATTTAAAACATGCTCAGCCATAACACTTTGCATCCACAAAGCATATCCTGTACCCGAACTGGCAATTGGTCAACCCAGCCAGCATCAACCCTTCCCACTGCTGCATGGCTGGGTGCTTCTCAGGATGTTCAAATCACTGTCTGGCTCTACCACATGTGGAGGGTTTAAAAGCAAAGCTTACCAAGAGGGGATTCTACTCGGAGCAAACACTCTGATGACAGCAAAGAAATCATGAATTGTTTCAGCCCTGTGGTACACCAAGCATAAAAAATACTGGCAGCCCAAGCTGGATAGGACTCTCTCCCCTCTGTCCCTCTTTTCCTTCCCAAGTTCTGGCCCATGACTTACTGGCAGGGAAGCACCAGGTGCCTTTGGAGCAGGTGCCAGCACTCGGGCAAGAGACAAGAGCTTCACCAGACTTGTGCCCGGTAACCCGATGTCTCAGCACCAGCCCCTGGGCCACCGGTGTGCTCAGTGCAGCACCATGATCCAGCAGCAAATGCTCTTTAAAAATAAATAATACTATTATAATAGTAGCCGAGCACCCAATCGCCTTCTTGCTTCAGGCGTGAGGCATTGAGTTACCCAGGCAGCTGTTTCACAACCAGTCTGCCCCAAGAAAGCCCCGTGATCCCGCCGGTGCCTGCTCCCAGCACCGGGCACCAGGCAGCAACTGTGCCGCGGTACCTGCCAAGACTTGTGCTCGGTGCAGCAGCGCCTGTTCAAGCCTCAGGGGAGCCCATGGTGGGAGAGTTCTGCTCTGCCGCCCAAGTCCCAGCAGTGTGGGCGTGCTGCTGGTGAAATGGGGTTGGGGGGAGAGTGGGCACCCCCAAAAGACGGACATGACTCTCCCCAGCTCACCTGCCGAACGGCATGAGTCACATCTTGCCCACGCTGCTGGCACCAACCCACAGGCAGCAGAAGGAGGACGAGGCCTGACCGGTAGGCAACATGCTAGTTAGTCACCAGGGATTTTTTTCCAGGAAGGTTTACCTAATATGAGGAAAAAAAAAACCACTCAGTTTTAATTGTTTTCCAGCAAAGCGGTTGCTCCCACTCGAGTTGTGCTCGTTGACCTTCAAAGAAACTCCATGGCTGGGAGAAATGCAACAAAAAAATAAAAAAATTAAGCCAGCCGTTGAGGGCAAATCCATTATTTGATGTGATCAGGAAAAGTCTCCTCCGTGCCCCCACCGCCAGCCAGGCTCAGCGACTGCTGCTGTGCTCCAAGTCTGCATGAGCGGGACTGGAAAATGCCCACAGCCCAAACTGTGGTGTGGGGGACACTGGATAAGCAACCAGGCTGCGGCACTGGGTGCTGCTGGATGCCCAGAATGGACGGGGGATTCCCTTGGGGGATGTGGACACCCCTCAGAGACCCGAATTCTGAAACAGATCCTGGACCCAGCTGCACTGTGGGACAGTGGATGAAGAGGTTTAGGACCATGTCACCAAAACCAAGGGAGTAAAATTCAGGCTTCCCCCCCACATGTGTCTCGGCAACACTGATATATATATATATATATATATATGCGCATATACTGCGTTATAATGAAATTCAACTTTAATAGAATAATTTAGGTTGGAAAAGACCTTTAAGATCAAGTCCAACTATAAACCTAACACTGGTAAGTCTCACTAAACCATATCCCTACATGCCACATCTATTAAGGAAGGTAAAGTGTGTGTCATTTTTGTTTAAAGAAATGAATGGGGGAGAGGGGTGGCAGGGAGTGGGGTGCGTTATGCACTTGCTGGCTCTTGTCTCTCAGGTGCTTAGTAAATTTGAGAAGGCAACTTCACTTTGTGTCCAGCTCAGACTTAACTCTTTTACAGCTCCAGGAGGACTGCAATAACTTTTTCCCTTTAAAAGAGAGGCTGGTGGTACCCATACTCAGCACACCTGGTCCTCTCTCACACTGCCTGTACAGACACCCTTTGATGTAATGTGTGCTTTGCTACTGCTTGCAGAAGAGAACCATTATTTTGTATGTATTGATATATATATATATATAAGTACTTACATATATGCACTGAAGGAGCCAACAAGGAAAACAGACATTTAAAGAAAAAACCCCTGAAACGGACTTGGCTGCACCCATCACCTCCCGTCTCTCCCTGCTGCAGTGTGGGTGCTGGAGGTCATCGGCTGCTCCGGCTCCCGCCTTGGGGCTGTGCCATGGCTGTGACCCTGGGGGCAACCCCACTGCAGTGCATTCCACAGCAGCCACAGCAGCACATTGCTGGCCCTGTTTGCACCCCACCAGGATGCTGGAGGGGACACAGGGAGGTGCAAACCCCTCCCCAAAGCGGCTGCCAGGAGCATGTCGGTGCCTCAACACCCCCCACAATCCCAGCTGCCCCAGGGATGCTTGGGGACACCAGGGATGGAGGTACATGGCATGGCCTTAGGCACTACTACAAGACCACAGAGAGGATGGAAATTTTGGGATTCTCCCCTCTGACCAGTGCCATCAATGGCCCAAGCAGGATGGTAGTGGCTCCAGGTCTGTGGGAACTGTCCCAGCACCACCGGGCAGCCTCTGACAACTGCAGGCAAGGTCTGAGGAGACAAAAAAAAAAGGAAGCGGGGGAGATTACCACAAGAAATAATTCACCCCTGCCTCCCTGGCTGTATCAGCCAGCAGCAGCTGTGGAGGGAAATGCCGGGAGCCAGGGCTGGAAGCGCCAGTGCCGAACATCCCCCCCGGCACAGGGGGGACAGAGATCTGTCTGTCTGTCTGCATGGCTCTACATCTAGAGGGGTCCTTGCACCCCCCTGTTGCGCAGGCCTGCCCATGGGTCTCAAGTTTGGGAGGGGTCACCCCACTGGGTGGGTTTTTGCTGTTGCAGACAGCGCTTTGCCCGTCTCACAGGTCCCACCGGCACCAGGGTGCAGCAATAAATCGGTAACCAATTAACAATGTCGATTAATGCAAAAGCCAGTCTCCAGTTCACACTCACCAGCAGAGGTGGCAGTGGCCCCCCCTCCAAAGCACTCACATCACACACCCCCTGCCCATCCTGCTGGGACCCCCACGAAGCATTTCCCAACCACCCAGGGAAGTTCCTGGAGAAGAAGAGGCAGAGGGGAGGAAGGACAGGACACCACCACATTGATTAGTTTGGATTTTATTGGGGGCGGGGCACGGAAAGAGGGGCAGTTTGCCTTACAGTGGAAGGGGTAAGTGTGGGGTTACGGCATCAAAAATCACATACACAGCCCCTCTCCCCCTACAGGGCGAAGCCGCTGAAGAAGCACAAGCCTGGCGCAGGCAAGGCTACCGGGCGACAGGGCTGCAGCCCCGACCCGCAAACTCACCAACAGAAGGGGCTAAAAAACCAAAAAATAACCAAACCAAAAAATACCTCCAGAAAGTCATGTCCCCCCGACCACAAAGCAGAGCTGCTTTCCCCTGCATCCCTCCCCCCCAAAAAAAAAAGTAAACCAAAACTTTTTTTTTTCTTTCCTTTTTATTATTTTTTAAAGGTTTTCTTGTTTTTGTTTTCCAAAAGTTTTGGCAGTTTTGGTCTGCAGGTTGGGGATGAGCCGGGCAGCCCTTCCCCCCCCACCCCGGACTGCTGCCCCTCCTCCCACTGCCCCAGCCCTGGGATAGCACGGCTGAGCTCGCACAGAGTCCTCCAGGACGAACGGAGGACGCAAAACAGGGAGATTCCTTTTTAGTGAAGAAAATTAAAATTTAAAAAAGATTTTTTCTTTTTAAAGTTCTGTTCCTTGTTAGACTCTAGATAAATGCCACCCAACAGCATCAACTAAAAATAATCATGGTCACTGGAACGGACCAAGTATTTACATCATTCCTGCCGCTCCCAGCAGCAAGAGGCTGTACAGGACTGGCGAGCTGGGGGGTCCCACACTCAGAGGGGGCGAGGGTCCCCACAGAAGCTGGGGGGCACTGGCAGGGCAGGAGCCAGCCTGCGCCTCTGCCTGGGGGGCAGCAGGGGAGACGCTAGGCTTTTTTTTTTTAACTCCTCTTCTGTTGCATTTAAAAAAATAATAATTATAATGAACCCACTGAAGGGGCACGGGAAGCAAATAAATATCAGTCAGTAGGGATGGGGGTGGCAAGACTCCCGTCAGGGCCATCACCACTGCTAACGAAGAGGGGGAGGAGAAGGAGGAAGAGCCAGAGCCAGAGTCCTGCCTGAGAGGCAGTGGGAAGACCCCAAGCTGGGGGCCCGTGGTGGTGTTGGGGGACAGCAGTCAGCCCCTCACAAGACCTGGAAGCGCCAGGATGCCTGGTCCTTGTAGTCAAGGCAGTCGGGGGAGTTGAAGTTGAGTTTCCAGGAGGCAGCGGCGGCAGGCTCCTTGTAATCCAGGCAGTCGGAGGAGTTGAAGGGCAGCCCGGTGCCGCCGTAACCCTGATGATGGTGGTGATGGTGATGATGGTGGTGGTGGCCTGAGCTCTGGCTCAGCGGGTGGTGGTGGTGGTGGCCAGGCACCGAGGAGGGACCCATGGGGCTGAGCTGGTGGGGATGGTGGTGGGAATGCATGGGCGCCAGGTAGGAGCTGCAATCCACACCCCCGAAATAGGATGAGGAGGGCGGTGTGGGGTAACCCTGCCCGTACCCCCCGCCTTGGCCGTAAGAGACAGGGTAGCTGGCAGAGGTGGCCGCCGCGGCGGGGCCAGCCCGTTGCATGCAGGACGCAGCAGCCGGCGGCAGAGGCTCAGGCACTGTCACCCCCGCCGGCGCAGCGCCGGGAGAGATGGAAGCCGGGCTCCAGATGGATGATGCCGGGGTGCTGAGAGATGCTGGAGCACCTGCTGGGGCTGATGAGGCAGAGCTGGAGGAGGAAGAAGAGGCTGAGCTGGAGGCGGCTGCTGGTGGTGTGAACTGCCCGCTGCTCTCCGAACCCGAGCTCTCACGAGCCGGTGAGGATTTCTTCTTGGCCGGACGGCTTTTGGCCCCGCTGCCGCTCTGCTGCTGCTGCCGGCACTTGGCACGGCGGTTCTTGAACCAGACCTGGAACGAGTAAATGGGGTGCAGGGGAATGAGCAGCGGAACAAGGAGGGGCGGTGGTGTGAGCAGTGGGCCCAGAGGACTCCCCACTTGCCCTGCCGCTCCTCCTCACTCTGGGAGCACCCTGCCAACCTCACCCCAGCACCAGTTCTCCCAGCACCCACACCCAGCCATTAGCGCTACACTCCCCTGCACCTCGGGAAAAAAAAGTCCCGCCTGGCATCCAGGCCACCCCACGTCCTGCCCCAAACAAGGATGCCCAGGGCCAGCGGCTAGAATGTCCCAGCTTATACATGTTCCCAGCACAGAGAAAAAAGATGATTTTGGGAGACAGACCCTGAATGGGGTGCTGCCTGCACATCCCACCCTGTTGGGCATCATTATGTGGGGACCAGTGCCAGAGGGAGCACCCCGGGAAGGACCCAAGCAGTGGGGCTGCTACATCCAGGGGCACGTGGAGGGAAACAGAAAAATAAAAATAAAATTAACAAAAAGAGGATAAAAAAGAAAAATAAAAGTCCCCCACTGCCCAGATGCCCCCACTGCAGGACAGACAAGCAGTCAGGACCTCATGTGCATCCCAGCCCCAAGGAAACTGGGATGAGCCCGGATGGAGAGCCGGGTCTGAGTTGTGCCAGCCCAGCCAGGCTGCCCTCACATCCCACCCAGCCCGTGACGGCACGGGATGCCCCCCGTGCCAAGCCAGTACCTGGACTCGGGATTCAGGTAGGTTGATCTTCAGGGCAACCTCCTCCCGCATGAAGATGTCGGGGTAGCGCGTCTTAGCAAAAAGCGCCTCCAGCACGTCCAGCTGCGAGCGGGTGAAGGTGGTCCGCTCCCGCCGCTGCTTCCGCGGGGTGGCTGGGGAAAAGCACCGCCACGCCAGTCACGCCAGGTCCCTGCGCATCTCCCGCACCGCATCCCCAGCATGGGAATCCCAGTACCCCCGGGGCAGGGGCCTGAGAAGCATCCCCTGCTCTGAGCCCGACAAGCGGCAGTGCCACCTGTAAACCCAGCCAGTGCTGCCCGCCGGGGCCGGACCCTGCCCCGCTGCAGCCCAGGCGAGTGGCGCGGGACTGGGGAAGAGTCAGGCCTGGCCCCGGCAGCAGCAGCAGAGAGATTTCGTTGTGTTTAAATAGATCTACTTTTTTTTTTTTTTAATCTTGAAAAATCCCCGCAGGAATGAAGGAGCCCTGGGAACAGGAGGAAATTCAGCTGCTGTCCTCCCCTCCCACCCCAGGCTATGGGCAAATTGGGGTGCACCCCCACCCCACCCCAAACTGTGTGGCCCCATGGACTCCTACAAACCCTCCCGGGATGGAGTTTTTCTCCCTCTGCTTGCTCCCGGGCAGGACCCGCCAGGGCGTGCGTGGGTAATCGTGTGGGTGGGGAGGGGGTTGCAGCGCGGGACACTCACCCGGGTACCCCACGGAGGGATGCAGCAGGTCCATGGCGGGGCCCGTCAGCCCCAGCCCGTTCATGCCGTAAGGAGGCTGTTTAAGGTAAGACATCATGCTAAAAGCCGGGCACGTTTCCTCCAAAGTCCCGCAGAAAAATTTAAAAAATAAAATAATAATAATAAAAAAATCAAATGTGTGGGGTGGGGAGGTGGGAAAAGAAGGGGGAAAAATAAGCCCCAACAAAAACAACCCCCGAAAAAAACCCAAACAAGAGGCAAAAAAAATTTAAAAACCAACAACGATTAAAAAATGGAGCACAAAATCAGTATAAAAGGAGTTTTTTTCGGTCCGTCCCGCCGTCACCGCCGCGCCGTCCTTGAGTGATCGCCGGCAAAAGGAAGGGAAAAAAAAAATAAAAAAGAAAAAAATAAATAAAACAACAACGAGGACCGGGAAACAAAAAGACGGATTTCTTCCCCGCGTAGAGGCGAGGCCGGAGCGCCTGGGAAGAGAGCAAGAGAGAGGCGAGTTAGGGGTCCGGCCGCCCCGAGTCCTGCCGAGGGGCGCCCCGGGAACTTGGTGGCTGCGCGCACCCCGGCGCCGGGGCACCGGGCAGACGGCCTTCAATTGCAATTTTTTTATTATTAATATTATTATTATTATTTGGTTTTATTTTAAACGAAGACGAGTTGCGTGCAAGTGGCGAGAGGCAACAGTGCCCGGCGATGGGTAGAGATAAAGCAATTATTTAAAAAGATAATTGGATTAGGAATCAAAAGGAGGTGCCAAAGGAGGGAAGTATAATTAATTTAAAAGCGAGCAGACAGGGACGTTTTAATTAGAAATGGATAAGAGTTATAAAGGGAAAAAGGAAAAGAGAGCGCGCAGGCACCCGAGCGGGCGGGCGGCCGGCGCCGACAGCCCGGGCCGGGACAGCGGCGGGGCCCGTTCCGGGGCTGGGGGGGCTTCCGGCAGAACCGGGGGGGGGACACACGGGACACGGCAGCCGCCGGCTCGGGAAGCAGCGGCCGGGCTCGGTGGCAAAAAGCAGCAGATAAACGCGGACGGGAGAAAGGGGCGGAGAGACCCCGGGCGGCCCCGCCGAGACCCGGGGGCGGCCCCTTCTGCCGAGGCCGGGACCCCCCCCGCGGCGGCATCGCGGGCATCCCGGCCCGCGGAGTGGGGGTGACGGGCAGCCCCCAGCAGGCCGGGGCCGGTCGCAGGTCGGGCGGCAGCGCCGTGACCCAGCGTTGCATAACTTTGCCGAAGAGCACGGCGGAGCGGGACCGTCCCGGGCGGCGACAGGGGAGAAAGCGAGAAATAAAAGAAAAAAAAGAAAAGAGAACGAGGAAAATCCCGGGGCAGCTTCAGCCCGGCCGTGCCCACCCCCTGCACACACATACGCACCCCGGGCGCGGTGCCGCCGGCCCGCTCCGTCCCGCCGCCCGCCCCGTCGGGGAGCGCGGTGCCCGCCGCCCCCGCCCGCCTCACCTGCGCGGCCACCTGCGGAGCGACCGCCGTAGCGGGGGCTTGCGTGCAGGGGGGTAGCGGGCGGGGGGCGCGGAGGAGGTGGGGGGAAGAGTAGGGGGAGGTCAGGCAGGTGAGGGGCAGTCTGGGGAAGGGGGTCGGGGGGGGCGATGCCCGAAGCCGAACCGCGGACCCCCAACTTGTCGGGGCGCCCCGCGTTACCTTGCCAGCGGCCCGCGCTGTCGGGGCGATGGAGCCCTGGCCCTGATGAGGATTGATCACCTACCCCCGGCCCTACCCTTGTATGTGCGCGCAAAGCATCTGCGTAACCAGCCCGGCGCCAATCCCCGGCCGCTCCCCGCCTGACTGACAGCCGCCCAGGCAATGGCAGCGCAGGGCGCCGGCTCCCTCCGCGCCCCCCCCCACCCCGCTCCGCGCCTCTCCGCGCTCCCCCGCGCACCCGGTGCCGACGCGCCCGGCCCGGGCCCTGCGGCTCCGAGAAGTGGCCGGCGGAGCAAGGCGTTGGAAGGGGTGGGTGCGCAGGACCCGCGCAACCTCCGCGGAGGGGATAGGGGGTGGGAATCGTTAGAGAAGTTGTGCGAGGGTAGCCGCTCCGCGACCGCGCAAGTCTGCCTGTGTCCCCCGGCAGCCCCCTGAGCCGCTCCGCGCCCCCGCGGGCCGAAAGCACCGCGGAAAAGTTTCGGCTGCTGCCTGCACCGGCGCGGCGGGCGCTGCTGGGGGGGGAGGCGGTGTGGGGAGCGGGAGGAGGCGGGGTCCCGGCCCCCCCCCCGGCGTCTGGAGGTTCGCCCAAACTTTGTGCTTTAAAATAATAATTAAAAACCAGCGGCCGCACCTTTCCCCGCGTGTCCTGAATTCAGGGGCTGCACCGCGCCGCGGGGAGCGGCCCGGGGGCGGCAGAGAGACGGGTGCGGGGGGGAGAACGGGACCCACCCGTCCGCGCCGCTCCGCACCGCTGCGCGCAGCCCGACTCGTTGCCCGCAGCGGCGGCAAAAGCGGAGCGGCGCGGGGCAGGCGCGGAGCGGCGGGGTCGGTCCGTGGGAGCGCGGAGCGGGGCGCTCCAGCCGCACGGGCAGCGGAGCGGTCCCGGACCTGTAACGAGGGCTCGGATGCGCGGCTTTTGTTGGTCTCCTCAAATCAACTCCCTCTAATTGCAGTTGGAGCTGAAAGCGAGCTAATGTTCAAAGGCGCTGCCCGCCGGCCCCGACCAAAGCGCAGTTTTCTTTCTCCCCCATGGTATTTTATTTTTCTTCTCTTCCTCACGTTTTCCCGGGCGAGAAGGGAGCCGTCTGATCAGGCCGGGAGGGAGACGATGGGCCGAGGAGGGGAGAGACGAGGAGCTTTACAAGCTCCTCCGCTCGCCCGCAAAAGTCAGCGACACGAGCACTTCGTCCCGCAACAAAGGCGCCGCGGCCCATTCACAAAAAGCGAATAGAGGAGGAAGAGGGAGAAGGGAGGGTTGGGGGGGGGGGCAGTTCCCCCCTTTTCGGCTCCCCTTCCCCTCGCGATTTGCCCCGATCCCGCCCGGGCAGTTCCCGGGCCGGTTTGCGCTCCCGCGGCCCCGCCGCCTCCTCATCACTTCGCCTCGCCGGGGAAGCCCCGGTCCTGGCGGGCAGCAGCCGCCCCCCACACCGGGGGGTATGTGTACCCCCACAACGCTCCCCGCAACCACCGCGGTTGCCTAGTCCCCAATTGCGGGCGCCTCCCCGCAGGCTCGGCGAGGGGCTGCGGGCAGGGCGGGCGCAGGGCTCGCCGCCCCCCGGGGCTGACGGTCCCGGCCCCCCTCAACCCCCCTTTCCCTCTGCCGGACGGAGCGTGCACCCTCCCCGCTGCGCCCAGGTAAGGTCGGCGGCCGGGCGGAGGCTGCGGGCGGGCAGGGGGCTGGGCCGCGCGTCCCCCTGGCCCCGCCGACGAGGAAGGGCAGGGGCAGCTCGGGCTGGCCACGGGGCGGGGGTGCTCTTGCGGCCGGTTTCTGGGCTGGGGGCCGTAGGGATTGGGACCCTCTTATTTTTCCCGCAGCCCAGGGGCTGAGTTACTTCTTTCGAATTATAAGACAGACAAGCACCAGCCACCCGGCGTGGGGGGAGTCCGTCTGCACTCGCGGCCTCCTCGCCCCTCGGGGCAGCCCCAAGCTTTGGGGCTCAGCAATTCCCGCTGTCCAGCCGGCTAGGCAGCGCCATTGGCTTTGCCGCCCTCTCCCCTCCTGAGCCTCCGCCGCCTTCCGCGGCAGCGGAACACTCGGGGCGTGTGTCCCCCCATTTCCCGGCCCCTGTATCTTGGAGGGGAGGGCAGAGGGTCACGGCGGAGCCGGCTTTCCGCCGCGCCTTCCCTCCCGGCGGCGGGGCGCTCCGCGCATCCTCCTCAAATTCGCAGGGGGCCAAACCCACCGACGGGCACCGGGGCATCCCCCCAGCCTCCGGCCCTGGGCCGGTACAACCAGCGGGCATCGGCGGCCACTCGCACAAGGCCGGGCGCTTCCTTCCTTCACGGGGGAATATTTTTCTGGCGGTAGCGGGAGGTCACGGCGGGGAGCAGGTCGCAGTTGCACCCAGAGCCGCCGCCGATGCGGGGGGGGGGGTCTCTCCCGGGACGGCAGCCGCCTCCCCACAGGGTTTGGGCTCCCTCCGGCTTCGCCGCCCGCTCAAGTCCCCGCGTGTGTGCTCCTTGCACCGCCGCAGCCGCAGCGGAGCTTTGGCCTCGCGTCCCCCGCGCCGGCCGGCGGCCGGCATCGGCCCCGCAGGGAAAAGTTTTGCCTCCCTCTCCCCGACTTGCTTTTGATTAAAAACAAACGAAAAACTTTTCCCTCTGGTGGGTTTCGTTGCGTTCGGCGAAGCCGCGGCGGCCGGGACGGCATGGGGCGGCCGAGTCCCGCTGGCCCCCGCGGGGTCGGGCCCTTCCCGGCCCCCGGACCCTCTCCCCGGCCGGCGGAGGGAGGGTTGGAGGGAGTTTCCCAGGTAAAGAGGAAAGCGGCAGTTACGGTAAGAAAGATTCGGCTTTTATTGAAAATTTTATATATGACTCGGTATTGTAATAAATAAACGAGACGAGCTCCACGAAGGGACAATGCGAGCGCGGGACACGCGTGGGGGCACACGAACGGGGTGGGGTGGCGGGGTGCGGAAGGGGACGCGGCCCGGGCGCAATAAATAACACGGAGCGGCGGCGCGGCCCGGGCCCGCGGGGGGACGCGGGTGGGAAGAGACGCGCTGCCCCGGGCCGCCCCACTTGCAGCCGCTCCCCGGGCTTTATGCCCCGAGAAAACCCCCCGACCAAACCAGAGCAGCTCAGCTCTACTCCCGGGAAAATGGAAAACTGCTGAAATAAAACACTGGTAAATACAGCACATTTTTAATAATAACTGGGGTGGATCTGACCTAACTATAAAATGTAGGTAGCTTATTAAGTAGTACATATGGCAGGACTAGATGAAACCATTCCCAATGTGTTTTTTTTTTTTTTTCCTATATCCCCTTCTCTAATCCTATTACAACAAAAACGTATTTATTTCAAAACTCAGCCCTCCTCCAGCTAAAGAAACCAGGACAGACTTTATTTCTTCTGCTTCTTCCGTACATCTCCAGCATCACCTGCACAGCCGAGGTCTCAGTGATTTCATTTCAAACCCTTTCGGCAGGAGAGCTGAGCCCACAAGGAAACCATGGTACAATGCTAGTTCGCTTGAATGGAAACCAAAAAACAATGGAGCGGGGCCTGGCACAGATTATATCTGGCCTAAGAAATGGAAAAAAGTTTAATTTTTTTTTTTCCAAAACATTTTTTCCCAGTTATGTTGGCATTTTAAAAACGTAAGAAAGAGCCGCGCTGCGATTTTGCCACGGCTGCGGGAGGTCCGCTCACTGGAGGACGCATTTCTCTTCCTTCTTGGCCATCTTGCCTTTGTTTTGCTCGAGGGTCCTCTCCAAATGCTCGTCTTCTTCCTCGGCCCTGCGGAGAGAGGTGGCGAGAAGTGCGGTGAGGGGCTGCGCGGGATGCGCGGCTGCGCCGGATGCGCGGCTGCGCCGAGCTCGCCACAGCCACGGCGCTCACGGACTTGGCCCAAACTTTCCGTGGGGGCCACCCCCCCATCCACCCGACTCACTGCTTCTCCTGGGCGTCCAGGTCCCTGACCAGCGCGTCCCGTTTGTTAACGAGAATAACGAGTTCGTCCAGCAAAAGCTGCTCTCGCCTCTTCTGCGCCTCGGTCTTCTGCCAGTCTGCCAGAGAAAACCAAAACAAAAACAGCGCTGAGACGCCGCGGCCGCCACCGCCGGGACGCAGCCGGCCGCGGCGGGACGGGGCTGCTGCGGCGGGGAGCGCGGTCCGGCAAAGCCCGGCCCAGCCCGGCAGAGCCCACCACAGCCCGGTTCGGCACAACCTGGCCCAACCCGGCCCACTGCCGCTCTCCTCAGCGGGAGCTACCGCGGGGACAAGTGCAGCCCGCCAGCTTTTTATCTTCCTGCCCACCTAGCTTGGGGGAACTCAACAGAAACTTTGGGTCGTTTCGTTGTTTTTTTTTGTTTGTTGTTGGTTTTTTTTTTTTTTTTTTTTTTTCCCACGAACTTGTTTCCTGGATGGGCAACGACATTTAACAAGTTTTCCCCTTCTAGGAGGAAAGCCCATTTTCCTACAACCCGGCTCTTCTTTGCTAATTCCTCGCTCGCTCTTAGCAGCTGGAGGAATCTCACACTGGGCACCATATGCTTCGCAGTAATTTTAAAAGCAGGTATCAGGTAATTAGCATTTTCCTCTTTGAAGTAAAAATACACTTGCTACATATTATCGCGGGGCCCCTTCACCCCCAGCGCTGGCAGGCAGCTCAGGACGGGGCCGCCTCGCTTTTCCCAAAGGGATTTTTCTCTCGCCGCTCCCCGGCCCGGCGGAGCCCCCGGCCCCGTCCGCCGCAGCCCCCGGGGCCGGCCCGCAGCCTCCGGCTCTCCAGCCAGACCGTAAGGGCTTGTCGCTGTCAGTCAAGCCCCAGCCCTCCCCGCCTCCCTCATTAAGAAGGTAAACAATGAAAAGCGGGAGCAGTAGATGATGAGGGAGATAGCAGGACAAATGAGGAGCGGGAGGGAAAGAGGACACCGGCTCCAAAAAAAAAACCACCGGGAGAAGCCATCGCCATCGCCACCGGCTCGGCGGTGTCCTCCTCCTCTTCCTCCTCCTCCTCCCCGGCCGCGCTTCCCGAAGGCGAAGGGGAGAAAGGGTGCAGTCCTTTTGGCTTTCTCCCTGCGCTCTCCATTGCCCTGGGCGATCATGTTAAAACTCACATGGCTGGTGCTTATTCAGATAACCCGAACAATGCTCACCACCGGTTACCATGTGAATCTTCACAAACCCCGCAAGAATGTGGTGGTTCAAATCCCCCTGACCCCCCTCCAAAGCCAAATTTATTCAAGACAGTAAACTGCTCAGAAGCTTTATGAAAGCAAGTGGTGCTAGAGGGAATTCAGCCTTGTATTTACAAATTAAAAATTAGATGCATCATCATGCAATGAAGGTTGGAAGAGCGGCAGAAAGGCAGGAATGTGTAACCACTTTTATCGCGCCCTCGCCTTCTGCCTGGGCACACGGGCTCACGAGTGGATTCGGGGTCCACACACGTGCAGGGAAAACCCACGGCGACCTGTGTGTGCAGAGAGGCTCTGGAGAGGCAAACGTGCACGGTGGCATTTTGCAAGTGGGGAGGGATTTGGTCTGGTGGGCCACTGCCCAAACTTCCCAGGAGTTTTTCTTGTTCTTTTTCTCCTTCATTTTTCTCTTTCTTTGTCAAGTGCATTGCTTCCCCTCCATCATTGTTAAGGAAATAATTTTCCAGGTGTACACAAACTAGAATTGAAGCTACCTGCCGAAATTACTGGTAATCTAAGCCATTTCTCCTGCCACAAAGCTGCTTGAATTTAGGTAGCAGCCTTTTAGATGCGAATATTCAATTCGGTCTCTGGATTTCCACTGCTGCTTGCCCTTTTGCTCCTTTTGGGGAGGGCTCCTTCAGTTCGACCCGTTTAAAACACACCACTCCACACCTCTGCAAGCCAGAGCTTCCCAAAATTGGAGGGTTTTACCCACAGAAGCAAAGCCACTGCATGTGCAATGCAACCTCAGCGTGACAAACCTGCCTTGCGAAGGGACAAACCCGGCTTGTGAGGGGCAGCAGCAGTGAGCCGGACAGAAAAGGAAAGAGACGTGGCAGAGAATTTCATGGGTGTTTCCTCTCCCCAGACGTGTCCCCCAACTTTAAGGTTAACTTTCTCCCTGCTTCTGCTGATACTGTTCTGAGACTCAGTGTCCCCAGCACATCTGGGGACATGAAGTTCTAGATAAAAAGGAGCTTGAGAAACCCCATCTCTACCTGGACTCTACTTAATTTTTTTTTGCAGTTTTGATGGCTTTCACTTAGTTGAAAAGCTCTTATTTTTAAAGCCTTCCCCCCACCTCCTTTATCGCCTACTTCTCCAGTCCCAGCAGCAATTTTAGCTTTTGAAACAGCAAACATCAGTCAAAATATTTCGGCACAGCTTTCGCTCACTCCTTCACTGCTGTTTTTCTCTGTTAAGTCTCTTTCTACAACCTTTAGTTATTGTTGCCCCATCTTATAGGCCTGTAGGGTAAACAACATCATATTAGGACTTCATGGAACAAAACTGGTGGGTTTTTTTTATTTGTTTCTATGTTTTCTTATTATTAGTGTTTGAAACATGCCAGAAGAAAACTTGCTGGCAGGAATATTCCCTTGCATTTTTACTTCGTTCCCTAGAAAAGGAGTCTGACTGTCGTCCCGTACCCCCCCGAAATACAGTAAAGTAGTAATTGGTTAAAAGAGGAACCAGTGCAAAGTATTTAAATAGCATTGTATACGTTATTACATTGCAGTTTTGTTTTATCCAACGAAATACTGCCAGGTAGCAGTTTCAGGAAGCATCCCTATGTTTAAAAAAGCAACCGTGTTCAAGTTTGACTCCTACCTGTTGTGCCTTTTAAGCTAGGATTACCTATAACACCTGTCACATATAGTTACTCAGGCTGACTGCAGCTCTGGGAAGCCACAATATGGGCTGTGATTAATTTGAAGATTTCAGAATAATACTGTTATAAAAGCTACACTCCGGACAAAAATAGGATTAAGCTCTGAGGCAGTATATGAGCTAAAAGTGTTGAAAGCTAAAGCCCCCCATGCCACTGCTCAAGACAGGCAGTTTAAAATGACAGAGTTTGCTAAGTTCATGTTAAAGTAGAAATGTTTTCAATTATTCATCTTCATTGACTTCATATTGTCTTTCCCCCCCCGCACTGCTTCAACTGATAATTACTTTGGGCAAACAGGCGGCTGGTTCCCATAGAAATGCTTTAATAGAAATGGTCGAAAGTTCTTGTAGTAAAACCTTCAACCTCGTCACTATAATAAATAAGCCCGGCACTTTGATGAAAATTAACACTAGTTTTGTAAAGAGCACATTGGGGGATTGCAGTTAGGTCTTATCTTTAGTTCCAGTCAACTAGCAATCCTGAAAGAGTTTGCATCATCATCAGAGCAGGCCATTTGATAGGATTCTGCTGCTGAACCTAATCAATCTATGGAATACTGTGGCTGTGCGGTGTAACAAAGCTAAAATAGATTTACAAATGGGGTTTTAGAGGATAAGCTCCTCCACAGGATTACATATTGATTTTAAATATAAAAAGCTTATCATATAAACCATAACTACAAAAATAGTGAACCTATGCATAAATCCTTTTAGAAGAGCACCCACTTCAAACTATAAGCCAAGAATAAATCAAGATGTACAAAATCCAAAAGAAGATCCATTTCTTGGGCAGAAAATGAACACACCACCCCAAGGTGTGCAAAAATGAACTTATCTTTTCTAAGGAGGCATTAAATCTCGAATGAAAAAAAAAATAGAAAGGAGCAAAAGGAAACGTAGCTGAAAGTAAGGCATCCCGTCACTCGGCCACTGCATGGTAAAAACCAGGCTCTGAAAGGCAGCGCCTTGCTCACACGAGCCGGCCTGCTCCCGAGCAGAGAGCCAGAGCGCCTTCCCGTGTATGCAGCTTAAAACAAACCCAGTAACCTATATTTTCTCTAGCCTATTAGGCAAGGATGTCAGGCCTTTCTTGTTCGGAGCAGTGTCGGCAGCAGGAAGAGAGGAACACTTTCTAGCTAGAAGAAGGTAGCGCGTTACCTCTTTCTTATCTCTACGGCGAAACGGGGGGAGGAAGAAAAAAGTATGCCTTTTTTTTACCACCCTCAGTCATTCATGTGTTCCGCATGAAGTGCCGGAACACTCCAAAAGGCTATTCAGCTGCGTATGCCTCCATTTTAGTGGCTGGCTAAGAGGACACCATCTCCACATCACTGAGCATCGGAACGGTCAGCACCTCCAGACGGCAGCGCTGCCCACACGCTGCCTGCGCAGGCAAGCGGGCCGGCCGCCAATACACCGCCTTTATCTGCAATCAGCAGGCTGTTACCTTTTGCAAGGCGCTCTCTCCCTCTCTTTTTCCCCCGCTTCCTTGTCATCAACTAGCTAAGTAAATTGGTTGATAGATTTTTAAACAGCACAGTCACGCGTGGAAGAGTTAGAGCAATTTACCAAAACAGCAATTATCACCTTTCAAAGACTTTTTGGTTTTTTAAGTTCCAGTTTGGGTTGCTGTGTTCTGCCTTTCTATTAGACAAACAAACCAGTCCTGTCCTGTCCTATTATATATACTTTTTTTTTTTTTTTTTCTGCCTATATATTTCAGGTTTGGAATTGGTGTTGGTGTGAGATCTGTCTTTTCAACTCTTTCAAGGAGCCCAAGTGCTCATTAGCAATCGGCTAAATGGCCTCAGAACAGACAGTGCTCGGGCAGCTCTGCTTCAGGGAAATCGCATTACATATAAATGGCGTGGTTTTACTGGTGCTTCCTAAAAGTGCATCTTTGCGCCCCAGTGTATGTCGGACACAGAAAGTAACACAGCACTCACGCACACATCGAGAGCGAGGTGTTACAGACGTGTATTTTGACATTTCACAGGCATTTCCTTGGGAGAGCTTCTCCTTTAATGTGTTTTTTAGGTAAAAGCAGATAGCTGCTAAAACTTCTAGCAGACTAATAATTTAACTGAGAGTTAAAATGCTGAATGCAGTCTATGTTGTACAAATACAAAACAAAAGCGAAATTCTCCAGCACTTAAGTTTTCTCTCCAAAGCCGCGTTTACTGTATCACCAGCAGAACAAAAACACCCGCTCCCCAAAAAAGACAAAAAAAAGAGGGTTTTGACATCTCTCTCTGAACTTAGAAAAAGGAAATTTAAAAAGGACAGATTTTTGCTCAAGTCAAAATGAATGTGAATGGCATAGGCTGCTACACATTCAAAGGCTGCTGCTAGGACGTTCCAAAACAGTAAAACAGATAAACGGCAATTAAACATTGAAATTCCGGATTTCAGTCCAACTTCTCTTAGCTGCTCTCTGGTTTTAGAGTACTTATGTTTTAAATATTTGATTCCCAATTAATTTGGCTTGCCTCTGCAGAAAGCAATGGATATATTCATGACTCAAGTTTATCCAAGAATATAGTGAACACAGTCTTATGCAAAAAATATAACCACAGATGGAGAGATATGAAAAAGCTACCTGAAACCTGCTGCTTTTTTCCTACAAACTTATGCTACCAGTGAAGTCTCCAAACTAATTAGAATTGATTTATTATGGATCAGGTACCTTATCAGGTGAAGAAAGAAATTACCATGGACAGTCAAAGGGTTGAGAGGTCAATACAGAATAGCAAAATCAATTTGCATTGATTAGACAAAAGGTCCATTTTACAGAGCCCAAAGGATTAACTTTTAAGCAAACATCTTTGAACTATAAGACAGCATTTGTGACTGAGAGGTATAAGCGGTGCAGCATTAGAAAACACTTAAGATATTTAAATAAGAAAATAATGCAAGCAATGGTTTAAGCTATCTGGATGTTTATTTTTTATGATGAATCATCCCCAGGATTATTGTACAATTCACTTGAAAGCCCTACGGAAAGGATGCAATTGTTTCATTTATCCCGTGTGTCAATCTTCCCATGAGTTTTCATTCAGGTAAGGTGACTAAACTTGGGAGAGTTGCAGAGGAGGGAGAAAATCTGTGCAAAGGATCTCACTAATCCCAGTGCTGCTTGTGATGAAATATTTACTTGGCAAATGTAGTATTTTACCATCAAAACTGCTGAGACTTTCTCTTTTTTTTTTCCCCCACAGTGAGATACTGTTGTAAACTAGATCTGAAACGCTAAATGCAAGAAGGCTCCCTTCGGTGGGTCACTCTTTCCCCATTTTCTGCAGCACCCAAAGCAGCGCGATGCCACAGAAAAGCCCAGAGACAATTACTGCAACAAAAAATAATAAACCCCGGGCAAATATTCTTCACCTCCCCATCACTTTTTTCGATTTTTATTCGAAGGAGACCACATTTCTTTGTCCCATATCTTGGACTTCTTTTTTCGAATAAAACTTAAGAATGGGCTTGCAGACCCAGTGTCTTTGCTGTTTGGTAGCAGTTGAAATTATGTGAACATCAGGATTAACTCTTAACTTCAGAAAAGCCTCCATGTTTGGTACTTTAAGGCAGGAAGCATTTTCCTTCCCTCGGTACCCAGCATTTCTCTTACCTTCAATAGCAAGCATTGCTCTTAGCTCCCGGTTCAACAGTTCGTAGCGCCTTTCTAGGTCATGTTCTTTTTCCCTAGGCAAGTTGCAAAAGTTCATCAATATGTTAATTACTAAATCATTAAACACTTAAAAGAACCTTTAACTTACATTGATTTTAGGACTTTTCTCTTTAACTTTAAGCTACTCCAAACAAATGATACACAAACTTAAAACCTCTCTCAGGTGGTATATTCAGTACCAGGGACTTTTCATTTTCTATAATGTTGGCTTTAATTCTGTTAGTTTAACTCTATTGTGCTACAGAACATAATTATTTCAGATTCATCTTTGGAGCGGTTGTTGTGGAATGTCCTAAGTATAAAATATTCCTTTGGATCTAATGAACAAATTCCAGCATCAGCCTATTCACCAAGATAATATGATACGGGAAGTATTATTCTAGATACATTCCGCCCTAATGAATAAAGAAAATTAGACACAGGATTAGAAAGCTTAATATTTTGAAGGTAGAATCTTCTGTCAAGTTCAGACACGGTCAGAAATTCGTGAGCACAGGCTCTTCCCAGGGAAGTATGCAGACATCTACACTAGGTGGCATTACTGAAAGAAATATATTCAGACTGAAAGAAGCTGGAAAGAAGCGCTGAGGGCAGAATGCCTCTGAAAACGAGCAGCGTCTTCTCCCTTCCTTGCCAGTGCTAGTGAAAAAAGTTTATTGTCCTTACATTGCAGTATCAGTGGTGTCATTGCCCCGGGACTGATTCACTAACATCCTTTCAGCAGCCCGGTGCTGCTGAACTAGCAATGGGATTGAGGATTCCTAGGAAGCAGGTAGTGACTCAAATTTTGCTCTCTCTGAATAGTCCTCACCTGGCACAATCCAAATCTGTTTGCGCATTCCTAAAATGTAATTTTATTCTACTGTTGGGCCTTTGAAAATGTAACTCTGTTTAATATTTATTTGATTTTTCTTTTTTTTTTTTTTTCACAGCTCTGGCTAATCTTGTGTCATTGCACGCTTCTAATTTTCAAGTCTGAAATATGAGAAAAACAAGTTACTCGATGTGTTCCACAAATCATCCATGCTACTGACTTTCGAGGGAACATTTTTGAAGTCTAATGGGAAGAAAACAAAAGTTTTGCATCTGTCTGCTGGGTAAATATCCCAGTAAATCATCCTTTCGTAAGTACCCGCATCCATCCATACTTACAGGAGAGAAAGTTGGTTCATTCGTCTTATTAAGGCATTCTTCTTATTAACCAGCATGAACCATTCCTGCATCATAGCTTCTTCTTCTTCTGTGTTTCTTCCTGCAATCAAAATAATTTCACTCTTTATATGGCATTTCACAAACTGAGCTACATATTTCAATTCATGTTTTGGAGTATTGGTCTGCAATATCATTGAGCACTACAAGGCATACGCTCAAATGGCAAAAATTTCATATGACTGCAAGTCCTGCAGCCCAACCCTATTTGCTCCATAAATAAAACTTGAAAAGCAGACATTATTCAGTGTACGTTTTCATGTTCTTTACCATGCTGACACCTCAACCTAAATAAACACCTTTCAGAAAGTACTGTGTCTTTTAAATTCTTCCACGAGAACTATACTGTTGCTATGTTCCAAATGAAATAAATCTTGTTGCTAAAAGATGTCTAGTCCAAACACAAAAACAATCCTTGTGGGCAAGATCCACCCCACCCATCCAAACCCAGCGCAATCAGGATGATGTGGCAGGGATCAAAGGAGCTGCAGAGAGATGACAACGCTGAACCCTCAGCCAAGGCACCTGCTGAGCTTACGGTCCGAGGGTCCCCATGTGTGTATGCATGGACTAGCATCCCTTTCCCCAGTCTGTGTCCATTGTTGCCTCCCAGGCAGGATCAAGACCCTCCATAGCCCACCTTGCAGGCTGTACTACGCTCTGCCAGACTCTATAGGTCTCCATGTTACCACTCCCACACCATCAGCCACGTGGGGGAAAGGGAGACAAGCATCCGGAAGGCTCCTGACTGTCCTTTCAGGTAGCAGGGTTGCTTAGCCAAATTTCACTCTCTGAGCTGGGGGACTAGGAGCAACCACATCAAGGTCCTTTGTGGAGACTGCATCTCTGAGTGACCTGCCATTCTTGTGCCTCAGGTTGAGCTGAGGAGCAAAAATTATACGGTCCTCATCGAATTACAAACCTCACACATTTCTTATGGCTATAGTTAATCTGGGAAGAAATCTGGAATAGTGGCAAAGGACCATGAGCTGGGACTTCTGAGCACTTCTCCCAGCTTTGACACTGCTTCACCAAGAGACTGTGGGCAGAACTCTGCATTTAAGCACCTTGTGTGTAGTAGTATGGGGATAATTGCTCATACCAGTCTGCAAGGGTGCTAAAAGTTAGTTCTTTGGTGTTTGTTGTAAGGGGTTTTGAAATCTCTGATGCAAGGTGCTGTACACTCAGGGAAGCTACCTTATTAATTTCAGCCATAGGATCCCTAGTTGCAGAGAAGCAATTTGAAGCACCGGAAGCTGGAAAGACACCAGAAAAAAAATAATCGTTTGCTCTAAAAGAACACTTTCATTTTCTGGATGGGAGTGTTTGAAATGCTTGCATGTATGTGCCAGCCATACGCACGTTCATACCCCAATGCCACGGCAGTGTGCAAGCCCAGATCTGCACCGAGAGCCACCTCCTCACCCGGCTGTGACCCTGCTGTGGGCAAGGGAATGTCACTGGCCTTCTCCAAACAGTTTGATTCCCTCTGCTGTGGCCTGTGGGCTTGGTGTATCTACACAAGGAAAGGGGTGAAGGAGATGAAGAGGGAAGCTGGTCAGCTTGTGGTGGAGCTGGTGGACCCACACAGTAAAAGTTCCACCATTTGGTGTGCTCTTCTTTCTGACATGAGACATGCCCCCCTATCCATGTAGCAACCTGGGAAGTTCCAGGCTGATGAAACTGTTCCTTGGAAGGGTGCTTTTAGGGTAATACAATTTGCTGGCGGCAAGATGGGGAGGGCAGAGCATCCTAAAGTGGGGATGGCTGTGCAGCCTTTTTCCAAGCAGAAGCAGCAGGGTCCAGCTCCTGGGTGATGGAGCAATAAAGGAAGAAATTTGTCAAGTAGAAATGCTTGACAAATGCATGAACCTCTGCTTCTGGATTTGTGCAGAAAATATTACACCATGGCATTTAGAATAATATTTAGCAGTTCAGCACTCCCCCAAAGAGGATTAAAACTTTTAGGTACACTTTGCCGTTAAGTTACAGATCAAAGGCGTAGCTGTACTGGTTCATCTAACGGCTTCTGCTTTTAGAAGTAGATGACAATCGATATTAGCAAGCTTTCATTGAAATGCACCAAGTAGCTGGAATTTATTTGAGGGAGAGAGCAAGAAAAAGGGGATAGATGGCTTTTTTTCCCTTGCAAAATGATCAGTTTAATCTGTGACGTATGAGCTTACCGCACTGCTCATTAAACAAGTTTCTCCCAACCAGACATACATGGCTATAGCAACATTTTAATCAATTTATGACACGAGATGTGTTGGTTTTGGGGAGGTCTGGGACCTCTGGCTAAAATACGCCATTCTAAATACAAGCTCTTACTGCATTTCAGTTTGTAACCCTTGAAAAAGAAATCAGAGACAGGAATGTTTCAAAGGAGTTTGACTCAACAATGGATCTGAACCTGAACTTCATGCTACGCAATCTCAGGGTAAGAAGATAAACTTAAGATATAAACTTCTTTCTGTTAACGCGTTCCTCCTAAATAAAGTTAGTTGCGACACGTAACGAGAAAAGATGTAGGTAAAGCTTAGAGCTGTCGAGTCAGATCTGAACAGGTGCCTATTCTTATATTTCCACGCTGACACTGAAGCACATGCAATATCCATAGAATAGGCTGGTTTAAAAGTGAGTTAACAAAGTCTTGATTGTTTTTGCAGAATTTTTAATCTGTTTTTGTATTCGCTTTGGACCCATGTGATGCCCTGACACCAGTCATGTGATATCGGCTGTGATAGGCACAAATCCCCGGGCAGTAACAAAAGAAGAAAGAGTAAAAAAGAAAAAGCTGAGAAAAAGCTTGCAATTTGGAAAAAGGCCAATTGTACCCTGGCGAAGGCCTTTTTGATCAGTGAAATGACACATGTGTGCAATATTAATAGCAGTCAATGCTCATATTTTATTTGTTGACCGCCAGCTTTTAAATTCTTGTGCATGCAGCTGAAACAGATTCTTCCCAGGCAAGCAAAATAAAGATGAACTCCCAAATATAAGAAATTTAAATAAATCTTTTCAGCAAATAAATACACTGCCATTAGAGCATTACTTCATTTTTTTTCCCCTTGGTGGACAGAAGCATGTGAAACACTTCCAACAAAGAAAAACTGAGTGTTATTACTGCAGTGATATTGCAAGCTGAATTCACACTTACAATTTCTAAATTAAAAAAAATCAGAAAAAGCCTTTCTTAAACACAATTTCCCAGTTTCACTCTGTAAAACCCTGCTGCTGCTGGTGTTGTTTTTGTTTTCACTTTCCAAGTGTAGAACAAGTATTTAATTGACTTGCTACAATTGCTTGAAAATTAAAATTGGAAAAATATCTGTGTTGTTCTTCGGAAAAAAAAATACTGTTGATTATTTAAATGAAGCGAAAAAAGTGTTTGAGAACAAATCAATCCCCCGCACGCAAAACCTTTATCTGAGTGAGTATAAGACGATGGAAAACTATAAATAGCCCAAAGATCTTAATTTTTTTTCCCTAATACATGCATTACACTATTGTTTTCAATAAAAAACAACAACAACAACAAAACCCTTTTAAAGCTAGTAAGTTGGACCATTACAAATTAATCCTGACTTTAATAACTGGTTAAAGACCCCTTCAGCTTTATAAGTAACAAAAAATATTAAAGCCTGTGATCACAGTGAGCTTTTCTCATTTCTCCTCTAACCATTTGTTATTTAATCCAATACTAGTAATCCAATTTGTCCATCAGACTTTTAAAGGGCAGAATGCAACTTCCCCAGCTTAGACACTTTTCAAAGTACAATATATTTTTCAAATGAATGCTGGATGTTTCATTTTTTCCCCAACTGTTCCTAGCTCTAATGTATGAGGAAAAAAAGAACAAGATGAACATTGTTCGTACTGATTAAGTAAGAGCTCATTAAAGAGCTGTCAGTGCCGTACTTTGAATATGCATGAAGCATATAATCAGATCTAGTACCGTCACTAGAGGAGAATACGGTAAGTACAAAGGATTGATTTAATTACTTAGAGTGGGCTGTGGTGGTAAAGCAGTCTTGTTAGCGCAAAAAAGAAAAGGAGGTTGTATTCTGGCACGGTTAGGGGAAAAAGGCAGTTTTAGCTCTGCCACAATACCTAATCTCAGGATAAAGCACTTTACATTGTAGCTTAAAATGAAGACTGTCAGTTTTCTAAAAAGACCAGAATTCATCTTATCTTGTTTAACCTCACCTGGTTAACTATCTAGCAGAACATATTTATTCTCTTTAACACGTAATTATGCTTATACCTTTTTATCCTATAGTTCAATAATGACTTCTGAAAACAGTCTTCAAATAAGAGCGCATAGTGCTGCAAACATCATATGCATGAGAAATGCTTGGTAAGAGATTTGAAAAATGCAGAACCAGAAACTAAGACAAAACAGCAAGTACACACGCCTTTATGTAGAAAGACAATACACCTTTTAATGTCAGACTTTATTATTAGATAGGTTCTGAGAAAGATTCTGGTGAGGTTCCTCTAACATATATTTTTTCCCCCTCTTCCTTTCTGCTTTTTAATTTTTTTAATTAAAAAAAAATTAATCAATAAATTCTTAGTTTATTTTTCATCTAGGAATCCAGGGGAATTCTCTCTCAGCAACTCTCTGTGCCATTTTCTAATTTCATTGTCTGGCTTGAGTGGTGAAGGATGTGTGCTCTATTCTTCTCTTCACTTGACATCTACCAGGACCCTCCTCAATGATTAGGAACGAGCCCAACTCCAAGCCGGGAATAGGATAAGACACTAAATTCTGCCCTCAGCTATGAGAAACTCCTACTGACTTCGGAGTTGTGATTCTGCGCTGTAATAGGTCCTGTGCAGGATTCAATCAAGGCTGCAGCATAAAGTTTGGTGATTTTGTCCCTTACTGGGGCAAATTTTAATGATACACAGAATTTTTATGACAGAAAAAAAAACAAACCCCAAACCCTTTATTTTCTCCTGTGGTTCATCACACATATTTAAATATAATTTTCCTGACTACTATTCAAAACCAACTTGAGCTAATTCTCATCTACAATGCTCAAGAATTAAAAGCATGTTTATATGCGAGCATTTTTGAGAACAATAAAAGCAACTAGCTTATTTTAATGTTGTACAGCTTCCAGGCAGTCTTTTAAACCACGTTTTCCTTCACATTCTGCAGGATTTACAAATGGATTTTTGTTGACACCGTAAGCTAATTATTTGTTAAATATTTAAATAAGAAGTGTCTTGACAAATGTCTCTTCTGAATCAATTTGAAAAAAACAAATTCTATTTTCTTTTCCTTTCTTGCTAATAATACCTCCAAACCCACCCCTCATGTTCAGCCAGCTACCAGTACATATATGTGTCCTTAGACCCATTATTTTTAAGCTGTTTGGGCAGCCAGTCATTAGATAAACCCAATATGGATTAACATAGTAAAATCGTACACCGCTAAGAAAACTGAGAAAAAGTGCTACGGATACCACTTAAAAGGAAGAAAAAGCAGCAACATGCAGGGACAAGATCAGTTTACAGTGTAAACGGATGAACACAGTAACTCCTCTACGTGTTATATCATCGTAAATCTGTCAAGATAAGCCAATACATTAATATATATATTTTTAAATCCTTAAATGTAAATGTATTTGGCTGTTGTGCAAAAATCAATTACAACCTACAGAAGATAAATAATAAAGGGTTTCTATCAGCATCCCAAACCAGCCCATTCAATCTGGCAAGAAATAACACGTTTACAGAAATCACTTTGTATGCTGTCTTAAGCAGTAATTGTTTTTAAATTTTATTTGCACTGTGTATAGTGTGTGTGCCATGGTTAAACACATAAACCTCCCCATGTCTCCCCATTTACCTCAACAGAACTACATGAAAAACAACCTACTTAAGACAGAGCTCATTCTTCACCCATTTGCTGATGTTTACACACAGTTTTAAAATAGAATAGAAGAAGCTTTCTTCACTCAACACACTTGGGTGAAGAGGCCAGCAGAATGCCAGTGCATGTGAACTAGAGCGGGGCGAATAACAACAAAAACTGGCCGACTTTGCTCTGCTCCTCTTTCTGGGCTATTTGTTAGTTGACAGAAACTAGATGACCACTGAGAGCCATCCAAACGCCAGTGATTTCCACAAATTTAACAGGAAGGTCTTTTGAACACATACCCTGCTGCCTTTATTTGCCCGCTGAAAAAAAAAGGTTGCATTCACCCAATTATGGGGACGAGTTTTTACGAGTTTCTGTATTAGGAGTGAGCGGACAGATTGGCTTGTTTACCTGAAGGAGAACATGAATAGCAAATAAAGAATAGTTCTAGGATGTGTCTCATCTTGTCTCATAAGAACTTGAAATTGAAGGTGGTGTGTTTAAAACTGATAAAAAGAATGATCTTTCCTCAAAGCCTCATCATTTACCAGTAGAACTCATTGCCACAAGGCAATGTTGAAACTAAGAGCTCAGCAAGAATTAAAACCAGGTTGAAAGTTGAACATGGAAAGGCAAAGCTGTAGCAATAAATATTCAAACAAACAAACCAACCAGCACAGGAGGTAGGAACTGGATCCTCCTGCTTTAGAACATAAGATGACCTTTAATTTTTAGAGGTTAAATAAAATGCTCCCTGGGGCCAAGTTAGCCTGCAACCAGCCCCGGTGGGGTTTCTCACCCCTGCCTTGGTCCAACCCATACCTGTCCATCCATGGGACAGCATTCTGGACTAGACCATGGGGCTGATTTACTGTGGCAATTACAGCTTTACTGAAAGGAAACACAGGAAGGGAGGAGAAACAATGCCGGGCGTTTTAGCTGACCCACCTCACATCACTAAGAAAGGCTGATGCAAGGTCCCGAACCCTTCAAAGTCAACGTTGGACTTCCCACTGATTTTAATAGTCTTCTCATCTCGCTCACTGTGAACAGCTTATGCACAGAAGAGCTCTTGTTTTTAGTGCAAGTTACAGAACTGAACAAATACTTAAACAGAAAAGCCTATATTAACAACAGATACTTTGTAAAGGAGAGTTATATGAGACCTACTGCAAAATGCGTCCCAACACAACTGAAAGCTACGGTGATCATTTTTAAATGCCAAATGACCTACAACTTTTCACTGAGCGAAACGGAGGCATCCCTAAGGAGACCTATTTTCTGAAAAGTCACCCTCCTCTGCTTTCAGAGGACCATGTTCGGTCGAAAAGTTCAGAATTTTGGTTAAAATAATTCTTCAAAGCTCTGACTGTCAAAATGGAGCCTGTACTAGGCACCCTACAGCATGAATGGATCGGCCGCTCCACCTTGAACTTCAAGTCTCCCATTTCAGGTTGCCGTGTCCAGCTTTCTTCCAAAACACTTATTCCTTTCACAGAACAAGAACCTTCTCATTATAAAAAAATCACTGAAAATGAACAAGAATGGCCATCAAGAGATTAAACAGGATGGGACCGCTGTTTAGATGACACTGCAGAAAAGCTAGCTAGCAGATGAACCCCTAGCACAATTTTCTGAGTCTGAACTGGATGGGAAAATGCCTCAGGAACATTAGAAAGGCAAATTCAGGGCGACTAACTTGCTGTTGCTGTTGAGAAGGAGACATTGATGTCCACACAATGGAGTCTCATAAAGGTAGGTAATGACTGCCAAGAATCTGCCAGGCAGAGTTACATTGCAGTGCATTGTCTGACTCTATTTCAGCCCCCAAAAGTACTGTAACCCTAACGAAACGGAGCCGCTGCCAAGGGAATGCCTTTATCACAAGCACACATCAAATTAGCCTAATATCAAAAAGGAAACTTGTAATTTCTTTGGTTTCTCAAACATAATAAATCACAGAGGCTATTTACCATTTTGAGAGCTGTGTAAACAGAAGGTCAGGGTTCTGACCACATCTCAGTGCGTGCAAGGATTTATTCTACCTGCCGTGGGACTGACTCACAGGAAGACAAACATTTGTGGCCTGCAGTCTTGGCAACCTAAAATTATCGCAGGACTGAAACTTCCATGAAAGACGAATTGCTGAAAGATTGCTGATTTTCTCTACATGATGAGTCAATACAGCGGCCACTAGAAAATGACAGAAAATCAACAGAAACAGAATGCCTGGACTTGATAAAGAGTGCCAATACATTTTAAATGTGAGACCATCAATGCAGACCAAGAAAACACATAGTTTGTGCCCCAAAATTTAGACAACAAGAGGTGAGATTCAACTGAAACATCTGGAGAGATTCTTGTAAGAAAGTGATGCTTCCTGCCTCAAGGATGGTGCCTGCAGGGATCCTAGCACTGAGCAGAACCAACACGTGTCCTTTATCACCCTCTGGTATTCTTTGTCCACAAATTTTCTCACGTAGCACAACCTTAGAAGAAGCCTGGCCTTGGGAAAAGTATACACCAAACTTTTGCTTGCATCACAGGAAATGATTAATGGATACACTCAAACATTTGAAGCTACGGAAAAAACAGCAGTTGATGCTTGGAAATCCACCAAGAAGAGGACGATGGTCTGGCAGATGATTTATTTCACTTGCAGGTTGACAAGTAAAGTCAGATGCTTTGTCATGAATCATTGAATGGAAGGGACCCACAAGGATCATCGACTCCAATTCCTGTCCCTGCACATGAAAGCCCCACAGTTCACACCATCTGTCTGAGGGTGCTGTCCAGTCTCTTCTTGAAAATGAAAGATAGTAGTTTCTCTGTGGGTCATAACTACTCCTTAGATCAGTTGCCTGCTGACTTGGCAAGCAATAGCTGGGTAAAATTCTGAAGCGAGTGGCCAGTTAACTTTAAAGTCATCAGATTGTGCTCTACTAGGCAGTGTATTATCCCATTTTTACCAAATGTTGCCCTGCTTTCTTCAGAACTTATGGTCCTGGAGCTGGGAAGTGGGGGTGGACAGGGCTGAATTTAATGAAAGTAACTGCCTGAAGTGAGAAGATGGTTGCCAATGAATGTGACCTTGAATTGGTGTTAATGAAGACAACTACTCTTACTGGGAGTTGGCAAGTTTGTACTTCTGGGATCCAAAGCTTCCCAGGGCTAACTGGGCAAGTTCAGCTAGGCTGAGGTGTCCTGGGGCCCAACAGTTTCCAGTTTGGACAGAGAAGGTGGTTTTGGTGGTAAACCTGGAGAAAAAACTAAGAAAAAAATAACAGGGCTTTCTGCAGACTGCAATGGCATCATGGGCTGGCAGCCTCAGGGTGACCAACGTGCCTTTCTCCTTGCCTTGTCTTTCCAGGCAGTCAGTGATTGTAGAGAAAGCCAACTTCCAGGCATAAAGCCAAAGACTATGCCTACCACATGAAAGAGCATTTATAGTGCAATACCACAAAGAAAGATGGAAATCAGTTAAAAGAAACAAGTGTCTGTTGGGTCTTGCAAGACTTTTGGAAGTCTCACAAGTCTATTCATAGTGCCTAGGGCTCTCCCAGAGTAGCCTCCTGCTAGGCAGGCAGTGCTGCACTTGGGCTCTCTTCTTCAAGCTGGCTTCAAGCACTTTGTTGACAGATTCTTTTAAGGCAATGATGAGGCTACAAGTCAGGGAAGTACATGGAGAGGAGGCTGACATCATTCAGTCCTTCCAGCCAATGACAATTCTGCATTACTTCGAGAAAAAAGAAAATTTGGTCATTGTTCCTGCTGAGCTGCTTTAAGGATTTAATGAACCTGGCCTGGGAAGGCTGAACACTGCCCACATCTGGTCTTGGAAAGGTCTCTTCCCGGGAACTCCTGCTTGCCAATGCACAGATCTAAGACTGAAGAGATGTGGTGAACTGGAAAAATGCAGTATATTTGGAAAAGTATGGCCAGATGGTCGTCCTTTACCAAAAGCAAGTCAAGGTTGCTTCACAGGAACTGCTAATGGGAGGAGATGGAGATCGGAGAGGAAAGGGTTAGCCAGTAAGAGACTATGGAGGTAACATGACAGAAGAGAAACTGGAAAAAGGCTGACAAGCATCAATCACTCATAAAATGCGTGATCCTGGCAACACAAAACCAGTACTTGTGCAGAAATTTGTGTATGAAACATCTGGACCCTGAAGACTCATGTCAGAAAAACAGCCTGCTAGCATGCCAGTTTATTTGCATTAACAAATTTTAAGGAATGGCTTTGCACGGCATGGCTTCAGTACTAGCAGGCATTTCTACAGAGCTCTGTGGGCTTCAGTAGGATTCTGGTCAGTCAAGTCACACTTGGGTGCAACAAAGCACCACAGTTACCATACTGTAAATGAGAATTTCATTATAATGTCATTGCACTTCTTTCACCCAGGGTTTTGGTAGCTGCCAAAACTCTCATTACCATAACCCTGGCAGCAGGTTAACACTCCTGAACACTGGAGAGAGAAGCATTTCATCAAGTGCTTTATAATATTGCTTTGCTTCAAAAAAAAGTGGACACTACCAATGCACAGAGCTGTTATCATGTTACCATGAAAGTCACTAACACCTATGCTCATGTCAAAAACCTTTTCTTCTATCCAACACAAATTGCTATCGGTAATATTCTTCTAGCCTCCTAATTGTTAGGTATTTCCAATAGGGAAGGCTCACAAACTAGCACCGGCAAAAATCCAAACCAGTGTCCCGTATGTATAATTCGATTATTCAGAATTTTTTTAAACACTTTCACTTGTTTTTTTTGCTAAATGTAAAAAGGTAAATGTTTAGCATCTTTACGATGTTGCTTTCAGCAATACTTCTAAATTTTCTATCTTGCCAGAATTGCCATTGTTATATTGTCCTTTCTCTTGCTGTGCTCCAGCATGTGCATCTTTGTCTTTCACAATATGGCTGGACAACTCTCTACCGTCTCGTGGTTTGGTAAGTTTTCAATTCACCTGAGACTAATCACGTCCAGCTAAGCAAAACAACAGTGTAGGAAAGCGAGGGTGGCATACTGCTATAAAACTCACGGTGCTATTAATTCATTCTTTCTGATTTACATCAGATATGAAAATATGGAAAGACCATGATGATTTCTTTCTTCTCACGTATATGCACCAGTATTTTTCATACTGTCTGCTTGTGAGCTTGAAGATGGCAACAAACCCAATTTTTAAATGGAGTTCATCTCTCAGGCAAAACTGAACATCCATCATTTCCCTCCCCAAGCCCTGACACTTGTGAATACAAATCTGCATCTACTTCTGAGAATTCCAAAGCGAATTGTGAATTCAATTGTTTTTAAAAGACAAAACTTGGCTTAGGGAGCAGGATGCCTCCTCCCAGCTTACCCCTCCCTCCTCCAGTGCAAATTTGTATCACAGACTGGAGGACTCCAGTAAGAACCATTCAAGACAGTATAATACAGACTGGTAAACACAGCTTGATAATCAGGTTTGTGAAGGTGCAGAGCATATAAGGGATTTATTTTTGATAGTGAATCTATACACATATACATCATCAAGACCCCATTGAGAAGGAGACCACTCCAAGTGATTAATACAGCTAAAGGGGGCAGATAAGAGATCAATGACAAAAATCACCTGGTAAAAAAAAAAAAAAAGTAAAAGGTATTGCATTAAAAAGGCTTTTACTTTGCATGCGAAACAATACTGAGAAACCTGTATTTTAGCACTTGTACTCAACAAGCACTCCAAAGTATGCTGGGATGAGAACAGAAACCCATCCTTTCTAATAATCTTGTGACAAAAGCTAAAAGACATCATCCTATTAACTAGTGATCTCAACTGCTAATGCAGAGTACTTCCTGGTGCCTTTTATGTAGAATGCCGCTATTAAAAAACCACTAAACATTCACTGTGAACAACACAGAATCATTCATCTTTTATCAGCATCTCTTGTTAGAGGAGTATGAGAGGGGCTGAAGGTGTCATTGATATTATAGAGTGGAAATTAATCAGAAATTTTTCTCATATTTTCCTCATCACACTCATTTACTTTTGTACAAATTTCCCCCTGCTAAAAAGTTCATACCCAGCCCCCTGTTGTACGCTTTTAAGTTGAGAATATTCAACGAGTGCGTCAACTGAAAGGCACCAGGTCCTAACACAAAAAGCATTCGAAATTCTCATTTAGTTGTCTTTATTTTGCTAGCGCCATGTGGTCCTTGAAGATGTAGAAAACACGGGAAGCCGAGTAAAGATCAGAGCAAGCTCATTAGCATTCTGACAAAATTGGAGTGGTGGAGATGTATAGTTTGCCTAGTTTGTCGTTTTGAAAGCTACCGGTGGTAAGCTTTCTATTTCATTGTGCTTTTGTCTTTTTTGGGGGTTTTCAACGCAGCGGGGTGGTTGTTAGCCTAGGTTTTCACAGTGCATTGTGGGAACCTTGCCTGCACATTCAGCCTATATAGTATCATTTGAGTTCAAGTCAAAAAGTGTTGGTGGTGGTTTGGTTTTTTTCTCCTTTTTTTTTTTCCCCCATTTATTTCATAATCACCTATGCTAATGTGTAATTGTTGTCTGGCTGTCAAAACCCATCCTACCCGACACCTGGTTAATAAAGTTAAAAAAAAAAAAAAACAAGAACAAAAAACTCTAAATAAAACACACTGAGCTGTATTTTAAAATAAAACCTTTTAAACATGTTGTTAGTTTTCTTCAAAAGCCAAGATAAGAAGAAATTAATTTAAATTCCACTGTTTACAATAAACTAGAAATGAATTTGCAACAGATCCAGTTGATTAGAGTTCAAAAGAGACTCTTTCACCATATAAGATCCCCAATTCTATTTCAGAGCTTCTTGAAGGAAAGATGGGTTTATGGTCTAGAATCATGTAAATAATGAATTACCTCTTAGCAGACCTAAAGAAGTTATTAGCCTGGTCATTTGATATATATTTTTTTCTTTTTTTAAACATAAGGCTGACTTTAAAGGGCTAAAAGGGCTACATTAATGCTGCTATTCGACATGAACGTTTCCAAGTTGCAATGAAATGGATAAATGTCTTTTTGGATGAGTTTATCTGCTAAATCCTTGTGGTTGCCCTCCTATCTCGGAAGATGACCCAAAAGAATGTCAACAGCTCATTTCCCAGAGAGCTGGAAAGAGTCACGACGCAAGCCATAATCTGCACATTCTCAAAGAACCGTTTCAAACATTACATTTCACAAGCTGTTTAAAGAGATTTTTTTTTTCCCGTCTCATCTTCACTATCCTACCAGTACTTTGGACATCAGTACTTCAGAAATGAGGGCTTTAACAAAGCTGAAACGTGACTTTTTACGTACTGTGTTGGCGGGTCGTGCATATGTGTACACGTATACACACACCGTGCAACACGTGAGCACCCACGGATTCCCACATGCTTCACATTCATGTCACTACATTCCAGCTGCACTATGGCTAAGAATCCAAATACATTAAGTCACCCCTAATTTGGTAATTTGATTTCATTTTTTAATATGTGTCAGGCTGCCAAAATTGCAGATATCCTTTTAGTACGAAAGGATAAAATCCAGCTTGAAAGGAGTTACAATGGTCTAAATTCAGATACAGTAAATTTTACAATGGAGTGGGGATTAAAGATTTATTCACTTAGCAAGGGGGAAAGGATAAACAAACACTAAGAGAAAGAGCCATTTCATTAAAAACGTTCAAAATTCTTTCTTTCTGTCATGCGCTTGGAAAGCATCATTATGTTGGTCAAAACGGCCTTAGAGCTGCAGCCAGCTTCTGCTGATCAAGAAAAGCAAATGGTTAGGCCAAACTGGTCTTTAAAAACTAAGTACAAGCAGGTAAATGCCTGAAGACAGAAAGTTCTGAGGTAATCCCATAGACTGTGGACTGACAGACGTGAGTTTTTCCATCATATTTAAAATCTAATTTCATTCTATGTCCATGTGAAATACAAGAAATTTAATCACAGAAGATGTTGCAACGTTTAAGCTATACATGAAGAACTATATTCCCTTTCCAACCAAAACCAACACCCCAGCCCTGATAATTAAATAGCAAGTGTTATTTTAAGCTTAACAAAAGGCAGAATTTTTCCAGCTCCAAGGTGGCACCTTTATTTCAAATCTGCTTTTAATCACGCAGTTCCTTTTCACGCAGGTTCCAACTCCCAGCAGAGGCAAATAACCTGGAGACTGTTATCCGTCTGACAGTAAAGGCGACCAAATTATTTTCTATAGTTTGCAATGTGCTTGTAACTGCAAAATTATTTATCTCCTTCACTGCATTCTACCACGAAAGTTTCCTCCAGAAGAATCGCCGGGACCAGCCATATCAAATTAGAGGGCAGTCAGGAGTGTCTAAGTCCAGCTTTAAAACAAATATCATAACAATTACCTAGCCATATGGAAAATAGGGTATATCTTTCCTGAAAGCTTTTATATAATTTCTATCTCAAATTTCAACTTCATTAGAAACTATTTCTGACTAGCAAGCTGCAAGATTGCTGAATATCTAACTGTTAACTCACCATGAAGAAAGAGACTCTTTTGAATGGCAGAACTTTTCCGAGATGTAAATGAACAATAATCTAATTTCAAGAGTAAATTAACTGAAGGATTCATTTTAATATGTTTCAAAGTCTCTGGAATTAAGTGGCAGTTGCAACCTATGCAACACACACACGTATGTGCACCCACGCTCACATACACACGCTAGCACAGCACCCCCACTACACCCAGCTCCCATCTTCAGAACTCATATTGTACTTATGTTTAGGTTCCTATGACTGAAAGGCCAGATGTTTCACAAATGACCAACAATTGGAGGTTAGAATAAATTAATGACTGATTTCTGAGCTTTGATGGAATTAAGCATACTTCTTTTCTCAATGTGCCATGTGAATGTTCGCCTGTTAAACTTTTTTTTTTTCTTCTTTTTTTTTGACAAGTGAGGCCACCCGGCAGAAAACAACTGATGCAAAACCCAGGAGTAATCCCTCTGTTTAGTTCAACACTGTGGTTAGCCTTAACACTGCCTCTATTATCCAATGGATTTAGAGAAACTTTCATTTATTTTGTTGGCCTCAGTCTTCCAACTTTGTTGCCTTCTTTAAAGGACCCAAGACCCATTCCTATGTAAATACATTTGCATAGGGCCACAATGAAACTTTATGGGACTTGGATTAAACTTGCAGAACTAGATAGCTCCGCTGCGCATATTTGTGATCTTCACGTAAGTACTTTTACAAATACATACGAGTAAATGAAGCTGATGTCAGCTCTCGCTACAGGAACATCTGGAGTTTAAAAGAAACACTCCATCGTGAACTGTGTACCAAAGCTCCGAAGGCTGAAACAACTGGGAGACACAGTGCCCAAATGTGAAATTACAATTAATATAAAGAACAAAAAGTCCTTTTCATTTAGGAGCTGTTAAGATGAGTGCTTTATTTGCTGCAAAATGTCATCTTGTCTCCTAGCCTGTTCCTGTTCCCGTAAGACAAGAGGATCCCTGTTGTAAAAGTGATGATTCACAGCTACTTGTTTTTTTACCTTTTTTTTTTCCTTGTTGCCTCTGTTTATAAAGAGTACCTAGGGTATAATGTATTATTATATAATGTACACAATACGGCCTTCTTGCAGCCAATTCAAATATGAAGCTTTGCATCCAGCAAGTCTATTAGGAAACAGCACCAGGATTAATCCCTGCAATTACCACCCTCAAAAAATGCTGGTGGACACTCATGCAATTTCACCATTCCCACATACAAAATGCCAATACCTTAAAGGTTTATATTCTGTAAGAGA